>NC_135902.1:13627835-14939339 GCF_964194155.1 Cetorhinus maximus
GCCGAACGGTCTGTTTCTTTGCTCGCGAGATTCCATGAAGAACGAAACCCCCTGAACTCCTGCACGAGACGAGTCAATTCGATAGTATTTGCATTGGGATGAGTATCCCTACAGCCTTATAGCGGAGGAGATATAGGCAACAGTGTCAAAGCACACTCCATCCCCCACCCCCCATCATTTCTCGGTCTGCTTCGCTTCCCCGGTTTCTCGGGCATTGGAGAGGACGGAGCGAGAGGCGGTGATGCCCCAGCAGAGGGTTCAGTGTGAATCGGGGGGTGGTGGGTTTGAACGGATCACCAAGGACAGGGCGGCAGATCACACGGTTCTACTGAATCCATGGCGAGGAGAGACGCGCATGAAAGTACAGACACTGGGGCAGCAGGTGAACAGTGCAAGGCTCACTAGATGGAGTGAATGGTTCGAGATAAATAGCAAAACGCTACAAAAAATAACGAGTATCGTAGGTAGATGAGGAGGGAGATTTATAGGGAGATTACGAGATAGGTAGATAGCTATAGGAAGATATAGATATCAGTATTCAGAGAGATCGATTGTAGTGTAAGTGATTGTACAGCAATACTTACAGATTAATTGACAATTTACAGCACTAGGTAATAATGCGATATGATAAATAGATAAACAGGGACAAATGACCACAGATAATGACTATAAATGGGGTTGTTAGGCTGCAAACAGATAAATTATATATCTACACTGTATGTGGGCCATAGCTGCATCAGATTAATAGCCTGTGTAGACTTTTGCCATAAATAGCGACCCATCTCCAAAACTGACACTTAACCCAGCTCTTTCCGAACTCAGGTCAATATGAAGAATGTAGAGTGCGTGATTCTGTTTGGGGCAGTTTGCTCGCTTGCTGACAGTTTGCAGGGCGATGTATCTGTACTGCAAAGCTGGGACCCCGCTCTGGCAGTGTCTGGGTCCCTGCTCTTGTTTGGTGGGTGGGGGGGGGGGAAATGGGTTTATCTGGGTCTCTGCCCATGTGGGTGGGTAGGGGGGTATCTTGGGCCCCTGCTCTTGTGGGTGGCCTGGGGAGGGGGGTATCTGGGTCCCTGCTCTTGCGGGTGTTGGGAGGGGGGCGGGGGTATCTGGGTCTCTGCTCTTGTAGGTGGCTGGAGGGGGGTATCTGGGTCTCTGCTCTTGTAGGTGGCTGGAGGGGGGTGGCTGGAGGGGGGTATCTGGGTCTCTGCTCTTGTAGGTGGCTGGAGGGGGGTGGCTGGAGGGGGGTATCTGGGTCTCTGCTCTTGTAGGTGGCTGGGGGGAGGGGTACCTGGTTCCCTACTCTTGTGGGTGGCCTGGGGGTGCGGGTGGGTTGGTGTCTGGGTCCCCGCTCTTGCGGGTGTTGGGGGGTATCTGGGCCCCTGCTCTTGTAGGTGGTTGGTTGGTTGGTTGGGTGGGTGGCTGGGTTGGGGGTGGGGGGTGGTTATCTGGGTCTCTGCTCTTGTGGAGATTGGTCTTGTTGATCCTGTCAGGTCTCCTGGAGTTGCACTGTGGAGAGTTACCGAGTTACAGCTGAAGTCTCCCTCACCTGTACCACTGGAGCCCTTTCCCGTAGTGTCTGTCGAAAAAATGCGGCTCTGCTCCCAGCGCCCTGACTGCCGGGTGCAGCCGCATGAACTCGAGCAGAGCCCGTGTCCCTCCCTTCTTCACGCCGATGATGAGAGCCTCGGGCAGCCGGCGCAGAGCGCACCACCAGCGGCTGCCCGCTTTGGCCGTCCCGTTGGCCGCTGCCCGGTCTGGGGGCGGGCGCCCCGCCGCCTCCGGAGCTCCGCTGCCCTGCTGCGGCTCAGCCCCGTCCGGGCTGGCTGGGGTGTAGGATCCGGACGAGGGCTCCTCGTCGCTGGGCTGCACGGTGCTCGCCCTCCTCGGCCGCCCTTCCGCCTGGATTGGCCGCCTCCAGCCCAGCTCCTGACTCCTGCCCCCCGACGGGATGGAGTCACAACAGCCGGTCAGGAAATAGAAGCAGAACAGCGAGAGGGTGAAGAGGGAGAACATGGCCAGCAGTTTGTGCAGGAGGCTCCCAGTGAACAGGCTGACTTGGTGGAAGGTCCTACATGCCATGCCTCAGAACGATGCCCATTTTCACCCATCCTACTGGCATTAATGCCCCTTCATCCTTACTGCTCCCAACACCAAACAGCATCATTCCATCTTCTATTGCCCTGCAAACTCTTCAAACGATCTTCGAAACCATCAACTCACAACTTTTCTCTCTCTCTCTCTCCCCCTTTTGCTTGCTGTTGGGCTTTAAAGCCCCAGTCTCTTATTGCAGCTCTGACAGGCTGCTGGCTGCATTTAATTCCAGCTCTACCCTCTCTCCCGCCTCCCCTCCTGCTCACAGAACTGGCTCCAGGCACTTTTCATTCACTCATTCATTCATAGAGTCAAACAAGCTCCAACCCAGCTAGACCGGCAACACGGGCCATTTCCATTGGAGCAGGCAGGGCTGCAGGCGTGGTTATTTAAATGAAGCGGTTCCTAATTGGACGAGACTCCGAAAAGGCGGGGCTCACTTTGCATCATGTTAATTACTTCGAGAGACGAGGCTGGGAATTGAGATGTGTTTTTGTTTCTGTGGCAGGGGCAAGGTGATTGGCTCTCTACGTTTAAAAGCGTGACCCACAGAAGCTTATCAGTCACTGATAGTAATTAAATAACTTGAGTCGACTAACAGGATTATTCTTGACAAACTACATTTTCAGGAAAACTTTCTGTCATGTGATGAGAAAGTGAGATGAGGAAAAGTGTTTTATTGGCACTGTGACTGGAAATCTGAAAGAAAGTAAAAATGCTGGAAATACTCAGCGAGTCTGAGAGAAGAGAAACAGAGTTAACTTATCAGCTCGATAACCTTTCATTAGAACGTCTCGACCTGAAACCTTAATGAAGGATCTCTATTTAAAGGGCCGCCAGCAGACTTCGCAGTAGCAGCAGTGTTTGGGGGAGGGGGGAGGGGGGGGGGATAGGTCCACAGTGAGTGAGGGAACAGCTGCGAAATGAATGGCGGGCCTGGGGACTCGTCCCTGGAGGTCATGGTTCAAGCAGTGAGGGGTCGGAGGAAAATGGGGACCACCACCCTCACTAAGCAGGCCTGGTTTCAAGTTGCGAAGATGATTAGCATGAGTGTGGTGCCCGGGTGTGGTGCACTGATGTGGTGCCCAGGTATGGTGCACTGATGTGGTGCCCAGGTATGGTGCACTGATGTGGTGCCCAGGTATGGTGCACTGATGTGGTGCCCAGGTACAGTGCCCAGGTGTGGTGCCTAGGTGTGGTGCCCAGGTACAGTGCCCAGGTGTGGTGCACTGATGTGGTGCCCAGGTACAGTGCCCAGGTGTGGTGCACTGATGTGCCCAGGTACAGTGCCCAGATGTGGTGCACTGATGTGATGCCCAGGTACAGTGCCCAGGTGTGGTGCACTGATGTGATGCCCAGGTACAGTGCCCAGATGTGGTGCACTGATGTGGTGTCTGGATGCAGTGCCCAGACGTGGTGCCCAAGATCTGGACCCAGTGCCTAAAAAGATTCAATGACCCTAGCAACTTGAGTATCTCAGCTGGCAAACATCAATGTCTCACCAGCTGAGCAGTCTTTTGCACAGCACTCTTCCGCACATTGGTGTAACATGTGTTCCTTTCTCTCCAGCCGCCCCCTCAAATCCCCATCTCAACAGACAACACTCACACACACACACACACACACACTTGGATGTCAGTGATGGCTCAGTTAGTAGCACACGTGCCTCTAAATCACAAGATGTTGGGTTCAATTCCCACTCCAGGGCTTGAGCACAAAAATCAAGGCTGACCCCTCCATTGCAGTACTGAGAGAGCACTACACTATCAGAAGTGCTGTCTTTGGCTTGAGCTGGGCCCCAGCCGCCTGCTCAGGTGGATGTGAAAGATCTCGCGCCACTATTTCGAGGAAGAGTAGGGGACTTATCCCTGGTGTCCTGATCAACATCAATCCCTCAATCAACACCCCAAAAAGAGATTATCTGGTCATTATCGCTTGAAGAAGGATTGTTCTTCCAGCTCTGCTTCTCTCCTCACACGCTGCCAGACCTGCTGAGTAGTTTCAACGTTTTCTGTTTTTATTTCCGATTTCCAGCATCCGCAATATTCTGCTTTTCGATTACTGTTTGCCGTATGCAAATTAGCTGCCGTTTCTTATTTTACAACAGTGACCACACTTCTTTGGCTGTAAAGCAGTTTGAGACATCCAGTGGTTGTGAAAAGCACCATATAAATGCAAATCATTCTTTCTGTCTTTTCTTTCGCTTACGACCTCTTGCCTTCTTGCTGTCATCACCGTCTTCAAACGTCTACCCTCCATCTGCAGCAATCAGTTAACTCCTCACATTCCTAACTCTCCACCTTTCTTCATTACAGGAGAAGGGAGCCCACAACTCCAGGGAGAGGCTGAGGGAAACTGCAGCCATGACCTGACCTTGCAGGTGGAGAGCCTGGGGATTGGCAGGGCACAGGCCATTGCCAATGGAGAGATGTGGGTGGCCCAGGGGCACGGTGACAGCATTGGGCATCTCACTGCCAGTTGGCACGCAAGTTGAATCAATGTCAACAAGCCATAAATGTGGTAATCTGCACCATGCTAATGTGGAACTACTTCACCTAGATTCAGCACAAACTCACATCTTTCGTCCCCTACAGGTGCACTGGCGGAGTAGGCACAGGGGATGAGGAATGAGCTTGCAGTGACCTCAGAGGAGCACCAGCATTCCGAGGATGCACCATCACATGACTCCTCCACCAGCGCAGGCACACACACCTTATTGCACCCAGCTTCTCAGTTAGATAGGGGAGCACATGTTGAGACTTTCACGGGGGTGTCCGTGGTTGGGGGATGTCTTGTTTGGGATAACAAAGGGAAATGTGAGGGCATGTCAGAATTTCCAGAGGCAATACATGCCCTTACACAGAAAAATGGCAGAGTCCATCTCCACCATGAGTGCCATGATGCCCCAGGCATTTGCCTCCATTGAAAGAGCGACAAACCTCATGGAGAATCAGATGTGACAGGTCACTAAGTGCAAGCTGGCCCGCACCAATAACCTGAGCCCTCACGCTGCTCGTTTACATAACATCAAACAAAACCTCGCCTTTGTGGCTGGACACCACACTTACATACAGCCACATGGGGGGTGAGGGGCTCTCCTCAAAACAGCCATTGCTCTCTCCTGCTCAGCCATGTTGCCAGCTGCCCCCACAGCTGAGTCTACCAATTGACAGGTGCGGGTGGAGCAGTCTTTTGCGGGGCCCTCACAGGCTCCAAAACCCAGAGGATGTCCCTCACTTGCAGCTCATGTGTCAGAGCAGGGGGGCAAGCAGCTGCCTGCAGCTCTGCTGAAGCCACAGGGGTAGCACCAGATAGAAGAAAGAGAAAGAGGAAAAGTCTTAGTTGCACAAAGGAAATCAATTAGGTGCTTATTATATTGCTATTGTGACAGTGAGTGGACGATTTCAATGCTGCAAACACGCTTCTCAAGTGAAGCATGTCTGAATGAGGGCATTGCCGGTTTCTCTCACAGGCAGGGCTATGGCCGCAGACACCAACAGCACATTGGAATGCTCCTTCACCCCCTTCAAGGATACTGGGTGCCACACCCTCTGGCAACAACTCCAGTCCTCTCTGCAGTGCCATCTTATGTAGGACACTGGACACATTTCTACCCAAGTGATCCTTGCTGGGGCATATTGATTAATCAAGGCAGCGGACCCTCATTTTGAGCTTGCTTTACTGTGGCCCTGATGGTAAGGTGGCTTCTGTTTTATCTCTCCTGTTACTCTGTTGTCGGGGGTGTTGGGGGATGTTCCTCCAGGGGTCATCAGCCAGATCTTGAATGCTTACCTTTTATTGAGTGTAGCTGAAAAAAGAGACATGTCAAAGCTTTTCTTCTTGCACTCATCAGGACACTAGCATACAGTATAAATTGTTGTTTTCCCCTTATAGTGATATTCTTGTGAAGTGTCCTGGTGAGTGCAAGACAAAAAGCTTTAACATGTCTCTTGTTTCAGCAATAGTCAAGTTCTGTATTACCAAATAACTATTTACCCCTTATTCCTCAGGTGCCAACCGCTGATGCTGTCTAGAAGAGCTGCAGAATTTGAGACAGGCAAAGGATGAATGAGTCATGGCCACTCCCTGGACACTTGCATTATCCTCTTGAGGTTTTCATGCACCAGATGCACATTAGATGAGCATAATCCTTTCCGGTTGACAAATATACCTGGCTGTTCTGACGGTGCCTGGATTGCCACATAGATGCAGTCAACAACCCCCTGGACCTGTGGAAATCCTGCAGGGGAAGCAAAGCCAATAGCCCTTTGTCTTTGAGTCCGTATGACTCTTCTTCAGAGCTCTGGAGAAGAGTCATATGGACTCGAAACATTAACTCTGTTTTTCTCTCCACCGATGCTGTTAGACATGCTGAGTTTTTCTAGCATTTTCTGTTTTTGTTTCAGATTTCTAGCATCCGCAGTATTTTGCTTTTAGCTCTTTGACTTTGGCTGGTCTCATCTGTCTCAAAGTTGCGCAGCTGGAAGCCCTCTCTAACCTGGCTGTTGCAGTTGTAAGCTGCAGATTGCAAGATCCTAAAAATTTTTTCCTTTATTCTTTCATGGGATTGGGTGCCATTGGCAAGGCCAGCATTTGTTGCTCACCCCTATTGCCTTTGAACTGATTGGCTTGCCAAGCCATTTCAGAAGGCAGCTAAGAGTCATTGCTTTTGGAGTCACATGTAGGTCAGATCAGATAAGGATGGCAGATTTCCTTCCCTAAAGTGCAGTAATGAACCAGTTGGGTTTTTAATGATAATCAATGATAGTTTCACCATTACTGAGACTAGTTTTCAATTCCAGGTTTATTAATTGAACTTAAATTCCATGAACTGCCATGGTGAAATTTGAATGCATGTCCCCAAAGCATTAGCCTGGGCCACTGGATTATAGCCTAGTGATATTGCTACTACCCCACCGTCTCCACCTATGTCAGCAGTTGAGCCCTGGAAAGACCCGGAAGCAAAGAAATTAAGGGCATTGACCACCTTGGCAGCCATGAGCAATAGGTGGCTACCTCATCTTCTTAGGCAGAGCTAATTTTCCAAAAGGGTGAAGAGGTCTGCGACGAACTGCTTCAGAGATGTCACCGAAGCTGACCCTTGGTCTACCGATCCTGTGCTGAGGGTACCACCTCCTTCCAGGTGCAGCTCATGGTCCATTCCTTCTGTTCCGTCCAGCGTGTGGCTGTGGGGAAGGCTACCTCTGCTCCTGTGAGAATTACTGCTGCTGTTGCTCTGGCTGCTGAGCTGGAGGATGCTGCACCTCTTCCTCAGAGTTCCAAGCCACATCAGAAAAAGTAACCCCGCACCGTAGGGAAGTCTCACAGGCCATAAGGTGAGGTGACCCACAAAGGTATCCAACGCACTTGCAATAACTGGCACAATGTTGCTGCTGCAAATGAAATCAGTGAGTTTGTACTGAAGGAACAGCTCCTGTCAAAACAGGCCTTTTACTGTGGCTGACCACAGGCCTGCCAGTTTCACCCTTTATACTGCTCATTAATATCAGTTTCACTCTACGATGGGCTCCTGCTGTGCACTTACATTCTTTAAACTGGCAACTTGGAGACAGAGCATGTAACCTATGTGCTATTGGCAAAGAGGGATTTTGTGCTTAAGGAGGTTCCCAATTGCCTTTTAAACTCTTATAATTAGCTTCCCAGCAGAGCCATTGAAAAATTATGGCACAGAAAGAGGCCATTCAGCCCATTGTGTCTGCACCAGCTGGAAAAAGAACTAGCCACCCATTCCAACCCCACCTTCCGTCACCTGGCCTGTAGCCTTGCAGGTTACAACACTTCAGGTGTAGATCCAGATACTTCTTCAATGAGTCCCCATAGACTCACAATCCCCCTGAGGAATGCCATATGAGGGCAGGATCATGCTGAGATCTCGACCTGATTCCGTTTTCCGGGACTTTCCCACCCAGCTCTGTCTCCACCCCTGGAACAGCCTGGGAAACATAACAGAAATAAGTGAATCTCTAGTGATATTGTGAACAGGTTGCCAGCCATAGTGCAGTTGGTAACACTACCACCTCTGAAATTAAAAGACCATGGGTTCAAGTCCCACTCAAAAGCATTGAGCACAAAATCTAGGATGATATGCACCATTGAGGAAGTGCTGCACTCCCTGGGGTGCTATCTTTCAGATCCGATGTTGAACCAAGGCCCTGTATGGACTGTCAGGTGGACAGAAAAGATCTCACAGCACTATTTCAAAGAAGAACAAGGGTGTTCTTTTCCAGCATCGTTGTCAATATTTATCCCTCAAGCAACATCACTTAAAAGCAGGTGAACAGATGATTTATTTCATTCCTTTAAATGGGCGCTTGCTGCATATAAATTGGCTCCCATGTTTCTTGTGACTCACCTCAAGAGTATTTCATTTTCCGGAACGTGCTCTGGGACATCCTGAGGTTGTGATAGAAGCTATATAAATGCAAGTCCTTCTTTTCATTCAAGACCAAGTTAAATTTTATAATTAGACCAAGGTGTTGGAATTCACACCCCCATCAATGCCCCCCTCCTCCCCTCCCACCAACGGTTCCATCAGACCTTGTGGGGATGGAGCTTGTGGAGACTCCAAACAAGGCCCTTGATGCAGGAAGGGATGATGCTTAGAGTTCCCCCATCACCAGGCTGCCATCCATTGGACAGATCATAGGCAGCTGCTAAACCAGGCCACTGAATGGCAGATGTAGGTCCACATCTGTAGAGTTCAACGATTTTGTGTTTGATTATGTGAGTCTATTTACTATTGAGCCTCAGTGTGCTTGATTGGTTAAGTCTGGGTGTGGCCACAGGGAAAAGTAAACAAAGCTGTAGGTAGATAAAAGCAAAATACTGCGGATGCTGGAAATCTGAAACAAAAACAAAAACAAAAATACCTGGAAAAACTCAGCAGGTCTGACAGCATCTGTGGAGAGGAATACAGTTGCTGTTTCGAGTCCGTATGACTCTTCATCAGAACTAAGGAAATAGAGAAATGAGGTGAAATATAAGTTGGTAGAGGGGGGTGGGACAGGTAGAACTGGATAAAGGGCCAGTGATAAGTGGAGGCAAAGAGAGATTGCCAAAGATGTCATAGACAAAAGGACAAAGAGGTATTGACGGTGGTGATATTATCTAAGGAATGTGTTAATGGGGGCATTAAGGGTAGCAAGCAGGCCAAGCTAGTGGCAGATGGCCCTAGTGGGGGTGGGGTGGGGGGAAGGGATCGAAATGGGCTAAAAGGTGGAGATAAAACAAAAGATCAAAATAAATCTAAAAATAGGTGGGAAAAGAAAAATATATATTTTTTAAATTATAAATTATTGGAAAAGGGGGGATCAGAAAGTGGGTGGGGATGGAGGAGAGCTGGAAGCCAAAGCTAGAAACATGGAGTGGACAATTTAAAGCACTGTGAATAAAACAGGTTACACATATAGAAACTAGTGTAATCTCTGCATAGCTTTGAGATATAAATTATACAAACAAACATACCCAATGTTCTAGTCTGGAGCCCTGAAGTAAAAGGTGAAGCAGTTAAAATCTTTTTTACAACTCAGCCCCTTCATGAAATGGCCCAAAGGGGACAGTTTGCATTTATTTTTTGTGGTTTGGGTTGGGGGTGGGGGGGGGGGGGGGGGGTGGGTGGTGCTAGCACAGGCGTTTGGGGGAGGGGGTGGTGAGCTGCCCCCCTCCCTGCCTTTTCCTGTATCAAACAGAGGATCTCTGATTTTCCAGCCTATGGGACCAGGCAAGTACTACAGAACTACAGACACAGCTGTAGTGGTGCCGGCACTCACTGCATGTGGCCCTGTCCCAGTCAGGCACATCCCAGCACTCACACTGCCCAAGGCTTTTCATCTGGATGAAGAAGGGGAAAGCACTAAAATGTCACATATCCTATCTGCTACTTGTTGTCTGTTAAAGGCTATGAGGAACATGGGAATTGGTTGATAAAAATAAAGGCCAAAGTCCAACTAGTTTCTGTTAATGATAGTGGAGTTGTTGTCTATTCATAGTAATCAGTCTCCAGTAGTCAACTGCAAATTCAGAAATGAGATGAGGAAAACCACATTGGTGCAGAGCTTTAGGGACCATTGGTCCAAAGTTAGCTTTCTCCTCCCAAGCATGTAACACGTAGCACATGTTGCATCTCAAATTCCTCTTGTGATGTAACCCAAAAGTTTATCTTCTGAAAAAATGTAATTTGCATTTGTATGAAACACTACTGACTTGCTTCCACTATTTCACAATGGAACCTGTTTCATAAATTGATCACGCACTCACTGTAAAATTGTTTCTGCAGATTAGTTTTCAATTTAGACCCTTTTGTGTGTCAGCCTTGTACTTTTGTTCTATTGTATGGGCAAGTTGAAATAGTTGTTCACGGCCTATATTAAGGAGATATTTGTTGTAGTATGCCTTTAAGAGATAGCAGCATGCCTTCACCCGAAGGGAAATGTGTCATATGATCTAGTCTCAGTTTCACTTTGGCCTGTGAGTAGCACACAGCACACACAGCTCTGCTGCTGATATCTTCAAGCTTTCTATCCATGTATATATGTTCTCATGTGCCTAGTTTAAGTAAATGAACCTACAATGTGTTTACATAATCCCTTCTGAGTGATTGGTGCTTTGTATCATTACAAAACCATGAAAATCTCGTGTCACAGTGGGCAGTGTACCTACCTCTGATTTAGAAGCCCCAGGTTCAAGTCCCACTGCGGGACTTGATAGCCAAGGAAGGGTTGCTCATAACATAGCCAAACAGGCTGAAAATCAATCTGCAAATCATTCCGACATATGCCAATGGCAAGCGGTAAGAACAGGAAAGATTCCTGGTCAGCCATTTGATGGAAAGAAAATTGGAGCCTTGACCATCACTATCGGTAGCTCTGGAATACAACATGCATTCAAAAGCACATAGAACTGTAGACAACTTGGATTCCTTGCAGGGTGGGGAGTGGCAGCTGGCTGGATGGCTGGTTCCAACAGCGCAGAGTTCGATCTCTGTTCTGACTGGGGTGGATTTGGGACCTGCCTCCTCACCCTACCTGCAGTGGAGGTTGTGCTGTGGGTCAGAGCTGTCTTTGAGCAGAGAACTCAGTTAGAAGAAGTTTATATTATCTATACAATATTGACAAATTCACTATTTCCTGTCTGATTACAAGCCATGGGAATCTAGCTGTGTTTCAATCAAGATTTCATTTGTTTTAATTTAATCTCATTTACTTTTCATTGTCCTTAACAAGTTGTCAAGGCCAATTAGGAACTCATAATTGACAGCCTCATTTAAGAAATAACAGGCTGTCATATCTGCCTGAAATAATCACAATGCCCGCATATTTTGGAAAACTATGCATTCTACGCCTCTTAAGCCTGTTACCAGGGAGACGGTAATGAGAAATTTCATTACATATTAAACAATATAGGTGAAAGTGCCTTTTTAAACACCCATGTATTGAGTTTAATTTAAATCAGCAGCTACCAGAGCAGAACAAAGTGGAATTATTTCATATTTTTTATGGCTGCTATGGTTGAGTTATAGAGATGAGACAGTGGTGAACTCTGAACCTCCAACTGGTGGGCTGCTACTCAGTAGGGTACAGAAGGCCTCCAATGAAATAGTCATGAGGATAGTAACAATGCATTTACACATTTGATGGTGAGTTGTGCTACTTGTATTGGCAGCCGTGCCTTCAGCTGTCTATTCCCCAAGCTTTGGAATTCCCTCCTTAAACCTCTCAACCTCTCAACCTTTCTCTCCTCCTTCAAACCTACCTACTCGACCAAGCTTTTAGTCACCCATCTTAATATCTCCTCATGTGTTTTGCTGACATTTTTTTTCCCCTCAACAGCAAAATACTACGGCTGCAGGAAATCTGAAATAAAAACAGAAAGTGCTAGAAATACTCAGCAGGTCTGCCAGCAGCAGTAGAGAGGAAAACAGAATTAACACTTTGAGTCTGTGGCCTATCATCAGTCCCTCCTGTTTTTATGTCAATGTTTTTTTGTAAGGTTACTTTCCTTGAGATATTAGAGGTGATATACAAATGCAAGTTGCTGTTGTAAGGAGCACTTGGTGCCTCCACCTTCGAAGGGCTCAAACTTCTGCTTACTAGTTGTCCAATGACCAAGGAGTAACCAATGGGAAGTAAGAAAGACCTTTTTTGAATTGAGGCAGGACCAAGATGATGCCCAGCAATGAAAGCCCAGTCCATCCTCTGTAGCAGTCTCAGTTAACCTGAACCAGGTGAGTTCTCAGCACGCCAAGACAGTGTAGAGGATTAATCAGCCAACTTGGGCCACACCTGACTCATACTCAAGAAGCTACTTTGGCCAATTTCCACAGAAAGGATTTGAAAAAGGAATTTGTTCAAATATTGAACGTGAATTTCCATCAGGACACTCAATCATCTGCAAAAACTTTGATGGAGAGGCAATGACGTCATGAAAAATGGGGTAAATACCATTTTTGCTATTTTTGGATATATTGCCACACAACAGACTTGTGAGCAAAATTCTAGCTCATGGAATGAAAGGAAGAGTCGGCACTTGGACAAGAAATTGGCTGAGTGACAGGAAACAAAGAGTAGTGGCAAATGGATGTTTTTCAGATTGGAGGAAGGTTTGTAGTGGAGTTCCCCAGGGGTCAGTGCTGGAACCCTTGCTCTTCCTGATATACATTAAATACCTGGATTGTAGTGTGCAGGGCATGATTTCAAAATTTGCAGATGATATGAAGATTGGAAACATTGTCGACTGTAATGAGGATAGTCTTGAACTTCAAAAGAACATAGACATGTTGGCAGATTGGGCAGACAAGTGGCAGATGAAGTTCGATGCAGAGGAGTGTGAGGTGATTCATTTTGGCAGGAAGAATATGGAAAGACAGTATAAAATAAATGGAGAAACTCTAAAGGAGGTGCAGGAACAGAGGGACCTCAGTGTATATGTACATAAGCCATTGAAGATGGCAGGGCATGTTGAGAGAGCAGTAATAATGCACATAGTGTCTTAGGCTTTATTACAAGGACCACTGAGTACAAGAGTAAGGAGATTATGTTTAACTTGTATAAGACACTAGTTAGGCCTCATCTGGAGCACTGTATCTAGTTCTGGGTGCCATGCTTGAGGAAGGATGTGAAGGCATTGGAGAGAGTACAGAGGAAATTCGCAAGAATGATTCCAAAGATGAACAACAGTAGCTATGAGGATAGATTGGAGAGGTTGGGGCTGTTTTTGGGGCTGAGAGGAGACTTGATAGTGGTATTCGAGATCTTGAGGGGTATGGACAGAGTAAATAGTGAGAAACTGTTCCCACTCAAGGGAGCATCAGGAATTAGAGGGCATAGGTACAAACTAATTGGTAAAAGGAGTAAAAAGTGATGTGAGGAAACATTTTTTTGCCCAGAGGGTGGTTGGAGTCTGGAACGAACTTCGTGAGAGGGTGGTGGAGGCAGGTTCAATTGAGGTATTCAAAAGGGAATTGGATTACTATCTGAAAAGGAAGAATGTGCAAGATTATGAGGATGAGGCAGGGGAGGTGGGATCAGGTAGAATGTACTAGAATGCCAGTGCAGACTCGATGGGCCATATGGCCTCCTTCTGCACTGTAAAGATACTGTGAGCTGAATTTTCCATTCATCGTGCAGGCGGAGCTGACCCAATCGCGGGTGGGCGTGGACCTGATCGCCGCCGGTGATCGGGGCCGCACTGCCATTTTACGTGGGCAGGACAAGTAAGGCCCGCCCAGCGTGACGTCCGCAGGGAAGTGCTATGCTTCCCCCCCGGAAGCCCTAAAATCGAGAGTGCAGCCTCAGAGAGATCGCCTCGACTTTTAAAAATATTAAAAATAGAGAAAAAAAGTCCCTTACAATGTCACATGAGTTGGGTCATGTTCATTATTTCCATAGCAACTTTATTACAATTTTTAAAACCCTACATGAAACCTCATCCCGCCACTCGATGAGGTTTCATGTTTTTTCTAGTTGCCGCCGGGGTTCCTGGCCTGTCCGCCAACCTTAAGGTTGGACAGGCAGGTCCTTTAATTGCTTAATTGATCCCGTCAATGGCCTCAAGCTGATTTTGCTGCGCCCCCACCTTCCGGAAAATTTAAATGGGGCGGGGTTACGTCATCCCGCGTCATTTTACGCGTCGGTGAGGGGGCCCCGCCCCCGCTCCCGCTCGCCAACGGTAAAATCCTGCCCTGTGATTCTGTTTTCCAGGTATCCTGTGGTTCTTCCACAAAAGTTAGAGTGGACAAGGGGGTAGAATCTCCAAAGTGCCACTTTGGGAAACCACTCCCATTGAATTTTAAAAGCTGACTGTATTTCTGCAAGAATAAATAGGTTCTGAAGCAGTAGGTAGTTAAAAGCTCAAAGATTTAGGCCTTCATTCCTCATAGACTGCAAATAATAAGCAATTTGATGCTCTGTCTCTGTAACTAGTAAACACATCACACTCACACCCATTGTGTTGACATGTTTTTAAATAAAACTGAATGGCAGATGACTAAACAGCAGTCTTGCTTTACAGCAAAAAGTGCAACTGAGGCAGAAAAACCCGCCAAGAAGTCCAGCTCAGGCTGTTAGGGTGACCCAGTGATATTGGGTGACATAGTCTGGACATCATTTTCATGCCTCAAAGGTAAGCCATCTTGATTGAACTGAGTGAATTTTATCATGACAACGCTCTGTATGTTCGCCTTATGGGCGAGAGTAGCTTAATGATTCAAAACGTGCCTTGCCTCTTCTAGCGTTAACTTGTCCTGCCTTTGACATGAGTGAAGTAGACATGCAAAAGACATGGATTCCCAGTTTAGGCCACAAGGGAGTTTTATTATTATACACCTGGGTCCCACTATTGTAAAGTAAATATAGGCACATGTGAAGCGACTTCCATAAAACTAGGACACTCAGATCACTCATGAAAGTGGCTGAGGTCACTGGAGATATCCACAACGGACCCCAATACAGAGCAATCTTTCCCTGTGGCTAGGATCCTACTCTGCTGAGCTTCTTCTGACCTTGGATCTGGATCATGACAGTTTTGACCTGGTGAGGATCTACTAACTGCTCCACTTCATCCCCCAAAATAGCAGTCAGGAACACATGATGCCATTGGAGGATCGGAGCAACATCCCAAGATTGAATTTCTAAAAGGTTCCTGGTTAACTTGCATTCATTTCATAAAACGGCTGCTAATTTGGCTCAGATTAGCAGACTAACTCAGATGGCAGCACAGAGCAGCTCTTCCGTCTTTTTTTTTTGGAAAAATATACTTTACTCATAAAATATCTGAAAGAACATTACAAAACATTTCAAAATGGCCACCACAAAAAGTGCAATCAGATCCAAGTTTCCCACATAGATCATGGGGTGCTTCAAAACAATCAATGAACATTACAGACATTTCAACATGGTCATTACAGACAGTCAGACAGTGCAATGGTATTCAAGTTATCTACATAGTTCATCTTGCACTCTGAGGTGCTTCAATACAATTGTGACACATGTAGTTTTCACAGTATACATTCCTTGTGAGTCATACAGCCCGAGGGGTCTATGCAGTTCCCAGCCCCTCAGTGCACTATGGCTGAAAGGTCCTAGACAGCGACCTTTCCCCATTGCGCCTTTGTGGCAGGTGCCCCAAGCTTTAGTGCATCCCTCAGCTCGTAGTCCTGGGCCTTGGAATGTGCCAGTCTGCAACACTCGGTCAGGGACAACTCTTTGCACTGGAAGACCAACAAGTTTCGGGCAGACCAAAGAGCGTCTTTCACCAAGCTGATCATCCTCCAGCTGCAGTTGATGTTTGTCTCGGTGTGTGTCCCTGGGAACAGCCCGTAGAGCACAGAATCCTGTGTCACAGAACTGCTCGGGATGAACATCGACAGAAACCACTGCATCTCTCTCCAGACCTCCTTTGCAAAGGCACAATCCACAAGGAGGTGAACAACGGTCTCATCCCCACCACAGCCACCTCGAGGGCAACGTGCAGAGGGGGTGAGACTCCTGGCGTGTTGGAAGGATCTGACGGGGAGGGCCTTTCTCACCACCAGCCAAGCTACATCTTGGTGCTTGCTGGAAAGTTCTGGCGATGAGGCATTCTGCCAAATGACTTTGACAGTCTGCTCGGGGAGCCATCCCACAGGATCCACCATCTCCTTTTCCCTCAGGGCCTCTCTGATATTACATGCAGACCACTGCCTGATGGACTTGTGGCCAAAAGTGTTTCTCCGCATAAATTCTTCCACAAGGGACTGGTGGTACGGCACGGTCCAACTACTTGGAGCATTCCGCGGCAGCGTGGCCAGACCCATCCTTCGCAACTGTGGGGATAGGTAGAACCTCAGCACATGGTGACACTTGGTGTTTGCGTACCGAGGCTCTACGCATAGCTTGATGCAGCCACACACAAAGGTGGCCATCAGGATGAGGGTGAGGCCATCAGAAAGAGGGTTTTTCCCCCCTTTATCTAGAGGCTTGTACATCATGTCCCTGCAAACACGATCCATTTTTGACCTCCAGATAAAGCAGAAGATGACTCAGGTGATCGCCATTGCGCAGGAGTGAGGAATGGGCCAGACCTGCGCCACGCACAGCGAGAGTGCCTCACACCTGATGACCAGGTTCTTACCCGCAATGGAGAGGGAGCGCCGCTCCCACATGCCCAGTTTTCTTTTCACCATAGACACTCGCTCCTTCCAGTTTCTATTGCATGCCCTGGAACCTCCGAACCATATCCCCAGCACCTCCAGGCCACCTGACCTGACGGTGAAGGGGACAAAGGATTGGTCAGCCCAGTTCTCAAAGAACATGGCCTCACTCTTCCCACGATTTACCTTGGCTCCCGAGGCCAGTTCGAACTGGTCGCAGATGTTGGTCAGTCCGCACACCAATAGCGGATCCGAGCAGAAGACGGCGACATTACCCATGTACAAGGAGGCTTTGATCTTAGTTCCTCCACTGCCTGAGATCATCACTCCTCTTATATCCGGATCCTTCCTGATGGACTCAGCAAAGGGTTCTATGTAACACACACACAGGGCAGCTATTCTTTATTTTTTTTTATTTTTTTTTATTGTAAAAATATACTTTATTCATAAAAAATCTTCAATCACATTCAAAACCATTTCAAAAACAACATTACAAGGGTACAATCCAGGTTAAACTTTTACAAAATGTATCACCAGGTGCATCAGTACAAACAATATTACAATCATTTACAGCCTTTCATTTTGATCTGTACAGCCCGAGGGGCTCTAAACAGTTCCCAGTCTCTCGGTGCGCTGTGGTAGAAAGGTCTTAGACAGCGACCCTTCCCCATTGCGCCTTTGCGGCAGCTGCCCCAAGCTTTAGTGCGTCCCTCAGCACGTAGTCCTGGACTTTGGATTGTGCCAGTCCGCAACAATCGGTCGGGGACAACTCTTTGTGCTGGAAGACCAACAAGTTTCGGGCAGACCAAAGCGCGTCTTTCACCGAGTTGATGATCCTCCAGCTGCAGTCGATGTTTGTCTCGGTGTGTGTCCCTGGGAACAGCCCGTAGAGCACAGAGTCCTGTGTCACAGAACTGCTCGGGATGAACCTCGACAGCAACCACTGCATCTCTCTCCAGACTTTCTTTGCAAAGGCACAATCCACAAGGAGGTGAACAACGGTCTCTTCCCCACCACAGCCACCTCGAGGGCATCGTGCAGAGGGGGTGAGACTCCTGGCGTGTAGGAAGGATCTGACGGGGAGGGCCTTTCTCACCACCAGCCAAGCTACGTCTTGGTGCTTGTTGGAAAGTTCTGGCGATGAGGCATTCTGCCAAATGACTTTGACAGTCTGCTCGGGGAACCATCCCACAGGGTCCACCCTCTCCTTATCCCTCAGGGCCTCTAGGACGTTACGTGCTGACCACTGCCTGATGGACTTGTGGTCAAAGGTGTTTTTCTGCATAAATTTTTCCACCAGGGACAGGTGGTACGGCACGGTCCAACTACTTGGAGCGTTCCGCGGCAGCGTGGCCAGACCCATCCTTCGCAACACCGGGGACAGGTAGAACCTCAGCACGTAGTGACACTTGGTGTTTGCGTACTGAGGGTCTACGCACCGCTTGATGCAGCCACACACAAAGGTGGCCATCAGTATGAGGGCGATGTTGGGCACGTTTTTTCCCCCTTTATCTAGAGGCTTGTACATCGCGTCCCTGCAGACACGATCCATTTTCGACCTCCAGATAAAGCGGAAGATGGCTCGAGTGATCGCCATCGCGCAGGAGTGTGGAATGGGCCAGACCTGCGCCACGTACAGCAACAGCGAGAGTACCTCACACCTGATGACCAGGTTCTTACCCGCAATGGAGAGGGAGCGTCGCTCCCACATGCCCAGTTTCCTTTTCACCATAGCCACTCGCTCCTTCCAGTTTCTAACGCATGCCCCGGTCCCTCCGAACCATATCCCCAGCACCTTCAGGCCGTCAGCCCTGACAGTGAAGGGGACAAAGGATCGGTCAGCCCAGTTCCCAAAGAACATGGCCTCGCTCTTCCCACGATTTACCTTGGCTCCCGAGGCCAGTTCGAACTGGTCGCAGACGTGCATCAGTCTGCGCACCGACAGCGGATCCGAGCAGAAGACGGCGACGTCGTCCATGTACAGGGAGGCTTTTACCTGAGTGCCTCCACTGCCTGGGATCGTCACTCCTCTTATGCCCGGATCCTTCCTGCTGGACTCGGCAAAGGGTTCTATGCAGCACACAAAAAGGACAGGCGAGAGAGGGCAGCCCTGCCTGACTCCAGATTTAATCGGAAAGCTATCTGTTTCCCACCCATTGATTGAGACTGCGCTACTGATGTTAGTGTAGAGCAGTTGGATCCAATTTCGAATTCCCTCCCCAAAGCCCATTTTGGAGAGCACATCCCCCATGTAGGTGTGCGATATTCTGTCAAAGGCCTTCTCCTGATCCAAGCTGATGAGGCAGGTATCCACACCCCTGTCCTGTACATAGGCAATCGTATCCCTGAGCAGCGCCAGGCTGTCAGAGATCTTCCTGCCTGGCACAGAGCAGGTCTGGTCAGGGTGAATCACCAATTCCAGAGCGGATTTGACCCGGTTGGCGATGACCTTGGACAGAATCTTATAGTCCACGTTCAACAGTGAAATGGGTCGCCAATTTCTAATTTCCTCCCTTTCCCCCTTGTGCTTGTAGATGAGGGTGATGATGCCTTTCCTCATGGATTCTGACATGCTGCCGGCCAGGAGCATACTCTCGTACACTTCTAGCAGGTCTGGGCCGATCAAGTCCCACAGAGCCGAATACAACTCCGCCGGCAGGCCGTCGCTTCCGGGGGTTTTACTCTTCTCGAAGGACTCGAGGGCCTTAGTCAGTTCGTCAGGAGTTAGCGGTTTGTCTAGGCTCTCCCGCGTACTGTGGTCTAAGACCTCCGTGATAGAGGACAGGAAGGACTGGGAGGCCGTGCTGTCCGTGGGCTTCACGTCATACAGACCGGCATAAAAGGATTTGCTGATCCTCAGAATGTCGGACCGTGATGACTTTACTGAGCCGTCTTCTTCCTTCAGGCTGCTGATCACAGAGCGCTCTCTGTGTACCTTTTGGAAGAAGAAACGTGAGCACGTCTCATCCTGCTCCACGGAGCGGACTCTGGAACGGAAGATGATCTTGGAGGCCTCCGAGGCAAAGTGCGAGGCTTGCTGGCCCTTCACCTCTTGGAGCTCCTCCTTGACATCGACCCCCATCGACTGCAGCCGGAGCAGATTCTGCATCTTTTCCTGGAGTCGGGACATTTCCCTCTGTTCCTTTCTAGCTTTCTGGGTGCCTTTGCGGATGAAAAACCTCTTGATGCTTCCCTTGATCACTTCCCACCAGTGTGTCAGGGACTCAAAGAGGGGTTTCACGGTTCTCCAACCTTTGTAATCCCTCTTGAGCTCCTCAATGTTCTCTGGGGTCAGCAGTTGCACATTTAGCTTCCATGCCCCCCTGCCCACCCTCAGGTCTTCCTCCAAGTGGCAGTCCGCCAGTAGGAGGCAGTGGTCAGAGAAGAACACCGGCTTGACCTCGGTGGATCTGACTGTGAATGCACGGGACACAAACAGGAAGTCTATCCTGGAACGAATGGACCCGTCTGGCCGCGACCAGGTGTATCTACGCTGCGCTCCGTCTGCAGGGTTGCTGAAGACGTCGTGCAGCTTGGCATCCTTAACTGTTTCCATCAGGGATCTGGACGTAGCGTCCAATCTGCTTCCGGCCCTGCCGGATCGTCCAGCCGCATCGATGATGCAGTTGAAGTCCCCGCCCAGAATGACCGGCCTGGAGGTCGCCAGCAGCAGTGGGAGCTGCTGAAAAACCTCCAGCCGCTCAGCCCCTTGTGCCGGGCCGTACACGTTAATTAACCGGAGTGGAGTGTTCTTGTACATTACGTCTGCTACCAGGAGTCGCCCGCCCACCACCTCCTTGACCTCGGAGACGGTGAAGTTGCCTCCCCGCAGCAGAATACCCAGACCGGAGGAACGAGAGTCGTTTCCGCCCAGCCAGATCGATGGCCCGTGGGCCCACCATCGTGACCATTGCCTGTAGGAGCTGAGGTGCGGTATCGCACACTCCTGCAGAAACAACAGGTCAGCTTTGACCTTGGCTAGGTAGTCCAAGGTCGCAACACATCGCGTAGTAGATTTAATGCTACGCACATTTATGGATACAATCTTTAAACCCATATTAAAGCATTTATTCTCCTACCAAACCCACTGTCTCTGAGAGTCCCAGACCTTTAGTCTGCTCCTTCATACCCGTAGTGAGCTCAAATTCCTTCACTTTGGATGGGCTGAGGTAGATCTCCTTGGCCGTGTTCTGCTCCAGTGGCATCTGGAGGTTCACGTGGTGAGCGGGTTTTGAGATGACCTTTGCTGGAGAAGCTTCTCCAAAACTCACCCCCTCTGGGGGGTTGCTGTTCCCGGCTTCCTGGAGCTGGGGTGCGATGATTGCCTCACTGCTCCCAGATTCCAGGGGCTGTGGTGCACTGGCCTCCTCAGGTTGCAGGCAAAGTTGGGAAAGTTGGGGTGCGCTGGTCTCCTTGTTGTCTCCAATTTTCTGGAGCTCGGGTGTCTCGTCCTCCAACGCCCTGGAGCTTTGCCGCCTCTTCTGTCGGTGCCGCTCTGGCACTTCCTCATCCGAAGAGCTGCTGCCCTTGTCATCCGTGTCGGATGGGAGACGCCTCTTGCCGCTTCTCTGGGAAACGCCTTTGCTTCTTCTTCGCTCCCTCTTACTTTTCTTGTTCTTCACCGTCCGCCACTCCCCCTGCTGCTTTTCCACTGCTGCCTCCTCCTCCATTGATTCGCTGTCCTGAGGGCTGGAAGGTTCAGGGGGTAGTGCTGTTGATTGGCTCTCTGTTGCCTCAATCTCTTTCTCCACCTTGTCTCTCTCTGTGTCCTCCTTTGTCCCGTTGAGCTCCCTGGGGGCCCTGGTGGTTGGAGTGACACGGAACCTTTCTTCTGCTTCCCCCTGGTCGGCTTTGGCTGCCTGTGCGTAAGTACGGCAGCGTTTGGGGCAGGTCCTGTAGAGGTGACTTGCCTCGCCACACAGGTTGCAGCACTTGGCCTGTTTGCAGTCTTTTGTCTGGTGCCCTTCCTGTTTGCAGATCTTGCAGAGGGAGGCGCTGCAGTTGGCCGCCACATGGCCAGCCTTGCCGCATGAGCGACAATGCTTGGGTTGCCCAGCGTAGACCAGGTAGCCACGGTTTCCCCCGATTGCGAAACTGGAAGGAGGGTGGAAAATGGCTCCCTTACCATCGGTCTTTAGCGTGACCTTAAACAGGCGTTTGCCTGTCCAGATCCCCAAGTCGTCTCGAATCTCGGTGCCGCTCCCCACCTTATCGAAGTACCTGGTGAGGAAGGTGACCACGTCGGCGACAGGGACGAAGGGGTTGTACACATGCACCATCACCTCACGTTCCCGTTGCAACGGCAGAGAGAAGTGCGGCTCCGCCGTCAGGATCTTCATCTCCGGCAGGTCTCTCTTCTCCTCGAACACCCTCAGGAGCCGGACGCAGTCTGCCACTTGCTTGAACGTCACGTCGAAATAACCACCTTTGCGGGAGTCGTGCAGGGTGAAGATCTCCGTAGCTTGGAAGCCGCACGCCTTCAACAGGATCCTCCTGGTGAAGAAGCCCCGATCCATAGGTGATCCTCCTTCGTCGCTGTGGTTCACCGTGACTCGGACGGTGATAGGTAACCCACGGTATGGATTCGGATTGCAATTGGTTATCGCCCTTCCATCCCAACCTTGCCTTGGCAGGACCATGGTGTCGCCCCTGCAACACTACACTTGATCTTAGCCAAGAGGCCGAGAAGCGATGCACAGGGCAGCTATTCTGTCACACTGAGTACAGTAGGGGGAGCTGCTCTGTGGCTTGAGCTGAGGGCTGGTTTCTGGGGATGGAGCTGTACTCAACTGACATTTAACTGCATTTGACTGGGCATCCAAAATTGGAAAATGCTGCATTCCCCAGTGTTAATGGTGATTTCAAAGTGAACTTTTCATCAGGTTGCTTATATTGAAAAAGAAAGCATGCGCTGATATTTTCTCTCACTCTTTCTGTCATCATTTGGTAATGAATTCCAACCAATGCACAGAAACTTTATTTCATATTGATGAGATTAGGTGCTGCACAACATGACAGCATGTGCTGCACGCTCTGGCACCACACTGAACCTTTAAGAAGTTGAAAGCTATGCAGTGTACAAGCATCAAAATTTACACAGAATAGCTTTTGATAACACCCAATCCTAGGAGAATTGTTTTACATTTAAAAGATTTGCAAATTGTTCACTGCTGCTTATTTATCCTGCACCAAGGATTCTTCAGCACTCAGTGACAATTCATGGTTAGATCACCTGCTCCTTCCTCACACTCTGCACTAAGCAGCAACAGCTTCAACAATGCGTAGGATTCTCAAAAGGTACATTTTTGCAGGTCTGTAAATAAATGTAGCAACAGTACTCTGCAGTGTGGCTGTTAGCTTATGTCCATGGAGGTGTTCAAAAGGATGTGAATCTAATGAAATGACTCAGCATTGAACAGCAAAAGCTACAGTGTAACTTTTCTAAATTCTTTTCTTTTCATTCATAAGATGTGGGCGTTGCTGGCAAGGCCAGTATTTAGTGCTCATTGCTAATTGCCTTTGAGAAAGTGAGGGGGAGCCGCTTTCTTGAATCGCTGCAGTCCTTGTAGTATAGGCATACCCGTAGTGCTATTACGAAGCATGTTCCAGGATTTTGTCCCAATGATAGTGAAGGAACGATGTTAAATTTCCAAGTCATGATGGTGTGAGACCTTGAGGGTTCCCATGTGCCTGCTGCCCTTATTCTTCTATGTGTTAGAGGACACGGATTTGGAAGGTACTGTTGATGGAGTCACAGCAAGTTGCTGAATTACATCTTGTAGACAGTACACACTGCAACCCAAGATGAGTGGGTGGTGGAGGGAGAAAATGGATGGGTTGCCCATCAAACGGGCTGCTTTGTCCTGTGTAGTATTGAGATTTTTGAGTAGTGTTTGGATCTGATTTTATCTGTGCAAGCGAAAGGTATTCAATCACACTCTTGACTTGTACCTTGTAGATGGTGGAAAGGCTTTCGAGAGTCAGCAAATGAGTTATTCAATGCAAAATTCCCAACCTCTGATTTGCTCAGGTAGTGATAGTATTTAAAATAGCTGGTCCAGTTAAGTTTCTGGCCAATGGTAACCCCCAGGATGTTGATCATGAGAGATTTAGTAATGAAAATGCTGTTGAATGTTAAGGGAATGTGTTTAGCCTCTCTCTTGTTGGAGATGGTTATGTCTGACACTTAAGTGGTGTGAATGTTGCCGCTTATCCTGAATATTGTCCAGGTCTTGCTCTACATGGACACAGACTGCTTTATCATCTGAAGAATTGCAAATGGTACTGAATACCATACAAACATCATAGAACACTCCCACTCTGACCTTATTTTGGAAGGAAGTTGATGAAGCAGCTGAAGGTGGTTGGGCCTAGGACAATACCCTGAGGAAATCCTGCAGCAACATTCCTGGGATTGAGATGATTGGCCTCCAACAACCACAGCCACCTTCCTTTGCGCTCGGTATGACTCTAACCAGTGGAGAATATTCCCCATGATTCCCATTGACTTCAATTTGCTAGGGCTCCTTTTTTTTATTAATTCATGGATGTGAGCACCGCTGGCTGGGCCAGCATTTATTACCCATCCCGAACTGCCCTTGAGAAGGTGGTGGTGAGCTGCCTTCTTGAACCGCTGCGGTCCATGTGGTGTAGGCACACTCGTGGTGCTGATAGGGTGGGTGCCCCAGGATTTTGACACGGCGATAGTGAAGGAATGGTGATATATTTCCAAGTCAGGATGGTGAGTGCCTTGGGGGGTAACTTCTAGGTGGTGGTGTTCCCATGTGTCTGTTGCCCTTGTCCTTCTAGGCGGTAGTGATCGTGGGTTTGGGAGGTGCTGTCTAAGGAGCCTTGGTGAGTTCCTGCAGTGCATCTTGTAGGTGGTACACACTGCTGCCATTATGCATCAGGGGTGGAGGGAGTGAATGTGTGTGGATGGGGTGCCAATCAAGTGGACTGCTTTGTCCTGGATGGTGTCAAGCTTCTTGAATGTTGTTGGAGCTGCACTTATCCAGGCAAGTGGAAAGTGTTCCATCAAACTCCTGACTTGTGCCTTGTAGATGGCGGACAGGCTTTGTGGAGTCAGGAGGTGAGTTACTCTTCGCACTATTCCTAGCCTCTGACCTGTTCTTGTAGCCACAGTATTTATATGGCTAGTTCAGTTCACTTTCTGGTCAATGGTAAGCTCCAGGATGTTGATAGTGGGGGATTCGGCAATGGTAATGCCATTGAATGTCCTGGAGCGATGGTTAGATTCTCTCTTGTTGGAGATGGTCATTGCCTGGCACTTGTGTAGCATGAATGTTACTTGCGACTTGTCAGCTGAAGCCTGGATATTGTCTAAGTCTTGCTGCATTTGGACACATACTGCTTTAGTATCTGAGGAGTCATGAATGGTGCTGAACATTGTGCAATCATCAGCGAACATCCCCACTTCTGGTCTTATGATGGAAGGAAGGTAATTGATGAAGCAGCTGAAGATGGTTGGGCCGAGGACACTACCCTGAGGAACTCCTGCAGTGATGCCCTGGACCTGAGATGACTATTCTCCAACAACCACAACCATCTTCCTTTGTGCTAGGTATGACTCCAACGGGTGGAGAGTTTTCCGCCTGACTCCCATTGACCCCAGTTTTGCTAGGGCTCCTTGATGCCACACTGGGTCAAATGCTGCCTTAATGTCAAGGGTAGTCACTCTCATCTCATCTCTGGAGTTCATCTCCTTTATCCATGATTAAACCAAGGCTGTAATGAGGTCAGGAGCTGAGTGACCCTGGTGGAACCCAAACTGGGTGTCAGTGAGCAAGCTATTGCTAAGCAAGTGCCGCTTGATGGCACTGTTCATGACCCCTTCCATCACTTTACTGATGATTGAGAGTAGACTGATGGGGCAGTATATTGGCTGAGTTGGATTTGTCCAGCTTTTTATGTACAGGACATACCTGGGCAATTTTCCACATTGCTGGATAGATGCCAGTGTTATAGCTGTACTGGAACAGCTTGGCTAGGGCCACAGCATGTTCTGAAACAGAAGTCATCAATACTATTGCCGGAATATTGTCAGGACCCATAGCCTTTGCGATATCCAATTCCTTCAGCCATTTCTTGATATCACATGGAGTGAATTGAATTGGCTGAAGACTGGCATCTGTGATGCTGGTGACCTGCAGAGGAGGCCAAGGTGGATCATTGGCACTTCTGGCTGAAGATTGCTGCAAATGCTTCAGCCTTATCTTTTGCACTGATGTGCTGGGCTCCTCCATCATCGAGGATGGGGATATTTGTGGAGCCTCTGCCTCCAGTGAGTTGTTTAATTGTCCACCACTATTCCTGACTGGATGTGGCTGGACTGCAGAGCTTGGATCTGATCCGTGGGTTGTGGGATCGCTTAGCTCTGTCTATCACTTGCTGCTTATGCTGTTTGGCACACAAGTCGTCCTGTGTTGTAGCTTCACCAAGTTGACACCTCATTTTTAGATATGCCTAGTGCTGCTCCAGGCATGCCCTCCTGTACTCTTCAGTGAACCACGGTTGATCCCCTGGCTTGATGGTAATGGTAGAATAGGGGATATGCTGGGCTATAAAATTACAGATTGTGTTTGAGTACAATTCTGCTTCTGTTGATGGCCCACAGCGCCTCATGGATGCCCAGCCTTGAGTTGCTAGATCTGTTCAAAATCTATCCCATTTAACACAGTGGTAGTGCCACACAATACAATGGAGGGTATCCTCAATGTGAAGAGGAACTTTGTCTCCACTGTGTGGTGGTCACTTCTACCGATACTGTCATGGACAGATGCATTTGTGGCAGGCAGGTTGGTGAGGATGAGGTCAAGTGTATTTTTCCCTCTTGTTGGTTCCCTCATCACCTGCTGCAGACCCACTCTAGCAGCTATGTCCTTTAGGACATGGCCAGCTTGCCTATAGTCGCTCTACCGAGCCACTCCTGGTGATGGACGTTGAAGTTCCCCACCCAGAGTACATTCTGTGCCCTTGCAATCCTCAGTACTTCCTCCAAGTGGTGTTCAACATGGAGGAACACTGATTCATCAGCTGATGTGGGGAGTGGTACATGGTAATCAGCAGGAGGTTTCCGTGTCCATGTTTGATCTGGTTCCATGAGACTTCATGGGGTCCAGAGTCAATGTTGGGGACTCCAAGGGCAACCGCCTCCCAACTTTATACCACTGTGTCACCACCTCTGCTGGGTCTGCTGGTGGAATAGGGCATATCCAGGGATAGAGATGGTGGTGCCTAAGACATTGTCTGTATTCCATGAGTATGACTATGTCAGGCTGTTGCTTGACTGGTCTATGAGACAGCTCTCTCAATTTTGGCAGAAGACCCCAGATGTTAGTAAGGGGGACTTTGCCGTTATCGTTTCCAGTGCCTAGGTTGATGCTGATCAATGCTGGGTGGTCCATCTGATTTCATTCCTTTTAGATTTCATAGCAGTTTGATAGCCTTTTCAGAGGACATTTAAGAGTTACATGTAAGTTAGACCAGGTAAGGACAGCAGATTTCCTTCCCTAAAGGGCATTAGTGAACCAGATGGGTTATTATAACAATCAACATCATCAGACTTTTAATTCCAGATTTTTATTGAATTCAAATTTCACCATCTGCCGTGATGGGATTTGAATTCCGGTCCCCCAGAGCATTACCCTGGGTCTCTGGATTACTAGTCCAGTGACAATATCGCGATGCCACTGCCTCCCCACTTGCTCAAATGCTGTCTTGATGTCAAAAGCCAGTCACTCAAACCTCACCTCTGGAATTCAGCTCTTTTGGCCATGTTTGCACCAAACAGTAAGAAGGCCTGGAGCCAACTGGTCCTGCCAAAACCCAAACTGTGCATCAGTGAGCAGGTTATTGGTGAGAAAGTGTTGCTTGGTGGTATTGTCAACCACAGTACTATCAAGCAATATCAAGAATTACTGCTGATGTCAAGAATTACTTCCAAGATGAATGGAAACTTGTAACTGCTCTGACCATTTGCATTTCTATAAAGCTACCTTTCAGGCAGAGAAGGTCTATTGGGACAATATCTATACAGAAGCCGTTGACATGTTCTTTCTTGCTCATCACAGGGCAGAATAATCGATTCAGAAGTGATGACAGAGCCATTAAAGAAATTAATCAACTAGGCCACAACACAATAACCAAGGTCCATCCAGACATGAGTGAATTAATTACTTTCTGTTGTAATGCTTGTTGTGAGTAGTGTACAATGCTAGTTGTGAGCAGCATACAGTGCATGTTGTAGAATTATGGTTTTATTTAGTCTGTGGGGTACCTTTGAGAATAATACTTGTTAGGCAAGATCACATGATCTGTAGTAACCAATAGGAGAGTAGGGTGGGCTACATCAGCAGTCAGTGTAGAGATAGAGTTGGAGTTGAAAGTATACGTGCAGTTGCTGTAGAGTATATTGTAAATAAACTTAATGTTTCCACCTAAGAGGTGTCTGTGGATCAACTCTATCATTAATTGTACAACTCAGCCATCCAGTATACAGTGCTAGCTCTGAGTAGCATACAATGCTAGTTCTGAGCAGTATACAGTGCTTGTTGTGAGTAGTATACAGTACTTGTGAGTAGTATACACTGCCGGTTGTCAGTAGTATACAGTGCTTCTTGTGAGCAGTATACAGTGCTTGCTTTGAGCAGTGTACAGTGCTAATTATGAGTAGTATATAGCGCCTGTTGTGAACAATATATGGTGCTTTTTGTGAGTAGTATACAGTACTTGTTGTCAGTAGTGTACAGTGCTTCCATTGAGCAGTATAGAATGTTTATTGTGAGCAGTATACAGTGCTTGTTCTGGGTAGTATACAAGGCTTATTGTGAGCAGTATACAGTGTTTATTGTGAGCACTATACAGTGTTTATTGTGAGCAGTATACAATGCTTGTTGTGAGTAGTGTACAGTGTTTATTGTAAGCAGTATACAGTGTTTATTGTGAGCAGTATACCGTGTTTGTTGTGAGTAGTGTACAGTGTTTGTTGTGAGCAGTATACAGTGTTTGTTGTGAGTAGTATACAGTGTTTGTTGTGAGTAGTGTACAGTGTTTGTTGTGAGCATTATACAGTGCTTGTTGTATAATTATGGTTTTATATAGTGTGTAATGTACCTTTAAGAATAATACTTGTTAAGCAAAATCACACGATCTTGGTGACCAATAGTAAAGTAGCTCGGGCTAGCTCAGCAGTTAGAGTTAGAGTTGGAGTTGAAAGCACATGTGTAGTAGCTGCTGATTATATTGTAAATAAACTTAATGTTTCCACCCAAGAAGTGTCTGTGGATCAACTCTATCAATAATGCAATTCGGCCAGCCAGTATACAGTACTTATTGTGACCAGAGTATGGTGCTTATTGTGACCAGTATACCATGCGAGTTGAGTAGTATACAGTGCTAATTGTGAATAGTATACGGTGCTAGTTGTGAGTAGTACACATTGCTTGTTGTGAGTAGTACACGGTGCTAGTTGTGAGTAGTACACGGTGCTAGTTGTGAGTAGTACACGGGGCTAGTTGTGAGTAGTACACGGTGCTTGTTGTGAGTAGTACACGGTGCTTGTTGTGAGTAGTACACGGTGCTAGTTGTGAGTAGTACACGGTGCTAGTTGTGAGTAGTACACGGTGCTAATTGTGAGTAGTACACGGTGCTTGTTGTGAGTAGTACACGGTGCTTGTTGTGAGTAGTACACGGTGCTTGTTGTGAGTAGTACACGGTGCTAGTTGTGAGTAGTACACGGTGCTAGTTGTGAGTAGTACACATTGCTTGTTGTGAGTAGTACACGGTGCTAGTTGTGAGTAGTACACGGGGCTAGTTGTGAGTAGTACACGGGGCTAGTTGTGAGTAGTACACGGTGCTTGTTGTGAGTAGTACACGGTGCTTGTTGTGAGTAGTACACGGTGCTAGTTGTGAGTAGTACACGGTGCTAGTTGTGAGTAGTACACGGTGCTAATTGTGAGTAGTACACGGTGCTTGTTGTGAGTAGTACACGGTGCTTGTTGTGAGTAGTACACGGTGCTTGTTGTGAGTAGTACACGGTGCTAGTTGTGAGTAGTACACGGTGCTAATTGTGAGTAGTACACGGTGCTTGTTGTGAGTAGTACACGGTGCTTGTTGTGAGTAGTACACGGTGCTTGTTGTGAGTAGTACACGGTGCTAGTTGTGAGTAGTACACGGTGCTAGTTGTGAGTAGCACACGGTGCTAGTTGTGAGTAGCACACGGTGCTAGTTGTGAGTAGTACACGGTGCTAGTTGTGAGTAGCATACGGTGCTAGTTGTGAGTAGCATACGGTGCTAGTTGTGAGTACCGTACAGTGCTAGTTGTGAGTAGCGTACAGTGCTTGTTGTGAAGTATACAGTGCTTGTTGCGAGCAGTGTACAGTGGTTGTTTTGAGTACTATTTAGTGCTTGGTGTCAGCAGTGTACATTGCTTGTTGTGTGTAGTATACCCTGCTTTTACGAGCAGTATACAGCGATTGTTGCTTGCCACATTTTGTGGATAGCACCATAATGTCTTTTTGATGGTAGCAACATAGATGTCCTGGCAGAACATGTATACAGCTGCACATTTGGGAAATAGATTAATGGATGAACAGTTACTGAATGAAGAGCTCTCCTCTGTGATGGTCCCAAGCATGACTCAAAGTGGCTTGGATGCTTCAAAGTGAGCATTGTGCACTTAAATAAGTAAAGACTTCCATTTCCCTAGCAGTTTTCACATCAGGAAGACCCAAGATTCTTTACATCCAATGATGTACTTTTTAAGTGTAGCCAATGGGGTAATGTTGGAAATGGGGCAGCCAATTTGTTCATAGCAAGGTCCTACAAAAAGCCATATGATAATGACCAGATAAACAGTTTTACTGATGTTGGCTAAGGGATAAATTTTGGCCAGATTTAGAGAAGCACAGGTACCTCGGGGAGTACTTCTGGTCCCTGTGCTTGTTGATATTGTTAACGATTCTTTCTCTTCATTATTGTCCCTCTCCTTTAAACCTGCCTTCTTTCCCCACCTCAAAAAGTCAGCCCTTGATGCCACTGAACTTGCAAACTCACCAAAGTCCTTGAACATGTTGTTGTCCCCCAAATGTGCACCATGTTTCCTGAAGTCCATGTTTGAACCCCTCCAATCAAATTTCCACCCCGTCACAGTACTGAAATGGCTCTTATCAAAGTTATAAATGACATCCTATGTGACTGTGACAAAGGTAAACTTCCATCGTCACCCTTCTCAACCTGTCTGCAGCCCTTGACACAGTTGGACCACACCATCATTCTCAAAAGCCTCTCCACTGGCATCCAGCTGGGTGGGACTACTCTCATCTGCTTCCACTCTTATCCATCTCATCAAAGCCAGAGAATCACTTATAATGGCTTCTCTTCCCACACCTACACCTTTTCTTCTGGTGTTCCCCAGGATTTACCCTTGGCTCACTCCCATTTATCATCTACATGCTGTCTCTTAGCGACGTCATCTCAACAGTAATCGTCTTCATGTGTATGCTGGCAACACCCAGCTCTACCTCACTACCACCTCTCTCGACTCCTCCATTTTAAAAAAATGACCAGACTGCTGGATGACCAGTACTGGATGAGCAGTTAATTTCTTCCAAGTAAATATTGAGAAGACAGAAGCCATTGTCTTCACTGCCCTGTCCTGGCAACCAACTGAGCGACCAAGCTGTGCACAATCTTGGTGCCATATTTGACCCTGAGCTGGGCTTCCAGAGCATCTGTTGCTGAATCCCTCTTTCTTGCCTTTGTTAGCCCTATATTTGATGATTCCAGTCCATTCTTGGCTAGTCAACCACATTCTACCCTCTGTAAACTTGAGGTCATCCACAGCTTTGCTGCTCATCTCCTTACTTGCACCAAGTCCGATTCCCTTACACTCCTGTGCTCGCTGATCTGCATTGGTTCCCGGTTAAGCAATGTCTTGATGTTAAATTCTCATCCTTGTTTTCAGATCTCTCCATGGCCTCACCACCTCCCTATCTCCATAATCTCCTGCAGCCCTACAACCCTCTGAGATGTCTGCATTCATCTAATTCTGGCCTCTTAAGCATTCTCGATTTTAATCATTCCATTCTGAAATTTCTTTCCTACACCCCTGGGCCTGTCTACCTTGCTTTCCACATTTACGACCCTCCTTAAAACCTACCTTATTGGCTGAGCTTTTGGTCATCTGACCTGATACCTCCTTATGTGGCTCAGTGTCATATTTTGTTTATAATGCACCTGTGAAGCGCCTTGGGATGTTTTATTACCTTAAAGGTGCTTTATAAATATAAGTTTTTGTGGGGCTGAAGGAGATTAGGAGATTACAGAATTGAAGGGAGGAGTGGCAAGGTCATGGAGAGATTTAAAAACAAGGATGGGAATTTTAAGGCCCAGCCATTGATTAATCAGGAACCATTGTAAATAACTAGGCACATGGGTGATGGGTGATCAGGACTTGGTGAGTCCAAGGATATGGGCAGCAGAGTTTTAAATGACCCCCAAGTTTACGGAGGGTAGAATGTGACGATCTGGCATTGATTGCATTGGAATAGCAAAGTCTATAAGGAACAAAGGCACAGGTGAGGGTTTCAGCAGCAATTGAACTGAGAGAAGGGCGGAGTTGGGCAGTGTTACAGAGGTGCAAATAAACCTTCTTGCTGATGGCGTGAATATATGGATGGACGCTCAACTCAGGCTCAAATTTGTCACCAAACGTGCAACCCAGCTCCAGACAGTTAGCAAGGAGAGGGATGGAGTTGGTGGCCAGGAAACAGAGTTTGTTGTGGAGACCAAAGACAGTGGCGTTCAACTTCCCTATAATCAATTGGAGGACATTTCTACTCATCCAGTACTGGATGGTGAACTAGGAGCCACAGGCAGAGAGAAGCAGACAATGCAACAACCATGTACTCGCCTGTGTGGTCTCCAGAGTCGTACAGGAAGCTGCATGTACTTAACCATGTGTACACATGTAGGTGAGTACACACATGTGCAATGCACACAGGCATAAAAGTACATTGAAAATGCTTTCCTAATTCAGGAGTAAACGTATCCCCCGGCACCAAACACCTGCCATGTTTCATTATAATAACCAGTAGCAGAAATGGAACAGATTGTCACATTTTGTGTGCAGTAACAAGTTATCCATGTAGATATTTTGAGGGGAAAAGATTTAGTAGTTTTAGGGTTAAATAAGTTTTTTAAAGCGAGTGAAAAAATAAGTTGGACGAATATTACTGTTCAAAATGTCTCGTCGTTTCTCTTGAAGATATTTCAGGGTTAATAGGATTTGAACATTATGAGGAGCTCAGTGGATGAAGGAGACCCTGCAATCTGTCCACCATACAGTCTCATCATTTTTCTGACTCTAAGATAGCAGCTGGTGACATTAATTACCCACCATCCCCCAACCTAACTACTCTAGTCCAGCTGCAGGGAATTGTAGGCAGAGTATTTACAGATAAGGACAGTCTATGACGGATGTTCCCTCTAACCTGCACATCCACGTAGATATCTGGAGCTTCTGCTGCAGCCCAAACACAAGTTGGCCCCTTTAAGTGACTGCATTGTGGCCCCACTGCATAGAAAAATTTAAAGGTCCCAAACGCTTAAAAGAATAGACTGTGCACAACAAAAAAAATAGTCAGTAAGGACCTTGTGCCTGACTATTGTTCAATTCCAAATACTGGTAGCATTCACCCTATCTGAGGCATTTTGCACACAGTTCCTCTGACTACTTATATAGAAAACATTGGCTTTACTGCCATTCTAATCTGAAAAATCATTGTAGGTGTAAGATAAGCCTCTTTTGTACATGGCCACAAAGCTCGCCAGCATCCAGGAGGTTTTTACCACCTTCGGTCTATGTACTGAATGCACTAAATTAATGTGGGTTCCAGGCATCCTTATGAATTTGGAATCTACGTTGAACAGACTAGTGCTGTGAAAGCCATACATAGCCAAGCATCAAACTTGAGGGCTTACATGACTCTTTAATGTCATGAAACTGGGACAATTTAAACACCACATGTTCTATTTCCCTTAGTTATTCTTTGTGTTGACAATCTTCAAACCTTTAAATCCAAGGTGGGTATCACCTAACGGCCCCAACATTTTTTGTATTTCAAAGCAATTCACTGTACATGAAGCTCTCTGAGAATTTTCCAACAGACATGATAAGGCACTATGAAAATCCAAATCTTTCTTATTCCTTGAGTTACCTTGACTATTCTTCCAGCGGAGAGTCACCAGCCTGACATAGTCAGGGAAGAGAATAGAGTGCTCTGTTTGCGCTGGGAACTCTGAGGGAGAAGCTCTATGGGGATACTGCGTTGTATTTTCTGACTGGATAGCACTGGACAGAAGGAGGCTCTGTTAAATTTACAAACCTCCACAGCAGAAGACAGTTTTCCTGTCTTGCCTTTCCGACAGCTGTATAAAGCAGGTGCACTGCCGAGGAGAATGGACTTCCATTTCTTTCAGAGCTTAGCTGTCAGCAAGGCTCACTGGTAGCACTCTCGCGGAAGATTCGAGTCCCATTCCCAGACTTGAGAACGTAATCTAGGTTGACACTTCAGTGGAGTGTTGGATTGTTAGAAGTGCTGTCTCATGGAAGCAACATTAAACTAAGGCCCCATCTGCCTGTTCAGATTAATGTAAAGGATCCCATGGGACTATTCAAAGAAGAGCTGCGGAGTTCTCCTCTTGGCCCGACAAACAATTATTCCTCAAACAACAACATTAAACATTTACCCAATTGCTGCTTGTGCCCGACCTTGCCAATGTTGCTTACGTCACCACACTTCAAGCGCAGTTCATTGGCTTGACATGCTTTGGGATGTGCTGAGGATGTGAAAGGTGCTATATAAACGCAAGTTCTTTCAGTGTGTTCTTTGCTTTTGTGAGTGATTGAGTGTGCTTTTGTTTGCATTTTACTTTAAGGTTGCCTTTTACTGACTTTTTAAGGTACCCTTTTCTCTTTTAGCTACCTACCTTCACAGTGATTTCATTGTGATTTGCAACAGATCTTTTAGGAATTCCACTTGCCTTTAGGAAGTGAGAGGGCAGGAAGAATTTCCAGTAGAATAATCAGAGCGAGTTCTGTCAGTGCCTGAGCTGAGGTACATTGGCAGTTGAAGGTATTTACTCGCCTTTGCTCCATATGCCTTGATACCCTTGCCACCTTCACCCAAGTTGGTATGTCCACGTTCACCATCAGAGGATACAGGACTGTGCCATCTTTCCTTGCTCATGGAAGCCTTTCTCCAGGATGGAATGGCACCTTCGAGGTGCCCACTTGCTGTACAAACAGTAACATTGTCTTGATTTCCTGAAGGTTGAAGGGCAGCATATTATGCAATAGTGACAAACACATGCTCAACTTGTACATCAACTTGGCACCAGTGCACGACTGTGCATCATGCAGCTAGGTTGTTTTATAATAGCTTGTAGGTAATGGTCTTGGAAGAAATGAATGTTGCAAGGTTTTCTGTCATGCACTACACTTTGAAAGTGTGCTCCATTGAGATGTGGATAGGCGTGAGACAAATATGAAAAAGTACTGAGAGTACACATTAGATTCATCAGTAACCATAAACTGATAAGGCAGGCTATGTTTTAGATTTGGAGCCTTCAGCAAAGCTGCATCTCTTCCCTTGACAGATTCTGATGCCACCGTGTTGTACTTGCAGAATCTCTGATGTGTTGGCGATAGATTCCCTTTGGATTAACGATAGCCCTATTTTTATTCACAACTAATACATTTGTCAATGTGGAATGTTGACAGCTTTAAGCTTGGCTGGAGATCTTTGGAGAGATTGGTTTGGGAATATCAGAAGCACAATAATCTGTAGCCTCTGCCTTGTCAGGAGGGATGGGTTCTGGGAATTACGCTGACATTTTCCCAACAGTTTACCAATTCCTAGATTCAATATGTTGCTGCTGGCTGAGATTTCATTTTTAGGATTTATTACATTTTAACTCATAAATTCTCTTATTGGTTTTGTTAAATTTAGCAATATCACTTGTTTTTATATAGATGACTGTACATTTGGGAAGGAATAGGATTTAATTCAAACTGCAGGATGGGAATGTGTGTCAGCAGCATGTTCCAAACCCATAACCTCTACCATCTAGAAGGAAAAGGGCAGCAGACACTTGGGAACACCACTATCTGCAAGTTTCCCTCCAAGCCACTCACCATCCTGACTTGGAAATATATTGCTGTTCCTTCACTATCGCTTGGTCAAAATTCTGGAACTCCCTCCCTAACAGCACTGTGGGTGTACCTACACCACATGGACTGCAGCGGTTCAAGAAGGCAGCTCACCACCACATTCTCAGGGGCAATTAGGGATGGGCAATAAATGCTGGCCTAGCCAATGACAGAAACATCCTGTGAAAGAATACATTAAAAAAAAGTCAGGTGGACAAAGGCAATAGGTGGGCAACTCATTGATTACCCAAAGGACTCTTTATAGAATCTGAAGCTCTTCACCTCCATCTTCCCACATGGTTTTCTGGATTTAGTTGGATTGCCAACACCAGGCATCCAACATTTCTCATCGTAAACCTGTCACATTCAGTGATATTTTTTCAGATGACACACTTACACTGTGATATGCAATCCTGCAATCTTTCAGTCTGATCGTTGCACAATCACTCTTGTTGGAAATGGTCATTGCCTGGCACTTATGTAGCACGAATGTTACTTGCCACTTGTCAGCCCAAGCCTGGATATTGTCCAGGTTTTGCTGCATTTGGACATGGACTGCTTCAATATCTGAGGAGTCACAAATGGTACTGAACATTGTGCAATCATCAGCGAACATCCCCACTTCTGACCTTATGATGGAAGGAAGGTCCTTGATGAAGCAGCTGAAGATGGTTGGGCCTAGGACACTATCCTGAGGAACTCCTGCAGTGATGTCCTGGAGCTAAAATGACTGACCTCCAACAACCACAACCATCTTCATTTGTTCTAAGTATGTCTCCAACCAGTGGAGGGTTTTCCCCCTGATTCTCATTGACTCCAGTTTTGCTAGGGTTCCTTGATGCCACACTTGGTCAAATGCGGCCTCGATGTCAAGGGCAGTCACTCTCACCTCACCTCCACATCTCAGTGGGGCACACTTTCAAAGTCTAGCGCATGACAGAAATCCTTGCAACATTAATTTCTTCTAAGACCATTACCTACAAACTAATATAAAACAACCTAGCTGCATGATGCATGTTCGAACCAAACCAAACCAAACAAACCATGTTTGTCCATGTTTGAACCAAGGCTGTAATGAGGTCAAGATCTGAGTAGCCCTGGCGGAACCCAAACTGGGCGTCAGTGAGTAGGCTATTGCTAAGCAAGTGCTACTTGATAGCACTGTTTATGACCCCTTCCATTACTTTACTGATTATCAGGAATAGACTGAAGGGACGGTAATTGGCCAGGTTGGATTTGTCCTGCTTTTTGTGTACAGGACATACCTGGGCAATTTTCCGGATACTGGAACAGCTTGACTTGATTTGGGACGAGGCAAGTTCTGCAGCACAAGTACTATTGCCGGATTATTGTCAGGGCCCATAGCCTTTGCAGTATCCTGTGCCTTTGCAGTATCCTGTGCCTTCCATTTCTTGATATCACGTGAAGTGAAATGAATTGGCTGAAGACTAGCATCTATGATGCTAAGGACCCCCGGAGGAGGCCAAGATGGATCATCCACTTGGCACTTCTGGCTGAAGATTGTAGCGAATGCTTCAGCCTTATCTTTTGCACTGATGTGCTAGACTCCCCCATCATTGAGGATGGAGATATTTGTGGAGCCTCCTCCTCCAGTGAGTTGTTTAATTGTCCACCACCATTCACGAATGGATGTGGCAGGGCTGCAGAGCTTAGATCTCATCCATTGGTTGTGGGATCGCTTAGCTCTGTCTGTCACTTGCTGCTTATGCTGTTTGGCACACAAGTAGTCCTGTTTTATAGCTTCACCAGGTTCACACCTCATTTTTTTTTAGGTATGCCTGGTGCTGCTCCTGGCGTGCCCTCCTGCACTCTTCATTGAACCAGGGCTGATCCCTTGGCCTCCATCAGAATGAATCATTATGACACGATTGATATCCAAATGTATGATGGAAGTTGAAAATGAAATTCAGTGGCACAAGGGCTAAGGAGCTTGCAAGGAGTTCAAGCCACAGACAATCATATTGCAATCCACAGATTCTCCTCTTCCCTTCTCACAGTCTTCCACAATAGCCTGTTAGATCCTGCTCCAATGTCATCTTGCTATCATAGTGCAGAGTGGGTACACAGTTGAAAGGATTTGCCATTTGTTATTCTCACTACTATCCGATCAGACAGGCCTTCATAAAGCCAACATACAGACATGCTGAAAGATATCTTGTGGATTTAAGGGAAGGTTAGAAACCTGACACAAATTATACAAATTGGTTCCAAATGTTTTCACTCTAGATTCTGATAGTTTTTCAGCTGTGATAGAATGAAATGTTTTCATTTGGTGTCCAAAAGCATCAACGTTATATGAAGGCCTACATTTCAACAGCCAAAGAATGATGTTTTTCATGTTCACTGTATATAAGGTCCTTACTATGAGTTAATGGAGTGTCAGCCTGGTTCAGTTTATAATAGTGCACTCTTAGCTCTCGGTCATGGGTTCAAAGCTCAATCTCAGGCTTGAGCATATAATCCTGGCTGACACTTCAGGGCAGTACTGAGAGAGTGAATCATTATTGGGGGTGTAATCCTTCAAATTAATTGTTAAACCAAGGCCCGGATTGCCTCCTCAGGTAATTGTCAAAGATCTCATGGCACTAATTGAAGGCAAGTAGAGAATTCGCTAAATCAAAATCATCAAAAATAAAATGCAGGAACCGAGAATTCATCTCATCGTTTTTGTTGGGTTTTCTCACATGCAAAATGGCTGCCCTGGTTGTTGAGCAATATCAAATTAATTTTATCCATGTGAAGTGCTTCTACACAAGATGACAGGTGTGATGAGGTGCTACATAAATGTACATATCTTTCCTTCACTAGGCTTGCAGGTCTTCCCTGCCATTCCGACCTCCTATATTATTCCTCTCCTCCATTCTAAAGTTCTTCCCTTTCCTGTCCCATATCTCTATTTGGCTTCTTCCTTCCTTGTAATCAATCTTTCTTCTCTCCATTTCCTTTTCATTTCAGTAAACTGAAGCAAAAGTCTATTTCCATCCAGATTAATGGAAACATGTCACTTCTGAATACGTCTGGAGGATTTGGCTTTAGATTAAAACCCCACTGTTCAACAATCTCCTTTATTATCATTCAGCCAGCACACTTCGACAGAAGCACAAGTGGGGAAGGCTGAAGTTTGCAGAATGCTTGATGATGAATGTTCAACTTCAAACTGACTGAACAGAAAATAATAATGTCACTTGCAACCTGCCAGATGTGCCTCGAAAAGCAGCTTCTTCTGCTTTTGGGGAATTTTGAGATTTGTTTTGTAGGGGTACAAACTTAGCGTTTTGCAAGTTATTTCTCTTCCTCCTTGGTCTTCCCTCACTTTCAAAAGAAGTAATTCTTAAGGACATGGGCATCACTGGCATTGCCAACATCGAATGCCCAGGATTAGTTACCCTGAGAAGCTGGTAGTAGCCTGTCAATATTTGTAACAGCTTGATACAAGTGGCTTGCTGGGCCACTTCAGAGGGTAATTAAGAGTCACTCACATTAATGTTGGTCTGGAGTTACTTCTCAGCCAGACCATATATCTCTTCCTAATGAACCAGTTGGGTTTTTACAACAATCCAACTGGTTTGTGGTTACTTTAACTGGTACCAGCTTTCTTTTTAAACTGAACTCAAGTTCTCATATGACCATGATGGAATTTGAACTCATGTTCAAGAGATCAGGCCTCAACTTCACTCTATGAACATAACCACTAACTACCATGCCCATGTACCAGCTGCAGTAAAACAGGTGCATAACCTATTTTCGGGCCTCTAGATGATGTTGTGTCATCCTTTGTCAGATGTTGTGAAGAGGTCCGATGATTTTTGTCCACTTTTCTCTCTCTTGCTCTGAGAGGTGCCTGAGCATGTCGGCAGCATTGAGAGGAGACCAGGTAGAAATCAACAGCACAGGAATCGCAAATAATCCTATTCCATGGAGCTAGCACTCTGATGTGCTACTGAACAACGTTTTTATCCTCATTCCCGAGAGACATGCATCCCTGACAAGACCACCATTAGTTTCCCAGATCTAGTGGCTCTTGAAGCGTGGGGCTGCTTTAACTGCAGTCTGTGTGGTGAAGGTACTGTTAAGGTAGGGTGTTTCACCCGGTGATGATGATGATATATGTCCATGTCAGGATGGTGTGTGACTTGGAGCAGAGCTTAGATGAGGTGTTGTCCCCTGCTGACACCTTTGTCGCTAACCTTCTAAGTAATGGAGGTAATGGATTTGGGAGATGCTGCGTTGGTGAACTGTATGTGATGTGAGGACATGATCAGATGGTTGAAAAGCATTGCTGGCACTCCTTGCTCAACATCGTGCATCAAGAACTGTCACGTGGGTTAGGTACTGAAGGATGCTGATGTCTATTCAACTGGACCTCAGGGAAAAAAAATCAACACCCTCAGAAGAAATAGGAAGCAAAAAATGAAACAGCTGCTTTCATAATGGCAAATAGTGTAACAGAACTTCTGGACTGCAACAGTGAAGCTCTTCTGAATTACTGATACTGTACTGGATCGCGTCCATAAGGATGGCATTAGTGGCATTCCCAATCACCGCAAGACCTGGGAAAAAATAATTTCAGGGCAATTTTAAAAAAAAAACAATCTATTAAAACAAAACCTGAAATAACATCAGCTTGAAAAAATAATAGTTTCCAATTCCATTTAATTACTGGGGTGTTTACGTTCTGACCTGTCAGTCAATTGTATGATGGATGTAGGAAGTCTGACAGCAATGCCAAGGGCAGGATTTTCCCTTCGTCGGGCGGGCGGGCCTGGGAGCAGCCGTGAAACGGGGCCCGACCGCGATTTCACGCTGGCTGGCCAATTAACGGCCAGCCAGAGTAAAAGGCACGCTGCAAGGCCCAGCGCTGCCGGGGTAGGGGCGGGAGAAGGGCGAGCACAGGGGAGTGCGCGCTGACCAGCTCCCCCAGGACACAGAGCTGTCTCAGGGAGCTGAAGAATTGGACAAAGGAAAATAAAGGTTTAATAAATGTTATAAACATGTCCCCACATGCGACTCAGTCACATGAAGAGGGACAAGTTTGAAATTAAGTGGAAAGATTTTTTTTTACTTACCATTGGAAACCTCATTCCGCCCGTGGACGAGGTTTTTTAAAAAGTGCAAAGGCCGCCTGGCCTATTCGCCCGCCCGCCGGCCAACAGAACGGTTGAGCGGGCAGAGAAAAATACAACTTAATTAATACTTTAAGGGCCTTAATAGGCCTCTTAATTGTCAGCGTGCCCGCTGACCAAGAGATCGTGAGAGTGCGCGGTGACGCCAGGACGCTCGCCCGACGTCACCACACGAGATTTTACACCCGATCAGGTCGGGCGCACACCCACCCGACTGACGTAAACTCCTGCCCCAAATGGGTGAGATGAACATGAGAAACCCTTTCAAATAGAGGGACCCACCCAGGGATGTGAAAAGAATGGCATATAGCTTAAATTCACTGGGACTCCTAATTGTATATTAAAACTGAAGATTTGTTCCTGTCAACTTTCCTTCCCAGGAATATTTTGAGGTATGGTTCCATAGGCACTGATCACCATCAAGTGTTTTTACAGCAATGGCCAACAACTTGCATTTATATAGCATCTTTAACGCCGTCCCAAGGCTTTTCACAGGAGTGTCATCAAACAAGGGGTGACACCGAGCCATATAAGAACATAGAGAGATAGGTGGCTAAAAGTTTGGCCAAAGAAATGTGCTTTAAGGAGCATGTTAAAAGAGGAGAGAGAGGGGTAGATGTTTGAGAAGGGAATTTCAAAGCTTAGAGCCTAGAGGGCTGATGGCACAGCTGTCAATGATAGGGCAAAGGAAGTGGACGATGCACAGGAGGAACATAGTGATCTCAGAGGGTCGCAGGGCTGGAGGAGCTTACAGGGGATGAAAGGAGCAAGGCCACAGCGGGATTTGAAAGCAAGACTGAGAATTTTTAAATCAAGGCATTGGTGGACCTGCCGTTAATGAGCACTGGGATGACAAGTGAATGGGACTGGCATGAATTAGGATTCAGCAGAATTCTGGATCAGCTTACACTTCTGGAGAGTGGAAGATGGAAAGCTGGCCAGGAGAGCACTGAGGTACTCTAATCTGGATGTAACAAAACCATGGATGAGGAGGCAGGGCCAGAGTCAGAAGATATCACAGAGGTGGGTCTTCAGATGAATGATTAGACAATATGGGTGACTCTGTAATGTCACTCTTCTCAGCAATGAATTGTGCATACAGGGAGGATGGATTAGGTGCAGGGCTACAACACCTTGACCTAATTCTCGCACCTACAATCTTAACCTGAGTCTGGCTAGTTATTTTCACTAGCTAGCTTTAGAGTGCTGAGTCAACAATAACACTCCCACTGTCATTCATCAAACAGTTTATCTGGTCATTATAACATTGCTGTTTGTGGGAGCTTGCTATGCACAAATTGGCTGCCATGTTTCCTCCATTACAACAGAGACTACACAATTAAAGTCCTTCATTGATTGTAAAGCACTTTGAGACATCTGATGGTATTGAAAAGCGCTATATAAATGCCAGTCTTCTTTTTACAGCACAGACTGGGGATTGAAGCTGGGACCTTGCCAATGTTTATGGCTGAGATCCACACTGCAAGCCATTCATGCCAATTAGCCATCCAGGAAGCGAATGGTTTTCTTTGTGAAAATTGAAAAATTCCAACAGCGGAAATAATCAAGAGATCTGTCAGCACATGGAAAGGTTTTAACTGGAAGCTTTATCAGTGTTTGACAAGAATGAGTTTGCAGCCGGAAAGGGCAAGGTGAGAGGCAGGAAATAAAGGAACAAATAAGCAAAGACTTTTGTTTACTTAATGCCTTTCATAACTTTAGAATATCTCAAAGTGCTTACCATCAATGATGTACCTTTGAAGTGTAGTCACTGTGGAAAATGGTGAATAGTGTGAAATAGACACTCAGGCAGGTGTGAGGTTAGAAGTGGAGATGGTGACTTCAAAGACAGGGCAAAGGAAGCAGACTTGGATCCACAAGTAGCTTCCAGTCCTTAATCATTCAAAGTTAGGAAGGTCAGAGGATTTGGTGAGAAAATGTCAACAGGCATAGGGACAGGGGTGTTTTTGTTATGTTTGCTGTTAGCTGGGTGCCAGCTGTTAGTTACTGTAGTTATTGTAAATGCCATTAAATGTTTAGACTGACAGATTTGTGATTGTGCCAATGAAGAAATTATTTGCAATTGATGGCCAATGAAGAAATTATTTGCAATTAAAAGCTGTATGAATTCAATGTAGTTAAATATGGAGTTTCTGTCAATTAAAATATGGCCAAAGCCTGGACCAAAGGAACATGGGGACAGCTGATAGGAATGCATGAGGCTTGATCCCAGTGCTGAGTTTGTGTGTGTGTGTGTCTGCACGTGTGTGTATGCGCATGCGCGTGTGTGTGCGTGTGCGTACGTGTGTGCGTGCGTGCACGTGTGTGTGTGTGTGTGTGCACATGTGCGGGCATGTGCGTGAGCGTGCATGTATGTGCGTGCATGTGTGTGCGCGCGAGTGTGTGCGTGCACGTGTGTGCGTGAGTGTGTGCTCATGTGTGTGTGCGCATGTAGTTCTAGCAAAATGGTAAAGATATTCATATTTTAAAATTGCATTGAACAAGTAAAAATCTATGACATTATCGACAAACTCAGTTTTCATGAAATGTTGGTTATCGCAATTTTAATGGCCTTAAAAAGTCCATACCAATCTGAGCAAATACCTTGTCCCAACTAGAACTGGATGTTGAACAGAGGCAGCTGCCTTTGCACTAGTTCACACTACATCTATGGATTAAATCATGGCAAGGCTATTAACTGTAGCTGTTAACCTTGAGTAGTCTATTCTCACCCAAAGTGACCAGCATTTCATTGTAAGAACGTAGGAATATTAGAAATAGGATGAGGCCATTCAGTCCCTCAGGCGTCCTCTGCCCTTCACTTAGATCATGGATGATCTTCAGCTCAACTCCATTTTCCTGTCTTTGTTCCATATCCTTTGATACCCCTACCAAACAAAAATCTATCAATCTGTGTTGATAGCTCCGATTGTCCCCCAGGGGTGGTGGTCTTGTGGCTCAGTAGGTAGTAGCACCCCCTACCTCAGAACTAAAAGCTCTGGGTTCAAATCCCATTCCAGGGTTTGTTGGCCACAGAAGGAGTTTTCATGACACAGTTCAAGCAGGGTGACAGCCAGCCTGCTAATAATTCCAATGCTTCCCTACTATTCCCCAAAGGGAAAAAAATATGAAACAAGCAAACTATGTCCCCCAGCATGCACGTCCTTTTGGGAGAGAGAGCTCACAGCTGATAGCATTTTGAGAAAAGGCACTTCCTGACTTTGTTCTTCGAATCCTAGCTGAAATTTTATGATGATGCCCCTTGTTATGATCCCCATCCCAACCAATAACCTGAAAGACTCAAACTCACCAAACGACCCCAGTGGAAGAAATTGCTGGACAATATTTTACTCTTTATAACTTACACTTTAACAATCAAACCAAAATCAATATAAATTAAACATGAATTAATAAGCAAATTTTATTCAATGAAACTATAAATTACACCTTGAATAGCTAATACAACAAATAAAAATCTCATGGATTTACTAGCAGTGCCCTTAGCACATATGGCACCACGTTCAGCCATAAAGTCCTTCAAAACTCTGTCTTCCTCAGGTAGAGTTCAACTTCTTTTCTTCACACAAGATCAGGTCATCAATTCGCCTCCGGCAGCAGCTTTATGCCATCCAAGTCCCACAGATACAGTCAAAGGGTGCACTTCTGCAAAACTTCCTTGGCTCAGTTCAAGACAGTCTTGATGGTGTGGATTGCCCAGAGTTATCTTCATCTGACTACTCAGTGACAGCCCAGTGCACTGTATAGCTGGCTCTGGTCGAAGAACTGAAAGAGCAGCAGAAACTTTATTTCACCACTCCTGCTGCTAAATCCAGCTTTCATTTTTTTTTTCCTTTTAGCTTTCTCACACACACACAACTCTCCCCAACCTGTCTGCACTGCTCCTGCTAAAATCTAATCCCTGAGAGCTCTATATTTCCTTTAAATCAGCCTCCATATCCTTAGCAACCTGAGATCACAGTCTGATTTCCCAGAAAGCTGAAACTTCAGTTTTTTTTTCAGCTGGGACAGTTTCAAAAAAAAAACCCACAGGCTTTGAAGCCAAAGTCAGTGCAGACAACTACTCACACAAGCATCCCCACTAATCTCGCAAACCACAGGTGTCATCAAACCCCTTGTTCTGGTATTCCCTACCAGAAGAAATAGTTTCTCCATTTCTACCCATCAAATCCTTTTAACTTTATAAATATCTCAATCAGATCACCTCTCAATCTCCTATACTCAAGGACATACAAGCCCAGTTTTATACAACCTGACATCATAATTTTACCCTCTAAACCCTGCTATCATTCTGATGAATCTGCTCTGCACTCTCTCCAAGGCCAATATATCCTTCCTGAGATGTGGTAGCCAAAACTGAATCCAGTACGCTTGATGGGATCTGGCCTAAACTAAAGCCTCAGTTCCTTGCTTTGTATTCCATCCTCCTCTTTGTTTCATGTCGCTGGCCTTCCCTACCTCTTCTGGTTCCAAAACACTGAGGGTAAACTGTTTCTTTGTCTTTGGACCATTGGCAACTCCCTCCTTGGTCCAGTGCCAGAAAGAAAAATAACACCAGCAGACATACAGGCCGGGATATTTCGGCTCCGTTGTGGGTGGGACCCGTCGTGGGCGAGGTGGCGCCGCAGCCAGGAGCCCATTGACTTGCGGCGGGACCGGAAGATCCTGGTGGCGGGCGGGCGCAGAAATTCCCGCCCATAGAAAATCATCACAAAAACTAGATGAGTTGAGGACCAAGGACCCTAGTTTTGCAATACGTATATTTGCAAACCTACGTATTTAACCAACACCACTGTTTAAAATTGTAACCAATATAAGGATCCACAGTGCAGATGCCAACGCTGGTCTGTTTGATCCAGCATTCTCGAAATTCATTTTTTTATTAACTCAGAAAGGGAAGCAACTATTGTTAAAAATGAATGGACAACATTCCAGTTCAGTACTGAAGAAATGCATCATTGTTGGATGAAACATTAAATAGAGCTCCCATTTGCCTGATTTCAATGTTCAGGTGGACATTAGAGATTTGATGGTATTATTTGAGGAAAGGAAGGAGATCTCCTAGCCTCCTAACCAATGATTCCCTGAATGAACAGAATAAAAACAGATTCATCTCACTGCTTTTCATGGGATCTAATTGTACAGTTGGCTACATACCAGTCACTGCCACACCTCAAAGCTGTACAAGAAGCACCTTGAAATGTTTCCCAGAGATGTGCACAGGTGCTATATAAATGTGCGTCCTTCTTTCCTCTAGTGGCCTTCTGGGCTGCACGGTTGCCTGCCTAAGAGCAGTTATTCACTGAATGTGTTTGAAGAATAAATGCCACCTCCAGTGATTGTCAACTCTTTGATGTGTCTGCTCTTTATCTCCATGCAAACACCTGCAGAAAGTTATTCTCAGCTCCCTTGATGACTCCCTCTACCTCCATTCTCTCCACAATCAGCTTCCTCTGAGCATGAGTTCAGAGCTTCTAGCAGTTCTAACTGTTGCCGAAGAGAACACGTTGCAGTGTTCAATTGTCCTCTGTTTGATTATATGAATCCATTTACAATTGATGCTCACTGTGCTTGATCAGTTATGCCTGGGTGTGGACTCCGAGGAAAGTAAACAAAACTGTAAAAAGAGCTAGAAGTTAGAGCTAAAAACATCTAGCAGACATTGTATGAATTGAGCTAAAAGCATCTAGCAGACATTGTGTGAATAAAATGCGTTACAAATATTGGGCAGAATTCTCCCATCAGGACTAAGTCCCATGGTGGGGGCAGGGACGGGGAGTAATTCCCGCAGTGGAGGCTGACAGGAAATCCCAAGATACCTTCCGTCCCCGGCATCATTAATTATGCAGCCGGGGATTTTGCTATGTCTTCCATGGTGGGGCAGGTTGGGTTGTGTGCGCCCGCCGTCATATCGGGGTGTACTTTTAAAAGGCACCCAGGCATGCATATTATACTAACACCGGGATGTCTGGAAGGGGAGCTGAGGGGCTAGTGCCTTGAATGACACCTTCCTGAGGCACATCCTCCTGGCCCATGTGGAGGTCCGGAGGAACATACGTTTCCTGGCTGATGGGAGGAGGTGGTCGAGCAGAGAGACCAACCCTGCATGGGCGCAGGTGGCCAATGCCATCAGTGCACAGGGGCTGCACACAAGGTCGGCCATACAATGCAGATGAGGATGAACCACCTTATTCACTCCGCCAGGGTAAGTCTCATCAGGTGGTCGCATATACCGCAAAGAGACCAATATGTCAGGGTACAAGGGCCTCAATGGCAATGGCATAGTCAGGTCTCACAGCCCCACTGTAGTACGCCCACTCTGTGGTAGAGTGACCAATGCAACTCCATCACCCTTCAACAGACATGGAACGCTGTATGGAAGGGGGGTGCGGGAGAAGGAAAACTGGCTTAGACGCGGAGGGAGCCAGCAACCTCCGGAAATCAGATGCCTGTCTGAACCTTCTCCTTGCATGTGGATGGGCTCAGCGCTCTGGAGGGAGCTGGCCCACAAGCCTTCCGCAAAATTTGCACCAGTGATGACCTGCCACACAAAAGTGGGCCATCTTACAAGGGGAAGTATGATAAATGAACCAAATTGCAATGTTCCAATGCATGCAATGTGCAACTCTTCTCAAACTTATGTTCCAATGTCTTTGAGCAGGACAAGTTCAATCACAACCATATGGAGCTGTAGAAAGTAGGAGGGGGATGCCCATATCTGAGCTGTAGAAAGTAGGAGGGGGATGCCCATATCTGAGCTGTAGAAAGTAGGAGGGGGATACCCATAACTGAGATCTCTCACCGGATTTGAGGAGAGGGCATCTGAGCTCGCTGGAGCAGAGTGGAGCAGGACCGTGCCATTAGCAATGGGGAACTCGGACCTGGGCATCCACCTAGTAAAGATTCATCCATTCTATGGAAACCCGAGAGTCAAATATGCCTCCATGTTGGACAGCTGATGCTGTCACTTGCACTCTCTTCTCTCACATACAGGTGCCTCCAGGAAGTGGCCAAGCACTGAGCAGAAGGCCTTCCTGTCAGGCTTCAGCACTAGCCTCAGCCCAGAGAGGAGCAGGAAAGACCAGAAGATGAAATCTGCACACCTGTAGAGGTGTAACAGCAGACACCTGCACCCTCCACCTGTTGTGATATTGTGTGCATGCAGACAATGACATGTACCTTTAATAAGCTGCATCGTGTGTATCGCTGGGGGATAAAAGGTACAGCCTCTATGTTAGATATTCATTATTGCCTGTGATCTCTACTGCATGTTAACTACTGTCTGTGGCTCTGTATCAGTAAGACCTTATGTCAACCTTATTAATCAGACATATAGTCAAGTAATCAGCCTAAGTAACTGTTAGAACCCAGGCTAGATCAAGTCCTGTGCAGAGCTGTACATAGTTGTTGCTAATGATAAGCTTTATGTTATTGTGTTCGACCAGAATCTTCATTAGTCTCAATATCTTGCTTAGCATAGGTAGCATAAAGACAGATTCCTTGAGGTCTACACTGAGACTGTCAACATATGTTGGCAGCAGACTATAAGAGACCACGACATGGGGGCAGCATTAGAGAGTCAGCAAGAGGCTGAGCGACAACAGGCAGAACTGTTGGAAGCCCTCAACAAAGTGACATTTGCACACATTGAGGTCTCCATAGGGAGGATGGTGGAGGCCATGGACACCCTGTCCAGGACAATGCCCAGTTTCTGCTGGAGATGCATGCAGACTTGCACTTCATTGCTGCAGCCATGGGTAAGTTCCTGCAGTGGCAACGCAAGAGGCTGATGGGGGCACATTGGCCTCCCTCCAGTTGCCCCTTCCCCTCAAGGAGTCAGGCCAGGGCTCTTGGGCACCCAAAAGGAGGAGCAGCAGCAGCAGCTCGATACCCCTGGGTCCATCCACTTAAGACTCTCGGAGGTTGTCTGCACCCTCCAAAACCCCTTTGCCTGTGACCCCTTCAACTTCGTCCTCTGTCACCACAGAGGGAGCAGCTGGCCCACAGGAGGACAGCCAAAGGAAATCAGGGCCACGCAGGTCTCGATTCTCCAGAGGAAGACCACCGAAGTCATCAAAAGCAACAGGGAAGATGAGTCAGCAGGCTGTCTCCACCCCTGCTGCGGATGTCAGGGCAGCACCTAGGAGAAGAGCTAGGCCTAGAAAAATCAAGAAATTTTGATCAAACTGGTTGCACGGGTGAACGCAATAATTTTCACAAATTAAATGTCTGCAAATATATTTACTTTCACTGCTTAATGTTTACTATTTTCTTTCAGTGTCCTTCTAATGGCTTTGCAAACACCACTCCCCCTCCAAACAGTTCTCTTGCTCGCAGCTGACCCCAGGAGTGAACATGGGAGATGGTTCTGCGGCAGGGCCTTTCAGAGCCTTGTGCAAGCACTCTCCTGTGCATGCTAAGCCTTCATCCATCAAACTCATCTCACTGGTCCCTAGCCTATTCAATACTGCCTGCAGCAGTTCCCTTTCAGTGGTCCAGCTGAGATGACCTTCATCTCCGCCCACTCACTGACCCAACTCCCATGCGGCTCACGTGTGCTGTCCAACATAAGGCTCCACTCACTTTCGATTTGAGCGGTATGGTTATTGTCACTTACTTCATGAGCTCCTGCATCAATTCCCCTCCCCCAGTTAACCATGTCCTTTCCCTCATCACCATTGACTCCCCTAGCATCACCTTCAACCTCCCCACTGTCACACTCCAGCCCGAAGCCTTTTCCTTCCAGAATGTCCAGGTGAATGTGCTCGTTCCCTTCCTTCCAGAGCATCCTATGTCTGTTCATATTGACCTCTCCAATCTCTTCCTGCCCACCCTCTGTGTCCGTGTCTATCTCTGTGTCCCCACTAACAACCTTCACCGCTGCTTCACCGACAGTGTTGAACACTCACCCTACTGGCTCCCTTTGCCCCCTGTATCCTTAACCATACCCTCCTATCACACTCACCCTGAGTTCGCTCCCCAGGAGCCAATAATTGACTCCACTGATCCCTCCCTGTGAGCACATTCAGCTGAACATCCCCACCCACTTCAGAACTAGACATTCCCCGCACCCCCTGCTCCTTCGCCACTCATTAGAACCTGCTATGGTCTTCCATCCCGCAGCTCGAAGATCCCATCCCCCATGGCAAAATCCCTGGAAAATGGTTCAAGCCCATGCCAAAGACCCTGGAAGGTGGTCCGAAGCCTCAGTGAAGTCCCTGAAAGTCCAAAGCCCCAGCGATGTCAAAGCTGCTATGTGGAGACCTCCCATATTCCGTTTCGCGGAGGAGACATGTGGGTGAGGTTCCAACCACCATGCGATGCACCTGTTCCTCTGGGGTCTGGCGGCAGTCAGCCTCCATCATCTTCTTCTTGTCTGATGTCCGTGAGCTGAGCAAGGCCCTAAAGGTAAGTCTCGACTTTTGCACGCCACACTGGTCCAGAACAGTGTTCGGATTGACGCGTTTTCCCGATAGCGTTGTGGAGAATCGGGCGTGGAGGGGAAGATTCTGATTAGCCTTTCATTTGCGTCCCATTAGTGGGATGCAAATTGCTTTCATTCCGTCCTCCAGTGGGATCCCCCGACCCGCCATGGCGGGCAGCATTGGAAGATTCACGCTGGCGTGAAACCAATTTTTGGACCTCTCGCCAAATTCTCCCTCCCCCCCCACCCCGTCTACCATTGTTCCCACCATCAGGGGCATGGGACAATTCCGCCAGTAGAGACTAGTGTCATCTCCACATTGATCCAAGATATTAAGTATACCACACATGTCACTGACTATTCCATCTTCTTGGAACTCCTTGAGCTTTCTTTGGGAGTAGAAGGCTACATTTTTTCTATCCCGCTAAACATTAACATTCTATTTTCCATCTCAGTTGGTGAGCAAACTTAACAGAGCATTGAACCACATCTGATTCCTCTTTAATACAGAGTATGTATTACCAGACTGTCTACAGAAACACAACACTGTTTCATTTAATTTAATGTTGAATTAAGCTGGATACTAGAAGTATCCTTCACATGGACTGCAGTGGTTTAAGAAGGAGGCTCACCACCAGCACAAGGGTGATTAGTATTATGGGCAATAAAAATGTTGCCCTAGTCAGCAATGCCTAAGTCCTGTGAAAGAATTTTAAAAACTAGGGGATGGCTCTCATATTACAAGAGTTGTTGCATCTATCTTTTGTTCTTGGCCCTCATGAATCTATCTTTCTCATTTGATTTATGCAGAATGTCCATCATCATCTCCTTGTAAGGTCTTACATCAAGTCTAACTGAAAACAAAAGTAAAGAAGAATATGTTTACTGAGGAATAAACCAAAAAAAAACCCCGAAATTGAGACCCTTCCTATGAAACCAAGCAATGGGTGGACCAAAATGCAACCAAGGAAACATAAAACTGCAAAACAAAACTGACAATATACCTTCTCCCTTTAAAATTTCCTGGGGCAAGAAATCTGAGTGCTTTCAATTTCCATGGCAAGTTCATGCTGGATGTACTCTGTTACCTAGAGTTGTAAAGTTAGACAAGGGATGTTTAAAGTGCCATTTTCATATTTTAATGAGACCCACACATATCTGAAGATCTGAGCCCCAGAAAAGACCCCCAAATTGTTTTTGCAAGATTTTGGGTGGAAAATACGCTGGAATAGGTCTACATTTGTGAACCTCACCAATTGTGCATGGGACACCAGACCTCACCAACAGAGCTTCACAGCATCAGGGTTCAGGCTTAGGTCTCTTATGGTTTTCAACAGTGCCAATCTCACATTTTGACAACTGTATAGAGGGAAATAATGCAAAGACATCAATTGGTGTGATGGTTAGGATAAATGTAAGGGTTAGGGTATGGAGATGATGATCATTTGAGTAAGGATTATGGTTATGGTGAGATTTGGGATTATAGTTATGATTATGGATAAAGGTAAGGTTTAGGGGTTTGATTATGATGAGGGTTAGGATTATGGTTATGGTTAGGTTTAAGGTGAAAATACGTTATGGTGAGGGTTAGGGTTATGGTTAGAATAAGAATTATTGTAACCATTAGGTTTAGAAATAGGGTTAGATTTCGGGTAAAGGATATGATGAGGCTAAGGTTACAGTTTTTGGTTAGGGTGAGGGTTATTGTGATTGTTAGGATTAGGGCTCCATTTGTTTATTTTGCTATTTTTTCAGGCTGCACAGCCTGGGAGACACAGACTTGTCCAGCAACTGCATCTCCCTCTCGACCTTATAGATTGAACTCAGAGGAAGGGCAGCAACCCCTATGTCTGGAGCCCGCTTGGCTGCAGGCGATGACGGAAAGGTCCCTGCTTAAAGGGATCGCCAGTTGCCTATAGGACCCCACTTCAGTGTCTTTGACTCTCCTGAACCAGAGCCACAAGGCAGAGGGTAATATTTGACACATTAACTGGGACCTGGTTGAGGACATCAGGGAGTGTACATATGCCGGTGGACATATTGCAACTCTGAGCCAGGGTTCCTCCGAGCTCCCTTGCAGTTCAGCTTTGGGGCCTAGGGTGCCTAGTTGCTGTGTGTTGCCATGAGGAGGCACTACAGGGGGTCTTGGTGATGCAGAGGCTGTGTACTGGCAAGAGAGACTGACACACCCAACTTCATATTCACAGTAAGCTAGTCAGCGGCAGTGGATCATGCAACTACGTTTGATGCAAAACATCACCTTGTGGTAAATCACTGACACACCGGTGTCTATGACATGTCCTTGGCGTCACAGGGAAAGACAAAGTCACCAATGAAGCAGCACTTTCAAGGGGATAAAAAACCAAGCATGACTAATCAAGCAAAGAAAGCTCTGCTGGTTTGGGCATGTGCACAGGGTGGAAGATGGCTGCATCCCAAGGATAGCTGTGCCAAGAGACCAGAAGAGCACCCAAAGCTCTGATGCTGTCAAAAAAGACATAAATTATGACAAGTTGGAAACTCTAGCTGACAACCGATGGAAATTGCAGCACCAGCTGTGGACAGAAATTCGCCGCCACCACAACACATGGCTTCTGAGGCTCCAAAGCAGATTCCAGACCTGCAAACAAGGAGAGATTATCCCACAGCACCGACAAGGGACAGTTTCATGTATGGCATTTGTGGTAATCTGATGTGTAATATACCTTTAAGAAGAATGTTATAATGAAAAATCACATGATCTTAGTATCCAATAGCAGAGTAGCGCGGGCTACTTCTGTAGTTAGTAGTCTGTAGTCTGTAGTTAGTAGTCTGTAGTCAGTAGTTAGTAGTTGCAGTAGTGTAGCGATAGAGTTTGAAGTGTGAGCACATGTTTAGATGCTGCTGAGTACCTTTGTAAATAAACACAGAGTTTCTACCTATGAAGTGTCTGCTACTCAACTCTATCATTAGTACCAAATTGGCCACCCCTTATAACAAGCGTGCAAACAGGATCCAACAAACTGGCGACGAGGATTCAACAAGTTAAACAGAAGCAAACAAGAGAAACGAAATTGGCACTGTACCTCGCACAGCAATTATAAGTAGAAGTTCTGTTCAAACTATCAAAGCAACTCTCTCACAGCATGCCGCAATTCAGAAGAATTGAGCCTTTCGATCCAGCAACGATGATCGGTCCCACTAGGCTGAGCGTCTCTCGTTCTTTTTCCAAGCAAATGAGATTTTGGGGGAAGAGAAGAAGCGGGCGATCTTCTTGAGTACATGTGGGAATAAGACTTATGGCTTAATTCGAAGTTTGATGGCACCCAGTGCCCCGGACTGGAGAAATTTTGATGAATCAGTGGACCTGGTGAAGGGCCATTACCAACCAAAGCCTTCAGTACCAAAGCAAAGGTTCAAGTTTAATTCAAGAATTAGAGCCCTGGGGGAGACAGTTGCAAGCTATGTGGCAAGCTTGAAGACATTAACGGAGCATTGAGAGTTTGGTACATTCTTAAACGATATGCTTTGAGATTGTTTAGTGTGCGGTGTGAATGAAGAAACAATTCAGAAGCCATTGTTATTCAAAACAAATTTGGATTTTAAGAAGGTGCTGGAGATTGCACTGACAATGGAAAGTGCAGTTAGAGATTCAAAAGCCATACAGGGCACATAAAATGGTGCCGCCCTCCACATCGGGTGGAAGCCCCAACCAAAAAGGGCACGAAAATGCAATACTCTACAGAGAGGTGGGAAAAAGCCCCCCGCTAGCAGGAAAATGAGAAAAAACGACTCAGCAGAGAAAACAAGGAGTAATATCAATAGAGGTGGGAACAAATAATCCTTTAACGATTGGCACTTAAAAAAAATAGAATGTTTGTATTGTCACAAAAACGGTTACATAATGAGACAGTGTAAGGAAAGAATCAGGCAGACTTTGAAACAAAAAACTACCCAGTGAGATCTACAATGTGGAAGAGCCTGAAACAACAGATTCAGATATTTATCCGAAGTATAACTTGAAGGTTGGAAGAACAGAACCAATCTATGTAACAGTGAGAGTGAATGGTGGGCCTGTTAGAATGGAAGTGGATACAGGAGCTTCCACTGCAGTAATTGTACCTTCATACATACTTTCAGATATCGGAATAATGGCGAGCATCAATTAAATTTGGAAGAAACAACTGCCTAATTAAAAACATACATGGTTGGAGACATCCAAGTCAAAGGCATAAGTAGTGTAACTGTTCATTATGGGAGCCAATCAGTAAAGCTTCCAGTGTTGGTATTGAGAGGCAGAGGACCAAGCCTCCTAGGGCGAAACTGGCTAAGAGAAATCAACCTTGAGGGACCACTGAGATTCCAAAAGGAAGCAAGAAGCATTTATGCTATGGAAAAGGAGTGATTAAAGACTCAACAGCCTGAAGAAATGCAGGCTGTCATGAGCCAAAACATGGGAGAACAGCAGAAGGAACTCGAAGAGACCATGCTTAAGGACAGAGTTCGAGACGAGGTGAACAACCTCTGGAAGGAAAAAGAAAATCTGCTGAGAGACCTTCACACACTATAAGATTCCCTCAGGTCTCACCATGTACCATTGGGAAAGTACAAAGAGAAACGAAAAGAATTCAGCAAATTTCTGACCAAAATGAAGGATCAGTTGGCAGAGATGACATATCAATTCTTAATTTTCCAGGAGGCAGCAAAAAAAATACAAAAAATAGATGAAAGAGCTGAAGAATCAGCTACACGAAGCCAAAGAGGCTTTGAAGGCAAAAGTCGCCGAATTTTCTAAGGAGCAGACAGATGGTGAAATTCTGGGAGACTCAACCACTGAGTTCACTCAAGTCGAGCTTAGATCTCAGATTAGCCTGGCCAATATTGAAGTTGAGAAGAAGGCCGAGATTAAAGTCAGCGCTAGAAAGAAGGAGGCACGTAGAAGAAAGACACAGAAACACAAATAAGGCTTTAATCCTGGCAGCATACGAGTATACCTTTGTACATAGGCCTGGTAGTCAAATCGCAAACGCTGATGCTCTTAGTCATTTGTCTTTACAAGAAAAGGATGTGGAAGTGCCAGTTCCACAAGAACTTATTTTGTTGTTACATTTCTTAGGGTAGAATTTTCTGGGTGACGTGCAGGGGGCAGGCCCCACACGTCAGCGCGTAAAATGACGCACAATGACGTTGGGCGAGTGTCTCGACGTCACTGCGCGCCATCGCGATATTTCGCTGGGCAGGCGCGCAATGAAGTGTAACGCGTGCCCGCCATTAATTAACGGGCTAGTTAAGGCCCTTAAATCGGCAATCGACACCGATTTTCAGGCGCCCGTGTGATCTTCGGCTCGGCGCAACGGGCTGGCGGGTAAGTGACTTTTTAATAAAACTCATCCACAGGTGGGATATGTGGGCTCAGTGGGGTTGTCAATCTGGTCTGAGAGGCAGAAAGTTTTTTAAATGAGTCCAGCACTGAGTCCGAGGATGAGGAAGCACAGGGGAATGATGAGGGGCTGAATGCTGACCCGGGACTACACCAAGGAGGCAGGGACACCCGGGAGACTTTAATCCAACGAACCTTCAGCTAGAACAGCACAAATGGATCAGGACTAGCCTTGCCTGGCGCTTCCACACTTGGCACTTAAGTGCTAAATCTGCCACTTCATCAGCTGCAACTAAGGGCTTTGGACATAAACCTCAATGTCCAATTTTTAAATTTAAATTTTTAAATTTTTAAAGTACACAGCAGCTTTCTGTGTACTTTAAACCTTCAGCTCTACACTCTTCAGTCAGGAATCTTTATCGGGCCTGCAGCTTTCCGGAGGCCTCCCTTTAGCCTGGGTATGGGTTCTGACATGTCCACTGGGGCAGCTCCTCTGAGGAAAAAGGGAGGGCTAGAAGGAGGAGGAGGCCAGGAGTGCACATTCAGCCTCCAGGGGAGCCACCTTTGTGAGTACAGGCGCAGGCACAAGGGGCATTGGGCCAAGAGATAGTCCAAGGTGGAAGGGGCTGCAGAAGACGCCACTATCCTGCTGCCAGGGTATACAGGCGGCGAAGCAGCTACCTCAATATGACTGAGGTGCAGTGCAAAAGGAGGCTCCAACTCTCAAGGGAGACAGTGAACTATATCTGTCAGATGATTGGCCCTGAGATCTCAGCTAACTGCGTGGGCAGACACCCCGTGCCAGTGTCACAGCTGCCCTCAACTTCTATGCCTCTGGCTCCTTCCAGGGCTCGGTGGGTGATCTTTGCGGTGTCTCCCAATCAGCTGTCCACACTTGTGTCAAGCAGGTTACAGACGCTCTGTTCAGATGGGCATTGACCTTCATCCACTTCCACTGGGACCAGACAAGCCAGGCACAGTGAGCCAGAGGCTTCGCGGCCATTGCTGGCTTCCCCTGCGTCCAGGGTGCTATAGACTGTACACATGTGGCCATCAAGGCGCCAGCAGGTGAGCCCGGTGCCTTCGTCAACAGGAAGGGCTTCCAATCCATGAACGTGCAGATAGTGTGTGATCACAGGATGCAGATTCTACAAGTCTGTGCAAGGTACCCAGGCAGCTCCCACGATGCCTACATCCTCAGACACTCCCAGGTACCGGGGCTTTTCAGTGCTTCAGCCCGTCTGGATGGATGGCTGGTGGGTGACAAGGACTATCCCCTCAGAAGGTGGCTCATGACGCCTCTCCGCCACCAAGGAACAGAAGCTGAGCAGCGGTACAATAGGAGCCATGCCTCCACAAGGGCTGTGGTGGAGAGAATCATTGGTCTTCTCAAGATGCACTTCCGATGCCTGGACTGCTCAGGGGGCGCACTCCAGTACCCCCCAGATCATGTCTCAGTGATAGTGGTTTCATGCTGCGCTCTCCACAATCTTGTGCTGGAAAGGGGGGACGCAGTGGGCGATGAAGATGTTGACACAGTGTCTGTGGCTGCACACGATGAGTCCAGCACTGAGTCCGAGGATGAGGAAGCACAGGGGAATGATGAGGGGCTGAATGCTGACCCGGGACTACACCAAGGAGGCAGGGACACCCGGGAGACTTTAATCCAACGAACCTTCAGCTAGAACAGCACAAATGGATCAGGACTAGCCTTGCCTGGCGCTTCCACACTTGGCACTTAAGTGCTAAATCTGCCACTTCATCAGCTGCAACTAAGGGCTTTGGACATAAACCTCAATGTCCACTCAAACACTCATGACATGTATGTAAAACATACAAATGCAGCACAAAGGAGCCACCCTCAGCCATGGTAACACATCTGGATTTAATTTTATCCATGATATGGTCCAACAAAATGAAAGCAAAATGTTTTTACAACAGCAAGAAATAATAATTCCCTAATCTAGGGCCAACACAAAAGCACCAGAGAGAAACCCGTGGTGTGCCTAAGGTGCCTTATGCTTACGTTTACGGGTGCTACGTCTTGGTGCTGCCCCATCGCTCGGAGTGGCATCTGAGACAGCTGCTGACTCTGCTGTCCTGTTGGCCTCGATGACCTTGGCAGTCGTCCTCTGGCCCGTGGAGCCAGCGCTGGGCCTGCCTGGGAGGGAGCTGCCAGTTCCACAGCTGGCATCTCCCCAGTCGTTGCAGCCTCACCAGATGCAACGGTCACTGGCAGAGGAGCAGAGGAACTGCCACCCTCATCCGAAGCGCCCTGAGAGGAGCCCACAGAAACAACAGGCAGCTGCTGCGCCAATGTGAGGTCGCCCCGGACCTCCCTGCTCACCGTCAATGGATGGGCAACGAGCTGGGAAACTTGGTGCCCACACCATCTGCCACATTGGCAATGTCCAGCTGTGGCCAATGCTGCTGTGAGGGTTTGCAGGTCTGAGTGTAACCCCAGGAGAACCTGATTATTCTCCTGGAGGCGTCTCTCCACGCGAGTCGCCACTCTCTCCATGGAGGAAGCATGATGCTTTGCCAGGAGGCTCATTGCATCAGTGATGCTCCGTGTGGACTCCTCCCCCACAGACACCAAGCGAAGCACAGCCTCATGTATCACTCCCAGATGCTCCCGCACACCCGGCCGCATTTCCTGCAGCAGCTGCGTCGCGGACGACTCCAGAGGCACATCATCAGGCACCGACTGAACATGTGCCTGGTCCCCTGCAGTCCTCCGACTGCTGGTGCCATCAGCACTCTCTGTCTCTGCCAGCTCCTCCAGCGATTGTGAAGTGCCCTCTCCACTGTGCCCCAGGACACTGGCCGATGTTGCAATGCCCACCGATGTGCTAGTATCTGTGCTGGTGTCTGCCTCGCTGAAATGGTGTGATGCTGGTGACAGTTGAGGGCCCTCAGGTGTGAGAGGGGGCATCTGCAATCGATCCTGGTCGACAAGCTCTGATGATGCTGAAAATAACAACAAGGACAGTGGATCAGTTAGCATCCACACAGTGACACACTTCGTCCCTTTCCCCCGGCTCATTATGTGCTCAACCTTCCAGAACCTAAGGAGATGAACATTGGTGGGGTGGCAAATAGTCAGGAGGAGGCCCAAACATTACAGGCAGATACAGACGGGCTGGTCAGATGGCCTAAGGAATGCCAAATGGAATGTTATGTGGATAAGTGTGAGGTGATGCACTTGGGCAGGAGAAACAAGGTACGGGAATACACGAGGAATGGTAGGACCGTGGAAGGTAAGGAGGATCAGAGGGACCTTGCTGTGCATGTTGACAGGCCTGTTAAGGTAGCGGGACAGGAACATAAGGCGTTTAAGAAGGTAAATGCCACACTTGCCTTTATTAGCCGAGGAATAAAATATAGGAACAGGGATGTCATGTTGCAAGTGCAATAAATGCTGCCGAAGCCACAGCTATAGTTCTGTGTGCAGTTTATATCAGCGCTTCACGGGAGGGATGTGATTGGAATGGAGAGACTGCAGAGGTCGCTGACCAGGATGCTGGCTGGGCTGGAGTGTTGGAGTTATGAGGACACATAGCATAGACTGGGGATATTTGTCGTGGAGCACAGGAGATTGAGGGGTGACATTATTGAGCTTCATAACATTATGAGGGGCATAGATAGGATTGACAGAAAGGAACTTTTCCCCTTGGCGGAGGGATGAGTAACCTGGTGACATTGATTTAAGGTAAGGGGCATGAGGTTGACAGGTGATGTGATGAGGAAACTTTGCACACGGTAATATGGGACGCACTGGCTGAAAGGGTGGTGGACGCAGAAACCCTCCTAACATGTAATAAGTATTTGGATGTGCAGTTGCGATGCCTTGGCGTACAAGGCCATGGAGATAGTGGTCGGAAATGGGATAAGGCGACTTTGGTGGGTGCTTGACACGCGGATCTTTGAAGGGCCGAGGGACCTTTGTCTATGACCCACACCTCTGACTCTATCAGTCTGTGAATGAGCAATGTTGCTACAATAATGATTCAAACAATCATCTGTGCTTTGGACACTATTGACCTCAAATACCTGGCCGCTCCACCCCAGCCTCACCGACACCTGTGGACCTGGGCACATGGGGCTTCTCAAGCTCCAGAGCCTCCTGCTCAAAATGGCTCAAAATCAGCAACTGGGCCTGGCCACCTCCAGTGTGCAAATGCTCAGAGGCATTGTCCGCATTTTTCTCCTGCAAAACAGAGAAGACCATTCATTGGGGCTAGTCATTCATGTACTCTGCACACGCACGCCGCACCCCAACCACAGTGACCCATCTCAGGCCTCCAGCGCCTCCTCTCCACGCTCTTGCTGATCAGTCAGAAAAATATAGTACGACTGCTCCCAACACCCCACCCCCTCCCCTCCCCCAACAATGGCCACCTTGGACACATTCTGCATCCATCATTTTAAGAAGCACATGGTCTTCGCCCCCATGGCAAACTTGCGCAACTAGGTGCGGCGCGGAGGGCAGCAGATGGCTCTTGGCCATGACACCTTGAGGCTCCCCTTCCACCATCTCACCACCATGAATAGGACATGTGTTGGAGTTCTGAGTATGTGTCTAGCTGCACCTCCTGCAGGTTGCCCCCAGGCTAGTCATGTGCGACTAAGACCAACACATGGTGCGGAGGAGAACCCATCTCCTCATAAACCACTGAGGCTGATGTAAGCATGGGGACTATCTGCTTGCCCACCCAGCGTACGAGAAATGCCCAACATGATTCAATGTAGTCACGACAGTAAGACTTAGGGGGGAGGCGGCCCTCAAAAGCTAAGGCTACCTGCTGGGTTAAATGCCCAACACCAGCATGGTGCTCACCCTTCCAGGGTGCAACAAATCATTGAAGCACTTGCGACACTGGATCCAGGTGCATCGCACCACGTCGCGGGAGCTCACCACCTCCGCCACCCCCTCCCAGGCAGGTTTGGTCATGTGGGGGAGGGCCTCCTCCTCCCATCCTGGGGGACCAACACCTCCCACTGCGCTGCCACCTCCTCGAGGAGGGCAGCAAGGCAATCATCTGAAAAACGAGGGACGCATTGGCCCCCCCAACTGGCCTACCCTGCAACCTGGCCTGCTCCTGGGGAAGACCCTGCAGCCTGCCCTGCTCCTCTGCCCTTCCCTCAACACTGACCTGCTGAGCAGACCCCCTGCAGTTGGATCTCCAGCTGGCCATAGCGACCAGCCTACAGGAGGCTGCCAGGCCTTCTTTTAAACAGACGGCCGGGTCGCCATTGGACCCAACGGTCTGTACACGCCCGCCGCAAACTTCACACTCCTGCTCTCCACGGGAGTCGGAAATGTGCTGGGCGGGCATTAATTGGCCCGCCCATGTAAAATGACGGCGCGGCCCCAATCATGGGCAGTGATCGGGTCCACATCTGCCCGCGTGAGCACCTGCTCTGCCCGCCCGCCAAACACAAAATTTTGGCCTTAGATTCATCGCCGGTTTGCGCTAAGACAGATCAGAGACTGGACAAGTAGGGACCCAGTCCTTTCACAAGTACGAGAACAAGTGCTTCATGGTTGGTCACAAGAGCCTGTATCTGATGAAATGAAAGTGTACTTTAATAGACATAAAATAACCAACCAGGATGGCATCTCGTGGGGAGCACGAGTGATAGTACCTCCAAAGGGCACAGAGCCATTGCTAATTGAACTGCACAGCTCACATCCAGGAATATCCCAAATGAAGACCAAAGCATGGTGCTACCTACGGTAGCCTGGGATGGATGGTGAAATAGAGAGTTTAGTGAAGAATTGTGTGCAATGTCAGCTACTGTAAAAGTTACCTTCAACAGCCGTTACTTGGGAGTGACCAGGAAGACTATGGGTGCAGTTAGACATTGACTATATGGGATCTTTCATGGGAACAATGTTTTGCTTATTGCTGATGCCTATTCAAAATGGATGGACATATATGAGGTGGAGTCACCAACGTCTTCTGCTACAATTGAGAAGCTACGTCAAAGTTTCGCCATTAAAGGACTACCAGAAGTCGTCATTTCTGATAATGGCGTGGCATTTACGAGTGCTGAGTTTCAACAGTTTATCAGCCTCAACGGTATCATTCGTAAAAACTTCACCGTGCCACACTTCCTCAAATGAACTGATCGAAAGGCTGATTCAAACGTTCAAGGCTGGCATGAAGAAATTAACCGGGGCTTCCTTAGCAACCAAGCTAGCACGCTTTCTTTTCCATTATAGGACCACCCCTCACCCAACAGCAGGTGTCACAGCTGCGGAGTTATTGTTGAAACACCGTCTCAGGACAAGATTGAGTTTAATAATGCCGAATTTAGGGGGGGAAGGTGGAAAGGAGTCAGGCAAGTCAGAAAACTAGACACGACTGGTGTAGTCACGAGAGGAAATTTACCGTAGGAGAGAGACGGTATATGTGAAGAACTTTGAAGAAGGACCAAAGTGGTTACCAGGTAAAATATGTGCAGTGACTGGACCTCTATCTTACCACGTGGAGGTGGAAGTCCGAGTCATATGGAGACATGTGGATCATCTAAGTAAGAGAGAAACTCTGCACCAAGAAATTATTCCACCAGTGTTCGCGACCGGGTCAACGTTTCCTGTTGCACGAACTCAACCCAATTCAGGTACATCTGTTATTCCTTCAAGAGTTGAGGATACAGAGCTGCAGGAGCCCACCGAAGCACCTGATGTTCAGGCAACTCCGGAAAAGGAGGTTCCTGACAAAGCACCTGAAGTTGTAGAGCTGAGACGCTCTACACATATAAGGAAACTCTCAGAGAGACTGAATTTGTAAATTACTTACCAGCGTAAATATTTTGCTATTCTGAGAAGATTGTAAATGTAAATATAAAATGTATTTCTGAGTAAAGGGGGAGGGATGTGGTAATCTGATGTGTAATAGTCCTTTAAGGAGAATCTTATAATGGAAGATCACATGATCTTAGTATCCAGTAGCAGAGCTGCGTGGGCTACCTCTGTAGTTAGTAGTCTGTAGTCAGTAGTTAGTAGTTGCAGTAGTGTAGAGATAGAGTTTGAAGTGTAAGCACATGTTTAGTTGCTGCTAAGTACCTTTGTAAATAAACACAGAGGCCAGAATTTTAGCTCAGAGTGTGGGCGCACGCCTGACCCGACCGAGCGTGGAATGATGCGCGATGATGTCGGCTGTGCGTGCAGACGTCAATGCGCAGTCGCGCGATAGTTCAGTCAGCGGGCACGCGCTGGAGCCAGCAGCGCACCCACTGACAATTAAAAGTCCTATTAAGGCCATTAAGTTATCAATTCTCGTTAATTTTTCACTGCCTGTTCAACCTAACAGTTGACAGGCAGGCGAAAAGGCCAAGCGACCTTTGCATTTTTTTGGAAACCTCATCCACGGGCGGGATGAGGTTTCCAAAAGCAAATACAAATAAAATGAAAATTTTATTTTTTAATTAAAAACATGTCCCTGCTCATGTGACAGAGCCACATGAGGGGACATGCTTTCTTACATTTTTCTGTTGTTTATTGATTTTTTCAATATCTTCTTCATCTCCCTGAGGCAGCTACGTGCCTCAGGGAGATTAATCAGCGCTCTCTCGCGCGTATGCCAAAGTTCGTGCGAGGCCCGCTCGCCCTGCTCCCCCCGTCCACACAGGCAGCGCTCAGCTCTGCTGCTCAGTAATCACGCTGGGCGGGCAAGCCTTAATTGGCCAGCCAGCATGAAATCGCGGTGCACTGTCGATCGTGGGCGGTGGGCGGCTTCCCGATCACCCCCGCCGATCCTGCACGCCAAGGACAAAATTCTGCCCAAAGTCTCTAGTGTCTGCTACTCAACTCTATCATTAGTACCAAATTGGCCACCCCTTACAACAAGCGTGCGAACAGGATCCAACAAACTGGTGACTAGGATCCAACAGCATTTGTGGCAAACTTTGTCTTTCCAAAACTGGCTTGTTCGGCCATCAAAAGAAGTGCAGCAGATGATCTCGTCTGACCTCAAAGTTTTGAGGCTGCATTCTCATTACCTCTCACAGCTGGACAGATGCTCAACACAGGATTAGGACTACAGTTAGGGTAAGAGTTATGGTCAGTGTGAAATTTAGCATAATGGATGGATTTAGAAGAAGGGTTGGGGTTGGTGCCTCTCTGTCCTATGCTGTTTTATTTTTACACAAATCAAACTGAAAGAAAATAAAACACGCCCTAAAATCTGTGAATTTTATTCTATTGGGAGCGTTTTTTGGCATCATGAATCATCAGTGATATTTTAAAATAGATACTTCCTATATAATGGTGAGCCCTTTACTTGTCAGCTCTTTTAGTACATAAATCCTTGTTGCCCTAATTTCTGAAAAAGCTCCAACTGGTGATGCTGCTGAGAATCCCTCAGAGCCATAGGGAAGCTACAAGCAGAAATGTGAGGCTTGCTCAACTCAGATACTCAAAATGTTGAAAGGACTGAGTGGAGGCTGTGCCCTTACAGTTCCTTAAAACTCTTGTCAGACCCTATTGTGGAGCATCTGGGTAATGCACCTCAGGGACGGTATACTGGCCTTGGAAGGGCTGCAATGCAGACTCAACGGAATGACACCGAGTCCAAAAGGGTTCAATTATCAGGACAGGTTGCATATACCAGCCTTGTATTCCCTCGAGCATAGACGATTAAGAGTTGAACTCATTGAGATTTACGATGATTAAAAGATTTGATGGGGTAGAGGCAGAAGCCATTTCCTGTAGTGAGGGAGTCCAGAGCAAAGTGGCATAACCTTAAAATTAGTATTAGGCCATTCAGGTGAAACTAGGAAGAATTTCTTCATACTGGAATTCCCTCCTGCTTAAAACTGATAAGGGTGGCTCAATAGAAAATTCCTCAACTCAGATTGGTAGATTTTTGATGGGCAATGGAGTTAAGGGACGTGGAACCATGGCAGGTAAATGAAGTTAAAGTACAGGTCGACCATGATCTGACTGAATGGTGGAACAGGCAAGAGGGACTGAATGGCCTACTCGTGTGCTTATGTTTGTATATGTTGCTCCCAAAGCAGTGGCAGGGACAAACTGCATGAGGTAAAAAAGGGCCCTGGCAGTGTCTACTTGTTGGAATTATTTTCAGCTGGACAGTAGACCAGGTCACCGCACCTCCCCCCCCAAACCCACTACCCCATCAAGTGCTCAATTTCACCACAGACGCCAGGCTGAGTAGGTTCTGACTTGCCACATCTGGAAAGTCAGAACCCAGGTAACTGTTAGTGTGAAGTGAAGGCAGCAAGTGAGGGCAGAGGTTAATCACCGGAGCTTGTTTTGCTGTAGATAAAATTTAATTGAAAATCTTTAGAATCTGCATAATTAATAACTGGTTATCTCTATAATTTGCCTGTATAATTAATCACATGTATCATTATTAATCTCTATAATTAATTATATCTATTATTGATCATCTGAATAAATAACCTCAATAATTAATCATTGATTCGGATGATGAGACAAATAAATCAATAGATAAAATGTGCTTTTCTTTAAAAAAAATTAAAATTACACAGTGTGAAGGTTCGTGTATAAATGCCTCACTTATTTTTACACAATTCTTCAGTCTGTTTTTTCAACATAGTGTGGCCCTTTTCTTTTACATTAATCAACATCTTTGCAAAATGCTAGTCAAGGGAGCTGTGAACAAGCGCATTAAGGGTTCAATAATGTGGTTCCAGAATGGCAGTGTTGAAATGGCTGCGGTCCAAGTCCTGGCTACATCAGTGGGGCTGGAATGATAAGAATGTGCAACTTGCTACCACATATAGTGGTTGAGGCAGAAAGAATACATGCCTTTAAGGGGAAGCTAGATAAGTACGTGAGGGAGAAAGGAATAGAAGGCTATGTTGCTGGGTGAGATAAAGTAAGATGGGAGGAAGCAGCATGGTAAGTTTAAACACCAGCATAGACCTGTTGGGCTGAATAGCCTGCTTATGTTCTGTAGAATTCTACGTAGAGGCTAACATCAGATTTTTGTTAGGCAAAGGTATTAAGGGTATTAGAACCAAGGTGGGTAGGTGGAGTTAAGATACAGATCAACCATCACCTAATTGAATGAGAGAACAGGCTTAAGGCTCCCATCATGTGGCCGATAATGCAGAATGATAAGTCCCATGGGCAGATCAGTGGGTGCCAACAGCTAGTAAAAGTCTATCAACTATCCTTAAGGATGTGCTGTAGACTTTTTTCTTCCGCATTGGAAGAAAAGCTGATTTTTAGAGCAGCTGGCGCTAGAGGTCATGGTGTAAAAGGCCCCGTGATAAAGGTGGTCCTTAATTGTGCAAAGGAGATTGCCACCCAGTGGTGTAAGTCTTGGGAGGTTTTCGCAGACTTCCCTTGAAGCACCATTACAAACAGACTCGGAGGGCTGGCTTTAGCACTTTATGGTGTTCACCTTTGTCTTGTATGGGGAAAAGGTTGCCTCAATGATCAACGCGTTGACGGGATGGGACATATGCGCACACTATTGGGGTTAAGGTGGGCAATTCTTGCTGAACATGTTCCTGGAGATTTCATGACATGATCTCCTGCCTGATCAAACAGCCATTCTTTCCCTGCGCAACACCTCCCCGCGCAACACCAATGTTCTTATAATTAATGGCAAAAGTGTTCAAAGAAAATTTACAAAAAAACCACACTGGCCAGGATTTTCAGCTCGGTGTGTGGGCACGTGCCCGACATGCCCGAGCATGAAATAGTGCACGATGACATCGGGCGAGCGTCCCGACATCATCGTGCACTTGCGCGATATTTCGGTCAGTGGGTGCGGGCGAGAGTCATCACCGCGTCCGTAGACAATTCAGAGGCCTATTAAGGCCCTTAAGCAGGTAAGGCCCTTACGGTTGGTGGGCGAGTGAATGGGCCAGGTGTATTTTTTGTAAAACCTCATCCACAGGGGGGATGAGGTTTCCTCCAGTGAATAAAAAAAAAATTTTAAACTCATTTTTAGCGTGTCCCTCTTCATGTTGATTGAGTCCATATTATTTGTTGATTCTTCATTTTTCTTTTTAAAATTCTTCAGCTCCCTGAGGCAGCTCTGTGTCTTCAGGGGGCTTCCAGTGCGTGCCCCCACCCCGCGGATACGCAGTCTTCAGCGCTCACGCTCCTCCCGCCCCCACCCCAGCAGCGCTGAGGCTCTCAGTGTGCGTTTCAAGCTGGCGCAGTTAATTGACCAGCCAGCATGGAACGGGGCCTGATCACCGGCAGTGGACCATTTCGCGGCCGCTCCCAGGCCCGCCCGCTGCGCCCGCCCGACGAGGGGAAGATCCTGCACACTGACGTTTCATTAACCCTTCTGATTTTACTCCAGGATTTTGCTCACAGCAGCTTCCAGGAGATTAATCTTTAATCTCTGGAAACTCCGAGACAATCCTGCAAGATTGACAACCCAAAGTGGAGTTCTGTGCACATCAGGTGCTGAGTAGGCCTCAGGCAACTGATAATATAAGGCACCAACACCTAAGTGCAGAACAATGCATAAGGCACCATGGATCGTGTTATTGGCGTGTAAACGTCTGTATACCAACCCGGCACAAGGTAAGTTCAAGCCCAGGTCTTTTAGAAAATGTTCAGACACCCTCCTCAAAAAGTGGACCATCTATCCAAGACCGGACCAAGGACACCCATTGGAGTATAGATAGATTGGTGATTGGAGCCAAAAACACCATCAAAATAAGATTGGAAACAATCAAATTTAACTCTTGTCAAACTGTGGCACCAATATGGTTCCTACAATCATTGAACATTAGATATTTTTTGATTCATTCTGAGCACATTGGCATCACCAGCATTTAGACCATCTTTATTGACCATCCCTGGTTGCCCTTGAGAAGTTGGTGATGGGTTTTCTTCTTGAGTTCCTGTAGTCGTGCGGTGACGGTGCTTTCACAGAGGGAATATAAATAATCTGACCCAGCGATGATGACGGAATGGCAATAAATGTCTAAATCAAAGTGAGATCAGTGAGATTTGGACAGAAATTGATTGAATCATAAAATCATAAAATCTTTCAGAATAACAAGCAGCCATTCAGCCCCGTGTCTTTGCCAGCTCTAGGAAAGGACTGTCCAATTTAGTTCCATGACCTAGCTTTTTCCCCGTAAACCTGTATTAATCGTCTTCAAGTATATGTCCAATTATCTTTTGAAATTTCCTATGCAATCTACTTCCACTACCCTTTCAGGTAGTGAGTTTCAGATCTTAACAACACTGTGAAAATATTATTCCTCATTTCCCTTCTAATTCTTTTGCCAATTATTTTTAAAGTATTACTCTGCCTACTCGCTGACTTGTCAGAAGAAACACTTTCTCCCTACTTGCTCTATCTAAGCCGCTTATAATTTTGAATACCTCATTCAGCTCTTCTACATAGCTGAACTCCTTCATCCTTGCAATCAGCCTGGTAAACCTCCTTTGTACCCTTCCAAGCTCTTGACATCCTTCCATAAGTATGCTGCCCAGAACATTCCAGCTGAGGCCTAACCAGTACTTTATAAAGGTTTACTATGACTTTATCTACAAAGCCAGTTATCCAATATGCTTTCTTAACCACCTTATTAACTGGTCCTAACACTTTCAAAGGTTTTTGAATATGCACCTCAAGGTCCCATGGTCCCTCTGCTCTTGCATCCTCCTCAAATTTAGTACCATTTAGATTATGCTACGTACCTTGATCTCCTTGTGGCTTCTCCCAAAGTGCAGCACTTCACAATCATCTGCATTAAACAGAATCTGCCATGTGTCTGCCCATTTAACTTGTCTGTGTCTGTCCTTCTGAAGTCTGCTACTACCCTCCTCACTGTTTGCTACATTGCCAGGTCTTAGATCATTCATAAATGTTGAAATTGTACTCCTTCTGCTCAAGTCCAGGTGATTTAGATGTAACAAGAAAAGCAATGGTCCTAGCACCAATCCCTGGGGTACCCCACTGTAGACTTCACTCCAGTAAGAAGTATATTTGGTCACCACTACTGTCTGCATTCTGTCCCTTGGCTAAGTACATATCCATATCTATCGTAGCCAACTCACCTCTCATACCTTTGTAGTCTCCTTTGTTTAGATTTAGGACCCTAGTTTCAGATTGGACTATTTCACTTTCCATCCTCATGAAGAATTCTATCATATTATGGTCACTGTTCCCTAAAGGACCCCACACAACAAGATTATTAATTAACCCCTTCTTATTGCACAATACCAAATCTAGGATAACTTGTTCCCTAGTTGGTTCCTCGATGTACTGGTCTAAAAAAAAAATCTGGTACACACTCCAAGAATTTATCTGCCAATTTTATTGCTAATTTGGTTTACCCAGTCTATATTTAGATTAAAGTCACCCATGATTACTGTAGTACTTTAGTTACATGCATCTCTAATTTCCTATTTACTGCCATCCCCTACCTTACCACTAATGTTAGGAGGCCTATAGTCAACTCCAACTAATGGTTTCCACCCCTTGTTGCTTCTTACCTTTACCCAGGCTGATTCTACATATCGATTTTCTGAGCTAATATCTTGTCTCACTATTGCACTGATTTCATCCTTAACTAACAATGCGACCACACCTCCTTTTCCTTTTTGCCTGTCCTTCCTAAATATTGAATACCCTTGGATATTCAGTTCCCAGCCTTGGTCACCTTGCAGCCATGTCTCCGTAATCACAATCATCTCGTACCCATTTACTTCTTTTTGCGCTGTTAATTCATCTACCGTATTGTGAATGTTCCATACGCTCAGATACTGTGCTTTAGACTTGTCTTTTTAACATTTTTACACATCTTTTTTGTACTGTGGGCCTATTTGCTGCTAGCCCTTGTTTCCTCTGCCCATCCGCTTTTACTTTCCACTTTTCTGTCTTTCATTTCTATCTTTGTTTCCCTCTCTTGTGTCTCTCTGCTCAGGTTCCCATTCCCCTGCCACTCTAGTTTAAACCCTCCCCCACAGTTCTAGCAAATATGCCTGCGAGGATATTGGTCCTAGTCCTGCTGGGGTGCAACCTGTCCAGCTTGTACAGGTCCCATCTTCCCCAGAATTGGTTACAATGCCTCAGGAATCTAAATCCCTCCCTCCTACACCATCTCTCCAACCACGCATTCATCTGGCCGATTCTCCTATTCCTGATCTCACCAGCATGTGGCACTGGGAGTAATCCTGAGATTACTACCTTTGAGGTCCTGCTTTTTAATTTACTTCCTAGCTCCCTATATTCTGCTTTCATGACCTCATCCTTTTTACCTATGCTGTTGGTACCGATATGGCTGTTCACTCTCTCTCCCTTCAGAATGTCCTGCAGCCGCTCAGTGACATCCTTGACCCTGGCACCATGGAGGCAACATACCATCCTGGAATCATGTCTGTGGCCACAGAAACATCTGGCTGTTATCCACATCACTATTTCTCTCCCACTCTTTTTTTCTCCCCCACCCCCTCCCCGGCCGCCCCATGCAGCTGAGCCACTCGCGGTGCCATGGACTTGGCTCTTGCTCCATTCCCCTGAGAAACCATCTCCCCCAGCAGTATCCAAAACAGAAAACCTGTTAGAGAGGGAGATGGACCCAGAGGACTCCTGCACTACCTGCCTACTGCCTTTACTCTGCCTGGGAGTCACCCATTCCCTTTCTGCCTGTCCACTCTTTACCTGCGGTGTGACCACCTCTCTGTACACGCTAACCATGAAGATCTCAGCCTTGTGAATACTCCATAGTGACTCCAATTGCAGCTCCAGCTCTGAAACGTGGATTTTGAGCAGCTGCACCTGGAGACACATCCTGCACACGTGGTCACCCTGGACGCTGGAAGTATCCTGGACTTCTCACTTCGCACAGGAGGAGCATTCTACGTGGCCGAGCTGCCCTACCATGACTGACCCTTAAATTACTCCCTTTACTTTTACTTCCTCTAATTTAAGGAATATTAAGGATAATAGAAATATTCACCATGTCCTACTTACCAAAGCCGCCGCTCCTCTCACGCTGGTTCCTGGTCCCGCTCTCACCTCAGGCCTGGTTCCCCTCGCTCTTTAAGGCCGCTGCTCCTCTCGCGTTATCAAATGCCAAAAGCAAAAGCCAGGAGCACCCCTTTTGCTTCCTCTCCTAACTCCCTTAATCACCTCACACCCAGCACTATATTCGAAGTCGCACTAAGCTGGCTGGCTTTGCATGCCCTTAAGACAAAGGCTAGCTGACCCAGTTATAGAGGAGCCCATTTCAGTTGCTGCTTTAATTAACTCAGCCTAACGGCCCACCCAGTGGAGACCTTGTTAAAATCCTGCTTCAGGCTGGGAACTTTAGAATTTAAACTGTAGATTTCTGTTAAACGCTAACTACAAACAAAATTAGATTTTTACAAGAAGATTTTTTAAAAATGAGGGCTTCTTACTCACCATCCACCAGCATCCAGTTCGATACTTAGGCCTATATTTAGTAACCAATAAATTTACAGGACTCCTATGATATCACTTTTAGACTTCATCTGTAAACTCACAGCTCACTGTCTCTCTAAACACCCGTTGATTTATGGGCTTCCCCTGTGGCAGAGTAAGAGCCAACTACTGGAGGCTGAGGAAAGGTAGAAATGAAAGGACCACCTCCTTCCCTCTTCACCAAACTCCCTCACTCACCAAACTCCAACTTAAGCACTCTAATGCAGCCCAAAGCAGCACCCCAGTGCAGCAAAATTTCATGAATAAGTTTGTTGTCTGATACTTCTTCAAATGCCTTTTGTAAGTCTAAATAGAATTAGAAAGGCTTGCATAACACAGGAACAGGCCATTCGGCCCAGCCCACCCATGCTGATTTTTAAGCTCCACCTGAGCCTGCTCCCATTCTTCCTCATCTAAATCTACCAACATAACCCTACCTCCAACCTAACCCATCTCCCTCAGATGTTTGCCTAGCTATCTATTATTCACCTCACTTATTTATCTCCACCTTAGAGGCAGATGGCGATGTAGTGGTAATGCCACTGGGCTAATAATCCAGAGGCCCAGGCTAACACTCTGGGGCAGGGGCTCAAATCCCACCATAGCAGATGGTGAATTTAAATTCAATCAATAAATCTGGAATTGAAAGCTAGCCTCAGTAATCAGGAGCCAAGGGTTATGGTGGGGGGCAGATGACAAAGTGGAGTTGAGACACAACCAGATCCGCCTTGGTTTTATTGAATGGTGGAGTGGGCTTAAATAGTCTATTCCTGCTCCTAAGACCTCTGTAATCTTGGCCATAAAACTAACATCAGTTCAATAATGTCATCTAGGGAAGGAAATCTGCCATCCTTACCTGGTCTGGTCCACATGTGACTCCAGATCCACAGCAATGCAGCTGACCTGTTAAGTGCCCTCTGAAATGGCCGGGCAAGCTGCTCAGTTAAAAGGCAATTTAGGAAAGGGCAACAAATGCTGGCCTTGCCACCAACACTCATATTCCAGCAACGAATAAACGGAAGAAAAAAACTACTCCTTGTGGTAGCAAGTTCCACATTCTCACCAGTCTCGAAATAAAGAGGTTCCTTCTGAATGCACCCATTTGAGGTCATTGCTCTCTTTCTTTACATGGCTGTTCTGCTTTAATTAATGATTTGGTGCGACAGCAGCTAAATACACGAGCAAATAAATACTGGAAATCTGTGTCGCTTGTCTACGAACCTGAGGGTGAGATTAGGCAGAGTGAAATACCTGAAGAAAAGTCATACAGACTTGAAACGTTTCCCTCTGCACAGATGCTGTCAGGCCTCCTGAGTTTTTCCAGCATTTTCTCTTTATATTAGAAATACCTGATCCAATCCAGTATAAGGTTACCAACCACCCCCCCCAACCCCTCCCTCCCGTTTTATCCAGGAGTCTCCAGGAATTAATGATTCATCTCTCGGACGCAGCTGACAACAACAGAAGAGAAAATTCATAGGGACATAAAAAGGGATTGGAGGATGGGATAAAAAAGGCGGTTTGGCTGACAGTCAAAAAAACATCCAAACAGGCAACAGAGCATCTCCTCGCTTTCCAATCAGAGTGCACTCTGAGGATGGATGTGTCAGGTGACCAGTGGAGGCGGGAGGTCATGTGATCGAACTGCAAGGGAAGTCGGCAACACCAGTCCAGCACCTAAATGACCTGCAGATACTTTGTGTGAAGGTTCTCACTGAATTAGTCGAAACCCCTTGTCTAAAGAGCAGCTGCAGACTGAGTTCTCGAGTTTTCAGTGGCTGGGCCAAGCCAGACTTGCTGTCGGGGCAAAGCAGTAGTTGTCTGCCTCTGACTTCTGACAGAGTGTCCTCCGGGTGACATATTAACAGGCCCAAGAGAAAATTACTTCATATATTCACTGCAAAGACAGGTTAATATTAAAGCATCAATACTGGGTGTGAAATTGAGACATGTCGAGACTGATTGCTATCAATTACAAATTGAAAGCTTGCGTTTAAAAAAAGCTCTGTGTGTGGGAAGTCATCTTTTACTGCCATAGTGGCTATTGGAATCACCTTTATTGCACTCTGACAAATGGCTAAAGCCCTTTAGCTGTGCTACAGTCATTAGACGCCAGTAACTAGCATATTGATTTAATTACGCGCAGAAGTTTGACAAATGCTACTGAGTGTCAGTTAAGCAAAGAAAAATAAGGCCCGGTTCATTATAAATTTGTGCAATTCGCATAGTCATTTATATCATTTAAACGACGATGGCAGGTACCAATATTAAGTATTGATCATGTGTTTACTGTGGGGAGTCTCCCGTCATTCTAAAGGACAGAGAAATCTTAATGCGGTGTTTCACATAACCTTCAGTGCAGTGTAAAGCTCTGAGGTATTTGGGTTGGTTACCTGGGTGAGGGGGGTCACTGTCAATGCAGCACTGGATGAGGTTTCATTTTTTTAATTTTTATTTTATGAAAACATTCACTCCTGCTCTCCTCTTCATATCCTGACTAATTAACCTCTCAACTCCAGCTCCGTTCTTCTCAATCCTGGACTGGCCATTCCACCCCCTGGGCAGAATTTTGCCCTTGGTGTGCAGGACCGGCGGGGCAGGCGGGGGTAGTCGGAAAGCCGACTGCCGCCCGTAATCGACCAAATGGGCTCCAATGAGCGCGCCGTGAATTCATGCCGGCGGGGCAATTAAACGCTGAACGCGGCCTGTGAGAGCGGGTGGAGGAGGGCGAGCAGGCCTAGCGCGAACTTCGCACATGCGCACGCGAGAGAGAGCACTGAATAATCTCCCTGAGGCACGGAGCTACCTCAGGGAGATGAAGAAGGTATCGAAAAAATTAATAAAGAGCAGAAAAATGTCATAAAACACGTCCCCTCATGTGATTCTGTAAAATGAGGAGGGACATGTTTTTAATTCAAGTGTAAAATTTTTATTTGATTTGACGTTATTGAGCTGAAACATTGGGCTAGACTTTGCCATGGGCGTAATATCGAGCCCTTATTTGCCAGCAGCAAGCCAGTGGCACAACCTTCTGGGAGGCTTCTCCTAATTGGCCACCGATTTGGCTTGGCACCCTATTAATGGCGATGGGCAGATCCCCGAAGCTGGAGGCCCAGTAGAGAGCCAGCAGCTCTAGAGCCTTGGCAGTCCCATTGGGTGAGGTAGGCGCTGCTGAGGCAGGTCGGTAACGTTGAGGCCACCTCAACATGAATGAACCCTCACTGGCCAACACACAAGGTCTGCACTGACGACTCCTGAAGGTGGTAGGGACAGCGAGATGGAGGGCAAACCCTCACGAGGATTGGATGCATCTGCGAATGGATCCTTTCACCCACAGATCCCTATCTTTGGGGCGCACAGCTTCCAGCTCAGATGGGCCCTCTGGCCTGCTGCAAGGAGGCTGCCTCCATGGTCTGACAATCTGTGCACATGGTACTGCTTCACAAGTGGGAAAGTTCCGGCAACCTACAAAATCACCCCGAATTGGGGCCTTAATCCTGTGGAGTGGGCAGCCAATCCTGTTCCCAGCCTGACCCTGGGAAAGTTTCCCAGCAGCGGCATTGTATCAGGGAGCAGTCCCAATGCGGCTCGCCCCCTGTTTTCCCAGCTCCCTGCCTCCAGCCTTGTCTCCACGGTGCCAGGAAAATCCAGCCCGTTTCCTCTTTACTCCAATTGCTTTGGATTTCTAGCATCCGCAGTATTTTGTTCTTTGTTCTAAATTTAATTATCTATGCATTGTTGCACATAGGCTGCACATGTGATTGTACCAGTCTGCGTGTCACCTGGGAAATTATAATGGTCCCTCTTTCCGATCTCCTGAGGCGCATTGCTGGATTGGAATTCTCCTGTGGGCCTGAACCCCACAGAATGAGAAGGTTGAAACTTCGGTCCCTGAACTGCACTTTTCAGCCAAGGGTGACAATCGGACTTGATGCCCCTGAGTTGGAGCGCATTCTGGCTTCTGATGCCTAAGCAGTTTAGCCCAGTTAGAAACCATACCTGTTAATTGAGAGCAGGGGCAGACTAGACCCTCCCTGAGTACAAAACCCAACCAATAGTCACTGCCTAAACTTAATGAGCAGCCAATTAGTTGAGGTACTGTGCCCCAGCAAGGGCCAAGAGGAAGAAAACAACTTGCATTTATACAAGCAGATCCCAAGGTACTATGCAGGCAAATAATCAGACAAAAATCAAGGCCGAGACAAAGAAGCAGGTGTTTGGAGGTGTCTGACTGAAAGCTGGGTCAAAGAGGTGGTTGTTAAAGGAGGAGAGGTGGGTGAAGAGGTGGAGAGAATTAAGGAGGAAGTTCCAGTGTGTGGGCCTAAGCAGCTGAAGTTTTTGGCTGCCACTGGTGGGTGAAAGGAGGGGGAGTGTGTGCAAGAGGGTAGGAGGAACGTAGGTTTCTTGGGAGGTTGTGAGGCTGAAGTTTGTAACAGAGGAAGGAACAGTGAGATCATGGAGAGATTGAAATTTAAACACGGAGGGATTTAAACACTAAAGTGGGCATTTTATTAGTTCTCGCTCAGACACACACAGCTGCACAAATGAATCCAGCAAAACACAAAGGAACACCTTGGTCACTGTGTGTAGTAATATAGGAAATGTCTTCAGGAAGATTGCCTCTGGTCAATGATTCATACAATGTTAGACATACTTTAGAAAGGATAGGGAAACCAAGCAGAACAAAACTTTGTGATCACATTTACAGCATTACAGACATTGTCGCTGGAGGAATTAATCCCTGAGAGAGGGATTAATCTCCATTCAATGAAGCAAGAGACACATAAAGTACAGTGAGAGATACACACCTATTATTACACATAGCTGGGCACATGGATTTAAACGGACACAGGTATTAAACAAAGGGCTACACAGTGAGGTCAATTACCTGATCACTCTCAGTGTTTGTTTCAACAGATAAGCCTGTGGTTAGAGATATATAAAGACAAAGTTAGCACCCACAGAGAGTTGCCAAACATTCACACACAGGCACACACTTTCACACACACAGACTCTCACAGACCACATTCACACACACACATGCACAAAGGCACACACATTCATACATAGAGACACACACAGAAACACACACAGCCATAGCATTCACACACACAGACACATACACTCACATAGATAGACACAAAGGACAGATTTTAACAAGAAGAGCGCAGCTCCTTTTTAAAATTAATTTACAGGTTGTGACCGCTGCTGGCTGGGCCAGCATTTATTGCCCATCCCTAATTATCCTTGAGAAGGTGCGGTGAACTGCCTTCTTGAACCGTTGCAGTCCATGTAGTGTAGGTACACCCACAGTGCTGTTAGGGAGAGAGCTCCATTATTTTGACTCAGCGACAGTGAAGGAACGGTGATATATTTCCAAGCCAGGATGGTGAGTGGCTTGGAGGGGAACTTCCAGGTGGTGGTATTACCATGTATCGGCTGCCCTTGTCCTTCTAGATGGTGGCAGTCGTGGGTTTGGAAGGTGCTACATAAGAAGCCTTGTTGAGTTTCTGCAGTGCATCTTGTAGATGGTACACACTGCTGCCACTATGAGTCGGTGGTGAAGGGAGTGAATGTTTGTGGAAAGGGTGCCAATCAATTTATCCTGGGTAGTATCAAGCTTCTTGAGTGTTGTTAGAATAGCACTCATCCAGTCAAGTGGAGAGTATTCTATCACACTCCTCACTGTGCCTTGTAGATGGTGGACAGGCTTTGGGGAGTCAGGAGGTGAGTTATTCGCTGCAGGATTCCTAGCCTCTGACCTGCTCTTGTAGCCACAGTATTTATATGGGTAGTCCAGTTCAGTTTCTGGCCAATGGTAAGCCCCAGGATGTTGATAGTGGGGGATTCAGTGGTGGTAATACCACTGAACATAAAGGGGCGATGGTTCGATTATCTCTTGTTGCAGATGGTCATTGCCTGGCACTTGTGTGGCATGAATGTTGCTTGCCACTTGTCAGCCCAAGCCTGGATATTGTCCAGGTTTTGCTGCATTTGGACATGGGCTGCTTCAGTATCTGAGGAGTCGCAAATAGTGTTGAACATTGTGCAATCATCAGTGAACATCCCCACTTCTGACCTTATGATGGAAGGAAGGTCATTGATGAAGCAGCTGAGGATGTTTGGGCCGAGGACACTACCCTGAGGGCAGGAGCAGGAAGTGTCTGCCCCACCATCAGCTAAATTAGTGCCAGGTCGGGAGGGGCTATAAAAGGCCCACCATTGCACACCCAGTCTCTGCAGGCAGGGAGAAGTGGTGCCTATTGGGGGAAGTGTTCATCCAGCTGCAGGGCCATCTTTAAAAATGTTTGTGTAACGCAGCCCCCATCCCCCACCCCCCTTTGACACCCTCCATCAGGTAACCCTCATCACTCTCCCCTTTCATCTGTATGCTCTTGGGCCCCTATCAATGCCTGCCACCCCCCACCTCCCCCTCCCCCCCCCCCCCCCACCCCCCACCCCACACAGAGATCACACAAGATCCTGGGCCTAGTGCAGTAAACGGATGAACAACCTCCAAACAGCCAGGGGAAGTGGCAAGTTGGAGTTGGCAATAAAGAGCATCTAATGGGGGTATCAAGCCAAGGGACTTTGCGAGTGGTGAGAGAGACCAGGCTGTGAAATGTGTGGTCATCATGTGTACCACATAGCCAAAGAGGCAAGACCATGTGACAGTTGTGCATGATTAAGGCGATGGGGTAGCAGTAAGAATGTGTGCCCAATATGTGGCATGGGAATGCATGGAGACAAGGTAGTTAGGTGTCTCTTGACATGCTAATAACTCTCCAATTAGTCATGCAGGATAAGGACATATTTAATGCCAGTGTGAGGGCCAAGACTGGAGGAGGAGTGGCCAAGCTGAGAGTCATTATGCCTTTGAAGCAGGCAGCCTTGGAGAACATTGAGGACTCTCCATTTCAGACAGGAAGTCCGGAATAGCCAGCAGAGTGAGCATGCCTCCAAGTTGGAGCTGAAATACCAGCACAATAGAGACATGTGTTAAGGTGTAGTTGCCTGACTGAAATGTTCTTTAATGTCCTTCTTGTTGTTCTCTACCGCAGGTCATTGCCACAGACTGAGAAGGGCAGAGCCAATATTGCAAAACAGCAACTCCATCTCAGATGAAGATGAAGAACAATCAGAGGATGTCCTGTCATCTGCCTCTCCCTCATCCTCCACCACGACAGTTACACTCACACGGGCTTCCAAAGGTTTGTGTGTTGAATCAGGGACAACTGTGGTGATCGCTTCACGGACATGTTCCAGCAGCTGAGGAAGGCTGTGTCAGCTGAGGTCCTTGACAGTGGGAGGACTGTTGGGGATCAGGCCCACGCTGAGGCCCAAACTGATGATAAGCCTCTGGCCTCAGCCACAATAAGCCCACTGGAGGTGCAGAGACAGACAGGGGAACATCTGGCAGAGGTGCCAGAGTCTATGTGGAATCTTGCGCAGATGGTGGAGGAGTCCATCCATACCTTGATTTCTGCCATGGTTCTGGCATGTGGGTATGTGGCTTCCTCCATGGAGAAGTTGATGACCACCATGGAGAGCCAAGTCTATCATACAACCCATATACACAAGGGACCTGCAGTTTGTCGCTCTGGCCATGGGCTTAGTACAGCAGTGACCTCCATCCCAGGTGCCCCTTCTCCCCAGAAATACAGGGAGGGGTCATTGTACACTGAGAGCAAGGAGGAGTGCCAGTCAGCTGACCTGGGGGTGTCCTCTCAAGGGACTCCCAGGGTGAGAGGCCACTCCTCATCCCCTCTACTGGTGACCCAAGAGCCTCCTGTAGGCGAGGTTGAGGAAGGTGGCCCTTCACCCATGCAGGAGGCCCCAGTTTGTCCTTCAAGGTCCTGGGCCACCAGTGGACGGCTGCCAAAGTCATCGCAGGCAACAGCGCATTGTTCTCAGCAGCTTGGCTCCTCATCAGCTGCTGATGCCAGGGTTGCAAAAAGATGTGGTGGGCATAAAAGAAAAATTAAGAAGTCTTGAAGGCACAATGGTGGCACAGGTGCTGAGAAACTATTATGGTATGCACATGTACATGGAAATAAAAATATGTTTTGTTCACTTAAGTATTGTGTGCATTATTCAGCCTTGCTTCATGTCATGCTTCATGTTCTGCAGTTGTTGCTGAATGAAGGGAACTGAGAGATATCTTATCTATGTAGGCAATGCTGTGGTGGTGTGTTAGAGGTCAGTCTTCATTGGATGGTAATGTGTGTGGCGTGGTTTGTAGTCTCTAGGCAGTGCAACTTGGCTGAACATGCAGCATCTACCAGCTGCCCCATGAATGACTTGCCGAGCAGATTGGCCAAGGTCAGTGATGAGCGTGAGAAGTGATGTGCAACTTGTGCAACCATGGCCTTGGCAATGTGGGCAAGGAGCAGAGAGGTGGCTCATGATAGTTTCATTGACTTGAGTGGCAGTGCAGGATGGTATCCTCAGGGCCAGTGATGTCTTTTCATCTCATGCGAGAACAGTCCCGTCCCCTTGGCCTTTGGGTTGGGAGTGGGATAGTGAAGTAGCCCGGGATGGAGGCTGGCAGAGGTAGGGTATTGAAGTAGCCTGGGATGGAGGCTGGCAGAGGTAGGGTATTGAAGTGGCCCGGGATGGAGGCTGGCAGAGGCGGGCGTACAATCGGAGTAGGCAAAGGTTTGCAGGTGAGGAAATAATGGTCAGGTAGATACGTCACCTGTGGTAAAAATAATTGAAGATGGGGTTGTCCCTGACAACCCTGGCATGTTTCTGCATGGCCCTGACATCTGCCATGAGATTTCTGTCCTCCTCCTCATGTCTTCCCTGTCATCCTTGTCTGAAGAGGTCAGGAGCTTCTCCATTTCTTTGATTGACAATTCTTTTCTCCCTTCCAATTCCACGTTGTGCAAGGCAGAGCAGACAGCAGCAATCCTAGACTCTATCTATGGTGAAAATTGTAACGCTCCACTGGAGCGTTCAAGCCATCAGAAGCACATTCTGAGCAATCCTACGGTGTGCTCTATGATTGTCCTTGTTCAGCAGAGTGCAACATTGCAACGCTTCTCTCCGGGTCTGTGAAGATGATGGTGTCATGATGGTGTCACTGGTGTCATGAGCCACATTCTGAGGGGATAGCGCTTGTCACCCAGAATCCAACCCTACTCTTGGGCAGGGACAGCAAATAGCTGCGGCAGCTGGGAGTTCCCGACGATGTATGCATCATGGGAACTCCCTGGGAAAAGAACACACCCCTGCTTAATTCTTTTCTGGTGGTCACAGACAACTTGAATGTTAAGGGAGTGAAAACCCTTCTGATTTACTGCTCTCAGGAGCCCTAATGGCCATGTGTGGGCAGCTGATTATCCCTGTGGGAACCACACGATGACCCCGAAGCCAACTGCTCTAGCGGCCTGGCTATCAGCATTTGTCATGAACCTGATTGGCCCTTCTGAACAGGGCATTGTTCACCTCCTGGGTGCACCTGTGTTGCAGCTTTGGAAATGCCATACATGTGGAGTCCTGTACCCTGGGGAACCCTGAAATCAGCAGTTGGCATGGAAGTTTAGGGCCACAGACACCTTGAGGGCAGTTGGCATGGGGTTCCCTCCAAAGCTATAGGGAGGCAGCTCTTGTTGTAGGAGCACGCATAGGTCGGTAACCGCCTCCTGAGAAAGCCACAGCCTCCTCTGGCATTGCCTCTCAGACACCCAGAGGTAGTTAGTGTGTGTCCTGAACACGCGCTGATGCACCAATGCTCTTCAGCGATGAAGACAGCCCGGGTTGGGTTCCTCCTGGCCTCCCTCCCGGCTGGTGCCAGCTGATGACCTTGTGGCCTCTGTTATTGTGCGACTAAGACTCTCCTCTCACTGCCTGAGTTTGCAAAAACATTCGGGCCTGAATTTCACGCTTGGCTCTGGCTGGCCAATTATAGGCCAACCAGCATGAAACACGCGCTGAGAAAGCCTCAGCTCTGCTGTGGAGGGTGCCGAGAAAAGTGAGAGTGTGGGTGGGCACTTCTAGCGAGCTCCCTGAAGGCCGACAGCTGCTGCGGAGCTGCCTCAGGGAGCTGCAGGCCTGGGCAGATTAAATAACAAGAAAAAAAAAGCACCAAACTGTGTCTATGCAGCACATTCAACCACCTGACAGCAGAACTCAGAAAACATCAGTCCCCAGATATCTTTTCTTATTATTTTTCACCCCGGACATTTCATTCCGCCCTTGGATGAGGTTTCATTAAAAACGGGCTGTCTGCAAAATTGCACGGGCAACATAAAGTCGTGGACAGTAGCTTTTTTAATGGCCTTAATTGGCCCTCAAATTGTTGGCAGGCGTGGCTCCAACTCCCGCGCATGCTCGCTCACCTCAATATCACTTGCGTGCGCAATGACATCGGGAGGCACGCCCAACGTCATTTCGCGCAATTTCACGTGCGTTTGGGTCGGGTGCACGCCCGATTCTGCCCTGGGTGTGTTAAACCCACAAAGTGATCTGTGAGCAGGCGGCAGGCAAAGGTATGAGCCCCTCGGTTGACATGGCCTTCATTCCTAGAGAGGCTGCAGCTGACCAATGGGAATGCCTGACCCTCCCATGGGCCAAAATTCCTCCCAATACCGCAGTGGCCTCTTCCTGATCTCCTGTGGGGTGAAAGTTTCACAGCAGCACCCGATCCCCAGCGAAGTAGCAGTTTCTTAGCAGTCATGCCAATGGACATTAACACTCTGACCCTGAAGCTGGAGTCCAGTGTCAGCAATCCACCCACACATGCTAAGGTTGCTTCAATCTACTTTGCCTCGATAATTACAAGTTTCTATAATTTTAATAATTGTATCGCTCTGTCCATCGTGGATTTAGTTTTCTTTTATGTTTTGATGCGATTCAGACTCTTATTGGCCCACGTTACTCACTAACCAATTCCAATTGGAGTTAACAAACATATTACAATGAAGAGTTATCATTGAGCCTGAGAGCAATGGAGGCTGTAACACCTGAGCAGGCAGATAATAAAACAATGCGCCCCAACCATTCTATGCTCCAGTATAACTTTTTTGAGAGGAGTTTAAGCCTTTCCTGACAGCCAATTCATCACTGAGATTGTACCAGTCAAGGTTGGACAGGCATCTACATCAATCCGATCACACTCCCGCAAATTCATAGCCTGGCTTGCCTTATTTGTATCTTTTGCTAAGTTTCCCAACTGCCGTCTTGTTGAAAAGTGCTGACGCTGAGCTCAGTCCGTGAAATGCCCGATATTATTAGGGAGGCCAACCCTGAGTTTATCCAAACTGTCACTGAACTAGGCCGGGGCTTTGCTTGGATTTTATGCTGACCCATCAGCAAACAGCTGCACGATATTCTAGCCTCAGTTTTATGGGGTATTATTGATTTTACAAGGGGTGGGAGGGGTTGTTTCTCTGGAATTTTTCTCAATGCACTCCTTCACCTGTCACCTGATTCTTTTAAAGGGGCTGCCGTATGATTGACAGCAATTGCTCACCAAATAAAGTGTAAGCGAATGCGAACTTGAATATTTGGAAATACATGGCTGGTCCAGATTTTTAACTGTCGAGGTTCCCTTTATGTCCCCTAAAACCTACCACTTTGGCCAATCCTTTTGTCAGATGCCCTACAGTATCCCCTTAAGCGGCGCAGTGTCAGAGTTTGTTTGATGTTGCTCATGTGAAGCACCTTTAGGATGTTTTACCAAGATAAAGGTGCTATATAAATGCAAGCTGCTGTTTTGTTTGCTTTTTTAATTTGTGAATTTTGTACTCAGGCTGTGGGGTGTTAGTGGTTAGCAATGAAATACAAGCAATTGGAGTCAGCGTCAAGCAGGTCAGGTATGGCACTGTTAAATGCTGCAAAATGAAATGGAAAGACTTTAATTTATCTAGGACCTTTCATGACCTCAGGACATCCCAAAGAATTTTACAGCTGATGAAGTAAGGTTAAAGCGTAGTCACTGTTGTAATGTAGGAAATGCAGTGGTCAATTTGTGCTCAGAGAGATCCCATAAGCAGTAATGAAACAAATGACCAGTTAATCTGCTTTTCACATTGGTTAATGGAGAACTATTGGCCAGGGCACCTGGAGAACTCCCCTGCTCCTCTTCAAATAGTGCCCTGAGATCTTTGATGTATGTCCGAGAGGGCAGGCTGGTACTTGGTTCAGCATCTCACTCAAAAGACAGCGTCACCGGCAGTGCAGCACCTCCACAGTACAATGCTGAAGCACCAACTATGTGCTCAAGTCTCTGGAGTGGGGACTTGAACCCATGGCATTCTGACTAAGAGGGGAAGAGTGCTACCAACTGACACCTTAAATGAAACGTTGATTGCTCATGAAGTTTTAAAAATAAAACCTCTGCCCCCGTGTTTAATATGATAGTTTTGTCTGACTGTGATTGTTCTGACCAGATATCAAACTCTTATGCGTAATTTAAACAGGAGCATTCTTCTCCAGAATAACCTACTGTTTCCCATTGAAATTTCATTATGGAAAAAGTAACTTGGATTTATTCTGTTCCTGAACCTAAACCCTTTGGCAGGTCACACAACACAAAGTGGGTACATTATAAAAGCCCACTCTGAATTCATTACAGGAAGGGCTGAAGACAGCGTATTTAAGGAGCTGGTGACTTCAAACCTAAGAAGTGAAACTAACTTTTCAATGTACTCATGATCTGCCATATAGCAAAGAGCTATCGGGCAGCACTTAATGAAGAGCAGGGCAACTTTAAGGTGGGTACAGTAGCCTATTGGTTACAGGACTGGAGTGGCAGCGCAGAGATCCTAGGTTGGAATCTCACCATGGTGAGTTGTGAATTTGAAGTTAATAAATCTGGTAAATTGTGCGCTGGCAGCAGAAATTTATTTTATTTTATTCTGTCTTGGGATTGGGGCATCACTGGCAAGGCCAGCATTTGTTGCTCTTCCAAACTTGTTACATTTAAGTGGCTTGCTCGGCCATTTCAGAGGGCAGTTAAGAGTCAAACACATTACTGTGAGTCTGGAGTCAAAAGTAGGCCAAACCAGGTAAGGGTGGCAGATTTCCTTCTCGACAGGGCATTAGTGCTTCAGATGGGTTGTTACGACAATCGATGGTAGATTCATGGTCACCCTTAGTAAGACTAGTTTTCAATTCCAGAATTATAAACTCATTTTTATTAATTAATTGAACTCAGTTTCTACCAGCTGTCATGATGTAATTTGTGCCCATGTTCCCAGAGCATCTGGGCTTCCAGATTATTAGACCAGTGAAATTACCACTACGCCACCGTCTCCCCAATAAATGGTCGACAAATAATAAAATTACACAGCACAGGAGTGGCCGCTCAGCCCATCGTGCCTGTGCCAGCTCTTTGAAATAACTATTCAACTGGTCCCACTCCCCTGCTCTTGACCCATTGCCCTGTAAACATTTCTTTTTAAATTCATTATTCAATTCCTTTTTGAAAGTTTACTATTGAATTTGTTTCCACCGATCTTTCAGGCAGCGGAGTCCAGATTACGACGACGCACTGCGAGGTCAAACATTCTCTCCTGATTCTTTTTCCAGCAGTCTTAAACCTATGTCCTTTGGTTTACTGACCTACCCACCGGTGGCTATGCTTCAAGCATCAATGCACTGGCTGTGCGGCACTTTGAGACAACCTCTGGATATGAAAGGCGCTATATAAATGCATGTTCTTTCTTCCTATGCAATTGAATGTTTATTCCATTTCAGAAGCATGCAAAGATTTTTTTAAAAAGAGCATATTTGGGAATAACTTGAGATCTGGCCAACATTTGCCTATACTGTCATAAGATAAGATTGGTCAACAATGAGGGACAGGCGTTACAAAGTATTATTTTAATGGCTTTAAATAGGAGGTGTACTAAGCCTGACACCAGGTGGAAATTCTGATCAGAACAAAAATAAGCAATTTTCACTTGTTGATATAGGAGGAAGGTCTTTTTTTGTAAATACTTAGATCAAATTGAGTTCATTATGCTGCATACTGCAAAAAGACCCTAATTCAATGCCATTAACGTAAGGATTCTCAATTTATCTGATGCCGACACAACAAGTAGGGTTGTGGATGCTTCATCGTTGAATATATTTAAGGCTGTGTTAGACAGATTTTTGGTCTCTCAGGGAATCAACGGATATGGAGAGTGGACGAGGATGTGGAGTTGAGACAGGCATGATCATATTGAATGGTGGAGCAGACTCAAGAGGCCATATGGTCTACTCCTGCTTATGTTCTTTGGTTCTTAAGTATGATCCTGAGTATAATAACAGTTTAGCATGCACCTACATATTTTTATTCTCTTCCGAATATCACTGATGCTTAGGTTCCCATTCCTGGAGTATGTAAATTAGCAGTCACGAGTTATTTTTTGAAACAATTCATGCTTTTTTGCCCTCTTCCAACTGTCGACAGACAAGCTTCAGGACTCCACCTCAGTCACATCTGAATACAGCGTCTCTTTCGGGGATGTTTATTGTGCTTATTGGAATGACCATGAATGATTCAATGCCTTCCTAACCCCTTGAGATGGGAGTCCAATTAATGACCAAACGCTTTATTGTGTCTTTATTATGGGAGCATTAGGACATTCTCCGAGCAGGACAGGAAGCTCCTCCTCCAAACAATATGGCCACTAGATCGTCACGCATCTACACAGGTGACACGCATCTTTTAAAATTGCTCACCTACTGCTCCCTCGCAACTTATTCGAGACTAACATGTTTGTGCTTGGAAGCAAATCAAGGGCATTTGTCCCTGAGTTTGTATCAATTTTAGTGTCTGTGGCAGGGGTGAGGGGAAGTCTGGGGCTGGAAAGAGGAAGCATCTGGTTCTTCCTCATTGAGAACTCCCTTTGGAACTGCAGAGTTCACCACCGGCGCCTTCCTAGGGCAATGTTTTCTTATTATTGATTCATCAATAGCCAACCAATCAATTACTGATATGGATTGTTCAGTTAGAAGAGCATGCCCCTGAATATATTGACGAGGTCAGGATTTCTGTGTAAGTGTGGCTCGGGTCAATGATTTTCTGATGCTTCTGTTTTGCTTCCTTATTGGAAACACTCAAAAGGCAACTTTTCTTTATTAAATACTGGACATCACTAATGCATGTCATTTTTAAAATTTATTTTGCTTCCATGCGTGCAACCTCAAGAGCACTAGGATATCTCCTCCGCTGGGATTATATCTAAATTGATGCACAGTGCAAAAATCTCTCAGATGCAGTATGCAGAAATTAATGTCAACAATTCTGGTACAGCCCAGCAGCTAAAACTTAATCAAGCCCAAAGAGATAAACAAATTAAAGAAAATATTACAAAAGGCACAATCATAAAGGTTTCCAGAAGCAATTAAATATGGCAACCAAATGACTTCTGAACACACCTCCTTGTTAGATGTAGTAATGGGATCCAGGTTACTTCCTGTTTCTTGTTTGCCTGCCCAAACTAAATGAATAACCTTACATTCCAGTCAAATTGCTCATAAAACCTGATGAAGATGTTTGATGACGACTTTGTGAAATTTTAGTAATGACGAACAGAAATCTGAATGGACTGTCACAGATTCCCCCATCACATAGGAAGATAATAAAGAAATAAGGTTTCCATTCACATAACGCTACATTGCCTCTTGAGAATCTCCTCAAAGCATCTTACTTACAATAAAACCTTTTGAAGTTCAGGAACTGTCAGATGTAACATCCTTTGGATAAGATATTTATCTGAGACCTGTCTGCCCTGCGCAGGTGAGGTTAACAGATCCCATGGTGCTATTTTAAAGATGGGGAGTTGTTCCCAATGTCCTGGCTAATATTTATCCCTCAACCAACGCTGAAGAACAATTTATCAGGTCCTCATCACATTATTGTTCCTAGGATTAGTTGCCACATTTCCCTACAGCACAACATTCCCTACATTACAACAAAGACTATAGGCAGAATCTTCCACTCCCATGGGAATCGTGGCGGGCAGCGGAGCAAGGTTTGGTGGGAGGCCAAAAATCAGTATTCCAACAGCAGGACGTTCATTTGGAATCTTGTTCCCCTCTCGGGGCGCCATAAAAGCGAGTCAAGTGTCCTGTGGAGCTATGTCGGGAACCCCATTTGCATCTCATGAATGCTCATTAAATGGCCAACACACCGGAATCTTGTTCCCTCTCTAAAATAAGTGCCCCACTAGTGGGAATTTAGGACATCCTGTTTCACAATTGTACATAAGTGACATGCACCCGGCGAGGTAGACTTCTTCCTGGACTTTCAGGTTAGTTGATGCTGCTTTCACCTTCCTTTCACACCGTCACTGAGTGATATCAGCTGACTGCCACACAGCTGCACCAAGGCTGGGTACAGCGGAGGGTTAAGACAGAGGCAGAACTGCGTGGGAGTCAAGGAGCAGAGTGGAAGAGTGAATGGCTGTCCGGGTGCCATTTAAATATAGCGCTCAGATGTTGGAGCCCATGAGGTAATGGCGGGCCAGGCCACTCCCTGCCCGCCCCGCCACAAGCAGATGCATAATTAATGAGCTGAACAGTGCAAGATCCCATGTGTTCAGCTGCCTCACTCTCCAGTGGAAGTCACTCTGACGTTCGCTCCCGCCACCGGACTTAGTCTGTTGAACAGAAAATTTTGCCTATATTTCGGAAGTTCTTAATTGGCTGTGGGGTGCCTTGGGCATTCTGATGTTGTGAAAGGCACTACTGTTGCAATACCATAAACCAAAATAACCAAGTTTACTGAACGGCCCCCAAATGAAGAAATTACCAACAAGAATCCACTTTTTGTAGCTATTACTTTAACAAGAATCAGAACCAATGCAAATTGAACATGGATTAACAGGCAAGTGATACTGCAAATAAAAAGGTAAATTTCACTTTAAATAGTCAGTACAACAAATATACATCTTATGCAACCACAGGCATTTGTATCACTCCCTGCACCAATATGGCACTATACAGTTCTTTATTCATGCAGGGAAGGTCAGGAGTCCTTTCTGACAACAGCTTTCACTTTCCAGTTTCACGGGTATGATTATCATCAACAAGGCACACTTATACAAATTCTCTCTCCCTCAGGTCATAACAGCCCAGATGGTGTATCTTCAAGAGCTCTTTTTCAGCTGATCAACCAATAACACCCCAGTTCATGGTCGGGCCACTTCTGGGAAAACACCCAGCTCCATAGAATCTGAGATATTCACACAGCTTTCCAGGTTTTAGATCTTTTTAGCCAACTCACACAGTATCTCCAAGACCTCCTGACAAAAAAAAGAAGAAAAAAAAGAAGAAAAAAAAACCTCTTCCTGAGAGTGATTTGCTTCTTTTCCTCATGAAAATTTGGAATGTTCCTCTTTCTGTCTCGATCTGCTTTCTCATTGTGTCTGCATCTGTGCACTGATCACCTTCCTCCTCCAGCTCTGCTGCTTGTGGCTCTCCTTTCTGTCTGCAGCTCTCCTCTGTGTCTGATAACCACACAGCTTCTTTCTTAACTTCCTTACTGTCGGTATAGCTTTCAGGTCAGGATTGCCATGTCACATGGACCAGTATTTCTTATTATCCAAGAAAATTACAATTGACTTCTTTATAATTGGTATAAACTCTTAAAAGCCCTTTCCAAACATTTTTAAAAGCAATTACAGATTCCACCGACCTCTTAAAGGTATTACACATTTTCCTTACTGTGCTGCGTCTGGGTGACAGGTCCTCACACTATGTGAACTGAAGTTTTTCTTTTCTCTTTTAAGCAGGGAAATATGGCATTTCGCTCAAAACAATGCCCTACATGTACCAGTGAGATGTAAATTAACTTGTTTCTTCACTGTTGGTTAAGAAATGAATTCTGCCCAGGACACCAGAAGAAAATTCCCAATGTTCTTCTTCAAAGAATGACATGGCATCTTTTAACATTTACTTGATCCAGGAGAAAGGAACTCATCTGAAAGGCAATGCTTTTGACAATGCAGGGTTACTTCAATACTTGAACAGGAGTATCAGTTCTAAATCAGGTGTTGGAAGCCCTGGCATGGGCCTTGAACCTACAGCCTCCTGTCTCAGAGCCCAACAACTCAGCCAACTTGATGTAAATCTAGCATTTTGTGTGAACAAGGAGAATCCTTTGCAAATCGAAGCATGTCCAGTGGTATCGCCTAACATGAGAGACTGGTCAATAGCATCTCAGCAAGTGACAGCATTTATGCAGACAGTAAATCAATAGCAATATACAGATAGGCACATAACTTCTGAAGTCCCCGGACAGATACTGTAGCAGAGCCCTTTTATGGCCACACTCAATTTGTGAGCCCCAAACAATGTGACAGTAAGAGGAGAAATGACAATAACAAACCCACTGGTCTTTGATGATGTAGATTTCCTCGGGGAAGGATTCACAATGATCCATTTTGTAAGAAAATTACTATCAAAGAAAGGAACTTTGCTCTTACTAGCAGACACTACTATAACATAACGGCTGTCTTGTTCCTGTTGTCCGAGAGCTGTAGACAGCTGTGCACACTGCGGGAGTGCTCGACAGGTAAAGAGAAACAGACCGGGCTAGGAATACATTAATAAAAACAAGAAACTACTGCGGATGCTGGAAATCCAAAACAAAAACAGAATTACCTGGAAAAACTCAGCAGGTCTGGCAGCATCGGTGGAGAAGAAAAGAGTTGATGTTTCGAGTCCTCATGACCCTTCAGCAGAACTGAGTGAAGTTAGGAGAGGGGTGAAATATAAGCTGGTTTAAGGTGCGGTGGGGGGTGGGGAGGTGGTGGGGGGAGAGAAGTTTGGGGGGGGTGGTTGTAGGGACAAGCAAGCAGCGATAGGAGCAGATAATCAAAAGATGTTACAGACAAAGGAACAGAGAGGTGTTAAAGGTGGTGATATTATCTAAGAGAATGTGCTAATTAAGAATGGATGGCTAGACCCACTAGAGCTGTACTTTGAGTGTCCTGCCATCCATTCTTAATTAGCACATTCTCTTAGATAATATCACCACCTTTAGCACCTCTCTGTTCCTTTGTCTGTAACAACTTTTGATTATCTGCTCCTATCACTGCTTGCTTGTCCCTACAACCACCCCCCCCCCCCACCAACTTCTCTCCCCCCACCTTAAACCAGCTTATATTTCACCCCTCTCCTAACTTCACTCAGTTCTGCTGAAGGGTCATGAGGACTCGAAACGTCAACTCTTTTCTTCTCCGCCGATGCTGCCAGACCTGCTGAGTTTTTCCAGGAATACATTAAGCTTGACAACTGAGAATATACAAACGGTATAACAATAAATAACAATCATTTATATCAAAATTGCCTGGTCCATAGTGAGAGACCACAAAATGTGTTGGATAATAATATGCAAGTGCTTGATCAATGACAGATTAAATTTAATATAGCCAAATGTAAAATACTGTATGTAAGAAGGAAATCTAGGTAAAATCTAATGAAATAAGGATGAAGTTCTAGTAGACTCAACAGAGGGAATCATGTCTCCTTTAAAAATGATCACAGACAGGACAATTTCCAAGTCCCAAACCAACACTTGCAGGGAACAGGCCGCCAGGGCAATCAATCTTATGGGAGGTGGCCATCTAATTGGCCACTTCTATGTCCACCGTCCAATTAAGGGCGTTGGGTGTGTTTCTGAGGCTGTAGGCCCATTCAGAGAATGTGTCCAAGGACTTTGGAGGGAAAAGGGAGGTTGGAGATGGGATGGTACTTTTCAAGGGCATTGGGGTGATGGGTTTTTTTGAGGAGAGGGATGACGACAGCAGATTTTAAGGAGAGAGGGGCAACACCTGAAGGGAGAGAACCGTTAACAATATCGGCTAGCCTACAGAAGGGAAGTTGGGTGGTCAGTAGTTTCGTAAGAATAGGATCAATAGAGCAGGAGGTGGCTCTCCTGGGCAAGATGAGCTCAGAGGGCATGAGAGGAGTTAGGAGAGAAACTAGAGAAAGATGTGAAAGGTGTGATGATTCTTACATTAATTGTAGGGATACAGTGGTGTAGTGATAATGTCACTGGGTTAGTAATCCTCTGGGGCCATGGGTTCAAGTCCCACCATGGTAATGGGTAATATTAAATTCAATTAATTGAAAATAAAAACTAGGATTGACAATTAGTCTCAGTAATGGCAGCCATGAAGCTATTGTTTATTGTTGTAAAAGCTCACCTGGTTCACTAAAGCCCTCTAGGGAAGGAAATCTGCCATCCTTACCTGGTCTGGCTTACATGTGACTCCAACAATGTGGCTGACTCTTAACTGCTCTCAAGGTCAATTAGAGATGGACAATAAATGCTGGCCTTGCCCATGATGCCTACATCCCTTGAATAAATTAAAAAAACTTCTGATCAGTGCTTCATCCAATCATTCCTAACTTATTCTTTACATCATATTCCAGAGCTATGTGCCAATGCTCTCCTTCTGAAATAGTTTCAAGCCTGTGCCTCCTGACTGACTCCAAAATTCATCCAGTTTTTTTCTTAAAATACTTCTACCAGCTCTTCATTAACCCTGAGAGGTAACTTATTCCATAAATCAACAGCCCTTTGAGAGAAATGGTTTCATTTTCTTATTAATTCTTGCTTTGCCAGTAGTTTTCTAATTTGAAAATTATGCCCCCTCATTCTGACCTTCTGGAGTGGATTCAAAGAGCTTATTAGTTTCTAATTTATCTCTTTCTTTCATTATTATAATTACTGCAACCACGTTTGCTCTGGTTTTACATCTGATGACCCAGCACCCATTGAACAGCCTAGTAAGTGACAGAAACTCCAATAGAAAATAATTAGATTGCTGTCAGAAAATAAAAATGACAGATTCACTTTTCTGAATGTTGTCCTCAGCATTGTTTGTGCTGGGTATAGGAAGGTTCTGGGAAATCTGTGTCTACAGGGACTACTCCCAGACGTGATGCAGTTAGTTGTCAGCCTTAACAAAGTGGTCGCCGTAACACCTCCGAGTTAGAAGGATATGGTTTAAAGTCTCACTTTAGAGACTTGTGCACATAATCCAGGTTGGCAGTCCTAATGCCAGCACTGAAGGAGTGCTGCACTGTTGGGGGTGCCATCTTTCAGTTCAGACATTAAACCAAAGCCCTATCCACCCTCTCAAGTGGGCATAAAAGATTCCATGGCACTCTTCGAAGAAGAACAGGGGAGCAATGCTGGTCAATATTTATCCCTCAACATGGTTACATGGTTATTATCTCATTGCTGTATGTGGGGGCTTGTTGTGTGCAGATTGGAAGCCACATTTCCTGAAGGACTGCTTGAAAAGTATTTAATTGGCTGGAAAGTACTTTGGGCCACTGTGGGGTCAGGAAAGGCACTACATCAATGCAATTCTTTCTTTTTCTCTTTTTAAGTGGTCAGAGAGCCACGCATTGTGTTCCTAAATGTTCACTTTGGTGGAATCCTGTGCTTTCGCTGGTGGCAAGCTTGGGGGGCAGGAAGGGCATTTGCTTAGGCAAGGTGGTGGCATACCCAAACCCCGGCACCTTTCTAGGCAGGAAGACCCATGGTCAACCTTCCCATCCCACCACCAATTGATGCCTTTAAGTGGCCAATTAATGACCACTTAAGTGTCTCATCCAGCCGCCACTGTTATTAACCCAGTGACGGGCGGGCCTGTCGCCATGCACAACAAATAGAACTGTGTGGCCGTGGGCAGTGGTTCCTTCGAACAAAGGCACTCAGTGCCTGATTGAGGGACTGGACATCGGGAAGGGGGGAGTCCGCTGAAAGCCACTACCCTGCCCTTGCATCTAACCCACCTGCACCCCCTCTGCGCATGACCCCCAACCTGCAAAAACTCCCACCACCACATTACTTACCTGTTACTTGGGCTGCCCCATGATCCTGGGACTCCGGGGGAGTGTCATTCTGGCAGCAGCCACTTCCTCCTCAGTGGCACTGCTGAGCACAAGAGCTGCCGGCCTCTGATTGGCTGGCAACTCTCACTAAGTGGGACTTCCGCCCCACCCCCCCCAACCCCACCCCTGCTCCCGGGGTCTTGCTTCAAGGGGAAGGCCTGCTGGTGGCCTCGCCACTGCCTGATTGGCATGTGGTTCGGTGGGTCTTCCCGAAAGGAGGCATCAAGGGTCTCTCGCTGACTCTGCAGCCAGCAGGCAAGACCCCCGATGCCACACCAAGATTCCGCCCACTGTTTTCAATAAGTGACGCTCCCGATCAGCAGATCAAAGCCTGAAATTAGCCCATTAGTGGCATCACCAATGAGCTGTGTCACCTTAATCTGCTTCACTGTAATTCCTGCATCTATCTATTTACAACTTTAATGTTTCTTCTTTGTAACTGATATGTACAAGTGACATTATGACATTGTACTAATGCTTGACTTGCTCATATCAATTTTTTGTGTTCATATTTCAGCATTCAGGATCCTGCTTAAAATAACCAGTTGGCACATTCATTAAAATAGCAGAGGAATTTGATACAAATGTACTAGGTGTTCATACAGCACTGCCTAGTGTAAGTTTCAGGCTTACCTCTGTTTTCATCTAGGGTTTAAATGGAAAATGTGGCACCTGTCAGATAAAATATTTATCCAAATCTGGATCAAAATGCCCTGGTGACATTATCACTTGTGTATTATCTATTGAACTGATATTGTCTGACAGATAGTTTATCATTAAGTACTCATTTGATCTATACCATTACTGCCTAAGTAAAATATTAAAAATCTATTATAATCTCACGGAAATAATACTCAAGAGTGCTTTTTCTGGTGTTTTGTTATCGGGTCACACTCTGTGTTGGCATCTAACATCATCTGATCCCAAAAAGAGTCATCGGTGGGATATTCCTGCCAATTTATGCATCTGTTTGCATTCATCATTGCGAATAAACATTCTACAAGCCCAGAAAACACTTTTGCCTATATCAGCAGATGAGTGAGTTTGCATGATGTTCCTTCACTATGTTAGCAAAGGCACTACCGAATTAAAATAAATGGATTTTTTTTATTCATTCACGGGGTGTAGGCATCGCTGGGTGGGCCAGCCTTTATTGCCCATCCCTAGTTGCCCTTGAGAAGGTGGTGGTGAGCTGCCTTCTTGGACCACTGCTGCCCATGTGGCATAGGTGCACCCATAGTGCTGTTGGGAAGGGAGTTCCAGGATTTTGAGCCAGCGACAGTGAAGGAGCGGCCAATATATTACCAAGTCAGGATGGTGAGTGGCTTAGAGAGGAACTTCCAGCTGGTGGTGTTCCCATGTGTCTGCTGCCCTTGTCCTTCTGGGTGGTACAGTTGTGGGTTTGGAAGGTGCTGTCAAAGAAGTCTTGACGAGTTCCCAAAGTGCATCTAGTAGATGGTAACACACTGCTCCCACTGTTCGTCAGTGGTGGAGGGAGTGAATGTTTGTGGATAGGGTTACAATCAAGCGGACTGCTTTGTCTTGGATAGTGTCAAGCTTTTTGAGTGTTGTTGGAGCTGCACTCATCCAGGTAAGTGGAGAATATTCCATCACACTCCTGACTTGTGCTTTGTAGACTCATCCTTGTTTTAAATCCCTCCATGGCCTTGCCTTTCTCTATTTCTGTAATCTCTTCCAGCCCTCCGATATGCCTGTGCTTCTGTAACTATGGCTTCTTAGGCATCCATGATTTTAACTGCTCCATCATTGGTCTTTGCACCTAAAGGTGCCTAAGCCCCAAGATCTGGAATACCCTCCCTACACCTCTGCACTTCATTTATTTTTCCTTTAAGACACTCCTTAAAACCTACCTGTTTGACCAAGCTTTTGGCAATCTGAACTAATATCTCCTTATGTGGCTCGGTGTTATATTTTGTTTCATTAAGTTAAAGGCGCTATATAAATTTAAGTTATTTTTGTTGCTGAATGAAGGAACTGATTGACCGAACTGTCTGTTTGCTTCCCTCAACTCCTTGCCCTTGATTTGCCAGTTGTCGTGGGGTTTCTCTTTTGCGTGTTAAATTGTGCCACAATTTTCCATCTTGCATATGCTCTTAGTGGTAAAATGTTCCCCGCAGCCGCTGGCTCAAAATCTGTCCATGGGAAAATGGCCAGAAAGCCTTGCTCACATTGTCTCTTGTCCAACTGGTCTCACAAAACTCGAAAACTTTTTGAAACTTTACCCGTCTTGCCAATTGCCAATCATATCGACCTTAAGTAGTCCATTATGGACAAATTAGACAGGGTACAAACAGAGTCTTGTCAAGTGACACTTTGTCCGATTACATGCCTGTTTCAGGCAAGATAATCCAACCCCTGCCATATACATTTGCCTTGGCTACCTAGGCTGTAGAATCCTGACATTGTACATCGTATCCATAAATGGAGGGAAACTTAGGCCCTTTACAGTCTGTTTTTAGAGTTTGAAAGCATTCCTAGAAACTCAAGAAATCAACTTATTTCACTTGTGGATGCTGTTGCATTGCCTTCTTGTTCTAATTTGTTTTGTTACTTTAGACACCGGAAAGTAGGTGACAATACAAGATCAGGTCTTCTTTAAGACATCACATTTCAGGGTGCTAGGAGGAACACATGGGTTTTTAGCTCACAGTTCGGTATGAGAACCCAGGCACGTTGCACTCCACAATCAAACATGTACAACAACAGTGGCTCATTCACAACTCTTATACTAATTCTACTTTTAATCGTTACATTCCATGCATACTACCACTATATCGTAATGCAACAAAAATACATAAAGGTGACAGCAGAATAATAACATGGAGACAGCAAGATGCAATTAGCTCTTCTCGATCTCTTCCCATCGTTCTGTTACCATGGTTATATGGCCCGCTTCACTTTATTGCTATTAATACCAGTGACCAGACCAAAATCTCCTCAACCATGAAAAGAAATTTCACAATTTTAGCTACTCATCATTGCCTTAGGTCCACTTACACAATGCAGGCAGGGCAAAAAGTTATTTTATACTCATTGTGCGCTGAGGGATGCAGATAGTGTGAACCACCATTCCCATAGATGCCCTGCAGGATGAGAGCCAGACTTCAATAATACATAGCTGATGTAATTCAATACAGTTGCCAGGTCAATACAGGTGTCAGACTTGGCTCACTGGTAGCACTCTAGTCTTCAAGTTAGAAGGTTGTATATTCAAGCCCCAATCTAGAGACTTGAGAACATAATCTAGCTGACTCTTCAGTGCAGGTTTGAGGGACTGCTGCACTGTTGGAGATGCTGTCTTTCAGATGAGATGTTAAACTGAGACTTTCTCAGGCGGATGTGAAGGATCCCACAACACTATTCAAGAGGAGGGGAGTTCTTCCCAGTGTTCTGATCAACATTTGTCCCCCACATGTCTACATCATGAAAATAGATAACCTGGTCACGTATTCAATGCTGTTTGTGGAACCTTGCAGTGCGCATATTGTTACAGAAAAGGCAACAGATAACCAAATTGGTTCAGAACCGACAGTAGTGGAGCAAATTTATTCAGCCCTATCATCACTGATGGGTGGGAATTTAGTAGGTAGTTAGCTGTCCAGATGTTCTGAGGTAAAAACAGAAAATGCTGGAAAAATTCAACAGGTCTGACAGCATCTGTGGCAAGGGAAACAGAGTCCTGAGCTCGTAAAAGTGGAGGCATCGCTGAATTTAGGCGCTAGGGCTCCCTGTCCTCTTCGGGCCATATCTTCCCTCAACGTTGGGTAGGCTGCCATCTGGGCACCTATCAAATATGGTGTCCGGATATGACGGTGGGGCGCGTGGCATCCAACCTCTCCCACCGCGCGATATGTTGGGAAAGCCCCGACTGCATAATTAATGAGGACGGCACCTAATGATACGGCACAAATTCCCAGCAGCCTCTGCGGCAGGAAACATTCCCCATCCCACTCCCGCCACGGGAGTTAGACCTGGAATAGAAAATTACGCCCCCTACATAGGAGAGAATGATTGGATCCATTGAGTCATATGCCCAAGAAAATGCTGCGTAAGGAGAAGGCATTTTTGACATTTAAAGCAGAGTTAGAGACAATGGAAGGAGCACCTTAGTTTGAGTCTGTGAATGTAAATGCTGGCTGGAGCCTAACGCCGACCTAGGAAGATAAGGAAAGAAAAGAAGAGAGAAAGAAAAAGAAATGTCACATGCTACTCTGTCCAGTAACTGTCCAGGTATATATGAGCTATTTGGATATGACTCTTCCGTCTTTCTCTTGGTGCCAAGCCCTACAGGGAACTCCTGTGGGTCTGGCGGGAAAGCAATTGAGATTAAACAGGCAATTAAGAGCTTTTTTAAAATGGGATTCCTCTTTCCCAACAGCACTTGGCTTCCACACTGTCTGTACCTCACCAGGGCCACCAGTGTGAGTGCACAACAGGAAGAGCTTCTTCAGTGACACTGACAAGGTGGGAAGGCTTTGATCAGTTACATTGAAGAGTTCCAGTCCTGGTCATTGAGAGACTGCTATTCAAAGCACTTCATCTCTCAGAGAGTGTGTGAGTGATTGCGAACTTCATGGAAGGCACATTCCCAGGGTCAGCTTGGCAGCAGAAAGTGTTATGCTGCTCTCCTGTCATATCTGCCCTGGATCCACTTGGTGCACTGTGCCCAGGTTGGAAGGAGCATACACCTGCTGCTGACTTCCTCAGCTACTCCATGCCTGTTTGATTAGAGAGGTTATCTTCTTTGTCCGTGCTGGAGAGAGCTCACCTCACTGCAGTCCCTCAGATCCTGCAGCAAGATCTCCAGGTAAAAGTGAGAGACCTGGGGGAGCAGCTTTCCCAGATCTTTCTTCCATTCCTCTAGGTGCTGCAGCCTTAAAAATCCAAATGCTGATGAGCCCTTGTTACCCATGACATGGTCCCTTTAATTAGAAACCTGTCCTATGGCAGAATGAACACATCATCCCGCCCACCCTCCTTGATTGGCTGGGAGACTGGAGGCAGGATGCTAATGCCAATGTTCAGTGAGCCTCAGCAAAGCCAACCCATTAGGAAATGGGATTCCCAACCCAAATATGGTTCTACTGTTCCGACAGGGAGTAAGTGAGCAAGATTTTGCCATTGACTTGTTGTTTGGTGGTGGGCTCATGGTCCAGAGGGAGGTAGGAGGAAGTTTCAGCGAATTGGTGTTCAGCGTCCAGTAGGCCAAAGAACTACAATGCCACCCTTGTCAGTAAGTTTGATGACAATGTTAAGGTTGGAGTGCTGTAAGTTCAGAGGGAGATGGTTGAATGTAAGTGAGGGGAGCAGAAAAATTCAGACAGCCAATATCACACCAGCTGCTCTGAATGAAAAGATCTAGAAAGAGTTAGAGACCAGAGGGAGGGGTCCAGGTAAAAGGAGAATTCTGAAGACGGTGAAACAGCAATTTAATGGAACTTCTTTTAATTTAATGTACTGTATCTGCCACTGACAAAGCAGCCTCCTCTACATGGGGGAGACCAAACACACATGGGATGACCACACTTTGCGGAAACCTATTCAGTCAGACAGTGTGACCCTGAGCCTCGGACACCTTTCATTTTAATCCTCTGCTTATGTTGAGCTTCCTTACAACTGTGTAGGAGGCCAAAAGCAGAGAGGTCAACGTTGGCATCAGGCAGAGGGTGTGTCTGGTAATCCAGCCAACTCAAAAAGACACAGTGGGTCAAGAAACAATAGCAGAGTATCAGAGGTAGGAAAAAGCACTTGAAAAAATGGCAAAGTGTATGTATTGATTGTGAATTCAGTAACATAGGGCAGAATTTTGCCCTTGGCGTGCAGGCTCGGGGGAGGTCAGTAAGCCGACTGCCGCCTACGGTCGAGGCCGGAAGGCGATTTCACGCTGACGGGACAATTGAGGCCCGACAGGAGTGAAACGGGAGCAGCAGTGCTCAGCGCTGCCTAGGCGGGCGGGGGGAGGAGTGCGAGCTGGGCGACCATGACATTCGCGCATGTGCGTGCGACATAACCTCCCTGCCTCAGGGAGATGAACTGACTTTTTTTTTAAAATTAAAGATTTTATAAATGTGATGAAACATGTCCTCTCATGTGACTCTGTCACATGAGCAGGGACATGTTATTAATGAAAAAAATAAAGCTTTTATTTGATTTTTATTTGCTTTTGGAAGCCTCATCCCGCCCGTCATTTTACGCTCGGTCGGGTCGAAAACTGGGCTAAAGATGTTACCCTTACTGTTTGACGTGTAGTTTCCTCCTCTTTGCACTGCAGGTGCTGTGACCAGGAGGATCTGCCTTCCCTAACATGCCATGGATGTCAGTCACTCTGCCAGTCTTCCAGATCACTGATGCACAACCTGTTAGTGTCCAAACAGTGAATAAGTGCCAATCCTGCAAGATAGGAGGGATGAAACACATTTACACTGGGGTGGACTGTCATGCTCCCACTGGAATAGCGAGTGCACTCTGCTACAGGCTGAAGGATAGGAATATGAAAAATCATGCTGCCTCTGGTTTAACACTGCGTTCAGATTAAACGGATGCTGACATCAATCAGTTCACCGTGGAATAGAAACAAAAAATGCTGGAAATACTCAGGAGGTCTGGCAGCATCTGTGGAGAGAGCAACAGGAGTTAATGGGCTGAATTTTATGTTCGCAAAGCGGGGCTGCCACAATCCCACGCGCGCATGAAACTTGGCGTCATGACGTTAGGCCACAAACCCGGCGTCATCACGCCGATCCGCCATAATATGGTAGGTGGGCGGGCACTGGAAACGGCAGCCTGCCCGCCATTTTTAAATGCCTCATTAACAGGCTTTTAATCCTGCCCCGAAGCCCACTGACTGGAATAAAATGTTGTCCATGCCGTAATGCAGTGACCACATGGGAAACACAGTCAATGGGAGGTACTTTTGTTTCACGCGCTCTTCAAAAAGCAGATATAAAGGCTGAAAGTGAGACTATGGCTGTCTTTAGCAGAAGAGTCTACCGCTGAAGCTGTGAGATCTGGCGAGCATTGCAAAGTTTACTCTTCGTAACTTTGCACCTACATCAGGGCATTTCCTGAGGGAAGGGGGGAAAAAGGGAAGTGCTCTCATCCACATTGAGCACTGTACCATTTATGCTCAAAGTTGGTGTCCGATATGGGAATTGCCCATTTGGTTGGAAGCACCTCCTCCAGTGAGGAGGAGGGGATGGAGGAGATTGAGGACAGGGGGAAGGAAAAGGGAAGGAAGAAGCCAGCTGGCCATGGACAGGTGGGCCATGAGGGGCAGGAATGTGGGAAACCTGCTGCAGAGTGAGGGGCTGTGATGGGGAGACAGCAGGAGCAGGCAGGGAGAGGCTCTACCCTGCCAACTGAGTGTACAGAGTCAGGATGGCTTACCTGCTATTGGGATGACAGTGCCTCAGAAGGCTGCGTTTATCGAGGGAGGCAGTCACACGCCTTTATGACATGCTTTCCGGGGAGAAAGCCTGGAATTGTGCGTGTGCCCACCTGCTGCCTGTGGCATTGAACTTCCTCTCCTCGGGTTCATGCCAAGCAGCATGTGGAGACCTTAGTGGAATCACCCAGCCAGCAGCCCATCGCTGTATTAAAGCTTCACTGATGCCTTATTTAGGCATACCCATTATTATATTTCTTTTACATGTGACAACACAAGTCAAGTGGAAAGAGCCAGAGGCTTTGCAGCCATGGTTGGACTCCCAGGGGTATAAGGGCTAATTGATTGCATCCATGTAGCCATAAAAGCTGGGCGGCTAGATACATTCACAAACAGGAAAGGTTATCACAGCATAATTATTCAGATTGTATACAATCCCAAAGAATAATGCAGGTGTGTGCACATTACCTGGGAAGTAACCACACCACATACATCCTTATTCACACCCAGGGATGTTTACTGTACAGAAGCTTTGGATGGCTGGCTACTCAGTGATGAAGTATAGCCCTTAAAAAGCTGCCTGATGACTCCGGTAAGGAATCCACGGACAGAGCCTGAGGGTAGAAATAATGATGGACATAATACATTAACCATGACCATATTTAGGTCACTGGTCAGTTGGAGAGGGAGGATCGTGTACAAGCTAGCTAACTCTTTTTGTGTTTAAGGAAACATTTTTTTCCAGGCCAGTGACAGAAGTAGAAAGGACACAGAAGTAGCGAGACCCCTGTGTGGGCCCCGTTTTCTCTCTCTCCACCCATCTTGCAAGCTCAAACCCTGAGCCGCAGACAAAGATTTTACAAGGAACTCACCCCAACAGCTGTTGTCTCCAGAAGAACATAAAAATCATTCGTCTACATCTTAAAACCGCCTTGACGTTACCCAGCCACCTGCCAACCTACCTCCTCAACCCTATCCCCTCACCTACCTACCACCATACCCCTCACCTGCTTACCCGCTACCCTATCCAATCCCACCTTGCACCCTATTCCCTCACCCACCTTCCACCCTCCTTCACCCACCCACCTGCGACCACCCACCCCACACACACCCACCTACCAGCCTATCCCCTCACCCAACTACCTGCCCCGTGCCCCTCACCCACCTGCCACTCTACCCCCTCGGCCACATGCCAACTTACCCTTCCCGGCTTACCTTCTTCCCTTACCCCTCACCCACCCACCTTCCACCCTACCCGTTGCCCACTTACCTGCCACCTAAGCCTTCACCCAGTCAAGTGCCACCCTACATCCTCACTTACCTGCCCCTCACCCACCCATCTGTCACCACACCCCCTCACCCACTTATCTGCCACACTACACCTTCACCCACCCACCTGTCACCCTACCTCCTCAACCACTTACATGCCACCCTACTCCCTCATCCACCTCCAGCCTAACCTGACACTCACCCTCCCATCTCGAGGAAACCTGCCTGATTGTCTATCTAACTGTCACAGCACTCAAACAGTTAAACAGTAAACTGAACTGGCAAGCATGTCCATTTTAAAACAAAACTTGCGGTCAAACAAGGAGTGGAGAAGTGGGGGAGCCATTTGACCTCTCCTCACCTGACCGTAACAATGGAGATAGCCTGGTCCTCTGGTGATGATCTGATGAAGAGGAGGGTGAGTCACCCCAGGCAACTGTGCAAGCTGGCCCATGGGAGGGTCTAGATACCCACGAGACAAGAAATGGCCGGAGACCTGGAAGATTCCAAAAACAGAGTATCTTCAGCTCAATAACAACTTCCTGGCCCTTAATTGGCACTTGCTCCTGTTAGCCCCCTGTCATGAATGCCAATGTGAGTCACCAAATAATGTGGAGCAGAGGGACCCACATGAACACAATCTCCCCTAACAGCAGCAAAACGATCCATATCAAATCCATCACATCACCACAGAGATAAGGGATGAACACAGCCGGAGAAGCATGTGAAAAGAAAACTAATTTACGTTCATAATAAATCAAAACAATGTACACATTTCACAATAAGGAAGGTGCCCATATGCACCCATGTGTGACTAGCGTCGGGTTTTCTTGACCCTTTTCTGGATGCGGTGGTGGAGTTCGGCCTTCGCTGCCAGCAGCTCTGGAGACGGGCTGTTGACCCTTATGCCCCCTGGCCTGGGATGACTTTAGTGGCCGTCCTCTGGTTGCCTGAGGACTCCCTGATGTGAGTCTCCTGCACACTGGCGTTCATGCAGAGGTTCACCTGTCACCATGGCACTCAGAGGCATCTGTGCCAATGGCAGAGGGGCTGAGGAGAGGCAGGCCTCACCAGGAGCGCCCTGAAACGTGCCCCCAATGGCATCAGCACCGACACTTTTGTCTTTTAATGTCTTCAGCTTTCCACCCTATCACAAACTTCCCCTTTTGGTTTCTTTCCCCTCCCCCATTTCACCTGCTAAACTTGCCTGTCTAACTTCTCCCAGTTCTGAAACATTGGGCTTGATTCTGAATTCAGGATTGAGAACCCGATGACTGGATAATTTTCAGGTCTCAAGCCCATGCTGAGTCTACGTTATTCCCAGGGCACTTTCTTCAAATGTAAATGCCCTAATTGGTCTGGCAGTGAACTCAGTGCTCAATTAGTGGCACTGAACACTACCAGGAGGTGGCAGCTGCCTGCACAGCATGAGTGACAAAGGCAGACGGCAGCCATGATGGGGCCTGCCACTGCCTTGCAGAAGAGAGGAGGTAGTGCCTTGGAGGGCATCAGCCTCAACATGCGCAAAAGTAGCCAAAACGGCCAACTGGGAGATGATGCACATAATCTGGTGCAGGATCACCCTGGTCTTGAAAATTTACGACATATAAAAAAAACCTTTAACTTCTCCCTGCATTGAACCTGACAGCTGTGCACATGGCTGTTCATATTCGGTGCTTAATGAATTGAAAATTGCGTTCCCACCTTCCCAGACCGGGTAAAAAGCTCCTCAAGAAGTTTAAGAGACCATTAATTGGAAGCAGGTTGGGTCCCCGACTCCATCCCGCCATGGCCTCACTTTGAAAGCTCGAGTATGTCCCTAAGGCTTCTTTTAACAGCTCACCAACTCTTTGCATCAGCCTCCATGGGCAATTGAAAATCTGGGCCGTTACCTCTGTTTCTCTCTCCACAGATGCTGCCTGACTTGCTGAGTATCTCCAACATTTTCTGTTTTTATTTCAGATTTCCCACATCTGCAGTATTTTGCTTTTGATCTGCGTCAAGTTGGTCATTCTCATTGAGGGTGGCACAGGGGAGAGGCACTTAGTTTTCTAGGAGAAGAGGATAAAAACTTGCCTGAAGTGCCTGCTGTTCATCAGACGGTGAGTGTGGGTGTGTGGACATAGTGGGTAGAGACATCAAGCTCAGCTCTGATATCGCTCACATTCAATTAGCACATTCATGCATGGGGAAGATTGCGGAGGATGCCACTGTCTTGGAAACCACGCTCAGATGCAACTGCTCTCTTGGGGGGAGGAGAGACATAAGGAACTTAGCTGAACCAAACTGCTAGCGGCTGAATAAATCTTAAAACATTTTTAGTTCCATCAACAGCTCAGTGAAATTATCCAATGAGTCACTGAATTGTGGAGTCATAGAGTCATAGAGTCATAGAGGTCTACAGCATAGAAAAAGGCCCTTCAGCCCATTGAGTCTGCGCCAGTCAAACAAGTACCTAACTATTCTAATCCCATTTTCCAGCACTAGGCCCATAGGCTTGTATGCCATGGCATCACAAGTGCACATCCAAATACTTCTTAAATGATATGAGGGTTTCAGCCTCTACCACCCTTTCAGGCAGTGAGTTCCAGATTCCCACCGCTCTCTGGGTGAAAAAAATTCTTCCTCACATCCCCTATAAACCTCCTCGTCCTTACCTTAAATCTATGCCCTCTGGTTATTGATCCCTCCACCAAGGGGAAAAGTTCCTTCCTGTCTACCCTATCTATGCACCTAATAATTTTATACATCTCAATCATGTCCCCCTCAATCTCCTCTGCTCCAGGGAAAATAACCCCAGTTTATCCAATCTCTCCTCATAACTAAAACTCTCCAGCCCGGCCAACATCCTAGTAAATCTCCTCTGCACTCTCTCGAGTGCAATCATATCCTTCATATAATACGGATTCCGGAACTGCACACAATACTCTAGCTGTGGCCTAACCAGTGTTTTATACAGTTCCAGCATAACCTCCCTGCTCTTATATTCTATGCCTCAGCTAATAAAGGCAAGTATCCCATGTACCTTCTTAACCACCTTATCTACCTGTCCCGCTACCTGAAGGAACCGGTGGACATGCACACCAAGGTCCCTCTGATCCTCGGTACTTCCCAGGATCCTACCATTTATCGTGTATTCCTGTGCCTTGTTTGTCCAACCCAAATGCATCACCTCACACTTATCCGGATGAAATTCCATTTGCCACTGATCAGCCCATCTGACCAGCCTGTCTATATCCTCCTGTAATCTAAGGCTATCCTCCTCAGTATTTACCACCCCACCAATTTTCGTGTCATCTGCGAACTTACTGATCAACCCTCTTACATTCAATTCTAAATCATTTATATATACCACAAACAGCAAGGGACCCAACAGCGATCCCTGTGGAACCCCACTGGACACAGGCATCCAGTCACAAAAACACCCCTCGACCATCATCCTCTGCTTCCTGCCACTCAGCCAATTCTGGATCCAATTTGCCAAATTGCCTTGGATCCCATGAGCCCTCACCTTCGTTATCAGCCTCCCAAGCGGGACCTTATCAAAAGCCTTGCTGAAGTCCAAGTAGACTATGTCAAATGCACTGCCCTTATCTACACAGCTGGTCACCTCTTCGAAAAATTCAATCAAATTGGTCAGACATGACCTCCCCTTAACGATACCATGTTGACTGTCCTTGATTAATCCCTGCCTCTCCAAGTGTAGATTCATTTTGTCCCTCAGGATTGTTTCCAATAGTTTCTCCACCACTGAGGTTAGACTGACTGGCCTGTGGTTCCCTGGTTTATCCCTTCCTCCCTTCTTGAATAACATTACCACATTGGCTGTCCTCCAGTCCTCTGCCATCTCTCCTGTGGCCAGAGAGGTATTGAAAATTATTGCCAGTGCCCCTGCTATTTCCTCCCTTGCCTCACTCAACAGCCTGGGATATATTTCATCCGGGCCTGGAGATTTATCTACTTTTAAGCCTACCAGACCACTTAGAACCTCCTCCCTTTCTATGCTATGGAGATCAGGGAATCCAATGTTCAGTCACTGGTCTGATGTTGGGAGCCCAGCTATTGCCAATTTTGAGGAGAGGCCGATTGGCTGAGGTAGATTGGAAAAATGATTTTAAAATTATGTTAGATAACCAATGGCAAACATTTAATGAAATAATCCATAACTCTCAATGAATATACATTCCCTTGTGGGATAAAACTCCACTGGAAAAGTGGTACAGCCATGGTTAATTAGAAAAGTTAAGGATAATTTAAAAGATGAGGTTGACAACGTTGCTAAAAATAATCATTAGAATGATTGACCTGAACGAAGTTGGTGTATTTGGTGACCGCTTTGGTGCCTTTGGAGATGGCGTGTTTGGCCAATTCCCCTGGCAGCATGAGGTGGACAGCGCTCTGGATCTCCCTGGCCAAGATGGTGTGGCGCTTGTCATAGTGAATGTGGTGCGAGGCCTCGGGGCTGATGCACTCGAAAGTGTCGAGAACAAAGGAATTCATGACACTCATGGCCTCGGACGAGTTTCTGACGGAAGGGTGGACCTGGGTCAGCACCCTGTACATGTAAGCGGAATAGCTCTGCTGGCGAGATTTCCTCCGCTTCTTGGGCGGCTTCTTGGTGACTTTCGTCAGCGACTGTAACAAGCCTATGGATTGGGAAGGGTTGACAAATCAGCAAAGGATGAGCAAGGAAGTGATAAAGTGGGAGAAAATGGAATGAGAGGGAATTAGCAAGAAATATAAAACTAGAGTTTTTACAAGCATGTAAAAAATGATTAGCAAAAGTAAAAATGGTTCCCTCAAAGACAGGAGAAACTATGATGTAGAATAAAGATATGGCAGGGACATTAAACAAATATTAGTGTCTGTTCATAGGAGAAGGCTTAAAGAATATATCAGAAATTATGGGGAACCAAGCATCTAATTAGAGTTAGAACTTAAAGAAATTAATATTATCTAGTATAAGTACTGGAAAAATGAATGGAGCTGAAAGACGAATTCTCAGAACCGATGGCTGATGTCCTAGGGTTTTAAAAGCGGTTGCTGCAGGGTTAATGGACGCATTGGTTTTGATCTTCCAGAATTGCCTAGATTCTCAAACGGCCACTGTGGATTGGAAGGTAGCAAATGTAAACCTGCTATTCAAGAATGGCGGGAGAGAGAAAGCAGGGAGCTATAGGCCAGTATAGCTGACATCAGTTGTTGGGAAAATGTGAGAATCTATTTTAAGGACGTGGTATCAGGGCAACTTGTTAATTCATAAAATAGTTAGACAGTCAACACAGTTTTATGAAAGTGAAATTGCGCTTGACAAATCTATTCGAAATTTTTAAGGATGGACCTAGCAAGGTAGATAAGGGAGAACTAGTGGATGTAGTATATTGGGAAGACATTCAATAAGTTGTCACACAATAGGTATTTCACAAGATTAGGATTCGTGGAAATGGGGTGATATTTTATTCGCAAGGTATTATGTTAGCATAGATTGAGGATTGGATAACAAGCAGAAATCAGAGAGTAAGAATAAGCAGGTCATTTTGTGGATGGCAAGGTGTAATTAGAGCAGTGCCTAGGGATCAGTGTTTGGTCCTCAGCTATTTATAATCTATATCAATGACTTGGATGAGGATGCAGAGAATAATATATCCAACTTTGCTGACCACAAAGCTTGGTAGGAGGATAAGCTGTGAGATGGACTTAAAGAAGCTACAAAGGGATATAGACCAGAAATCTGTTGCCCCTATTCAGTTTGGTCTATATGGGACTGAAGACCCACAGCAATATGTTGGACTCTTAACTGCCCTCTCAGTGGCCTAGCAAGCTAGTTGTATCAAATTAATATGAATCATCTGGTCAGAATAAAACTGGAGGGACCACCCCATATCAAACAAGGCATGGGGTATGACAAAGGCATACCAGCCCAGTCAATTCTGTAAGATGCTGCACAGTAATATCTGTCAACTTGTGACAAAATTGGGCGAACTGTCTCACAAACTAGTCAAACAACAGCTTGACAGTCAGAATCACAGAATCAAAGATTTGAGACAACTTGTCAGACTCCTCATTGAGTACACCCTGGCCCCACTGGAAGAACAGGCTTACCAAAGGTGGCAGCACAGTTGCATACAGTCAGAAGGGAGTGACACTGGGAGTCCTCACTATTGACTTTGAACTCCATAAAGTTTCATGGCATCAGGTCAGACATGGACAAGGAAACCTCCTGCTGATTGCCACCTACAGCCCTCCCTCAACTGATCAATTGATGCTCCCTCCATGTTGAACACTGCTTGGAAGAAGCACTGAGGATAGCAAGGGCACAGAACATATCCTGGTTGAGGAATTCAATGCCCATCTTCAAGAGTGACTCACTACAGGTTGAGCTGGCCAAGGTATCAAGAATGACTAAAGGCACTGGATACAGAAAAGGCAATGGGGTCTGACAACAGCCCGGCCGTGGTACTGAAGACTTGTGCTCAAGAATTAGCTGTGCCTATAGCCAAGCTGCTACAGTACGGCTACAACATTGCAACCTACCCAAACAAGTGGAAATCTTTCCACGTATGTCCTGTCCATGCAAAGCAGAAAAAATCAACCCAGCCAATTACTGCCCCATCAGACTACTCTCAATCATCAGCAAAGTGATGGAAGGTGTCATCAACAGTGAATGTATTCATTCACAGGATGTGAGCGCCACTGGCTAGGCCAGCATTTATTGTCCATCCCTAATTACCCTCAAGAAGGTAGTGAGGGGATGTAGGTACATCCACAGTGCTGTTAGGGAGGGAGTTACAGGATTTTGCCCTAGCAAGTGAAGGAACAGTGATATATTTCCAAGTCAGGGTTCTGTGTGGTTTGGAGGGGAACTTCCAGGTGGCGGTGTTCCCATGTCATCTGCTGCTCTTGTCCTTCTAGGTGGCAGAGGTAACAGGTTTTGAAGGCACTGTCGAAGGAGCCTTGGTGAGTTGGTATGACTTACACAGCAATAACCTGCTCACTGATGCTCAATTTGGATTCTGCTAGAGTAATTCAGCTCCAGACCTCATTACAGACTTGATATAAGCATAGACAAAAGAATTGATTCTCAGGAGTGAAGTGAAAGTGATTGCTGAAGCAATCTGTGTCCATATGCAGCAATAACATTTATTCTTGGACTGATTTGTGGCAAGAAACATTTGCACCACTCAAGTGCCAGGCAATGACCATCTCCAACAAGAGAGAATTTAACTATCACCCCTTGACTTTCAATAGCATTACCATCATTGAATCCCCCACCATCAACATCCTGGCGATCACCTTTGGCCAGAAACTGAACTGGACCAGCCACATAAATATTGTGACTACAAGAACAGGTCAGAGACTGGGTATTCTGCAGTGAGTACCTCAACTCCTGATCCCCTATAGTGTTTCATCTTGGATTCGGGGTCTAATTGGGGTTCCTTTAGGATTTGCCTGTTACTCTAAGAAAGCCACCATAGGCTGTCATTTGTACAATCCATTGTTGCATTGGGGAGCCAAGGACTAGAGGGCTCAGTTTCAAAATAAAGTGTCTAATATTAAAGAAGGAGATGAGGAGGATTTTTTTTTCTCTCTCAGAGAAACATTAATCTTTCAAATTCTTGGACCTAGAGAGCAGTTGAGGCTGGGTCATTGCATGTATTCAAGGCTGATTTGGACACATTTCTGATCTAAAAGGGTCTCTGGGATTATGTGGGGGTGGCAGGCAGGAAAGTTAAGGCCACAATCGGATTAACCTTGATCTTATTGAATAGCAGAGCAGGCTTGATGGGCCAAATGGCCCACTCCTGCTTCCATTTATTAAGTTCTTCTTATGTTCTTATGTTTATTTTAGATCTATATATATCTCAGTACTCTACACGTGGTTGCACTTCTGCTTCCCACCAGATCTCAGTTACTTAATCATGTGACAACCAATTTAAGATTGACAGTCAGACTTGCAGTGTGACGCATTTCCGTGTACTGGAATCTACATATATTAATACACAGGACCCTGTTCTTTGCAGACGGAAAGAACGTGTATACACATTGTGCGTCTTTCAATTAAACAAAATAATTAACAGCCATTCACTGGGGTAATGCCTTGACTAATCAGAGTCAAGTTGCCTGGTTTAAATTGAAAACAACGCTTGGCAGTTAACTGTCAGTCACCATCAACTGGTGCAATATCCATGACTATGGCTCTACCAACCAAAGTCCACTTTCCAACCAATCAGCATTCTTTTCTCATACAGTATTCTTGCAAATTGTCCTGATGAGTGCAAAATGAAAAGCTTTGTCAAAAATGTCTTTTTTTCAGCAATACGCAAGCTTTGTACGGGCAAATGACTATTAATCATGTGAAACTGCTTGGTAATTACATCAGTATTGGATTCTCCTGATGTTAACCCTTTACTCTACACAAAGCCTTTTAAAAGTGATGGAATACTTTCACTTGTCTGGTTGAGTGCAACTCCAACAGCGTTCAAGAAGCTTGACACTATCCAGAGCAAAGCAGCCCACTTCATTATCACCCCATTCATCCCCTTGAACATTCACTCCCTCCAACACCAACACACGGTGGCGGCAGTGTGTGTACCATCTACAAGATGCACTGCAGCAACTTGCCAAGCCTCCTTCGACAGCACATTCTAAACCTGCTACATCTACCATCTAGAAGGACAAAGGCAGCAGACGCGTGGGAACACCATCACCAAGAACTTCCCCTCTAAGCCACGCACCAACCTGACTTGGAAATGAATTATCAATGTTGCTGTGTCAGATGCTGACACTCTCTAAAAAAAGATTTTTTTTTTGTAGCCTGAATCCGATTAAGTGTACAGGCCCTTTAATTTTTTTTTGAGCCCCCAGGCGGTAACATGAAGGGACAGAATTGTACACAGCAGATCAGGAACTCAATGCACAGCCACACAGCTTAAAGGGAACAGGGCGGTCTTCCTAACAGCACTGTGGATGTACCAGATAGACTGCAGCAGTTCAAGAAGATGGCTCACCACCACTTTCTCAAGGGCAATTACGGATGAGCGATAATTGGTGGCCTTGCCAGCGACACCCGTGTTGCGTAAACAAATTTTTAAAAATGGATGAGAAGGTGGCAAATGGAGTGTAAAATGGGAAAGTGTGAACTTATCCACATTGGCAGGATGAAAGGAAATTAAGAATATTTATTAAAAGGTGAGAATGCGGTAATCATTGGGATTGAGAGGGACGTGGGGGTCCTTGTACAAGAATCACAGGAAGTTAACACACTTACAGCAAGCAATCAAGAAGATAAATTGCATGTTAGCATTTATTGCAAGGGGCATGGAGTAGAAGAGTAAGGAGGTCTTGCTGCTATTATATAGCATTTAGGTGAAACCATGTATAGATTATTGTTTACAGTTTTGGATTTCTTACCTAAGGACAGATATATTTGTCTTAGAAGGGGCACAGTGAAAGCTCTCTGATTGGATTCCTGGATGAGAGGACAGTCCTATGAGGAGAGATTGAGCGGAATGGGACTATATGCTCTGGAGTTTAGAAGAATGAGAGGTGATCTCATTGAAATTGAAATGTATAAAATTCTAAGGTCAACATCGTGGGCGGTGGGGGGGGGGGAGGGGGGTGCGGTGCGCGGGAGCGGGCACGTGCGGGCAGATTCCCGATCGGTGACCCGGTCAGGGGCCAATTAAGGCCCGCCCAGCATGACGTCCACCAGGAAGCGCTATGCACACCCTGTGCGGGCGGGGATGGGATTCCCTGAGCCGGGAGTGCGCTCTTTCGCGCATGCCCACGGAAGAGCGCACAGATCTCCCTGAGGCAAAGTGCTGCCTCAGGGAGATCGGCTCCGGTTTGAAACATTAAATAAAGATGAGAAAAAAATTTCACTGCCATGTCCCCTCATGTGACACTATTTTATTTTAAAATATTCTGAAATTTTAAAATCCCTCATGAAACCTCATCCCGCCCGTGGATGAGGTTTCATGTTTTTTCTAGTTCCCGCCAGGGCTCCTGGCCTGCCCGCCAACCTTAACGCTGGACAGGCAGGTCCATTAACGATTTCAATTACTTTTTTAATGGCCTTAATAGGCCGTTGACAGGTTGGCGGGCGTGCAGCCAAGTCGGCTGCGCCCCCGCCGATCGGAAAGTCTGAATGACACGTGGAGGCATCAGGATGCCCGCCCGACGTCACCCCGCCTCATTTTACATGTCAGCGAACGGGCCCCGGCCCCGCTCGCCAACCAGAAGATGCAGCCCTAAGGGTTGCTTGACAAGGTAAATAGTCAGTGGCTGTTACACCTGGCAGGCGAGTCATCATAGACTACGGATAAGAGATCCGCCATTTAGGACTATAGATGTTCAGTCATTGAGTACATTCTAGACCGTGATCTTTATGTCTTGGATCTATTAAAGGGACAGGGTACTTCACTTTACCACAGTGATCGATAGATTTTCGGCCCTATGTGTTTCAAGGATTATGGGGATAGGATGGGAAAATGGAGTCGATGTAAAAGTTCAGCCGTGATCCCATTGAATGAGCCATATGATTATTCCTGCTTTCCTGCTCCGATTTCTTATGTTTTTATATCCTTATATCCTGACACCCTTGCTATACGGAGAGGAGAGCCGACTGAAAAATCACTACCCCAGTAGCATCTGCGTTGAATGACGGAGCAGGCTCGAGGGGCCGATTGGTCAACTCCGGGTCGTATGCTTTTGACTCACGTATTCCAATTTTTTATTTCTAAGTGTCGACATTTCTTGCTTGAAGCCGAATATATATTTTTTTTAATTGCTGGTTATTACGTTGTGAGCTCCTGGTAAACAACTGAAATTATTGGCACCTGAGAAGAGACGGCAACCTTTTTAAAATGAATAGTTAAAAGAGTGGCATGAGGAATTTCTGGCTGTGTGTTCATGCTTCTATGCTAGTATCCCACAATGCAGTGCTGAGAATGATATTGTTTGGAATTAGCGTCTTTTTTAACTTAACCGTGTTAGGATGGGAGGGGGGGTGGAGGTGGGTGGCAGGGGGATGGCGGTGGGGTGGGGGGAGGGGTGGGTGGCGGGGCGGGGGAAGCGGTGGGTTGGTGGGGAGGGGTGGGTGACAGGTGTTGCCATCCAGCCTTATCATGTCGCTGTAACACATTGTGGTTTTGGTGTCAGCTGGTACCAAGGACCAAGCACTGTGCACTAATTCGGCACTCAATAAAAAATTCACCAGCCCATGCCCTAAAAAACATTTATAGTAACTCATGCATTTACGAAAAAAGGAAGCATAAATAATGCAGGGGTTTAAAATGTAGATGATGTGCTGAGGGAATCCAGTTATTCTGGCATACAGCAAACATTTGGCTCATTTTCAGATACCAGCCCATGAGTGATGCAGTGAAATGGAAATGAAGAGCCTGCTTGTCAGAACTGACAGTGGTGAGCTGGGAGTGGAGCGCAAATTAAAGACACTTGCGTGTCCCTGTGAACATTGAACACGTTCTTAAAATTACCAACAAAGGAAGCTCAGAGTGTACTCCAGAGACTTGAGCACAAAGATCTAGGCTGTTACTCCAGGGCAGTACTGAGGGAATGCTGCACTGTGGGACATCTCAAGACCTGTGCAAGGGAACAGCGCACTTAAAACCCAGACCCCATCCGCCCTCTCAGGCAGATGTAAAAGATCCCATGGCACAAGTCAGAGAAGAGCAGGAGAATTCTCTTCGATATCCTACTTAATATTTATCCCTCAACCAACAACGTTAAATCAGATTTTTCCAGTCATTCAGAGGCACGAGATCAAATGATGAAACCTGCAGGAATAAGTTCAACTAGAATTAACAACATACCCAATGAATGTGCAAACAGAGAACACATTTATTGTGATTCTTCCCTCCACCAAAGGAGAGAGGGAATAAGGCCAGGCTTGTTGAGGCTTTGCACATTCTTGTCCCGTACTATGACAACGGGACCCATGAATATACAGCTGAAGCCCCAAATGAGAACTCCCCATGAGGTGTTGGCATTGCAGGGTGCACAATGCAGGAAGCTTGGGATAAGCCCTCATCCTTGAAAGAAATTATGCCACAGGTAATAAAAAGAAACTGCACCAGTGGTCTCACCTTGCAAGAGAAAAAGATTGATTAAAAAGAAAGAGTAAAGTAAGACTAAAATTAAGTTGTTCAAAAAGTTAATATCATAGAGCATTATATAGAATATTCCGGAATATTGTTGTGTAAACGTGATGGTCAAAGCTGTGGCACATCCTCTTAACACTCCTCATTATAATGAGAGCTGTATTGATTCAGCTGACTGGCCGCAAGTTGATCCGTCCCTGACTAGGACCAATGAGGTAACACCACTGGGGACTGGAGATGAGCAGGGGTCATCAGTCTTAGGCTATTTCTGCCTGTCATATGTGAGTGGGAGGGTTTCCTTTCATTACATGACAGTCGTTGACCTAGATAAGCAATGTGGCTTTCTTCTCTATTTCTATCTGTAATATGGAGAATAAATAACTGTTAAAAAAATTATGTAACTGTCCTTATTAAGGCTTTCTTAACATAACATTTTACCAGCAATGACTAGTCTGATGAAGCTACACACAGGACGACGTACATACTAAACAGTGGAAGCAGCAAGCAATAGACAGAACAAAGCGATCCCACAACCAATGAATCAGATCAAAGCCCTGCAGCCCTGCCACATCCAAATGTGAATGGTGGACAATTAAGCAAGTAATTAAAGGGGAAGATTCCATGGTCAGCCCGCCCTCAATGATGGTAGAGCCCAGGAGGGGAGTGCAAAAGTGAAGGCTGAAGCATTTGCAACCACCCCAAGCCAGAAGTGCTGAGGTGGATTATCCACCTCAGCCTCCTCTTGAAGGCCCCGCCATCACAGGTGCCAGTCTTCAGCCAATTTGATTCACTCCACGTGATATCAAGAAACAACTGAGTGCCCTGGATACTGCAAAGGCTATGGGACTTTTACATCCAGGCTGTATTTCTTAAGACCTAACCACCAGAACTAGACATGCTCCTAGCCAAACTGTTGCAGTACAGCCAAAACATTGACACATTGGCAATGTGAAAATTTGTCCAGATATGTTCTGTCCACAAAAAGCAGGGCAAATCCAATCGGGCCAGTTACCATCTCATCAATCTTCTCCCAATTCCCAGTGAAGTGATGGAAAATATTACAGAACGATGTAAGGAATAGGAGCAGGAGTAACGCCCCCCCACCCACCCCCCCAACCCCCCGACCATACAAAACAATTATGGCTGATCTCCTGCCTCAACTCCTCTTTCCTGGCTGCTTATGGAACCTTTAATTCCCTGAGAGACCAGATATCTAGCTACCCCAGCCTTGAATACACTCAACGATGGAGCATCCACAATCGCCTGGCCTGGGGGATTTCAAAAATTCACACCCCTCTAAGTGAAAAAATTTCTCCTCACCTAAGTCCCAAATAATCGATCCCTTATCCTGTGACTGTGCCTCCATGTTTTAGATTCTCCAGTCAGGGGAAACAACCTCTCATTGTTTACTCTGTCAAGCCCCTTCATAATCCTACATGATCTAATGAGATCAGCTCTTGATAGTCTAGAGAGTAAAGGCCCAATTTACACAACTTCCCATCATAGTACAAACCTCTCATTCCAGGAGCCAATCTAATAAACCTTGGCTGTTCCACCCACAAGGCAAATATCCCCTTCCTTAGGGCAGAATTTTATATCTCTCAAGCAGGCGCGTGCCCAACCTGATCAGGCGTAAAATAGCGCGCGATGACGTCGGGCAAGTGTCCCAGTGTCATCGCGCACTCGTGCGATATTTCGGTCGGCGGGCACACATGAGGGTCAGCAGCGTGCCCGCCGACAATTAAGAGGCTTATTAAGGCCATTAACGTAGTCATTGACCTGGATTTTTCGCTGCCCGTCCAACGTTACAGCTGGCGGTTTGGACTTTCATAACATTAACTTTTGGCTTTAAAATTCTTCAGGGGGCTTCCATTGCACGCTCCCCCTCACTTGCGCTGACTTCAGCGCTCGCCCTCCTCCCGACCCCACCCTGGCAGTGCTGGGCCTTTCAGCACTCGTTTCACACTGGCTAGCCGTTAATTGGCCAGCCAGCGTGATATCGTGGTCAGGGGGCTGATCGCGGGCGGTGGTCCATTTCACAGCTGTCTCAGGCCCGCCCACCAGGCAACCCAAAAATCCTGCCCTTAGATAGGGAGACCAAAACTACACACAGTACTCCAGGTGTAGTCTCTACAAAGTCCTATAAAATTCTAGCAAGACTTCCTTATTCTTGAACTCCAATCCCCGTGCAATAAAGGCCAAGGTGCCATTTGCCTTCCTAATTGCTTTCCGTTCTTGGATATTAACTTTCTGTATTCCTTGAACGAGTACACCCAAGTCTCCCTGAACTTTACTATTTAGAAGTGTCACTACTTTTAAGAAATATTCTGCTTTTCTATTATTAATAAAGTGAATAATCTCACATGCCTCCACATTATAACCCATCTGCTGCTTTGTTGCCCACCCTCTTAACCTCCCTATATCTCTTTGCAGCCTCTTTGTATCTTGCTCGCATCTTACATTCTGTTCTAGATTTGTATCATCAACCTACTTGGAAAGATTACTCTTGGTCTGTTTGTCTAAGTTATTAATATAGTTTATAAATAGCTGAGGCCCGAGCACTCATCCTTGCAGCATTCCACTAGTTAAAGTCTGCCTATTTGAAAATGCCTCATTTGCCACCACTCTTTGCTTCATATTCGTTAATCAATATTACCCAACTCTGTGAACACTTTTCTTGCATATTAACCTTTTTGTGGCACTTTGTCAACAGTGCTATCAAGCAGCACTTACTCAAAGATAATCTGCTCACCAATGCTTGGTATGGGTTTCTCCATGTGCACTTGGCTCCAGACTTCATTATAGCCTTGGTCCAAGCATGGACATCAGAGCTGAATTCTAGAGGTGAGGTGAGAGTGACTGCCCTGACATCAAGACAGCATTTGACCAAGTGTGGTGTCAAGCAGGCCTTGCAAATTTGAAGTTAATGGGAGTCAGGGCAAAAACTCTCCACTGGTTGGAGTCATACATAACACAAAGGAAGACGTGGTTTTTGGAGGCCAATCATCTCAGCTCCAGGGCATCGTCACTGGAGTTCCTCAAGGTAGTCTCCTAGGCCCAACCATCTACAGCTGCTTCATACTGACCTTCTGTTCATCATAAGGTCAGAAGTGGGGATGTTCATTGATGAATGAACAGTGTTTAGTTCCATTTGAACCTTCTCAGATGTGGAAGAAGTCTGTGCCTACATGCAGCAAGACCTGGACAACATTCACACATAAGTGACACGTAACATTCACACCACACAAGTGCCAGACAATGACCATCTCCAACAAGAGAGAATCAAACCATCTCCCCTTGACATTCAATGCCATTACCATCACTGGATTCAGTTATCAACATCTTGGGGGTTACCATTAACCAGAAACTGAACTGGACCAGCCATGTAAATACTGTGGCTAGAAAAGCAGGTCAGAGGCTGGGTACTCTGCAGTGTGTAACTCACCTACTGACTTTGGAAAGCCTGTCCACCATCTAAAAGGTGTAAGTCAGGAGTGCAGTGGAATACTTTCCATGTGCCTCGATGAGTACGGCTCCAACAACAATCAAGAAGCTCGACACCATTCAGGACAAAGCAGCCTGTTTGGTTGGCACCCCGTTCACCACCTTAAACATTAACTCCCTCCACTTGCACCCATGGCTGTAATGTGTACCATCTACAAGATGCACTGCAGCAACTTCCCAAGGCTCCTTCGATGGCACTTTCCAAACCTATGGCCTCTACCACCTGGAAGGAGAAGGGTGATTGGTGCATGGGAATAGTCCACCTGAAAGCACGTGTGCAAGCCACACACCATCCAGACTTGGAAGTATATCACCATTCCTTCACTGTTACTGGGCTGAAACCCTGTAATTTGCTCCCTAACAGCATTGTGGGTGTACCAACACCAATGGACTGAAATGATTTAATAACATGGCTCAACACCACCTTCTCAAGGGCAATTAGGGATATGCAATAAATGCTGGTCTTGCCAGTGACAGCCACATCACTTGAATGAATTTAAAAGGCAGTCTTATCGCACAGCACTTAATGTTGCTCACCCATAATTCCTGTCTTTGTCAATCTCCGTTAACTGTGCACCTCTGGAGCACTGAGTTAAAGACCCTGAGGCTTGCTTACTGATTCTTCTACGGCTTCACTCTATCACAGCAATCTCCCTTGACCCTATACACCAGCTGTTTTGCATACAGCCCTTCCTCCAATCCACTTAACACAACCATCAGCCATTATGCCCCAATTCTCTTGAATTCCCTCCCAAAACCTCTCCACTTTAACACCTGACTCCCCACCTTAAAAAAAACCTGTCTCCCTACCTTAAAAATGTATATATCAGCCTTGGCACATCTGTACAGCTGTCCTCGTGCTTCAAGTCCCACTCCAGAGATTGACCACAAAATCTAGGTGGACACTCCAAACCATTGCAGAGGAAATGTTGCACTATGGAATTCATGTCTTTCAGATGAGACATTAAACCGAGGTCCCATCTGCCCTCTCAGGTGGATATAAAAGAGCCTGTGACATTGTTCAAAGACAAGCAGGGGAACTCCCCCTCTGGGGATTCCCTACCAATATTTACCCCCCAACCAACAGCACTAAACCAATTATTCGGACATTATTACATTGCTATTTATGGGAGCTTGCCGTGCACAAAATTGACTGATGTATTCGCCCAATGTTACTATGGTGAGTACATTTCAAATAGTACTTAACTGGTTGTAAAGTCGCTTGGCACATTCTGAGGTTGTGAAAGTTCTTTTCTTTTTTATTCAGGAGCTCATCTTCCCCTCCCCCCATCCTGTCCCAAATTTTGCTTTGTGATGGAATTACCTCCACCCCCACCCATGACACACGTTGAGACATTCCACCATGCTCAAGGTACCATTAAAGTGTAAGTTACACTTTCAAAATAAAGAAAACGGTCTCAACTCAATCATAACCGTGGACTTGGTGACCTCTGACCTGAAAATATTGTACCACAACATGTGGCAACACTTGGAAATTTGCTGCACTTTTATTTGATTCTCTTTGTACATTTTCATTCATATGTGCACCATATGAATCTATTCCATCCCCAGTGGATTAGCTACATGCTCATCATTGTACATAGAAAGAAGAATTCTGATGATGAAGTTAATTCAATAACTGAAGCTGTATCATCTCCTGACTGTGTCAATTATTTGCCTCGTGGATAGTTGAGAGTATATTACAAGGAAGTAATCCCATCAAATTTTGATAAACTAACAGAGCAAAACTGAAGTGAATTACAAGGCAGTATTTAAACCACAAGCTGAGATTACAGCTTTCAGATCCCTCCAGGGTCTCTACCACATTTCGGTTTAATGTGCCTTTGAGTCCAGGGGTTGGTTTTAATTCTGTCCTGGGGTGATGCCTGTTATGGCAGATGTTGCCTGCCAGAGCACTCTCTGTATTGTTGTTGTGTGCAGACACAAAACCCCGAAGAGTTAACACAAGAACTACAAGAATCAGAATCAGGAGCAGGAGTAGGCCATTCAGCCCCTTAAGCCTGCTCCGCCATTCGATTATATCATGGCTGATCTGATTATGACCACAATACCACCTTCCAGTCTGTCCCCCATAACCTTTGACTCCCTCGTCAATCAAAAGTCTATCTAATTCAGCCTTGAATGTATTCCATGGCCCAGCCTCCACTGCTCTCTGGGAAAAGAATTCCACAGGCTACAGCACTCTGGGAGAAAAAAAATTCTCCTGATCTCTGTCTTACATTGGAGATTTCTCATTTTTAAACCGTGTCCCCTCGCTCTAGACTCCCCACAAGGGGACACAGCCTCTCAGATTCTGCTCCATGTTGGCCACTGCAAGCTTCCTAAATAATGACCAGTGGCTGACCAGTGAGAAGTAATAGTCATCATAGATCACAGTGTGCATGTGCCATCTGAATTGTGAGACTGCATTACGGCCCTCAATTCACTAATGACCTGTATATCCCTCCTGTCCCACCCTTGTTGGCCCAGCACAAGGTCAACGTTTGTGGCTATTTTATATACATTTTTAGTTATAGCCCATTGTGCAGATATGAAAAGACAAGACATGGGAGATCAAAATTAGCAGTCAAGCTTAGGTCCGATCCAGGTTTTGTTAGTTAGGCCCTTTCCCACCTGTTTTTCAGGGAGTCTCCTTCACTTCCTGGTTTCAGCACTTTAAAATCTAAAGGGGCAGCAATGGGGTCAAATTAGACTCAGGTTGCCTGGTCCTCAGGCTGTATTTGAATCCCTCCCCCAATATTCAGGAGGTATGGGGGTGGTGGCGAGGGGACGGGGGGAGTGGCGGTGGGTATGGGGAAGGGGGAGTTTAGAAGATAATTCAAATCAAGCTTTGACTTTGACCCTGAATTATGAATCAGATTTGTAATATAAAGCTAGCTAAGGACATGAAGGTAGTTTCAGTAATGGTGACCATGAAACTATCATCCATTGTTGTAAAAGCCCATCTGGTTCACTAATGCCCTTGAGGGAAGGAAGTCTGCCATCTTTGCCTGGTCCGGCCTACATCTGACTCCAGACGCACAGCAATGTGCTTAACTCTTAACTGCTCTCTGAAATGGCCATTCAGTTCAAGGGCAATTAGGGATGGACAACAAAAGTTGGCCTTGCTGGTGACGCCCACGTCCCATGAAGTAATTTTTTTTTAAATCAGATTTATTAAAAGGTAAAGGATAAACAGCAGCAAAAAGTGAACACAGAACTTGGTTACAGAATGCCTGCCTTAAAGTTGCATGAACATAGAATTAACAAAGGACACAATGTCAGCTTCCACATCTTTAGGTATTTGTCTCTTATTTCAATGAACACAGAAAACTGAAGGCAACACACTGCCTCTCATACATTTCAAAGTTGGAAACTGGAACATAAAAGGTGTCTTCTCCAGTTGAACTACAGTTGAATACGATTATCTCCGGAGATCCTCCCAGATGAAAGACCTCAGTTTACTCGGCAAAGGTTACCAGACACCTTCATTTGATTGATGTCAAGGCAAAGCCAGTGTTAAGTGTTTTCTAATTGCTTTGTGATCAAAGCATATTTGCACAGGAATAATGACTTTGAAGTGTCATTTACCAGACAGCAATGTGTATCCTCTGAATCACGGGGAGAGCAAGATACCTGTAAACACATTTGTAGTAACTAGATGTGGCTATGTAATGTATTAGAAATCTTGCAATGTTGTTTGTACACTGTAAGCATCATACCTACTTTCTATCACACTGCCAATGCCACACATTAGTGTGTCCTCTGACATCAGGAGCAATGCCACAGGAGATATGCTAGTAGACAATATTAGAGTGCCTTAAGTGGCATAAAATATATAGACATTATTGCAGTTTAACTTGTGATTTGTCACAATTAGGGCATAATTATTATGTTGTCGTATTATTACAACTCTTCAACAGCCTTGTAAAATTGAGCTTGCATTCACTGTAGATAATGACCAAACTGCTGAATCCCAAAAAAAGACAATAGTTCACCCAGCAGCAGGGTACTTCAAAAAACCAGGGACTGATTGGATCATGTCCAAGAAGTTGCTGTGCCAATTTGTGTTGTGGCTCTGGTCTAGGCTGAATAATTTGATCTCAAGCCTGTATTAGTCATTTTATGAATTCTATCCCTAACATGGATGGCAGGATCGACAAGACCCACCTTCGACACGTGCTAATTTAGGGCATGCAACAATAAAAGACCATTACAGGGGGGGCAAACAGTTCAAGAGCTCAAAGTGCCCAACCCTGGGATGAGGGGATTTATGGGTCTTGACATTTACTACATGTTAAACAATTATTATTGAAGACTGACTCAAATTAACAGGATACAAAAGTGATGAAAATCAATGTTTAACCAGTCTAAAATATAAGTGGGTAAAATGTAGTAATTTTTACATAGAGAAAATAAAGCTTAATGTAATGCTCCACATTTGTACTAAATCATACTTTGATGATGTCAGTTATTCAATTTGTCTTTTTCCAACAATATTTTCAGGACTGATTTGTTTCAGTTGGCAGTAATTCATCCCAGGATGTATTTAGGCGGGTGATAGCCATGCATGCAATGATTGCCCCTGGAGACACTATCCTTCCTAACATGTCTTTGGCAGTGCTGTCTGCTCCGGGGACACTGAGCTTTCTGACTCAATGCTCTCCGCTTCCTCAGAGTTTTCAGAATCCCTCTCTTCATCCTAACCAGAAACCGTGACTATTTCCTTTGCAGGAGAGGCTTTGGTCTGTCGAGATTCATCTGTCAAGGTACAAACAGGGACTTGATGAATTTGTAATTTTGGAAAGATCTGCAAACCTGTACAACTCTTGAAAAAGAAAAAGATTCAATTGCATTAGAATGGAATCGCTACCTTTCATTCTGATTTAAAGATGAGGGATTCAAATGGGCTTTGAAATACAAATTGAATATTAAGCAATGTTATTGTTCATGTCCAGTTATTAAAGAGCATTGAAATACAAATTGAATATATTTAAATTTAAAGTCATGGGCCACCTAATTGCTCATGATACCAGTAATATGGTTGTACTTCAAATCAATTTATCAGAATCAATTTCATGTCTCCTCCTTCATAAGTAAATGGAAGATGGTGCCTAGCTTTTCTTTCAAATTTTTTCTCTCCTCCTTTGAATGAACTGACTTACCCTGTACTATAGATGTCAGGTACTGTCTCCTTAATACACCATAGTTACCATTACAGAGGATGTCATTTGCTACTTTGGTTAGAGCTGATACTATGGCAATTAGGGATGGTCAATAAATGCTGGCCCAGCTAGCGAAGCCCACATCCCATGAATGAATAAAAAAAAGAGGCAGAAATCTGATTGGACTCATTCAAACATTCAGTTGCAGGAAAAATGCAAATGGAATCTGAAGGCAGGCTGGGGAAGGTGTCTCCCACCTTTTGAGGTTGGGAACGCAGGAAGGTGTTGATTAACTCTCCAGAAATGGCTTCTCTTTCCACCCCAGCACCGTACCTCTGGAGTCCTTCAAAAGGTTTATCCTAGGACCCCTCCTATTTCTCACTCACTAGGTACCCCTCAGCAAAATCAACCAATAACAAACATCAGGTCGCACATATACACTGACAACACCCAGCACTACATCGCCTCCATCTCTCTCAACCCCTCCAATGCCCCTTTGTTGTCAAGCTGCTCTTTTGACATCCAGCCCTGGATGAGGAGGAATGGTGTTTCAATTAAACACTGGGAAGACTGAAGCCATTTTCGCCCATTCCTACTAAAAACCCTGCCCCCTAGCCACCAACTCCATCCCATACCCTGGCCATTGGCTCAAGCTGAACCAGACTATTCACAACCCTGGTGACGATTTGGCCCTGAACTGAGCTCCCGAGCCCATATTCGCTCCATCACCAACGCTGCAATAATATTTGGCCCACCGCCTTCTGTCCATCTGCCCCTGAATACCTCACCCATGCTTTTGTTATCCCTAGACTCAGCTATTCCAAAGCTCTTCTGACTGGTCTCCAACTTTCCCCCTCCGTAAACTTAAGCTCAGCCAAAATGGTGCTGCCCATATTCAAACTTGCACCAAGTTCCATTCCCTAATCTTATCTGTGCCTACGAACTGACATGGGCTCTCAGCCTCCACTTTAAAATTCTCAATCCTATTTTTCAAAATGTTCCAAAAACCTGCCCCTCCCTTTCTCTGTATTTCTCCAACACCAGCCTCTTGTGCATTCTTGAATACCGGGATTGGTTTCACTCCATTGTCAAAGATGTCTGTTTCTTGCGTGCGCAGAATTATCTGTTGTACATTCTAATGTGGTCAGGGAGCACTATTTTGGACCTGCATGGCTTTCCACAGTGCGGGCAAGAATAAGTTGCCTGATTTCGTGGGGGTTGCCCATTCTTTCTAGCTTGCCTTTTGTCCTTGGCTGCCTGTATTTGGAGGAATCAACGCCACTGCTTGAGCTCCCTCCCCAGGTAGTTATTTCTTGTGCATTTTTCTCCCCATCTGTGGTGGACATGGCGCATTTCCTGAGGTTCGCCTTCAAGGAGTCCTTGGGCCTTAATCTCGGCCTGCCTCACAGGTGCCGTCCAAGTGTAAGCTGCAGATACATGACCACCTTATGTATTTCATCGTCTGTCATACATGCTACATGTCCACTCCATCTGATCTAGGTTCTGATGATGAGCATTTCAATTCCAGACATTTCTGCTCTTTGAAGTACCTCAGCGTTGGGCACTTTGTCCTCCCATTTGATGCTCATGATGTTCCGAATGCATCTCATGTAGAACCTGTCCAATTGCTTAATATGTCTGGAGTTGGTAATCCATGCCTCACAAGCATACAGGAGACTAGCTATTACCACAGCTATGTACACAGCAAGTTTTGTTGTAAGTTTGATACCTCGATCCTTCTTATGTAAATGGGCAAATGCTGAGCTTGCTCTGGCCACCTTGCTATCAATGTAAACATTTCTGGAAATTGTGCTTCTGAGATGGGTGAAGCCATCTACAGCCTTCAGGATTATGTTATTAATAGTTATAGGAGGTGGGGTGTAGTCAGAATTTGGTGGTTTTTGGTGGAGCATCTCTGTCTTCCTTAAACTTATGGTTAGCCCATAATTATCAGCCACTTTTGAAAAACATTCCATGATCCTTTGAAGGCTGTGCTCACAGTGTGACTCAAGGACACAGTCATCAGCATTCCTGTATCATCATCTCTGAGACCTTAGTTGAGGATTTCAGTCATCTCAGGTTAAAGAGATTGTCACTCTTCTCATGGCTCTCAACTCATACACTCACAAACCCATCACACATCCACAGGGATCTCATTCACTGCCAGTTCAAGGGACATCACCATTCACCCTCTTACACACACCTTAATTTGCCCTGCAGATTTTATCCTTATTCTACCCATGGCACCACTCAACATCCACACTCATGCCATTCATCCTTGTTATCTGGCCTGGCAGGAATCCTGTTTACACTGTCTCCATCTCTATTCATGCAGGACAAGCTGACACACAACAAAAGGGAGAGGTCGCAGACCGGTGGAGGAATGCCTGAAATCAAGGTCCTCACCGACTTTGAAAACAGAGCCATCCAGCTGGCCGGCGAGGATCTGGACCGTTCTTTGCTGGCAGTGAGGTCGGCGCTGCTCAACAAAGTGAGGGTCCACCAGTGCAACATCCATCAGACAACCATGCAGTGCGTAACTTCCCCTGTTCCGCAGTGCCTTGCTATGAACAAATCATCTCTCCTTACTTTCGCAGGGACATATGGGAAGCAGCTGAGGGAGTCCATGATCCAGGTCCTCGACTCAAGCCCCAAAGACACCTCGGAAGAGGAATCTGCTGACACCCCAACTGAAGTCCCATCACAGTGCTCACCTATGCCGTCCACCAGTGCAGAGGCACACGCCTCAGTGGGACCTATCTCTAGAGTAGCCTCGGAGTCACAGTCTGGTGAGCACATCACACTGGCTGATCCACAGCAGGCAGTGACAGGTACTTCCCAGGTGTCCAGCACTTGGAGGTTTTCTGGAGGCCAGAAATCTGCTGAATCCAAATGAGATGAGGAGCCTCTGGACTCAGCCATACCTCAGCTACTGGAGCTGCAAAGCTCGGGAACACCAGAAAGGGATGTCTGCTGCATTCCTCAGATTGCAAGGCACGATGGAGGAGTCCGTCTGCCTTCAGTCTGAGGTGATAGGGCCAGCATGCCAATGCACCGAGGTCAACCCTGGTAGGACGGCAGCCACCATGGAGACCTTGGTCCAGGACATCGGTCCTGCACGGCTGTGTGGGCTGAACTCCATCGCTGAGGCCATAATTAGCCTCCAACAGTCTCAACTTGAGAGGGGTGCCGGGCAGCTCGATCTCACTCCAACTTCCCCTCCTCCTTAAGGAGTCAGCCAGGGGCCCTCAGGCACCCATAGGGAGGAGGGTCAGCAGGGGCAAACCTCCGGGACCATCCACCCAGGTGACTCCGGGAGTGCCCAGCCCAAGGGAATCCCCTCTTCCTGTGACCTCAGCAGTTCCAGCTCCACAGGCCACACAGCAGGACCCTGAAAGTAGGGCCGGGGCCCTCCAGGGGACGCCTGGCAAGGTCACCACAGACAAGGCATAGCAGTCAGCAGGCTGCCTCCACCTCCGCTTTAAATATTCAGGGAGCACCAAGACATAGTGGCAAGGTTAGGAAGGTTAAGAAGATGTAGTTGCACAGCCTGGGTGCAGGTGTTAATCACTTGTACATAAGATGCACTATTATAAATAAACTCACAAGAATGTCTCCTTGCCTATGGCTGCTTGTTCTGATGAGCAGTGTTCGTGTCACTCCACCAAAGTGCGAGTTGCAGCATGAGCATCATTGTTCCTTCTCTCTACTGCATCCTGAGGCTGCCGCACAAGCGTCATCAGCCATGTCCTCTGCCGGTAGCCTTTGACCCCGAGGAGCCAACCCTGCAACCTCTGTTGTCCCTGGAAGATGTCAGGGATCTGAGACCTACTGAGAATGTAGGGGTCATGGACACTTCCTGGGAATTGTGCGCAGACCTGTAGGGTGTGTTTGTGGGGTCACACACCAGCTGAACATTCAGCAAGTGAAAGCCCTTGTGGTTGATGGAGTTAACCGTTTGTTGTCACGGAGATCTGAGCGCCACATGAGTGCAGCCAACGGCATCCTCCACCTGTGGGAAACGCAAGACCTGCGCAAATCCCAGTGCTCTTGCTTCCTGGCTTTCCTGATCCCGGGCGAAATGCACAAAGTTGTGCGTCTCCGCGAAGGTGGCATCCGTGACCTCCCGGATACACTTGTGCCTTGAGACTTGTGATATCCCACAGAGGTCATCTGTGGAGCACTGAAAGGAGCCACTGGCATAAAACTTGATCGCTGTGGTCACTTTCGCGGCCACTGGCAGTGGGTATACTCCATGTCCCTGTGGCATCAAATCCTGCAGTAGGTGGCAGATGTGACTACCAGCTCCTCGGACATTGTTACAACCCACCCCCAGGTGAGGTTCCCCAAAGTTGTTGATCCAGGCGAGACCCCTCAATTTGTCACCGTCTGGCTGGGACACCCCCAAATTGTTATGCCCTGCTTGAGGAGGGATGAACTGGCTGCCTGTCTTTATTCAGCACTCCCGCTTCTGTTGGTTGCAACAAGATTAAACCTAAAAAGGATCCCTTCCGCAGATAACTTTTTCCCAGACCCAATTGTTCTGGTTTTGAAGAAGCCAACTTGATCAGACTTTCTTGAGTTAAAGGTAAGAGTGAGTTTATTAATTAGTAAAGACAAGAAAGGATAAAACACATGCATAAATGGTCATACAGGTTAAAGGTAAGAAGTTAGCTTGAAGTAAGTGAATAGCGGCCGTTGCAATTTGAGATTTCAGTAGACTGACTCCAGTAGACGAATAGTCAGTTTTGAGGTTCCAGTAGTATTGAATTCAGTGGAGAGGGTGAGAGGTCAGGATACCTGCAAAATGGCAATTTGCAGGGATACCGTGCGTGGATGTTACTTCTGAGTCAAACTTCCAGCACTTGCTCTCTCTCAGAGCACCCACTAACAGACAGATACCGGGGCAGCTTTTCAGTTCACTTGTAACCCCTTCTTTGTATATTCACAAGTCTGTCTGGGCGTTATTCATAGGATTTCTTGATGAGATGATGCTCATCTCCCATCATGTCCCATTGTCTCTACTGGAGGGAGCAATTAGTTTCTGGGTGTCTTTAGAAGTGCCTGGTCTGGCAACAGGGTGGGTTTCCATTACCTCTTAGGAAGTCACCCTGCAGCATTTCAGCCAGAGGCTTATGTGCATTTTTTTAAAAACTCGTGTCTTATTTTTTGATGTCCAATAATCCTGGACGCAATTCGATGTTTCTTCCTTCATTATCATGACAACATGCATAGCCTTTGGAGACACTGGTTCTCAGTCATCTGCAAGAATGACAAGCGCTGTCTGTAGACCCTGGGTCTAGCTAGGCGCTGAGCAGTGATGGCTCGCTGTTGCTCTTCAGAGGCATGCACAGGGGCCCAGCTGCCCCTTCTGCTCCTGCTCCTCCCTCTGCCCAGGTGCCTCCGTTGTTCTCTTCTCCTTTGTCTCCGCTCCCTGTAAACCATGCGGCATACAGCTAGGTCACCAAGCTCCATGCTCCTGATGTACTCCTCCTGCAGTATGAAAGAGAGAGATGCCTGCATTAGCATTCGTGTACTAAGAGCCCCGCTTGGTTAAGCCTGAAGGCCCTTTAATGGATGCCAGAGAGCGCTGGCCACCACTTGGATGGTCAGAGTTTAGTGCACTGCATGGCTGCCCGAAACCCCACCCACCTCCACCCCACTCCACCTGACCGATTGTGGCAGCTTTGCCCACTGGACTGCATGCTGTGCTCTCAGCTCAGGCACAGACATTCTCCTAACCCACACCGCAAGGCTGCACTGTTAGCTTGAACCATGGGGGAGACTGGTCCAAACCGGGATGATGACATTGCCAAGGGGCTGTGAGCACCTCCACCAGGGACTGCTCCATGGCCGCTTTAGCAAGGAGAATGTACAACGTGCCCAGACATCCAATCGTTCTGCAGTCCACTAAAACGCTCACTAGTTTGCAGTCTGTGCATGAGGGGTGAAAAGCTTTGGAGCACTTTCATTTTGTTTTGTTGGTACTTTCATGCCTTTGCATTGCCTGAGTGGGCAGATAGTTAATGGCCCGACTCCAGGCATGTCAATGTGGCTGCGCCTGAACTGCGTCAGCTGTGGAGGAGTGGTCGCTTTATACAATGTTCCCCTAATGCATAGACGCTTCCCTTTCTGCACCACCATGTGCTACTCAATACCATGAGACCGTGCTGCCTGATGCCCACCACACCCCACAACGCGCCCAACTGTAGTGTAGCCCCTGCCCTGGCACCCCACTGTCAGCCAACCGGGAAAAAGTGACTTGCCTGTGCCCTCACCTGAATGCATGGCACCTCAACCTTGAAATCGAACAGGTGACCCTCGTGAGCGTTGTGCAATGGAACCTCCGAGTTCCTCCCAAAGTTCAGCTCGCCAGGTAAAGGCCTTTTAAATGCTATTGTGAAACACCACACTGCTGTGCCCGGATGATTCAGCATGGGGGGATGATTCCGGCAGGCAGGGATAATAGTTATATGCAGATATATTAAAATGACGTTCCCGAAGTCCAGCGGCAGGAAACACAGCCCGCCGTTGACGGTTGCAGTGGACAATCGCAAACTGGTTTCACGACATTGTGAAACAGATTTTTGGCCTCCCCACCATATTGTCTGCTCACGCCCGCCATGACGCCCAACAGCAACAGGGACAGAAAATTCCGCCCAGTGACTCTGGCCGACATTCCAACGAGAAACTGCTGTATCAGGTTTACAGCTCTTTCAAAACATCCAAGTTTGGCGAAGACTTTCTACAAGGCCTCAGGATTAAAAGCCTTTGTCAGGTCAACATAGGCACAGTAGATTCCCGTCTGTTGTTCCGCCACAAAGATGCTCATTAAAATCTACTGCTTTGGCTAAACCTTTGATTGCTGCACCTTATACACATCGTTAACTGATTATCAATTTTCTTGAAGCATTTTGAGCCATTTTACCAAGATAAAAGTCCTATAAGTTGTTTTGTAGTTGTTGTATGTTTAGGGTCTTTGTTCCTACGCCACAAAAAGGTATTTTTAAGTTCTAATGTCTGACATGGGCATGATGCTAGTACCTCGATATCATATGTCCAGCTGACACATTTTATGCCTTGGATTGGCACTTGCTATGCAAAGTGTTAATGCTGTGCACCATAGATCAGGAGATCCAATGGCCCTGATTTTTACATTGGGGGTGTGGGTCAGGAACCCGACAAATCCATGAACATGGAGATACTGTCAAAGTTAATGGCACAACCACATTATCAATTTTTTTGCTCCTTTTCCCACCTAACAGTCAGGAGGGAAACCAGATGGCCACATCTGGAGACCCCTGGGGATGGTCCCTGACAACCAGGAGAGGGAAAAGCCAGTTTGTGAAAAGAGGTTAGCTATTGAGAGTTTTGAACTAGAGAGAAGCCATTGGGATGAGATGGGAAGAGAAGCCTTTGGGATTGGAGGGAGGGAAGGGCCATCAGGGCTGGACAGAGAGAGAGAGAGGGTGATCAGAACTGGGGAGAGAAGGAAAGAGGTCATCAGGGCTGGGGGACAGAGAGGTCGTGATCAACAGTAGGGAAGCGGAAGGTTTACATGAGGAGCACTGCAGCTTCTCCTGGCCCACAAGGAATGCTGGAAAAGGCATTGATCTTGTGGAACTGGAAACTCCTGCTCCCCTTTCACTGATGGGTTTTACGAGCCCTAGGAAGCCTGCACAGCAGCAGGAAATTGGGAGCCTGATTCAAATATGTTAATGAAGTGCCACGCCCCTCCAGGAAATCCCAATATTCGTCATCATAAAAATGGCTATGGGTGCACGCGCCTCTTCAAGCCCCATCCTCCCTCAATCATTGAGTGGAGTTTAATATCAAGGCTAACGTGTGAGTGAACTCTCATACAAGCAGGAGTCCCAGAGGTCCCAATATTTATGGAGATTTGGTGAGCAGGAGAAACCAGACAAGAGGGGGGTGCGGAAATCCTGCAAAATTTAACAGTAACACCTGATTAACATCTTCTGTCTCTATTTCTCAGCCATTGCCGGCCAGATTGAGAGGCTGGCTGGATGCCCAATGGGTCGACCCTGTATCAGGGGAACTTGGAGAGGGTTAGGGACATCAGAGCGAGAATCGGAGAGGTAGGTCATGGATCTGAGAGTTCACAAGGAGATTAACAGGCTTGGAGGCTGAGGTAAAACTCACCGATGGTAGTAGAAAGGCACACGTACCTGTTGGAAACAAAAGCAAAATACCGCAGATGCTGGGAATCTGAAATTAATGCTGGGTCCAGCAAGTCAGGTCGGAGAGAGAAATGGAGTTAATAGCTGGGAGTTTCCGGCCCTGGTGTGCAGGTCCCACCATGGCAGATGCGGTGGGCCATCCACGTTTCCGTTCGCTTCAGCGGGGGGGAATATCCCACCAGTGGGAGGGGCCGGAAAATCCCACCCAATGTTTCAGGTTGTTGATCATTCATCAGAACAAAGCAGCTGTCATAGCTCGGTATTTAAAGATCAGGAGAACCAGGAGTAGGCCATTCGCCCCTTCAAGGCTATCCCACTATTCAATAAGATCATGATCGATCTGATTGTGGTCTTAACTCCTCTTTCCTGCCTGCCCCCGTAAGCCTTGGCTCTCTCGTAGATGAAAAATCAGTCAAACTCAGGCCTTGAATATATTCAATGACCCAACCTTCACTGCTCACTGGGGAAGAGAATTCCAAAGGCTAACGGCCGTCTGAGAGAAGAAATTTCTCTTCATCTCAGCCTTAAATGGGGTACCCCCAATTTTTAAACTGTTCTCCCTAGTTCTACATTCCCCCACAAGAGGAAAGATCCTTTCAGCGTTGACCATGCCAAGCCTCCTCAGGATCTTATTTGTTTCAATAAGATCACTTTGTATTCTTCAAAACTCCAATGAGTACAGGCCCAGCCTTCTCAGCCTTTCCTCATAGGACAACCTCTTCATCCCAGGAATCAGTTTAGTGGACCTTCCTGGACTGCTTCCAATACAAGTATATCCCTCCTTAAGGAGGGGTGTGGAGGCCTTGCCAAAACTGTTCGCAGTGCTCCAGGTGTGTACTTCCAGTCTGTCAATTGTTCAGCACCGCCAATCCTTCTCGCCTTGGCGAATTCTCTGAAGCTCCGGAATTTTGTGCACTGGTAATTAAAACTAGAAACCAAGGTTAAAAATGTGCTCAATTGCCTTTTAGTATATGTTAGTATCAGACCCACCTCTCACACAGAGGTTAGTTCCACACCACTCCAGAGGGCTGTGGTGGGTCAGTCATTGAGTATGTTCAAGACAGAGATGGATAGATTTCTAGACATCAAGGAATATGGGGATAGTGTAGGAAAATGGCGTAGAATTAGAAGATCTAGTTGAATGATGGAGCAGGCTCGAGGGGCCAAATGGCCTACTCCTGCTCCTATGTTCCTATGAACACACTCAGATTAAATGCAGAAGATAATGGGCTCCTGCGACTTCCCAACACAGCAACATTTTACATTCTTTTAACCTCGTACATGCATTGACACCCACCCAACCTGGCAACTTGAAATGTTCCCATTGGGTCCACACATTGTCCCACTGACTCAATGTGCACTGCCCAACCACTAAAAGGCACACAAGTACGCTACTAGTCTGGTTTAGTTATGTCATTCACTACTGATTGGAACAATTCAAATGAAAAACCAGACAGTGGCTCAAAGTGGTTGAGGATCACTGCTCAGCAGAGGATGTGATGATCATGGAGCAGACTTCTCTGCCAAACAAAATACCCTTGTCTGTCCTTATAATGTTCCTATAAAAAGGGATTTGCCTCTCCTTGTTCCACCCCTACCTGCTGTTGCCATGTAAAGTGCAGGAACTTGAAATCGCTCGGTATTGATGGGTCAGTAAAAGTATCATCAGCATATACTTATGCAAAGAAATAAAGAAGAAAGACAGATATGCAATTATATAGCATTTTTTTCATGACCTCAGAACATCCTGAAGCTCTTTACAGCTGATGAGCTGTCTCTGCAGTGTAGCCAGTGTTGTACTGTAGGATGTAAAGTCTTATCTTCTTATCTTAGACATTTTCAACCCAAGGTGACCTTCTGATCTTTGAAGCCCAAGAAGCAGAAGGCTCCCACAGCCACAGATTGTGGAAAATAAATCACATTGAAGTGAACAGCAGTTATTGGTAGAGATTTTTTCCTCTCCGAAATATTTCAATTTGATAGTTTCTCGATGGAACCATTTGTTAAAAAAAGAGGATGAAATCAGTGAGCACAAGGTAAATCTATAAGGTCAATAGCAGGAAGCTGCAAACTGGCAAACACATTAACACATCCATATAGTGCAGCAGACTTGTCATCATGAGTGAAAGGACTCCTGGCAATAGAGATCAGATCTATGAATTGAGCAGCACAATTCAGGCCCTGTTTAAATGTGGGAGAAACTTCAGGCAAAATAGAACTGGAGATCAGTGAAGCATATCCATCTCTGTGCCAGGAATGAGGATGTTAGATTCAGTAGAGTAGAAATGTCTGCAGACTAGTAACTGTATAATGCATCAATCAAAAGTAGAAAGGCAGTCCTGCTGCTCTGTGCTTCTTGCTGCTGTTCAACATTGTCTTTACAATATCCACCGGCATCGTGTGAGGCTCAGATATTTTAGGGTATGCTTCCAGTATAGTTACTGAGGCAAGGAGTCCTGATACCAGGTCCAGCCAGGACAACTTGTTGCTCAGTGGTAGAATTCTTGTCTCTGAGTCAAAATTCAAGGGTTTAAATCCCACACCAGGGACTGAACGTATAAACTAAGCCATACGAACATGCATGCAAACGTAAAAAATAGGAGTAGAAGTAGGCCATTTGGCCCCTCGAGCCTGCTCTGCCATTCAATATGATCATGGCAGATCTGTTTGTGTTTTGAATTCCATATTCCCCTCGACCACTGATAATCTTTGGTTCCCTTACCTCTGCCTTAAAAATATTCACTGACCCCACCTCCACCGCCTTCTGAGGCAGAGATTTCCAAAGTCGCACAACCCTCTGAGAGAAAAAATTTCTCCTCATCTCTGTCCTAAAAGGGCAACCCTTAATTATAAAACAGTGCCCCCCTAGTTCTGGACTCACCCACTAGAGGAAACATCCTTTCCATGCCCACCTTGTGAATACCATTCAGGATCTTAGATACTTCAATCAAGTCACCCCTCACCCTTCTAAACTCCAGTGGAAACAAGACGAGTCTGTCTAACCTTCCCTCATAAGACAACCTGTTCAATCCAAGCATCAATCTAGTAAACCTCCTCTGAACCACCTCCAATGCATTTACATCTTTCCTTAAATAAGGAGAGCCAAACTGCACACAACATTCGAGATGTGGTCTCACCAATGCCCTGTATAACCGAAGCGTAACATCCTTACTGTTATGTCCAATGCCCCTTGTAATAAAGGATAGCATTCCATTAGCCTTCTTAATTACTTGCTGTACCTGCAAACTAACTTTTTGTGACTCATGTGCTAGCTCCCTCTGCACCTCGGAATTCTGCAGCCATTCTCTGTTTATGTAATACTCTGCTTTTTTTACCCTTCCTGCCAAAGTGAACAACTTCACATTTTCCTACATTATACTCCATCTGCCAGGTTTTTGCCCACTCAAGCAACCTATCTATATCTATCTGCAACCTCCTTATGTCCTCTTCACAACATGCTTTTCTACCTATCTTTGTGTCAACTGCAAATTTAGCTACCATGCCTTCACTCCCCTCATCTAAGTCATTGATATAAATTGTAAAAAGTTGTGGCCCCAGCACAGACCCCTGCGGGACTCCACTCATCACATCCTGCCAATCAAAAAAAAAACCCTTTATGCTTACTCTCTGTTTTCTGCCAGCCAGCCAATCTTCTATCCATGCTAATATGTTACCCCCTACACAATGAGCTTTCATTTTCCGCAATAACCTTTGATATGGCACCTTAATAAAATGCCTTCTGGAAATCCAAGTACAACACATCTACAGGTTCCCCTCTATCCATAGCGCATGTTACTCCTTCATAGAACTCCAATAAATTGGTTAATCATGATTTCCCTTTCACAAAACCATGCTGACTCTTCCCGATTATCTTGAGTTTCTCCAAGTGCCCAGCTATAACCTCCTTAATGATTGATTCTAGCCAACACTTTGGAGTAGTACTAAGGGAACTCTGCAGTGTTGTGTGAAGGATGTTGGGGAGTGGGGGGTGGGGTTGGGTGGTGGAGGTGGGGTGAGATGCTGTCTTTTGAATGCGTTGTTAAACCAAAGTGCAATTGTTGTGTTTTATGCCTCTGAATTACACCAGATTCTATGTTTACAGGAGCTTTATTCACAAGTGCTTCTAAAACTTCTGCTCTCTCATGCTTACGGCATTGCCATTCAGTTTAGTTTCCCTTTCTCAGTTACTTTCTCAGGCTTAACTAACAGCATAGAGAACAGCCAATGGACGCACATAATCAAACAAAGAATAATTGAATACTACATGTTTTCCTCCTTGTGAAACTAAAAGACCTCATTTTAAATTAAACCATCCTCAGAATCACAAAATTGTTACAGGGTAGAAGGTGGCCATTTGGCCCATTGCGCCTGCACCAGCTCTCCAAATCAGCAGTTCACTTAGTACTATTCTCCCGCCTAAACAACAAGCATATGTACATCAAGTTGTTTCTTAGAGTTCAGCTGGACAGTTTTTTCTAAGTACAGAAATAATCTTTGAAACATGAAGGTTGCTGGTGATGGTGCTGAGATCTACAAACTAGAGGCTGTGGTTCTATGTGATCAGCTTAATGATCAACATTGTGGTCACTCATCAGGAAAGGAAATGTATCCTAATAATCACTGATCTCGAAATATCCTGTCCTGCTCACTATCAAGCGTCTGCTTTGTGTTATCATCCAAGAAATAAGCATTGGTTCTGAGCAACAGCTTGATCTGCTTTGGTCCTGATGAAGGTGATATGAGTTTGTGGTTGTGATGTGGCCCTTTAACGCTAATCCAATCCCCAACATCAAACCATGGTCTCCTCTCACATCTTTTGTTTGTCGATGTATGTTTTTGCTTTACCTTGTTACTTTGCTATTTCTTCTGCTTTTGCTCTGACATTCTCGTTGGATAGTGGTGATGGTTTAAGGATGGTCAGCGATATTTGGAAGTGATGACCAGTCATAAGGTCGGCTGGTATCTTTCTGGTCAGAGAGTGTGGGGTGAATTGATATGTGCAAAGTAGGATATGAATGGATTGTTCATACTGGCTCTCAGACTGTCCTTGATCGCCATGTTGAATCATTTGATGCCACCATTTGATTAATGTCAGATGGGGGTGAATTCCATAGCTTGCTAAGAACTCCACGAACTGACTGTAAAAAAAGCTTCGGTCCATTGCCTGTATTGATAGTCGCCAGCAAATCCCATTTTGTAAACAAATTGTCTAGAATGTCAATGACCAAAGTGATGGTTATGGAATTTGTTGTTGTGATTTCCGGCCATTCACTACATAGATCATGAACAACAAGTGAAAAATGTTGATTGCTAGAGGCTGCTTACACTTCTCCAAAAATACCTACTTGCAGTTGTTGCCATGGTTTTTTTGGGCCATGGGGTTGGTTGTAGAGGTATGGGACACAGTTTGACAGATTTTTCACTGAATGTGCAAAATAGCCAGTTTCTAATGAACTCTTCTACATAGCAACCTGTTGCTGGCCACTAGAACTGCTTCACAGGATCATTGTTTCATCTTAACAGTACCCCGGATGTTCGCATAGACATGAAGCAATACACATTGCTATAGCACTTTCGGGATTACCGCTCAACTTCTGCATGTTATACAGTTGTTGTCTAACAACGCAAGTTCATTGCATATTTTTTAGTACAGCACCAGTTCTCCCTCTACTTTGTGAGGCCACTTGGATTTTATATACTGGCTTACTTCCTGCAGTACACTATCTATTGCCGATTCTGCCTTCAACTCCTCTCGTGTAACAAGATTCATGGTCGCATGTGAAATCATCTCGATCAGGTAGTCTTCAATGTTACAAGTCACTTTGCTATCGCTAACACCATCTGCAACAATAGTACAGCTACGTATGTCAGCTACTCGGTTGCGTGAACCTGCGAAATACTCGAAGTTGTGCTGATGAAGGTGATCTGACCATCTGTAGATGAGCAGAGGTCAATGACCAGATCCTGATGTAGCTAACAGTGTAGCCAGTGCTTGGTGATTGATATGGAGAGTGAACCATTGGGATACATGTGCCAGTGTTCACAACCATAGATGCAGGCTAGTGCACCCTGTCTCTAGCAGAGTATTTGTGTTTCCAACAATCGGTGTGATTGGTCATTCGCTTCCTTCACTGCACTGTGTAAGTACATCCCCTATCACATTCCTGCATGTGGGTTGAAATGTGGGAGGACTGATGGCGATGCTGTCTCTGCCTTTAATGTGTTGAGTGCTGTTTGAGGTGCAATTGTCCATTCCCATTGTGCAGCTTTGCACAGCAGCTTTCAAAGAGGCTCTGAGCTCTGTGCGTGCTTAGGAGTGAATTTGTGATAAAGGTTGGTAGTACCAAGAAACAATGTCATTTCTTTCATCTTAGATGGGGTCAGAAGCACGTGAATGGCTTAGGCGTTTTCATGTATAGGCTGTACGCCTTTGGAGAGCCATCGCAGACAATATGAGCCGAATGGCCTCCCTCTGTGCCGGAACTATTCTGTGATTCTGTGTTCTCATGTTTCAGTTTGTGGGACCTTGTGGCCCCATTTCCTACACTGCAACCGTGACTATGCTTCAAAAGTATTTCATTAGCTGTCCAGCACTTTGGAACATCGTGAGGCTGTGAAAGGCATTACATTAACACTAGTCTTTCATGCTGTTATACTGTCTACCTCCCCTTTCATCTGCATTTGTACACAGGGTCAAAGCTACACATTGTGATATTAACGTCAAAATGTTTGGACAGCAAGGGTGGCTGCCTGGCACATTATAGAGTTTAAAAGTATACGTGAGTTCAAAAAGTGACATTGAGGTCCAGGATCCACTATCCTCCAGCCTTGCAGACCTTAACTTTTGTGCTTTTTTTAAACCTGTTTTGACGCCGAATCAAATTTATACTTGTTTCCAAGGTTCTGGAGTTCTACTGCCTGTTTTACATGGTTTTTGCAGGAAGATTAAATTAGTAGTATCAAGGCAGCTTCAATCAAGATGTCATTCCATTTTATGCACCAATTAGTTTTGTAATTTAAGACCTTTTTAAATGAAGTTTCCATATTAAGATCTTTCCATTGTTACTAAATGATCCAGAAATCAATAGTTAAGGGAGACATCACACTTAGAAGCAATGAGTGGTTTTACCCATTAGACAAAGCAAGAGATTGGTGTTAGGGCCAGGATTGTGTAACCTTTCTATCCATTATCAATGGACTTTGCACTCCCTTTTGTTTCACAAGCACAGCCAGGAAGGTGTTTTCACAGAAGCTCAGATAAAAGTCACACCAATCCACAATGTGGCATTCTGGTATTCACATAATATCCCAATGCCTAATTAGTGGGTAGTGTAGTGGATATGTTACCACCTCATAATCTAAAGGACTGTGTGAATCGTCATTGAACCTAAATTCATATATCACTTTGGCTGTTCAATGATTTGCTGCACAGGTTTAAAAAATCTGTAATTATAAAGCTGGTATTAGTAAAAGCGACTGTTGGATTTTCTTAAAAACCCAAATAGTTCATTAATATTCACTTGGGATGGAAACCTGCCACCTGACCTCTGTATGACTCCGGCTCCACATCAACATGATTGACTCACTGCCCTTTGAAGTGACCTAGCAAGCCACACAGTTCAGGGTAAACAGGGATGGGGAATAAATGCTGGCCTTGCCCAGGGTGGCCACATCCTGAAACTGAATGGAGTTAAAAACGCTGCCACCATCGTAGCATGTAAGCCTCATTCCCTCTGAACTTGATGGAGTCAGAGCCCTAACTTTAGTCGTGGCTCAGTGATAGTATTGTCACTTCCCAATTCAGAAACTTGAGCACAAAATCCAGTGCTAAGGGAATGCTGTACTGTCGGAGATATATTTTAGATGATAAACCAAGGCCCTGTCTGCCCGATCAGGTGGATATAAAAGACTCAGTGACACTATTCAAAGAAGAGCAGTGGAATTTTCCTTGGCACCCTGGCCCATATTTATCCCTCGATTGACATAAGTATCTGATCGGTACTACTTTGATTTGTGGGAGCTTGCTGTGCACAAATTGGCTGCCATATTTCCTTCGTTACTACAGTGACTACGCATCAAAAGTACCCCATCGACCATAAAGTGCATTAGAGCAACCTGAAGTTGTTAAAAGCACTATTGAAATGCAAATTCTTTCTTCTAGTGGGGCCAGACCCCAACTGTATCATGACATTCACTTCTCTTAACCCTACAATTTTTCTTAGTCCTTTCCTGAAGGCATTCATTAATATATGGAGCATAGTGACTGAATGCTGGTCGCTCTCCTATACCTTGCCCAGTGGCCAGTTTTCACTTGACACTGACGATCATCAGCTATTTGATAATGGGGGTACTTAATCCCAGCCCTGTTCTTGCTTGTCATCTACAGGGGACTATCTCCCAGCAAGGATAACTAACTCTTACAATTCAACAACAGTTTAAAAAAATACTGTATTTATATAATGCCTTTAATGTGTTAAAACATCCAACGGCGCTTTACAAAAACCTAAGGAAAAGAATGAGCACTGACCGAAAGGAAGGAAAATTAGGATAGTGGGGTGGGGTTGTGGGGGTGGGGTTTGTGAGGGATGATGTAGTCGCTGACCAAAAGTTTGGTCAAAGAGGTTGACTTTAATGAGTTTCTTAAATTAGGAGAGAGAGGTGGAGACAGAGGGGATTCAGGAGACTATTCCAGATGGTGGGGCCAGTTAAGTCACGTTGGATAGTGAACAGCCTGGCTGATACCTTCCTCTCCTAGCTCAGCAGTAGACCAGCTGTAGCATTCCCACTGCTAATCTGGATAAAATCATTTAACTTAACTCCGTTCAAGAACACTGGTGACCTGTATGGGTTCTGTTCTACATCTGGCTTTTCAGGCGGTGCCTGAGCTAGAAGGCAAAAGTCTCCCTTAACAACATAATATTTTAACAACATAGACCTTCTTTATTCTAAATTCAAGGGGTTTTAAGTACCCAAACACACATCATAATTTCAGCAGTTAACTGGTGTAGCTAAATGAACCACTTCTGATGTTGTGGAGCCACTACTCTGATTTATAAGCCAATAATTAATGAATGTGATACTGTGGTGTTGCTCTATTAGGTCTGAGCCCCCAAGCAGAAACGAGAGTTGTCCCAAGTGCCCACATTAACAGAGAGAACAGGGAACACATTTAACAGCTGAAGTACTTGCAGGGAATTCACTGCGATCTCTTTACGATGTCCGAAGCCATTAACCTCAGTGATTGAGAGTTGTTTCCTTGTGGGTAGAAACCAATCGGGTCTTGTCCAGTAAGCATGTCCACTATAAAGCGCACTCTGTGGTATTTCCCAGAAATATGCCATCAGGGAGCACTATCATCTCATATTGATTAAATGACAGTTTGAAGTACTGACCCAGTGAAATATTTTAGAGACATGTGCTTTGAGAAAAAAAGGATTTAATGATCATCCCCATAAAAAAGCAATCTTTTTGTTGGCCTAGCTCATAGCATGATTTAAACCCACAGTAAACAAGTCTAATTTGCACAATTTGCTATTGCGAAGGCTCCAACCTTCTTGGGAAAGACCCTCTTAATAACATGTATGACAATAGATGGCAAGAGGCCAGTTATAAAACAAACGCGCTTTCTTTCATTGAGGTATCTAGGGAAAGAGCAAAGGCCTGTACTAAGAAAAATCTTGCATTTGTACGATACCTTTCATAATGGCAGGACACCAAATGGCACTTTATAACAAATGAAGTACTTCTGAAATGCAGTCACAGTTGTAATGTAGGAAATACGGCAGCCAATTTGCATTATCAAAGTCCCATCAACATCAATAAGAGATGTGATTTAGCAAAAGTGTACTGGAAACAGCTACTTGAAGGTAAATCAGAGCCAGAGCAGTTGGAATCATTCAAGGAGGAGATAGTGGGGGTTCAGAGGCAATATGTTCCCATAAGGAGAAGGGTGGGACTCCCAGATCTAGAATCCCTGGATGTAAGAAAGCATAAACGGTCGGATAAAGCCAAAAAAAGGAAGCTTATGCCTGATCCAAGAGCCACTCCAGAAAGCCTAAACGAGTACAGAAAGTGCAAGGGTGAAATTTCAAAAGAAATTAGGAAAACAGAGGGCAGGAAAAGATATAGGCAAGTAAAATCAATGAAAACCAAAAGATCTTTTCAAACACATAAAGACTAAGAGGATAACTATGGAAAGAGTAGAACAGATTAGAGATCAAAAATGTTATCTATGTTTGGAGATGTGGCCACCATGTTCTGTGTACTCTTGGCCTGGTTGCTGGCTTCTGGTATGAATGACTTATCTTCCCTAGACAGACTTAAGTCTTAGTCTGGTACTTGCTTTAATCTGTTTTATTAGCACTATGTGTAAGACATGTTACTGAGTAGGTCTGTCTCTCCTGAGTACAATGTGTTCCATCCTCTCTCTCTCAAGAGTCTAGCACATGACTGCTGATGTCACTGATAGATCATCATCTACATCAGCACTGGCGCATCTATTCTATTAACCCATTACATTACAGCTCTTACTGAATACTTTGTGTCTGACTTCAGAAAAGAGAGGGACAATGCAGGCATTGTAGTTAAAGCGGAGGAGTGTGAACTATTGAATAGAATAAACAGAGAGAGGGGGTGGGGTGGAGATGGAGATGTTCAGGTGTTCAGCGCCTTTGAAATCAGATAAATCACCAGGCCCAGATGAAATGTATCCCAGTCTGCAAAGAGAAGAGGGAAGGAAGAGTGAAGGCTTTGGCCATCATTTTCCAATCCTCTCTTACTACGGCTGTGGTGTTTGAGGACTGAAAGACTGCTGACATTGTTTTAAAAAGGGAGGCCTGTCATCCTAACCTCAGTGGTGGGGAACATACTGTAAACATTTTTAAGAGACAGCCTGAATCATCATTGAGAAAGGCACAGATTAATGAAGGGCAATCAACATGGATTTATTAAGGAAAGGTGATATCTGACTAACTGGATTAAATTTTTTGAGAAGGTAACAAGGATTGTTGATAAGGGTAGCACTTTTTATATATGTTAAATGGAGGCTAGAAAGGTTTTTGACATGATGGGTCAAAAAAGAAAAATCCCATGAGATCTAAGGCAAAGAGGCAACCTGCATACAAAATTGGCTCAGTGGCAGGTGTTGTGTAACTCTAATTGTTCAATATGTTAATCAGATAATATGTACATCATCACAGGAAGTGATGTAACATCACATGATTTACTCTCTCTTGTGCAGCCTCATGGAAGATGTAGCCAGAGCAGTAAGATGTGTTCCAATAAAACTAGCGTTTTGTATACCTCTGCAGAATCATTATATATTCTGTCTTAGTCAAACCATAACAAGAATATTGTATTGGTGGCAGCGCATGAAAAATAGTTATGGCAAAGTCTTTACCATTGCTGAAAAGCTTCAAGAAGTTCACAGGCCACAACCAAGCAGAAGCATGGCTGAATTGGAATCAGGCATTTGCCAGATATCTCACTGCATTGGGCCTCGCTGTGAAGGTGAGCAGTGAGCAGGCCATATGCTGTTATATGCAATGGGTGACAATGCAGATGATATCATTGTCAGGCAGGGTATCAATGAGGAGAAAGTCATGTACAATAAAGTAATCAAAGCACTTGATACATGCTTCAATCTGAGAAAGAATACCATTGTTGAGTGAGCTAAATTTAACAAACGTACCCAGCATCAAGAAGAAAGTGTTGATGCATTCATAAATGACCTGTACAGACTTTCAGAGAACTAGATGGAAGCTTGAAAGATGAACTGATTGGAGATCAAATTGTCATGGGAGTGTTGGATGATGCCTTGTCTGACCAATTGCAGTCAAGAGATGATTAAAAGCAATGCAACTGAGCAGCCAAGCTGAGGTCAGGAAACAGAATTAATCTCTAATTCAAGGTGACAGGGAGTGCCCAATCTCAAAAGCAGCTGACTCAGTAGAGTATGTCAAATGTGAAAAAGGGAGGGGAGACAGGAAGAGCGACCATCAACAGCCTAATCTAATTGCAATAGCTGTGACAGGGACAGACACAGGTGTGAAAACTGCCCTGCCAAAAAGGTCGAATGCAATTTATGCAGAAAGGTGGATCACTTCCAGGCTGTGTGCCATAGCAAGAAGCCTGTACAGAATATGCACAAAGGGAAGTCTTCAAAAGGTGGCAAGATCGATAAAGTAGCTAATATCTATGATATTGAGGTGCCTTTCCTCAGGGAGACCCGGAAACCAAGCCGAAGCTACTGGAGTGCCGATAAGCTAGTTGAGGGAAACAAGGCACACTTTAAATTAGAGGGTCATGAGTCTTTGGAACTCTCTTCCTGAAAAGGTGGTGGAAGCAGAGTCTTTGACTATTCTTAAGGCAGAAGTGGATAGATTCTTGGTAAACAAGGGGGTGATAGGTTATCAACGGTAGGTGAGGTGCAGGTTTCAGGTTACTATCAGATCAGCCATGATCATATTTAATGGCAAAGCAGGCTCGAGGGGCTGAATGGCCTACTCCAGCTCTTTGTACATATGTTCGTTTGGCATGGGTGCAGTCTTTTTGGTTCTTTCTGATGCTGATTGGATGCTCCGTGGTTGGAGAAAAGTTCTCTTCATCCATCACGCAAAAAATCTAAAAGGGCTAGGAAGGGTAGAACTCAAGGTCACAGGAGAACTGAAGGAAGCTCTCCAATATTGAGAGGAAGAGCGCGGAGAGTGGGGAAACTTCATTTTAAAAAAGAGCACGGAGAGCGGGAAGACTTCATTTTCAAAAAGAGCGAGACTTTATAAGGCGGTATGAGAGGGAGAGCAGTGAGACTTCATAAAGAGCACAAGAGGGAGAAGAGATGACGATTGGTGAGTGACAGGTGAGTAAACACTTTATATAAAGTTTAGGTATGTCAGAGCAGCTCGGCCATGTGGAATGTGCATCCTGTGGGATGTGGGAAGTCGTGCAGGTACAAAGTGCCCTCGATGACTATATCTGCATGAAGTGTCACCAGAAACCTGATTTCTGGGTTGCGGAACTTGAGTGGTGGCTAGAGTCACTGTGGTACATCCGCAAAGCTAAGGATTACATGGATAGCACACTTAGAGAGGTAGTCACACTGCAACTAAGATGTACATAGGTAGAGAGGGAATGGGTGACCGCCAAAGTACATAAGAGAAACAGACAGGTAGTGCAGGAATACCCTGAGGCTATCTTGCTCTCTAGCTGCTTTTACATTTTGGATACTGGTGAGTAAGATAGTTCTGCAGAGGACTGTAGCAAGAGCCAAATTCATGGTACCATGGGTGGCTCAGCTGTACAGGAGGAAGAGTGGAAGTGATATACTGGTAGGGAACTCCATAGTTAGAGAAGCAGATAGGTTTTTCTGCTGCCCTGGACATGACTACAGGATGGTATGTTGCCTCCCTGATGCCAGGATCAAAGATGTCACAGAGCAGCTGCAGGGCATTCTCTTAGGGGAGGGTGAACAGTCAGAGGTCATCATCCACGTTGGGACCAATGACATAGGCAGGAAAAGGGATGAGGCCCTGAAAACAGATTTTAGGGAGTTAGGAAGGAAATTGAAAAGCAGGACCTCAAGAGCAGTAATCTCAGTATTACTCCCAGTGCCATGTGCGAGTGAGCATAAGAATAGGAAGATTGAGCAGTTCAACATGTAGCTGGAGAAATGGAGTAGGAGGAAGAGCTTTAGATTTCTGAGGCATTGGGACCTGTACAAGAAGAACGGGTTACACTTTAACTGGACTGGGACTAATGTTCTCGGGGGGAGGTTTGCTAGTGCTGTTAAGGAGGATTTAAGCTAGATTGGTGGGGGAATGGGAACCTGAGAGGGAATTCAGAGAGGAGAGGAGAAATACTGACAGTGGGAAGTAGAGATTTATTCACTGATAAGGAGGATATACCAGAGAGTAGTATCAAGTTAAGTAGAAAACTTGGAGAGTATGATAGAACTAGAGTAGGCTATAGTAAGTCATTAGATGTGGTCAGGACAAGGGAGAAAGTTAAAAAGCCTAAGTCAGGATTAATGTGCATGTATGTGAATGCATGGAGCATGGTTAATAAGATTGGTGAACTACAGGCACAGGCTGACAAGGGGGAACTATGATATTATTGCTATAAAAGAGACCTGGCTCATAGAAAGGCAAGACTGGGTATGAAGTATTCCTGGGTAGAAGGTATTTAGAAGAGACAGGAAAGGAAGAAAAGCAGGGAGTGGCAGTATTGATTAAAGATGGCATTACAGTACTGGAGAGAGAGGATGTTCCAGAGGGGTCAATGATGGGATCTCTCTGGCTAGAGATAAGGAATAAAAAAGGTGCAATAACATTGATGAGTGTAGTATATAGACCACCAACCAGTGGAAGGGATGTAGAGGAACAAATTTGCAAAGAAATTACAGAGGTGCAAGAATGATAGAACAATTAAAATGGGGGACTTCAATTATCCAAATATAGACTGGGATAGGAATAGTGCAAAGAGACAAGAAGGGCGAGAGTTCCTGGAGTGCGTTCAAGATCATTTTCTGCAGCAGTATTCTTCCGGTCCAATGAGAGGGCTGGCACTGTTGGACCTGGTTCTGGGAAATGAGTTGGCCCAAGTGGATCAAATAATGGTGGGAGACCATTTAGGGGACAGTGACCATTGTATCATAGGAATAGGTTGGCCATGGAGAAGGGCAAAAAGCAACCCAGAGCAGGGATAATTAATTAGGGGAAAGCCAACTTTGATGGGATGAGAATGCATCTGAGTCAAGTGAGTTGGAATCAAATGTTGGCGGAAAAGACAGTGGCTGAACAATGGGCTACCTTCAAAGAAAAAGTATTGAGGCAATGTCAAGGTATATTCCCTTGAAGGGAAAAGGTAGGACAAATAAATCTAGAATACTCTGGATGATGAGAGATAGAGGTGAAGATGAAAAGGAAGAAGTACACGTATGACAGATGTCAGGTAGAAAATAAAATGGAGAATCAGGCTGAATATAGAAGAACCAGAGGGGAAGTGAAAAAAACTAATCATAAAAGCAAAGAGAGAGCATGAAAAGAGACTAGCAGCTAACATGAAAGGGAATTCCAAGGTCTTCTACAAGCATATAAATAATAAAAGGGTGGTAAAAGAAAGGGTAGGGCCAATTAGGGACAAAAGAGGAGACTTGCATGTGGAGACAGGGGAAGTAGCAGAGGTATTAAACAAATACTTTGCATCTGTCTTTACAAAGGAAGAGGATGCTACCCAGATCAAGGTGAGAGAGGAGGTAACTGGTACAGTCAAGGAATTTACAATTGAGAAGGAGGAGGTATTAGAAAGGCTTTCTTTACTTAAAATTGATAAGGTACCAGGACTGGATGAGATGTGACAGCGGAAATTTCAGAGGCACTGGTGATAATCTTCAAGTTTTCCTTAGACACAGGGGTTGTGCCGGAGGACTGGAGAATTGTGAATGTCACACCTTTGTTCAAAAAGGGGTGCAAGAATAATGCCGACAGCTACAGACCAACCAGTTTGACTTCAGTGGTAGGGAAATCTCTGGAAACTATAGTTCGGGACAAAATCAATAGTCACTTAGACAGGTGCAGGATAATTAAAGAAAGTCAGCATGAATTCCTTAAGGGAAAATCAAGTTTAATTAACTTGCTGGAGTTTTTTGAGGAGGTAACAGAGGAGGTTGATAAGGGCAATGCTGTTGATGTGGTGTATATGGATTTTCAAAAGACATTTGATACAGTGCCACACAATAGGCTTGTGAGCAAAATTCTAGCTCATGGAGTAAAAGGGAAAGTAGGCACTAGGATAAGAAATTGGCTGAGTGACAGGAAACAGAGAGTAGTGATAAATTATTGTTTTTCAGATTGGTAGAAGGTTTATAGTGGAGTTCCCCAAGGGTCAGTGTTGGGACCTTTGCTCTTCATGATATACATTAATGACCTAGACTGTGGTGTGCAGAGCATGATTTCAAAATTTGTGGATGATACAAAGATTGGAAGCATTGTCAACTGTGATAATGATAGTCTTGAACTTCAAAAGGATATAGACATGTTGGTGGATTGGGCAGACAAGTGGCAGATGAAGTTCAATACAGAAAAATATGAGGTGATTCATTTTGGCAGGGAGAATATGGAGAGACTGTATAAAATAAAGGGAGAAACTCTAAAGGAGGTGCAGGAACAAAGGGACCTTGATGTATATGTACATAAGTCATTGAAGATGGCAGGGCATATTGAGAGAGCAGTTAATAATGCATATAGTATCCCAGGCTTTATTAATAGGGGCATTGAGGATATGAGTAAGGTGGTCATTTTAAACTTGAATAAGACACTAGTTAGGCCTCATATAGGGTACTGCACTCAGCTCTGGGCACCATACTTGACAGAGGCTGTGATGGCATTGGAGAGAGCACAGAGGAGATTCACAAGAATGATTCTAGGGATAAACAACTGTAGCTATAAGGATAGATTGGAGAGGTTGTGTATGTTTTCCTTGGAGAAAAGAAGGCTGAGAGGAAACTTGATAGAGATATTCAAGATCCTGAAGGTTATGGACAGGGCAAATAGTGAGAAACTGTTCCCACGCAAGAGCACATCGAGAACTAGAGGCAATAGATTCAAGAATAATAGGCAAAAGGAGTAGAAGTAATGTGAGGAAAAGTTTTTCACCCAGAGGGTGGTTTGAGCCTGGAATGAACTTCCTGAAAGGGTGGTGGAGGTAGGTTCAATCAAGGTAGTCAAAAGGGAATTGGATTGCCATCCGAAAAGAAAGAATGTACAAGATTATGGGGATAAGACAGGAATAAGATTAGGCAGAATGCTCTTTCAGCAAGCCAGTGCAGACTCGAAGGGCCGAATGGCCTCCTTCAGCACTGTAAAACTTCTGTGTTTCTGTGAAATAATGGCCGTAACCTCTAAGCTCCCTAGCATCAGATTTGGGGGAAATCCCTAAGGTGCTCTGGGGAATCCCTCTGGCAAGTTCCCAGGTAAGGGTTTGAATGGCAATTGCCCTGATGTGCAAGCTTCCACTGGACAATTGCACTGCGCTGGGAACCATCTTAAAATGCGGTTTAACTTCAGATGGTTCCACTAGAGTTATACCAACAGTTACTCAGAAAAAGTTAGAAGAATTAAAACCTCTTCTAACTTCTGGGTAACCACTGTAAAGACCCAGACTGATCCCCCCACAGGACTCCACCCAAAGCCCCGACCCCCTCCAGGGAACTCCCCCACCTCTGACGAACCACCTCTCCCACGCGGTATTCCCCACCTGCCAACCCCCCATGGGATTCCCCCCGCCCTCACGGGACTCCTCACCTGACACCCCAGTCCATGGGCCTGACTCTTAGCCCCCAACCAGACGCCCCCCACCGCACCCCCATGTTTGACCCACAATCCTCGGAATTTCAACCCACCCCACCGGAATGTCCAGCCTGCTCCACCCTTTCCCAATGTCCAACTCCCCCCATCCCCTTGAATGTCCGACCCCACCATCCTCCCGAATGTGCAATCGCCCAACGCCCCCCCCGAATCTCCAACCCCCCCCCACCAATTTCCCCCCAATGTGTGACTCCCCGAGTCCCCCCCGAATGTCCAACCACAACTCCCTCGAATGTCTTGCCTGTTGCACCCCCTCCCGATGTCCAACTCCCCCAACACCCACCTCCAACATCCAACCCCCTCCAATCCCCCTCAACCCCCCAAATCCTTTCCACTTACCTTAGGTACTTACCTTTTCCCTGGCCTGTCAATTTCAATGGGACCTTTGAACTTACCTGCTTTATGGCAGCTTGTGCCGTAAAAAAGGGGGCATGCCCCCCTTCAATTTGACAGTTCTGGACTTTGACGCTGGAGTTCTGAGCCAGCTGCGCTGCCTGGATCTCACTCAGCCTGAGTTGGAAGGTCGGGCGAGGCAGGCACAGAAGGAATTTGGCGTAAGTAAGTGGGCACGGAGTAGCAATCCGATGCTGATTGCCACTCCAAGGAAGTTATGGCTCACTGTATGTGATTCAGAGTCAGAGTTGCTCACTTTTGAGCAGGACGGCCTACATCAGCTTGTAGCTGATTTGCAGAGTAGAGGAGCTGGAAAGCCAAGAAGATCAGCCCAGAAACTTTAGAGCTGAATTTCCACAGCTGTTCACAGGACTAGGAAAGCTGAAGACAGCATACCACATCACACTACATCCTGAAACAAAGTCTGTTTGCACTCAGAAAAGTTCCTTATCTACTCTTGCCAGAAGTAAAGAAGGAAACTGACTATATTGAAGGCAAAGAGCTATTTCACCTGTGACAAAACCACAAGCTGGTGCTTGGGGACGGTCCCAGTGCCAAAACCCAACATGTCCATCAGGATTTACGCAGACCTTACACAGCTGAACAAAGCAGTTGAACACAGAGTTTGTCCTATGTCGTCTGTGGATGAGAGCTTAGCTAAGTTGGGCAAGAGTTCAATCTTCAAGAAGCCAGATGAAAAAAGTGGCTTTTGGCAACTGCTCCTGGATGAAAAGTCTAAGTTTCTCACAACCTTCATTACACTGTTGGGAGGTTTACCTTCAACAGGTTACCCTTTGGCATCACATCTGGGCCAGAAATCTTTTAGAGGCCACTGTCAAATATCCTAGGAGGACTGGATAGATTCATATGTCACATGGATAATGTCCTGATCCATGGATCCACTCTGACAGAACATGACATTAGAGTGTGAGATGTGCTGCGGCACCTAGAGGAAGCAAGACTTACACTCAACATGTGTGAATTTTCACAACTGACTATCAAGCTCCTCGGGCACATTGTGGCTGCATCCTGTGTCAGAGTTGATCCACGGAAGATAAGAGCAATGAAGGAGTTTCCAGCTCTTTGGAATGTGACTGAGCTCCAGGGATTCATGGGTATAGTAAACCAAGCCATAAAGTTCCTACCCAACCCAGCTGTCATCAGTAAGCCACCATATCAGCTGTTGTGACAGGACAATACATGGTTCTAGGAGGAAGCACAACTGGGGTCTTTTGAGAAAATCGAAGTGATCACTCATCTTCAGGAAGAGCAGTTGGAGAGGTGGACCTGTCAGCTCTTGGAACCGGCCCACACTGAGTTCGAAAGGAGAGTGAAAAGAAACGAATTGTGGCATCACAGGAAAGAAGCAATTAGATTGGTTGGAGGAGAAGCTAGCTGTGTGATGAGTATCTGGTGAGTATTTAGTATATGAGAAAACACTGGCAAGTAAAATCAAAGAAAACCCAAAGATGTTATACCAGCACATTAAGAGCAAGAGAATATTGAGAAGATTAAGGAAAGGGTAGGGCCAATCAGAGATGTACATGGTAACTTGTGCATTGATGCTGAAGATGTGGGCAGGGTTCTCAATGAGTACTTTATCTCTGTCCTCACTAAGAAGAGGGATGATGCAGACATTCCAGTTAAAGAGGAGGAGTGTGAAATATTAGATATAAGAAGTATAGTGAGAGAGGAAGTACTGGAGGGAATGGCATCCTTGAAGGCGGATAAGTCACCAGGGCCGTATAGATCGTATCCCAGGCTGTTAAAGGAAGCCAGGGAGGAAATAACGGTTGCTCTGAGGGTCATTTTCCAATCTTCACCAGATACAGGAGAGGCACCAGAGGATTGGAGGTCTGCAAATGTCGTACCATTATTTAAAAAGTATACAAGGGATAGGCCAGAAAATTATAGACTTGTCAGTCTGACTCCAGTGGTGGTCAAATTATTGGAATCAATTATGAGAGACAGGGTAAACTGTCATTTAGAAAGGCATGGGTTGATCAGGGACAGTCAGCATAGTTCTGTCAGGGGAAGATCATGTCTTAATAACTTGATAAAACTTTTTGAGGAAGTAATAAAGAGGATTGATGAGGGTAGTGCAGTGGATGTTGTCTATATGGATTTTGGTAAGACCCCACATGGCAGAATGGTCAGAAAAGTGAGATCCCGTGGGATACAGGGGGAGGTGACAAGTTGGATCCAAAATTGGCTCGACGACGCAAAACAAAGGGTAATGGTCAATGGATGTTTTTGCGAATGGAAAATGGTTTCCAGTGGTGTTCTGCAGGGCTCAATGTTGGGCCCTTGCTGTTTGTTTTATATATTAATGATTTGGACATAAATGTGAGGGTATGATTGGGAAATTTGCAGATGACACAAAAATAGGCTGTGTAGATGATTGTGAAGAGGATTGCTGTCGACTCCAGAATGATATCAATGGTTTGGTTGAGTGGGCAGAAAAGTGGCAAATGGAATTCAATTCAGAAAAGTGTGAGGTAATGCATTTGGGGACGGCAAACAAAACAAGGGAATGCTCAATTAATGGGAGGATATTGAGAGGGATAGAGGAAGTGAGAGAACTTGGAGTGCATGTCCACAGGTCCCTGAAGGTGGCAGGACAGGTGGATAAGGTTTAAAGAAAGCTATGGAATGCTTTCTTTTATTGGATGAGGTATTGAATACAAAAACTGGGATGTAATGATGGGACTGTATAAAACACCAGTTAGGCCACAGCTGGAATTTTGTGCACAGTTCTGGTCACCGCATTACAGGAAGGACATAATTGCTCTGGAGAGAGTACAGAGAAGATTTACAAGAATGTTGCCAGAGCTTGAAAATTGCAGCTATGAGGAAAGATTGGATAGGCTAGGGTTGTTTTCCTTATGACAAAGGAGGCTAAGATGTGACCTAATTGAGGTGTCCAAAATTATGAGGGGCCTAGATAGGGTAGACAGGAAAGATTTGTTTCCCCTAGCTGAGGGGTCAATTACCAGGGGGCATGGATTTAAGGTGATTGGTAGAAGGATTAGAGGGGACATGAGGAAAAACAATTTCACCCAGAGGGTGGTGGGTGTCTGGAATTCACTGCCTAAATTGTGGTTGATGCTGAAACGCTCAACTCATTTAAAAATACCTGGATCTTGCTGTAACCTGCAAGGCTATGGACCAGGCGCTAGAAAGTGGGATTAAAATGAGTGACTATTTTTTTTTTCATCTTTTTTCTGGCCAGCACAGACATGATTAGCTGAATGGGCTCTTTCTGCACCATAACTTTGCTATGGTTCTATGGTTCTATGATGCTGATATCATCTGATATTTTAGCTCACTATGACCCAGAACTGGCTACTATCATTGCTGCAGATGCATCTTCTACAGAACTGGGAGCTGTATTCTTTCAGAGGCAGGTGGATAGAAAGCGTAGACCAGTTTACTATTGGATTCCCTTCACTGACAGAGACTGAAGAGTGAGAGATAGAAACATTAGCTGCTAGATGGGCTTGTGAGAAGTTTGTAGACTATCTTCTCTGTCTCCACTTCAAGGTAGAGATAGACCACAAGCCGCTAGTGGCACTCTGAAATTCTAAGGAATTCGCAAAATGCCTCCATGAGTACAATGATTCAGCCTGAGGATGGTGAGGTTTGATGCAAAGGCAGATTATGTTCCAGGAGAGCAGCCGCATACAGTGGATGTTTTGTCATGTATCTCAGTGGCAAGGCCTGAACAAGGTGATGTAGCCCTTGTTGAAGAGGTAGAAACCTTTGCACCAACAACAACCCCAACTCTACCAGCAACATCTCAATGACTGAATGAAATCAGTGATGCACAGAAATCTGATGAATGTGCTCAGGTTAGAGAATACTGCGTCAAAGGATGGCCAGCACACATGTCACACAATCCCATTCTCAGACAGTACTATGAGCAGAGAGGACACCTTAGTGTGGTTGATGATTTACTCACCCTACGATGAGAGAGTGGCCATTCTGAGAGTTCTGAGACTCAACACACAACGATTGCACCAAGGAAATTTGGGCATCACAAAATATTGAATCAGGACGAGATATTTCATTTGGTGGCCAGGTCTCTCAATGTTGCTGGAAGAGATTATCTCAAACTGTATTACTTTTGCTATTCATCAACAGGAGATAAGAGAACCATTAATGTCATTTTCGTTCCCATCATGACCATGGGAATGTCTTGGGATGGACCTCTTCAAATATAGTGGACAACTACTACAGATGAATAGAAGTCAAGCAACTGCAGGGTCACACTTCTGAAGCAGCAATTACATCACTGAAGGAAATGTTAGCAACAACAGACTCTGTAATGTCAGACAATGAACCACAGTTTGCCAATGAATACTTTAAAGAGTTCATGGCATCATATGGATTTGTCCGTACTACCAGCTCACCAAGATACCCACAAGCCAATAATGAAGCTGAAAATGAAGTGCGTACAGTGAAAGCATTGCTGAAGATGAACAATGACATCCAACTTGCACTTCTGAGCTAGCGTTCAATGCCAATCCAAAATGGTCTCACACAATGTGAACTCCTCAAGGGAAGAAGTCTGAGAACTCAATTCTCTACTGTTACACACACACTCATGCCACAAGTACAAGCTGATGACTTGGACAATATGAGAGAGAAGGGGGACAAATATCATTTCACCCAGATGTGGAACTTTAACAAACGTCACAAGGCATGCAACTTGCCAGCCCTCCAACCAGGAGAGCCAGTTTGCTCCAAATCTAAGCTCACAATGGACAAATGGTTAAACAAACACTACATCCTGGGTCCTACCTCGCCCTAACAGAGCACGGTACAGTGAGATGGAACAGATATGCATTGGTTGCCATACAGAAACAGATTCCTACCCAGCGGAAACAGTCATCTATCCAATCTAACCAGCCAAAGATGCTGCATTAATCCACCAATCAAGATGACAACATGACTGGTGAACCTGAGTCATCTCCCAATTCCCCTCCTGCCCAGGAGGGACGACCTGCAGGACTCAAGACTCCAAACTCCTCCAAAGGAGAAGAGGACCCATTCTGTAAGACCCGTGAAACCACCATGGCGGTTGACCACATAAGAAGAACAGAGGAAAGAAGAGGACCTAAGAGAAGGTTGCAACACACCAGAGTTTGAAGTTGTCTTTTGTTTGATCTTCGCAAGATAGAAATAGGAATCAGAGACCTGGGAGGAGATGTAGTATAAGGGATTAATTCTAACTGTTTAATCTACTAATCACATACTGTGTACATCACCACAGGAAATGATATAAAATCACAGGATTTAGTCTTTCTTGTTCTGCCTCATGGAAGACGTAGCCAGAGCAGTAAGATGCATTTCAATAAAGCTTGTGTTGTGTATACCTCTGCAGACTCAATAAATTGTCTGTATTAGTCAAATAATACCAAGAATATTATAGCAAGAAGCAAAGGGGTCAATGAATGTTTTTGTGACTGGAAGACTCTTTCCACAGGGCTCTGCAGGGCACAGTACTGGGTACCTTGCTTTTTGTGGTGAATTGGACTTTATTGTGGGAAGCATGATTAAGAAGTTTGCAGAAAATAGAACCATTAGCCATGTGATTAATAGTGAGGAAGACAATTGTAGACTGCAGGAAGTAATCAATGGACTGGCTGGGTGGGAAGCAAAACGTTAAATGGAATTCAATCTGAAGAAGTGTGAGATAATGTATTTGGGGGAGACAAACAAGGCAAAGAAATACAAAATAAATGGTGAGATACTGAGAAGTGCAGAGGAACAAAGGGACCTCGGGATGCAAGTCCAAAGATTTCTGAAGGTAGCAGGACAGGCAGATAAGGTGGTTAAGAAGGCAGATGGGGTACTTTCCTTTATTGGCTAAGGCATAGAAAATAAAAGCAGGACTGTTACATTAGAACTGTATAAAACACTAATAAGGTCACAGCTAGAGTACTGTATCACTGTATTAAAGGATGTGTTTGCTTTAGAGAAGGTACAAAGAGATTTCTGAGGATGATGCCAGAATTGGAATGTTTTAGTAATAAGGAAAGATTAAACAGGCTGGGGTTATTTTCTATGGAACTGAGATTTAATTGAAGTGTGTGAAATTATGAGGAGCCTAGGTAGGATGGATGGGAAGAAGTACAATAACCAGGGCACAGATTTAAAGTAATTGGCAGACAGATTAGAGGGGAGTGGAGGAGAAGTTTTTTTTCACACACAGGGTGATGGGGATCTGGAACTCACTGCCTGAAAGGGTGATAGAGGCAGACATCCTCATCACATTAAAAAAAATACTTGAAGTGCCAAAAGCTGCAGGTCTATGGACCAAGGGCTAGAAAGGGGATTAGGTGGATAACTCATTTTCATCCAACTCAGACACAATGAGTCTCCTTCCATCCCATCAATGTTCTATATTTCTATGAGTCTACAATCTATTTTTTAGTGATATCAGTTGAGGGATAAATATTGGCCAGGACACCAGGGAGAACATCCCAGCTGACTTTGAATATTGTCATGGGACCTTTTATGACCACCTGGGAGAGTAGACAGGCCTTAGTTTAGGAACATAGGAACAGAAGTAGACCATTCAGACCCTCAAACCTGTCCTAATACTCAATTAGATAATGGTTAATTTATATCTTTACTCCATTACCCTCCTTAAGCATAATGCTTGGTGGGGGTTGGTTAGCTCAGTGATGCAGAGTGATACCAGGTTCACTTCCTGTACCAGCTGAGGTCATCCATGAAGGCCCCACCTTCTCAACCTCACCCCTTGCCTGAGGTGTGGCAACCCTCAAGTTAAACTCACCACCAATCATCTCTCTGTAATGTGAGAGCAGCCTATGGTCTTCTGGGACTACAGCACCTTTCATTTCAACATAGCAAAAATCAATCAATATCAGTTTTTGAAAGGTTCAATTGACCTAACTTCACTGGGTACTCTTTTGTGAGGTTTGTGTGAAGAAGTGCTTCCTGTCATCACCCGTGAATGGCCTGGTTCTAATTTTATGGTTATGCCCATTTGTTCAGGACTCCGTCCAGAGGACATGAGCCAGAATTTTACGTTCAGCATGCGGGTGCATGCCCGACATGCCCGAGCATAATATGACACATGATGACATCGGGCATGCGTCCCAACGTCATCGTGCACTCGCGTGATATTTCGTTCAACAGGCGCGCACCGGAGTCGGCTGCGCATCTGCCGATAATTAAAAGGCCTATTAAGGCCATTAACAAGGTAATTAACATGAAATTTATGCTGCCCATCCAACCTAATGGTTGGTGGGCAGGCAAAAAAGCCAAGCGGCCTTTACATTTTTTAGGAAACCTCATCCACGAGCGTCACATGAGGGGACATGTTTTATTAAGTTTTTATTGCCTTTATTAATTTTTTTAAAAAGCACTTCAGTCCCCCTGAGGCACGGAGCTGTCTCAGGGAGATTGAAGCGTTCTTTTGCACCCTTGTGCAAACTGCGCGCCAGGCCCGCTCTTCCTCCTCCCCCCACTGGACAGGCAGCGCTCAGCGCTGCCACTCATGAACCACACAATGCGGGCCTTAGTTGGCCCGCCCGCATGAAATCGCAGTGCGGAGCTGATCGTGGGCGGCAGTCGGCTTCCTGACCACCCCCGACCGCTCCCTCCAAGCCCGCCCGATGAGGCTAACATTCTGGCCATGGTTTCTCTCTATCCACCTATCAAATCCTGCGAACATGTTCAATATATCAATTAGATTATCCCTTAAACTGTTATAGACAAGATTAGATTTAGCCATGCCAAGCTGGGCCGCCACGCCCCCCCCACCAAAAAAAAAATCCCTACACCTCTTCATGACCCCCATGCCAAGCTATGGCAGGTCCATGCCCATTCACCTACTATACACTGTATAGAAGCAAAGTTTATTTACACAAGATTAAGGGGTTTCAAGTGCTTGCAAGTTCAGTTGGTGATACTTTAAGCAGTCTGGATGATTGACAATTTTATTGGGCTGTATAGTAAAAAGGAGGTTTTTTTAAGAAAATAGAAAATTATTTGTGAATGACTATTTTTTAAAAAACTTTTCTTTAAACACATCCTGCTGCTACTATAAGGTTCATTGCTTCTATACAGAGTATAGTGGGTGAATGGGCGCAGAAGTAGCATAGATTGGCATGGGGGCATATGGGGCCTTGGGGTTGTTTGAGCGGGCAAGAAAACGGGTGCAGGAAATGGAAAAAATATCAAATTGGTTACATTACACAGAATTACATAGAATTTACAGCACAGAAACAAGCTAGTCAACCTAATAGGTTTATGCCAATATTTATGCTCCACATGAGCCTCCTCCTGCCCTGCTTCATCTCACACTATCAGCATATCCTTCTATCCCTTTCTCCATCACCCACTGATCTAGTTGCCTCTTGAATGGTACTTGCCCAATCATTCTTTGAGGTAGAGCCTTCTACATTCTAACCACTGTTTGGGTGAAGGAGCAGTTCAGAAGGAAGTTGGGGCTGAGGCACATTTTTGGGCCAGGGTAACTGACGGTTTTCCCTACACCTGGCTGCACTTATAGCTAGCCATGGAGAGCATGACATTGAACCTGAGTGCCTGATGTGAAGAAAGTCCCATCCTCTGTCACCTCAATGAATGCAAGCACTTTGTTTTTAAGAAAGCACTTCTTCCTCATAATGCTGAGCTCAGCAGGTCCAATTAATAACCCTGATTCTTCGTATTATAGCAAATAAAAACACAATAAGTATACACTACCACACTTACTCCATTTAGAGTGAGAACAACTGCAACTTGCATTTATGAAGCACTAAACAGCAAAACATCCCAAAACTCTTCAAAAGAGCGTTCTCAAACAAAATATGACACTGAGCCACCTAAAGAGATATTAGGACAACTGACTAATAGCTTGGTCAAAGAGGTAGGTTCTAAGGAGTGACTGACATGAGGAGACAAAGGTAGGGAGAGACAGAGGTTTAGGGAGAGAACTTCAAAACCTGGGGCCTGGCCAACTGAAGGTGATCTCACCAAAGTTGGAGATAAAGAAATCAGTGATGTGTAAGAGGCTTGATTTGGAGGACAGCAGAGATCTTGAAGGATACTGGAGCTGGGCACAGTTACAATGACTGCTATAAACTTAGGAATTAATGTTTGGGATACCAACATATGTTATTCAGCTCTCTGCTACTTGGATTAAGACACTGGCTCATTTAGTTTGAAAAGAATAATGCAGTCTTTAGACAGGGGAATGTCATATTCACCTGTCAAGCTTCAGTTGCTAGCACTGCAGACAAACATTTCTAAGGCTAGTTTTAAACAAGGCTATACAGAAAAATCAACAGAACGGCACTTAACTCAGTGCAATTGCATTGTAATTGTGATTTTAAAATTACCGCCATCAATGCAACGCCCCCTTTAAAGAGATCAAACTCCTTTATGAGATAACATGTAGGCAGAAACGTTACATTTAATTACAATCATTATATCAGATGGTGAAGTTCCCTTTTTAAACAAAATACTATAAATCAAAATAAGACCGGACATACCATCCAGCATTGGCCTAGGCATTGGAAATGCCAAATGCACTCACTGCCTATTTGACCTTGCAAAGTCCTCCTGACTAACACTTGGGGACTTATGCCAAAATTGGACTCACAGCCCAGTCAAGTAACAGCCTGACATAGTCATACTCAATAAATCATAGCTTACAGCCAATGTCCAGACTCCTCCATCACCATCCCTGAGTAGGTTCTGGCTCACTGGCAAGACAGACCCACCAGAGGTGGTGGCACAGTGCTGTACAGTCAGATGGGAGTGGCCCTGGGAGTTCTCAACATTGATTCTGGACCCCATGTAATCTCATGGCATCCAGTCAAACATGGGCAAACAGGAAACCCCCTGCTGATTACCATCTATTGCCCTCCCTCAGCTGATGAATCAGTACTCCATCATGTTGAACACCACTTGGAAGAAATACTAAGGGTAGCAACTGCACAGAATGTACTCAGGGTGATGTGCTTCAATGTCCACCACCAAGAGTGTCTTGGTAACAGCTCTACTGACAAGAACACAAGAAATAGGAGCAAGAGAAGACCATATGGCCCATTGAACCTGGCTGATCTTGGGCTGCAACTCAATTTTTCCACCCATTCCCCACATCCCACAATTCCCTGAGAGGCCAAAGCTTTATCTATCACAGTCTTAAATGTGTTCAATGATGGAGCACCCACAATCTTCTGGGGTAGAGAATTCCAAAGATCCACAACTCTTTGAAGTAATTTCTCCTCATCTCAGCCCTAAATGATCGGCCCCTTATCCTAAGACTGTATTGCCATATTTTAGATTCCTTGGCCAGCAGAAACAATCTCTCTGCATCTATCCTATCAAGCCCCCTCAGAATCTTGTATGCTTCATTGAGATCACCTCTCATTCTTCTAAACTCAAAAGAATATAGGCCCAACCTACCCAGCCTGCCATCATAGGACAACCCTCCTCATTCCAGGGATCAATTTAGTGAACCTTAGCTCTATCGCTCCAATGTAAGTATATCCTTCCTTAAATATGGAGACCAAAACTGCACACAGTATTCCACATGTGACCTCACCAAAGCCCTGTACAATTGTAGCAAGGCTCCTTTATTCCTGTACTTCAATCCCCTTGCAATAAAGGCCAACATGCCATTTGCTTTCCTAATTGCTTGTTGTACATGTATGATAACTTGCTTGTTCCTTGTTCAAGCACACTCAAGTCTCTTTCAGCATCAACATTTACAAGTTTCCCCCTTTTTAAAAAAAATTCTGCTTTTCTATTCTTACAACCCAAGTGAATAACTTCACATTTCTCCATATTATACTCCACCTGCCATCCTGTTATCCACTCACTTAACTTGTTTATATCTCTTTGAGTCTTTCCTGTGTCCTCCTGCAGCTTACCTTTCCACCTAGCTTTGTATCATCAACAAACTTAGATCCATTACTCTTTGTCTCTTTAACATAGATTGTAAATAAGTGAGGCTCCAGCATGGTTCCTTGCGACACTCTATTAGTAAAAGTCTGCCAATTTGAAAACTCCCCATTAATGCCCACTCTCTGCTTCCTGTCCATTAACCAACCCTCTATTTCTGCTAATACATTACCCCCAACTCAATCTTGCCTATTAACCTTTTGTGCTGCGCCTTATCAAACACCTTTTGGAAAAACAGGTATACTACATCTACTGGTTCTCCTTCATCTATCCTACTAGTTACATTCTCAAAAAACTAATAAATTTTTCAAACAGGATTTCTCTTCTGTAAAACCATGTTGATTTATTCTAATCACACCATGTTTTGTAAGTGTGTTGTGAAGACTTCTAAATAATAGATTCCAGCGTTTTCCCAATGACTGATGTTAGGTGAACTGGCCTGTCGTCCCTTGTTTTCTCTCTTCCCCCTTTCCTGAAAATCTGGGGCAGTTTCTGAATCTAATAAAATTTATAGGATCATAGCTAACACATCCACTATCTCTGCAGCTATCTCTTTTAGTACTCTAGGCTGTAGGCCAGTAGGTCCTGGGGATTTGTCAGATTTAAGTTCCTTAATTTTCTCCAATACTTTTTCCCTGCTGATATTAATTACCTTAATTTCCTCACTCTTTTTATCCCCTAGGTTACAGTCTATTTCTGGCATGCTACTTGTGTCTTCAACTGTGAAAACAAACATAAAATATTTGCTCAATGTCTCTGCCATTTCCTCATTCACCATGACAATTTCTCTAGACTCTGCGTCTAAGGGATTAATGTTTACTTTAGCTACTCTCTTCCTTTTTACAAACTTATGAAAGCTCTTATAGTCTGTTTTTATATTTCTGACTAGTTTACTCTCATATTCCATTTTTTTCCCTTTTTATAAACTTTATGTTGGCCCTTCACTGGTTTCTAAAACACTCTCAATCCTCAGACTTGCTCCTGTTCTTGGCAATTTATGAGCCTCTTCTTTTAATCTAACACTAGCCTTAACTTCCTGAGTGAGCCACGAGCTGGCCGAGGCCTAAAGGATATAACTACTCAACTGGATCTGTGGCAGGCGGTGAAGGAACCAACTAAAGGAAAAAACCGACTTGACCTTGTCTTCACCAATCTACCTGTCGCAGGTGCATCTGTCCATGACAGTAATGGTAAGCGTGACCACCACATAGTCCTTTGGAGGCAGAGTCCCATCTTCACATGCCCTCCATTGTGTTGTGTAGCACTACCACCATGCTAAATGGGATAGATTTAGAAAAGATCTAGCAGCTCAAAACCGGGCATCCACAAGGTGCTGTCGGCCATCAGCAGCAGCAGAATTGTGTTCAACCACAACCTTCAACTTTATGGCCCAGCATGCTCTCCACTTTACCATTGCCACCAAACCTGGGGATCAACACTGGTTCCATGAGGCGTGCAGGAGAGCGTGCCAGGAGCAGCACCAAGCATACCTAAAATGAGGTGCCAACCTGGAGAAGCTAAACACAGGATTACATGCATGTCGATCAGTGGATGCAGCATGTGATCCTATACAACAGATCAGATTGAAGTTCCACAGGCGTGTCCCATCCAGTCATGAATGGTGGTGAATAATTGAACAACTAACCAGAGGGGGAGGCTCCAAGAACATCCATTTCCTGAATCTTGAGCCCAACATGTCAGTGAAAGGACAGGGCCTAAGCATTTGCAACCGCATTAAGCCAGAAGTGCTGAGTGAATGATCCATTTTAGCCTCTACTTGAGGTACTCAGCATCAAAGATTCCAGCCTTCATCCAAGTCAAATCACTCCACGTGATATCAAGAATCAGCTGAAGGCACTGGATACAGCAAAGGCTTTGGGCCCTGACAATAGTATTAAAGACTTGTGCTCCAAAACTAGCCACGCCCCTTGCCAAGCTGTTCCAGTACAGCTACAACACTAGCATCTAACACACAATGTGAAAATTGTTTGGGTATATCCTGTCCACAAAAAACAGGACAAATCCAATCCAGCCAATTACTGCACCATCAGTCTGCTCTCAATCATCAGCAGAATTCTAGAAGATGCTATCAAGTGGCACTTACACAGCATAACCTGCTCACCAATTCTTGGTTTGGTTTCTGCCAGGGCCATTTGGCTCGAGACCTTATTTGATACTTGATCCGAACATGAAAAAAAGAGCTGAATATCAGACAAGAGGTGAGAGTGTGGCCTCAGGAGCCCTAGCAAAATTGAAGTCAATAGAAATCAGGAGGAATAGTCTCCACTGGTTGAAGCCATACCTGGCACACAGGATAATGATTGTAGTTGTTGGAGGCCATCATCTCACGCCCAGGACATATTGCAGGAGTGCCTCAGGGCAATGCTCTGTGCCCAACCACCCTCAACTGCTTCATCAATGACCTTCCCTACATGATGGGCAGGATCATTAGGTCGGTGAGCAGGGGGCGGGGCCCACTTGCCAACGCGTAAAATGATGCAGGATGATGTCAGGCGGAACTCCTGACGTCACCCCGCGTCATTTCAATTTTCAGGTCAGCCGGGCCGCAGCTGAATCAGCTGTGCACCTGCCGACCTGTCAATGGCCTATTGAGGCCATTGCCAAAGTCATTAACCTCATTATTGGACCTGCCTATCCAATCTCAGGGTAGGTGGGCAGGCCGGGAGCCCTGGCGGCTTCAGAAAAAACATGAAGCCTCATCCATGGGCGGGATGAGGTTTCATGAGGGTTTTTAAATATTTAATAAATGTATGATTTAAAGTGATGGACATGTCCCAACTCATGTGACAGTGTCACATGAGGGGACATGTCAGGGAAATTTTGTTTTTACACCTTGACCATTTTTAAATTTGGGGCCGATCTCCCTGAGGCAGCACTGAGCCTCAGGGGGATCAATGCGCTCTTTCGTGTGCAAGCATGAAAGAGCACACTCTCGGCTGAGGGAATCCCCCCCCTGCCCGCACAGGGAGGGTATAGTGCTTCCTGGCGGACAACATGCTGGGCGGGCCTTAATTGGCCTGCCCACATAAAATGGGGGGCACCAAGCAGTCTGTGCCCACATGCAGCAAGACCTAGATAACATTCATACCAGGGCTGGTAAGTAGCAAGTAACATTCACGCCACACAGTTGCCAGACAATGACCATCTCCAACAAGAGGAAACCTAATCATCCCTTCTCGATATTCAATGGCATTAGCATTACTGTATAACTTAATCCACTGTCAATATCCTGGGGGTTACCATACACCAGAAACTGAACTGGACCAGCCATTTAAAAACTGGCTACAAGCGCAGGTCAGAGACACGGAATTCTGCAATAACAAACTACCCTCCTGAGTCCCCCAAGCCAGTCTGCCATCTACACGGCACAAGCCAGGAATGTGATGAAATACTCTCCATTTGCTTGGGTACAGCTCCAACAACAGAAGCTTGACACCATCCAGAAAAAGCAGCCCACTTGATCAGCACTCCATCCAACACCTTAAACATTCACTCCCTCCATCACTTGCACACAATGGCAGCAGTGTGTACTATCTACAAGATACATTGCAGCAACGAGCCAAGCTTCCTTCCAAAGAAGGAGACCTTTCAAACCCACAACCTCTACCACCTAGAAGGCAGCAGATGCATGGGAACACCGCTACATGCAAGATGCCCCCCCCAAGCCACATACCATCCTGACTTGGAACCATATGGCTGTTCCTTCACTGTCGCTGGATCAAAATCCTGGAATTTCCTCCCTAACAGCACTGTGGGTGTATCTACACTAGATGGACTGCAGCAGTTCCAGATGGCAGCTCACCACCACCTTCTCAAGGGCAATTAGGAATGGGCAACAAATGCTGGCCTTGCCAGTGGCGCTGACTTCCCATGAAAGGATTAAAAATAAAGCCACAAACCATTGTCAGTCCCTTACTGATCCTTTGACCTTTGTGCAAAAAGATTTCATAACCCACCTGTGCTGTTGTTGCCCTTAACACAGTGGTTCTGAAAAGATTTTGTTTGGTGGTCCCTCTGCCAATTTTGCAATATTGACACACAATCAGTGGGCCACCCTCCCCTCCAACCCCTTCCCCTCCACTCCCCCACTCCCCACACCCCCACCCCCCCCACCTCCCCCCCCCCCCCCCCCCCCCCCCCCACCCCTTCCCCACCAACCACTCCCCCACCTTCTAAACTTCAAAGATAGAGTTGGCTATCAAAATGAATACAGTGTCTGCGGAAAGCCTCCTGATAGGACTCTTACCATTGTGTATGCCAGAATGTTCCGGAACCAAATCCCAGAGGTGGGGGGCGGGAGGAGGGCAAACACTGACATCAGCATGGGCACGGGGAGCGTTCACACAGGAAGCTCCCTGAAGGCAGAGAGCTGCCTCAGGGAGCTGAACAATCCAAAAGCCATTCAGAAAGATCTTAAAATGCCAAGAAAAATGTCCACACGTTAGAATGAGTCACCTAAACATATGGATGCTGAAAATTCTGGCCAAACGTTTTTTTATCTTTTTTCAAGTTAATCCCGGAAACCTCATCCTGCCCTTGTGCCTGCCAAAATATCGCATAAGCGCACGATGATGTCAGGACACTCGCCCGACGTCATCACGCAGTATTTCACGCTCGAGCAGGTCGGGCCCGCGCCCTTACGCTGAGCGAAAAGTTCTGCCCTCTGTTTACTACAACAGTGACTACACTTCAAAATTAGCTCACTGGCTGTAAAGCACTTTGCAACATCCTGAAGTCGTGAATGGCACTATCTAAGCCTAATTCCTTTTTTTTTTCCCTTTAGGGCTGCCAACGCACAAGCCACTTCTTGCCAATATACAGCAACAGATATGACTTGCAAAAGCAAAATAGAGTGGACGCTGGAAATCTGAAATAAAAATCAAAGCAAGAAAGCAACTACAACTGGCCAGTTGGTTACTCAACAAAATTTGACCTAAAAATTGCTGGAAAACAGGGAGTAGAGCAAACGGGTCACCCTGACGTGTGCACAGCTAGACAGTGACATTGTCAACGCATCTTTATAAACAAAGTTCACTATTTTGTTTCAAATCGCGCACAAAGGGAATCATCCCACCACCTTAATAGGGTTGCCAACCGTCCAGGATTAGCCTGGAGTCTCCAGGAATTGAAGATCAATCTTCAGGATATTGCCGTGTGCCACCCTGGAGAAAAATCACCCGGACATTAAATAAGGTTTTTTTTTATCATTTTCTTTGAACATTCCTCTTTTGCGATATAAAAACATTGAAAATGGGGATAAAAAGGCTGATTAATTGACAATCAAGCATCATTCAATTGGGTAATGAGCCTTTTTGCTTTTCAATTGGCGTGGGAAGGCAATGTGTCACAAGGATGGATGTGCTGGTCGACTAATGGCTCGAGCGCGTGGGCAAGTCATATGATAAAACCTCCAGGGATACATTTAATCTCAGTTGGCACCCCTACACCCTGATCTCACCCACCCCATTGTGCTCCCAAAGATGCAAATAAGTTGTGCCTTTGGAAACCAGTGGAGTCAGGGGACCTCATCCTTGGTGTGAAAACTTTTATACCTTTCAAGGCAACCTCCAGACTGCAAAAGGTTTAGTGCCGTGAGTCCCACCAGCTCAACCTATAGCCGAGATTTTGAGAATTATTTATTCAGGCTCAACGGCTTTAATGAAAGCATTCATGAAAATATGACGGATTTTTCCTCCTGAAACTCAGGCAGGTAAGTGTGGTGCATTCACTGTCAAGTTGAACAGTTCCCAGAGCCCTCCAGGAGTTTTGGTGGGTGATTAGTTCCGCAAATTAGTTCAGCTTTAAACTTGATCTCTCAAATTTTACGTTGCCGGATGCTTTACAAGCTTGAAAGTTGAGTATGGTTCACATCTGGGCCTCGAACTGCAATCACAGCTGGATGACAATCATGTGATGCCAGTTTTTGATACTGAATTATTTGGAACTGGAAAATGAGGTAAAACCCGATGGCTCTGCTGCCGGCAATGGGTAAGCTTGTGATGTCAGATGGCCAAAGGTGCCGTCCTTCAGGTGAGACATCAAACCGAGGCCCTCCCTGCCCTCTCAGGTGGATGTAAAGGATTCCATGACACCACTGGAAGAAGAGCAGGGGAGCTCTTATATTTATCAACCAATAGCACTTAAGCAGATTATCTGGTCATTACTGTTTGTGGAACTTAGCAACATACAAAGTGGCTGATGTCTTTCCTATATTACTACCAGTTACTATACTTCCAGAGTAGTGATGTAAAGCGCTTTTGGACATTGTAAATTCATAAGAGGTGCTATAGAGATGCAAGTTCTTTCTATCTTCAACAGCTGCAAACTACCCTCACGATGAAGCCAGTTACCTCATTGGCGTTTCCTACATTCCCGATCTCCTACACCATGGGCCACAGAGGCTGTGTGTGCAGTCCCGCAGTCCTGGGCAGCAAAGAGTTAAAGATGGAAAGTAACTTGCAAAGGTTTGTTTCTCTGATCCGATGGAGCTGTTTCACTTCAGATCAGCCTGTGTATTGATGTTCTGTAACAAGATCATTCCCTCCATATTTACATGTCTCTGACCTTTTTAATTGTAATTCCAGGAAATGTATCACGCAGGGTAATTATCAGCTCCTATTGATTTGAAAGCCAAACTGCACACAAGCTCAAGTGGATGCTCAGTGGCTGTTCACACTGAGCAGTCTATCCCATTGCCCAAGAACAACATGTGTGCAAACAGCAGAAATAACAGTTTCCATTTGCTTTATATCCTGTTTGGATTCCCCCCACAGAGGTACTGTAAAATTATTTTTTGGAATGTCATTAATTTGTCCTTTACATGCAGTTAGCGGAAGGAGGTGGGAGTATGGAGGGATGTAGGAAGAGGAGTATGAGCACATTTAGCCCCTCGGGCCTGCTCTAGCATTCATATAGCTCATGGCTGATCTTCACCTCAACTCCATTTACCCGCCCGTGCTCCACATCCCTTTGATACCCAAACCTAACATGTATCTGTCAATCTTAATCTTGAAAGCTCCAATTGTCCTTGCTTTCACAACCTTTTGGGGAGAGAGTTCCAGATTTCCATTATCTGTTGTGTGAAAAATGCCTCCTGATTTCCCTTCCGAATGGCCTAGTTCTAATTTTAAGATTGTACCCCCTCGATGTGAATTCCCCCCGAATCTTTTTAACATTTTAAGCACTTCAATCAGATATCCCTCAATCTCCTGTACTCAAGGAAGATGTCAAGTTTATGAAGCAGAGAGTCTGACCCACCGCCACAATTGAAAAATGGTGGGTGAGGGTCCTTGCCTGTAATAGGGAAGTTGCGTGTCATTGAAAAACAATAAATCTCAGGGACTGACCCTCTATTCCTTTAAAATGCCCTACTTCTGGTTCACCACTGGCACGTCTAATAGCCCTTCTCACAGCCCACCTACAATATTACTCTACTTTTAAGAAAGTTGGGTAGAGAGAGGCACGTACCATTTTGTAATCATCTGTTCGACAGAACTTGGTAACATTAACATTGCTGGCACTGGGAACAGTAACTTTATAGTTCATTACTTCCAAAGCCAATAGAAAACTGAGGAAGTGCGCTAAAGTGCTCATCAATGTATACTCCGCTCTCTCACAGATCACGTGACAGGGGTCAGTAGGCCACAGCGGAAACGAGAACAGCACAGTACACAGAGCACCCTTACGTTAACACTAACACCAAGTGCCAGCCCATGATGTGTACCGATGGAGTGGCGTAGCGCAGTGCTGAGCATCTGCATATTATTATAAGGCCAGCCCACTGGAATCAGCCCCCCTACGCTGGGCCATCCGAGCACTCCGGTGGGAAAACACGCTGGTGGGAAAACACGCCGGTGCAGAACAGGTCTTGACAAGTGTGATGTGCAGAGGTCGGAACTTACCACCAGGGCCTTGCTCACATCACGGACATCCAAGGAGCAAGAGGTGCTGGAGCCCAACAGCAACGGCACACTGGAGGATCATCCAGCTGTCTGGGTGGATTCTCATGGACATGGTTCTGCCATGAAGCAGCTCATGGAAGGGGAAGGAATCCAGGGGGAGGAGAGAGTCTGGTGGGGGGGTGTTGGATGGGTGAGGATGGAGTGCAGAGAGGGGAATGAGTCCAGGGGAGGAAGGAGAAAGGGTGGAGGAAGAAGTCAGGGTGTCTGAACAGTCATGAAGGGGAAGGATTAAGGAGGGAGGGTGTCAGTCTGGGGCGGGGAATCCAGGTGGAAAGAACTAAAGGTGGTGGGGGGAGTCTGGTGGGGTGGAAAGAGTTCCAAGGGGGGTAGGAGTCCGGGGCAGGGGCAGAATGGTCAGGTGGACATACACGGGAAGCTCTGAAGAGTCCATGACTGCTTCCTCGGGAGCAAACTGAGGGTGGGCGTGGTACAAGGGGATGACGATAATGACCGAGGGCAGAGTGAGGCAGGAGGGTGGGAAGGTGAGGCTGCGACAGTTTCGGTAGAAGGGACGACAAGGGCGGTTGGAGGCAGACACAGACCCTGGGGGCAGGAAGGAAGAGGTCAGGGAGGTTAATGCGATGGGGGTGGGATTTTCAGGAAGGAAGGGAACATAACCGTTCACATGAACACCCCCCAAGGAAAAGGGTTGTGGCTGGTAGGTCACGGAGGGGAGCTGGAAGGTGATGCCGGGATGGTCAACAGTGATGGGGGAAAGGAAATGGGTGACTTGGGGAGGGGAAAGGACGGGGAAAGGTCCTGAAGAAAAATGTTCAATGCACCATACTGGCTAAATCAAAAGTGAAATGAGAGTCATGGGGGGGTGAGATGAGGCACTACATGGGAGTGCGATCAGTGGGTGGGCGGAGATGCGGGTCAGGCTCAGATGGACAACTGAAAGTGAACCCCAGCAGGCAGCATTGAAAATGCTCAGGACGTTGAAATGAGTGGAATGATCTGCGTGAGTTGGGGAGTGTGGCCCTGCCACACACACAATTCTCACTCCAGGATCACTCTTGGGCCGGCTGGGTGCAGCTGAACTTGGTGGGGTGGGGGGGAATAGTGGCGGGAGAGGGGCAGGGCGGGGGCAGTTGGGGTGCAGGGGGATGACTCGTGAAGAAGCCTGTCAGTGAAGCTGAAAGACACCATTACACATTATTCAGCGAAAATGAATGTATTTTCAGATCGTAAAGTGACAAAATTTGTCCACCCATGCAAACTGTATCAGAATTTCTTAACTTTTGAATGCCTTAGACCTCTAGGTGCTGCCCTGACATCTGCAGCAGGGGTGGAGACAGCCTGTGCAATGGTTGGCCCTGTTGCCTCTGATGCCTTCTGCGTGGGCCCTCTGGAGAACCGAGGCCTTGGGGGTCCCGGCTTGCTCTGGCTGTTCTCCTGTGGGCCAGCTGCTCCCTCTGTGGTGACAGGATGAGGTTGAGGGGGTCACAGGCAAAGGGGACTCAGAGGGAGAGGACAGCCTCTGAGATTCCTGAATGCATGACCCAGGAGTGTCCAGCTGCTGCTCCTTCTCCCTTTGGGTGCCTGAGTGCCCCAGACTGATTCCTTGAGGGGAAGGAGCACCGGGGGGGACTTCGAGGTGCCCCGTTCCCCTCTCGCCACTGCAGGAACTCACCCATGGCTATCATGATGGAGCACAGGTCTGCATACATCTCCACAATCTGCTGGACCAGGGTCTCCATGGCATCCGCCATCCTCCCCATGGAGATCTCCATATGCACACATGTGGGAACCACTTCACCGGAGAGCAAGCAGACGCATTCCTCTGACTCGAATGCCACTGTGTTGAGGGCTCCCAACAGCTCTGCGCAATGTTCCCCCACCTTCTGCTGACTCTCCAGGATGAGTTGGAAGGCAAGATTCAGAGGCCCTTCACCTGACTCAGACCTCACAGATGCCTCTTCCCCAGCAGACGTCCAAGTGCCAGGGAGCTTGGCTGAACCTGCCTCCCCCTGCTGCAGATGTTACCGTGTGGTAACCACCAGATTGTGAAACCGAGCCTGCTCTAGATCTAGGTCCCAGTGAGGTGTGTGTCTCTTCGCTGGTGGAGGGTGTGGGTAAGCACTGTGCCGGTTTATTTCCAGCTCTTCAAAGGAGGAGGAGTCCTTTTGGCTGGAGGTGAGGACATGGATGGAGGTGAGGGACTGGCTGGCTGAGGGTGTCGATCTCTTGGCAGAGCTCCCTGTGAACCAAAATAGAGATATGTAGCGCATGGCAGCAGAGTCAAAAGCAGGAGAGGGAGCACTCACATTTGTATTGAGAGGGGGATGATGTGGTGCAGGATCCTCATGAGGATGTTCACTGCCGAACTCATCATCACCGCAGGAACAATGCATGTCCTCACCAGTCAGTGTGATGGCACGCTCCTCAAAGTGAATGAGGGGCCTAATGTGGGCCACTCAACCCCTCGGTCTGGCGCCTCTCCCTGCTGTTATGAGCCAGCTTCTCCTGCATGAAAACAGGTGGAGAGAGTGTGAGCAGGACACATGGCACTACGTGGAATGTTTGTGTGGTGAGCGGAGACGTGGACAGGACGCGGATCCAAGCTCGAGAGGATATGAGCCTGATAGAGATAAGAGGATGTGTGTGAGAGTTAGTGGTGTTGTCCCTTGAGATCCCTGTGGATGCGTGTTGGGTTTGTGTGTGTGAGTTGAGACTGATGAGAAGAGTGAATTACCCTGGTAGAATGGATGAGACCATTCATCCTGTTGTGGCACTGGGTGGCTATCCTCTTTTGCAGGGCATTGGCGCTGACCACTGCTGCCACTGCCTCCCAAGCTGGATTATTGGATTGTTGCCCCTCCTGCCGCCAGAACGGGGTTAGAGGACATCATGGCAGGCCTCCACTGCATCCAAAAGGCACTAGGGGGAATGCATCATTAAACGAGGGGGCTGCAATCTTTTTGCCTTTCGGGGCCATGTTGTCTGTGCAGCAGTCCTGGGCTGGATGCATTGAGAGGTGTGCGCGCGGCTATACTTTAAATATGGTGCCCAGTGTGATGAAGCAATGAGGTGAGGGAGTGGCGGGTGAGTGAGAGCCTGCCCCTCGTCGAAGCGGCATGTTTCGGGGAACGCATGATTAATGAAGCGGGATTGGAATGATACAGCATGAAAACTGCCATCGCAGCCGGCAGGAAAACATTCCTTACCCCACCCGCTACCGCACTTAGTGTAAATCTGGGACAATTCCACTCTTTGAATCAGATTACTTTCTTTGTATTGCGATCTTTCCAACCTTTTTGTCTGGTGTCATATATTTCATTTTTCTTGTTTAATAAATGTTTTATTCTTTTTGTTAAAGGTTCATGAGCAGACTCCTGTGACTTTGTTCAGTAACTTATCTCCATGGTTTCTAAAAAAAAGCTAGAACCTATCAACCAGGTTTCACTCTGGAATCTGACTTGTCCAGTTGTACATCAGCTGGGATCATAACAAGGTGGGGGCTCTTGCGGGATTAAAAATCCTTCAATTTAGGTGGGGTCTGTGAATCTTTAAAGAAATGAGTGAATAGAAGTACTGGACATAGGACAGAATTTGCTATGAAGCATATTACACTGGTTGAAACGCAAAAATGGCTTCCTCTGTTACTTAGATTTTCTGGGAGTAAAAAGTGTAATTATTTAAAACCCTTGAGTCAGGCTATGCTAAGAGAGTTAGCAGATAAATTGAAGCTGGAAATAAAAGCAGGGTTTTATAAAAATGATATGATTAAATTAATTACCCAGCATTTAGAATTAAAAGAAGAGAAACTTGAAATTGATGTACACAGCTAGAGTTAGCTAAAATTCAGTTGCAAATAAAGCAGCTTGAGATAGAAAGAGATAGAGAAAAACAGAAAAACTGGCAAACGAGGAGAAAGAAAAAGGAGAAATAGAAACACAAAAGCTTAAGCTTGAGTTTCAAAGACAGAAAGAAATCAGACAGCATGACCTGGCTGGTGAAAAATTTAGAATAAAGGAAGAAAGAAGAGACAGTGGTTCAGAAGGTGATTCTGATTCCAATGAGGATTTTGATTTAACTAAAATCTTCATTTAGTGCCTTAACTTACAAAGGATGGAGTTGAAAAATATTTCACCTCAGTTGAAAATATAGCAGTGAAGTTGAATTGGCCAAAAGATGCTTGGACCTTAATGTTACAAAGTGGCTTGATAGGTACAGCTGTGAATGTGTATAGTAGTCTATCAGGAGAGCAATCTTCAGACCATAAAGAACTTAAATGGGTAATACTCAATGCTTATGAGCTTGTCCCTGAAGCTTATCAATTAAAGGTTAGGACTATAAGAACGAAACCTAATCAGACATTTGTAGAATTTGCAAGAGAAAAAGAAATGCTATAGGATCCGTGATTTTGATCACTGAAATTAAAGAACAAAACTGAGAACATGAGAAAATTATTGTGATGGAAGAATTCCAAAATAGCATTTTCCAGTGACCATTAGGACTTAGTTAGATGAGCATTGTAACAAAAATCCGAGAAGTGGCAGTTTTGGCTGATGCCTATGATATCTCACATAGAGAGTTACATGTGGGGAAATGGTTATATGGGAATCAGCAGGGAAACTGGAGGAACAGGAAAGAGCCTAGCTTTATGGAGAAGGAAGAAGATGTTCCAGTCAGGAAAATTCAAGAGAATAAAAGGGGTGAAAATAAACTGGTATGCTTTTTTTTGCCATAAAATAGGGCATCTCAAAGCCCATTATTGGAAGCTAAATGCTAAACCTGTGGCAGTAATAGGAATGCTTGAGGAATTCTCAGAAAATGTTGTACCAGAAAAAGAAATGGGTTTTAAAACTGTAGCAGTGGCATGGGTGAAATGTGTTCCCTCAGAACCACTTAGGAAGAAGCATATGGTTCAGGATAGTCCAGGGAATTCTTCCTTGACTACTGTTGAAGGGAGCCAGGCTACTGGAGTCTCTGGATGTTTATCTCAAAGGGAGAAGTGTTTCCTTACTCCTCCAACAAAATAAGTAAACAAATTAAAATTTTGAGAGACACTGGGCCAGATCAGTCATTGATGGTGGCTGATGATGCAATTTGTGTTCCAGCTAATTAGATGAAGGAAAAAATATTAATAGGAGCTATTCACGGAGTTTATAGACCCATTCCTTTGTGTCAAATCAATTTATGAAGTGACTTAGTAAATGGAATTGTTATGGTGGGAATTATTCTTAGGTCACCTATTGAAGGGGTAGATTTTATTCTGGGTAATGATTTGGTTAGCGGAGACAGTAACATAGCGGCGACTTTCTTGCAGCAGGCATTTGATCATACTGATCTCACCAAACTCAAAAAAATGAGAAGCTTATTGTTGATAACAAGAAATTGAAGGAAAACCTGGTCAGTGTGGAGAGCCAACTTTTCACGCACAAAAGATGAGGTTGCTAATGAGAAACGAGAATTGATGAGAACAATTGAGCATTAGTTACAGGGATTAGAACACTTGAATGAAGACTTGAAATGCCTAAATGATAAACTGGTAGAAGCAAATGCCGAGAAAGTAGATCTTCAGTTAAAACTTAATGAACTTCAAGCATCAGAAGTCTCCATGCTGTATCATCAAAAATGCTTTGAATGGAAAAAGCAATTGCTAGTGAATCAGAACAGTTGATTGAATGCAGAATTAAAAACCAAACCTAGTGAACTGTTGGAACTTCGTCATGAAAAAAGCAATGTGATTCTTGAACTCCATTACGATCTGGAGAACCAATGAAATGTATGGAAGAGCAGATCAAGAATTTAAAAGCAGAAGGGGTAATTTTTAAGAAACAAATTGTGGATCTAATGAGTGAATCGAAGGAGTCTAAAGAGTAGTCAATAACCCTGGAAGAAAGATTCTGAAATGAACTGAATGTCCATGCGATATTGTTAACCTTGTTTAAGGATTCCACAAATAACTCTGAAGCAAAGACAACTGAAATCACCAGAGTAGTCACTGAGCTAAATTAAAAGACCTACAAGCTTGGGAAAGAATTGGAAAAGAGGAGAGTAAACAAATACTTGAATAAAATTGTGAAAGATGTGGAAATAAAAGTTCAATTTTTGAAATGTCAGCAGGAAGAAAATGAATGTGTTCAGAAGACTGTGGAACACCTCGTGGATAAACTAAAAAATGACTTGAGTAAAGAGAGGAAACGTCCTTTAGTGCAAGTTTATTTGTCTAGTGTTGATCAAAATGACGAAAGAGAAAGACTGATATGGAAGAAATGAGTGAGGAAGATAATTTTGAGGTTGGTTGCCAACCAGACTTTCATGGCGTCCATTGCAAATGTTAAGGACCCATTGAAGGTGCATTTCCATTAGCAGAGGAGAAGAGTAGGAAAAATCCCATGTTCTTTTGTATTGAAGTTGAGAAACCTAGGCAAAAGACATAATATGACTGACATACATCCCTAAGTAAAGAGAAGAAGGCCACCAGAGTAATGCTTTGCAGTCACATAAGCAAGGTTAAAACCGTAGTATAAAATAGGAATACAAGCTGGTCAATGTGTTGCTAAAGAAAACTTTAATGTACCTCCACTACCTTTGGTAGACCTTGAAAAGATTACAGGCAGGATTTTCCAGCCCCGCCCACCACTGTGATCATCTGGACATACCGAATATCAATGGACTTTTGGCTGGGCCGCTGAATCTCCCATGGTGGGTCCCACCACAACGGGTCCAGAAAACCCTCGGTCCACAAACCATATAATTGTTGGTGTTCTATTCAGTTTAAAGAAAGTGTTTTGGAGAAACACAAGCATTGAGTTATGATAATCCTATGAGGTTTAAATTCTGCTAATCATACCTTTTGCATGCATTAATTTGTGTTTTGCTTAATATAGTTAATTTTTCTTCGTTAATAAATGTTGTATTCTTTTTGTTAAAAGTTCATCAGCAGACTCCTGTGAATTTGTTCAGTAGCTTACCTCCACGGCTTCTAAATAAAAATAAAAGTTAGGATCAATCAAGCCAGTTTTCACTCTGGGATCTGACTTGTCCAGTATTAACACCAGCTGGGATCATAACAGTACAGTGCTATACAGATAGTCTGTCACTGGCAATTTCAAACGCCTGAATCTAAAACACGGGGGTACAGTCTCAGGATAAGGGGGCAATTATTTAGGACTGAAATAAGGAGAAACTATTTCACTCAAATGATTGTGAATACTTGGAATGCTCTACCCCCAGAGGGTTGTGGATGCTCTGTCACTGAATATATTTAAGGCTGGGATAGACACGTTTTTGGTCTCTAAGGGAATCAACGGCTGTGGGGAGAGGCAAGAAAGTGGAATTGAAACCCAAGATCAGCCATGATTGTATTGAATGATGGAGCAGGCTTGAAGGGCCATGTGGCCCACTCCTAAAATATTTGAGTTCACACCTCCTCTATAACAGAGCAAAAAATTTCAGGCAAATGCTTTAAGCATTCATAGTATAATATCCAAGCTGAGGGCTGCAATATTACTCAAGCATTCCCATTTTGCTGCTTCTTCCACTTTTTCATCCCTAGTCCTCAGAAAATTGCAAGCTTCAGAAAATTGCAAGCTTCAGAAAATTGCAAGCTTCAGTTACAGCAGAACATTGAGTTACTGAGAGCTCGCTTGCTTTTGAAAATAAAATTGATCTTTAACAATTCCCTTAATCTTCATTTTTACATTTAATGGTTGCTTACCCATGTCCTCAGATTACATAGCCCTGAGGTGCAGGTCCAAAATAAGCACACACAGTCAAAGCTGCAGGAAATGAGGGCTTAAGAATCGTTAACTTAAATCAGGGAGGCCATGGAAGGAATGGCATGTACTGTAAAAATAAGCCAAGCTAGATCAACACATTCCCACTTACTTTGGGCATGCAAGGGATTTTCTTTCCTCCCTTAAAGAAGAGCTCTCAGGTAAAAGGTGATTTATGAGGATATGCAGCGCTAAGTAAAGGATGAAGAATGAACAGTGGAAATCGGCAATGGAATGGTAAGTTCATTCCAGATCCAAGGATTAGCAGAGCGTCAGATAAAATTCGGAGATGGAAAAAGGTTTTAACCTGATTACTGGGAAAGTGAATCTATTGATTTACTCAGAGACAACTAGAAAAATTTGTCTATTTAATCTGACAAATAACCGGATTTTGTAATGCACATCTTAGGATGTTTTGTGGTGCAGTGGGTAGTGTCCCTGCCTCTGAGTCTAAAAGCTCCAGGCTCAAGTCCCATTCCAGAACTTGATGGCCAAGGATAGGTGTCTTCATAACCCAGCCAAGCAGGTTGTGTATCAATCTGCAAATCCTTTTGACATACACCAATGGCAAGCAGTATGAGCTGGAGAGACCCTTGGTCAGTCATGTGAGGGAGAGAAAATTGGAGCCTCTATCATCACTATTCTTAGCTCCAAACCACAACATGCACGTAAAAGTGTATGTTGCTGATGGCTGCACCTCTAGCTGTGAGGATTCTCTGCACCTCTAGGTGTATTCGCAGGTTGGAGGGTAGGCAATTTTTGAACTCCTCCGACAGTGCTAGTTCCCACAACCCCTCACAGGTGCATGGGATTTTTGGGGATCTTATCCATTGGTCGAACGCGATTTGCTTCAGCCGTTCAAACTCAATGTAGGTTTGGGTTGGATTCTTACCAGCATTCCAGAATTGCTGGCAGTATGCCTCTGGGACTAACTTGTAGGCACTTAGAATGGCAGCCTTAGTCTGCTCATAACTTAGAGATACCTCAGAAGGCAACATTGAGTAGGCCTCTTGGGCTCTGCCTGACAGCTGCCCTTGAATTAAAAATGTCCAGATCTCTGAGGACCATTTTAGCTGTCCTGCTATTTTCTCAAAGGTGGTAAAAAAATGACTCCACATTACTCTCTTCAAATTTGGGAAGGGATCTCGCATTTTTGAGGGCCTCAGTGAGTGGTTCTGTGTTAGGGGGATAGGGGATGCTGCCAGGTAGAGAGAGGTTTTCCCTAGCAGCGGCTAGTTGTCTTCTCTCTCTCCCTTTGAGCTGCTAGCTCCATTTGCAATTTTCAGAGCTGGAATTCCCTTTCCCTTTCTGGTTCCCTTGCTCTCTCCTCCCTCTCTTTCTGTCCTTCACTCTCTTGAGCTTCCCCCTCTTTCTCTCTTTCCCTCTCCTTTTCCTTTGCTCTCACTCTCTCTCTTTCTCTCTAGCTTTCCTACTCCTTAAATCCTAGCTCCAATTTAAGCTTTTCCAGCTCAAAATTGACTAGTGGAGGGAATTCAGAGTCATGATTGAGCTCTTCATCTGACTGCTTTACTGGTAACATCAGATACAGACGTCCTACCAACGCCCGGATTAGTTCCTTTCTTTTGACTTTTCTGAGCAATTTGAACTGTATCTCCCTAGCTACATTTTCAATTGATCTGTGCTAAGGGTCTCCAAACTTTCCCTGCTTAAATTCCCTTGCCGAACAAACATTTTGGCATCAAATGTTGCCATTTTCTTACCGTTAGAACAAGGACTTTGTTGTGGTAACTTTACTTGTCTTAAAATTAGTTCCAGCAAATTGAACCTTTTACCTTTAATTTGGCTCACCTCTTAACTTGGACTCTGGTCAAATTCAAATTGGATTTTCCAAGACTTGAGCTCCCAATTTCTGTTACAGACAGGAGGGGGATTAATTTAAACGGCCCTGATTTCTCCTCTCACTACCCATCCATAAACAAAGAGGTGTTTCTGATTTCTGATTTCCCCCTTTATAAGTGGTGCCATGTTTTCTCCAACCCTTCAGCTTGGAGTGATCTGATCTTCTATTAATAACCCCACAGCAAACTCAAGATAAGGTAAATGTAATAAACTTGGAATACAGGGCTGGTTTCTTGTAAGAAACAGTAAACTTTGTTTACAGACTCTGGTGAGGCTACATGCTTCTTCCAAGACCAAGGCTAAAAAGCTCCATGCCTAAGATTCCCTGCAGTTAGGGCTGATTCATCTGTACAGTCACATGATCCCCATAAGAATATGAAATGGTTTAACTTACAATTATTACATTCCTCCTCCTTTAATTTTGTTTTATCCTTTTATTTACAAAAAACACATTAACCCATATTATACAAGGCACAAGTCAGGAGTGTGATGGAATATTCCCCACTTGCCTGGATGAGTGCAGCCCCCACAACAGTCAAGAAGCTTGACACTGCCCAGGACAAAGCAGCCCGCTTAACTGGCACCACATCCACAAATATTCACTCCCTCCACCACCGACCACAATAGCAGCAGTACAAGATAGCATCTACAAGATGCACTGCAGGAATTCACCAAGGCTCCTTCGACTGCACTTTCCAAACCCACGACCACTACCATCTAGAAGGCCAAGGGCAGCAGATAGATGGGAATACCACCACCTGGAAGTTCCCCTCCAAGTCACTCATCATCCTGACTTGGAAATATATCACCGTTCCTTTACTGTCACTGGGTCAAAATCCTGGAACACCCTTCCTAACAGCATTGTGGGTGTGCCTACACTACATGGACTGCAGCAGTTCAAGAAGGCAGCTTACCACCACCTTCTCAAGGGCAACTAGAGATGGGCAATAAATGCTGGCCCAGCCAGCAAAGCCCGCATCCAGTGAATGAATAAAAAATATATACAATATGTACAGTCCATGCCATTATAAAGTTAGCCTTTGAGCAGATTTTCGGATTTGGGTGGAGTGATGCAACTCTACAACTGGAGGTTCTTCCATTGGATCGACTTGAACAGGAACTGCAGCTTCAGGGATGTCCCTAGACAATGGCAGTTCAGAATTATTTACTTCAACAGAGACATCAGGTATGTTGATTCTTTGTTAATCTAGCACCTCACGGGTTGAAGTTTCAACTTTGATTTCAGGTAGATTAATTGGTTATTGGAGGGTTTCTGAGGTGATCCACATGTTTCCTAACAATCCTGTTTTCCACTTCTCCATGATAAGATACAGGTCCTGTTTCAGAGACAATTAGACCAGGGACCCATCTCAGTCCAGTTGCAAAATTCCATACAAAAACTGTCTCTCCCACAGTAAACTCTCAACCTTTACTGTGAATGTCATGATTCACTTTCAGACTCCTCTGGTTTCTCTCCACCTTCCCCTCTAAATTAGGGAACACTAGACTCAATCTTGTACGAGGTCGGCACTCCATTAACAATACTGAAGGTGTAATGTTCCTTCTGATAGTTTCTTCATGCCTGTTTTAAAGGTTTGTCCTGCTCGTTTTGCTAATCCATTGGGTGAGGGATGATACGGTGCTGGTCGGATGTGTTTAATCCCATTTAGGTTCACAAATCTTTGGAATTCAGCACTAGTGAAAGCAGTACCATTGTTCGACACATTAACTTTGGGTGAACCATGAACGCTGAAACTCTGGTGCAGTTTTTCAATGGTTGCAGATGAAGTAGGCGATCTCATTTCAAAGACATCCAATCACTTTGAATGTGGGTTAATAATCACAAGAAACATGGTACCTAGAAATGGACCCACATAGTCTATATGTGGTCTAACCCAAGGTCGACCAGGCCACTCCAGCTGAAATGGGCAACTTCTGATGTTGCTGGCACTGGAGACAGTGTTTCACAATTTCTCTATATCACTGTCTATACCTGGCCACCAGAAATAACTTCGTGTGAGCATTTTTGAAATACCAGGGCACGCACTATGAAGTTCTTCCAATAATGGCCCTCTTCCTTGCAAAGGGGTAACGACTCTTGCTCCCCATAACAGGATACCATCTTGACAACTCAGTTCAGATCTACGTACAAAGAATGGTTTTAGTTCTTCAGGAACTTGCGCATTTGGCCATCCTTGTAATACCTTTTTACAGGCTCTTGCTAAAATTGGATCCCAATTTGTCCAATTCTTTATTTGTCTCACGCAGACCAGTGAGGAGTCCAGGAAATTCAATGCAAATACTATCTCTTGAGGTGGTGGAACATGTGTAATACTCTCAGGCAAAGGGAGATAACTGAGGGCGTCTGCATTTGTTATTTGCACACCCGGACGGTGCATAAAAGTGTACTTGTATGTCGACAAAATTAAAGCCCATCTTTGAATTCTAGCAGAAGCTATCAGTGGGATTGCCTTATCTTCATTAAACAACTCTAACAGTGGTTTGTGATCTGACACTGTGGTGGTGTCAACCATGAACTTCTTTACTCCAACTACGATAGATAAGCCCACTTTTTCAATTTAAGAGTAACCTTTCTTGGCTGCAGAAAGGGTTCTGGATACATATCCTATCGGTCTTTCAGATCCATCCCCCATCTTGTGTGGCATTACTGCTCCCACTCCATAAGGCGATGCATCACAAGTGAGTATCAATTCCTTAGACAAGTCATAGTACACCAGCAGACACGGCGAGTGTAAAAGCTTCTTGACTCTTGTGAAAGCTTCCTCTTGTTGTGCTTTCCAGGACCATCTGTGGTCCTTCTTCAATAATAAGTGTAAAGGGGCTAACACTGTAGATAGATTAGGCAAGAATCGACCGCAATGGTTTACAATGTCCAAAAAAGACTTGCGTTGCATGACGTTGGTAGGAGAGGGCGCTTCCTTGATTGCCCTGACTTTCTCCTCTAATGGATGCAACCCTTGGGAATCCATTCAATGACCCAGATACATAACTTCCTTTGCTTGGAAAGTGCACTTTTCTTTTTTTAAACGAACACCAGCCTCTAAAAATCCCTTCAGAGCCTCTTGCAGGTTGGCCACATGCTCTGCTTCTGTGGATCCTGTGATTAGGATGTCATCCGGGTACACTATAACTCAGGGAAGTCCTTGTAGTAAGCTTTCCAGGGTTCTTTGGAAAATTGCACAGGCCAAGGACACACTGAAGGGGAGGTGTGTATATTGGTACAGGCCCTTGGGCATGTTTATGGTGACATAACTTCTTGATGTGTTGTCCAGCTCGAGCTGTTGATACAAATGGCTTATGTTCAGTTTAGTGTAGGATCTTCCTCCTGCAAGTTTAGCATACAGATCTTCAATCTTGGGGATTGGGTATTTGCCTAATTTTGCAGCCTTTTTACCGTTAATTTATAATCTCTGCAGATGTGAATGGTTTGGTCTAGTTTTAGCACAGGGACTGAGTGCTGCCCATTCTGAAAATTGGGCTGGCTGTACTATCCCTAACTTCTCCAAATGACATAAATCCACATCTACATTTTCTCTTAGAGCATAAGGCACAGGTCTTGCCTTTAAAAACCAGGGTGTTGCTTCAGAGTCCATCTATATTTTAGCCTGTAGACCTTTGATTTTCCCCAACTCATCTCGGAATACTCTGTCAAACCTTTTCAGCAATTCTGGAATTCCCCTGTCCTGAGCTGAAGAATTTCTGACAGGCTTAGTTTGATTTCTTTCAACCAATCACAGCCCAGAAGGCTAGGTCCTTCTCCAGTTACAACAATTATTGACAGCTGACCTGTCTGTTGTCCGTATGATACAGGTACAGAGGTGATGCCTTTCACCTGTATTACTTCTCCTGTATTTTTTTAACTGAGCAGCAGTTTACTCCAAACTCAATGGCTGGGTACCTTCTCTGAGGTATTCAAAGATGTGTTCTCCCACCACTGTGGTCAATGCTTCTGTGTCAACCTCCGTGACCAGAGGCTTTCTGTTTACTTGAAGGGTAACAGTGAACAGTGATTGGTTCATTGTTCCTGGCCTTCAGATTGTGTAGGGAATAAACGCCAGCCTCAGTAACCTCTCGCTCATTCATACTGTGCACTTTATGTAACTTGACCTGATGTCTGAGTGGCTGCCTTGACCTGGTCCTGCACTGTTTAGCAACATGCTCTTTTTTGTGGCAATAGTGGCATTCTGCCTCTTTAAATCTACAGACTTTGAGTGCATGATTTCCCCACAACAGGGGAAGTCTGGGTTACTGGTGAGCTGCTTCCAGTATTTCTTTTTTCTAGCGGTAGGGACCATGTCCCGCTTCACGGTAACCCCCCTGATCTTCACGCCACGCATGGTGTTAGGTTCCTGCCCTGTTGCTCACTCTGCAGAGCCTGCGAGTCCCTCTCAGCACTCTCCATTGCTAGCGCTATCTCCATGGTGCGCTTCAGGAATATCTTAACTTCTGCAAGCAAACGGCGCTGAATGGCGTCGTTGTTTATGCCGCAAAACAAACGATCTCGCAACATGTCGTTTAAAGTATCACCGAAGTTACAGTGCTCCTTTAACTGCTTTAACTTCGCAATGTACATTGTGATCGACTCACCAGGCCCTACTCGAGAGTTAAACTTGAAATTTGCATGATCACCGAGGGTTTAGGCTGAAAATGTCCCTTCACGAGGTCGACTAGCTCAGTGAAGGATTTGGAATTTGGCGCATTTTGTGCCATCAAACTACAGATTAGGTTATAGGTTTTGGTCCCACAAACACTTAGGAGAATTGCCTTCTGTTTCTCCTCCGCCGATATTTCGTTAGCCACAAAGTAGAAACCTAATCGCTCAATGTATTGACTCCGGTCCTCAATGGATGAGTCGTATGGATCAATTTTGCCAAAGAGGGGCATTGCTGGTGAGTAAACTTCTTTTCTTCCCTTAAAAATCGGAACACTCACAGTCGCGATGTGAGGTGCTGGGTCGGCACTGTTTACCCTCGTCGCCAGTTGTAATAAACTTGGAATGCAGAGCTGGTCTCTTGTAAGAAACAGTAAACTTTATTTACAGGCTCCTGGTGAGGGTATGTGCTTGTTCCAAGACCAAGGCTAAAGAGCCCCACCCCTAAACTGCCCCGAGATTAGGGCTGATTTGTCTGCGCAGTCACATGATCCCCATAACAGTAAGAAATGGTTTGACTTACAATTACTACAGAAAATAAGAGGGTTGGTTTATTTTACACACATACAAAATGCGGGAAACGGGTTTCACAAGGTCTGCCCCTTTTGCACTCGTACAATAAAAGAGGGATAAGGGAAAGAAAGGGGTACAGGGCAAGAGCACAATAAAAGTAAGAGTTATGTTTTCACGTGAGTCCAGAATCAAAAGTCCAATGGGGTATTCCTCCAGAGTTCAGCAGGCTGAAACTGTTGCAGAGTGCTCTGTCTTCCCAGAATCAATGACTTCCCCAATGGAAGAAGGCAGATAGAGATGAATGAGTCTTGTAGGCACAGATACAGGAGTTCTGATGTTCCAGTCATTTACTGTGTATTAGGGCCGGGCACTTTACCTGGACAGGGCTCTTTCTGCTGCTACCTGTTAGATCATAAAATGGTAGACTGCCTGGGTTCAGTTCCACACGGTAATATTACAGATTCTAGCTGCTTGGCGGAGGTCATGTGATATACCTCCCAATTCTTCTCCTGGGTGTTGGACAAAGCATTTATTTTCCCAAGTCTGGAATTTTGAAGTGTTCAATAGAGGAGTCAGGGTCCCTTCTGTCCTTGCCGACATGCCATCTCCATTGGCCAGCTCTGCCTTAGAAATGTAAAGGATGCTGATAAGTTTCTTCGGAATTTGATTTTCTGCAGTCACGGGAACATTAACACCCTTTAAAGGTAACCAGGTCCCTGCTGGTTTCTGAAGGTTAGAAATTCCTCTGGTGTGAGTCATGGCTAGGCAGGGTAAAACCTTGGTCCATTTTTAAAAATAAAATAATAATTTTATAGAATGGCCAGGTTGATGTAGATATATATTTTCCTTGCTGCCTTCTGGCTGGGACAGTCTGTTTTATACAGGTTTAATGTACAGTACCACCCACAGAGTGATGTAAGAAGGCACATGACCTAGAACTAGGGTCAGTGTGGTGTTGGTCAGAGACGTGTTAAGACCTAGGATGGAGATAGCTCCATGCCTGTACCCTTTACTGTATCTTTGTATATAGTTACAAGTAGTTAACAAAGACTTTCTGTTAACACACAAAGACTACGAAGACTACTTTAGCAGACACGTCCTGTTACCAACACCATCCCAACAGGCATTAGCTGATCTCACATCATGGACTACAACATTGACAAGGTGGGATTTGAACATGTTCCAGAAGAGTATTTGCATATTCCTCTTGGTCTCAAATTCCATGCTTCTTTGATCCATTTCTTCCAACTGTCTTCATCTGTCCAGCCTTCCTCATGAACATAGATGGCAATGCCTTTCTGAAATTTCTCTTTGGGGAGAGCTTTGCGCTTGACCATCGGCTTTAATTTTGTGCCATCCGTCATACAAGGTCGATCCACTGTGAACCATGTCTTCACGTGACCAGTCATTTTTACGAATACGTATTTTTTTTACCAATCTTGATAATGGCCTTGTTTGTTGACATGTCAAAATTCAGTGCTTCATCCATATTTTCAATGCAGGCCAATCGATACGCATTCTTCTCTTGATGTCGCATCACAAAATGGTGGAACATGAAGATTTTATCATCGAGTTCAGCTGGCAGATGCCATGGAATTTTAGTTTTCAGATGGAGGACTAAATTGTGCCTTTTCATGAATCATGTGCACCAATTGGCACTGGGCTTGAAATCTGAAATATCATCTTTCTTCGCTTCGGTGAGGGCATTGAGTCGGGTGTCTCCACTGCTGATATATTATTATTTTGCCAATTGCTGCCATTTTTTTCTCCAGGTGAGGCCACTTTCTCAACCTTCCTCTGTTGGCGCATTTATCCATCAGCATCTTTCCTAAATTAGTGGATAACTTGCTCAAGTCTCTAATTATTTTCTCGGCAACATTAAACCCACTTGCTGTTGCACAATTATTAGTCTTCTCAGTGAATGCTACAACTTTGACTCTAAGTTGAGCTACTCTCTTGTTATTCTTTCTCGAAGGCATCCGTGATGGATCATGTGATACACATGACTCTTGCCAATTGCTGATAAAATTGGTAGGGGGGAAAATCTCAAGGTTCCTACGTGTGTCTTTAAATTATTGAACCGTTGTGATTACCCATGAGTAATCAATAATCAGGATGCGATTTGATCCCTGAAAAACCATGGTCAACCTTTACACGAGGTTTATGAAAATTCATGGCCAAAAGTCATGGAGTTGACTTTTAAATGAGATCGACTTTTTCTTGACTATTTACGATATTTACTTCTCCTGTTTGTTATAGCACACTGGCAATATAGCACAATATTGTGCCTGGCCTTTTCCTTCTTCCAATTTGTTACAAGTAACACAGAAGTGAAGAATAATAAGCACTGTTTTCTGTCAAGGGGATTGCCTCTCAATCGAGTTTTTGGAGCATCACTTCTGCTGCCAGACACCATACCCACTTATCGCTAGTACACCTGGAAAGATGTCGCCAAGCTGGCTGTAATTTTCCATCACTGAAACATTGCATTCCCACTATAATAACCAGCAGGAAAATTCCACCTTGTCAACAGGACCTGTCCAGGTATCTCCAAATCACGCGCATCCTCCAAGAGCCAATGATGCTCTGTAAAAATATATTAAGAGCCCTTTGGAGGAGCCCTTTCTTTTGTGTCCTGGCCAATATTTATCCCTCCCAGCATTGTGAAACACAGATTATCTAGCCATTTATCTCATTGTCATTTATGGGACCTTGCTGTGTGCAAATTGGTTGCTGCAATTCCTATGTTGTAAATGTACTTCACTTATTGTAAAGTGCTTTCTGACATCCTGGATTTGTGAAATTCACTATATAAATGCAAGTCTCATTTTTATGAATTTGCATGTTGAGGAAAGGGTTGCCAGTCCTAGTGGGATCCTTGATTTAACATGACGACAGGTGACCTCTGCTCCCTTTTGGCCTCTCGCCAGGGAGTATGAAAAGGAGGCTAGACAGTGGTGTGACTGGAGAGGTTTCCACCTCTGTACCCATGCATAGATTCTTCAGGAAGGTTGTGGCTCAGGCAACAAACCCCATAGATCTGACAGGCCAATACCCATGGCTAAGGATCGGGGCTGGATAAAAAAAATGATTATTAATTCATTTGATGCATAATTTTAAACCACTGTGTGTTTATGCCTAATGGGTTTCACGATCCAAATAGAAAATGGTGGCTTGGCTTGGTAGTATAAAACTTGAATGTTGCTGAAGCTTACACAGGGATACAAACAAAAGGAATATGTTCAAGTGTTGTACCTTTTTTGAATTACCCAGGAGCTTAGGAAGCCTATAATTTCCCATTGCTTTCCCCATGGCAGCGCCTTGGCCAATCAGAGTCAACTTACCAACCAATCAGCACCCTTTTCTCCTGTGGTATAAATTGGTGTGATGGTTTGAAATTTGACATTCTTACATTTGTCCTGATGTGTGCAAGATGGAAAGCTTCAGCAACATGTCTCTTTGCAGCATTATCGACAACAGTGGTGCGATTATAGTAAATAAAATGTTAATAGCACAGAAGGAGACCAATTGCCAATCATATCAATGCCAGCTCTCTGCAACAGCTATTGCCTTTTCCCCATAGCCCTGCGAATGTTTTCTCTTCAGAGTACAAGTGCAAGGAGGTTATGTTGAATTTATATAAGACGCTTGTTAGACTTCAGCTGGAGTATTGTGTGCAGTTCTGGGCACCACACTATAGGAAGGATGTGAACACATTGGAGAGAGTGTAGAGGAGGTTTACAAGAATGGTTCCAGGGATGAGAAATTTCAGTTATGAAGATAGATTGGAGAGGTTGGGGCTGGTCTCCTTGGAGAGAAGAAGGCTAAGAGGAGGTTTGATAGAGAAGTTCAAAATCATGAGGGGACTGGACAGGGTAGATAAGGAGAAGCTGTTCTTGCCTGTAAAAGGATCAAGAATGAGAGGGCACAGATTTAAAGTGATTTGCTAGAGAAGCAAATGTGAGGTGAAAAAAAACCTTTTCACACAGCGAGTGGTTGAGGTCTGGAATGTGCTGCCTGGAAGTGTGGTGGAGGCAGGTTCAATCGAGGCATTCAAGATGGCATTAGATGATTATTTGAATAGAAGCAATGTGCAGGGGTACAGGGAAAAGGCAGGGCAATGGCACTAATGCTCATTTGGAGAGCCGGTGCAGACACAATGGACCAAATGGCCTCCTTCTGTGCCATTAAAATTCTGTGATTCTGTGTAAATGTAACCAGATGGACAAAAGCTAGAAGGACCCTATGACGTGAGAAATTGATGGGACCAGTAAGGGATGTTTATGTGCACTCCTCAGGTTCTGCCACTTAGGATACATTGAACATCGCAGGCCATTGCACACATTCATGTCGCCCTAACAACAATGTGATTTGTATTATTTATTGCACTCTGCCAACGTAAATATACCCTGATACTAAACTAAGCCATCGACTAGAACATTAGAGATGTTCAATATCATGAGGGGGCTGGACAGAGTGGATAGGGAGAAGCTGTTCCCGCCTGTAAAAGGATCAAGAACGAGAGCGCACAGATTTAAAGTGATTTGCAAAAGAAGCAAATGTGACATGAGGAGATCTACCAGGATGTTGCCTGGCCTGGAGAGTTTTAGTTATGAGGAGAGATTGGATAGACTGGGGTTATTTTCCCTGGAGCAGAGGAGATTGAGGGGGGACATGATTGAGGTGTATAAAAGGGGCATAGATAGGGTAGACAGGAAGGAACTTTTCCCCTTGGCGAAGGGATCAATAACCATGGGGCATAGATTTAAGGTAAGGGGCAGTAGGTTTATAGGGGACGTGAGGAAGAATTTTTTCACCCAGAGGGTGGTGGGAATCTGGAACTCACTGCCTGAAAGGGTGGTAGAGGCAGAAACCCTCATAACATTTAAGAAGTATTTGGATGTGAACTTGCGATGCCCTGGCATACAAGGCTATGGGTCTAGTGCTGGAAAATGGGATTAGAATAGTTAGGTACCTGTTTGACCGGCGCAGACTCGATGGACCGAAGGGCCTTTTTCTGTGCTGTAGATCTCTATGACTCTATGACTGATTAGGTGGAGCCTATAGTATAAGGGCCTGGCACATAAAGGGTTAACACACGCTTATGACTCAGCTCGCTGGGACCGAGATCTAGAGCAGGGTTGTGTTCACAATCTGGTAGTCACTGCACAGACAGGTGTCCGCAGCAGGAGGAGGCAGGTTCGGCTGAGCTCCCCAGCATGCATAGAGGTCTCCATGGGGAGAATAGCAGATGCCATGGAGTCCCTGGTCCAGCAGAATGCAGAGATATGTGTAGATCTGCCCCCCATCACGGGAGCTGAGTGCCTGCGGCGGTGATGCAAGAGGGAAACGGGGCACATCGATGCCCCTCCCCACCCCAGATGCTCCTTCCCCTCAAGGAGTCAGGCTGGGGCCCCCGGGCACCCAAAGGGAGGAGGAGCGGCAACTGGACACCCCTGGGTCATCCACTCAAGAATTTCAGAGGCTGTCCTTTTCCTCCAAGCCCCCTTTGCCTGTAACCACCCCCCCCTCAATCTTGTCCTCTGTCACGGCCGTGGGAGCAGCTGGCCCACAGGAGACCAGCCAGAGCAAGCCTGGGCCCCAAAGGCCTTGGCTCTCCAGAGGGCCCACACTGAAGTCATCAGAGGCAACAGGGCCAACCATTGCACAGGCTGTCTCCACCCCTGCTGCAGATGTCAGGGCAGCACCTAGAAGAAGCAACTAAGAAATTTTGATCACAGGAGTGAACGCATTTTGTCACTTTACAATCTGGAAGTCTATTGACTTTCACTGAATAATGTGTAATGGTGCCTTTCAGCTTCATTGACAGGCTTCACGAGTCCTCCCACTGAATCCCCCAGCAATAACAGTTCAGCTGCACGCAGCCAGCCCGCGAGTGCTTCTGGAGGGAAAAGTGTGTCTGTATGTATGTGGCAGGGCCTTTCGGAGCCTCATACAAACACTCTCCGGCGCACACGGATCCTTCCTCCATCACACTCATTTCAACGTCCTGAGCATTTTCAATGCTGCCTGCTGGGGTTCACTTTCAGTTGACCATCTGAGCTCCTGCATCCCCACCCACCCACTGATCACACCCCCATGCAGGACCCGATCTCGCCCACCATGACTCTCGTTTCACTTTCGATTTAGCCAGCATGGTAGTAATACAGTTTTTCTTTTGCTCCCTGTCCTTTCCCCTCCCCCAGTTACCTATTTCCCTTCCCCCATCACTGTCGACCCTCCTGGCATCACCTTCCACCTCCCCTCTGTGACCTACCAGCCACAACCCTTTTCTTTCGGGGGTGTCCAGGTGAACGTGCACGTTCCCTTCCTTCCCGAAAATCCCACCCCTGTCCACATTAACCTCCCCACCTCCTGCTTCCCAGCCCCATGGTCCGTGTCTGCCTCCGAGTCCCCACCAACCACCCTGGCCATCCCTTCTACCGCTACCGTCAAACCCTCAACCTACCGCCTCACTCTGCCCTCAGCCATCCTCACCATTCCATTGTACCACGCCCACCCTCAGTTCTCATCTCAGGAGGCAGTCTTGGACTCATCGGAGCCCTTCCTTGCACGTTCACCTGGACATGCTCCCCGCTGTGGGACTCATCCCCCCCCTTGGAACTCCTCCCCGTTTGAAACTCTTTCTCCCCTTGGAATCCCTTCCCCACTGGAACCCCTTCCCCCCTTGGAACTCCTTCCCTCCCGTTACTCCTTCCCCCCCTGCCCCAGGCTCTCCCACTTAGTCCTTTCCCCCCAGACTCCCACTGCCTTAGCCCTTCCCCCTTCCTGACTCCTTCAGACACCCTTACGTCTTCCTCCACCCTTACTCCTTCCCCCTTCCTGACTCCTTCCTCCAGCCTTACTCCTTCCCCCTTCCTGACTCCTTCCTCCAGCCTTACTCCTTCCCCCTTCCTGACTCCTTCCTCCAGCCTTACGTCTTCCTCCTTCCTGACTCCTTCCTCCAGCCTTACTCCTTCCCCCTTCCTGACTCCTTCCTCCAGCCTTACTCCTTCCCCCTTCCTGACTCCTTCCTCCAGCCTTACTCCTTCCCCCTTCCTGACTCCTTCCTCCAGCCTTACTTCTTCCTCCACTCTTACCCCTTCTGCTCTCATTCCTTACCCCAGACTCCTTCCTCTCCCTGGACTTCCTCCCCTCTCCGCACTACCTTCCCCCCTCTGAACTTCTTCCCTTACACCTTCCACCCCTCTTACACCTACCTCCCCGTCTTCTCCCCATTACTCCCTCCTCCCCACATATTCCCTTCCCTCCTCCCAACCTCCCTCTAACAGCTTCATTCCCCCCTTCCCAACTTCACCCCCTCCGATACCTTTGTTTCCCCCATCTCAACCTCACCCCCCCTGAAACCTTTGTTTCCCCCCTTCCAACCTCAACCCCCCGATATTTTCATTTCCCCCCGACCACATCACACCCCCCGACACCGCTTCCTCTCCTAGTCAATCCTACACATTCCTCTCCCACGCTCCGGTACACCTTCCTCTTCCAAACACAGCTGGACCTTCCTCTCCGCCCCCTCGGCCATCATCCATTGTAAGCAGATCCCCATTGGTGACTTTCCAACTTCCGTGGGTTGCTTGGCAGCAGAGCCATGTCCTTGAGAATCCACCCAGCAGGCCATGGATGTTCCTCCAGTGTGCCGTTGCTGTCGGGCTCCAGCATCCCCTGCTCCTCCGATGTTGGTGATGCGAGCAAGGCCCTGGCGCTAAGTCCCGATTTCTGCGCGTCACAGTTGTCAAGACGTGTTCTGCACCGCCATGTTTTCCCGCCGATGTGGACCAACAACCCAGTGTGGGGGGGGTGATGATTCCGGCAGGCTGGCCCTATAATGATATGCAGATGTATTACAATGAGGTTCCCGACCTCTGACCTGCGTGAAGCGCGGCCCGCCATTGGCGGGCTGGATGGACAATCGTAAACTGGTTTCACGTCTTCGTGAAACCGATTTTCGTCCTTCTCGCCCGACTGTCCGCTCACACCACTGAACACGCTCGACACCAGTGGGCACAGGAAAATTCCACCCAAGAAATCAATGAATTATCTGCAAAATTTAATGTAATTTTAATATCATTTGACACTTATTTTAATATCAGAAGTAACAAAATCCTTGAAAGGGCTAAATTTAATAAATGTGTCCAGCAGCCAGGAGAACCAGTCAATTCCTTTATTACTGAGCTGTACAGAATGGCTGAAGGCTGTGATTATGGTTGCCTGAAATCTGCGCTAATCAGGGATAGGATAGTTGTAAGAGGTGTGGACGACACACTCTCAGGCATGCTTCAAGCCAAGGGAGATCTAACACTTGAGAAAGGCACGCAGGTTATCAGGCAATCTAAAATCTGTTTGCAGCACAGAACCATATTAAGGGAAGAAAGCAAACTGTGATACAAATAAACCCCACTGTCCAGTTCATGAAGCAGCACAGAGACAGGGACACTCCAACCAAGGGAAGCAATACCTTATCCAGCCAGTAGAGTGACCATGCCAACACTGTGGAGCAAAGCGCCCCCACAGGTAAGATCAACATCCTGCAATTTCAACCCAATGCTTTCAATGTAACCGAATAGGACACTTCGGGAAGCTGTGCAAAGCCAAACACCAAAGCACACAGAAGACTCAGCACGCAGAAGAGGATTCATGGGGTCGACACAGCACACCAAGAGGACACATAATTATGCTTCTTGGCTGAGGCCAAAGGTCCTGGATTTTCGCTCTGGAATGAGGACGTCTCAGTTAATGGCCATCTCACAAACTTTAAACTGCACACAGGAGCCAGTGTTACAGTCCTATCAGACAAAGAACCGTGGCTGAGAGACCTCTGGCTACGAGCAACAGACACACCACTTAATGGGCCCGGAGGAATCTGACTTCCGGCCATAAGCATGATTCTGGAACCATTAAGGTATGGCGGGGAACAAACCTTCAAGTTGATGGACATCATCCATAACCAGTCTTTTTCTCTCCTGAACAGAGATGCTTGTGTAACCCTGAACCTCCTCAAAATGGCAGAAGGTGTCAAGACAGCCACTGTCATAAATTGTACAGAACTGTAAGTTCCTGAGAAGATTCTCGCGACTGAGTTCTGAATTGTCTTCTCTCTTTGCAGAGCAGGTTTGTTCACTTCTGTTGCAGGTGCCAGAAGCCCCTCACGGATCAGACCAGCCAACCACTGAAATGGTTTCCACAGCACCTCAATTAGATGATAGTCAAGAGACGAACCTGCAATGAGACCCTCTGGCTCCAACAGAGAGATAAACCCTAAGATACTGCAATCCCCAGCCAGCATGACAGTGCCTCAAACGATGCTGGAACCCAGTAGCAGCCGTCCACTAATGACAGCACATCACACCACCAAACACAAAGGTGAGCTTACTACCAAGCCACACCCTCACAACAGGAAGAGTCATCCTCCATCCCAGCATTCATCACAGCGAGCCACACAAAGGAAGAAAAGTAAAACAAAACACTGTAGAGATGAGCCCAGAGTTTGTCTGCCCCATAAAGAGCGGAATAAACCAACCACTATCTATCAATACAACTGGGGAATTGACAAAATGCGATTCAATACCAAAGAATGGAAAAAGCAAATGAAAAGACACCTCGATGCCAGAACAACCTCCAATTCAGCAAAGTTTACCTTTTTACATTTTTTTTTTATTCATCCACAGGATGTGGGCTTCGCTGGCTGGGCCAGTATTTATTACACATCCCTAGTTGCCCTTGAGAAGATGGTGGTGAGCTGCCTTCTTGAAACACTGCAGTTCATGTGCTGTAGGTACACCCACAGTGCTGTTAGGGAGGGAGTTCCAGGATTTTGACCCAGTGACAATGAAGGAATGGCGATACATTTCCAAGTCAGGGATGGTGAGTGACTTCGAGGGAACTTCCAGGTGGTGATGTTCCCATCCATCTGCTGCCCTTGTCCTTCTAGATGGTAGTGGTCATGGATTTGGAAGCAGCGACCTCCAGCAATAAAGCCTACCACTTCTGTGACAGTAGTCAGAACAAGATATGGAAGGGTTATAAGGCCTCCAGACTGCCTGAACCTATGAACTCAGAGACGTGAGGTGGGGTGGGGGAGATGGGGTAGATGTAATACATGGGGTAAACTGGGATAACTTGTAAATACATTGGATAAAGGCTTCGGGGAGATTGGTGGGGAGCTGTAGTGTAAGGTTCTGGCATATAAAGGGTTAACGTGGGACTGAGTACAGTCCCGCCCACACAGTGATGTAAGAGAACACATGACCCGCACCTAAGGTCAGTATAGTGTTGGACAAAGCTGTGTGTAGAAGCTAACTTGGACCTTTACTGTACCTATGTATGTAGTTTCTAGTAGTTAATAAATACTTACTGTTGGACTACCTAAGACTATGAATAACTCAGTAAGGTATTTATTCCAACACCTTCCAACAGAACCATGCTAATTAAACACCTTCACAATCAGAGGGGAGCCATTTACCTTTTGTTAGTGACTCCGACTTGCTTCATATTAGTAAAAGGTGACTAACAAATCAGACAATTTCAAGCATTATATTTAATTGAGGTCTTCACACTTAAGTGAAGAAAAATCCTTTAAAGATGTAGCGGCAATAAGTGCTCAAAACCATTTATCTAAAGCAAGTGGGTGTTGCAATGATTAGGCTTAAAATACTAACAAATGTAACAAACACAAAGAGAGGTTTGACAATTTGGATTTTTTTCACCAGAACAGTGCAAATTATAGGGTGATGTGAAAGGTGTTTATAATTTTGAAAGGATGTGACAGGGTAGGTAGAAACAGGTGACCTCTTAAAGTTAATAAGGTCATTAAAATCATATGGGTTACTTCACTGAGAGCTTATACCTATCAGGAAGGATTGAACAGGCTGGGGCTCTTTTCTCACAAAAGAGAAGACTGAGGAGGATCCTGATAAAGCTCTTTAAGAGTATGAACGGGTTAGATAGAGCAAACGTAAAGTCAATGTTCCCACTTCCAGAGAAGACCAGAACCAGAGGGCACAAATATAAGATATCCAGAAGGAAAAGAACAGTTCCGGCCATTACTCTCATTTCCCAGTTTTACTGGTGTTTCATTTTGAAGTACACACGACCAGTTTGGGCCAGTATTCATATTTTCCAGTTTTTACTGTTTCTTCCTTCTGGATAGTCACTCATAATAAATCCAATAGGGAATTCAGAGAATGGTTAGAATGTGGACCATGCAACCAGAGGGAGTAGCTGAGGCGAACAGGATAAGCACATGAGTGAGAATGTTATAGGACAGTTGATGGCATCGGATGAAGTAGGGTGGGAGGAAGCTTTGTGGGGCATAAATACAAACATGTTGACTGAATGGCCTGTTTCTGTGCATTAAATACTTTGTAAAAGGAAAGCAGTGATAAAGATGATTAAGTGCAAGGATGTGACTGGGCCACAAAAATGGACCTTACTGCAGCAGAAAATAAAACAGCTTCCATTTCTTCAGTTCATATCATTCTTCTAGGTGCACGAGTGCCAAACTGGAATCATTAGGCTTAGTTCTCCTAAGGAGATTGATAATAACATTCAGAAAAGATTTATCCCAGTGAGGAAGACAACCCCTTTGAGAAGGATGCATAATCAGTGGTTAAGTAAGGAAGTTAAAGATAGCATTAAACACTGCAAATCGGAAAAAATTAGTGGTAGGTCAGGGGATTGGACAGATTTTAAGAACCAGCAAAGAATGACTAAAAAGATAATAAAGAGGCAGAAAGCAGAGTATGAGAGGAAACTAGCCAGGAATATAAAAACAGATAGTAAAAGTTTCTACAAATATTTGAATAGGATAAGAGTAGCTAAACCTGGTGTTGGTCCTCTAGAGTGTGAGTCTGTGGAATTGATAATAGAAAACAAAAAAATGATGGAGGCATTAAATCGGTATTTTGTGTCTGTCCTTACAGTAGAGGACTTAGAAAATCCCAAATGTTCTTGAAGATCAAGAAATGAGAGGGAAGGGTGAACTTAATGCAATCACTATCACTAGGGAAAGGGTGCGAGGAAAACTATTAGACCTAAAGACTGACAAGTCCCCAGGGTGAGATGGCCTGCATCCTAGGGTCTTAAAAAATGTAGCAGCACAGATAGTAGATGAAAGCATAAAAGCAAAATACTGCGGATGCTGGAAATCTGAAACAAAAACAAAAATAGCTGGAAAAACTCAGCAGGTCTGACAGCATCTGCGGAGAGGAACACAGTTGACGTTTTGAGTCCGAATGACTCTTCATTCAAACTAAGGAAATAGAGAAATGAGGTGAAATATAAGCTGGTAGAGAGGGGTGGGACAGGTAGAGCTGGATAGAGGGCCAGTGATAGGTGGAGGCAAAGAAGAGATTGCCAAAGATGTCATAGACAAGAGGACAAAGGGGTGTTGACGGTGGTGATATTATCTAAGGAATGTGCTAATGGGGACACTAAGGGTAGCAAGCAGGACAAGCCTTGGCACCTAGTGGAGGTGGGGTGTGAGGAAGGGATCGAAATGGGCTAAAAGGTGGAGATAAAACAATAGATCGAAATAAATTTAAAAATAGATGGGAAAAGAAAAATACGTTTTTTAAAAATTATAAATTATTGGAAAAAGGGGCATCAGAAAGGGGGTGGGGATGGAGGAGAGAGTTCATGATCTGAAGTTGTTGAACTCAATATTAAGTCCGGAAGGCTGTAGAGTGCCTAGACGGAAGATGAGGTGCTGTTCCTCCAGTTTGCGTTGAGCTTCACTGGAACATTGCAGCAGGCCAAGGACAGAAATGTGGGCATGAGAGCAGGGTGGTGTGTTGAAATGGCAAGCGACAGATAGTAGACGCATTGATTATAATCTTCCAAAATTCCTTAGATTCTGGAAAAGTTCTAGCGGATTGGATAATAGCTAATGTAACACATTTATTCAAGAAAGGAGGGAGGCAGAAAGCAGGAAACTATAGGCCAGTTAGCCTAATATCTGTCACAGGGAAAGTGTTGGAAACCATAATTAAGGAGGTTATACCAGGAGATAGATAATCATGATTTGATCGGGCAGAGCCCACATGGCTTTGTGAAAGGGAAATTGTGTTTAACTAATCTGTTAGAGTTTTTTTGACAAAGTGACATTCAAGGTGAATAAAGGGGGACCAGTAGGTGTGGTGTACTTGGATTTCCAAAAGGATTTTGATAAGGTACCACATCAAAGGCTACAACGCGAGATAAGAGCACATGGTGTAGGGGGTAACATATTAGAATGGATAAAGGATTAGTTGGCTAACAGGAAGCAGAGAGTAGGGATAAATGTTTTTTTTTCAGATTGGCAAGCTGTAACTAGTGGAGTGCCATAGGGATCAGTGCTGGGGCCTCAACTATTTACAATCTATATCAATGACTTGGATGAAGGGATTGAGTGCATGGTAGCTAAATTTGCCAATGACACCAAGATCGGTAGGAAAGTAAGTTGTCAAGAGGAGGTAGAGTGTCTGCAAAGGGATTTGGACAGATTAAGTGAGTGGTCAAAAGCTTGGCAGATGAAGTATAATGTGGCAAAATGTGAGCTTGTCCACTTCGGCAGAAAGAAAAGAAAAGCAGTGTACTATTTAAATGGAGAGAGATTGCAAAATGGTACAGAAGGATCTGGGTGTCCCGGTGCATGAATCACATAAAGTTAGTATGCAGATACTGCAAATGATTAGGCAGGCAAACAGAATGTTGGTGTTTATTGCAATAGGAATTGAATATAAAAGTAGGAAAGTTTTACTACAGCTATACAGGGCCTTGGTGAGATCACCTCTGGAGTGCTGTGTGCAGCTTTGGTCTCCTTACCTTAAATGGACTCATTCCTGGGATGGTGGGGTTGCCATATGAAGAAAGGTTGAATAGGTTGGGCCTACACCCATTGGAGTTTAGAAGAATGAGAGGTGATCTTATTGAAACATATACGATCCCAAGAGGACTTGATGGGGTGGATATCCGGAGGATGTTTCCCTCATGTGGGTGAGACTAAACCTACGGGACATAGTTTAAAAATAAGAGGTCTCCCTTTTAAGACAGGGAAACCTTTTCTCCCAAAGAGCATTGGTGTGTGAAATTCTCTTCCCCAGAAATTGGTGGAGGCTAGGCCTTTGAATTTATTTAAGACAGAGTTAAACAGATTTCTGTTAGAGAGGTGAGTCGAGGGTTTGGGGTGCAGACAGGAAAGTGGAGCTGAGACCACAGCCAGATCAGCCATGATCTTATAGCATGGTGGGGCAGGCTTGAAGGACCCCTTCTCCTTTGTCCCCATGTTCTCCTCATCCTGTTTATCTCATTATCTACAGGTTCTTCATATATAGTTTATTTTAATTGCATTCCTAATTTTCCATAAAATAAAGTGTAATGCTTTAATTCTCTTTTTCCTCCTGGCTCACTCAGCACATTGCAGAGAATGGGACATGTTTAGAAATCCAGCAACTCGTCGATGAAATCAGGGTCTCAAGGCTATTTTTGCAGCTAATCAAAACCTCATACCTCTAAGATTGGTATGGTTGCAGCACCTATGGGACCGAGTCAGTCTTTGGCATTCGTATGCAATTCAAACCTGGAAGAAGGCTGCTGTTAAAGGTACTATATGAAAGTTGCTGTTGTTGTTGCAAGACTAGAGTTGGTAGCATTCTCCCCATCAGCACAAAAACACTTAGGGAAGAATTTTCCTGTCGGCGAGCGGGGACAGGGCCAGCTCGCCGACACGTAAAATAACGCACGGTGACATCGGGCAGGCGTCCCGACATCACCATGCATCATTTAAATTGTCAGTTCGGCGAGTGCACCAAAGGCTTATTAAAGCCATTAACAAAGTAATTAAAGCTGTTAAGAATGCTGCCCGTCCAACCTTAAGGTTGTCGGGCAGGCGAAGAGCCCAGGCGGCCTTCACATTTTTCATGAATCCTCGTCCACAGGCGGGATGAGGTTTCATGAAGGGTTTATTGATTGCATAAAATTTTTTGAAAAAATTAATGGACCTGTCCCAGCTCATGTGACAGTTTCACATGAGGGGACATGTCTTTAAAAATTTTTTTTTTTACCTTTATTACATTTTTCAAAACTTAAACTAATCTCCCTGAGGCACATCCGTGCCTCAGGGAGATTTCTGCGCTCTTTCGCACGCATGCGCAAAAGAGTGCAGGTCCCAACTCTGGGAATCCCACCCCCCCACCGCACAGGGAGCGCACAGCACTTCCGGGTGTGTGACACGCTGGACGGGCCTTAATTGGCCCTCCCACATAAAATGGCGACACGCACCCGATTGGGGGCGCCGATCGGGTTTGCGCTTGCTCCCAACTTCCCCCGCACAAACCCCCCAACAGGGTGAAATTTCTGCCCTTAGACATGTAATCTAACATATGGCCCTGCAAGGGTTAAAAGGTGCCATCTTATTAAAGGTCTTTCTTTCAATGCAGCAACAGCAAAATCGTTAAGAGGCTAAAGATGCGCTGCATCAATTTGTTGTGGCCAGTAGGGTCAGTGAAAACAGAAAATTGATTATTCTTTTAAAACGTGTTTACTAATGGCCTAGTGTTTATTGTCCTTCTAGCTGTTGCTACTTAATGTGAGGTCTTCATTGTAAAGCAGGCAAACAAAATTCCTAATTTTAAATACATTCCTCCTGTTCAATACCCTCATTCAGAGTTTTGGCCTCTATCCTGGTAACAGATTGTTTTGATATTATTGCAACTGAAAGTACTGTGAAGACTTTGATGGGGCGATTTTGGACTGTTGGGTGGTCCCAGAGCACCAGGTTGTGTTTTCATCATTGCTATGAAAAGATCTCCAAAGAAAATCAAGTGCTCCCAAGGTGAAGGTAGAAATGGAAATACCAAAGTCATTACAGGAAGTTTCTGTCATTCCCTGTTTCCACCTTGGCAACTGGGCACCTCCACACTGCCAGGAATCTTGTTTATGCGGTGAGGTTTCAGAATTAATCACAGTAAAATTCAATTCTAATTAAGATCCTTTTCGAGCAACAAGTTCCATATTTTCCAACGACTTTATAAATTGAGATTTTTCTTTTAAATGTGTAAAAAATAAAATACACTTTGATACACCGCCATTTCGATGTAGTATGAAATTTGGAGTGCTGGTTCTAAAATGCATAATTAGGAAGAGACCATAAGAACAAGAATGAGCTTTTAAAAAGAACTGCAGAATGCTAAAACTTTTATTTTTTAACACAGGTTGTTCAGCCAAGGTTTCCAGAGTAAAGGTTCTATTTTCCGAATATCACTCTTTTTTTTTAATGACAACGACAGTGCCAGGAGAAAATGTCACTCTAGCTGCTGAAGGTTGCTTTGATTTCCTAACTTCCTTTTCGTTGCCAGACCATTGATGCACTGAAAAAAAGTCTTTATTAGGGTCATTAGTTACAACCCACCAACTTGAATACGGGTCTGACGTGCTTCAATATTTGGAAGCCATTTATCCTTGCTAAAACTTTTGGTTACCAGCAAGACACGTATTATTATTCGGTAGATTTGGAAAAATGGTCCAGAGTTGAGGGATTTTTAAAAAAATGATCATGGGATGTGTGGGCGTCGCTGGCAAGGCCAGCATTTATTGCCCATCTCTAACTGTCTTTGAGCAGATGGTGATGAGCCGCCTTCTTGAACCACTGCAGTCCACATGGTGTAGGTTCACACACACTACTGTTCAGGAGAGGGATCCAGGAATTCCCCAATGACAGTGAAGGAATGGCGGGCGATATCACTCCAGGTCAGGATTGCGTGTGGCTTAGAGGTGATGGTGTTCCCATATGCTTGTTGCGTTTGTTCTTCTGTGTGGTAGAGGTTGCCCACATCCAGATCTTGCTCATGCGGTGAATTCTTACAAACAGATTAGAAAGCAATGTTAATAAACTTGAGCAGTGTTGCTTGCTTACTCAAGTCCTCTAATAAATCCATTTGTGTTAAGTTGGAAATTACATAACTACAAATAGACATTGCAGCACAATTCTCACAGCAATGTTGTTGCAAAAAATAAAAGTAATTATTTTTCCAATTTGGAAAACACAGGTAACATTGTGCATGAACTCTTGCATTGAGAAGCCTCATTAAAGGAGAAGGGCTCATCGGGAACTATCAAGGCGCAAAACATACAAGAGGAGTTAATGATAAATTAGTAATAAAAACAGAAAATGCTGGCAATACTCAGCAGGTCTGGCAGCATCTGTGGAGAAAGAAACATGGTAAACAATTCAGGTTTGTGACCATTCATCATGAGGGGAGATGCTTGCGTAGTGGGGATGTCACTAGACTAGTCATCTAGAGCACCAAGCTAATGGGACATAGGTTCAAATCCCACCGCGGCCACTGGCAGGATATGAGTTTGTTTGATTAATAGAGATTGGGAATTGAACGATAGTCTCAGAGATGGTGAACATGAAGCTATCAATGATAATAGTAAAAACAAACCTTGTTCATTTGTGCCCTTTAGGGAGGGGAATCTGCCTTTCTCACCTGGTGACTCCAGACCCACCACAATGTGGTTGAATCTGAAATGGCCGAGTGCACCACTCAGTTATACTGCAGGAAAAAGTAAAAGAAATAAAATCGGACTTAGGAAATCTGTTATTGTGGGTTGATCTCAGGCTTCAGTAGCTTCTAACTCTAGAAGAGGTCTTGCTGGAGACAATGGTCCTTTGTTTAAAAACATTTATTTACATGTAACTATTTACAACGGTTAGGTAAGATCAGGGACTGAATTTTTCAGATGGCGGGGGCTTGCTTCCAGCTACCTGGAGAGTCGGTGGGGAACACACCCCCACCAATTTCCCTAAGCCAATTTATGCTCCAATGAGCATTAATTGGCTGCAGTTGGGGCTTTCGCCCCTCACTCGGGAGGAAGTCCCACCTTAGGATTGTCAGTCAGGCTCTCAGTGTGGCACATTTGTGTGTACTGGAAGTGACATATATTAATACACAGACAGAAAGAACATGTACACACATTGCACCTGTTTCAGCTGAACAAAATAAGTGACAGCCATTCACTCACTCATTCCTCAGGGCAATGCCTTGACCAGTCAGGGTCAGGCTGCCTGGTTAAAATTTGAAACAATGCTTTAACTGTCAGTCACCATCACTGGTGCATTCTCCATGGCAATGCCTCTACCAATCAGAGTCCACTTGCCAACCAATCAGCACTCTCTTCACATACAGTATAAATTGTTGTTTACCCCTTATATTGGTATTCTTGCAAAATGTCCTGCTGAGTGCAAGACAAAAAGCTTCGATATATTTCTTTTAAAGCAATACTCAAGTTCTGTGCTACCAAATGACTATGGTTGTGGCTGCTGGAGGTCAGCCATCTCAATCTCACAACACCACTGCAGAAGTTCCTCAGGGTTGTGTCCTAGGCTCAAACAATGTCAAACATTCAATGACCTTCTCTCCATCAGAAGTGGGGATATTCACTGACGATTGCATTTGCAATTCCTCTGATACTGAAGCAGTCCATGCCCATGGCTGGACAACATTCTGGCTTGGCCTGATAAGTGGCAAGTTACATTCACTCCACACAAGTGCCAGGCAATGACCATTTCCAACAAGAGAGAATCTAACCATTGCCCCTTCACATTCAATGGCATTACCATTGCTTAAACTCACACAGTCAACATCCTGGGGATTACCATTGACCAGAAACAGAACTGGAGCAGCCATATAAATACTATGGCTACAAGAGCAGGTCAGATGCTGGGAATTCTGCAACAAGTAACTCATTTCCTGACTCCCCAAAGCCTGTCCACCATCAACAAGAATACTTTCCACTTGCCTGGAAGAGTGCAGCTCCAACAACACTCAAGAATCTCGGCACCATCCAGGACAAAGCAGTCTGTTTGATCAGTGCCCCTTCCAACAGCTTCAACATTCACTCCTTCCACCACCTACGCAGTGTGGTAGCAGTGTGTATTACTTGCAAGACATACTACAGCAACTCACCAAGGCTCCTTCAACAGCACCTTCCAAATCCACGACCTCCACCATCTGGAAGGACAATAGTAGCAGATGCCTGAGGACACACTACCTGCAAGTTCCATTCCAAGCCACATACCACCTTGATTTGGAAATATATCACCGTTCCTTCACTGTTGTTGGGTCAAAATCCAGGAACTCCCTCCCTAACAGCACTGTGGGTGCATCAACACCACATGGACTGCAGCAGTTCAAGAAAGCAGCTCACCACCACCTTCTCAAAGGCAATTAGGGATGGACAACAAATGCTGGTCTAGCCAACTGTGTCCACATCCCACGAAAGAATTAAAAAATGAACCATTCTGAGGGTACAGACCTGTAACAAATATTAATTCTATTTCTCCGTCCATTGATGTTGCCCAACCTGTTGGGTATTTCCAGCATTTTCTGTTTTTATATCAGATTTTCAGCATCAATGGTATTTTGCATTTGTAGATAAATCAGTAAATTGTGTTTGGATAGAATCAAGATTGCGTTTTAAAAGCTAGTGGATTGCAACAGAAAGAGAAGATTGAGGAAAATAAAGGGGAGACGGGGGGGAGCGGATTTTATGGAGCCTGCAAGAGCGGGAAACATAGGGTGGTGGGATAACTAATTGGGCTGGTTGCGAAATTTTGATTTCCCAATGGCGGGTTGAGATGCAGAAAGTCAGCAGCCAGCATGTTTGCACTGGGTTGCACCTCATGCCACACTGTAGGGCTTGTACTTATAATATGTTTGCATGCCATGAATATTCATTAGCATAAAACTTTTAAAAATAAAGCCCCACCTTCAAGATAACATCAGCAGTGCCGGAGAATCTCGTCACACCTGGTTTACATTTGTTTAAAGGTGGCGCGTACCAGTCGGCTTTGTGTGTCTGACGTCAGCAGTTTCCCTTGTTGAACTCGGCAGCACAAGGTAGCGGAACAGGAGAGTGGAAACTTGCATGGGGGCTTGGGACTGCCAAGGGTGAGCCAGTGGTGAGGAGTGGGGTGTGTAGAGTGGAGTCAGGGGCATGGATGAGTGAAGTGGGTAGGGCCTGGCATCCTGGGTGTGTGGTGGGATGGTGGGCACTGTCAGTCAAGGTAAGAAAATGAGGGGCCTAAAGGGCAGGGTCAGTATTGTCCACATGTGGGTCCTTCTCAGGGTGTTGGCTGGCAGAGTCTTTACAGGGCTTTGAGTTCATCTATAACATTTCAACTAACCCCGCTGAAACTGATCTACATCCGAACATACGAATAAGGAGCAGGAGTAGGACAAGGTCCTTTTCAATGGGTAGGAGGGAGGGCCAGCTGAGCCTGTAAGTTCAGCCGTGTCCCACAGAGTGGCGAGTGCAACACTGGACTAACATGAACATTCAATAAAGAATGAACAAACAATAGAAGCTTGTTCCTTCCACATCAAAGTAACCATTAATGCGTCCCAGCCATGAGGCATTTCAATACGTTTAGTCTCTGATTAAGCTGATGCACACATGAATAACGTGGAACCAATGTAATGTGAATTATTTACAAGTAAAATTTAAATTTGAAAAAACACCCATGCCACCCTTGTAGTCTCAGGAAGTCTTATGTTTATTGCTGAAAAAAGACATTTTGTCAAAGCTTTTCATTTTACACTTGTCAGGACAATTGCAAGAATACAAATGTCAGGGAAAGCAATGCCTTGACCAATCAGAGCCAAGCTGCCTGGTTTAAAATTTCAAAAAATGCTTGGCAGTTAACTGTCAGGCACCATTAACTGGTACATTCTCCATGGCAATACCTCTACCAATCAGAGTCCACTTGCCAACCAATCAGCGCTCTCTTCTCATACAGGATAAAGTTGGTGCTTCCCCTGACATTGGTATTCTTGCGATTGTCCTGATGAGTGCAAGATGAAAAGCTTCGACAAAATGTCTCTCTTCAGCAATACTCTTACGTTAATGGCAATGGAATTGGACAGGAATGTTGTGGCCATGATGCAGAGCCTCCCTTGTTTGACCAGGAGACTCTCCTACTGCCCAGCCTTGGCAGCATCATTGTCAGCTGGCAGTGGGTTTACCACTGAAAAGCTTTCCCAACCGCGGAATCGCATGTGTTTCCCCGTGCACCCCGCCGACATTTTAAATTTACTTGTAATCGCGAGGGGAAATGGGAAAAGCCAAAGGGGCAGAAGTGGCACACATGTCCGGCTACTTGCGCCACTGACAAAAACCTGCCCCCAAAGAGTTCCTCCAGTTTAGAAGTTGTGGGGAAGATTGTGTTATGCTGGGGTCTGAGTCTCGCTTTTAACACAGTGAAGATGAAGGATGAAGAGTACGTAGGGTGATGCATTTGGAGTTTGGGGTACATGCACTGGATTGACAAAACGACATAAGTGCAGGAATATTGCAATAACTAAGAAACATACTCAATGGAGGGGGAAGAGACAACATTGGGTACATTCTCAATCTCAATGTAAATGAGAATAGAACATTGGCGTGGGAGAGGAAAATATGGTTGGAAGCTCTTAAATATTCTGCAGTATCAGCCATGCAACACATTTGATATTGCCCAATGCAACACAATATGGATCAGCAATAGGAGAAAAGAAAGAAGTTCTTTTGGCACTTAGTCACTGATGTAATGCAGGAAACGCAGCAGCCATTTTGTGCACAGCAAGATCCCACAAGCAGCAATGAGATCATGGCTGGGGGGGGTGGGGGGACCGGAGTTCCGCAGTGGCCCAGAGTTGAGTCCAGCGGTGGCTTGTAGGCCTGGAGTTTGGCAGCGACAGTGGGGCTCGAAATCTGGAGACTGGAGGAAGGTGGGGGGTAAACTTTGGGGGACTGGAGGGAGGGAAAGGTGAGAGAGTTCAGACCCTGAGACTGGGCGGGGGTGGCGAGAGAGGGAGTTTATACCCTGAGACTGGCACGGAGAGTTTAGACCCTGAGATTATGTTGAGGAGTGGAGAGAAAGGAAGTTTATACCCTGAGATGGGCAGGGGGAGAGTTTAGACCCTGAGATTGGGGAGAGAGAGTTTAGACCCTGAGACTGTGGGGGCGGTGGGGGGATAGGGAGTTTATACCCTGAGACAGGCAGGGGGAGAGTTTAGACCCTGAGATTGGGGAGAGAGAGTTTAGACCCTGAGACTGTGGGGGCGGTGGGGGGATAGGGAGTTTATACCCTGAGACAGGCAGGGGGAGAGTTTAGACCCTGAGATTGGGGAGAGAGAGTTTAGACCCTGAGATGGACAGGGGGAGAGTTTAGACCCTGAGATTGGGGAGAGAGAGTTTAGACCCTGAGATGGACAGGGGGAGAGTTTAGACCCTGAGATTGGGGAGAGAGAGTTTAGAGCCTGAGATCGTGGGGGCAGTGGGGGGAGAGGAAGTTTATACCCTGAGACGGGCAGGGGGAGAGTTTAGACCCTGAGATTGGAGAGAGAGAGTTTAGAGCCTGAGACTGGTGGTGGTGGGGAGTTTAGACCCTGAGACTGGGATGGGGGAGTAAGGGAAAGAGTGTTTAGGCCCTGAGATGGGGCAGGGGAAGAGAGAATTTAGGCCTGAGACTGGGTGGGAGGTTTGTTAAGTATAGACCCTGATACTAAAATGAATTAAGAACTGAGGGAGATCTGGTGGTGCTTTCAAGCGTGTGCTGTATAATGGAAACATTTTTTGGACTAACATGAAATAACTGAATAAATTCAGTTGTTATTTAAACAATTAATTTCCTTTTATTTTTCAATACAGGTTGCTGAGCGCATTTGCGACCTTTGAGCGTATTGGACAGCCTCAAGCGCACGCAATGCCACCCAGAGCCTTGTGCCATTGATCACATTTGATGTCAAAGATGGTAAACACTGCATGCAAAACTCATTCCAAATAAGAACATTTGATGTCAAATGATCACTGATCTTTTCTGAGCATTTGGGACCACAAAAGTGATGACAAAATTTTTGGGTAGGTGGGGATTACGAGAAAAATCATGTGTTTCTCTTTTAATAATGTCACAAGAACCTTTACATTCACCCAAGAGGGGAGACAGGACCTCACTTTCAGTCTCATCTGTGAGATGGTACCTCCAACAGTGCAGCACGCCAGTGGGGTCTTTTCTTGGCAATGAGAGTTTGTCTGTCATTTAGCGTCTGTTCCATCTCCAAAAGCATTGACGAGTCTTGGCAAAGGTTGCAGGGTCTTTTTCTCAATTATTAAATGGAGGGCTGTAAACTGATGCCACTGCTCAACGACTTGGGTAGCAAGCCAACCACTGCAACATTTATATATGATCTGCTTTATCTGATCCTGGAAGAAGTTTGGATCTTTTGACTGGCAGATGGGATGTCGGTCCACCACAACAGCTTCCTCCTTGAGGATGTCCCAAGGGGCCCTGTCACAGCCAAGCTTTGTGTTTATCACTCCAAACACCAATCAATGGTCTCTTGGCCGTGGCCAGGTGGTGCTCAGATGTGCCAATGTGCTGCTCTGCTGTATGCACTCACGTGATTAGGAATCGGTCAATGTCACAAATCGTTAACAACTTTTAACAACCAGGTGAAAAGATATCTGTTGAGCAATTTTTAAAAGCGAAACAGTCAGCCTGATAATATCTGATGGACAGAGTGTGTGGGCAGATGGAACTGCAAGCTGCAACAGGAAAGATCCTGTTCTGTAATTCTGTCAAATACTCTGACAAAGCCCGCTCTTTGAGGATTCTGATAATAATGTCTGCAGGATGCCAAAATCGCCACCTTGGAATTTACCTACTCCATCCAATGCCTGCAAATCCCATTATTCCATATTAGGGATATGGAATGGGATTCGGTGGCACATTTAATAAATGCACTTCCAGACACAGACACCAATCCAGTTTATGGAAGTAAAAACAGTGACTTGACAGTTCAAGGTTCATTAGCCCTGACATTGTTGCTATGTTCTCTCCCCCGTTACAGTTAAAGCTTTAATCCGTTTAAAATAAAAGTTTTACCTGCTCATCTGCTATGATCAGTTGTGGTTTCTAACTCATGAGTCACTAGAACTTTGCTATTTGCCCAAGCATCATTCTCTCACCTTTGAATCAGAACAAGACAGATTGAGACTTAACCCAGGACTTGAACACATATGCCTAGATTCTCTGTTCCCTGGGGTCGTACCCTAAAGGTACCCCACATTTGCACTAGGACAGCCATCTGGAAATCCCCACACAAAGACAGCATGGGAATTGCCCTGGAAGGTTAAACTTCCAATGGGTAATTACCCTGCACCGAGAACCATCTGATGCTCTGATTTAAATTGGAGACTTTGGATGGTTCTGACTCTCTTAGTAGAATAATCACCAAGGAAAAGTTAGAATGATTAAAACTGTTTCTAACTCCTAAGAAACCATGGTGCTGACCCCTCCTGACCCTTCACACTGGACTCCCCGAATAACTCCCACCCACTGACCACCTCCCTACCACCTCCCCCCTCCACCATCCTCCCAATCCCCCTACTACCCATCCAACATCCCCGCCCTCTGACTAATCCCTGACTAACGCCCACAGCCTCACTCACCCCCCACCAACTACCACTCGACTACATTCCCAACCATCCAACTACCAGTGACCACCCCCTACCTCCCTGATGCTCCAACTACCCCCTCCTGCACTGAGAGGACTGCGGAGCTGCTTCCCTGCACTGAGAGGACTGTGGAGCTGCTGTCCTGCACTGAGGGGACTGTGGAGCTGCTGTCCTGCACTGAGGGGACTGTGGAGCTGCTGTCCTGCACTGAGGGGACTGTGGAGCTGTGGCCCTGCACTGAGGGGACTGCGGAGCTGCTGTCCTGCACTGAGAGGACTGTGGAGCTGCTGTCCTGCACTGAGGGGACTGTGGAGCTGCTGTCCTGCACTGAGGGGACTGTGGAGCTGCTGTCCTGCACTGAGGGGACTGTGGAGCTGCTGTCCTGCACTGAGGGGACTGTGGAGCTGCTGTCCTGCACTGAGAGGACTGTGGAGCTGCTGTCCTGCACTGAGGGGACTGTGGAGCTGCTGTCCTGCACTGAGGGGACTGTGGAGCTGTGGCCCTGCACTGAGGGGACTGTGGAGCTGCTGCGCTGTACATTTCTCAGCAGGCCTGGGTCGGAAGTCCAGGTGAGAAATGTGGAACTCCAGACTAAGGTAGGTATAAAGGAGCAGAGTGGCAATCTGACTGTGGTTCAGACTCCATGGAAGTTCTGGGCCTATACCTAGGCTGACAATGCAGTGCTGCAATTGTCCTTTTGGATGGAATAGCACTTCCATTTCTCCAACATCCTTCGCAACCTAAGACATTCCAAAGCGCTTTGCAGCCAATGAAGAGTTTCCGAGCGTAGTCACTGTTTTAAGGTGAACATTGGAGCAGAAAACGTGTGCACAGCAATTCCCACAAACAGCAACATGATCAAGACCAGATGACGTTGTTTGTTTGTGGGGGTGGTGGGGGTTGGAGGGTCGGGGGCAAGGGGGAGCTGTACTGCTGTTCTTCAAAATGATGCCATGGCAACAGAACAACTGCAGGATCTTCGGGTTGCTCAAATTAAGAACATGTGACTACAAATTCCTCAGGCCGTAACCCCAGTGTTGACACTGGAATGACCTCCAGCAGTGCCCTTCACTGCTGGAATTGTGGGGTCAGTCTGAGGGCTCCTCTTCAGTATGGGGCAGATTGGCTGTGAGACCCACTATAGGCCGGCCTAGTGCCCAGCCTTAACCTGCCCAATGAAAACCTGGACATTTGCCCACCCTTGGAAGTAGGGTGGCGGGGGGGGAGTGTGGTTGTGGTTTGATCCCAACCACACAACCCTACCATTCTCTCCAGCCTCCTGCATAAGAGATTTGTGTACATGTTTATTTTAAAAAGTTTAAACGTTTGGAAGTCTGTGGACACACAGAACAACCCCAAGGAATTTTGGGGCTATTGTGTTTTGGTTGCTGTTGGCCTAAGGCAGTCACCGATACTGACAGCTAAAGTATACTTACAGAAGCTCTTAAACATGAACATTAGACCACATTGCATACAGTAGGAGATCTTTCTTTGAGGATGTAAATACTCTGCAAAGGTTTCAGTTGCCATTAGAGATTTAGAAGTCTCCCAGTTGCTGTCAGAGTGCCAGCAGCCACACGGGCTAGCAATATGACAGGGTTGAAGTTGAAAGGTCAGTTGGTCTTGCGGAACTGTCACACTGTTACTGAAGTGCGGCTCGATCTGTGACCTCTCTGTTTGATCTGCAGCTTGAGTCTGCTGTTCTGGTAGGCAGGGAAAACATATCGAGTGTCCACATTGGCTCTTCAGCCACTGCAGTTCGAGGACAGGCTGTCAAACGCTCTGGTCGGAAGCTGTTAAAAGTTTGCAGAAAGCACGAGTAATGTACTGAGTTTTTGACCTGATTCCTCCTGATGGGAAAATGACAAACAGTTGTCTGTGGAAAAAAATACCAGCTTCCCTCACCTCCAAGAAGCACAGTGAGTTCCAAAGGAACAGTTGTCAAATAAAAAGGAGACGCAGCAATGTGTTCAGGCTGATTGGCTTCCTGTGTTCATTTGTAATCTTATACTCGCTCTTTGAAATTAGCCAATTCCCAACATTTTCTCTTTCCTTCCTAATGGATACCATGAGGGTCTGATCTTCAGAGGGCTTTGACTGAGATGCAGGACATTGGAGAAACAGTGAGTGATCCCCAATTTCCTGCCTGCTTCTTCATTGTGATTTGAGGAATGCACTGCCCTCTCAAGCTAGTGTTCAGGTTACACTTTACAAGAGAGGGGGTAACTTTCCCTCTAAGTAGATGGTATTTCTCAGGCTATTCCATATACATTGCTAATTAGTTCCATCTCGCCTTCACCTGTCCACCCTCAATGTTACTTGATGGGTTCAGGCTCTGGGAGCAGTTTATATTCAGGTCCGATTTGTTTGTACAAGTCCATCAGTCTTTGCTGCATCCACACAATTATCTTTGAAACTACTGTGAGATATTCAATATTTCCATGCTGCAGTCCAATCACTGACCCCACAGGAATCTTTCTACCCCTATTTAAAAATAATCGCCTGCCCTTTTTTGCTCCATTCTACAATGCATTCCCTGGAAAGAAGGGAGAATAGATGGCCTCTAAACCATTGAAGCGATCTGTAACAAGGCCCCCAGAGACACAAGAAAGCAGCGAGGTGACTCATTTCACTGATTTGCTTCCCCTCATTAAGGTGAAGGACTCTCACCTGGGCCCACCATCTCTCTTTGTAACCCAGGTTATATCAGGAGATCACCACGCGCGCAATTACAGGCGTGAATTTGTAGCCCAATGCTGAATGTTACAATCTGCCACTGCGCCGACACGTTGACCTGAACTTTGCCAAATCCCAGGTTGTCCCACTGTCAAGATCGAAGGTGGGTCCCGAGCCTGTGCAGATGAAAGGCAGTATCTATTGCTGGTGACAGCCAATTAAGAAGCCACTGCCTGCACTGCCATCCAATCGAGGATGGCGGCCCTGCCTCTCAGAGACACTAGTCAATCAGAGGGCTGACAGCTCAGCAGCCTCAGCAGCACCACCTAGAAGCTGCAGGAAATATTTATCCACTTATCTCTTTTTTCCTTCCAAACTCCCAGCGCAACTCTCTCCCAACTGTATACCACTGGGCCGCCACCTCTTGTGGGTCCGTCCTATCGGAAGGACAGCACATGCCCAGGGATGGTGATGGTGGTGTCTGGGACATTGTTTATAAGGTATGATTCCGTGAGTATGTTTATAAGGTATGATTCTGTGAGTATGTTTATAAAGTATGATTCTGTGAGTACGTTTATAAGGTATGATTCTGTGAGTACGTTTATAAGGTATGATTCCTTGAGTATGTTTATAAAGTATGATTCCGTGAGTATGTTTATAAGGTATGATTCTGTGAGTATGTTTATAAAGTATGATTCCGTGAGTATGTTTATAAGGTATGATTCCATGAGTATGTTAATAAGGTATGATTCCGTGAGTATGTTTATAAGGTATGATTCTGTGAGTACGTTTATAAGGTATGATTCCGTGAGTATGTTTATAAAGTATGATTCCGTGAGTATGTTTATAAGGTATGATTCCGTGAGTATGTTTATAAAGTATGATTCCGTGAGTATGTTTATAAGGTATGATTCCGTGGGTATGTTTATAAAGTATGATTCCGTGAGTATGTTTATAAGGTATGATTCCATGAGTATGTTAATAAGGTATGATTCCGTGAGTATGTTTATAAGGTATGATTCCGTGATGTTTATAAAGTATGATTCCGTGAGTATGTTTATAAGATATGATTCCGTGAGTATGTTTATAAGATATGATTCCGTGAGTATGTTTATAAGATATGATTCCGTGAGTATGTTTATAAGATATGATTCCGTGAGTATGTTTATAAGATATGATTCCGTGAGTATGTTTATAAGATATGATTCCGTGAGTATGTTTATAAGGTATGATTCCGTGAGTATGTTTATAAGGTATGATTCCGTGAGTATGTTTATAAGATATGATTCCGTGAGTATGTTTATAAGGTATGATTCCGTGAGTATGTTTATAAGATATGATTCCGTGAGTATGTTTATAAGATATGATTCCGTGAGTATGTTTATAAGATATGATTCCGTGAGTATGTTTATAAGATATGATTCCGTGAGTATGTTTATAAGATATGATTCCGTGAGTATGTTTATATGGTATAATTCCGTGAGGATGACTATGTCAGGCTGTTGCTTGACTCGTCTGTGGGACAGCTCTCCCAATTTTGGCAGAAGGCCCCAGATGTTGGTAAGGTGGGCTTTGCAGGGTCGACAGGGTTGGGTTTTCTGTTGTTGTTTCTGGTGCCTAGGTCCATGTCAGGTGATGTAAGGGTGTTTTTATTTCATATGCTATAGCCAGGCAGGCATGCCCCAGCAATTGGAGTGGTGAACCCTCCGGCTATGGTGTCAGAGCCACGGGGATTGCCATCACTGCTGCAAAGCCTGCCCATGGACCATGGAGCAGGCAAGAAGGAAGCAGCCCCTTCTCTGGAACCTGCCAGGATGCTGCCACCGCTTACCTGCCAGTCTCCCGATTCAACCGGAGACTGTCCCAATGCTGGTAAAATACTGGTGGGGCTGGAATTGGCTGTTAATTGGCCAATTAACTGCTTTAATTGGCTACCCACATCTGCTCAGAAAGTTGACACGTCACTGCCATTCCTGCCGTTGAGAATACTTTGTAAGAGAGTAAGAGGCGCACGGTCAGTGAGGGGAGACTTCGGCCTGAGTGAGATAGAGATCGAGTGAGTATATTTGGGAATTTGGGTGCATTGGGGGAAAGAAGTGTTTGAGGTAAGGTTTACTGCAGGAAGTGAAGTGTGCTGAGTGGGGAGCTCGGTGAAGGGCAGGGAGGAGGTGTTTTTTCTTCTACTCTTTTCAGCCTCCAGTATTTCATTTCCACTTTGGTGCAGCAGAAGGAGCAGCAACTGGTATTGTTTATCAGTATTGTAAGTACTGTATTGTTTTATCAGCATTGTAAAGTTTACTAGCAGTACCAAAACCTATGGTAGGTGTCAACTTTATTAATAATAATTAATAAATTAGCAATTATTAATTAGTTTACACATTTTGGAGATGGCAGGGCAGGTAATATTTTGCAATTTCAGGATGTGGGAGTTTCTGGATACCAGTGAGATCCAGGGCAAACACATCTGCAGTAAGTGTTTGCAGCTGCAGGAACTTCGGCTCCGAGTTATTGAGCTGGAGGCTGAGCTGCAGACACTGTGGCGTATCAGGGAGGGAGAAATTTACATGGACACTTTATTCCAGGTGGTGCTCACACCCCTTAGGATAGAGTCTTCTAATTTGGTCAGTGGTCAGGGACAGGAGTGTATGACTGCAAATGAGGCGGGTAGGGGGACCCAGAGGGCAGGAGTGCAGGAGCCTCAGCACTTGCAATTGTCCAACAGGTCTGAGGTTCTCTCAGCTTGTTTGGATGAGAGTGGGGGCTGCAGGGTGGCCGAGCAAACTGACCATGGCACCCTGGTACAGGAAAGCATTCAAGCGGTGGGGAGTTACAAGGAATGTAGTGATAGTAGGGGACAGTATAGTCAGGAGAATTGACACCATTCACACGCAAAGCATGTAAGTCCAGACGGCTGTGTTGCCTGCCCAGAGCCAGGGTGCAGGACATCTGGTTGGGGCTGGAGACGAACTTGCAGTGGGAGGGGGAGAACCCAGTCGTCGTGATCCATGTTGGTGCCAAGACAGGCAGGACAAAGAAGGAGGTTCTGCATTGTTAGTGTGAGGATCTTGGCACCAAATTAAGAAGCAGAGCCTCAAAGATCATAATCTCTGGATTATTACCTGAGCCACATGAAAATTAGCATAGGACAAATCAGATTAGGGAGAAGAATGTGTGGCTCAAAGCCTGGTGTGGGAGAAGTGGGTTCCGGTTTGTCGGGCACTGGCACCAATACTGGAGAAAGTGGGATCAGTACCACTGGGACGGTCTACACCTGTACCATGCTGGGACCAGTGTTCTTGTGAGCCGCATAACTAGGGAAGTAGAAAGGGTTTTAAACTAAGTAGTGGGGGCAAGGGTACAAATTTGGGGAGATGTGGTAAATGAAAGAGTAGAGACAAGGCAAAAGAGAAAGATATTATTACAGGAAATGAGAACCAGACCATGACAGGTGGGGATAGAGAGTACAAATCTAACAGTAAATCAATAGACAAGGCTAGTGGTTATAAAAAGAATAAAAGGGTAAAACTAAAGGCTCTGTATCTGAATGCATGTAGCATTCAAAACAAAACAGATAAACTGACAGCGCACATAGAAATAAAAAAGTACAATTTGATAGCCATTACAGAGACATGGCTGCAGGAGGACATGGATTGGGACCTGAATATTTAAGGGTACAGGATATTTAGGAAGGACAGGAAGCGAGGAAAAAGTGGAGGGGGTGGCTCTGTTAGTTAATGATGGTATTAGCACAATAGAGTGAGATGACATAAGTTCAGGAAACCACGATGGTGGAAATGGTTCGGGTAGTGATGAGAAATGGTAAAGGCAAGAAGTCACTTGTGGGAGTTGTGTACAGACCCCCTAATAGTAACTACATGGTAGGATGGACATAAAGGAAGAATAATGGGAGCTTGTCAAAAAGGCACGGTGATAATCATGGGAAATTTCAATTTACATGTAGACTGGAAAAGTCAGATGGGCAAAGGTAGCAAGTTTCCAGAATAATTTCTTAGAACAGCATGTTCTGGAGCCAACTGGAGAGCAGGCTATACTGGACCTGGTATTGTGCAATGAGATGGGAGTAATTAATGATCTCATAATGATGGTACCCCTAGGTAGCAGCGACCACAATATGATTGAATTTTACTTTCAGTTTGAGGGAGAGAGCAGTGGGTCCGAGAGAAGGTTTTTAAACTTAAATAAGGGTAATTATGACGGCATGAAAGCAGAGCTGGCTAAAGTGAGTTGGAAAAGTAGGTTTAGGGATAGATCGATAGAGATGCAGTGGCAAACATTTAAGGGGATATTTCAGAATACACAGAATAGATAATTCCAACAAGAAAGAAAAAGTCCAAGGGACGGAAGCACCATCTGTGATTAATTAGAAAGGTTAAAGATAGTATCAAAATTAAAGAAAAGGTATATAATTGTTCAAAGATAGGTGGAAGGCCAGAAGATTGGACAGAATACAAGGAACAGCAAAGGATGACTGAAAGATCAATAAGAAGGGAAAAGTATGAGAGAAAGCTCACCAAAAATATAAAAAGAGATAGCTAGAGGGTCGTGAGTCTTTGGAACTCTCTTCCTGAAAAGGTGGTGGAAGCAGAGCAAGGGGGTGATAGGCTAACGGGGGTAGGGGGGATGCAGATTTGAGGTCACTATCAGATCACACGCCATGATCTTATTAAATGGCGGAGCAATCTTGAGGGGCCGAAAGGTCTACTTCTACTCCTTGTTCATATGTTTGTATGTAGTAGCGGAAAGATTCCAGGCTTCTCTCCCAACGAGTCCACCGCCATCTTACAAGGGCCTTCCATCTGCCAACCCATCTCCAGAAAGATGGTAAAATCCAGCCCGATGAGTCATCAAAGTCCAGGATATTTTCACAACTTCTATTTCGTATTTCAAATGCAACCAATAATCAGACTAAATTGTAGCTAAGCACTGAATTATGCTGCATCCACTAATGGAGCAGCAAGTTGCCTATCTCATTCGCTGAATATAATAACTCAGGAAATGCTGTTCAGTTCAATCTGCTGCTGTGACAGCGTCTCACAATCACTATAGTGCCACTTCCTAGCTTTCACATTTAGTTGTGGAAACAGCAGCGTATAATTGGCCCAACAATCCAAAAAACAAATCATTCTGCACCAGAAAAGGTTAAAAGGGGACAGTCTTGATCAAGAAAGTGTTTGGCAAGCCTTTATTGCTTGATTGCCAAGTATTCAGCATGATGACTCAATTTGTGTTACAATGCGTCATTCAATTCCAAAAATATCATTGTACTGCTCCCACATAATGACGAAGATGACATACAACTGTTCTCTCCTCCGCGGCCCAGTAATGCATCCACATGGATTTGTAACTTCCTATTAACGGATTTAATTGACTTTATTTGTTTCTCAGAACTCCCTACGGGACAGGCATGTGATTGGCAGCTGAGATAGACAGGTAAGTGCCCTGTCCACAGCATTCTTGAGGTGCCGTTAACAAGTCAGTAAGGGCACTGCCAAAGTGATTCGCCATCTCATTTCCTCTTCTTCCACTGGCCTCTGTTCACAGCCATGATGGTACATTTGCCCCAGTGGCATTGAAGGGCTGGATTACGGTTCACACGTTCAATTCCCCACGTGATCAGTGTCCCAAAGCGGGAGGTGTCAATCGGAAACCAGGCACTCGGACACGGGTTGGGCCAATGAAAATTGGAGGACATGTGGGACCAGGGCCTTCTTTACCACATGGAACAGCATCGGCATAAACCTGAGAACAGCATCTTGAGATGACCAGATATTAAACTCAGGGGTTAAATCTCAAAAAGATAAACCTTTGATTAAGAAAGCCACTTACATGCCTTGACAGCTCAGTGGATAGGTACACAACCTGGTGTGCTAATGACCCATACTGATCAGGATGCATTCACATTATAACTGTAGTACTAATGTTAGCCACTTGACATCGATGCCGCAGAGATCGAGTGCACCAAATTTCCATCCACTTTAGCACTTAGATAGTTTCCTGTCATCATTTGAAGCAGAGAACCAGCACTTTTAAATCAGGCAGTAATGACATGATAAGAACAAACTTCCCATTTTTCCATCATTAACACCACCACTTAAGCCGAGTCTCAAACACACCAAAATACAACTGGCATCTCTCAGTGCCTGACACTACCCTGAAGGTGAAAGTACCATGCTCATTCAGCCCAAGGTGGTAAAAACATAAGAACACAAGATATAGGAGCAGGAGTTTGGGGGAAATGGTGGCGTCGTTGTAATGTCACTGGACTAGTAATCCAGAGGCCCAGGCTAAGTTTCAAATCCCCCCAAGGGCGTTTGATGGAATTTGAATTGAATGAATTAAAAAATGCTGAAATTGAAAGCTAGCCTCAGTAATGGTGACCATGAAACTATCATTGATTGTTGTAAAAACCCATCTGGTTCACTAATGCCTCTTAGGGACGGAGATCTGCTGTCTTTACCTGGCCTGGCCTACATGTGACTCCAGAGCCACTGCAATGTGCTTGACTCTTAACTGCCCTCTGAATATGGCCTAGCAAGACACTCAGTTCAAGGGCAAATAGGGATGGGCAACAAATGCTGGCCTTGCCAGTGATGCCCATATCCCATACAAGAATAAAGGAAAAAAAAGTAGAAAATACGGCCCATTGAGTCTGTTCCACCATTCAATATGATCATGGCTGATCTTGGGTATGTGGAGATGTTTGTAAGGGATAGTAACCTAGTACCCTTTTTCCCCCGCCAAGCTACATACCCACATCATAAAGGGTGTGGGAGGGGAATCCCAATGTCCCACAACTTTCCAACTCTCACTAACGACCCCAAGCAGCTGGTAGTGCACACCAGCGGATATACCCCGAGATCTTGACTCCGCAGTCATGCAAAACTACCTGTGGGGCCCATCAGCTTCTGCTGGTGTGGTGTAGGGACATCACCCCTTCTAATATGCACCAAGCTTGGTGGAAGAGGCAGGAGATCCTAACAAGTTAGTCGGACAATGGCTGAAAAGCTGGTGACCATCAAGGTGTGTGACTCATCCATGGGCACAGTCATGATGCTTAGTAAGGCAATGTAGCCAGTCACCTGTGAAGAGTCTGAGACCTCACATAGTATAAACCCATAGTTAGCAATGGCAAGTCATAGTCGAAGAATAGGAGATACAGAAGAGGCTGGGCCTCTGCGGCCGAATCTGTTGTAGGTAGTGACAGGGAAGGATAAGCCCTTGGTCAATGAAGTAACCAACAGATTTATGACAAAGCTGACCTAAACTAATAAGCGAGGTCAGCTTCTGAGTTTGTTACACTCAATGGAAGAGGCAGCTTCTTGAGAATAGGAGCATGGAATATAAAGTCTTCAGGCAGGAAAGCTTGATAACTGCATTTGGTTTAAATATTGCAATGAAACTAGATGGATTTTGACTCTAGGGGCAGAATCATCCAGACCCGTTGGCCATGGGCGTCATGGCAGGCGTGAGTGGACAATATGGTGAGAAGGCCAAAAATCGATTTTATGCCGCTGTGAAACGTTGTGATCGTCCGCTCCAGCCACCAATGGCGGGCCCCCTTTCCCACCGCCGCACGTCAGGAACCTAATTTCAACAATTTAGCATCTCATTATAAGTCCTACTGATCAGAATCATCCCCCCCAAGCTGGATCATCTGGGCACATCATTTTTAGGGGGCTCACAGGCAGATCTCTACCTACTAGACACCAGCTGTAAGGCAGGGGTGGCTTTTCAATGGCTGAAGGGCTAGGGCTTGCTTGGGGAAGGGGGAGAAGTGGCCGCAGGCAAGGGAAGATGCTGCAGGGTGAGGGCTGTACTGGGGAAAGGGGGTAACCCAGGGTGTGTGTGGGGGCACATGTTGATCTGTTCAAGTGGCTTCAAGAGGGTGAGGGCTGAGGAGGCAGTCTCCAGAGGACATGAAGCCAGATGGAGATGTGAAGGTGTGTGTGATGGAGAGTGAGCTGTGATGTCACTTGAGCTGGCAGTGAGTGAGATGCCAATGCATGTGTAATGCCCTTGTGAGTATGTGAGTTTAGAATGATGACGTGGCACAGATGAGATCATTCATCCTCTTTCTGCATTGGATGACCAACCTCGTCTGTGCAACATTGGCACTGATCACCACTGCCATCGCCTACCAAGCTGAAGTGGTGAGATGGTTGGATCTCCTGCGGCCAGAGCAAAGGTGAGAGACATTATGGCGGGCCTCCAAAAGGCATTCCAGTGATGACTCACTGAAACTCTCCTTGGGTATCGGGGCCATGTCTTCACTGGAGTAGCCTGGGCCGCAGGCATTGAGAGCTGTGCGCACGACTGCCCGAGAAAGAGAACAGCGAGGTTACGGCATGGCAGGCGATTCAGAGCCCGCCTGCCAGCGAGACAGCGTGTTTCCCGTGGCTGCATAATTAATCAGGCGGGAAGTGGACATTACGGCGCGAAAATCCGCCATTGCGGCCGGGAGGTAAAAATGTCTTTTCTCACTCCTGCTACCGCACTTAGTCCAAACCTGGGACGGTTCCACCCTAGGACCTGCGGAAGTAAGATGGTTAGAATCTAGTCGGATGGAAAAGAAGAATGATGTGCTTTACTTCTCAGGCGGAGAGAAACATAGGAACGGAATAGGAATCCTAGTAAACATAAGGTACAAGCAACCAGCTCCAGGTTACCGGCCAATCTCAGAAAGAGTGATCATGGTCAGGATTGGGCGAAAGCCTTTTGATTTGGTCGTCATATAAGTTTATACACCAACACATGGGCCGGAATTTTCCAGCCCCTGACGCCAGCGGGATCTTCCGGTCCTGCCGATGTGAATGGAGATTTCAATGGCTCACTGGCCATTGACCCTGCCTCAGGGGGATAGAAAATTCCAGCCAAGGTCACAGTGAGCAGGAAATAGAGGCGTTTTATGGTGACATCCTGAAGTGCTGTGATCAAGTTAAATCAGCTGATGTGGTAATTGTCTTAAATGCTCAGATCAGTGAAGGAACATCAGGAATGCATGTTGGTCAATGCAGCCTTGAAGAAAGAGAGGGACTGACACAAGTTTGTCAAGAAAATGATCTGATGGTGGCAAACACCTTCCTTAAGCAACCAAAAAGAAGACTGGGGGCATCCAGTCGATATGTATAGAAAGCAAAGAGGTTGTGTGATGGTGAGACAACATTTTAGAAACAGTATAAAGAACATTCGTACATATCCCAGCGCAGATATAAATTCAGGTCATTGTCTCCAAGCGGCAGGATTTTATGCCTCGCGGGCGGGCGCCTGCCCGACCTAATCGGGCGTAAAATAGAGCGAGAAGTCGTCAGGTAAGCGTCCCGATGTCATCCCACATGTGAGCAATCTTCAGGTCGGCGGGCACACGCGGGCATCGGAGCCGCACCACTCGAGGCCATTAAAAACCCAATTGAACCCGATTTTACGTTGTCCGTGAGATTTCGCGCTCGTCGCACGGGCAAAACAGGCAGGTGAGCAGCCCACATTTTGCAAAACCTCATCCAAGGGCAGGATAAAAAGTGTCAGCGGCATTGCCAGTGTGAATAGTGAGGAGTTTAAGGGATAGTTTGCTGCTGGTTGCTTATTTGAACTTGACAGCTTCGTCTCTGACCTGAGCTTCATTCTTAGCATTTCCAGGCTTCATTTCAGGGCTCACTGGTGTCTACAAGTCTGTGGAGAATTTTGTCCATGTGCACTCTTCCAGGTACCAGACAGCGTTCTGTTACCCTGGTAACGGGGATTGCGGTCTCTGCCGGAGGCACCTCCTCTGAGGAGGAAGAGAGGGGCAGAAGGGAGAGGAGGCCAGGTGTCCCAATGCAGCTTCCAAGGGAAGGACATGTGGGAGGAGAGGCGCAGGCACAAGGGGCGCAGGGCCAGCAGGTAGCCCAAGGCGGGAGGGGCCACAGAAGACGCCATTATCCTGCTGCCAGGGTTTACAGGTGGCAATGCAGCTACCTCAATATGTCTGAGGTGCAATGCCGAAGGAAGGTCCGCCTCGCCAGGGAGTCCATGACCTTCCTCCATTTGCCAGATAATTGGTCCTGAGATCAGCTCCGACTGTGGACACCCCATGCCAGTGGCTCTAAAGGTCACAGTGGCCCTCAACTTCCTTGCCTCCGGCTTTTTCCAGGGGTCAGTGGGGAATCTTTGTGGTGTGCCCCAATCAGCTGTCCACAGTTGTGTCAAGCTGTTGACAGAAGCTCTGTTCAGGTGGGTACTGACCTTTATTCTTTACTGTACCGACAAGGCCAGCCAGGCTGAGCGAGCCAGACACTTTGCAGTGATTACTGGGTTCCCCCATATCCAGGGTGCTATAGACTGTACACATGTGGCCATCAAGGCGCCAGTGGGTCAGCCCGGTGCCTTCGTCAACAGGAAGGGCTTCCACTCCATGAACGGGCAGATAGTGTGTGATCACAGGATGCAGATTCTGCAAGTCTGTGCAAGGTACCCTGGCAGCTCCCATGACGCTTATATCCTGAGACACTCCCAGGTGCTGAGGCTACTCAGCGCCCCAGCCCGACTGGTTGGATGGCTGCTGGGTGACAAAGGCTATCCATTGAAAAGGTGGCTTATGGCGCCTCTCTGCCACCCAAGCACAGAGGCAGAGCAGCGTTATAAAAGGAGTCATGCCTGCACTGACAAGAGGGGACCCACTGGGGGAAGAGGATCTTGACACAGCTGCACAGGCCACAGATGAGGAGTCCGGTAGCGAGCCTGAAGAGAAGCATGGTGAGGAGAACGCTGAGGGTGTGGAGGCAGACCTCAGTAACCTCCAGGGAGGCAGGGACACCAGGGATGCCTTGATCCAACGCTCCTTCAGCTTGGCTCCCAAAGATCTGCTTCCACCTCATGTCAGGGCTGCTGCCTCCATCCTGGATTCTGAAATGACCCTTTCATTTGAACGCAAAGTCCGCTCAGTGCCTGTGCAATAAAGTTTAGTGCCACTCACGTCCAGCATTATATACTGGGGTACCCTGCACCAATAAAAAAGTGAAGCATACTCAGGCCATGACAACAAAAACAAAATTTATCTCATTTTGACAATTCCAAACTATTCACATAAACTTCTTTGCTGTTCATTCCCAGATCAGTAAACATAAACAAAACATTACACAACAGAAGATCACCCGTGGCCAGTCCCTCTTGTGCTCATGGTGCCTTAAACTTACATTTACAAGTGCTGCATCTTGGTGCCCGCCCTTCACTGGCACCGGCATTGGAGACAGCCCGCTGACTCTGCTGTCTTGTTGGCCTTGATGACCTTGGTAGTCGTCCTCTGGCCAGTGGAGCCTGTGCTGGCCCCGCCTGGGAGGGAGCGGCCAGTGCCACGGTTGGCATCTCCCCAGTCACCGCATCGTCATCAGATGCCACGGTCACTGGCAGAGGGGCAGAGGAGACGCTGCCATCATCCAGAGCGTCCTGAGAGGAGCCCGCAGAGACGACAGGCAGCTCATGCGCAAACGTGAGGTCGCTCTGGATTTCCCTGCTCATCATTCATGGACGGGCACCGAGCTGGGATACTGGGTGCCTCATCCATCTCCCACACTGGCACTGACCACCTGAGGTCATTGCCTGTGTGAGGACTTGCAGATCCAAGCACAACATCAGGGACCCCTGATTCTGTTCCTGGAGCTGCCTCTCCATGAGAGTCCCCACTCTCTCAATGGAGGAGGCAGTGTGCTCGGCCATGAGGGTCAACGCAGTGCTCACGCTCTGCATGGACTCCTCCACAACAGAGACCATGGCACGCATACCCTCATGGATCTCCACCAGATCCTCCTGCACATCCCAGACATCCAGTATCTGCCACTTAATATATGACTCCAGAGGCTCATTTTCTGCCTTCGATTCAGCATCGTCCTGGTCCCCAGCAGCCCTCTCAATGCCAGCGCCCTGGGCACTCTCTGCCTCTGCCTGCTCCTCAAGTGAGTGTGAAGTGCACTCAACGCTATGCTCTGGCATTCTAGCCGAGGATCTAACACCCACCGAGGTGCTGGTATCTGCGCTGGTGCCTGGTTCAGAGAGCGGGTGTGACGCAGGTACATGTGAAGCCTGGCGGTCCACTGGCATCAGGGGTGGCTCTTCGGGGTCCTGCGATTGAGTGCGTGCTGGTGAATCTAAGGAGGAACAACAACATGTCATTAGTTTAAGTCATCACACTGTCCCTGTGCATGCCAGGCACCCTGGTGAGACAATGGAGATCTGCATCATGGTGCCATCGTCTTTCAATAATCAATGGAGAATCCAGTTTTGAGGCTCCCATCAATGTTGAGACTGCACAAGAATGTTTGCACAATCTGAAACTCTCACCTCTGTACACTGCACTCTTACCTTCATCTGATACCCCAGCCTCTCTGCAGCCAGTTGACCAAGATGAGTGGTGCCTCTCCAGCTCCAAGGCATCCCGCTTGAATCTGGATAGGATTAGGAGGTTTGGGAGGCCTCTGCCTGTCCGTGACCTCTCGATGTTGTTATTGGTCCTCTTCTCCTGAAAGGAGAGAGGAGCATTGATTAGTCCACTCTCTACCTGCAGTGCTATTGCAGCCTGGCCAACCTTACTTGGGGAACACCTCGCAGGGCATATCCGAGACGTGGCCCTCGAGCCGCAAGGCACTCAGTCCAAGCAGCCAGGGCTCACCCCCTTGGTCAGCTCTGGCATCATTGACAGTTGGCACTCAGACTCTAGCACCCCTCAGGTTCATGTGGGGACGGCTACAACTTAACACTTCTCCACACTGACCCATGCCAACACAGTACTCACCCTTCCCGAGCGCAGCAGATCGTTTAGCCTTTTGCGGCACTGCTGTCATGACTGCTGACCTGCACTGACACCTCCTCCCAAGCACCTTTTGTTGGGTGCAGTGGTCTCCTCCTTCCATCTCTGGCGACAAGGGTGCCCCTCCTGGCAACCACCCCCTCCAGGAGGACCGCGAGGCACTCTCGTCTGAACACTGGGGGCTGAGTCTCCACCCGACCTCCCCTCCCGCATGGCGCCTCCAGCCGCACTTGAGGCCATAACTTCGGTGTTCAGAACATTGCAAATACGTTCAGCCTTCAAGGAGCTGCCTGTGCGGTTTTCAAACCGGCCGCTGGGTCGCTATTGGATCCGGCGGCCGACAGGCCCCTGCCCCCCCGCCCGGCCCTTCCCGACCATAAGGAAGACGCGTTTCACGCTGGGTGGGCCTTAATTTGCCAGCCAGCCTGAAATCGTGGGCAGCAGCCCGTTTCCCGACTGGTCACAGGCCCACCGATCGCGCCCACCCGCCAAGGGTAAAATTCATATCCTTGCATTTTTTAATTAATTCAAGGCATGTTGGCTTCACTGGCTAGGCCAGCATTTATTGCCCACCCTTAATTGCCCTTGAGAAGGAGGAGCCGCCTTCTTGAACTGCTGCAGTCCGTGTGGCAAAAAATAAGTTGCAGCTGAAAATACCAAAAAAGAAAAAGATCCGAGAGGCATTCAATCTTAAAGTAAAAAACAGGTATGAATGTCTCAGGGCTGAGGAAACAGAACCAGCAGAGGTCTCAGAAGAGGAAATAGAAAGCAAATGAAAAAACAGAGTGTACAATATGCTGCAAAAGAAATATTACCAAAGTGGAAAAGAAAGGGAATGGATGATAGTTGAGATACTAGCAATGATGATAGAAAGGGGGAAAGAAAAGAAACACGCATGAGTATGATAAAATCGAACAGGAAATAAAGAATTCATATCGGCAGGCTAAAGAGGAATGGTACAATTAAATCTGTGATATTGGTGCTGGAAAGAAATCACAAAATGAGAGCTTTGCACCAAGAAGGTGAAAAGTTTGACTGATAGAAATAAAGGGATAAAAATAGGTAGTGGGTGCATAAAATACAATGATGGTAGAAAATTGTTTGAAAGGGATGCAGTAGCAAAAAAAATGGACTGAATATAAATGTGAATTGTTCTCAAGTTATAGGGTGAATCGTCGTGCTGCTGGTGTCAGGCATACACAGACAATATGGCGGGAACACCAAAAAATCAGTTTCACACCACGTTTGCCATCATCCGCTCCGCCTGTCAATGACAGGCCACATTCCCTGCTGCCGGGCGTCGGGAGCTTCATTGTAATACATCTGCAAAAGTTCAGCTCACAGAATCATCTCCCCACGCTGCATCATCCAAGCACGTTGCTGTGATTGCACGCCAACGTGTTTCACGACAGCATTTATAAGGTGTGCACCTGGCGAGCTGCACTTTGAGGGGAACTCAGGGGTGAGTGCACAGTGACGTTGGGCAGCGCTCGCGAGCGTCACCTGTTGAACCTCAAGGTTGGAGCGCCACACATTCAGGCGCAGTGGCTTCTTCCTGGCTGGCTCAGGGCAAGGGTTGAGCTCCGGTTGAGGTGAGTTGGGTGGGCGTTAAAGGGGAAAGCTCTGCAGCCTGGTTGATTGTAATGCAAAAGCACATGCGGCTGGGGGAGGGCAGGGGTGGGGGAGGAAAGCAGCCACGCATTAAGGACACCTTGCATAAAGCGACCATTCCTCTGCAGCTGAGACAGTTCAGGTGCAGCCTCATTGATATGATTGCAGTCGAGCCTCTAGCTTATCTGCCCACTCAAGCAACGCAGAGGCATCAAAGTGCCACCAAATGCTCCAGAGCTTCTCACCCCTCAGGCACAGGCTGCAAACTAGTGAGTGTTTTAGTGAATTGCAGAACAGTTGGATGACTGCACACATTGTACAATCTCCTTGCTAAAGCTGGCCATGGGGCAGTCACTGGTGGAGGTGCTCACAGCCCCTTGGCAATGTCATCATTCTGGTTTGGACCGGTCTCCCCCATGACTCAAGCTAACAGTGCAGCCTTGCAGCGTGGGTTAGGAGAATGCCTGTGCCTGAGCTGAGAGCACAGCGTGCAGTCCAGTGGGCAAAGTTGCTGCCAATCGGTCAGGTAGAGTGGGCAGAGGTGAGTGGGGTTTCGGGCAGCTTTGGCTATCCAAGTGGTTGCCAGCACTCTCTGGGATGCATTAAGGAGCCTTCAGACTTAACCAAGAGAGGTTCTTAGAACACCCAAGCTAAACCATGCGTCTCTCTCTCTTTCATCCTGCAGGAGGCATACATCAGGAGCATGGAACCTGTGACCTAACTGTATGCCTCATGGTTTACAGAGAGCAGAGACGAAGGAGAAGAGAGCAACGGAGGCAACTGGCTGGGCAGAGGGAGGAGCAGCACCCTCTGGAAGAAGGGGTCACTGGGGCACCCACACATGCCACTGAAGAGCCACAGCGGGCTGTTGTTGGTGGGAAGTGGGGATATTTGCTGATGATTGCACAACGTTCAGCACCATTCGTGACTCATCAGATATTGAAGCAGTACATGTCCAAATGCAGCAAGACCTGGACAATACCCAGACTAGAGCTGATAAATGGCAAGTAACATTGGTGCCACACAAGTGCCAGGTAATGACCATCTCCAATAAGAGAGAGTCTAACCATCAAGCCTTGACATTCAATGGCATTACCATCACTGAATCCCGCACTATCAACATCCTGGGAGTTACCATTAACCAGAAACTGAACTGGACCAACCACATAAATACTGTGGCTACAAGAGCAGGCCAGAAGTTAGGATCCCTGCAGCGATCCCATTCACCTCCTGACTCCCCAAAGCCTGTCCACAAGGCACAAGTCAGGAGTGTGATGGAAAACTCCCCACTTGCCTGGATGACTGCAGCTCCAACAACACTCAAGAAACTTGACACCATCCAGGATAAAGCAACCCGCTTGATTGGCACCCCATCCACAAACATTAATTCCCTCCACCACCAACACACAGTGGCAGCATTTTGTGCCATCTACAAGATGCACTGCAGAAACTCACCAAGCCTCCTTAGACAGCACCTTCCAAACCCATGACCACTGCCATCTAGAAGGACAAGGGCAGCAGACACATGGGAACAACCACCACCTGTAAGTTCCCCTCCAAGTCATTCACCATCCCGACTTGGAAATATATCGCTGTTCCTTCAATGTCACTGGGTCAAAATCCTGGAACTCCCTCCCTAACAGCACTGTGGGTCTACCTACACCACATGGACTGCAGTGGTTCAAGAAGACAGCTCACCACCACCTTCTCAAGGGCAATTAGGGATGGGCAAGAAAGGCAATGCCCACATCCCATGAATGAATAAAGAAAAATTCACCCAAAATACACTCTGTACAGAACCAATGAACCCTATATTAACAACAGATTATGTGGAGTTACTTTAAAAATTCCTACTCATAATTTTCTTTAAAAATATTACTGTTGCTACAACCATAGAACCATAAAAAGATTATGGCACAACAGAGGCCATTCAGCCCATCATGTCAAAGGTTAACGTCAAGAGTGAGATTAGAACCCATACCCCTAGAAAGGGATCAGACTTCACCAGGCATCCAAAAGGCAAAGAATCACACTCTTTGACCCTGGCATCTTAGGCCACTCAGCCATCCTATAAAAGTGTCAATAAACCAGAACTTTAAGCATCAATAACAGAAGCTATAAGCACTTGCAACCTCTTTATCTCATGCAAATGAACATTGAGCTATTGGCAAAACAGATTACAGAATAAATGGCTTATAGTAACATCATAAAGCTGCCAATCATCTCTACACCTGTGTCAACAAATTCACTCACATAATTCTTCTATGGAAGTCTGGGCTCTCAGGCAAGCCTGCATAATGAGGTCCAGCACAGATCCTTGCGCGACATGACTAGTCACATCCTGACAATTATCCCTACCCTCTGTCTTCTGACACTCAGCCAATTTCCAAACCAGGTCAATAATTTGCCTTCAATTCCATGGGCTTTAGCTACCAGTCTTTTACAAGGGACATTATCAATTGTCTGCTGGAAGTCCATATAAATAACATACACGAACATTCCCCTGCCTACTACTCCAGTTACCTGTTCAGAAGATTCAATCAGGTTCGCCAAGCATGACTTTTCCCTCACAAATCCAATCCCACTCTCTCTGATCAGCTAAAAATTTTCAAGGTGTTCAGTCATCCTACCCTTAATTTCAGACCCCAGTGATCTCCTGGCCACAGATGTTAGGCTAACTGATCTGAAATTATCTGGTTTTCTTTGCTCACTTTTCTTAAATAATGGATCGACATGTGCAATGTTCCAATCTAAAGGAACGATTCCCAAATCTCGACATTATAGTTAGGGCATCTGCTTTGTTCTCACTTACTTCCCTTAAAACCTTGGGATGGAAACCGTCTGCACCTGGAGCTTAGTCATTCTTTAATACCATTATTTTCTTTGTTACTGTTACTTTGCTTATGTTAATTTTGGTGAGTCTCTGTCCCTGATTTAATATTAATTTTCTTGGGATTTCCAACGTGCTGACTCCCTCCTTTACTAAATAATTATTCAACATGTCCACCATTGCCTTATTTTCATTGACAATATCACCATTAACAGTTGCCCAGGGGTCCATATTGCTCTTGAATACCTTATTTCTTCTCATATAATTGTGAAATAAAATTGTGTCGATTTTGATATGCCTTGCAAGTTTTTTTGCATTCTCCCTTTTTTCTTTTATTCTTTCATGAGATGTGGGCATCACTGGCAAAGCCAACGTTTGTTACCCGTCCCTAATTGCCCTTGAACTGAGTGGTTTGCTAGGCCATTTCAGAGGGCAGTTAAGTGTCAACCTCTTGCTGTGGGTCTGGAGTCGTTTGTAGGCCAGACTAGGTAAGGATAGTAAATTTCCTTCCCTAAAGGACATTTGTGAACCAGATGCATTTCTATGACAATCAACGATAGTTTCATGGTCAGCATTTCTGAGACCAGCTACATACTCCAGTAATTGAATTTAAAATCTACCAGTTGCCATGGTGGGATCTTGAACTTGCATCCCCAGAACATTAGCCTGGACCTCTGGATTACTAGTCCAGTGACATTACCACTACACTACCATTTCCCTTATAATTCTTTGCATTTTTTTTCCATTTGCTAGGATCTGTGCAATTTTATGTATTTTGTATGCTTTTTCTTTTAGTTTTATGTTGTATCTTATTTATTTAGTCGTCCATGGCTGTCTTTTTTAGAAGTAGCATTCTTGCCCCTTATGAGTATAAACTGGTTCTGTACCATATCAAATTATTTTTTGAACAGCTCCCAATCGTCTTCTGCTGTTTTGTCCATTAACTAATTTGCCCAGTTTGCTGTGGACAATCTCTATCTCATCACATTTGAAGTCAGCCTTACCTAAATCTAGAATCTTTGTAGCTGTTTTGCGTTTCTCCCTTTCAAACGCTACATTGAATTCCATCATATTGTGATTGCTGTGGTGGTAAATGTCCACACACAGGCTGTTAGCTAAGGGCAAGATTTTCTGGTCCTGCCAGTGACAATGCCCGCTGCTGGCGGGACCGAAAACCCAGGCCTAAATCTGGCTCATTGCTCATTAGTAAACCTAATAAGATATGTCTCTTGTTGTTTCCAGGGCATATTGCTGCAGAAGACTATTCCAGCGCATTCAAGGGGCCACTGTCCCCTAGAGCCAAAAATTAAAATTCCTTCCCCATGGACAACTGGGACCCACCTGGCAAACAAAGCACTTTAGTTTCATGGAATCACAGAATTTAGCAAGGTTCAAATAAGTCAGAAAGGTAAGGCCAGCTCATTTTAACTTGCCCGACATGGTCAGGTCATTAAACATTTTCCAGCAACATGAACAGTGTGCATATGGGACAGTCTAAATGAAACTTAATACAAATGTATTTCTTTAAAATCACAATTCTGCTTCTTCACTCATCAGCCATGTTCTTACTTGTTGGTGTTTTACCACAGCCCAGCCAAGAGCTTCCCAATGAGTGATATAATTACCTCCAGAAATACACTCCCTTCGATGGCTACACCTGTAATCACATAAGCACAACAGCAAGAGACAAGTTATTTCTTGCCTTTGTTTTCCCACTCTTCTCATAAAGCACTGACACCTGCTGCAGTACTGCTTGGCGGCCATCAGTTGCCTTCTGGGTACCTCACCCAACCAGCAGTAATACTTCATGTGTGATCCTAGACGTACAGTGGATAGCAGGTTATTTTCAAAGCTCAGTGAAGCCACAATAAACAGCAAGTACCAAGGGCTATCTGCATGATTTAATTACTGTAATTTTTCTTAACACTATTGAGAGGGACACAAATGTTAGCAACAAGTAAACAAAGTGTTGGCAGAAAACAGCTCCCCAATCAGCTTCACCTTCTGTCCAATTATCTGGTTACGCACATGTGAGATTCGAAGTGACTATGTCAGAACTGCCTCACAAGTATGAGCCAGTTGTCAGATCATCCCATTTCCTGACTCATAGACTATTTGTTAATTTGGCCGAGCTCTCCTGTAATCACCCGACAGCTCTATCCATCACTAGCTGGTTGACATATTCTAAACACTGCACTTGGCCAGAAAGCTGGCCTTGGCATAACGTTAGTTGGCGATGCTACAGGCATAGCACATGATGATTATGAAGTGTTTAGTAGGCAAGCTAGTGACTGAAAGGGGACATGCGATATAGTCTGTCAGAAGGAACTCAGTTAGGTGATAACTGACAGAAATAGATTACTTAAACCCTAGGCATCAAGTAACAGATGACTTTCAGTATGTTTTTTTTACTGTATTATTATGATGTCGAAATTGCGAGTCTGTTGGTCCACACTAACCTGAATCCCATAGGAAATCAGGCCTGAATTTAAATCAGCCAACCCTGAATTAACTCACTTTACTTCAATTTTCTCCCTTGCCTTGTTCTGCTGCTATCTGAAGGAAGCTACTGGAAAGCAGTCAACCCTTTGAGTACTGGAGCAATATTGTTGCACCATATTTAGACGATAATGAAGAAACCAATCCCTTTGGGGCAGGAAATACAGCCTCTATTTTCCAACTAAATTGCAATAGGAGGGAATGTGCATTGACCCGAGGTTTGACCACATCATAATCAAAAATTAAGTAATTTGGGGCCTATTTGTAACACGCAGTTTTCAGTTTTGTCGTGTTTAAAACATGAATCCTAAGCACGCAACCTACCTTTGGAATAGGTCATTTCAACTTTGTGAAAGAATGAATAACGGGCAATAGCGAATTAGCAGCCCATCTTACAGCTCTCCTGCCTTGCGTTTCCCTTGAAGCCAAAATTACCCACTTCGTTTCTTTCCCTCGTGAGAAGTTTCTGTCTGGAGCCAAAGAAAACAAGGATTTTCTCTTCTTTTTTTGTTTTGTTCTGCCATTTGAGTGGACACAGCGAGTTGTTATGATCTGGAATGCATTGGGATGCAGAGGTGGAAAGGTTTAGAGAGAGAATTCAAGTGTTTAGGGCCTAAGCAGCTAAAGGCATGGTTGCCAGTGATGGAGCAAAGGAAATTTGCAACAACATAGGTCAGAGTTGGCGGGATATTGAAAAGGAAAAAATTGTAGGGCTATTCAGAACCAGCAGGGAATGGGGCTACTTCAAAGAGCCAGCACAGCCTTGATGGGTCGATTGGCTTCCGTCTGTGCTATATTATTATGCAATGTACAGCTTAAGCATCAGTTAGAACTCTTGTGCAATAATGGTTCAATGTCATTCAAAAGCCTGGGGGCAATTCATTGGCATAAACTACACAAAGACAACAAATGCAGCCGCATTATTATCTGCAGTCATGAAACAGGAACACAGATCATGCAAGATTTGTTTGCAGAGGGGCCGTGGTAAGTTGGTAAGGTTATGAGGGCCAGTCAATGTGTTCCTTTCAGGATAGAAAGAACAGTTCACTAACAAACAGAAGACACATGGTGCCCGGTGCAGGAGGTGAAGCATTCACACATGGCAAGACCTGATGGAAAGTGCAAAGATGGGCAATGGTGAAAGTGAGCAAAATGAAACCTACCATAAACATCAAGGGTGTGAAGCGAAGTTCCAGGTATAAGGTGTGTTTGCTTTATCTACATATTTAGCTTCTAATATGATGAATGTGCAGCAGAAAGGAATCTAATGAAGACTGTTGATTAATTATTGGAGTGAGGCCATATAAGAGAAATACATGCGGCTGCTGAAGACGGCTAATCCATTACAAACATGAAACTAATAGTGCAACAGTGGAGAGAGTACAGAGGAGGCTCAAAAGAATGATTCCAGGGATAAAGAACTACAGACATGAGGATAGATTGGAGAAGTTGGGATTGTTTTCCTTGGAGAAAAGAATGCTGAGAGGAGACTTGATAAGGTTTGCAGAATCCTGAAAGGCATGGACAAGGTAAATGGTGAGAAACTGTTCCCACTCGAGACAGCATCAAGAACTAGAGGGCCCAGGTTCAAAATAATTGGCAAAAGGAGTAAATGTGACGTAAGGAAATTTTTTTTCAGAAGGTGGTTGGAGTCTGGAATGAACTTCCTGAGAGGGTGGAGGAAGCAGGTATGATCGCAGTGTTCAAAAAGGGAATTGGAATCGGATTACTATCTGAAAAGAAAGAATGTGCAAGGTTATGGGCGATAAGGCAGGGGAGAGGGACTAGGTAGAATGCTCTTTCAGACAGCCAGTGCAGACTCGATAGGCCGAATGGCCTCCTTCTACATCGTAAAGATTCTGAGATTCAGTTGTAGTTAACCAGCCGGAGAGGCCACAGTCACTGCTGCAGCTTCTCACTCCATGATGTCTACTCATTCAACACATGTTATCTTCCTCCTTGCAGTAAATCAAATAGGGGCCTAGTTCAAGACAGGTGGCAGCATTTACTAGGTGGCTGTTTAAGCAGGCAATCATGGTGACCATACGCTTGGAGAGTGCAGAAGGCCTGCGTACTGTACAAACTGGAGGTGCCGGTTAAATTATGGGGACAGGTTGCACAGACTAGGCTTGTATTCCTTTGAGTGTGGAAGATTAAAGTGTGTTCTAACTGAGGTGATTACGATGATTAAAGTCATTGACAAGGTAGATTGTAAGACAAATATTCCCTCTGGTGGGACGGTCCTCAACACAGGAGCATAACCTTAAAATTAGAGCCCCATCAATCCAGGGTGATAGCAGAAAGCACTTCTTCACACAAAGCAGAGTGGATTTTTTTTTACTCCTGCATGGAATGTGGGCATCGCTGGCAAGGCCTGCATTTGTTGCCTGTCCCTAACTGCCCTTGAACTGAGTGGCTTGCTTGGCCATTTCAAAGGGCAGTTAAGAGTCAACCACATTACTGTGGGTCTGGAGACCAGGTAAGAATGGCAGAACCAGATGGGTTATGACAACAGCAGCTGCTATGGTGGGATTTGAACCCCGATCCACAGATCATCAGTCTGGGACTCAGGATTACTAATCCTCTGATATTACCACTAAACCAACATCTCCCCGAAAGAGCTGTTGAGGCTGGGAGACCAATGGGTAATTTGAAAATTGAGATTTTTGTTATACAAAATAAGGGATACAAAACCAAAATATATAGATGGAGTTAAGCTAAAGATCAACCATAATCTAGTTGAATGGCAGAACAGGCTCAAGGGACCGAATGGCCTATTTAAATTCCCATGAGTCTAACTAACAGTCTGCATTAACCTTCTACTGATTGTGACTTTCAGCACATCTGAAACATGGTTGTGTATGCAGTAAATGCGGTGTGTGTGCAGTGAATGCGGTATGTGTGCTGTGAATGCGGTGTGTTGTGTGTGCAGTGAATGCGGTGTGTTGTGTGTGCAGTGAATGCGATGTGTTGTGTGTGCAGTGAATGCAGTGGGTTGTGTGTGCAGTGAATGCGGTGAGTTGTGCGTGCAGTGAATGCGGAGTGTTGTGTGTGCAGTGAATGCGGTGTGTTGTGTGTGCAGTGAATGCGGTGTGCTGTGTGTGCAGTGAATGCGGTGTGTTGTGTGTGCAGTGAATGCGGTGTGTTCTGTGTGCAGTGAATGCGGTGTGTTCTGTGTGCAGTGAATGCGGTGTGTTGTGTGTGCAGTGAATGCGGTGTGTTGTGTGTGCAGTGAATGTGGTGTGTTGTATGTGCAGGGAATGCGGTGTGTTGTGTGTGCAGTGAATGCGGTGTGTTGTGTGTGCAGTGAATGCGGTGTGTTGTGTGTGCAGTGAATGGGGGGTGTTGTGTGTGCTGTGAATGCGGTGTGTTGTGTGTGCAGTGAATGCGGTGTGTTCTGTGTGAAGTGAATGCGGTGTGTTGTGTGTGCAGTGAATGCGATGTGTTGTGTGTGCAGTGATTGCGGTCTGTTGTGTGTGCAGTGAATGCGGTGTGTTGTGTGTGCAGTGAATGCGGTGTGTTGTGTGTGCAGTGAATGCGGTGTGTTGTGTGTGCAGTGAATGCGGTGTGTTGTGTGTGCAGTGAATGCGGTGTGTTGTGTGTGCAGTGAATGCGGTGTGTTGTGTGTGCAGTGAATGCGGTGTGTTGTGTGGGCAGTGAATGTGGTGTGTTGTGTGTGCAGTGAATGCGGTGTGTTGTGTGTGCAGTGAATGCGGTGTGTTGTGTGTGCAGTGAATGCGGTGTGTTGTGTGCAGTGAATGCGGTGTGTTGTATGCAGTGAATGCGGTGTGTTGTGTGTGCAGTGAATGCGGTGTGTTGTGTGTGCAGTGAATGCGGTGTGTTGTGCGTGCAGTGAATGCGGTGTGTGGTATGTGCAGTGAATGCGGTGTGCTGTGTGTGCAGTGAATGCGGGGTGTTGAGTGTGCAGTGAATGTGGTGTGTTGTGTGTGCAGTGAATGCGGTGTGTTGTGTGTGCAGTGAATGCTGTGTGTTGCGTGAGCAGTGAATGTGCTGTGTTGTGTGTGCAGTGAATGTGGTGTGTTGTGTGTGCAGTGAATGCGGTGTGTTGTGTGTGCAGTGAATGCGGTGTGTTGTGTGTTCAGTGAATGCGGTGTGTAGTGTGTGCAGTGAATGCGGTGTGTTGTGTGTGCAGTGAATGCGGTGTGTTGTGTGTGCAGTGAATGCGGTGTGTTGTGTGTGCAGTGAATGCGGTGTGTTGTGTGTGCAGTGAATGCGGTGTGTTGTGTGCAGTGAATGCGGTGTGTTGCATGCAGTGAATGCAGTGTGTTGTGCGTGCAGTGAATGCGGTGTGTTGTGTTTGCAGTGAATGAGGTGTATCGTGTGTGCAGTGAATGCGGTGTGTTGTGTATGCAGTGAATGCGGAGTGTTGTGTGTGCAGTGAATGCGGTGTGTTGTGTGTGCAGTGAATGCGGTGTGTTGTGTGTGCAGTGAATGCGGTGCGTTGTGTGCGGAGTGAATGCGGTGTGTTGTGTGTGCAGTGAATGCAGGGTGTTGTGTGTGCAGTGAATGCGGTGTGTTGTGTGTGCAGTGAATGCGGTGTGTTGTGTGTGCAGTGAATGCGGTGTGTTGTGTGTGCAGTGAATGCGGTGTGTTGTGTGTGCAGTGAATGCGGTGTGTTGTGTGTGCAGTGAATGCGGTGTGTTTTGTGGGCAGTGAATGCGGTGTGTTGTGTGTGCAGTGAATGCGGTGTGTTGTGTGTGCAGTGAATGTGATGTGTGTGCAGTGAATGCGGTGTGTTGTGTGTGCAGTGAATGCGGTGTGTTGTGTGTGCAGTGAATGCGGTGTGTTGTGTGTGCAGTGAATGCGTTGTGTTGTGTGTGCAGTGAATGCGGTGTGCTGTGTGTGCAGTGAATACGGTGTGTTATGTGTGCAATGAATGCGGTGTGTTGTGTGTGCAGTGAATGCGGTGTGTTGTGTGAGCAGTGAATGCGGTGTGTTGTGTGTGCAGTGAATGCGGTGTGTTGTGTGTGCAGTGAATGCGGTGTGTTGTGTGTGCAGTGAATGCGGTGTGTTGTGTGTGCAGTGAATGCGGGGTGTTGTGTGTGCAGTGAATGCGGTGTGTTGTGTGTGCAGTGAATGGGGTGTGTTGTGTGTGCAGTGAATGCGGTGTGTTGTGTGTGCAGTGAATGCGGTGTGTTGTGTGTGCAGTGAATGCGGTGTGTTGTGTGCGCAGTGAATGCGGGGTGTTGTGTGTGCAGTGAATGCGGTGTGTTGTGTGTGCAGTGAATGCGGTGTGTTGTGAGTGCAGTGAATGCGGTGTGTTGTGTGTGCAGGGAATGGGGTGTGTTGTGTATGCAGTGAATGCGCTGTGTTGTGCGTGCAGTGAATGCGGTGTGTTGTGTGTGCAGTGAATGCGGTGTGTAGTATGTGCAGTGAATGCGGTGTGTTGTGTGTGCAGGGAATGCGGTGGGTTGTGTGTGGAGTGAATGCGCTGTGTTGTGTGTGCAGTGAATGTGGTGTGTTGTGTGTGCAGTGAATGCGGTGTGTTGTGTGTGCAGTGAATGCGGTGTGTTGTGTGTGCAGTGAATGCGGTGTGTTGTGTGTGCAGTGAATGCGGTGTGTTGTGTGTGCACTGAAAGCGGCGTGTTGTGTATGCAGTGAGTGTGGTGTGTTGTGTGTGCAGAGAATGCGGGGTGTTGTGTGTGCACTGAATGTGGTGTGTTGTGTGTGCAGTGAATGCGGTGTGTTGTGTGTCAGTGAATGCGGTGTATTGTGTGTGCAGTGAATGCGGTGTATTGTGTGTGCAGTGAATGCGGTGTGTTGTGTGTGCAGTGAATGCGGTGTGTTGTGTGTGCACTGAAAGCGGTGTGTTGTGTGTGCAGTGAGTGTGGTGTGTTGTGTGTGCAGAGAATGCGGTGTGTTGTGCGTGCAGTGAATGCAGTGTGTTTTGTGTGCAGTGAATGCGGTGTGTTGTGAGTGCAGTGAATGCGGTGTATTGTGTGCAGTGAATGTGGTGTGTTGTGTGTGCAGTGAATGCGGTGTATTGTGTGTGCAGTAAATGCAGTGTGTTGTGTGTGCAGTGAATGCGGTGTGTTGTGTGTGCAGTGAATGCGGTGTATTGTGTGTGCAGTGAATGTGGTGTGTTGTGTGTGCAGTGAATGCGGTGTGTTGTGTGTGCAGTGAATGCGGTGTGTTGTGTGTGCAGTGAACGTGGTGTGTTGTGTGCGCAGTGAATGCGGTGTGTTGTGTGTGCAGTGAATGCGGTGCGATGTGAATGGGGTGTGTTGTGTGGGCAGTGAATGTGGTGGGTTCTGTGTGCAGTGTATGCAGTGTGTTGTGTGTGCAGTGAATGCGGTGTGTTGCGTGTGCAGTGAATGTGGTGGGTTGTGTGTGCAGTGTATGCGGTGTGTTGTGTGTGCAGTGAATGCGGTGTGTTATGTGTGCAGTGAATGCGGTGTGTTGTGTGTGCAGTGAATGCGTTGTGTTGTGTGTGCAGTGATTGCGGTGTGTTCTGTGTGCAGTGAATGCGGTGTGTTGTGCGCGCAGTGAATGCGGTGTGTTGTGTGTGCAGTGAATGTGGTGTGTTGTGTGTGCAGTGAATGTGGTGTGTTGTGTGTGCAATGAATGCGGGTTGATGTGTGTGCAGTGAATGCGGTGTGTTCTGTGTGCAGTGAATGCGGGGTGTTGTGTGTGCAGTCAATGCGGGGTGTTGTGTGTGCGGTGAATGCGGTGTGTTGTGTGTGCAGTGAATGTGGAGTGTTGTGTGTGCAGTGAATGCGGTGTGTTGTGTGTGCAGTGAATGCAAGGTTTTGTGTGTGCAGTGAATGTGGTGTGTTGTGTGTGCAGTGAATGCGGTGTATTGTGTGTGCAGTGAATGCGGGGTGTTGTCCGTGCAGTGAATGTGGTGTGTTGTGTGTGCAGTGAATGCGGGGTGTTGTGTGTGCAGTGAATGCGGGGTGTTGTGTGTGCAGTGAATGCGGGGTGTTGTGTGTTCAGTGAATGAGGTGTGTTTTGTGTACAGTGAATGCGGTATGTTGTGTGTGCAGTGAATGTGGTGTGTTGTGTGTGCAGTGAATGCGGTGTGTTGTGTGTGCAGTGACTGCGGTGTGTTGTGTGTGCAGTGTATAGTGTGTGCAGTGAATGCGGTGTGTTGTGTGTACAGTGAATGCGGTGTGTTGTGTGTACAGTGATTGCGATGTGTTGTGTGTGCAGTAAATGCGGTGTGTTGTGAATGCAGTGTATAGTGTGTGCAGCGAATGCGGTGTGTTGTGTGTGCAGTGAATGCGGTGTGTTGTGTGTGCAGTAAATGTGGTGTGTTGTGTGTGCAGTGAATGCGGTGTGTGATGTGTGCAGTGAATGCGGTGTGTTGTGTGTGCAGTGAATACGGTGTGCTGTGTGTGCAGTGAATGCGGAGTGTTGTGTGTGCAGTGAATGCGGAGTTTTGTGTGTGCAGTGAATGCGGTGTTTTGTGTGTGCAGTGAATGCGGTGTGTTGTGAGTGCAGTGAATGCGGTGTGTTGTGAATGCAGTGTATAGTGTGTGCAGTGAATGCGGTGTGTTGTGTGTGCAGTGAATACGGTGTGTTGTGTGTGCAGTAAATGTGGTGTTTTGTGTGTGCAGTGAATGCGGTGTGTTATGTGTGCAGTGAATGCGGTGTGTTGTGTGTGCAGTGAATACGGTGTGCTGTGTGTGCAGTGAACGCGGTGTGTTGTGTGTGCACTGAATGTGGTGTGTTATGTGTGCAGTAAATGCAGGGTGTTTTGTGTGCAGTGAATGCGGTGTGTTGTGTGTACAGTGAATGCGGTGTGTTGTGTGTGCAGTGAATGCAAGGTGTTGTGTGTACAGTGAATGCGGTGTGTTGTGTGTGCAGTGAAAGCAGGGTGTTGTGTGTGCAGTAAATGCGGTGTGTTGTGTGTGCAGTGAATGCGGTGTGTTGTGTGTGCAGTGAATGCGGTGTGTTATGTGTGCAGTGAATGCGGTGTGTTGTGTGTGCAGTGAATGCGGTGAGTTGTGTGTGCAGTGAATGCGGTGTGTTGTGTGAGCAGTGAATGCGGTGTATTGTGTGTGCAGTGAATGCGGTGTGTTGTGTGTGCAGTGAATGCGGTGTGTTGTGTGTGCAGTGAATGCGGTGTGTTGTGTGGGCAGTGAATGCGGTGTGTTGTGTGTGCAGTGAATGCGGTGTGTTGTGTGTGCAGTGAATGTGATGTGTGTGCAGTGAATGCGGTGGGTTGTGTGTGGAGTGAATGCGCTGTGTTGTGTGTGCAGTGAATGTGGTGTGTTGTGTGTGCAGTGAATGCGGTGTGTTGTGTGTGCACTGAAAGCGGTGTGTTGTGTATGCAGTGAGTGTGGTGTGTTGTGTGTGCAGAGAATGCGGGGTGTTGTGTGTGCACTGAATGTGGTGTGTTGTGTGTGCAGTGAATGCGGTGTGTTGTGTGTCAGTGAATGCGGTGTATTGTGTGTGCAGTGAATGCGGTGTATTGTGTGTGCAGTGAATGCGGTGTGTTGTGTGTGCAGTGAATGCGGTGTGTTGTGTGTGCACTGAAAGCGGTGTGTTGTGTGTGCAGTGAGTGTGGTGTGTTGTGTGTGCAGAGAATGCGGTGTGTTGTGCGTGCAGTGAATGCAGTGTGTTTTGTGTGCAGTGAATGCGGTGTGTTGTGAGTGCAGTGAATGCGGTGTATTGTGTGCAGTGAATGTGGTGTGTTGTGTGTGCAGTGAATGCGGTGTGTTGTGTGTGCAGTGAATGTGGTGGGTTGTGTGTGCAGTGTATGCGGTGTGTTGTGTGTGCAGTGAATGCGGTGTGTTATGTGTGCAGTGAATGCGGTGTGTTGTGTGTGCAGTGAATGCGTTGTGTTGTGTGTGCAGTGATTGCGGTGTGTTCTGTGTGCAGTGAATGCGGTGTGTTGTGCGTGCAGTGAATGCGGTGTGTTGTGTGTGCAGTGAATGTGGTGTGTTGTGTGTGCAGTGAATGTGGTGTGTTGTGTGTGCAATGAATGCGGGTTGATGTGTGTGCAGTGAATGCGGTGTGTTCTGTGTGCAGTGAATGCGGGGTGTTGTGTGTGCAGTCAATGCGGGGTGTTGTGTGTGCGGTGAATGCGGTGTGTTGTGTGTGCAGTGAATGTGATGTGTGTGCAGTGAATGCGGTGGGTTGTGTGTGGAGTGAATGCGCTGTGTTGTGTGTGCAGTGAATGTGGTGTGTTGTGTGTGCAGTGAATGCGGTGTGTTGTGTGTGCAGTGAATGCGGTGTGTTGTGTGTGCAGTGAATGCGGTGTGTTGTGTGTGCAGTGAATGCGGTGTGTTGTGTGTGCACTGAAAGCGGTGTGTTGTGTATGCAGTGAGTGTGGTGTGTTGTGTGTGCAGAGAATGCGGGGTGTTGTGTGTGCACTGAATGTGGTGTGTTGTGTGTGCAGTGAATGCGGTGTGTTGTGTGTCAGTGAATGCGGTGTATTGTGTGTGCAGTGAATGTGGTGTGTTGTGTGTGAAGTGAATGCGGTGTATTGTGTGTGCAGTGAATGCGGGGCGTTGTCCGTGCAGTGAATGTGGTGTGTTGTGTGTGCAGTGAATGCGGGGTGTTGTGTGTGCAGTGAATGCGGGGTGTTGTGTGTGCAGTGAATGCGGGGTGTTGTGTGTTCAGTGAATGAGGTGTGTTTTGTGTACAGTGAATGCGGTATGTTGTGTGTGCAGTGAATGTGGTGTGTTGTGTGTGCAGTGAATGCGGTGTGTTGTGTGTGCAGTGACTGCGGTGTGTTGTGTGTGCAGTGTATAGTGTGTGCAGTGAATGCGGTGTGTTGTGTGTACAGTGAATGCGGTGTGTTGTGTGTACAGTGAATGCGATGTGTTGTGTGTGCAGTAAATGCGGTGTGTTGTGAATGCAGTGTATAGTGTGTGCAGCGAATGCGGTGTGTTGTGTGTGCAGTGAATGCGGTGTGTTGTGTGTGCAGTAAATGTGGTGTGTTGTGTGTGCAGTGAATGCGGTGTGTGATGTGTGCAGTGAATGCGGTGTGTTGTGTGTGCAGTGAATACGGTGTGCTGTGTGTGCAGTGAATGCGGAGTGTTGTGTGTGCAGTGAATGCGGTGTTTTGTGTGTGCAGTGAATGCGGTGTTTTGTGTGTGCAGTGAATGCGGTGTGTTGTGAGTGCAGTGAATGCGGTGTGTTGTGAATGCAGTGTAAAGTGTGTGCAGTGAATGCGGTGTCTTGTGTGTGCAGTGAATACGGTGTGTTGTGTGTGCAGTAAATGTGGTGTGTTGTGTGTGCAGTGAATGCGGTGTGTTATGTGTGCAGTGAATGCGGTGTGTTGTGTGTGCAGTGAATACGGTGTGCTGTGTGTGCAGTGAACGCGGTGTGTTGTGTGTGCACTGAATGTGGTGTGTTATGTGTGCAGTAAATGCAGGGTGTTGTGTGTGCAGTGAATGCGGTGTGTTGTGTGTACAGTGAATGCGGTGTGTTGTGTGTGCAGTGAATGCAAGGTGTTGTGTGTGCAGTGAATGCGGTGTGTTGTGTGTGCAGTGAATGCAGGGTGTTGTGTGTGCAGTAAATGCGATGTGTTGTGTGTGCAGTGAATGCGGTGTGTTGTGTGTGCAGTGAATGCGGTGTGTTATGTGTGCCGTGAATGTGGTGTGTTGTGTGTGCAGTGAATGCGGTGAGTTGTGTGTGCAGTGAATGCGGTGTGTTGTGTGAGCAGTGAATGCGGTGTATTGTGTGTGCAGTGAATGCGGTGTGTTGTGTGTGCAGTGAATGCGGTGTGTTGTGTGTGCAGTGAATGCGGTGTGTTGTGTGGGCAGTGAATGCGGTGTGTTGTGTGTGCAGTGAATGCGGTGTGTTGTGTGTGCAGTGAATGTGATGTGTGTGCAGTGAATGCGGTGGGTTGTGTGTGGAGTGAATGCGCTGTGTTGTGTGTGCAGTGAATGTGGTGTGTTGTGTGTGCAGTGAATGCGGTGTGTTGTGTGTGCAGTGAATGCGGTGTGTTGTGTGTGCAGTGAATGCGGTGTGTTGTGTGTGCAGTGAATGCGGTGTGTTGTGTGTGCACTGAAAGCGGTGTGTTGTGTATGCAGTGAGTGTGGTGTGTTGTGTGTGCAGAGAATGCGGGGTGTTGTGTGTGCACTGAATGCGGTGTGTTGTGTGTGCAGTGAATGCGGTGTGTTGTGTGTCAGTGAATGCGGTGTATTGTGTGTGCAGTGAATGCGGTGTATTGTGTGTGCAGTGAATGCGGTGTGTTGTGTGTGCAGTGAATGCGGTGTGTTGTGTGTGCACTGAAAGCGGTGTGTTGTGTGTGCAGTGAGTGTGGTGTGTTGTGTGTGCAGAGAATCCGGTGTGTTGTGCGTGCAGTGAATGCAGTGTGTTTTGTGTGCAGTGAATGCGGTGTGTTGTGAGTGCAGTGAATGCGGTGTATTGTGTGTGCAGTGAATGTGGTGTGTTGTGTGTGCAGTGAATGCGGTGTGTTGTGTGTGCAGTGAATGCGGTGTGTTGTGTGTGCAGTGAACGTGGTGTGTTGTGTGCGCAGAGAATGCGGTGTGTTGTGTGTGCAGTGAATGCGGTGCGATGTGAATGGGGTGTGTTGTGTGGGCAGTGAATGTGGTGGGTTGTGTGTGCAGTGAATGCAGTGTGTTGTGTGTGCAGTGAATGCGGTGTGTTGTGTGTGCAGTGAATGTGGTGGGTTGTGTGTGCAGTGTATGCGGTGTGTTGTGTGTGCAGTGAATGTGGTGTGTTATGTGTGCAGTGAATGCGGTGTGTTGCGTGTGCAGTGAATGCGTTGTGTTGTGTGTGCAGTGATTGCGGTGTGTTCTGTGTGCAGTGAATGCGGTGTGTTGTGCGTGCAGTGAATGCGGTGTGTTGTGTGTGCAGTGAATGTGGTGTGTTGTGTGTGCAGTGAATGTGGTGAGTTGTGTGTGCAATGAATGCGGTGTGTTGTGTGTGCAGTGAATGCGGTGTGTTCTGTGTGCAGTGAATGCGGGGTGTTGTGTGTGCAGTCAATGCGGGGTGTTGTGTGTGCGGTGAATGCGGTGTGTTGTGTGTGCAGTGAATGTGGAGTGTTGTGTGTGCAGTGAATGTGGTGTGTTGTGTGTGCAGTGAATGCGGTGTATTGTGTGTGCAGTGAATGCGGGGTGTTGTCCGTGCAGTGAATGTGGTGTGTTGTGTGTGCAGTGAATGCGGGGTGTTGTGTGTGCATTGAATTCGGGGTGTTGTGTGTGCAGTGAATGCGGGGTGTTGTGTGTTCAGTGAATGAGGTGTGTTTTGTGTACAGTGAATGCGGTATGTTGTGTGTGCAGTGAATGTGGTGTGTTGTGTGTGCAGTGAATGCGGTGTGTTGTGTGTGCAGTGAATGCGGTGTTTTGTGTGTGCAGTGACTGCGGTGTGTTGTGTGTGCAGTGTATAGTGTGTGCAGTGAATGCGGTGTGCTGTGTGTACAGTGAATGCGGTGTGTTGTGTGTACAGTGAATGCGATGTGTTGTGTGTGCAGTAAATGCGGTGTGTTGTGAATGCAGTGTATAGTGTGTGCAGCGAATGCGGTGTGTTGTGTGTGCAGTGAATGCGGTGTGTTGTGTGTGCAGTAAATGTAGTGTGTTGTGTGTGCAGTGAATGCGGTGTGTGATGTGTGCAGTGAATGCGGTGTGTTGTGTGTGCAGTGAATACGGTGTGCTGTGTGTGCAGTGAATGCGGAGTGTTGTGTGTGCAGTGAATGCGGTGTTTTGTGTGTGCAGTGAATGCGGTGTTTTGTGTGTGCAGTGAATGCGGTGTGTTGTGAGTGCAGTGATTGCGGTGTGTTGTGAATGCAGTGTATAGTGTGTGCAGTGAATGCGGTGTGTTGTGTGTGCAGTGAATACGGTGTGTTGTGTGTGCAGTAAATGTGGTGTGTTGTGTGTGCAGTGAATGCGGTGTGTTATGTGTGCAGTGAATGCGGTGTGTTGTGTGTGCAGTGAATACGGTGTGCTGTGTGTGCAGTGAACGCGGTGTGTTGTGTGTGCACTGAATGTGGTGTGTTATGTGTGCAGTAAATGCAGGGTGTTGTGTGTGCAGTGAATGCGGTGTGTTGTGTGGGCAGTGAATGCGGTGTGTTGTGTGTGCAGTGAATGCAAGCTGTTGTGTGTGCAGTGAATGCGGTGTGTTGTGTGTGCAGTGAATGCAGGGTGTTGTGTGTGCAGTAAATGCGGTGTGTTGTGTGTGCAGTGAATGCGGTGTGTTCTTTGTGCAGTGAATGCGGTGTGTTATGTGTGCAGTGAATGCGGTGTGTTGCGTGTGCAGTGAATGCGGTGAGTTGTGTGTGCAGTGAATGCGGTGTGTTGTGTGAGCAGTGAATGCGGTGTATTGTGTGTGCAGTGAATGCGGTGTGTTGTGTGTGCAGTGAATGCGGTGTGTTGTGTGTGCAGTGAATGCGGTGTGTTGTGTGGGCAGTGAATGCGGTGTGTTGTGTGTGCAGTGAAGGCGGTGTGTTGTGTGTGCAGTGAATGTGATGTGTGTGCAGTGAATGCGGTGTGTTGTGTGTGCAGTGAATGCGGTGTGTTGTGTGTGCAGTGAATGCGGTGTGTTGTGTGTACAGTGAATGCGTTGTGTTGTGTGTGCAGTGAATGCGGTGTGCTGTGTGTGCAGTGAATGCGGTGTGTTATGTGTGCAGTGAATGCGGTGTGTTGTGTGTGCAGTGAATGCGGTGTGTTGAGTGAGCAGTGAATGCGGTGTGTTGTGTGTGCAGTGAATGCGGTGTGTTGTGTGTGCAGTGAATGCGGTGTGTTGTGTGTGCAGTGAATGCGGTGTGTTGTGTGTGCAGTGAATGCGGGGTGTTGTGTGTGCAGTGAATGCGGTGTGCTGTGTGTGCAGTGAATGGGGTGTGTTGTGTGTGCAGTGAATGCGGTGTGTTGTGTGTGCAGTGAATGCGGTGTGTTGTGTGTGCAGTGAATGCGGTGTGTTGTCTGTGCAGTGAATGCGGGGTGTTGTGTGTGCAGTGAATGCGGTGTGTTGTGTGTGCAGTGAATGCGGGGTGTTGTGTGTGCCATGAATGGGGTGTGTTGTGTATGCAGTGAATGCGCTGTGTTGTGTGTGCAGTGAATGCGGTGTGTTGTGTGTGCAGTGAATGCGGTGTGTTGTGTGTGCAGTGAATGCGGTGTGTTGTGTGTGCAGTGAATGCGGTGGGTTGTGTGTGGAGTGAATGCGCTGTGTTGTGTGTGCAGTGAATGTGGTGTGTTGTGTGTGCAGTGAATGCGGTGTGTTGTGTGTGCAGTGAATGCGGTGTGTTGTGTGTGCAGTGAATGCGGTTTGTTGTGTGTGCAGTGAATGCGGTGTGTTGTGTGTGCACTGAAAGCGGTGTGTTGTGTGTGCAGTGAGTGTGGTATGTTGTGTGTGCAGAGAATGCGGGGTGTTGTGTGTGCAGTGAATGCGGTGTGTTGTGTGTGCAGTGAATGCGGTGTGTTGTGTGTCAGTGAATGCGGTGGGTTGCGTGTGCAGTGAATGTGGTGTGTTGTGTGTGCAGTAAATGCGGTGTGTTGTGTGTGGAGTGAAATAGGTGTGTTGTGTGTGCAGTGAATGCGGTGTGTTGTTCGTGCAGTGAATGCAGTGTGTTTTGTGTGCAGTGAATGCGGTGTGTTGTGAGTGCAGTGAATGCGGTGTATTGTGTGCAGTGAATGCGGTGTGTTGTGTGTGCAGTGATTGCGGTGTATTGTGTGTGTAGTAAATGCAGTGTGTTGTGTGTGCAGTGAATGCGGTGTGTTGTTTGTGCAGTGAATGCGGTGTATTGTGTGTGCAGTGAATGTGGTGTGTTGTGTGTGCAGTGAATGCGGTGTGTTGTGTGTGCAGTGAATGCGGTGTGTTGTGTGTGCAGTGAACGTGGTGTGTTGTGTGCGCAGTGAATGCGGTGTGTTGTGTGTGCAGTGAATGCGGTGCGATGTGAATGGGGTGCGTTGTGTGGGCAGTGAATATGGTGGGTTGTGTGTGCAGTGTATGCGGTGTGTTGTGTGTGCAGTGAATGCGGTGTGTTGTGTGTGCAGTGAATGTGGTGGGTTGTGTGTGCAGTGTATGCGGTGTGTTGTGTGTGCAGTGAATGCGGTGTGTTCTGTGTGCAGTGAATGCGGGGTGTTGTGTGTGCAGTGAATGCGGTGTGTTATGTGTGCAGTGAATGCGGTGTGTTGTGTGTGCAGTGAATGCTTTGTGTTGTGTGTGCAGTGATTGCGGTGTGTTCTGTGTGCAGTGAATGCGGTGTGTTGTGTGTGCAGTGAATGTGGTGTGTTGTGTGTGCAGTGAATGTGGTGTGTTGTGTGTGCAGTGAATGCGGGTTGATGTGTCTGCAGTGAATGCGGTGTGTTCTGTGTGCAGTGAATGCGGGGTGTTGTGTGTGCAGTCAATGCGGGGTGTTGTGTGTGCGGTGAATGCGGTGTGTTGTGTGTGCAGTGAATGTGGAGTGTTGTGTGTGCAGTGAATGCGGTGTGTTGTGTGTGCAGTGAATGCGCTGTGTTGTGTGTGCAGTGAATGTGGTGTGTTGTGTGTGCAGTGAATGCGGTGTGTTGTGTGTGCAGTGAATGCGGGGTGTTGTCCGTGCAGTGAATGTGGTGTGTTGTGTGTGCAGTGAATGCGGGGTGTTGTGTGTGCAGTGAATGCGGGGTGTTGTGTGTGCAGTGAATGCGATGTGTTGTGTGTGCAGTGAATGCGGTGTGTTGTGTGTGCAGTGAATGCGGTATGTTGTGTGTGCACTGAAAGCGGTGTGTTGTGTGTGCAGTGAGTGTGGTGTGTTGTGTGTGCAGAGAATGCGGGGTGTTGTGTGCGCACTGAATGCGGTGTGTTGTGTGTGCAGTGAATGCGGTGTGTTGTGTGTCAGTGAATGCGGTGTATTGTGTGTGCAGTGAATGCGGTGTATTGTGTGTGCAGTGAATGCGGTGTGTTGTGTGTGCAGTGAATGCGGTGTGTTGTGTGTGCACTGAAAGCGGTGTGTTGTGTGTGCAGTGAGTGTGGTGTGTTGTGTGTGCCGAGAATGCGGTGTGTTGTGCGTGCAGTGAATGCAGTGTGTTTTGTGTGCAGTGAATGCGGTGTGTTGTGAGTGCAGTGAATGCGGTGTATTGTTTGCAGTGAATGCGGTGTGTTGTGTCTGCAGTGAATGCGGTGTATTGTGTGTGCAGTAAATGCAGTGTGTTGTGTGTGCAGTGAATGCGGTGTGTTGTGTGTGCAGTGAATGCGGTGTATTGTGTGTGCAGTGAATGTGTTGTGTTGTGTGTGCAGTGAATGCGGTGTGTTGTGTGTGCAGTGAATGCGGTGTGTTGTGTGTGCAGTGAACGTGGTGTGTTGTGTGCGCAGTGAATGCGGTGTGTTGTGTGTGCAGTGAATGCGGTGCGATATGAATGGGGTGTGTTGTGTGGGCAGTGAATGTGGTGGGTTGTGTGTGCTGTGTATGCGGTGTGTTGTGTGTGCAGTGAATGCGGTGTGTTGTGTGTGCAGTGAATGTGGTGGGTTGTGTGCGCAGTGTATGCGGTGTATTGTGTGTGCAGTGAATGCGGTGTGTTCTGTGTGCAGTGAATGCGGGGTGTTGTGTGTGCAGTGAATGCGGTGTGTTATGTGTGCAGTGAATGCGGTGTGTTGTGTGTGCAGTGAATGCGTTGTGTTGTGTGTGCAGTGATTGCGGTGTGTTCTGTGTGCAGTGAATGCGGTGTGTTGTGCGTGCAGTGAATGCGGTGTGTTGTGTGTGCAGTGAATGTGGTGTGTTGTGTGTGCAGTGAATGTGGTGTGTTGTGTGTGCAATGAATGCGGGTTGATGTGTGTGCAGTGAATGCGGTGTGTTCTGTGTGCAGTGAATGCGGGGTGTTGTGTGTGCAGTGAATGAGGGGTGTTGTGTGTGCATTGAATGCGGGGTGTTGTGTGTTCAGTGAATGAGGTGTGTTTTGTGTACAGTGATTGCGGTATGTTGTGTGTGCAGTGAATGTGGTGTGTTGTGTGTGCAGTGAATGCGGTGTGTTGTGTGTGCAGTGAATGCGGTGTATTGTGTGTGCAGTGACTGCGGTGTGTTGTGTGTGCAGTGTATAGTGTGTGCAGTGAATGCGGTGTGTTGTGTGTACAGTGAATTCGGTGTGTTGTGTGTACAGTGAATGCGATGTGTTGTGTGTGCAGTGAATGCGGTGTGTTGTGAATGCAGTGTATAGTGTGTGCAGTGAATGCGGTGTGTTGTGTGTGCAGTAAATGTGGTGTGTTGTGTGTGCAGTGAATGCGGTCTGTGATGTGTGCAGTGAATGCGGTGTGTTGTGTGTGCAGTGAATACGGTGTGCTGTGTGTGCAGTGAATGCGGAGTGTTGTGTGTGCAGTGAATGCGGTGTTTTGTGTGTGCAGTGAATGCGGTGTTTTGTGTGTGCAGTGAATGCGGTGTGTTGTGTGTGCAGTGAATGCGGTGTGTTGTGAATGCAGTGTATAGTGGGTGCAGTGAATGCGGTGTGTTGTGTGTGCAGTGAATGCGGTGTGTTGTGTGTGCAGTAAATGTGGTGTGTTGTGTGTGCAGTGAATGCGGTGTGTTATGTGTGCAGTGAATGCGGTGTGTTGTGTGTGCAGTGAATACGGTGTGCTGTGTGTGCAGTGAACGCGGTGTGTTGTGTGTGCACTGAATGCGGTGTGTTATGTGTGCAGTAAATGCAGGGTGTTGTGTGTGCAGTGAATGCAGTGTGTTGTGTGGGCAGTGAATGCGGTGTGTTGTGTGTGCAGTGAATGCAAGGTGTTGTGTGTGCAGTGAATGCGGTGTGTTGTGTGTGCTGTGAATGCAGGGTGTTGTGTGTTCAGTAAATGCGGTGTGTTGTGTGTGCAGTGAATGCGGTGTGTTGTGTGTGCAGTGAATGCGGTGTGTTATGTGTGCAGTGAATGCGGTGTGTTGTGTGTGCAGTGAATGCGGTGAGTTGTGTGTGCAGTGAATGCGGTGTGTTGTGTGAGCAGTGAATGCGGTGTATTGTGTGTGCAGTGAATGCGGTGTGTTGTGTGTGCAGTGAATGCGGTGTGTTGTGTGTGCAGTGAATGCGGTGTGTTGTGTGGGCAGTGAATGCGGTGTGTTGTGTGTGCAGTGAATGCGGTGTGTTGTGTGTGCAGTGAATGTGATGTGTGTGCAGTGAATGCGGTGTGATGTGTGTGCAGTGAATGCGGTGTGTTGTGTGTGCAGTGAATGCGGTGTGTTGTGTGTGCAGTGAATGCGTTGTGTTGTGTGTGCAGTGAATGCGGTGTGCTGTGTGTGCAGTGAATGTGGTGTGTTATGTGTGCAGTGAATGCGGTGTGTTGTGTGTGCAGTGAATGCGGTGTGTTGTGTGAGCAGTGAATGCGGTGTGTTGTGTGTGCAGTGAATGCGGTGTGTTATGTGTGCAGTGAATGCGGTGTGTTGTGTGTGCAGTGAATGCGGTGTGTTGTGTGTGCAGTGAATGCGGGGTGTTGTGTGTGCAGTGAATGCGGTGTGTTGTGTGTGCAGTGAATGGGGTGTGTTGTGTGTGCAGTGAATGCGGTGTGTTGTGTGTGCAGTGAATGCGGTGTGTTGTGTGTGCAGTGAATGCGGTGTGTTGTGTGTGCAGTGAATGCGGGGTGTTGTGTGTGCAGTGAATGCGGTGTGTTGTGTGTGCAGTGAATGCGGGGTGTTTTGTGTGCAGTGAATGGGGTGTGTTGTGTATGAAGTGAATGCGCTGTGTTGTGTGTGCAGTGAATGCGGTGTGTTGTGTGTGCAGTGAATGCGGTGTCTTGTGTGTGCGGTGAATGCGGTGTGTTGTGTGTGCAGTGAATGCGGTGGGTTGTGTGTGGAGTGAATGCGCTGTGTTGTGTGTGCAGTGAATGTGGTGTGTTGTGTGTGCAGTGACTGCGGTGTGTTGTGTGTGCAGTGAATGCGGTGTGTTGTGTGTGCAGTGAATGCGGTGTATTGTGTGTGCAGTGAATGCGGTGTGTTGTGTGTGCAGTGAACGTGGTGTGTTGTGTGCGCAGAGAATGCGGTGTGTTGTGTGTGCAGTGAATGCGGTGCGATGTGAATGGGGTGTGTTGTGTGGGCAGTGAATGTGGTGGGTTGTGTGTGCAGTGTATGCAGTGTGTTGTGTGTGCAGTGAATGCGGTGTGTTGTGTGTGCAGTGAATGTGGTGGGTTGTGTGTGCAGTGTATGCGGTGTGTTGTGTGTGCATTGAATGCGGTGTGTTATGTGTGCAGTGAATGCGGTGTGTTGCGTGTGCAGTGAATGCGTTGTGTTGTGTGTGCAGTGATTGCGGTGTGTTCTGTGTGCAGTGAATGCGGTGTGTTGTGCGTGCAGTGAATGCGGTGTGTTGTGTGTGCAGTGAATGTGGTGTGTTGTGTGTGCAGTGAATGTGGTGTGTTGTGTGTGCAATGAATGCGGTGTGTTGTGTGTGCAGTGAATGCGGTGTGTTCTGTGTGCAGTGAATGCGGAGTGTTGTGTGTGCAGTCAATGCGGGGTGTTGTGTGTGCGGTGAATGCGGTGTGTTGTGTGTGCAGTGAATGTGGAGTGTTGTGTGTGCAGTGAATGTGGTGTGTTGTGTGTGCAGTGAATGCGGTGTATTGTGTGTGCAGTGAATGCGGGGTGTTGTCCATGCAGTGAATGTGGTGTGTTGTGTGTGCAGTGAATGCGGGGTTTTGTGTGTGCATTGAATGCGGGGTGTTGTGTGTGCAGTGAATGCGGGGTGTTGTGTGTTCAGTGAATGAGGTGTGTTTTGTGTACAGTGAATGCGGTATGTTGTGTGTGCAGTGAATGTGGTGTGTTGTGTGTGCAGTGAATGCGGTGTGTTGTGTGTGCAGTGAATGCGGTGTTATGTGTGTGCAGTGACTGCGGTGTGTTGTGTGTGCAGTGTATAGTGTGTGCAGTGAATGCGGTGTGTTGTGTGTACAGTGAATGCGGTGTGTTGTGTGTACAGTGAATGCGATGTGTTGTGTGTGCAGTAAATGCGGTGTGTTGTGAATGCAGTGTATAGTGTGTGCAGCGAATGCGGTGTGTTGTGTGTGCAGTGAATGCGGTGTGTTGTGTGTGCAGTAAAAGTGGTGTGTTGTGTGTGCAGTGAATGCGGTGTGTGATGTGTGCAGTGACTGCGGTGTGTTTTGTGTGCAGTGAATACGGTGTGCTGTGTGTGCAGTGAATGCGGAGTGTTGTGTGTGCAGTGAATGCGGTGTTTTGTGTGTGCAGTGAATGCGGTGTTTTGTGTGTGCAGTGAATGCGGTGTGTTGTGAGTGCAGTGAATGCGGTGTGTTGTGAATGCAGTGTATAGTGTGTGCAGTGCATGCGGTGTGTTGTGTGTGCAGTGAATACGGTGTGTTGTGTGTGCAGTAAATGTGGTGTGTTGTGTGTGCAGTGAATGCGGTGTGTTATGTGTGCAGTGAATGCGGTGTGTTGTGTGTGCAGTGAATACGGTGTGCTGTGTGTGCAGTGAACGCGGTGTGTTGTGTGTGCACTGAATGTGGTGTGTTATGTGTGCAGTAAATGCAGGGTGTTGTGTGGGCAGTGAATGCGGTGTTTTGTGTGTGCAGTGAATGCAAGGTGTTGTGTGTGCAGTGAATGCGGTGTGTTGTGTGTGCAGTGAATGCGGTGTGTTATGTGTGCAGTGAATGCGGTGTGTTGCGTGTGCAGTGAATGCGGTGAGTTGTGTGTGCAGTGAATGCGGTGTGTTGTGTGTGCAGTGAATGCGGTGTGTTGTGTGTGCAGTGAATGTGATGTGTGTGCAGTGAATGCGGTGTGTTGTGTGTGCAGTGAATGCGGTGTGTTGTGTGTGCAGTGAATGCGGTGTGTTATGTGTGCAGTGAATGCGGTGTGTTGCGTGTGCAGTGAATGCGGTGAGTTGTGTGTGCAGTGAATGCGGTGTGTTGTGTGAGCAGTGAATGCGGTGTATTGTGTGTGCAGTGAATGCGGTGTGTTGTGTGTGCAGTGAATGCGGTGTGTTGTGTGTGCAGTGAATGCGGTGTGTTGTGTGGGCAGTGAATGCGGTGTGTTGTGTGTGCAGTGAATGCGGTGTGTTGTGTGTGCAGTGAATGTGATGTGTGTGCAGTGAATGCGGTGTGTTGTGTGTGCAGTGAATGCGGTGTGTTGTGTGTGCAGTGAATGCGGTGTGTTGTGTGTGCAGTGAATGCGTTGTGTTGTGTGTGCAGTGAATGCGGTGTGCTGTGTGTGCAGTGAATGCGGTGTGTTATGTGTGCAGTGAATGCGGTGTGTTGTGTGTGCAGTGAATGCGGTGTGTTGTGTGAGCAGTGAATGCGGTGTGTTGTGTGTGCAGTGAATGCGGTGTGTTGTGTGTGCACTGAATGCGGTGTGTTGTGTGTGCAGTGAATGCGGTGTGTTGTGTGTGCAGTGAATGCGGGGTGTTGTGTGTGCAGTGAATGCGGTGTGCTGTGTGTGCAGTGAATGGGGTGTGTTGTGTGTGCAGTGAATGCGGTGTGTTGTGTGTGCAGTGAATGCGGTGTGTTGTGTGTGCAGTGAATGCGGTGTGTTGTCTGTGCAGTGAATGCGGGGTGTTGTGTGTGCAGTGAATGCGGTGTGTTGTGTGTGCAGTGAATGCGGGGTGTTGTGTGTGCAGTGAATGGGGTGTGTTGTGTATGCAGTGAATGCGCTGTGTTGTGTGTGCAGTGAATGCGGTGTGTTGTGTGTGCAGTGAATGCGGTGTGTTGTGTGTGCAGTGAATGCAGTGTGTTGTGTGTGCAGTGAATGCGGTGGGTTGTGTGTGGAGTGAATGCTCTGTGTTGTGTGTGCAGTGAATGTGGTGTGTTGTGTGTGCAGTGAATGCGGTGTGTTGTGTGTGCAGTGAATGCGGTGTGTTGTGTGTGCAGTGAATGCGGTTTGTTGTGCGTGCAGTGAATGCGGTGTGTTGTGTGTGCACTGAAAGCGGTGTGTTGTGTGTGCAGTGAGTGTGGTATGTTGTGTGTGCAGAGAATGCGGGGTGTTGTGTGTGCAGTGAATGCGGTGTGTTGTGTGTGCAGTGAATGCGGTGTGTTGTGTGTCAGTGAATGCGGTGGGTTGCGTGTGCAGTGAATGTGGTGTGTTGTGTGTGCAGTAAATGCGGTGTGTTGTGTGTGGAGTGAAATAGGTGTGTTGTGTGTGCAGTGAATGCGGTGTGTTGTGCGTGCAGTGAATGCAGTGTGTTTTGTGTGCAGTGAATGCGGTGTGTTGTGAGTGCAGTGAATGCGGTGTATTGTGTGCAGTGAATGCGGTGTGTTGTGTGTGCAGTGAATGCGGTGTATTGTGTGTGCAGTAAATGCAGTGTGTTGTGTGTGCAGTGAATGCGGTGTGTTGTGTGTGCAGTGAATGCGGTGTATTGTGTGTGCAGTGAATGTGGTGTGTTGTGTGTGCAGTGAATGCTGTGTGTTGTGTGTGCAGTGAATGCGGTGTGTTGTGTGTGCAGTGAACGTGGTGTGTTGTGTGCGCAGTGAATGCGGTGTGTTGTGTGTGCAGTGAATGCGGTGCGATGTGAATGGGGTGCGTTGTGTGGGCAGTGAATATGGTGGGTTGTGTGTGCAGTGTATGCGGTGTGTTGTGTGTGCAGTGAATGCGGTGTGTTGTGTGTGCAGTGAATGTGGTGGGTTGTGTGTGCAGTGTATGCGGTGTGTTGTGTGTGCAGTGAATGCGGTGTGTTCTGTGTGCAGTGAATGCGGGGTGTTGTGTGTGCAGTGAATGCGGTGTGTTATGTGTGCAGTGAATGCGGTGTGTTGTGTGTGCAGTGAATGCGTTGTGTTGTGTGTGCAGTGATTGCGGTGTGTTCTGTGTGCAGTGAATGCGGTGTGTTGTGTGTGCAGTGAATGTGGTGTGTTGTGTGTGCAGTGAATGTGGTGTGTTGTGTGTGCAGTGAATGCGGGTTGATGTGTCTGCAGTGAATGCGGTGTGTTCTGTGTGCAGTGAATGCGGGGTTTTGTGTGTGCAGTCAATGCGGGGTGTTGTGTGTGCAGTGAATGCGGTGTTTTGTGTGTGCAGTGAATGCGGTGTTTTGTGTGTGCAGTGAATGCGGTGTGTTGTGAGTGCAGTGAATGCGGTGTGTTGTGAATGCAGTGTATAGTGTGTGCAGTGAATGCGGTGTGTTGTGTGTGCAGTGAATACGGTGTGTTGTGTGTGCAGTAAATGTGGTGTGTTGTGTGTGCAGTGAATGCGGTGTGTTATGTGTGCAGTGAATGCGGTGTGTTGTGTGTGCAGTGAATACGGTGTGCTGTGTGTGCAGTGAACGCGGTGTGTTGTGTGTGCACTGAATGTGGTGTGTTATGTGTGCAGTAAATGCAGGGTGTTGTGTGTGCAGTGAATGTGGTGTGTTGTGTGGGCAGTGAATGCGGTGTGTTGTGTGTGCAGTGAATGCAAGCTGTTGTGTGTGCAGTGAATGCAAGCTGTTGTGTGTGCAGTGAATGCAGGGTGTTGTGTGTGCAGTAAATGCGGTGTGTTGTGTGTGCAGTGAATGCGGTGTGTTGTGTGTGCAGTGAATGCGGTGTGTTATGTGTGCAGTGAATGCGGTGTGTTGCGTGTGCAGTGAATGCGGTGAGTTGTGTGTGCAGTGAATGCGGTGTGTTGTGTGAGCAGTGAATGCGGTGTATTGTGTGTGCAGTGAATGCGGTGTGTTGTGTGTGCAGTGAATGCGGTGTGTTGTGTGTGCAGTGAATGCGGTGTGTTGTGTGGGCAGTGAATGCGGTGTGTTGTGTGTGCAGTGAATGCGGTGTGTTGTGTGTGCAGTGAATGTGATGTGTGTGCAGTGAATGCGGTGTGTTGTGTGTGTAGTGAATGCGGTGTGTTGTGTGTGCAGTGAATGCGGTGTGTTGTGTGTGCAGTGAATGCGTTGTGTTGTGTGTGCAGTGAATGCGGTGTGCTGTGTGTGCAGTGAATGCGGTGTGTTATGTGTGCAGTGAATGCGGTGTGTTGTGTGTGCAGTGAATGCGGTGTGTTGTGTGAGCAGTGAATGCGGTGTGTTGTGTGTGCAGTGAATGCGGTGTGTTGTGTGTGCAGTGAATGCGGTGTGTTGTGTGTGCAGTGAATGCGGGGTGTTGTGTGTGCAGTGAAAGCGGTGTGCTGTGTGTGCAGTGAATGGGGTGTGTTGTGTGTGCAGTGAATGCGGTGTGTTGTATGTGCAGTGAATGCGGTGTTTTGTGTGTGCAGTGAATGCGGTGTGTTGTCTGTGCAGTGAATGCGGGGTCTTGTGTGTGCAGTGAATGCGGTGTGTTGTGTGTGCAGTGAATGCGGGGTGTTGTGTGTGCAGTGAATGGGGTGTGTTGTGTATGCAGTGAATGCGCTGTGTTGTGTGTGCAGTGAATGCGGTGTGTTGTGTGTGCAGTAAATGCGGTGTGTTGTGTGTGCAGTGAATGCGGTGTGTTGTGTGTGCAGTGAATGCGGTGGGTTGTGTGTGGAGTGAATGCACTGTGTTGTGTGTGCAGTGAATGTGGTGTGTTGTGTGTGCAGTGAATGCGGTGTGTTGTGTGTGCAGTGAATGCGGTGTGTTGTGTGTGCAGTGAATGCGGTTTGTTGTGTGTGCAGTGAATGCGGTGTGTTGTGTGTGCACTGAAAGCGGTGTGTTGTGTGTGCAGTGAGTGTGGTATGTTGTGTGTGCAGAGAATGCGGGGTGTTGTGTGTGCAGTGAATGCGGTGTGTTGTGTGTGCAGTGAATGCGGTGTGTTGTGTGTCAGTGAATGCGGTGGGTTGCGTGTGCAGTGAATGTGGTGTGTTGTGTGTGCAGTAAATGCGGTGTGTTGTGTGTGGAGTGAAATAGGTGTGTTGTGTGTGCAGTGAATGCGGTGTGTTGTGCGTGCAGTGAATGCAGTGTGTTTTGTGTGCAGTGAATGCGGTGTGTTGTGAGTGCAGTGAATGCGGTGTATTGTTTGCAGTGAATGCGGTGTGTTGTGTGTGCAGTGAATGCGGTGTATTGTGTGTGCAGTAAATGCAGTGTGTTGTGTGTGCAGTGAATGCGGTGTGTTGTGTGTGCAGTGAATGCGGTGTATTGTGTGTGCAGTGAATGTGGTGTGTTGTGTGTGCAGTGAATGCGGTGTGTTGTGTGTGCAGTGAATGCGGTGTGTTGTGTGTGCAGTGAACGTGGTGTGTTGTGTGCGCAGTGAATGCGGTTTGTTGTGTGTGCAGTGAATGCGGTGCGATGTGAATGGGGTGCGTTGTGTGGGCAGTGAATATGGTGGGTTGTGTGTGCAGTGTATGCGGTGTGTTGTGTGTGCAGTGAATGCGGTGTGTTGTGTGTGCAGTGAATGTGGTGGGTTGTGTGTGCAGTGTATGCGGCGTGTTGTGTGTGCAGTGATTGCGGTGTGTTCTGTGTGCAGTGAATGCGGGGTGTTGTGTGTGCAGTGAATGCGGTGTGTTATGTGTGCAGTGAATGCGTTGTGTTGTGTGTGCAGTGAATGCGTTGTGTTGTGTGTGCAGTGATTGCGGTGTGTTCTGTGTGCAGTGAATGCGGTGTGTTGTGTGTGCAGTGAATGTGGTGTGTTGTGTGTGCAGTGAATGTGGTGTGTTGTGTGTGCAGTGAATGCGGGTTGATGTGTCTGCAGTGAATGCGGTGTGTTCTGTGTGCAGTGAATGCGGGGTGTTGTGTGTGCAGTCAATGCGGGGTGTTGTGTGTGCGGTGAATGCGGTGTGTTGTGTGTGCAGTGAATGTGGAGTGTTGTGTGTGCAGTGAATGCGGTGTGTTGTGTGTGCAGTGAATGCAAGGTGTTGTGTGTGCAGTGAATGTGGTGTGTTGTGTGTGCAGTGAATGCGGTGTATTGTGTGTGCAGTGAATGCGGGGTGTTGTCCGTGCAGTGAATGTGGTGTGTTGTGTGTGCAGTGAATTCGGGGTGTTGTGTGTGCAGTGAATGCGGGGTGTTGTGTGTGCAGTGAATGCGATGTGTTGTGTGTGCAGTGAATGCGGTGTGTTGTGTGTGCAGTGAATGTGGTATGTTGTGTGTGCACTGAAAGCGGTGTGCTGTGTGTGCAGTGAGTGTGGTGTGTTGTGTGTGCAGAGAATGCGGGGTGTTGTGTGTGCACTGAATGCGGTGTGCTGTGTGTGCAGTGAATGCGGTGTGTTGTGTGTCAGTGAATGCGGTGTATTATGTGTGCAGTGAATGCGGTGTATTGTGTGTGCAGTGAATGCGGTGTGTTGTGTGTGCAGTGAATGCGGTGTGTTGTGTGTGCACTGAAAGCGGTGTGTTGTGTGTGCAGTGAGTGTGGTGTGTTGTGTGTGCAGAGAATGCGGTGTGTTGTGCGTGCAGTGAATGCAGTGTGTTTTGTGTGCAGTGAATGCGGTGTGTTGTGAGTGCAGTGAATGCGGTGTATTGTTTGCAGTGAATGCGGTGTGTTGTGTGTGCAGTGAATGCGGTGTATTGTGTGTGCAGTAAATGCAGTGTGTTGTGTGTGCAGTGAATGCGGTGTGTTGTGTGTGCAGTGAATGCGGTGTATTGTGTGTGCAGTGAATGTGGTGTGTTGTGTGTGCAGTGAATGCGGTGTGTTGTGTGTGCAGTGAATGCGGTGTGTTGTGTGTGCAGTGAACGTGGTGTGTTGTGTGCGCAGTGAATGCGGTGTGTTGTGTGTGCAGTGAATGCGGTGCGATGTGAATGGGGTGTGTTGTGTGGGCAGTGAATGTGGTGGGTTGTGTGTGCAGTGTATGCGGTGTGTTGTGTGTGCAGTGAATGCGGTGTGTTGTGTGTGCAGTGAATGTGGTGGGTTGTGTGTGCAGTGTATGCGGTGTGTTGTGTGTGCAGTGAATGCGGTGTGTTCTGTGTGCAGTGAATGCGGGGTGTTGTGTGTGCAGTGAATGCGGTGTGTTATGTGTGCAGTGAATGCGGTGTGTTGTGTGTGCAGTGAATGCGTTGTGTTGTGTGTGCAGTGATTGCGGTGTGTTCTGTGTGCAGTGAATGCGGTGTGTTCTGCGTGCAGTGAATGCGGTGTTTTGTGTGTGCAGAGAATGTGGTGTGTTGTGTGTGCAGTGAATGTGGTGTGTTGTGTGTGCAATGAATGCGGGTTGATGTGTGTGCAGTGAATGCGGTGTGTTCTGTGTGCAGTGAATGCGGGGTGTTGTGTGTGCAGTCAATGCGGGGTGTTGTGTGTGCGGTGAATGCGGAGTGTTGTGTGTGCAGTGAATGTGGATTGTTGTGTGTGCAGTGAATGTGGTGTGTTGTGTGTGCAGTGAATGCAAGGTGTTGTGTGTGCAGTGAATGTGGTGTGTTGTGTGTGCAGTGAATGCAGTGTATTGTGTGTGCAGTGAATGCGGGTTGTTGTCCGTGCAGTGAATGTGGTGTGTTGTGTGTGCAGTGAATGCGGGGTGTTGTGTGTGCAGTGAATGAGGGGTGTTGTGTGTGCAGTGAATGCGGGGTGTTGTGTGTTCAGTGAATGAGGTGTGTTTTGTGTACAGTGATTGCGGTATGTTGTGTGTGCAGTGAATGTGGTGTGTTGTGTGTGCAGTGAATGCGGTGTGTTGTGTGTGCAGTGAATGCGGTGTATTGTGTGTGCAGTGACTGCGGTGTGTTGTGTTTGCAGTGTATAGTGTGTGCAGTGAATGCGGTGTGTTGTGTGTACAGTGAATGCGGTGTGTTGTGTGTACAGTGAATGCGATGTGTTGTGTGTGCAGTGAATGCGGTGTGTTGTGAATGCAGTGTATAGTGTGTGCAGTGAATGCGGTGTGTTGTGTGTGCCGTAAATGTGGTGTGTTGTGTGTGCAGTGAATGCGGTGTTTTGTGTGTGCAGTGAATGCGGTGTGTTGTGTGTGCAGTGAATGCGGTGTGTTGTGAATGCAGTGTATAGTGGGTGCAGTGAATGCGGTGTGTTGTGTGTGCAGTGAATGCGGTGTGTTGTGTGTGCAGTAAATGTGGTGTGTTGTGTGTGCAGTGAATGCGGTGTGTTATGTGTGCAGTGAATGCGGTGTGTTGTGTGTGCAGTGAATACGGTGTGCTGTGTGTGCAGTGAACGCGGTGTGTTGTGTGTGCACTGAATGCGGTTTGTTATGTGTGCAGTAAATGCAGGTTGTTGTGTGTGCAGTGAATGCGGTGTGTTGTGTGGGCAGTGAATGCGGTGTGTTGTGTGTGCAGTGAATGCAAGGTGTTGTGTGTGCAGTGAATGCGGTGTGTTGTGTGTGCTGTGAATGCAGGGTGTTGTGTGTTCAGTAAATGCGGTGTGTTGTGTGTGCAGTGAATGCGGTGTGTTGTGTGTGCAGTGAATGCGGTGTGTTATGTGTGCAGTGAATGCGGTGTGTTGTGTGTGCAGTGAATGCGGTGAGTTTTGTGTGCAGTGAATGCGGTGTGTTGTGTGAGCAGTGAATGCGGTGTATTGTGTGTGCAGTGAATGTGGTGTGTTGTGTGTGCAGTGAATGCGGTGTGTTGTGTGTGCAGTGAATGCGGTGAGTTGTGTGTGCAGTGAATGCGGTGTGTTGTGTGTGCAGTGAATGCGGTGTGTTGTGTGTGCAGTGAATGTGATGTGTGTGCAGTGAATGCGGTGTGTTGTGTGTGCAGTGAATGCGGTGTGTTGTGTGTGCAGTGAATGCGGTGTGTTGTGTGTGCAGTGAATGCGTTGTGTTGTGTGTGCAGTGAATGCGGTGTGCTGTGTGTGCAGTGAATGCGGTGTGTTATGTGTGCAGTGAATGCGGTGTGTTGTGTGTGCAGTGAATGCGGTGTGTTGTGTGTGCAGTGAATGCGGTGTGTTGTGTGTGCAGTGAATGCGGTGTGTTATGTGTGCAGTGAATGCGGTGTGTTGTGTGTGCAGTGAATGCGGTGTGTTGTGTGTGCAGTGAATGCGGGGTGTTGTGTGTGCAGTGAATGCGGTGTGTTGTGTGTGCAGTGAATGGGGTGTGTTGTGTGTGCAGTGAATGCGGTGTGTTGTGTGTGCAGTGAATGCGGTGTGTTGTGTGTGCAGTGAATGCGGTGTGTTGTGTGTGCAGTGAATGCGGGGTGTTGTGTGTGCAGTGAATGCGGTGTGATGTGTGTGCAGTGAATGCGGGGTGTTGTGTGTGCAGTGAATGGGGTGTGTTGTGTATGAAGTGAATGCGCTGTGTTGTGTGTGTAGTGAATGCGGTGTGTTGTGTGTGCAGTGAATGCGGTGTGTTGTGTGTGCAGTGAATGCGGTGTGTTGTGTGTGCAGTGAATGCGGTGGGTTGTGTGTGTGGAGTGAATGCGCTGTGTTGTGTGTGCAGTGAATGTGGTGTGTTGTGTGTGCAGTGAATGCGGTGTGTTGTGTGTGCAGTGAATGTGGTGTGTTGTGTGTGCAGTGAATGCGGGTTGATGTGTCTGCAGTGAATGCGGTGTGTTCTGTGTGCAGTGAATGCGGGGTGTTGTGTGTGCAGTCAATGCGGGGTGTTGTGTGTGCGGTGAATGCGGTGTGTTGTGTGTGCAGTGAATGTGGAGTGTTGTGTGTGCAGTGAATGCGGTGTGTTGTGTGTGCAGTGAATGCAAGGTGTTTTGTGTCCAGTGAATGTGGTGTGTTGTGTGTGCAGTGAATGCGGTGTATTGTGTGTGCAGTGAATGCGGGGTGTTGTCCGTGCAGTGAATGTGGTGTGTTGTGTGTGCAGTGAAAGCAGGGGTGTTGTGTGTGCAGTGAATGCGGGGTGTTGTGTGTGCAGTGAATGCGATGTGTTGTGTGTGCAGTGAATGCGGTGTGTTGTGTGTGCAGTGAATGCGGTATGTTGTGTGTGCACTGAAAGCGGTGTGTTGTGTGTGCAGTGAGTGTGGTGTGTTGTGTGTGCAGAGAATGCGGGGTGTTGTGTGTGCACTGAATGCGGTGTGTTGTGTGTGCAGTGAATGCGGTGTGTTGTGTGTCAGTGAATGCGGTGTATTGTGTGTGCAGTGAATGCGGTGTATTGTGTGTGCAGTGAATGCGGTGTGTTGTGTGTGCAGTGAATGCGGTGTGTTGTGTGTGCACTGAAAGCGGTGTGTTGTGTGTGCAGTGAGTGTGGTGTGTTGTGTGTGCAGAGAATGCGGTGTGTTGTGCGTGCAGTGAATGCAGTGTGTTTTGTGTGCAGTGAATGTGGTGTGTTGTGAGTGCAGTGAATGCGGTGTATTGTTTGCAGTGAATGCGGTGTGTTGTGTGTGCAGTGAATGCGGTGTATTGTGTGTGCAGTAAATGCAGTGTGTTGTGTGTGCAGTGAATGCGCTGTGTTGTGTGTGCAGTGAATGCGGTGTATTGTGTGTGCAGTGAATGTGGTGTGTTGTGTGTGCAGTGAATGCGGTGTGTTGTGTGTGCAGTGAATGCGGTGTGTTGTGTGTGCAGTGAACGTGGTGTGTTGTGTGCGCAGTGAATGCGGTGTGTTGTGTGTGCAGTGAATGCGGTGCGATGTGAATGGGGTGTGTTGTGTGGGCAGTGAATGTGGTGGGTTGTGTGTGCAGTGTATGCGGTGTGTTGTGTGTGCAGTGAATGCGGTGTGTTGTGTGTGCAGTGAATGTGGAGGGTTGTGTGTGCAGTGTATGCGGTGTGTTGTGTGTGCAGTGAATGCGGTGTGTTCTGTGTGCAGTGAATGCGGGGTGTTGTGTGTGCAGTGAATGCGGTGTGTTATGTGTGCAGTGAATGCGGTGTGTTGTGTGTGCAGTGAATGCGTTGTGTTGTGTGTGCAGTGATTGCGGTGTGTTCTGTGTGCAGTGAATGCGGTGTGTTGTGCGTGCAGTGAATGCGGTGTGTTGTGTGTGCGGTGAATGTGGTGTGTTGTGTGTGCAGTGAATGTGGTGTGTTGTGTGTGCAATGAATGCGGGTTGATGTGTGTGCAGTGAATGCGGTGTGTTCTGTGTGCAGTGAATGCGGGGTGTTGTGTGTGCAGTCAATGCGGGGTGTTGTGTGTGCGGTGAATGCGGTGTGTTGTGTGTGCAGTGAATGTGGAGTGTTGTGTGTGCAGTGAATGCGGTGTGTTGTGTGTGCAGTGAATGCAAGGTGTTGTGTGTGCAGTGAATGTGGTGTGTTGTGTGTGCAGTGAATGCGGTGTATTGTGTGTGCAGTGAATGCGGGTTGTTGTCCGTGCAGTGAATGTGGTGTGTTGTGTGTGCAGTGAATGCGGGGTGTTGTGTGTGCAGTGAATGAGGGGTGTTGTGTGTGCAGTGAATGCGGGGTGTTGTGTGTTCAGTGAATGAGGTGTGTTTTGTGTACAGTGATTGCGGTATGTTGTGTGTGCAGTGAATGTGGTGTGTTGTGTGTGCAGTGAATGCGGTGTGTTGTGTGTGCAGTGAATGCGGTGTATTGTGTGTGCAGTGACTGCGGTGTGTTGTGTGTGCAGTGTATAGTGTGTGCAGTGAATGCGGTGTGTTGTGTGTACAGTGAATGCGGTGTGTTGTGTGTACAGTGAATGCGATGTGTTGTGTGTGCAGTGAATGCGGTGTGTTGTGAATGCAGTGTATAGTGTGTGCAGTGAATGCGGTGTGTTGTGTGCGCAGTAAATGTGGTGTGTTGTGTGTGCAGTGAATGCGGTCTGTGATGTGTGCAGTGAATGCGGTGTGTTGTGTGTGCAGTGAATACGGTGTGCTGTGTGTGCAGTGAATGCGGAGTGTTGTGTGTGCAGTGAATGCGGTGTTTTGTGTGTGCAGTGAATGCGGTGTTTTGTGTGTGCAGTGAATGCGGTGTGTTGTGTGTGCAGTGAATGCGGTGTGTTGTGAATGCAGTGTATAGTGGGTGCAGTGAATGCGGTGTGTTGTGTGTGCAGTGAATGCGGTGTGTTGTGTGTGCAGTAAATGTGGTGTGTTGTGTGTGCAGTGAATGCGGTGTGTTATGTGTGCAGTGAATGCGGTGTGTTGTGTGTGCAGTGAATACGGTGTGCTGTGTGTGCAGTGAACGCGGTGTGTTGTGTGTGCACTGAATGCGGTGTGTTATGTGTGCAGTAAATGCAGGGTGTTGTGTGTGCAGTGAATGCGGTGTGTTGTGTGGGCAGTGAATGGGGTGTGTTGTGTGTGCAGTGAATGCAAGGTGTTGTGTGTGCAGTGAATGCGGTGTGTTGTGTGTGCTGTGAATGCAGGGTGTTGTGTGTTCAGTAAATGCGGTGTGTTGTGTGTGCAGTGAATGCGGTGTGTTGTGTGTGCAGTGAATGCGGTGTGTTGTGTGTGCAGTGAATGCGGTGTGTTGTGTGTGCAGTGAATGCGGTTTGTTGTGTGTGCAGTGAATGCGGTGTGTTGTGTGTGCACTGAAAGCGGTGTGTTGTGTGTGCAGTGAGTGTGGTATGTTGTGTGTGCAGAGAATGCGGGGTGTTGTGTGTGCAGTGAATGCGGTGTGTTGTGTGTGCAGTGAATGCGGTGTGTTGTGTGTCAGTGAATGCGGTGGGTTGCGTGAGCAGTGAATGTGGTGTGTTGTGTGTGCAGTAAATGCGGTGTGTTGTGTGTGGAGTGAAATTGGTGTGTTGTGTGTGCAGTGAATGCGGTGTGTTGTGCGTGCAGTGAATGCAGTGTGTTTTGTGTGCAGTGAATGCGGTGTGTTGTGAGTGCAGTGAATGCGGTGTATTGTGTGCAGTGAATGCGGTGTGTTGTGTGTGCAGTGAATGCGGTGTATTGTGTGTGCTGTAAATGCAGTGTGTTGTGTGTGCAGTGAATGCGGTGTGTTGTGTGTGCAGTGAATGCGGTGTATTGTGTGTGCAGTGAATGTGGTGTGTTGTGTGTGCAGTGAATGCGGTGTGTTGTGTGTGCAGTGAATGCGGTGTGTTGTGTGTGCAGTGAACGTGGTGTGTTGTGTGCGCAGTGAATGCGGTGTGTTGTGTGTGCAGTGAATGCGGTGCGATGTGAATGGGGTGCGTTGTGTGGGCAGTGAATATGGTGGGTTGTGTGTGCAGTGTATGCGGTGTGTTGTGTGTGCAGTGAATGCGGTGTGTTGTGTGTGCAGTGAATGTGGTGGGTTGTGTGTGCAGTGTATGCGGTGTGTTGTGTGTGCAGTGAAAGCGGTGTGTTCTGTGTGCAGTGAATGCGGTGTGTTATGTGTGCAGTGAATGCGGTGTGTTGTGTGTGCAGTGAATGCGTTGTGCTGTGTGTGCAGTGATTGCGGTGTGTTCTGTGTGCAGTGAATGCGGTGTGTTGTGTGTGCAGTGAATGTGGTGTGTTGTGTGTGCAGTGAATGTGGTGTGTTGTGTGTGCAGTGAATGCGGGTTGATGTGTCTGCAGTGAATGCGGTGTGTTCTGTGTGCAGTGAATGCGGGGTGTTGTGTGTGCAGTCAATGCGGGGGGTTGTGTGTGCGGTGAATTCGTTGTGTTGTGTGTGCAGTGAATGTGGAGTGTTGTGTGTGCAGTGAATGCGGTGTGTTGTGTGTGCAGTGAATGCAAGGTGTTGTGTGTGCAGTGAATGTGGTGTGTTGTGTGTGCAGTGAATGCGGTGTATTGTGTGTGCAGTGAATGCGGGGTGTTGTCCGTGCAGTGAATGTGGTGTGTTGTGTGAGCAGTGAATGCGGGGTGTTGTGTGTGCAGTGAATGCGGGGTGTTGTGTGTGCAGTGAATGCGATGTGTTGTGTGTGCAGTGAATGCGGTGTGTTGTGTGTGCAGTGAATGCGGTATGTTGTGTGTGCACTGAAAGCGGTGTGTTGTGTGTGCAGTGAGTGTGGTGTGTTGTGTGTGCAGAGAATGCGGGGTGTTGTGTGTGCACTGAATGCGGTGTGTTGTGTGTGCAGTGAATGCGGTGTGTTGTGTGTCAGTGAATGCGGTGTATTGTGTGTGCAGTGAATGCGGTGTATTGTGTGTGCAGGGAATGCGCTGTGTTGTTTGTGCAGTGAATGCGGTGTGTTGTGTGTGCACTGAAAGCGGTGTGTTGTGTGTGCAGTGAGTGTGGTGTGTTGTGTGTGCAGAGAATGCGGTGTGTTGTGCGTGCAGTGAATGCAGTGTGTTTTGTGTGCAGTGAATGCGGTGTGTTGTGAGTGCAGTGAATGCGGTGTATTGTTTGCAGTGAATGCGGTGTGTTGTGTGTGCAGTGAATGCGGTGTATTGTGTGTGCAGTAAATGCAGTGTGTTGTGTGTGCAGTGAATGCGGTGTGTTGTGTGTGCAGTGAATGCGGTGTATTGTGTGTGCAGTGAATGTGGTGTGTTGTGTGTGCAGTGAATGCGGTGTGTTGTGTGTGCAGTGAATGCGGTGTGTTGTGTGTGCAGTGAACGTGGTGTGTTGTGTGCGCAGTGAATGCGGTGTGTTGTGTGTGCAGTGAATGCGGTGCGATGTGAATGGGGTGTGTTGTGTGGGCAGTGAATGTGGTGGGTTGTGTGTGCAGTGTATGCGGTGTGTTGTGTGTGCAGTGAATGCGGTGTGTTGTGTGTGCAGTGAATGTGGTGGGTTGTGTGTGCAGTGTATGCGGTGTGTTGTGTGTGCAGTGAATGCGGTGTGTTGTGTGTGCAGTGAATGCGGGGTGTTGTGTGTGCAGTGAATGCGGTGTGTTATGTGTGCAGTGAATGCGGTGTGTTGTGTGTGCAGTGAATGCGTTGTGTTGTGTGTGCAGTGATTGCGGTGTGTTCTCTGTGCAGTGAATGCGGTGTGTTGTGCGTGCAGTGAATGCGGTGTGTTGTGTGTGCAGTGAATGTGGTGTGTTGTGTGTGCAGTGAATGTGGTGTGTTGTGTGTGCAATGAATGCGGGTTGATGTGTGTGCAGTGAATGCGGTGTGTTCTGTGTGCAGTGAATGCGGGGTGTTGTGTGTGCAGTCAATGCGGGGTGTTGTGTGTGCGGTGAATGCGGTGTGTTGTGTGTGCAGTGAATGTGGAGTGTTGTGTGTGCAGTGAATGCGGTGTGTTGTGTGTGCAGTGAATGCAAGGTGTTGTGTGTGCAGTGAATGTGGTGTGTTGTGTGTGCAGTGAATGCGGTGTATTGTGTGTGCAGTGAATGCGGGTTGTTGTCCGTGCAGTGAATGTGGTGTGTTGTGTGTGCAGTGAATGCGGGGTGTTGTGTGTGCAGTGAATGAGGGGTGTTGTGTGTGCAGTGAATGCGGGGTGTTGTGTGTTCAGTGAATGAGGTGTGTTTTGTGTACAGTGATTGCGGTATGTTGTGTGTGCAGTGAATGTGGTGTGTTGTGTGTGCAGTGAATGCGGTGTGTTGTGTGTGCAGTGAATGCGGTGTATTGTGTGTGCAGTGACTGCGGTGTGTTGTGTGTGCAGTGTATAGTGTGTGCAGTGAATGCGGTGTGTTGTGTGTACAGTGAATGCGGTGTGTTGTGTGTACAGTGAATGCGATGTGTTGTGTGTGCAGTGAATGCGGTGTGTTGTGAATGCAGTGTATAGTGTGTGCAGTGAATGCGGTGTGTTGTGTGTGCAGTAAATGTGGTGTGTTGTGTGTGCAGTGAATGCGGTCTGTGATGTGTGCAGTGAATGCGGTGTGTTGTGTGTGCAGTGAATACGGTGTGCTGTGTGTGCAGTGAATGCGGAGTGTTGTGTGTGCAGTGAATGCGGTGTTTTGTGTGTGCAGTGAATGCGGTGTTTTGTGTGTGCAGTGAATGCGGTGTGTTGTGTGTGCAGTGAATGCGGTGTGTTGTGAATGCAGTGTATAGTGGGTGCAGTGAATGCGGTGTGTTGTGTGTGCAGTGAATGCGGTGTGTTGTGTGTGCAGTAAATGTGGTGTGTTGTGTGTGCAGTGAATGCGGTGTGTTATGTGTGCAGTGAATGCGGTGTGCTGTGTGTGCAGTGAATACGGTGTGCTGTGTGTGCAGTGAACGCGGTGTGTTGTGTGTGCACTGAGTGCGGTGTGTTATGTGTGCAGTAAATGCAGGGTGTTGTGTGTGCAGTGAATGCGGTGTGTTGTGTGGGCAGTGAATGCGGTGTGTTGTGTGTGCAGTGAATGCAAGGTGTTGTGTGTGCAGTGAATGCGGTGTGTTGTGTGTGCTGTGAATGCAGGGTGTTGTGTGTTCAGTAAATGCGGTGTGTTGTGTGTGCAGTGAATGCGGTGTGTTGTGTGTGCAGTGAATGCGGTGTGTTATGTGTGCAGTGAATGCGGTGTGTTGTGTGTGCAGTGAATGCGGTGAGTTGTGTGTGCAGTGAATGCGGTGTGTTGGGTGAGCAGTGAATGCGGTGTATTGTGTGTGCAGTGAATGCGGTGTGTTGTGTGTGCAGTGAATGCGGGGTGTTGTGTGTGCAGTGAATGCGGTGTGTTGTGTGGGCAGTGAATGCGGTGTGTTGTGTGTGCAGTGAATGCGGTGTGTTGTGTGTGCAGTGAATGTGATGTGTGTGCAGTGAATGCGGTGTGTTGTGTGTGCAGTGAATGCGGTGTGTTGTGTGTGCAGTGAATGCGGTGTGTTGTGAATGCAGTGTATAGTGGGTGCAGTGAATGCGGTGTGTTGTGTGTGCAGTGAATGCGGTGTGTTGTGTGTGCAGTAAATGTGGTGTGTTGTGTGTGCAGTGAATGCGGTGTGTTATGTGTGCAGTGAATGCGGTGTGTTGTGTGTGCAGTGAAAAAGGTGTGCTGTGTGTGCAGTGAACGCGGTGTGTTGTGTGTGCACTGAATGCGGTGTGTTATGTGTGCAGTAAATGCAGGGTGTTGTGTGTGCAGTGAATGCGGTGTGTTGTGTGGGCAGTGAATGCGGTGTGTTGTGTGTGCAGTGAATGCAAGGTGTTGTGTGTGCAGTGAATGCGGTGTGTTGTGTGTGCTGTGAATGCAGGGTGTTGTGTGTTCAGTAAATGCGGTGTGTTGTGTGTGCAGTGAATGTGGTGTGTTGTGTGTGCAGTGAATGCGGTGTGTTATGTGTGCAGTGAATGCGGTGTGTTGTGTGTGCAGTGAATACGGTGTGCTGTGTGTGCAGTGAACGCGGTGTGTTGTGTGTGCACTGAATGCGGTGTGTTATGTGTGCAGTAAATGCAGGGTGTTGTGTGTGCAGTGAATGCGGTGTGTTGTGTGGGCAGTGAATGCGGTGTGTTGTGTGTGCAGTGAATGCAAGGTGTTGTGTGTGCAGTGAATGCGGTGTATTGTGTGTGCAGTGAATGCAGGGTGTTGTGTGTGCAGTAAATGCGGTGTGTTGTGTGTGCAGTGAATGCGGTGTGTTGTGTGTCAAGTGAATGCGGTGTGTTATGTGTGCAGTGAGTGCGGTGTGTTGTGTGTGCAGTGAATGCCGTGAGTTTTGTGTGCAGTGAATGCGGTGTGTTGTGTGAGCAGTGAATGCGGTGTATTGTGTGTGCAGTGAATGCGGTGTGTTGTGTGTGCAGTGAATGCGGTGTGTTGTGTGTGCAGTGAATGCGGTGTGTTGTGTGGGCAGTGAATGCGGTGTGTTGTGTGTGCAGTGAATGCGGTGTGTTGTGTGTGCAGTGAATGTGATGTGTGTGCAGTGAATGCGGTGTGTTGTGTGTGCAGTGAATGCGGTGTGTTGTGTGTGCAGTGAATGCGGTGTGTTGTGTGTGCAGTGAATGCGGTTTGTTGTGTGTGCAGTGAATGCGGTGTGTTGTGAGTGCAGTGAATGCGGTGTGTTGTGAATGCAGTGTATAGTGTGTGCAGTGAATGCGGTGTGTTGTGTGGGCAGTGAATACGGTGTGTTGTGTGTGCAGTAAATGTGGTGTGTTGTGTGTGCAGTGAATGCGGTGTGTTATGTGTGCAGTGAATGCGGTGTGTTGTGTGTGCAGTGAATACGGTGTGCTGTGTGTGCAGTGAACGCGGTGTGTTGTGTGTGCACTGAATGTGGTGTGTTATGTGTGCAGTAAATGCAGGGTGTTGTGTGTGCAGTGAATGCGGTGTGTTGTGTGGGCAGTGAATGCGGTGTGTTGTGTGTGCAGTGAATGCAAGCTGTTGTGTGTGCAGTGAATGCGGTGTGTTGTGTGTGCAGTGAATGCAGGGTGTTGTGTGTGCAGTAAATGCGGTGTGTTGTGTGTGCAGTGAATGCGGTGTGCTGTGTGTGCAGTGAATGCGGTGTGTTATGTGTGCAGTGAATGCGGTGTGTTGTGTGTGCAGTGAATGCGGAGAGTTGTGTGTGCAGTGAATGCGGTGTGTTGTGTGAGCAGTGAATGCGGTGTATTGTGTGTGCAGTGAATGCGGTGTGTTGTGTGTGCAGTGAATGCGGTGTGTTGTGTGTGCAGTGAATGCGGTGTGTTGTGTGGGCAGTGAATGCGGTGTGTTGTGTGTGCAGTGAATGCGGTGTGTTGTGTGTGCAGTGAATGTGATGTGTGTGCAGTGAATGCGGTGTGTTGTGTGTGCAGTGAATGCGGTGTGTTGTGTGTGCAGTGAATGCGGTGTGTTGTGTGTGCAGTGAATGCGTTGTGTTGTGTGTGCAGTGAATGCGGTGTGCTGTGTGTGCAGTGAATGCGGTGTGTTATGTGTGCAGTGAATGCGGTGTGTTGTGTGTGCAGTGAATGCGGTGTGTTGTGTGAGCAGTGAATGCGGTTTGTTGTGTGTGCAGTGAATGCGGTGTGTCGTGTGTGCAGTGAATGCGGTGTGTTGTGTGTGCAGTGAATGCGGTGTGTTGTGTGTGCAGTGAATGCGGGGTGTTGTGTGTGCAGTGAATGCGGTGTGCTGTGTGTGCAGTGAATGGGGTGTGTTGTGTGTGCAGTGAATGCGGTGTGTTGTGTGTGCAGTGAATGCGGTGTGTTGTGTGTGCAGTGAATGCGGTGTGTTGTCTGTGCAGTGAATGCGGGGTGTTGTGTGTGCAGTGAATGCGGTGTGTTGTGTGTGCAGTGAATGCGGGGTGTTGTGTGTGCAGTGAAAGGGGTGTGTTGTGTATGCAGTGAATGCGCTGTGTTGTGTGTGCAGTGAATGCGGTGTGTTGTGTGTGCAGTGAATGCGGTGTGTTGTGTGTGCAGTGAATGCGGTGTGTTGTGTGTGCAGTGAATGCGGTGGGTTGTGTGTGGAGTGAATGCGCTGTGTTGTGTGTGCAGTGAATGTGGTGTGTTGTGTGTGCAGTGAATGCGGTGTGTTGTGTGTGCAGTGAATGCGGTGTGTTGTGTGTGCAGTGAATGCGGTTTGTTGTGTGTGCAGTGAATGCGGTGTGTTGTGTGTGCACTGAAAGCGGTGTGTTGTGTGTGCAGTGAGTGTGGTGTGTTGTGTGTGCAGAGAATGCGGGGTGTTGTGTGTGCAGTGAATGCGGTTTGTTGTGTGTGCAGTGAATGCGGTGTGTTGTGTGTCAGTGAATGCGGTGGGTTGCGTGTGCAGTGAATGTGGTGTGTTGTGTGTGCAGTAAATGCCGTGTGTTGTGTGTGGAGTGAAATAGGTGTGTTGTGTGTGCAGTGAATGCGGTGTGTTGTGCGTGCAGTGAATGCAGTGTGTTTTGTGTGCAGTGAATGCGGTGTGTTGTGAGTGCAGTGAATGCGGTGTATTGTGTGCAGTGAATGCGGTGTGTTGTTTGTGCAGTGAATGCGGTGTATTGTGTGTGCAGTAAATGCAGTGTGTTGTGTGTGCAGTGAATGCGGTGTGTTGTGTGTGCAGTGAATGCGGTGTATTGTGTGTGCAGTGAATGTGGTGTGTTGTGTGTGCAGTGAATGCGGTGTGTTGTGTGTGCAGTGAATGCGGTGTGTTGTGTGTGCAGTGAACGTTGTGTGTTGTGTGCGCAGTGAATGCGGTGTGTTGTGTGTGCAGTGAATGCGGTGCGATGTGAATGGGGTGCGTTGTGTGGGCAGTGAATATGGTGGGTTGTGTGTGCAGTGTATGCGGTGTGTTGTGTGTGCAGTGAATGCGGTGTGTTGTGTGTGCAGTGAATGTGGTGGGTTGTGTGTGCAGTGTATGCGGTGTGTTGTGTGTGCAGTGAATGCGGTGTGTTCTGTGTGCAGTGAATGCGGGGTGTTGTGTGTGCAGTGAATGCGGTGTGTTATGTGTGCAGTGAATGCGGTGTGTTGTGTGTGCAGTGAATGCGTTGCGTTGTGTGTGCAGTGATTGCGGTGTGTTCTGTGTGCAGTGAATGCGGTGTGTTGTGTTTGCAGTGAATGTGGTGTGTTGTGTGTGCAGTGAATGTGGTGTGTTGTGTGTGCAGTGAATGCGGGTTGATGTGTCTGCAGTGAATGCGGTGTGTTCAATGTGCAGTGAATGCGGGGTGTTGTGTGTGCAGTCAATGCGGGGTGTTGTGTGTGCGGTGAATGTGGTGTGTTGTGTGTGCAGTGAATGTGGAGTGTTGTGTGTGCAGTGAATGAGGTGTGTTGTGTGTGCAGTGAATGCAAGGTGTTGTGTGTGCAGTGAATGTGGAGTGTTGTGTGTGCAGTGAATGCGGTGTATTGTGTGTGCAGTGAATGCGGGGTGTTGTCCGTGCAGTGAATGTGGTGTGTTGTGTGTGCAGTGAATGCGGGGTGTTGTGTGTGCAGTGAATGCGGGGTTTTGTGTTTGCAGTGAATGCGATGTGTTGTGTGTGCAGTGAATGCGGTGTGTTGTGTGTGCAGTGAATGCGGTATGTTGAGTGTGCACTGAAAGCGGTGTGTTGTGTGTGCAGTGAGTGTGGTGTGTTGTGTGTGCTGAGAATGCGGGGTGTTGTGTGTGCACTGAATGCGGTGTGTTGTGTGTGCAGTGAATGCGGTGTGTTGTGTGTCAGTGAATGCGGTGTATTGTGTGTGCAGTGAATGCGGTGTATTGTGTGTGCAGTGAATGCGGTGTGTTGTGTGTGCAGTGAATGCGGTGTGTTGTGTGTGCACTGAAAGCGGTGTGTTGTGTGTGCAGTGATTGTGGTGTGTTGTGTGTGCAGAGAATGCGGTGTGTTGTGCGTGCAGTGAATGCAGTGTGTTTTGTGTGCAGTGAATGCGGTGTGTTGTGAGTGCAGTGAATGTGGTGTATTGTTTGCAGTGAATGCGGTGTGTTGTGTGTGCAGTGAATGCGGTGTATTGTGTGTGCAGTAAATGCAGTGTGTTGTGTGTGCAGTGAATGCGGTGTGTTGTGTGTGCAGTGAATGCGGTGTATTGTGTGTGCAGTGAATGTGGTGTGTTGTGTGTGCAGTGAATGCGGTGTGTTGTGTGTGCAGTGAATGCGGTGTGTTGTGTGTGCAGTGAACGTGGTGTGTTGTGTGCGCAGTGAATGCGGTGTGTTGTGTGTGCAGTGAATGCGGTGCGATGTGAATGGGGTGTGTTGTGTGGGCAGTGAATGTGGTGGGTTGTGTGTGCAGTGTATGCGGTGTGTTGTGTGTGCAGTGAATGCGGTGTGTTGTGTGTGCAGTGAATGTGGTGGGTTGTGTGTGCAGTGTATGCGGTGTGTTGTGTGTGCAGTGAATGCGGTGTGTTCTGTGTGCAGTGAATGCGGTGTGTTGTGTGTGCAGTGAATGCGTTGTGTTGTGTGTGCAGTGATTGCGGTGTGTTCTGTGTGCAGTGAATGCAGTGTGTTGTGCGTGCAGTGAATGCGGTGTGTTGTGTGTGCAGTGAATGTGGTGTGTTGTGTGTGCATTGAATGTGGTGTGTTGTGTGTGCAATGAATGCGGGTTGATGTGTGTGCAGTGAATGTGGTGTGTTCTGTGTGCAGTAAATGCGGTGTGTTGTGTGTGCAGTCAATGCGGGGTGTTGTGTGTGCGGTGAATGCGGTGTGTTGTGTGTGCAGTGAATGTGGAGTGTTGTGTGTGCAGTGAATGCGGTGTGTTGTGTGTGCAGTGAATGCAAGGTGTTGTGTGTGCAGTGAGTGTGGTGTGTTGTGTGTGCAGTGAATGCGGTGTATTGTGTGTGCAGTGAATGCGGGTTGTTGTCCGTGCAGTGAATGTGGTGTGTTGTGTGTGCAGTGAATGCAGGGTGTTGTGTGTGCAGTGAATGAGGGGTGTTGTGTGTGCAGTGAATGCGGGGTGTTGTGTGTTCAGTGAATGAGGTGTGTTTTGTGTACAGTGATTGCGGTATGTTGTGTGTGCAGTGAATGTGGTGTGTTGTGTGTGCAGTGAATGCGGTGTGTTGTGTGTGCAGTGAATGCGGTGTATTGTGTGTGCAGTGACTGAGGTGTGTTGTGTGTGCAGTGTATAGTGTGTGCAGTGAATGCGGTGTGTTGTGTGTACAGTGAATGCGGTGTATTGTGTGTACAGTGAATGCGGTGTGTTGTGAATGCAGTGTATAGTGTGTGCAGTGAATGCGGTGTGTTGTGTGTGCAGTGAATACGGTGTGTTGTGTGTGCAGTAAATGTGGTGTGTTGTGTGTGCAGTGAATGCGGTGTGTTATGTGTGCAGTGAATGCGGTGTGTTGTGTGTGCAGTGAATACGGTGTGCTGTGTGTGCAGTGAACGCGGTGTGTTGTGTGTGCACTGAATGTGGTGTGTTAATTGTGCAGTAAATGCAGGGTGTTGTGTGTGCAGTGAATGCGGTGTGTTGTGTGGGCAGTGAATGCGGTGTGTTGTGTGTGCAGTGAATGCAAGCTGTTGTGTGTGCAGTGAATGCGGTGTGTTGTGTGTGCAGTGAATGCAGGGTGTTGTGTGTGCAGTAAATGCGGTGTGTTGTGTGTGCAGTGAATGCGGTGTGTTGTGTGTGCAGTGAATGCGGTGTGTTATGTGTGCAGTGAATGCGGTGTGTTGTGTGTGCAGTGAATGCGGTGAGTTGTGTGTGCAGTGAATGCGGTGTGTTGTGTGAGCAGTGAATGCGGTGTGTTGTCTGTGCAGTGAATGTGATGTGTGTGCAGTGAATGCGGTGTGTTGTGTGTGCAGTGAATGCGGTGTGTTGTGTGTGCAGTGAATGCGGTGTGTTGTGTGTGCAGTGAATGCGTTGTGTTGTGTGTGCAGTGAATGCGGTGTGCTGTGTGTGCAGTGAATGCGGTGTGTTATGTGTGCAGTGAATGCGGTGTGTTGTGTGTGCAGTGAATGCGGTGTGTTGTGTGAGCAGTGAATGCGGTTTGTTGTGTGTGCAGTGAATGCGGTGTGTTGTGTGTGCAGTGAATACGGTGTGTTGTGTGTGCAGTGAATGCGGTGTGTTGTGTGTGCAGTGAATGCGGGGTGTTGTGTGTGCAGTGAATGCGGTGTGCTGTGTGTGCAGTGAATGGGGTGTGTTGTGAGTGCAGTGAATGCGGTGTGTTGTGTGTGCAGTGAATGCGGTGTGTTGTGTGTGCAGTGAATGCGGTGTGTTGTCTGTGCAGTGAATGCAAGGTGTTGTGTGTGCAGTGAATGCGGTGTGTTGTGTGTGCAGTGAATGCGGGGTGTTGTGTGTGCAGTGAATGGGGTGTGTTGTGTATGCAGTGAATGCGCTGTGTTGTGTGTGCAGTGAATGCGGTGTGTTGTGTGTGCAGTGAATGCGGTGTGTTGTGTGTGCAGTGAATGCGGTGTGATGTGTGTGCAGTGAATGCGGTGGGTTGTGTGTTGAGTGAATGCGCTGTGTTGTGTGTGCAGTGAATGTGGTGTGTTGTGTGTGCAGTGAATGCGGTGTGTTGTGTGTGCAGTGAATGCGGTGTGTTGTGTGTGCAGTGAATGCGGTTTGTTGTGTGTGCATTGAATGCGGTGTGTTGTGTGTGCACTGAAAGCGGTGTGTTGTGTGTGCAGTGAGTGTGGTATGTTGTGTGTGCAGAGAATGCGGGGTGTTGTGTGTGCAGTGAATGCGGTGTGTTGTGTGTGCAGTGAATGCGGTGTGTTGTGTGTCAGTGAATGGGGTGGGTTGCGTGTGCAGTGAATGTGGTGTGTTGTGTGTGCAGTAAATGCGGTGTGTTGTGTGTGGAGTGAAATAGGTGTGTTGTGTGTGCAGTGAATGCGGTGTGTTGTGCGTGCAGTGAATGCAGTGTGTTTTGTGTGCAGTGAATGCGGTGTGTTGTGAGTGCAGTGAATGCGGTGTATTGTTTGCAGTGAATGCGGTGTGTTGTGTGTGCAGTGAATGCGGTGTATTGTGTGTGCAGTAAATGCAGTGTGTTGTGTGTGCAGTGAATGCGGTGTGTTGTGTGTGCAGTGAATGCGGTGTATTGTGTGTGCAGTGAATGTGGTGTGTTGTGTGTGCAGTGAATGCGGTGTGTTGTGTGTGCAGTGAATGCGGTGTGTTGTGTGTGCAGTGAACGTGGTGTGTTGTGTGCGCAGTGAATGCGGTGTGTTGTGTGTGCAGTGAATGCGGTGCGATGTGAATGGGGTGCGTTGTGTGGGCAGTGAATGCGGTGTATTGTGTGTGCAGTAAATGCAGTGTGTTGTGTGTGCAGTGAATGCGGTGTGTTGTGTGTGCAGTGAATGCGGTGTATTGTGTGTGCAGTGAATGTGGTGGGTTGTGTGTGCAGTGTATGCGGTGTGTTGTGTGTGCAGTGAATGCGGTGTGTTGTGTGTGCAGTGAATGTGGTGGGTTGTGTGTGCAGTGAATGCGGTGTGTTGTGTGTGCAGTGAACGTGGTGTGTTGTGTGCGCAGTGAATGCGGTGTATTGTGTGTACAGTAAATGCAGTGTGTTGTGTGTGCAGTGAATGCGGTGTGTTGTGTGTGCAGTGAATGCGGTGTATTGTGTGTGCAGTGAATGTGGTGGGTTGTGTGTGCAGTGTATGCGGTGTGTTGTGTGTGCAGTGAATGCGGTGTGTTGTGTGTGCAGTGAATGGGGTGTGTTGTGTGTGCAGTGAATGTGGTGTGTTGTGTGTGCAATGAATGCGGGTTGATGTGTGTGCAGTGAATGTGGTGTGTTCTGTGTGCAGTAAATGCGGTGTGTTGTGTGTGCAGTCAATGCGGGGTGTTGTGTGTGCGGTGAATGCGGTGTGTTGTGTGTGCAGTGAATGTGGAGTGTTGTGTGTGCAGTGAATGCGGTGTGTTGTGTGTGCAGTGAATGCAAGGTGTTGTGTGTGCAGTGAGTGTGGTGTGTTGTGTGTGCAGTGAATGCGGTGTATTGTGTGTGCAGTGAATGCGGGTTGTTGTCCGTGCAGTGAATGTGGTGTGTTGTGTGTGCAGTGAATGCAGGGTGTTGTGTGTGCAGTGAATGAGGGGTGTTGTGTGTGCAGTGAATGCGGGGTGTTGTGTGTTCAGTGAATGAGGTGTGTTTTGTGTACAGTGATTGCGGTATGTTGTGTGTGCAGTGAATGTGGTGTGTTGTGTGTGCAGTGAATGCGGTGTGTTGTGTGTGCAGTGAATGCGGTGTATTGTGTGTGCAGTGACTGAGGTGTGTTGTGTGTGCAGTGTATAGTGTGTGCAGTGAATGCGGTGTGTTGTGTGTACAGTGAATGCGGTGTATTGTGTGTACAGTGAATGCGGTGTGTTGTGAATGCAGTGTATAGTGTGTGCAGTGAATGCGGTGTGTTGTGTGTGCAGTGAATACGGTGTGTTGTGTGTGCAGTAAATGTGGTGTGTTGTGTGTGCAGTGAATGCGGTGTGTTATGTGTGCAGTGAATGCGGTGTGTTGTGTGTGCAGTGAATACGGTGTGCTGTGTGTGCAGTGAACGCGGTGTGTTGTGTGTGCACTGAATGTGGTGTGTTAATTGTGCAGTAAATGCAGGGTGTTGTGTGTGCAGTGAATGCGGTGTGTTGTGTGGGCAGTGAATGCGGTGTGTTGTGTGTGCAGTGAATGCAAGCTGTTGTGTGTGCAGTGAATGCGGTGTGTTGTGTGTGCAGTGAATGCAGGGTGTTGTGTGTGCAGTAAATGCGGTGTGTTGTGTGTGCAGTGAATGCGGTGTGTTGTGTGTGCAGTGAATGCGGTGTGTTATGTGTGCAGTGAATGCGGTGTGTTGTGTGTGCAGTGAATGCGGTGAGTTGTGTGTGCAGTGAATGCGGTGTGTTGTGTGAGCAGTGAATGCGGTGTGTTGTCTGTGCAGTGAATGTGATGTGTGTGCAGTGAATGCGGTGTGTTGTGTGTGCAGTGAATGCGGTGTGTTGTGTGTGCAGTGAATGCGGTGTGTTGTGTGTGCAGTGAATGCGTTGTGTTGTGTGTGCAGTGAATGCGGTGTGCTGTGTGTGCAGTGAATGCGGTGTGTTATGTGTGCAGTGAATGCGGTGTGTTGTGTGTGCAGTGAATGCGGTGTGTTGTGTGAGCAGTGAATGCGGTTTGTTGTGTGTGCAGTGAATGCGGTGTGTTGTGTGTGCAGTGAATACGGTGTGTTGTGTGTGCAGTGAATGCGGTGTGTTGTGTGTGCAGTGAATGCGGGGTGTTGTGTGTGCAGTGAATGCGGTGTGCTGTGTGTGCAGTGAATGGGGTGTGTTGTGAGTGCAGTGAATGCGGTGTGTTGTGTGTGCAGTGAATGCGGTGTGTTGTGTGTGCAGTGAATGCGGTGTGTTGTCTGTGCAGTGAATGCAAGGTGTTGTGTGTGCAGTGAATGCGGTGTGTTGTGTGTGCAGTGAATGCGGGGTGTTGTGTGTGCAGTGAATGGGGTGTGTTGTGTATGCAGTGAATGCGCTGTGTTGTGTGTGCAGTGAATGCGGTGTGTTGTGTGTGCAGTGAATGCGGTGTGTTGTGTGTGCAGTGAATGCGGTGTGATGTGTGTGCAGTGAATGCGGTGGGTTGTGTGTTGAGTGAATGCGCTGTGTTGTGTGTGCAGTGAATGTGGTGTGTTGTGTGTGCAGTGAATGCGGTGTGTTGTGTGTGCAGTGAATGCGGTGTGTTGTGTGTGCAGTGAATGCGGTTTGTTGTGTGTGCATTGAATGCGGTGTGTTGTGTGTGCACTGAAAGCGGTGTGTTGTGTGTGCAGTGAGTGTGGTATGTTGTGTGTGCAGAGAATGCGGGGTGTTGTGTGTGCAGTGAATGCGGTGTGTTGTGTGTGCAGTGAATGCGGTGTGTTGTGTGTCAGTGAATGGGGTGGGTTGCGTGTGCAGTGAATGTGGTGTGTTGTGTGTGCAGTAAATGCGGTGTGTTGTGTGTGGAGTGAAATAGGTGTGTTGTGTGTGCAGTGAATGCGGTGTGTTGTGCGTGCAGTGAATGCAGTGTGTTTTGTGTGCAGTGAATGCGGTGTGTTGTGAGTGCAGTGAATGCGGTGTATTGTTTGCAGTGAATGCGGTGTGTTGTGTGTGCAGTGAATGCGGTGTATTGTGTGTGCAGTAAATGCAGTGTGTTGTGTGTGCAGTGAATGCGGTGTGTTGTGTGTGCAGTGAATGCGGTGTATTGTGTGTGCAGTGAATGTGGTGTGTTGTGTGTGCAGTGAATGCGGTGTGTTGTGTGTGCAGTGAATGCGGTGTGTTGTGTGTGCAGTGAACGTGGTGTGTTGTGTGCGCAGTGAATGCGGTGTGTTGTGTGTGCAGTGAATGCGGTGCGATGTGAATGGGGTGCGTTGTGTGGGCAGTGAATGCGGTGTATTGTGTGTGCAGTAAATGCAGTGTGTTGTGTGTGCAGTGAATGCGGTGTGTTGTGTGTGCAGTGAATGCGGTGTATTGTGTGTGCAGTGAATGTGGTGGGTTGTGTGTGCAGTGTATGCGGTGTGTTGTGTGTGCAGTGAATGCGGTGTGTTGTGTGTGCAGTGAATGTGGTGGGTTGTGTGTGCAGTGAATGCGGTGTGTTGTGTGTGCAGTGAACGTGGTGTGTTGTGTGCGCAGTGAATGCGGTGTATTGTGTGTACAGTAAATGCAGTGTGTTGTGTGTGCAGTGAATGCGGTGTGTTGTGTGTGCAGTGAATGCGGTGTATTGTGTGTGCAGTGAATGTGGTGGGTTGTGTGTGCAGTGTATGCGGTGTGTTGTGTGTGCAGTGAATGCGGTGTGTTGTGTGTGCAGTGAATGTGGTGGGTTGTGTGTGCAGTGTATGCGGTGTGTTGTGTGTGCAGTGAATGCGGTGTGTTCTGTGTGCAGTGAATGCGGGGTGTTGTGTGTGCAGTGAATGCGGTGTGTCATGTGTGCAGTGAATGCGGTGTGTTGTGTGCGCAGTGAATGCGTTGTGTTTTGTGTGCAGTGAATGCGGTGAGTTGTGTGTGCAGTGAATGCGGTGTGTTGTGTGAGCAGTGAATGCGGTGTATTGTGTGTGCAGTGAATGCGGTGTGTTGTGTGTGCAGTGAATGCGGTGTGTTGTGTGTGCAGTGAATGCGGTGTGTTGTGTGGGCAGTGAATGCGGTGTGTTGTGTGTGCAGTGAATGCGGTGTGTTGTGTGTGCAGTGAATGTGATGTGTGTGCAGTGAATGCGGTGTGTTGTGTGTGCAGTGAATGCGGTGTGTTGTGTGTGCAGTGAATGCGGTGTGTTGTGTGTGCAGTGAATGCGTTGTGTTGTGTGTGCAGTGAATGCGGTGTGCTGTGTGTGCAGTGAATGCGGTGTGTTATGTGTGCAGTGAATGCGGTGTGTTGTGTGTGCAGTGAATGCGGTGTGTTGTGTGAGCAGTGAATGCGGTGTGTTGTGTGTGCAGTGAATGCGGTGTGTTGTGTGTGCAGTGAATGCGGTGTGTTCTGTGTGCAGTGAATGCGGTGTGTTGTGTGTGCAGTGAATGCGGGGTGTTGTGTGTGCAGTGAATGCGGTGTGCTGTGTGTGCAGTGAATGGGGTGTGTTGTGTGTGCAGTGAATGCGGTGTGTTGTGTGTGCAGTGAATGCGGTGTGTTGTGTGTGCAGTGAATGCGGTGTGTTGTCTGTGCAGTGAATGCGGGGTGTTGTGTGTGCAGTGAATGCGGTGTGTTGTGTGTGCAGTGAATGCGGGGTGTTGTGTGTGCAGTGAATGGGGTGTGTTGTGTATGCAGTGAATGCGCTGTGTTGTGTGTGCAGTGAATGCGGTGTGTTGTGTGTGCAGTGAATGCGGTGTGTTGTGTGTGCAGTGAATGCGGTGTGTTGTGTGTGCAGTGAATGCGGTGGGTTGTGTGTGGAGTGAATGCGCTGTGTTGTGTGTGCAGTGAATGTGGTGTGTTGTGTGTGCAGTGAATGCGGTGTGTTGTGTGTGCAGTGAATGCGGTGTGTTGTGTGTGCAGTGAATGCGGTTTGTTGTGTGTGCAGTGAATGCGGTGTGTTGTGTGTGCACTGAAAGCGGTGTGTTGTGTGTGCAGTGAGTGTGGTATGTTGTGTGTGCAGAGAATGCGGGGTGTTGTGTGTGCAGTGAATGCGGTGTGTTGTGTGTGCAGTGAATGCGGTGTGTTGTGTGTCAGTGAATGCGGTGGGTTGCGTGTGCAGTGAATGTGGTGTGTTGTGTGTGCAGTAAATGCGGTGTGTTGTGTGTGGAGTGAAATAGGTGTGTTGTGTGTGCAGTGAATGCGGTGTGTTGTGCGTGCAGTGAATGCAGTGTGTTTTGTGTGCAGTGAATGCGGTGTGTTGTGAGTGCAGTGAATGCGGTGTATTGTGTGCAGTGAATGCGGTGTGTTGTGTGTGCAGTGAATGCGGTGTATTGTGTGTGCAGTAAATGCAGTGTGTTGTGTGTGCAGTGAATGCGGTGTGTTGTGTGTGCAGTGAATGCGGTGTATTGTGTGTGCAGTGAATGTGGTGTGTTGTGTGTGCAGTGAATGCGGTGTGTTGTGTGTGCAGTGAATGCGGTGTGTTGTGTGTGCAGTGAACGTGGTGTGTTGTGTGCGCAGTGAATGCGGTGTGTTGTGTGTGCAGTGAATGCGGTGCGATGTGAATGGGGTGCGTTGTGTGGGCAGTGAATATGGTGGGTTGTGTGTGCAGTGTGTGCGGTGTGTTGTGTGTGCAGTGAATGCGGTGTGTTGTGTGTGCAGTGAATGTGGTGGGTTGTGTGTGCAGTGTATGCGGTGTGTTGTGTGTGCAGTGAATGCGGTGTGTTCTGTGTGCAGTGAATGCGGGGTGTTGTGTGTCCAGTGAATGCGGTGTGTTATGTGTGCAGTGAATGCGGTGTGTTGTGTGTGCAGTGAATGCGTTGTGTTGTGTGTGCAGTGATTGCGGTGTGTTCTGTGTGCAGTGAATGCGGTGTGTTGTGTGTGCAGTGAATGTGGTGTGTTGTGTGTGCAGTGAATGTGGTGTGTTGTGTGTGCAGTGAATGCGGGTTGATGTGTCTGCAGTGAATGCGGTGTGTTCTGTGTGCAGTGAATGCGGGGTGTTGTGTGTGCAGTCAATGCGGGGTGTTGTGTGTGCGGTGAATGCGGTGTGTTGTGTGTGCAGTGAATGTGGAGTGTTGTGTGTGCAGTGAATGCGGTGTGTTGTGTGTGCAGTGAATGCAAGGTGTTGTGTGTGCAGTGAATGTGGTGTGTTGTGTGTGCAGTGAATGCGGTGTATTGTGTGTGCAGTGAATGCGGGGTGTTGTCCGTGCAGTGAATGTGGTGTGTTGTGTGTGCAGTGAATGCGGGGTGTTGTGTGTGCAGTGAATGCGGGGTGTTGTGTTTGCAGTGAATGCGATGTGTTGTGTGTGCAGTGAATGCGGTGTGTTGTGTGTGCAGTGAATGCGGTATGTTGAGTGTGCACTGAAAGCGGTGTGTTGTGTGTGCAGTGAGTGTGGTGTGTTGTGTGTGCAGAGAATGCGGGGTGTTGTGTGTGCAGTGAATGCGGTGTGTTGTGTGTGCAGTGAATGCGGTGTGTTGTGTGTCAGTGAATGCGGTGTATTGTGTGTGCAGTGAATGCGGTGTATTGTGTGTGCAGTGAATGCGGTGTGTTGTGTGTGCAGTGAATGCGGTGTGTTGTGTGTGCACTGAAAGCGGTGTGTTGTGTGTGCAGTGAGTGTGGTGTGTTGTGTGTGCAGAGAATGCGGTGTGTTGTGCGTGCAGTGAATGCAGTGTGTTTTGTGTGCAGTGAATGCGGTGTGTTGTGAGTGCAGTGAATGCGGTGTATTGTTTGCAGTGAATGCGGTGTGTTGTGTGTGCAGTGAATGCGGTGTATTGTGTGTGCAGTAAATGCAGTGTGTTGTGTGTGCAGTGAATGCGGTGTGTTGTGTGTGCAGTGAAAGCGGTGTATTGTGTGTGCAGTGAATGTGGTGTGTTGTGTGTGCAGTGAATGCGGTGTGTTGTGTGTGCAGTGAATGCGGTGTGTTGTGTGTGCAGTGAACGTGGTGTGTTGTGTGCGCAGTGAATGCGGTGTGTTGTGTGTGCAGTGAATGCGGTGCGATGTGAATGGGGTGTGTTGTGTGGGCAGTGAATGTGGTGGGTTGTGTGTGCAGTGTATGCGGTGTGTTGTGTGTGCAGTGAATGCGATGTGTTCTGTGTGCAGTGAATGCGGTGTGTTGTGTGTGCAGTGAATGCGTTGTGTTGTGTGTGCAGTGATTGCGGTGTGTTCTGTGTGCAGTGAATGCAGTGTGTTGTGCGTGAAGTGAATGCGGTGTGTTGTGTGTGCAGTGAATGTGGTGTGTTGTGTGTGCAGTGAATGTGGTGTGTTGTGTGTGCAATGAATGCGGTGTGTTGTGTGAGCAGTGAATGCGGTGTGTTGTGTGTGCAGTGAATGCGGTGTGTTGTGTGTGCACTGAATGCGGTGTGTTGTGTGTGCAGTGAATGCGGTGTGTTGTGTGTGCAGTGAATGCGGGGTGTTGTGTGTGCAGTGAATGCGGTGTGCTGTGTGTGCAGTGAATGCGGTGTGTTGTGTGTGCAGTGAATGCGGGGTGTTTTGTGTGCAGTGAATGGGGTGTGTTGTGTATGAAGTGAATGCGCTGTGTTGTGTGTGCAGTGAATGCGGTGTGTTGTGTGTGCAGTGAATGCGGTGTCTTGTGTGTGCGGTGAATGCGGTGTGTTGTGTGTGCAGTGAATGCGGTGGGTTGTGTGTGGAGTGAATGCGCTGTGTTGTGTGTGCAGTGAATGTGGTGTGTTGTGTGTGCAGTGACTGCGGTGTGTTGTGTGTGCAGTGAATGCGGTGTGTTGTGTGTGCAGTGAATGCGGTGTATTGTGTGTGCAGTGAATGCGGTGTGTTGTGTGTGCAGTGAACGTGGTGTGTTGTGTGCGCAGAGAATGCGGTGTGTTGTGTGTGCAGTGAATGCGGTGCGATGTGAATGGGGTGTGTTGTGTGGGCAGTGAATGTGGTGGGTTGTGTGTGCAGTGTATGCAGTGTGTTGTGTGTGCAGTGAATGCGGTGTGTTGTGTGTGCAGTGAATGTGGTGGGTTGTGTGTGCAGTGTATGCGGTGTGTTGTGTGTGCAGTGAATGCGGTGTGTTATGTGTGCAGTGAATGCGGTGTGTTGCGTGTGCAGTGAATGCGTTGTGTTGTGTGTGCAGTGATTGCGGTGTGTTCTGTGTGCAGTGAATGCGGTGTGTTGTGCGTGCAGTGAATGCGGTGTGTTGTGTGTGCAGTGAATGTGGTGTGTTGTGTGTGCAGTGAATGTGGTGTGTTGTGTGTGCAATGAATGCGGTGTGTTGTGTGTGCAGTGAATGCGGTGTGTTCTGTGTGCAGTGAATGCGGAGTGTTGTGTGTGCAGTCAATGCGGGGTGTTGTGTGTGCGGTGAATGCGGTGTGTTGTGTGTGCAGTGAATGTGGAGTGTTGTGTGTGCAGTGAATGTGGTGTGTTGTGTGTGCAGTGAATGCGGTGTATTGTGTGTGCAGTGAATGCGGGGTGTTGTCCGTGCAGTGAATGTGGTGTGTTGTGTGTGCAGTGAATGCGGGGTTTTGTGTGTGCATTGAATGCGGGGTGTTGTGTGTGCAGTGAATGCGGGGTGTTGTGTGTTCAGTGAATGAGGTGTGTTTTGTGTACAGTGAATGCGGTATGTTGTGTGTGCAGTGAATGTGGTGTGTTGTGTGTGCAGTGAATGCGGTGTGTTGTGTGTGCAGTGAATGCGGTGTTATGTGTGTGCAGTGACTGCGGTGTGTTGTGTGTGCAGTGTATAGTGTGTGCAGTGAATGCGGTGTGTTGTGTGTACAGTGAATGCGGTGTGTTGTGTGTACAGTGAATGCGATGTGTTGTGTGTGCAGTAAATGCGGTGTGTTGTGAATGCAGTGTATAGTGTGTGCAGCGAATGCGGTGTGTTGTGTGTGCAGTGAATGCGGTGTGTTGTGTGTGCAGTAAAAGTGGTGTGTTGTGTGTGCAGTGAATGCGGTGTGTGATGTGTGCAGTGACTGCGGTGTGTTTTGTGTGCAGTGAATACGGTGTGCTGTGTGTGCAGTGAATGCGGAGTGTTGTGTGTGCAGTGAATGCGGTGTTTTGTGTGTGCAGTGAATGCGGTGTTTTGTGTGTGCAGTGAATGCGGTGTGTTGTGAGTGCAGTGAATGCGGTGTGTTGTGAATGCAGTGTATAGTGTGTGCAGTGCATGCGGTGTGTTGTGTGTGCAGTGAATACGGTGTGTTGTGTGTGCAGTAAATGTGGTGTGTTGTGTGTGCAGTGAATGCGGTGTGTTATGTGTGCAGTGAATGCGGTGTGTTGTGTGTGCAGTGAATACGGTGTGCTGTGTGTGCAGTGAACGCGGTGTGTTGTGTGTGCACTGAATGTGGTGTGTTATGTGTGCAGTAAATGCAGGGTGTTGTGTGGGCAGTGAATGCGGTGTTTTGTGTGTGCAGTGAATGCAAGGTGTTGTGTGTGCAATGAATGCGGTGTGTTGTGTGTGCAGTGAATGCGGTGTGTTATGTGTGCAGTGAATGCGGTGTGTTGCGTGTGCAGTGAATGCGGTGAGTTGTGTGTGCAGTGAATGCGGTGTGTTGTGTGTGCAGTGAATGCGGTGTGTTGTGTGTGCAGTGAATGTGATGTGTGTGCAGTGAATGCGGTGTGTTGTGTGTGCAGTGAATGCGGTGTGTTGTGTGTGCAGTGAATGCGGTGTGTTATGTGTGCAGTGAATGCGGTGTGTTGCGTGTGCAGTGAATGCGGTGAGTTGTGTGTGCAGTGAATGCGGTGTGTTGTGTGAGCAGTGAATGCGGTGTATTGTGTGTGCAGTGAATGCGGTGTGTTGTGTGTGCAGTGAATGCGGTGTGTTGTGTGTGCAGTGAATGCGGTGTGTTGTGTGGGCAGTGAATGCGGTGTGTTGTGTGTGCAGTGAATGCGGTGTGTTGTGTGTGCAGTGAATGTGATGTGTGTGCAGTGAATGCGGTGTGTTGTGTGTGCAGTGAATGCGGTGTGTTGTGTGTGCAGTGAATGCGGTGTGTTGTGTGTGCAGTGAATGCGTTGTGTTGTGTGTGCAGTGAATGCGGTGTGCTGTGTGTGCAGTGAATGCGGTGTGTTATGTGTGCAGTGAATGCGGTGTGTTGTGTGTGCAGTGAATGCGGTGTGTTGTGTGAGCAGTGAATGCGGTGTGTTGTGTGTGCAGTGAATGCGGTGTGTTGTGTGTGCACTGAATGCGGTGTGTTGTGTGTGCAGTGAATGCGGTGTGTTGTGTGTGCAGTGAATGCGGGGTGTTGTGTGTGCAGTGAATGCGGTGTGCTGTGTGTGCAGTGAATGGGGTGTGTTGTGTGTGCAGTGAATGCGGTGTGTTGTGTGTGCAGTGAATGCGGTGTGTTGTGTGTGCAGTGAATGCGGTGTGTTGTCTGTGCAGTGAATGCGGGGTGTTGTGTGTGCAGTGAATGCGGTGTGTTGTGTGTGCAGTGAATGCGGGGTGTTGTGTGTGCAGTGAATGGGGTGTGTTGTGTATGCAGTGAATGCGCTGTGTTGTGTGTGCAGTGAATGCGGTGTGTTGTGTGTGCAGTGAATGCGGTGTGTTGTGTGTGCAGTGAATGCAGTGTGTTGTGTGTGCAGTGAATGCGGTGGGTTGTGTGTGGAGTGAATGCTCTGTGTTGTGTGTGCAGTGAATGTGGTGTGTTGTGTGTGCAGTGAATGCGGTGTGTTGTGTGTGCAGTGAATGCGGTGTGTTGTGTGTGCAGTGAATGCGGTTTGTTGTGCGTGCAGTGAATGCGGTGTGTTGTGTGTGCACTGAAAGCGGTGTGTTGTGTGTGCAGTGAGTGTGGTATGTTGTGTGTGCAGAGAATGCGGGGTGTTGTGTGTGCAGTGAATGCGGTGTGTTGTGTGTGCAGTGAATGCGGTGTGTTGTGTGTCAGTGAATGCGGTGGGTTGCGTGTGCAGTGAATGTGGTGTGTTGTGTGTGCAGTAAATGCGGTGTGTTGTGTGTGGAGTGAAATAGGTGTGTTGTGTGTGCAGTGAATGCGGTGTGTTGTGCGTGCAGTGAATGCAGTGTGTTTTGTGTGCAGTGAATGCGGTGTGTTGTGAGTGCAGTGAATGCGGTGTATTGTGTGCAGTGAATGCGGTGTGTTGTGTGTGCAGTGAATGCGGTGTATTGTGTGTGCAGTAAATGCAGTGTGTTGTGTGTGCAGTGAATGCGGTGTGTTGTGTGTGCAGTGAATGCGGTGTATTGTGTGTGCAGTGAATGTGGTGTGTTGTGTGTGCAGTGAATGCTGTGTGTTGTGTGTGCAGTGAATGCGGTGTGTTGTGTGTGCAGTGAACGTGGTGTGTTGTGTGCGCAGTGAATGCGGTGTGTTGTGTGTGCAGTGAATGCGGTGCGATGTGAATGGGGTGCGTTGTGTGGGCAGTGAATATGGTGGGTTGTGTGTGCAGTGTATGCGGTGTGTTGTGTGTGCAGTGAATGCGGTGTGTTGTGTGTGCAGTGAATGTGGTGGGTTGTGTGTGCAGTGTATGCGGTGTGTTGTGTGTGCAGTGAATGCGGTGTGTTCTGTGTGCAGTGAATGCGGGGTGTTGTGTGTGCAGTGAATGCGGTGTGTTATGTGTGCAGTGAATGCGGTGTGTTGTGTGTGCAGTGAATGCGTTGTGTTGTGTGTGCAGTGATTGCGGTGTGTTCTGTGTGCAGTGAATGCGGTGTGTTGTGTGTGCAGTGAATGTGGTGTGTTGTGTGTGCAGTGAATGTGGTGTGTTGTGTGTGCAGTGAATGCGGGTTGATGTGTCTGCAGTGAATGCGGTGTGTTCTGTGTGCAGTGAATGCGGGGTTTTGTGTGTGCAGTCAATGCGGGGTGTTGTGTGTGCAGTGAATGCGGTGTTTTGTGTGTGCAGTGAATGCGGTGTTTTGTGTGTGCAGTGAATGCGGTGTGTTGTGAGTGCAGTGAATGCGGTGTGTTGTGAATGCAGTGTATAGTGTGTGCAGTGAATGCGGTGTGTTGTGTGTGCAGTGAATACGGTGTGTTGTGTGTGCAGTAAATGTGGTGTGTTGTGTGTGCAGTGAATGCGGTGTGTTATGTGTGCAGTGAATGCGGTGTGTTGTGTGTGCAGTGAATACGGTGTGCTGTGTGTGCAGTGAACGCGGTGTGTTGTGTGTGCACTGAATGTGGTGTGTTATGTGTGCAGTAAATGCAGGGTGTTGTGTGTGCAGTGAATGTGGTGTGTTGTGTGGGCAGTGAATGCGGTGTGTTGTGTGTGCAGTGAATGCAAGCTGTTGTGTGTGCAGTGAATGCAAGCTGTTGTGTGTGCAGTGAATGCAGGGTGTTGTGTGTGCAGTAAATGCGGTGTGTTGTGTGTGCAGTGAATGCGGTGTGTTGTGTGTGCAGTGAATGCGGTGTGTTATGTGTGCAGTGAATGCGGTGTGTTGCGTGTGCAGTGAATGCGGTGAGTTGTGTGTGCAGTGAATGCGGTGTGTTGTGTGAGCAGTGAATGCGGTGTATTGTGTGTGCAGTGAATGCGGTGTGTTGTGTGTGCAGTGAATGCGGTGTGTTGTGTGTGCAGTGAATGCGGTGTGTTGTGTGGGCAGTGAATGCGGTGTGTTGTGTGTGCAGTGAATGCGGTGTGTTGTGTGTGCAGTGAATGTGATGTGTGTGCAGTGAATGCGGTGTGTTGTGTGTGTAGTGAATGCGGTGTGTTGTGTGTGCAGTGAATGCGGTGTGTTGTGTGTGCAGTGAATGCGTTGTGTTGTGTGTGCAGTGAATGCGGTGTGCTGTGTGTGCAGTGAATGCGGTGTGTTATGTGTGCAGTGAATGCGGTGTGTTGTGTGTGCAGTGAATGCGGTGTGTTGTGTGAGCAGTGAATGCGGTGTGTTGTGTGTGCAGTGAATGCGGTGTGTTGTGTGTGCAGTGAATGCGGTGTGTTGTGTGTGCAGTGAATGCGGTGTGTTGTGTGTGCAGTGAATGCGGGGTGTTGTGTGTGCAGTGAAAGCGGTGTGCTGTGTGTGCAGTGAATGGGGTGTGTTGTGTGTGCAGTGAATGCGGTGTGTTGTATGTGCAGTGAATGCGGTGTTTTGTGTGTGCAGTGAATGCGGTGTGTTGTCTGTGCAGTGAATGCGGGGTCTTGTGTGTGCAGTGAATGCGGTGTGTTGTGTGTGCAGTGAATGCGGGGTGTTGTGTGTGCAGTGAATGGGGTGTGTTGTGTATGCAGTGAATGCGCTGTGTTGTGTGTGCAGTGAATGCGGTGTGTTGTGTGTGCAGTAAATGCGGTGTGTTGTGTGTGCAGTGAATGCGGTGTGTTGTGTGTGCAGTGAATGCGGTGGGTTGTGTGTGGAGTGAATGCACTGTGTTGTGTGTGCAGTGAATGTGGTGTGTTGTGTGTGCAGTGAATGCGGTGTGTTGTGTGTGCAGTGAATGCGGTGTGTTGTGTGTGCAGTGAATGCGGTTTGTTGTGTGTGCAGTGAATGCGGTGTGTTGTGTGTGCACTGAAAGCGGTGTGTTGTGTGTGCAGTGAGTGTGGTATGTTGTGTGTGCAGAGAATGCGGGGTGTTGTGTGTGCAGTGAATGCGGTGTGTTGTGTGTGCAGTGAATGCGGTGTGTTGTGTGTCAGTGAATGCGGTGGGTTGCGTGTGCAGTGAATGTGGTGTGTTGTGTGTGCAGTAAATGCGGTGTGTTGTGTGTGGAGTGAAATAGGTGTGTTGTGTGTGCAGTGAATGCGGTGTGTTGTGCGTGCAGTGAATGCAGTGTGTTTTGTGTGCAGTGAATGCGGTGTGTTGTGAGTGCAGTGAATGCGGTGTATTGTTTGCAGTGAATGCGGTGTGTTGTGTGTGCAGTGAATGCGGTGTATTGTGTGTGCAGTAAATGCAGTGTGTTGTGTGTGCAGTGAATGCGGTGTGTTGTGTGTGCAGTGAATGCGGTGTATTGTGTGTGCAGTGAATGTGGTGTGTTGTGTGTGCAGTGAATGCGGTGTGTTGTGTGTGCAGTGAATGCGGTGTGTTGTGTGTGCAGTGAACGTGGTGTGTTGTGTGCGCAGTGAATGCGGTTTGTTGTGTGTGCAGTGAATGCGGTGCGATGTGAATGGGGTGCGTTGTGTGGGCAGTGAATATGGTGGGTTGTGTGTGCAGTGTATGCGGTGTGTTGTGTGTGCAGTGAATGCGGTGTGTTGTGTGTGCAGTGAATGTGGTGGGTTGTGTGTGCAGTGTATGCGGCGTGTTGTGTGTGCAGTGATTGCGGTGTGTTCTGTGTGCAGTGAATGCGGGGTGTTGTGTGTGCAGTGAATGCGGTGTGTTATGTGTGCAGTGAATGCGTTGTGTTGTGTGTGCAGTGAATGCGTTGTGTTGTGTGTGCAGTGATTGCGGTGTGTTCTGTGTGCAGTGAATGCGGTGTGTTGTGTGTGCAGTGAATGTGGTGTGTTGTGTGTGCAGTGAATGTGGTGTGTTGTGTGTGCAGTGAATGCGGGTTGATGTGTCTGCAGTGAATGCGGTGTGTTCTGTGTGCAGTGAATGCGGGGTGTTGTGTGTGCAGTCAATGCGGGGTGTTGTGTGTGCGGTGAATGCGGTGTGTTGTGTGTGCAGTGAATGTGGAGTGTTGTGTGTGCAGTGAATGCGGTGTGTTGTGTGTGCAGTGAATGCAAGGTGTTGTGTGTGCAGTGAATGTGGTGTGTTGTGTGTGCAGTGAATGCGGTGTATTGTGTGTGCAGTGAATGCGGGGTGTTGTCCGTGCAGTGAATGTGGTGTGTTGTGTGTGCAGTGAATTCGGGGTGTTGTGTGTGCAGTGAATGCGGGGTGTTGTGTGTGCAGTGAATGCGATGTGTTGTGTGTGCAGTGAATGCGGTGTGTTGTGTGTGCAGTGAATGTGGTATGTTGTGTGTGCACTGAAAGCGGTGTGCTGTGTGTGCAGTGAGTGTGGTGTGTTGTGTGTGCAGAGAATGCGGGGTGTTGTGTGTGCACTGAATGCGGTGTGCTGTGTGTGCAGTGAATGCGGTGTGTTGTGTGTCAGTGAATGCGGTGTATTATGTGTGCAGTGAATGCGGTGTATTGTGTGTGCAGTGAATGCGGTGTGTTGTGTGTGCAGTGAATGCGGTGTGTTGTGTGTGCACTGAAAGCGGTGTGTTGTGTGTGCAGTGAGTGTGGTGTGTTGTGTGTGCAGAGAATGCGGTGTGTTGTGCGTGCAGTGAATGCAGTGTGTTTTGTGTGCAGTGAATGCGGTGTGTTGTGAGTGCAGTGAATGCGGTGTATTGTTTGCAGTGAATGCGGTGTGTTGTGTGTGCAGTGAATGCGGTGTATTGTGTGTGCAGTAAATGCAGTGTGTTGTGTGTGCAGTGAATGCGGTGTGTTGTGTGTGCAGTGAATGCGGTGTATTGTGTGTGCAGTGAATGTGGTGTGTTGTGTGTGCAGTGAATGCGGTGTGTTGTGTGTGCAGTGAATGCGGTGTGTTGTGTGTGCAGTGAACGTGGTGTGTTGTGTGCGCAGTGAATGCGGTGTGTTGTGTGTGCAGTGAATGCGGTGCGATGTGAATGGGGTGTGTTGTGTGGGCAGTGAATGTGGTGGGTTGTGTGTGCAGTGTATGCGGTGTGTTGTGTGTGCAGTGAATGCGGTGTGTTGTGTGTGCAGTGAATGTGGTGGGTTGTGTGTGCAGTGTATGCGGTGTGTTGTGTGTGCAGTGAATGCGGTGTGTTCTGTGTGCAGTGAATGCGGGGTGTTGTGTGTGCAGTGAATGCGGTGTGTTATGTGTGCAGTGAATGCGGTGTGTTGTGTGTGCAGTGAATGCGTTGTGTTGTGTGTGCAGTGATTGCGGTGTGTTCTGTGTGCAGTGAATGCGGTGTGTTCTGCGTGCAGTGAATGCGGTGTTTTGTGTGTGCAGAGAATGTGGTGTGTTGTGTGTGCAGTGAATGTGGTGTGTTGTGTGTGCAATGAATGCGGGTTGATGTGTGTGCAGTGAATGCGGTGTGTTCTGTGTGCAGTGAATGCGGGGTGTTGTGTGTGCAGTCAATGCGGGGTGTTGTGTGTGCGGTGAATGCGGTGTGTTGTGTGTGCAGTGAATGTGGATTGTTGTGTGTGCAGTGAATGCGGTGTGTTGTGTGTGCAGTGAATGCAAGGTGTTGTGTGTGCAGTGAATGTGGTGTGTTGTGTGTGCAGTGAATGCGGTGTATTGTGTGTGCAGTGAATGCGGGTTGTTGTCCGTGCAGTGAATGTGGTGTGTTGTGTGTGCAGTGAATGCGGGGTGTTGTGTGTGCAGTGAATGAGGGGTGTTGTGTGTGCAGTGAATGCGGGGTGTTGTGTGTTCAGTGAATGAGGTGTGTTTTGTGTACAGTGATTGCGGTATGTTGTGTGTGCAGTGAATGTGGTGTGTTGTGTGTGCAGTGAATGCGGTGTGTTGTGTGTGCAGTGAATGCGGTGTATTGTGTGTGCAGTGACTGCGGTGTGTTGTGTTTGCAGTGTATAGTGTGTGCAGTGAATGCGGTGTGTTGTGTGTACAGTGAATGCGGTGTGTTGTGTGTACAGTGAATGCGATGTGTTGTGTGTGCAGTGAATGCGGTGTGTTGTGAATGCAGTGTATAGTGTGTGCAGTGAATGCGGTGTGTTGTGTGTGCCGTAAATGTGGTGTGTTGTGTGTGCAGTGAATGCGGTGTTTTGTGTGTGCAGTGAATGCGGTGTGTTGTGTGTGCAGTGAATGCGGTGTGTTGTGAATGCAGTGTATAGTGGGTGCAGTGAATGCGGTGTGTTGTGTGTGCAGTGAATGCGGTGTGTTGTGTGTGCAGTAAATGTGGTGTGTTGTGTGTGCAGTGAATGCGGTGTGTTATGTGTGCAGTGAATGCGGTGTGTTGTGTGTGCAGTGAATACGGTGTGCTGTGTGTGCAGTGAACGCGGTGTGTTGTGTGTGCACTGAATGCGGTGTGTTATGTGTGCAGTAAATGCAGGTTGTTGTGTGTGCAGTGAATGCGGTGTGTTGTGTGGGCAGTGAATGCGGTGTGTTGTGTGTGCAGTGAATGCAAGGTGTTGTGTGTGCAGTGAATGCGGTGTGTTGTGTGTGCTGTGAATGCAGGGTGTTGTGTGTTCAGTAAATGCGGTGTGTTGTGTGTGCAGTGAATGCGGTGTGTTGTGTGTGCAGTGAATGCGGTGTGTTATGTGTGCAGTGAATGCGGTGTGTTGTGTGTGCAGTGAATGCGGTGAGTTGTGTGTGCAGTGAATGCGGTGTGTTGTGTGAGCAGTGAATGCGGTGTATTGTGTGTGCAGTGAATGTGGTGTGTTGTGTGTGCAGTGAATGCGGTGTGTTGTGTGTGCAGTGAATGCGGTGAGTTGTGTGTGCAGTGAATGCGGTGTGTTGTGTGTGCAGTGAATGCGGTGTGTTGTGTGTGCAGTGAATGTGATGTGTGTGCAGTGAATGCGGTGTGTTGTGTGTGCAGTGAATGCGGTGTGTTGTGTGTGCAGTGAATGCGGTGTGTTGTGTGTGCAGTGAATGCGTTGTGTTGTGTGTGCAGTGAATGCGGTGTGCTGTGTGTGCAGTGAATGCGGTGTGTTATGTGTGCAGTGAATGCGGTGTGTTGTGTGTGCAGTGAATGCGGTGTGTTGTGTGTGCAGTGAATGCGGTGTGTTGTGTGTGCAGTGAATGCGGTGTGTTATGTGTGCAGTGAATGCGGTGTGTTGTGTGTGCAGTGAATGCGGTGTGTTGTGTGTGCAGTGAATGCGGGGTGTTGTGTGTGCAGTGAATGCGGTGTGTTGTGTGTGCAGTGAATGGGGTGTGTTGTGTGTGCAGTGAATGCGGTGTGTTGTGTGTGCAGTGAATGCGGTGTGTTGTGTGTGCAGTGAATGCGGTGTGTTGTGTGTGCAGTGAATGCGGGGTGTTGTGTGTGCAGTGAATGCGGTGTGATGTGTGTGCAGTGAATGCGGGGTGTTGTGTGTGCAGTGAATGGGGTGTGTTGTGTATGAAGTGAATGCGCTGTGTTGTGTGTGTAGTGAATGCGGTGTGTTGTGTGTGCAGTGAATGCGGTGTGTTGTGTGTGCAGTGAATGCGGTGTGTTGTGTGTGCAGTGAATGCGGTGGGTTGTGTGTGTGGAGTGAATGCGCTGTGTTGTGTGTGCAGTGAATGTGGTGTGTTGTGTGTGCAGTGAATGTGGTGTGTTGTGTGTGCAGTGAATGCGGGTTGATGTGTCTGCAGTGAATGCGGTGTGTTCTGTGTGCAGTGAATGCGGGGTGTTGTGTGTGCAGTCAATGCGGGGTGTTGTGTGTGCGGTGAATGCGGTGTGTTGTGTGTGCAGTGAATGTGGAGTGTTGTGTGTGCAGTGAATGCGGTGTGTTGTGTGTGCAGTGAATGCAAGGTGTTTTGTGTCCAGTGAATGTGGTGTGTTGTGTGTGCAGTGAATGCGGTGTATTGTGTGTGCAGTGAATGCGGGGTGTTGTCCGTGCAGTGAATGTGGTGTGTTGTGTGTGCAGTGAAAGCAGGGGTGTTGTGTGTGCAGTGAATGCGGGGTGTTGTGTGTGCAGTGAATGCGATGTGTTGTGTGTGCAGTGAATGCGGTGTGTTGTGTGTGCAGTGAATGCGGTATGTTGTGTGTGCACTGAAAGCGGTGTGTTGTGTGTGCAGTGAGTGTGGTGTGTTGTGTGTGCAGAGAATGCGGGGTGTTGTGTGTGCACTGAATGCGGTGTGTTGTGTGTGCAGTGAATGCGGTGTGTTGTGTGTCAGTGAATGCGGTGTATTGTGTGTGCAGTGAATGCGGTGTATTGTGTGTGCAGTGAATGCGGTGTGTTGTGTGTGCAGTGAATGCGGTGTGTTGTGTGTGCACTGAAAGCGGTGTGTTGTGTGTGCAGTGAGTGTGGTGTGTTGTGTGTGCAGAGAATGCGGTGTGTTGTGCGTGCAGTGAATGCAGTGTGTTTTGTGTGCAGTGAATGCGGTGTGTTGTGAGTGCAGTGAATGCGGTGTATTGTTTGCAGTGAATGCGGTGTGTTGTGTGTGCAGTGAATGCGGTGTATTGTGTGTGCAGTAAATGCAGTGTGTTGTGTGTGCAGTGAATGCGCTGTGTTGTGTGTGCAGTGAATGCGGTGTATTGTGTGTGCAGTGAATGTGGTGTGTTGTGTGTGCAGTGAATGCGGTGTGTTGTGTGTGCAGTGAATGCGGTGTGTTGTGTGTGCAGTGAACGTGGTGTGTTGTGTGCGCAGTGAATGCGGTGTGTTGTGTGTGCAGTGAATGCGGTGCGATGTGAATGGGGTGTGTTGTGTGGGCAGTGAATGTGGTGGGTTGTGTGTGCAGTGTATGCGGTGTGTTGTGTGTGCAGTGAATGCGGTGTGTTGTGTGTGCAGTGAATGTGGAGGGTTGTGTGTGCAGTGTATGCGGTGTGTTGTGTGTGCAGTGAATGCGGTGTGTTCTGTGTGCAGTGAATGCGGGGTGTTGTGTGTGCAGTGAATGCGGTGTGTTATGTGTGCAGTGAATGCGGTGTGTTGTGTGTGCAGTGAATGCGTTGTGTTGTGTGTGCAGTGATTGCGGTGTGTTCTGTGTGCAGTGAATGCGGTGTGTTGTGCGTGCAGTGAATGCGGTGTGTTGTGTGTGCGGTGAATGTGGTGTGTTGTGTGTGCAGTGAATGTGGTGTGTTGTGTGTGCAATGAATGCGGGTTGATGTGTGTGCAGTGAATGCGGTGTGTTCTGTGTGCAGTGAATGCGGGGTGTTGTGTGTGCAGTCAATGCGGGGTGTTGTGTGTGCGGTGAATGCGGTGTGTTGTGTGTGCAGTGAATGTGGAGTGTTGTGTGTGCAGTGAATGCGGTGTGTTGTGTGTGCAGTGAATGCAAGGTGTTGTGTGTGCAGTGAATGTGGTGTGTTGTGTGTGCAGTGAATGCGGTGTATTGTGTGTGCAGTGAATGCGGGTTGTTGTCCGTGCAGTGAATGTGGTGTGTTGTGTGTGCAGTGAATGCGGGGTGTTGTGTGTGCAGTGAATGAGGGGTGTTGTGTGTGCAGTGAATGCGGGGTGTTGTGTGTTCAGTGAATGAGGTGTGTTTTGTGTACAGTGATTGCGGTATGTTGTGTGTGCAGTGAATGTGGTGTGTTGTGTGTGCAGTGAATGCGGTGTGTTGTGTGTGCAGTGAATGCGGTGTATTGTGTGTGCAGTGACTGCGGTGTGTTGTGTGTGCAGTGTATAGTGTGTGCAGTGAATGCGGTGTGTTGTGTGTACAGTGAATGCGGTGTGTTGTGTGTACAGTGAATGCGATGTGTTGTGTGTGCAGTGAATGCGGTGTGTTGTGAATGCAGTGTATAGTGTGTGCAGTGAATGCGGTGTGTTGTGTGCGCAGTAAATGTGGTGTGTTGTGTGTGCAGTGAATGCGGTCTGTGATGTGTGCAGTGAATGCGGTGTGTTGTGTGTGCAGTGAATACGGTGTGCTGTGTGTGCAGTGAATGCGGAGTGTTGTGTGTGCAGTGAATGCGGTGTTTTGTGTGTGCAGTGAATGCGGTGTTTTGTGTGTGCAGTGAATGCGGTGTGTTGTGTGTGCAGTGAATGCGGTGTGTTGTGAATGCAGTGTATAGTGGGTGCAGTGAATGCGGTGTGTTGTGTGTGCAGTGAATGCGGTGTGTTGTGTGTGCAGTAAATGTGGTGTGTTGTGTGTGCAGTGAATGCGGTGTGTTATGTGTGCAGTGAATGCGGTGTGTTGTGTGTGCAGTGAATACGGTGTGCTGTGTGTGCAGTGAACGCGGTGTGTTGTGTGTGCACTGAATGCGGTGTGTTATGTGTGCAGTAAATGCAGGGTGTTGTGTGTGCAGTGAATGCGGTGTGTTGTGTGGGCAGTGAATGCGGTGTGTTGTGTGTGCAGTGAATGCAAGGTGTTGTGTGTGCAGTGAATGCGGTGTGTTGTGTGTGCTGTGAATGCAGGGTGTTGTGTGTTCAGTAAATGCGGTGTGTTGTGTGTGCAGTGAATGCGGTGTGTTGTGTGTGCAGTGAATGCGGTGTGTTGTGTGTGCAGTGAATGCGGTGTGTTGTGTGTGCAGTGAATGCGGTTTGTTGTGTGTGCAGTGAATGCGGTGTGTTGTGTGTGCACTGAAAGCGGTGTGTTGTGTGTGCAGTGAGTGTGGTATGTTGTGTGTGCAGAGAATGCGGGGTGTTGTGTGTGCAGTGAATGCGGTGTGTTGTGTGTGCAGTGAATGCGGTGTGTTGTGTGTCAGTGAATGCGGTGGGTTGCGTGAGCAGTGAATGTGGTGTGTTGTGTGTGCAGTAAATGCGGTGTGTTGTGTGTGGAGTGAAATTGGTGTGTTGTGTGTGCAGTGAATGCGGTGTGTTGTGCGTGCAGTGAATGCAGTGTGTTTTGTGTGCAGTGAATGCGGTGTGTTGTGAGTGCAGTGAATGCGGTGTATTGTGTGCAGTGAATGCGGTGTGTTGTGTGTGCAGTGAATGCGGTGTATTGTGTGTGCTGTAAATGCAGTGTGTTGTGTGTGCAGTGAATGCGGTGTGTTGTGTGTGCAGTGAATGCGGTGTATTGTGTGTGCAGTGAATGTGGTGTGTTGTGTGTGCAGTGAATGCGGTGTGTTGTGTGTGCAGTGAATGCGGTGTGTTGTGTGTGCAGTGAACGTGGTGTGTTGTGTGCGCAGTGAATGCGGTGTGTTGTGTGTGCAGTGAATGCGGTGCGATGTGAATGGGGTGCGTTGTGTGGGCAGTGAATATGGTGGGTTGTGTGTGCAGTGTATGCGGTGTGTTGTGTGTGCAGTGAATGCGGTGTGTTGTGTGTGCAGTGAATGTGGTGGGTTGTGTGTGCAGTGTATGCGGTGTGTTGTGTGTGCAGTGAAAGCGGTGTGTTCTGTGTGCAGTGAATGCGGTGTGTTATGTGTGCAGTGAATGCGGTGTGTTGTGTGTGCAGTGAATGCGTTGTGCTGTGTGTGCAGTGATTGCGGTGTGTTCTGTGTGCAGTGAATGCGGTGTGTTGTGTGTGCAGTGAATGTGGTGTGTTGTGTGTGCAGTGAATGTGGTGTGTTGTGTGTGCAGTGAATGCGGGTTGATGTGTCTGCAGTGAATGCGGTGTGTTCTGTGTGCAGTGAATGCGGGGTGTTGTGTGTGCAGTCAATGCGGGGGGTTGTGTGTGCGGTGAATTCGTTGTGTTGTGTGTGCAGTGAATGTGGAGTGTTGTGTGTGCAGTGAATGCGGTGTGTTGTGTGTGCAGTGAATGCAAGGTGTTGTGTGTGCAGTGAATGTGGTGTGTTGTGTGTGCAGTGAATGCGGTGTATTGTGTGTGCAGTGAATGCGGGGTGTTGTCCGTGCAGTGAATGTGGTGTGTTGTGTGTGCAGTGAATGCGGGGTGTTGTGTGTGCAGTGAATGCGGGGTGTTGTGTGTGCAGTGAATGCGATGTGTTGTGTGTGCAGTGAATGCGGTGTGTTGTGTGTGCAGTGAATGCGGTATGTTGTGTGTGCACTGAAAGCGGTGTGTTGTGTGTGCAGTGAGTGTGGTGTGTTGTGTGTGCAGAGAATGCGGGGTGTTGTGTGTGCACTGAATGCGGTGTGTTGTGTGTGCAGTGAATGCGGTGTGTTGTGTGTCAGTGAATGCGGTGTATTGTGTGTGCAGTGAATGCGGTGTATTGTGTGTGCAGGGAATGCGCTGTGTTGTTTGTGCAGTGAATGCGGTGTGTTGTGTGTGCACTGAAAGCGGTGTGTTGTGTGTGCAGTGAGTGTGGTGTGTTGTGTGTGCAGAGAATGCGGTGTGTTGTGCGTGCAGTGAATGCAGTGTGTTTTGTGTGCAGTGAATGCGGTGTGTTGTGAGTGCAGTGAATGCGGTGTATTGTTTGCAGTGAATGCGGTGTGTTGTGTGTGCAGTGAATGCGGTGTATTGTGTGTGCAGTAAATGCAGTGTGTTGTGTGTGCAGTGAATGCGGTGTGTTGTGTGTGCAGTGAATGCGGTGTATTGTGTGTGCAGTGAATGTGGTGTGTTGTGTGTGCAGTGAATGCGGTGTGTTGTGTGTGCAGTGAATGCGGTGTGTTGTGTGTGCAGTGAACGTGGTGTGTTGTGTGCGCAGTGAATGCGGTGTGTTGTGTGTGCAGTGAATGCGGTGCGATGTGAATGGGGTGTGTTGTGTGGGCAGTGAATGTGGTGGGTTGTGTGTGCAGTGTATGCGGTGTGTTGTGTGTGCAGTGAATGCGGTGTGTTGTGTGTGCAGTGAATGTGGTGGGTTGTGTGTGCAGTGTATGCGGTGTGTTGTGTGTGCAGTGAATGCGGTGTGTTGTGTGTGCAGTGAATGCGGGGTGTTGTGTGTGCAGTGAATGCGGTGTGTTATGTGTGCAGTGAATGCGGTGTGTTGTGTGTGCAGTGAATGCGTTGTGTTGTGTGTGCAGTGATTGCGGTGTGTTCTCTGTGCAGTGAATGCGGTGTGTTGTGCGTGCAGTGAATGCGGTGTGTTGTGTGTGCAGTGAATGTGGTGTGTTGTGTGTGCAGTGAATGTGGTGTGTTGTGTGTGCAATGAATGCGGGTTGATGTGTGTGCAGTGAATGCGGTGTGTTCTGTGTGCAGTGAATGCGGGGTGTTGTGTGTGCAGTCAATGCGGGGTGTTGTGTGTGCGGTGAATGCGGTGTGTTGTGTGTGCAGTGAATGTGGAGTGTTGTGTGTGCAGTGAATGCGGTGTGTTGTGTGTGCAGTGAATGCAAGGTGTTGTGTGTGCAGTGAATGTGGTGTGTTGTGTGTGCAGTGAATGCGGTGTATTGTGTGTGCAGTGAATGCGGGTTGTTGTCCGTGCAGTGAATGTGGTGTGTTGTGTGTGCAGTGAATGCGGGGTGTTGTGTGTGCAGTGAATGAGGGGTGTTGTGTGTGCAGTGAATGCGGGGTGTTGTGTGTTCAGTGAATGAGGTGTGTTTTGTGTACAGTGATTGCGGTATGTTGTGTGTGCAGTGAATGTGGTGTGTTGTGTGTGCAGTGAATGCGGTGTGTTGTGTGTGCAGTGAATGCGGTGTATTGTGTGTGCAGTGACTGCGGTGTGTTGTGTGTGCAGTGTATAGTGTGTGCAGTGAATGCGGTGTGTTGTGTGTACAGTGAATGCGGTGTGTTGTGTGTACAGTGAATGCGATGTGTTGTGTGTGCAGTGAATGCGGTGTGTTGTGAATGCAGTGTATAGTGTGTGCAGTGAATGCGGTGTGTTGTGTGTGCAGTAAATGTGGTGTGTTGTGTGTGCAGTGAATGCGGTCTGTGATGTGTGCAGTGAATGCGGTGTGTTGTGTGTGCAGTGAATACGGTGTGCTGTGTGTGCAGTGAATGCGGAGTGTTGTGTGTGCAGTGAATGCGGTGTTTTGTGTGTGCAGTGAATGCGGTGTTTTGTGTGTGCAGTGAATGCGGTGTGTTGTGTGTGCAGTGAATGCGGTGTGTTGTGAATGCAGTGTATAGTGGGTGCAGTGAATGCGGTGTGTTGTGTGTGCAGTGAATGCGGTGTGTTGTGTGTGCAGTAAATGTGGTGTGTTGTGTGTGCAGTGAATGCGGTGTGTTATGTGTGCAGTGAATGCGGTGTGCTGTGTGTGCAGTGAATACGGTGTGCTGTGTGTGCAGTGAACGCGGTGTGTTGTGTGTGCACTGAGTGCGGTGTGTTATGTGTGCAGTAAATGCAGGGTGTTGTGTGTGCAGTGAATGCGGTGTGTTGTGTGGGCAGTGAATGCGGTGTGTTGTGTGTGCAGTGAATGCAAGGTGTTGTGTGTGCAGTGAATGCGGTGTGTTGTGTGTGCTGTGAATGCAGGGTGTTGTGTGTTCAGTAAATGCGGTGTGTTGTGTGTGCAGTGAATGCGGTGTGTTGTGTGTGCAGTGAATGCGGTGTGTTATGTGTGCAGTGAATGCGGTGTGTTGTGTGTGCAGTGAATGCGGTGAGTTGTGTGTGCAGTGAATGCGGTGTGTTGGGTGAGCAGTGAATGCGGTGTATTGTGTGTGCAGTGAATGCGGTGTGTTGTGTGTGCAGTGAATGCGGTGTGTTGTGTGTGCAGTGAATGCGGTGTGTTGTGTGGGCAGTGAATGCGGTGTGTTGTGTGTGCAGTGAATGCGGTGTGTTGTGTGTGCAGTGAATGTGATGTGTGTGCAGTGAATGCGGTGTGTTGTGTGTGCAGTGAATGCGGTGTGTTGTGTGTGCAGTGAATGCGGTGTGTTGTGAATGCAGTGTATAGTGGGTGCAGTGAATGCGGTGTGTTGTGTGTGCAGTGAATGCGGTGTGTTGTGTGTGCAGTAAATGTGGTGTGTTGTGTGTGCAGTGAATGCGGTGTGTTATGTGTGCAGTGAATGCGGTGTGTTGTGTGTGCAGTGAAAAAGGTGTGCTGTGTGTGCAGTGAACGCGGTGTGTTGTGTGTGCACTGAATGCGGTGTGTTATGTGTGCAGTAAATGCAGGGTGTTGTGTGTGCAGTGAATGCGGTGTGTTGTGTGGGCAGTGAATGCGGTGTGTTGTGTGTGCAGTGAATGCAAGGTGTTGTGTGTGCAGTGAATGCGGTGTGTTGTGTGTGCTGTGAATGCAGGGTGTTGTGTGTTCAGTAAATGCGGTGTGTTGTGTGTGCAGTGAATGTGGTGTGTTGTGTGTGCAGTGAATGCGGTGTGTTATGTGTGCAGTGAATGCGGTGTGTTGTGTGTGCAGTGAATACGGTGTGCTGTGTGTGCAGTGAACGCGGTGTGTTGTGTGTGCACTGAATGCGGTGTGTTATGTGTGCAGTAAATGCAGGGTGTTGTGTGTGCAGTGAATGCGGTGTGTTGTGTGGGCAGTGAATGCGGTGTGTTGTGTGTGCAGTGAATGCAAGGTGTTGTGTGTGCAGTGAATGCGGTGTATTGTGTGTGCAGTGAATGCAGGGTGTTGTGTGTGCAGTGAATGCGGTGTGTTGTGTGGGCAGTGAATGCGGTGTGTTGTGTGTGCAGTGAATGCAAGGTGTTGTGTGTGCAGTGAATGCGGTGTGTTGTGTGTGCTGTGAATGCAGGGTGTTGTGTGTTCAGTAAATGCGGTGTGTTGTGTGTGCAGTGAATGCGGTGTGTTGTGTGTGCAGTGAATGCGGTGTGTTGTGTGTGCAGTGAATGCGGTGTGTTGTGTGTGCAGTGAATGCGGTTTGTTGTGTGTGCAGTGAATGCGGTGTGTTGTGTGTGCACTGAAAGCGGTGTGTTGTGTGTGCAGTGAGTGTGGTATGTTGTGTGTGCAGAGAATGCGGGGTGTTGTGTGTGCAGTGAATGCGGTGTGTTGTGTGTGCAGTGAATGCGGTGTGTTGTGTGTCAGTGAATGCGGTGGGTTGCGTGAGCAGTGAATGTGGTGTGTTGTGTGTGCAGTAAATGCGGTGTGTTGTGTGTGGAGTGAAATTGGTGTGTTGTGTGTGCAGTGAATGCGGTGTGTTGTGCGTGCAGTGAATGCAGTGTGTTTTGTGTGCAGTGAATGCGGTGTGTTGTGAGTGCAGTGAATGCGGTGTATTGTGTGCAGTGAATGCGGTGTGTTGTGTGTGCAGTGAATGCGGTGTATTGTGTGTGCTGTAAATGCAGTGTGTTGTGTGTGCAGTGAATGCGGTGTGTTGTGTGTGCAGTGAATGCGGTGTATTGTGTGTGCAGTGAATGTGGTGTGTTGTGTGTGCAGTGAATGCGGTGTGTTGTGTGTGCAGTGAATGCGGTGTGTTGTGTGTGCAGTGAACGTGGTGTGTTGTGTGCGCAGTGAATGCGGTGTGTTGTGTGTGCAGTGAATGCGGTGCGATGTGAATGGGGTGCGTTGTGTGGGCAGTGAATATGGTGGGTTGTGTGTGCAGTGTATGCGGTGTGTTGTGTGTGCAGTGAATGCGGTGTGTTGTGTGTGCAGTGAATGTGGTGGGTTGTGTGTGCAGTGTATGCGGTGTGTTGTGTGTGCAGTGAAAGCGGTGTGTTCTGTGTGCAGTGAATGCGGTGTGTTATGTGTGCAGTGAATGCGGTGTGTTGTGTGTGCAGTGAATGCGTTGTGCTGTGTGTGCAGTGATTGCGGTGTGTTCTGTGTGCAGTGAATGCGGTGTGTTGTGTGTGCAGTGAATGTGGTGTGTTGTGTGTGCAGTGAATGTGGTGTGTTGTGTGTGCAGTGAATGCGGGTTGATGTGTCTGCAGTGAATGCGGTGTGTTCTGTGTGCAGTGAATGCGGGGTGTTGTGTGTGCAGTCAATGCGGGGGGTTGTGTGTGCGGTGAATTCGTTGTGTTGTGTGTGCAGTGAATGTGGAGTGTTGTGTGTGCAGTGAATGCGGTGTGTTGTGTGTGCAGTGAATGCAAGGTGTTGTGTGTGCAGTGAATGTGGTGTGTTGTGTGTGCAGTGAATGCGGTGTATTGTGTGTGCAGTGAATGCGGGGTGTTGTCCGTGCAGTGAATGTGGTGTGTTGTGTGTGCAGTGAATGCGGGGTGTTGTGTGTGCAGTGAATGCGGGGTGTTGTGTGTGCAGTGAATGCGATGTGTTGTGTGTGCAGTGAATGCGGTGTGTTGTGTGTGCAGTGAATGCGGTATGTTGTGTGTGCACTGAAAGCGGTGTGTTGTGTGTGCAGTGAGTGTGGTGTGTTGTGTGTGCAGAGAATGCGGGGTGTTGTGTGTGCACTGAATGCGGTGTGTTGTGTGTGCAGTGAATGCGGTGTGTTGTGTGTCAGTGAATGCGGTGTATTGTGTGTGCAGTGAATGCGGTGTATTGTGTGTGCAGGGAATGCGCTGTGTTGTTTGTGCAGTGAATGCGGTGTGTTGTGTGTGCACTGAAAGCGGTGTGTTGTGTGTGCAGTGAGTGTGGTGTGTTGTGTGTGCAGAGAATGCGGTGTGTTGTGCGTGCAGTGAATGCAGTGTGTTTTGTGTGCAGTGAATGCGGTGTGTTGTGAGTGCAGTGAATGCGGTGTATTGTTTGCAGTGAATGCGGTGTGTTGTGTGTGCAGTGAATGCGGTGTATTGTGTGTGCAGTAAATGCAGTGTGTTGTGTGTGCAGTGAATGCGGTGTGTTGTGTGTGCAGTGAATGCGGTGTATTGTGTGTGCAGTGAATGTGGTGTGTTGTGTGTGCAGTGAATGCGGTGTGTTGTGTGTGCAGTGAATGCGGTGTGTTGTGTGTGCAGTGAACGTGGTGTGTTGTGTGCGCAGTGAATGCGGTGTGTTGTGTGTGCAGTGAATGCGGTGCGATGTGAATGGGGTGTGTTGTGTGGGCAGTGAATGTGGTGGGTTGTGTGTGCAGTGTATGCGGTGTGTTGTGTGTGCAGTGAATGCGGTGTGTTGTGTGTGCAGTGAATGTGGTGGGTTGTGTGTGCAGTGTATGCGGTGTGTTGTGTGTGCAGTGAATGCGGTGTGTTGTGTGTGCAGTGAATGCGGGGTGTTGTGTGTGCAGTGAATGCGGTGTGTTATGTGTGCAGTGAATGCGGTGTGTTGTGTGTGCAGTGAATGCGTTGTGTTGTGTGTGCAGTGATTGCGGTGTGTTCTCTGTGCAGTGAATGCGGTGTGTTGTGCGTGCAGTGAATGCGGTGTGTTGTGTGTGCAGTGAATGTGGTGTGTTGTGTGTGCAGTGAATGTGGTGTGTTGTGTGTGCAATGAATGCGGGTTGATGTGTGTGCAGTGAATGCGGTGTGTTCTGTGTGCAGTGAATGCGGGGTGTTGTGTGTGCAGTCAATGCGGGGTGTTGTGTGTGCGGTGAATGCGGTGTGTTGTGTGTGCAGTGAATGTGGAGTGTTGTGTGTGCAGTGAATGCGGTGTGTTGTGTGTGCAGTGAATGCAAGGTGTTGTGTGTGCAGTGAATGTGGTGTGTTGTGTGTGCAGTGAATGCGGTGTATTGTGTGTGCAGTGAATGCGGGTTGTTGTCCGTGCAGTGAATGTGGTGTGTTGTGTGTGCAGTGAATGCGGGGTGTTGTGTGTGCAGTGAATGAGGGGTGTTGTGTGTGCAGTGAATGCGGGGTGTTGTGTGTTCAGTGAATGAGGTGTGTTTTGTGTACAGTGATTGCGGTATGTTGTGTGTGCAGTGAATGTGGTGTGTTGTGTGTGCAGTGAATGCGGTGTGTTGTGTGTGCAGTGAATGCGGTGTATTGTGTGTGCAGTGACTGCGGTGTGTTGTGTGTGCAGTGTATAGTGTGTGCAGTGAATGCGGTGTGTTGTGTGTACAGTGAATGCGGTGTGTTGTGTGTACAGTGAATGCGATGTGTTGTGTGTGCAGTGAATGCGGTGTGTTGTGAATGCAGTGTATAGTGTGTGCAGTGAATGCGGTGTGTTGTGTGTGCAGTAAATGTGGTGTGTTGTGTGTGCAGTGAATGCGGTCTGTGATGTGTGCAGTGAATGCGGTGTGTTGTGTGTGCAGTGAATACGGTGTGCTGTGTGTGCAGTGAATGCGGAGTGTTGTGTGTGCAGTGAATGCGGTGTTTTGTGTGTGCAGTGAATGCGGTGTTTTGTGTGTGCAGTGAATGCGGTGTGTTGTGTGTGCAGTGAATGCGGTGTGTTGTGAATGCAGTGTATAGTGGGTGCAGTGAATGCGGTGTGTTGTGTGTGCAGTGAATGCGGTGTGTTGTGTGTGCAGTAAATGTGGTGTGTTGTGTGTGCAGTGAATGCGGTGTGTTATGTGTGCAGTGAATGCGGTGTGCTGTGTGTGCAGTGAATACGGTGTGCTGTGTGTGCAGTGAACGCGGTGTGTTGTGTGTGCACTGAGTGCGGTGTGTTATGTGTGCAGTAAATGCAGGGTGTTGTGTGTGCAGTGAATGCGGTGTGTTGTGTGGGCAGTGAATGCGGTGTGTTGTGTGTGCAGTGAATGCAAGGTGTTGTGTGTGCAGTGAATGCGGTGTGTTGTGTGTGCTGTGAATGCAGGGTGTTGTGTGTTCAGTAAATGCGGTGTGTTGTGTGTGCAGTGAATGCGGTGTGTTGTGTGTGCAGTGAATGCGGTGTGTTATGTGTGCAGTGAATGCGGTGTGTTGTGTGTGCAGTGAATGCGGTGAGTTGTGTGTGCAGTGAATGCGGTGTGTTAGGTGAGCAGTGAATGCGGTGTATTGTGTGTGCAGTGAATGCGGTGTGTTGTGTGTGCAGTGAATGCGGTGTGTTGTGTGTGCAGTGAATGCGGTGTGTTGTGTGGGCAGTGAATGCGGTGTGTTGTGTGTGCAGTGAATGCGGTGTGTTGTGTGTGCAGTGAATGTGATGTGTGTGCAGTGAATGCGGTGTGTTGTGTGTGCAGTGAATGCGGTGTGTTGTGTGTGCAGTGAATGCGGTGTGTTGTGAATGCAGTGTATAGTGGGTGCAGTGAATGCGGTGTGTTGTGTGTGCAGTGAATGCGGTGTGTTGTGTGTGCAGTAAATGTGGTGTGTTGTGTGTGCAGTGAATGCGGTGTGTTATGTGTGCAGTGAATGCGGTGTGTTGTGTGTGCAGTGAAAAAGGTGTGCTGTGTGTGCAGTGAACGCGGTGTGTTGTGTGTGCACTGAATGCGGTGTGTTATGTGTGCAGTAAATGCAGGGTGTTGTGTGTGCAGTGAATGCGGTGTGTTGTGTGGGCAGTGAATGCGGTGTGTTGTGTGTGCAGTGAATGCAAGGTGTTGTGTGTGCAGTGAATGCGGTGTGTTGTGTGTGCTGTGAATGCAGGGTGTTGTGTGTTCAGTAAATGCGGTGTGTTGTGTGTGCAGTGAATGTGGTGTGTTGTGTGTGCAGTGAATGCGGTGTGTTATGTGTGCAGTGAATGCGGTGTGTTGTGTGTGCAGTGAATACGGTGTGCTGTGTGTGCAGTGAACGCGGTGTGTTGTGTGTGCACTGAATGCGGTGTGTTATGTGTGCAGTAAATGCAGGGTGTTGTGTGTGCAGTGAATGCGGTGTGTTGTGTGGGCAGTGAATGCGGTGTGTTGTGTGTGCAGTGAATGCAAGGTGTTGTGTGTGCAGTGAATGCGGTGTATTGTGTGTGCAGTGAATGCAGGGTGTTGTGTGTGCAGTAAATGCGGTGTGTTGTGTGTGCAGTGAATGCGGTGTGTTGTGTGTCAAGTGAATGCGGTGTGTTATGTGTGCAGTGAGTGCGGTGTGTTGTGTGTGCAGTGAATGCCGTGAGTTTTGTGTGCAGTGAATGCGGTGTGTTGTGTGAGCAGTGAATGCGGTGTATTGTGTGTGCAGTGAATGCGGTGTGTTGTGTGTGCAGTGAATGCGGTGTGTTGTGTGTGCAGTGAATGCGGTGTGTTGTGTGGGCAGTGAATGCGGTGTGTTGTGTGTGCAGTGAATGCGGTGTGTTGTGTGTGCAGTGAATGTGATGTGTGTGCAGTGAATGCGGTGTGTTGTGTGTGCAGTGAATGCGGTGTGTTGTGTGTGCAGTGAATGCGGTGTGTTGTGTGTGCAGTGAATGCGGTTTGTTGTGTGTGCAGTGAATGCGGTGTGTTGTGAGTGCAGTGAATGCGGTGTGTTGTGAATGCAGTGTATAGTGTGTGCAGTGAATGCGGTGTGTTGTGTGGGCAGTGAATACGGTGTGTTGTGTGTGCAGTAAATGTGGTGTGTTGTGTGTGCAGTGAATGCGGTGTGTTATGTGTGCAGTGAATGCGGTGTGTTGTGTGTGCAGTGAATACGGTGTGCTGTGTGTGCAGTGAACGCGGTGTGTTGTGTGTGCACTGAATGTGGTGTGTTATGTGTGCAGTAAATGCAGGGTGTTGTGTGTGCAGTGAATGCGGTGTGTTGTGTGGGCAGTGAATGCGGTGTGTTGTGTGTGCAGTGAATGCAAGCTGTTGTGTGTGCAGTGAATGCGGTGTGTTGTGTGTGCAGTGAATGCAGGGTGTTGTGTGTGCAGTAAATGCGGTGTGTTGTGTGTGCAGTGAATGCGGTGTGTTGTGTGTGCAGTGAATGCGGTGTGTTATGTGTGCAGTGAATGCGGTGTGTTGTGTGTGCAGTGAATGCGGAGAGTTGTGTGTGCAGTGAATGCGGTGTGTTGTGTGAGCAGTGAATGCGGTGTATTGTGTGTGCAGTGAATGCGGTGTGTTGTGTGTGCAGTGAATGCGGTGTGTTGTGTGTGCAGTGAATGCGGTGTGTTGTGTGGGCAGTGAATGCGGTGTGTTGTGTGTGCAGTGAATGCGGTGTGTTGTGTGTGCAGTGAATGTGATGTGTGTGCAGTGAATGCGGTGTGTTGTGTGTGCAGTGAATGCGGTGTGTTGTGTGTGCAGTGAATGCGGTGTGTTGTGTGTGCAGTGAATGCGTTGTGTTGTGTGTGCAGTGAATGCGGTGTGCTGTGTGTGCAGTGAATGCGGTGTGTTATGTGTGCAGTGAATGCGGTGTGTTGTGTGTGCAGTGAATGCGGTGTGTTGTGTGAGCAGTGAATGCGGTTTGTTGTGTGTGCAGTGAATGCGGTGTGTCGTGTGTGCAGTGAATGCGGTGTGTTGTGTGTGCAGTGAATGCGGTGTGTTGTGTGTGCAGTGAATGCGGGGTGTTGTGTGTGCAGTGAATGCGGTGTGCTGTGTGTGCAGTGAATGGGGTGTGTTGTGTGTGCAGTGAATGCGGTGTGTTGTGTGTGCAGTGAATGCGGTGTGTTGTGTGTGCAGTGAATGCGGTGTGTTGTCTGTGCAGTGAATGCGGGGTGTTGTGTGTGCAGTGAATGCGGTGTGTTGTGTGTGCAGTGAATGCGGGGTGTTGTGTGTGCAGTGAAAGGGGTGTGTTGTGTATGCAGTGAATGCGCTGTGTTGTGTGTGCAGTGAATGCGGTGTGTTGTGTGTGCAGTGAATGCGGTGTGTTGTGTGTGCAGTGAATGCGGTGTGTTGTGTGTGCAGTGAATGCGGTGGGTTGTGTGTGGAGTGAATGCGCTGTGTTGTGTGTGCAGTGAATGTGGTGTGTTGTGTGTGCAGTGAATGCGCTGTGTTGTGTGTGCAGTGAATGCGGTGTGTTGTGTGTGCAGTGAATGCGGTTTGTTGTGTGTGCAGTGAATGCGGTGTGTTGTGTGTGCACTGAAAGCGGTGTGTTGTGTGTGCAGTGAGTGTGGTGTGTTGTGTGTGCAGAGAATGCGGGGTGTTGTGTGTGCAGTGAATGCGGTGTGTTGTGTGTGCAGTGAATGCGGTGTGTTGTGTGTCAGTGAATGCGGTGGGTTGCGTGTGCAGTGAATGTGGTGTGTTGTGTGTGCAGTAAATGCCGTGTGTTGTGTGTGGAGTGAAATAGGTGTGTTGTGTGTGCAGTGAATGCGGTGTGTTGTGCGTGCAGTGAATGCAGTGTGTTTTGTGTGCAGTGAATGCGGTGTGTTGTGAGTGCAGTGAATGCGGTGTATTGTGTGCAGTGAATGCGGTGTGTTGTTTGTGCAGTGAATGCGGTGTATTGTGTGTGCAGTAAATGCAGTGTGTTGTGTGTGCAGTGAATGCGGTGTGTTGTGTGTGCAGTGAATGCGGTGTATTGTGTGTGCAGTGAATGTGGTGTGTTGTGTGTGCAGTGAATGCGGTGTGTTGTGTGTGCAGTGAATGCGGTGTGTTGTGTGTGCAGTGAACGTTGTGTGTTGTGTGCGCAGTGAATGCGGTGTGTTGTGTGTGCAGTGAATGCGGTGCGATGTGAATGGGGTGCGTTGTGTGGGCAGTGAATATGGTGGGTTGTGTGTGCAGTGTATGCGGTGTGTTGTGTGTGCAGTGAATGCGGTGTGTTGTGTGTGCAGTGAATGTGGTGGGTTGTGTGTGCAGTGTATGCGGTGTGTTGTGTGTGCAGTGAATGCGGTGTGTTCTGTGTGCAGTGAATGCGGGGTGTTGTGTGTGCAGTGAATGCAGTGTGTTATGTGTGCAGTGAATGCGGTGTGTTGTGTGTGCAGTGAATGCGTTGTGTTGTGTGTGCAGTGATTGCGGTGTGTTCTGTGTGCAGTGAATGCGGTGTGTTGTGTTTGCAGTGAATGTGGTGTGTTGTGTGTGCAGTGAATGTGGTGTGTTGTGTGTGCAGTGAATGCGGGTTGATGTGTCTGCAGTGAATGCGGTGTGTTCAATGTGCAGTGAATGCGGGGTGTTGTGTGTGCAGTCAATGCGGGGTGTTGTGTGTGCGGTGAATGTGGTGTGTTGTGTGTGCAGTGAATGTGGAGTGTTGTGTGTGCAGTGAATGAGGTGTGTTGTGTGTGCAGTGAATGCAAGGTGTTGTGTGTGCAGTGAATGTGGAGTGTTGTGTGTGCAGTGAATGCGGTGTATTGTGTGTGCAGTGAATGCGGGGTGTTGTCCGTGCAGTGAATGTGGTGTGTTGTGTGTGCAGTGAATGCGGGGTGTTGTGTGTGCAGTGAATGCGGGGTTTTGTGTTTGCAGTGAATGCGATGTGTTGTGTGTGCAGTGAATGCGGTGTGTTGTGTGTGCAGTGAATGCGGTATGTTGAGTGTGCACTGAAAGCGGTGTGTTGTGTGTGCAGTGAGTGTGGTGTGTTGTGTGTGCAGAGAATGCGGGGTGTTGTGTGTGCACTGAATGCGGTGTGTTGTGTGTGCAGTGAATGCGGTGTGTTGTGTGTCAGTGAATGCGGTGTATTGTGTGTGCAGTGAATGCGGTGTATTGTGTGTGCAGTGAATGCGGTGTGTTGTGTGTGCAGTGAATGCGGTGTGTTGTGTGTGCACTGAAAGCGGTGTGTTGTGTGTGCAGTGATTGTGGTGTGTTGTGTGTGCAGAGAATGCGGTGTGTTGTGCGTGCAGTGAATGCAGTGTGTTTTGTGTGCAGTGAATGCGGTGTGTTGTGAGTGCAGTGAATGTGGTGTATTGTTTGCAGTGAATGCGGTGTGTTGTGTGTGCAGTGAATGCGGTGTATTGTGTGTGCAGTAAATGCAGTGTGTTGTGTGTGCAGTGAATGCGGTGTGTTGTGTGTGCAGTGAATGCGGTGTATTGTGTGTGCAGTGAATGTGGTGTGTTGTGTGTGCAGTGAATGCGGTGTGTTGTGTGTGCAGTGAATGCGGTGTGTTGTGTGTGCAGTGAACGTGGTGTGTTGTGTGCGCAGTGAATGCGGTGTGTTGTGTGTGCAGTGAATGCGGTGCGATGTGAATGGGGTGTGTTGTGTGGGCAGTGAATGTGGTGGGTTGTGTGTGCAGTGTATGCGGTGTGTTGTGTGTGCAGTGAATGCGGTGTGTTGTGTGTGCAGTGAATGTGGTGGGTTGTGTGTGCAGTGTATGCGGTGTGTTGTGTGTGCAGTGAATGCGGTGTGTTCTGTGTGCAGTGAATGCGGTGTGTTGTGTGTGCAGTGAATGCGTTGTGTTGTGTGTGCAGTGATTGCGGTGTGTTCTGTGTGCAGTGAATGCAGTGTGTTGTGCGTGCAGTGAATGCGGTGTGTTGTGTGTGCAGTGAATGTGGTGTGTTGTGTGTGCAGTGAATGTGGTGTGTTGTGTGTGCAATGAATGCGGGTTGATGTGTGTGCAGTGAATGTGGTGTGTTCTGTGTGCAGTAAATGCGGTGTGTTGTGTGTGCAGTCAATGCGGGGTGTTGTGTGTGCGGTGAATGCGGTGTGTTGTGTGTGCAGTGAATGTGGAGTGTTGTGTGTGCAGTGAATGCGGTGTGTTGTGTGTGCAGTGAATGCAAGGTGTTGTGTGTGCAGTGAGTGTGGTGTGTTGTGTGTGCAGTGAATGCGGTGTATTGTGTGTGCAGTGAATGCGGGTTGTTGTCCGTGCAGTGAATGTGGTGTGTTGTGTGTGCAGTGAATGCAGGGTGTTGTGTGTGCAGTGAATGAGGGGTGTTGTGTGTGCAGTGAATGCGGGGTGTTGTGTGTTCAGTGAATGAGGTGTGTTTTGTGTACAGTGATTGCGGTATGTTGTGTGTGCAGTGAATGTGGTGTGTTGTGTGTGCAGTGAATGCGGTGTGTTGTGTGTGCAGTGAATGCGGTGTATTGTGTGTGCAGTGACTGAGGTGTGTTGTGTGTGCAGTGTATAGTGTGTGCAGTGAATGCGGTGTGTTGTGTGTACAGTGAATGCGGTGTATTGTGTGTACAGTGAATGCGGTGTGTTGTGAATGCAGTGTATAGTGTGTGCAGTGAATGCGGTGTGTTGTGTGTGCAGTGAATACGGTGTGTTGTGTGTGCAGTAAATGTGGTGTGTTGTGTGTGCAGTGAATGCGGTGTGTTATGTGTGCAGTGAATGCGGTGTGTTGTGTGTGCAGTGAATACGGTGTGCTGTGTGTGCAGTGAACGCGGTGTGTTGTGTGTGCACTGAATGTGGTGTGTTAATTGTGCAGTAAATGCAGGGTGTTGTGTGTGCAGTGAATGCGGTGTGTTGTGTGGGCAGTGAATGCGGTGTGTTGTGTGTGCAGTGAATGCAAGCTGTTGTGTGTGCAGTGAATGCGGTGTGTTGTGTGTGCAGTGAATGCAGGGTGTTGTGTGTGCAGTAAATGCGGTGTGTTGTGTGTGCAGTGAATGCGGTGTGTTGTGTGTGCAGTGAATGCGGTGTGTTATGTGTGCAGTGAATGCGGTGTGTTGTGTGTGCAGTGAATGCGGTGAGTTGTGTGTGCAGTGAATGCGGTGTGTTGTGTGAGCAGTGAATGCGGTGTGTTGTCTGTGCAGTGAATGTGATGTGTGTGCAGTGAATGCGGTGTGTTGTGTGTGCAGTGAATGCGGTGTGTTGTGTGTGCAGTGAATGCGGTGTGTTGTGTGTGCAGTGAATGCGTTGTGTTGTGTGTGCAGTGAATGCGGTGTGCTGTGTGTGCAGTGAATGCGGTGTGTTATGTGTGCAGTGAATGCGGTGTGTTGTGTGTGCAGTGAATGCGGTGTGTTGTGTGAGCAGTGAATGCGGTTTGTTGTGTGTGCAGTGAATGCGGTGTGTTGTGTGTGCAGTGAATACGGTGTGTTGTGTGTGCAGTGAATGCGGTGTGTTGTGTGTGCAGTGAATGCGGGGTGTTGTGTGTGCAGTGAATGCGGTGTGCTGTGTGTGCAGTGAATGGGGTGTGTTGTGAGTGCAGTGAATGCGGTGTGTTGTGTGTGCAGTGAATGCGGTGTGTTGTGTGTGCAGTGAATGCGGTGTGTTGTCTGTGCAGTGAATGCAAGGTGTTGTGTGTGCAGTGAATGCGGTGTGTTGTGTGTGCAGTGAATGCGGGGTGTTGTGTGTGCAGTGAATGGGGTGTGTTGTGTATGCAGTGAATGCGCTGTGTTGTGTGTGCAGTGAATGCGGTGTGTTGTGTGTGCAGTGAATGCGGTGTGTTGTGTGTGCAGTGAATGCGGTGTGATGTGTGTGCAGTGAATGCGGTGGGTTGTGTGTTGAGTGAATGCGCTGTGTTGTGTGTGCAGTGAATGTGGTGTGTTGTGTGTGCAGTGAATGCGGTGTGTTGTGTGTGCAGTGAATGCGGTGTGTTGTGTGTGCAGTGAATGCGGTTTGTTGTGTGTGCATTGAATGCGGTGTGTTGTGTGTGCACTGAAAGCGGTATGTTGTGTGTGCAGTGAGTGTGGTATGTTGTGTGTGCAGAGAATGCGGGGTGTTGTGTGTGCAGTGAATGCGGTGTGTTGTGTGTGCAGTGAATGCGGTGTGTTGTGTGTCAGTGAATGGGGTGGGTTGCGTGTGCAGTGAATGTGGTGTGTTGTGTGTGCAGTAAATGCGGTGTGTTGTGTGTGGAGTGAAATAGGTGTGTTGTGTGTGCAGTGAATGCGGTGTGTTGTGCGTGCAGTGAATGCAGTGTGTTTTGTGTGCAGTGAATGCGGTGTGTTGTGAGTGCAGTGAATGCGGTGTATTGTTTGCAGTGAATGCGGTGTGTTGTGTGTGCAGTGAATGCGGTGTATTGTGTGTGCAGTAAATGCAGTGTGTTGTGTGTGCAGTGAATGCGGTGTGTTGTGTGTGCAGTGAATGCGGTGTATTGTGTGTGCAGTGAATGTGGTGTGTTGTGTGTGCAGTGAATGCGGTGTGTTGTGTGTGCAGTGAATGCGGTGTGTTGTGTGTGCAGTGAACGTGGTGTGTTGTGTGCGCAGTGAATGCGGTGTGTTGTGTGTGCAGTGAATGCGGTGCGATGTGAATGGGGTGCGTTGTGTGGGCAGTGAATGCGGTGTATTGTGTGTGCAGTAAATGCAGTGTGTTGTGTGTGCAGTGAATGCGGTGTGTTGTGTGTGCAGTGAATGCGGTGTATTGTGTGTGCAGTGAATGTGGTGGGTTGTGTGTGCAGTGTATGCGGTGTGTTGTGTGTGCAGTGAATGCGGTGTGTTGTGTGTGCAGTGAATGTGGTGGGTTGTGTGTGCAGTGAATGCGGTGTGTTGTGTGTGCAGTGAACGTGGTGTGTTGTGTGCGCAGTGAATGCGGTGTATTGTGTGTACAGTAAATGCAGTGTGTTGTGTGTGCAGTGAATGCGGTGTGTTGTGTGTGCAGTGAATGCGGTGTATTGTGTGTGCAGTGAATGTGGTGGGTTGTGTGTGCAGTGTATGCGGTGTGTTGTGTGTGCAGTGAATGCGGTGTGTTGTGTGTGCAGTGAATGTGGTGGGTTGTGTGTGCAGTGTATGCGGTGTGTTGTGTGTGCAGTGAATGCGGTGTGTTCTGTGTGCAGTGAATGCGGGGTGTTGTGTGTGCAGTGAATGCGGTGTGTCATGTGTGCAGTGAATGCGGTGTGTTGTGTGCGCAGTGAATGCGTTGTGTTTTGTGTGCAGTGAATGCGGTGAGTTGTGTGTGCAGTGAATGCGGTGTGTTGTGTGAGCAGTGAATGCGGTGTATTGTGTGTGCAGTGAATGCGGTGTGTTGTGTGTGCAGTGAATGCGGTGTGTTGTGTGTGCAGTGAATGCGGTGTGTTGTGTGGGCAGTGAATGCGGTGTGTTGTGTGTGCAGTGAATGCGGTGTGTTGTGTGTGCAGTGAATGTGATGTGTGTGCAGTGAATGCGGTGTGTTGTGTGTGCAGTGAATGCGGTGTGTTGTGTGTGCAGTGAATGCGGTGTGTTGTGTGTGCAGTGAATGCGTTGTGTTGTGTGTGCAGTGAATGCGGTGTGCTGTGTGTGCAGTGAATGCGGTGTGTTATGTGTGCAGTGAATGCGGTGTGTTGTGTGTGCAGTGAATGCGGTGTGTTGTGTGAGCAGTGAATGCGGTGTGTTGTGTGTGCAGTGAATGCGGTGTGTTGTGTGTGCAGTGAATGCGGTGTGTTCTGTGTGCAGTGAATGCGGTGTGTTGTGTGTGCAGTGAATGCGGGGTGTTGTGTGTGCAGTGAATGCGGTGTGCTGTGTGTGCAGTGAATGGGGTGTGTTGTGTGTGCAGTGAATGCGGTGTGTTGTGTGTGCAGTGAATGCGGTGTGTTGTGTGTGCAGTGAATGCGGTGTGTTGTCTGTGCAGTGAATGCGGGGTGTTGTGTGTGCAGTGAATGCGGTGTGTTGTGTGTGCAGTGAATGCGGGGTGTTGTGTGTGCAGTGAATGGGGTGTGTTGTGTATGCAGTGAATGCGCTGTGTTGTGTGTGCAGTGAATGCGGTGTGTTGTGTGTGCAGTGAATGCGGTGTGTTGTGTGTGCAGTGAATGCGGTGTGTTGTGTGTGCAGTGAATGCGGTGGGTTGTGTGTGGAGTGAATGCGCTGTGTTGTGTGTGCAGTGAATGTGGTGTGTTGTGTGTGCAGTGAATGCGGTGTGTTGTGTGTGCAGTGAATGCGGTGTGTTGTGTGTGCAGTGAATGCGGTTTGTTGTGTGTGCAGTGAATGCGGTGTGTTGTGTGTGCACTGAAAGCGGTGTGTTGTGTGTGCAGTGAGTGTGGTATGTTGTGTGTGCAGAGAATGCGGGGTGTTGTGTGTGCAGTGAATGCGGTGTGTTGTGTGTGCAGTGAATGCGGTGTGTTGTGTGTCAGTGAATGCGGTGGGTTGCGTGTGCAGTGAATGTGGTGTGTTGTGTGTGCAGTAAATGCGGTGTGTTGTGTGTGGAGTGAAATAGGTGTGTTGTGTGTGCAGTGAATGCGGTGTGTTGTGCGTGCAGTGAATGCAGTGTGTTTTGTGTGCAGTGAATGCGGTGTGTTGTGAGTGCAGTGAATGCGGTGTATTGTGTGCAGTGAATGCGGTGTGTTGTGTGTGCAGTGAATGCGGTGTATTGTGTGTGCAGTAAATGCAGTGTGTTGTGTGTGCAGTGAATGCGGTGTGTTGTGTGTGCAGTGAATGCGGTGTATTGTGTGTGCAGTGAATGTGGTGTGTTGTGTGTGCAGTGAATGCGGTGTGTTGTGTGTGCAGTGAATGCGGTGTGTTGTGTGTGCAGTGAACGTGGTGTGTTGTGTGCGCAGTGAATGCGGTGTGTTGTGTGTGCAGTGAATGCGGTGCGATGTGAATGGGGTGCGTTGTGTGGGCAGTGAATATGGTGGGTTGTGTGTGCAGTGTGTGCGGTGTGTTGTGTGTGCAGTGAATGCGGTGTGTTGTGTGTGCAGTGAATGTGGTGGGTTGTGTGTGCAGTGTATGCGGTGTGTTGTGTGTGCAGTGAATGCGGTGTGTTCTGTGTGCAGTGAATGCGGGGTGTTGTGTGTCCAGTGAATGCGGTGTGTTATGTGTGCAGTGAATGCGGTGTGTTGTGTGTGCAGTGAATGCGTTGTGTTGTGTGTGCAGTGATTGCGGTGTGTTCTGTGTGCAGTGAATGCGGTGTGTTGTGTGTGCAGTGAATGTGGTGTGTTGTGTGTGCAGTGAATGTGGTGTGTTGTGTGTGCAGTGAATGCGGGTTGATGTGTCTGCAGTGAATGCGGTGTGTTCTGTGTGCAGTGAATGCGGGGTGTTGTGTGTGCAGTCAATGCGGGGTGTTGTGTGTGCGGTGAATGCGGTGTGTTGTGTGTGCAGTGAATGTGGAGTGTTGTGTGTGCAGTGAATGCGGTGTGTTGTGTGTGCAGTGAATGCAAGGTGTTGTGTGTGCAGTGAATGTGGTGTGTTGTGTGTGCAGTGAATGCGGTGTATTGTGTGTGCAGTGAATGCGGGGTGTTGTCCGTGCAGTGAATGTGGTGTGTTGTGTGTGCAGTGAATGCGGGGTGTTGTGTGTGCAGTGAATGCGGGGTGTTGTGTTTGCAGTGAATGCGATGTGTTGTGTGTGCAGTGAATGCGGTGTGTTGTGTGTGCAGTGAATGCGGTATGTTGAGTGTGCACTGAAAGCGGTGTGTTGTGTGTGCAGTGAGTGTGGTGTGTTGTGTGTGCAGAGAATGCGGGGTGTTGTGTGTGCAGTGAATGCGGTGTGTTGTGTGTGCAGTGAATGCGGTGTGTTGTGTGTCAGTGAATGCGGTGTATTGTGTGTGCAGTGAATGCGGTGTATTGTGTGTGCAGTGAATGCGGTGTGTTGTGTGTGCAGTGAATGCGGTGTGTTGTGTGTGCACTGAAAGCGGTGTGTTGTGTGTGCAGTGAGTGTGGTGTGTTGTGTGTGCAGAGAATGCGGTGTGTTGTGCGTGCAGTGAATGCAGTGTGTTTTGTGTGCAGTGAATGCGGTGTGTTGTGAGTGCAGTGAATGCGGTGTATTGTTTGCAGTGAATGCGGTGTGTTGTGTGTGCAGTGAATGCGGTGTATTGTGTGTGCAGTAAATGCAGTGTGTTGTGTGTGCAGTGAATGCGGTGTGTTGTGTGTGCAGTGAAAGCGGTGTATTGTGTGTGCAGTGAATGTGGTGTGTTGTGTGTGCAGTGAATGCGGTGTGTTGTGTGTGCAGTGAATGCGGTGTGTTGTGTGTGCAGTGAACGTGGTGTGTTGTGTGCGCAGTGAATGCAGTGTGTTGTGTGTGCAGTGAATGCGGTGCGATGTGAATGGGGTGTGTTGTGTGGGCAGTGAATGTGGTGGGTTGTGTGTGCAGTGTATGCGGTGTGTTGTGTGTGCAGTGAATGCGGTGTGTTGTGTGTGCAGTGAATGTGGTGGGTTGTGTGTGCAGTGTATGCGGTGTGTTGTGTGTGCAGTGAATGCGATGTGTTCTGTGTGCAGTGAATGCGGTGTGTTGTGTGTGCAGTGAATGCGTTGTGTTGTGTGTGCAGTGATTGCGGTGTGTTCTGTGTGCAGTGAATGCAGTGTGTTGTGCGTGAAGTGAATGCGGTGTGTTGTGTGTGCAGTGAATGTGGTGTGTTGTGTGTGCAGTGAATGTGGTGTGTTGTGTGTGCAATGAATGCGGGTTGATGTGTGTGCAGTGAATGCGGTGTGTTCTGTGTGCAGTAAATGCGGGGTGTTGTGTGTGCAGTCAATGCGGGGTGTTGTGTGTGCGGTGAATGCGGTGTGTTGTGTGTGCAGTGAATGTGGAGTGTTGTGTGTGCAGTGAATGCGGTGTGTTGTGTGTGCAGTGAATGCAAGGTGTTGTGTGTGCAGTGAATGTGGTGTGTTGTGTGTGCAGTGAATGCGGTGTATTGTGTGTGCAGTGAATGCGGGCTGTTGTCCGTGCAGTGAATGTGGTGTGTTGTGTGTGCAGTGAATGCGGGGTTTTGTGTGTGCAGTGAATGAGGGGTGTTGTGTGTGCAGTGAATGCGGGGTGTTGTGTGTTCAGTGAATGAGGTGTGTTTTGTGTACAGTGATTGCGGTATGTTGTGTGTGCAGTGAATGTGGTGTGTTGTGTGTGCAGTGAATGCGGTGTGTTGTGTGTGCAGTGAATGCGGTGTATTGTGTGTGCAGTGACTGCGGTGTGTTGTGTGTGCAGTGTATAGTGTGTGCAGTGAATGCGGTGTGTTGTGTGTACAGTGAATGCGGTGTGTTGTGTGTACAGTGAATGCGGTGTGTTGTGTGTGCAGTGAATGCGGTGTGTTGTGAATGCAGTGTATAGTGTGTGCAGTGAATGCGGTTTGTTGTGTGTGCAGTAAATGTGGTGTGTTGTGTGTGCAGTGAATGCGGTCTGTGATGTGTGCAGTGAATGCGGTGTGTTGTGTGTGCAGTGAATACGGTGTGCTGTGTGTGCAGTGAATGCGGAGTGTTGTGTGTGCAGTGAATGCGGTGTTTTGTGTGTGCAGTGAATGCGGTGTTTTGTGTGTGCAGTGAATGCGGTGTGTTGTGTGTGCAGTGAATGCGGTGTGTTGTGAATGCAGTGTATAGTGGGTGCAGTGAATGCGGTGTGTTGTGTGTGCAGTGAATGCGGTGTGTTGTGTGTGCAGTAAATGTGGTGTGTTGTGTGTGCAGTGAATGCGGTGTGTTATGTGTGCAGTGAATGCGTTGTGTTGTGTGTGCAGTGAATACGGTGTGCTGTATGTGCAGTGAACGCGGTGTGTTGTGTGTGCACTGAATGCGGTGTGTTATGTGTGCAGTAAATGCAGGGTGTTGTGTGTGCAGTGAATGCGGTGTGTTGTGTGGGCAGTGAATGCGGTGTGTTGTGTGTGCAGTGAATGCAAGGTGTTGTGTGTGCAGTGAATGCGGTGTGTTGTGTGTGCTGTGAATGCAGGGTGTTGTGTGTTCAGTAAATGCGGTGTGTTGTGTGTGCAGTGAATGCGGTGTGTTGTGTGTGCAGTGAATGCGGTGTGTTATGTGTGCAGTGACTGCGGTGTGTTGTGTGTGCAGTGAATGCGGTGAGTTGTGTGTGCAGTGAATGCGGTGTGTTGTGTGAGCAGTGAATGCGGTGTATTGTGTGTGCAGTGAATGCGGTGTGTTGTGTGTGCAGAGAATGCGGTGTGTTGTGTGTGCAGTGAATGCGGTGTGTTGTGTGGGCAGTGAATGCGGTGTGTTGTGTGTGCAGTGAATGCGGTGTGTTGTGTGTGCAGTGAATGTGATGTGTGTGCAGTGAATGCGGTGTGTTGTGTGTGCAGTGAATGCGGTGTGTTGTGTGTGCAGTGAATGCGGTGTGTTGTGTGTGCAGTGAATGCGTTGTGTTGTGTGTGCAGTGAATGCGGTGTGCTGTGTGTGCAGTGAATGTGGTGTGTTATGTGTGCAGTGAATGCGGTGTGTTGTGTGTGCAGTGAATGCGGTGTGTTGTGTGAGCAGTGAATGCGGTGTGTTGTGTGTGCAGTGAATGCGGTGTGTTATGTGTGCAGTGAATGCGGTGTGTTGTGTGTGCAGTGAATGCGGTGTGTTGTGTGTGCAGTGAATGCGGGGTGTTGTGTGTGCAGTGAATGCGGTGTGTTGTGTGTGCAGTGAATGGGGTGTGTTGTGTGTGCAGTGAATGCGGTGTGTTGTGTGTGCAGTGAATGCGGTGTGTTGTGTGTGCAGTGAATGCGGTGTGTTGTGTGTGCAGTGAATGCGGGGTGTTGTGTGTGCAGTGAATGCGGTGTGTTGTGTGTGCAGTGAATGCGGGGTGTTGTGTGTGCAGTGAATGGGGTGTGTTGTGTATGAAGTGAATGCGCTGTGTTGTGTGTGCAGTGAATGCGGTGTGTTGTGTGTGCAGTGAATGCGGTGTGTTGTGTGTGCAGTGAATGCGGTGTGTTGTGTGTGCAGTGAATGCGGTGGGTTGTGTGTGGAGTGAATGCGCTGTGTTGTGTGTGCAGTGAATGTGGTGTGTTGTGTGTGCAGTGAATGCGGTGTGTTGTGTGTGCAGTGAATGCGGTGTGTTGTGTGTGCAGTGAATGCGGTTTGTTGTGTGTGCAGTGAATGCGGTGTGTTGTGTGTGCACTGAAAGCGGTTTGTTGTGTGTGCAGTGAGTGTGGTATGTTGTGTGTGCAGAGAATGCGCGGTGTTGTGTGTGCACTGAATGCGGTGTGTTGTGTGTGCAGTGAATGCGGTGTGTTGTGTGTCAGTGAATGCGGTGGGTTGAGTGTGCAGTGAATGTGGTGTGTTGTGTGTGCAGTAAATGCGGTGTGTTGTGTGTGGAGTGAAATAGGTGTGTTGTGTGTGCAGTGAATGCGGTGTGTTGTGCGTGCAGTGAATGCAGTGTGTTTTGTGTGCAGTGAATGCGGTGTGTTGTGAGTGCAGTGAATGCGGTGTATTGTGTGCAGTGAATGCGGTGTGTTGTGTGTGCAGTGAATGCGGTGTATTGTGTGTGTAGTAAATGCAGTGTGTTGTGTGTGCAGTGAATGCGGTGTGTTGTGTGTGCAGTGAATGCAGTGTATTGTGTGTGCAGTGAATGTGGTGTGTTGTGTGTGCAGTGAATGCGGTGTGTTGTGTGTGCAGTGAATGCGGTGTGTTGTGTGTGCAGTGAACGTGGTGTGTTGTGTGCGCAGTGAATGCGGTGTGTTGTGTGTGCAGTGAATGCGGTGCGATGTGAATGGGGTGTGTGGTGTGGGCAGTGAATATGGTGGGTTGTGTGTGCAGTGTATGCGGTGTGTTGTGTGTGCAGTGAATGCGGTGTGTTGTGTGTGCAGTGAATGTGGTGGGTTGTGTGTGCAGTGAATACGGTGTGCTGTGTGTGCAGTGAATGCGGAGTGTTGTGTGTGCAGTGAATGCGGTGTGTTGTGTGTGCAGTGAATACGGTGTGCTGTGTGTGCAGTGAATGCGGAGTGTTGTGTGTGCAGTGAATGCGGTGTTTTGTGTGTGCAGTGAATGCGGTGTTTTGTGTGTGCAGTGAATGCGGTGTGTTGTGTGTGCAGTGAATGCGGTGTGTTGTGAATGCAGTGTATAGTGTGTGCAGTGAATGCGGTGTGTTGTGTGTGCAGTGAATGCGGTGTGTTTTGTGTGCAGTAAATGTGGTGTGTTGTGTGTGCAGTGAATGCGGTGTGTTATGTGTGCAGTGAATGCGGTGTGTTGTGTGTGCAGCGAATACGGTGTGCTGTGTGTGCAGTGAACGCGGTGTGTTGTGTGTGCACTGAATGCGGTGTGTTATGTGTGCAGTAAATGCAGGGTGTTGTGTGTGCAGTGAATGCGGTGTGTTGTGTGGGCAGTGAATGCGGTGTGTTGTGTGTGCAGTGAATGCAAGGTGTTGTGTGTGCAGTGAATGCGGTGTGTTGTGTGTGCAGTGAATGCAGGGTGTTGTGTGTGCAGTAAATGCGGTGTGTTGTGTGTGCAGTGAATGCGGTGTGTTGTGTGTGCAGTGAATGCGTTGTGTTATGTGTGCAGTGAGTGCGGTGTGTTGTGTGTGCAGTGAATGCGGTGAGTTGTGTGTGCAGTGAATGCGGTGTGTTGTGTGAGCAGTGAATGCGGTGTATTGTGTGTGCAGTGAATGCGGTGTGTTGTGTGTGCAGTGAATGCGGTGTGTTGTGTGTGCAGTGAATGCGGTGTGTTGTGTGGGCAGTGAATGCGGTGTGTTGTGTGTGCAGTGAATGCGGTGTGTTGTGTGTGCAGTGAATGTGATGTGTGTGCAGTGAATGCGGTGTGTTGTGTGTGCAGTGAATGCGGTGTGTTGTGTGTGCAGTGAATGCGGTGTGTTGTGTGTGCAGTGAATGCGGTATGTTGAGTGTGCACTGAAAGCGGTGTGTTGTGTGTGCAGTGAGTGTGGTGTGTTGTGTGTGCAGAGAATGCGGGGTGTTGTGTGTGCACTGAATGCGGTGTGTTGTGTGTGCAGTGAATGCGGTGTGTTGTGTGTCAGTGAATGCGGTGTATTGTGTGTGCAGTGAATGCGGTGTATTGTGTGTGCAGTGAATGCGGTGTGTTGTGTGTGCAGTGAATGCGGTGTGTTGTGTGTGCACTGAAAGCGGTGTGTTGTGTGTGCAGTGAGTGTGGTGTGTTGTGTGTGCAGAGAATGCGGTGTGTTGTGCGTGCAGTGAATGCAGTGTGTTTTGTGTGCAGTGAATGCGGTGTGTTGTGAGTGCAGTGAATGTGGTGTATTGTTTGCAGTGAATGCGGTGTGTTGTGTGTGCAGTGAATGCGGTGTATTGTGTGTGCAGTAAATGCAGTGTGTTGTGTGTGCAGTGAATGCGGTGTGTTGTGTGTGCAGTGAATGCGGTGTATTGTGTGTGCAGTGAATGTGGTGTGTTGTGTGTGCAGTGAATGCGGTGTGTTGTGTGTGCAGTGAATGCGGTGTGTTGTGTGTGCAGTGAACGTGGTGTGTTGTGTGCGCAGTGAATGCGGTGTGTTGTGTTTGCAGTGAATGCGGTGCGATGTGAATGGGGTGTGTTGTGTGGGCAGTGAATGTGGTGGGTTGTGTGTGCAGTGTATGCGGTGTGTTGTGTGTGCAGTGAATGCGGTGTGTTGTGTGTGCAGTGAATGTGGTGTGTTGTGTGTGCAGTGTATGCGGTGTGTTGTGTGTGCAGTGAATGCGGTGTGTTCTGTGTGCAGTGAATGCGGTGTGTTGTGTGTGCAGTGAATGCGTTGTGTTGTGTGTGCAGTGATTGCGGTGTGTTCTGTGTGCAGTGAATGCAGTGTGTTGTGCGTGCAGTGAATGCGGTGTGTTGTGTGTGCAGTGAATGTGGTGTGTTGTGTGTGCAGTGAATGTGGTGTGTTGTGTGTGCAATGAATGCGGGTTGATGTGTGTGCAGTGAATGCGGTGTGTTCTGTGTGCAGTAAATGCGGTGTGTTGTGTGTGCAGTCAATGCGGGGTGTTGTGTGTGCGGTGAATGCGGTGTGTTGTGTGTGCAGTGAATGTGGAGTGTTGTGTGTGCAGTGAATGCGGTGTGTTGTGTGTGCAGTGAATGCAAGGTGTTGTGTGTGCAGTGAGTGTGGTGTGTTGTGTGTGCAGTGAATGCGGTGTATTGTGTGTGCAGTGAATGCGGGTTGTTGTCCGTGCAGTGAATGTGGTGTGTTGTGTGTGCAGTGAATGTGGTGTGTTGTGTGTGCAATGAATGCGGGTTGATGTGTGTGCAGTGAATGCGGTGTGTTCTGTGTGCAGTAAATGCGGGGTGTTGTGTGTGCAGTCAATGCGGGGTGTTGTGTGTGCGGTGAATGCGGTGTGTTGTGTGTGCAGTGAATGTGGAGTGTTGTGTGTGCAGTGAATGCGGTGTGTTGTGTGTGCAGTGAATGCAAGGTGTTGTGTGTGCAGTGAATGTGGTGTGTTGTGTGTGCAGTGAATGCGGTGTATTGTGTGTGCAGTGAATGCGGGCTGTTGTCCGTGCAGTGAATGTGGTGTGTTGTGTGTGCAGTGAATGCGGGGTTTTGTGTGTGCAGTGAATGAGGGGTGTTGTGTGTGCAGTGAATGCGGGGTGTTGTGTGTTCAGTGAATGAGGTGTGTTTTGTGTACAGTGATTGCGGTATGTTGTGTGTGCAGTGAATGTGGTGTGTTGTGTGTGCAGTGAATGCGGTGTGTTGTGTGTGCAGTGAATGCGGTGTATTGTGTGTGCAGTGACTGCGGTGTGTTGTGTGTGCAGTGTATAGTGTGTGCAGTGAATGCGGTGTGTTGTGTGTACAGTGAATGCGGTGTGTTGTGTGTACAGTGAATGCGGTGTGTTGTGTGTGCAGTGAATGCGGTGTGTTGTGAATGCAGTGTATAGTGTGTGCAGTGAATGCGGTTTGTTGTGTGTGCAGTAAATGTGGTGTGTTGTGTGTGCAGTGAATGCGGTGTGTTATGTGTGCAGTGAATGCGGTGTGTTGTGTGTGCAGTGAATACGGTGTGCTGTGTGTGCAGTGAATGCGGAGTGTTGTGTGTGCAGTGAATGCGGTGTTTTGTGTGTGCAGTGAATGCGGTGTTTTGTGTGTGCAGTGAATGCGGTGTGTTGTGTGTGCAGTGAATGCGGTGTGTTGTGAATGCAGTGTATAGTGGGTGCAGTGAATGCGGTGTGTTGTGTGTGCAGTGAATGCGGTGTGTTGTGTGTGCAGTAAATGTGGTGTGTTGTGTGTGCAGTGAATGCGGTGTGTTATGTGTGCAGTGAATGCGGTGTGTTGTGTGTGCAGTGAATACGGTGTGCTGTATGTGCAGTGAACGCGGTGTGTTGTGTGTGCACTGAATGCGGTGTGTTATGTGTGCAGTAAATGCAGGGTGTTGTGTGTGCAGTGAATGCGGTGTGTTGTGTGGGCAGTGAATGCGGTGTGTTGTGTGTGCAGTGAATGCAAGGTGTTGTGTGTGCAGTGAATGCGGTGTGTTGTGTGTGCTGTGAATGCAGGGTGTTGTGTGTTCAGTAAATGCGGTGTGTTGTGTGTGCAGTGAATGCGGTGTGTTGTGTGTGCAGTGAATGCGGTGTGTTATGTGTGCAGTGACTGCGGTGTGTTGTGTGTGCAGTGAATGCGGTGAGTTGTGTGTGCAGTGAATGCGGTGTGTTGTGTGAGCAGTGAATGCGGTGTATTGTGTGTGCAGTGAATGCGGTGTGTTGTGTGTGCAGAGAATGCGGTGTGTTGTGTGTGCAGTGAATGCGGTGTGTTGTGTGGGCAGTGAATGCGGTGTGTTGTGTGTGCAGTGAATGCGGTGTGTTGTGTGTGCAGTGAATGTGATGTGTGTGCAGTGAATGCGGTGTGTTGTGTGTGCAGTGAATGCGGTGTGTTGTGTGTGCAGTGAATGCGGTGTGTTGTGTGTGCAGTGAATGCGTTGTGTTGTGTGTGCAGTGAATGCGGTGTGCTGTGTGTGCAGTGAATGTGGTGTGTTATGTGTGCAGTGAATGCGGTGTGTTGTGTGTGCAGTGAATGCGGTGTGTTGTGTGAGCAGTGAATGCGGTGTGTTGTGTGTGCAGTGAATGCGGTGTGTTATGTGTGCAGTGAATGCGGTGTGTTGTGTGTGCAGTGAATGCGGTGTGTTGTGTGTGCAGTGAATGCGGGGTGTTGTGTGTGCAGTGAATGCGGTGTGTTGTGTGTGCAGTGAATGGGGTGTGTTGTGTGTGCAGTGAATGCGGTGTGTTGTGTGTGCAGTGAATGCGGTGTGTTGTGTGTGCAGTGAATGCGGTGTGTTGTGTGTGCAGTGAATGCGGGGTGTTGTGTGTGCAGTGAATGCGGTGTGTTGTGTGTGCAGTGAATGCGGGGTGTTGTGTGTGCAGTGAATGGGGTGTGTTGTGTATGAAGTGAATGCGCTGTGTTGTGTGTGCAGTGAATGCGGTGTGTTGTGTGTGCAGTGAATGCGGTGTGTTGTGTGTGCAGTGAATGCGGTGTGTTGTGTGTGCCGTGAATGCGGTGGGTTGTGTGTGGAGTGAATGCGCTGTGTTGTGTGTGCAGTGAATGTGGTGTGTTGTGTGTGCAGTGAATGCGGTGTGTTGTGTGTGCAGTGAATGCGGTGTGTTGTGTGTGCAGTGAATGCGGTTTGTTGTGTGTGCAGTGAATGCGGTGTGTTGTGTGTGCACTGAAAGCGCTTTGTTGTGTGTGCAGTGAGTGTGGTATGTTGTGTGTGCAGAGAATGCGGGGTGTTGTGTGTGCACTGAATGCGGTGTGTTGTGTGTGCAGTGAATGCGGTGTGTTGTGTGTCAGTGAATGCGGTGGGTTGAGTGTGCAGTGAATGTGGTGTGTTGTGTGTGCAGTAAATGCGGTGTGTTGTGTGTGGAGTGAAATAGGTGTGTTGTGTGTGCAGTGAATGCGGTGTGTTGTGCGTGCAGTGAATGCAGTGTGTTTTGTGTGCAGTGAATGCGGTGTGTTGTGAGTGCAGTGAATGCGGTGTATTGTGTGCAGTGAATGCGGTGTGTTGTGTGTGCAGTGAATGCGGTGTATTGTGTGTGTAGTAAATGCAGTGTGTTGTGTGTGCAGTGAATGCGGTGTGTTGTGTGTGCAGTGAATGCAGTGTATTGTGTGTGCAGTGAATGTGGTGTGTTGTGTGTGCAGTGAATGCGGTGTGTTGTGTGTGCAGTGAATGCGGTGTGTTGTGTGTGCAGTGAACGTGGTGTGTTGTGTGCGCAGTGAATGCGGTGTGTTGTGTGTGCAGTGAATGCGGTGCGATGTGAATGGGGTGTGTGGTGTGGGCAGTGAATATGGTGGGTTGTGTGTGCAGTGTATGCGGTGTGTTGTGTGTGCAGTGAATGCGGTGTGTTGTGTGTGCAGTGAATGTGGTGGGTTGTGTGTGCAGTGAATACGGTGTGCTGTGTGTGCAGTGAATGCGGAGTGTTGTGTGTGCAGTGAATGCGGTGTGTTGTGTGTGCAGTGAATACGGTGTGCTGTGTGTGCAGTGAATGCGGAGTGTTGTGTGTGCAGTGAATGCGGTGTTTTGTGTGTGCAGTGAATGCGGTGTTTTGTGTGTGCAGTGAATGCGGTGTGTTGTGTGTGCAGTGAATGCGGTGTGTTGTGAATGCAGTGTATAGTGTGTGCAGTGAATGCGGTGTGTTGTGTGTGCAGTGAATGCGGTGTGTTTTGTGTGCAGTAAATGTGGTGTGTTGTGTGTGCAGTGAATGCGGTGTGTTATGTGTGCAGTGAATGCGGTGTGTTGTGTGTGCAGCGAATACGGTGTGCTGTGTGTGCAGTGAACGCGGTGTGTTGTGTGTGCACTGAATGCGGTGTGTTATGTGTGCAGTAAATGCAGGGTGTTGTGTGTGCAGTGAATGCGGTGTGTTGTGTGGGCAGTGAATGCGGTGTGTTGTGTGTGCAGTGAATGCAAGGTGTTGTGTGTGCAGTGAATGCGGTGTGTTGTGTGTGCAGTGAATGCAGGGTGTTGTGTGTGCAGTAAATGCGGTGTGTTGTGTGTGCAGTGAATGCGGTGTGTTGTGTGTGCAGTGAATGCGTTGTGTTATGTGTGCAGTGAGTGCGGTGTGTTGTGTGTGCAGTGAATGCGGTGAGTTGTGTGTGCAGTGAATGCGGTGTGTTGTGTGAGCAGTGAATGCGGTGTATTGTGTGTGCAGTGAATGCGGTGTGTTGTGTGTGCAGTGAATGCGGTGTGTTGTGTGTGCAGTGAATGCGGTGTGTTGTGTGGGCAGTGAATGCGGTGTGTTGTGTGTGCAGTGAATGCGGTGTGTTGTGTGTGCAGTGAATGTGATGTGTGTGCAGTGAATGCGGTGTGTTGTGTGTGCAGTGAATGCGGTGTGTTGTGTGTGCAGTGAATGCGGTGTGTTGTGTGTGCAGTGAATGCGGTATGTTGAGTGTGCACTGAAAGCGGTGTGTTGTGTGTGCAGTGAGTGTGGTGTGTTGTGTGTGCAGAGAATGCGGGGTGTTGTGTGTGCACTGAATGCGGTGTGTTGTGTGTGCAGTGAATGCGGTGTGTTGTGTGTCAGTGAATGCGGTGTATTGTGTGTGCAGTGAATGCGGTGTATTGTGTGTGCAGTGAATGCGGTGTGTTGTGTGTGCAGTGAATGCGGTGTGTTGTGTGTGCACTGAAAGCGGTGTGTTGTGTGTGCAGTGAGTGTGGTGTGTTGTGTGTGCAGAGAATGCGGTGTGTTGTGCGTGCAGTGAATGCAGTGTGTTTTGTGTGCAGTGAATGCGGTGTGTTGTGAGTGCAGTGAATGTGGTGTATTGTTTGCAGTGAATGCGGTGTGTTGTGTGTGCAGTGAATGCGGTGTATTGTGTGTGCAGTAAATGCAGTGTGTTGTGTGTGCAGTGAATGCGGTGTGTTGTGTGTGCAGTGAATGCGGTGTATTGTGTGTGCAGTGAATGTGGTGTGTTGTGTGTGCAGTGAATGCGGTGTGTTGTGTGTGCAGTGAATGCGGTGTGTTGTGTGTGCAGTGAACGTGGTGTGTTGTGTGCGCAGTGAATGCGGTGTGTTGTGTGTGCAGTGAATGCGGTGCGATGTGAATGGGGTGTGTTGTGTGGGCAGTGAATGTGGTGGGTTGTGTGTGCAGTGTATGCGGTGTGTTGTGTGTGCAGTGAATGCGGTGTGTTGTGTGTGCAGTGAATGTGGTGTGTTGTGTGTGCAGTGTATGCGGTGTGTTGTGTGTGCAGTGAATGCGGTGTGTTCTGTGTGCAGTGAATGCGGTGTGTTGTGTGTGCAGTGAATGCGTTGTGTTGTGTGTGCAGTGATTGTGGTGTGTTCTGTGTGCAGTGAATGCAGTGTGTTGTGCGTGCAGTGAATGCGGTGTGTTGTGTGTGCAGTGAATGTGGTGTGTTGTGTGTGCAGTGAATGTGGTGTGTTGTGTGTGCAATGAATGCGGGTTGATGTGTGTGCAGTGAATGCGGTGTGTTCTGTGTGCAGTAAATGCGGTGTGTTGTGTGTGCAGTCAATGCGGGGTGTTGTGTGTGCGGTGAATGCGGTGTGTTGTGTGTGCAGTGAATGTGGAGTGTTGTGTGTGCAGTGAATGCGGTGTGTTGTGTGTGCAGTGAATGCAAGGTGTTGTGTGTGCAGTGAGTGTGGTGTGTTGTGTGTGCAGTGAATGCGGTGTATTGTGTGTGCAGTGAATGCGGGTTGTTGTCCGTGCAGTGAATGTGGTGTGTTGTGTGTGCAGTGAATGCAGGGTGTTGTGTGTGCAGTGAATGCGGGGTGTTGTGTGTGCAGTGAATGCGGGGTGTTGTGTGTTCAGTGAATGAGGTGTGTTTTGTGTACAGTGATTGCGGTATGTTGTGTGTGCAGTGAATGTGGTGTGTTGTGTGTGCAGTGAATGCGGTGTGTTGTGTGTGCAGTGAATGCGGTGTATTGTGTGTGCAGTGACTGCGGTGTGTTGTGTGTGCAGTGTATAGTGTGTGCAGTGAATGCGGTGTGTTGTGTGTACAGTGAATGCGGTGTATTGTGTGTACAGTGAATGCGGTGTGTTGTGAATGCAGTGTATAGTGTGTGCAGTGAATGCGGTGTGTTGTGTGTGCAGTGAATACGGTGTGTTGTGTGTGCAGTAAATGTGGTGTGTTGTGTGTGCAGTGAATGCGGTGTGTTATGTGTGCAGTGAATGCGGTGTGTTGTGTGTGCAGTGAATACGGTGTGCTGTGTGTGCAGTGAACGCGGTGTGTTGTGTGTGCACTGAATGTGGTGTGTTAATTGTGCAGTAAATGCAGGGTGTTGTGTGTGCAGTGAATGCGGTGTGTTGTGTGGGCAGTGAATGCGGTGTGTTGTGTGTGCAGTGAATGCAAGCTGTTGTGTGTGCAGTGAATGCGGTGTGTTGTGTGTGCAGTGAATGCAGGGTGTTGTGTGTGCAGTAAATGCGGTGTGTTGTGTGTGCAGTGAATGCGGTGTGTTGTGTGTGCAGTGAATGCGGTGTGTTATGTGTGCAGTGAATGCGGTGTGTTGTGTGTGCAGTGAATGCGGTGAGTTGTGTGTGCAGTGAATGCGGTGTGTTGTGTGAGCAGTGAATGCGGTGTGTTGTCTGTGCAGTGAATGTGATGTGTGTGCAGTGAATGCGGTGTGTTGTGTGTGCAGTGAATGCGGTGTGTTGTGTGTGCAGTGAATGCGGTGTGTTGTGTGTGCAGTGAATGCGTTGTGTTGTGTGTGCAGTGAATGCGGTGTGCTGTGTGTGCAGTGAATGCGGTGTGTTATGTGTGCAGTGAATGCGGTGTGTTGTGTGTGCAGTGAATGCGGTGTGTTGTGTGAGCAGTGAATGCGGTTTGTTGTGTGTGCAGTGAATGCGGTGTGTTGTGTGTGCAGTGAATACGGTGTGTTGTGTGTGCAGTGAATGCGGTGTGTTGTGTGTGCAGTGAATGCGGGGTGTTGTGTGTGCAGTGAATGCGGTGTGCTGTGTGTGCAGTGAATGGGGTGTGTTGTGTGTGCAGTGAATGCGGTGTGTTGTGTGTGCAGTGAATGCGGTGTGTTGTGTGTGCAGTGAATGCGGTGTGTTGTCTGTGCAGTGAATGCGGGGTGTTGTGTGTGCAGTGAATGCGGTGTGTTGTGTGTGCAGTGAATGCGGGGTGTTGTGTGTGCAGTGAATGGGGTGTGTTGTGTATGCAGTGAATGCGCTGTGTTGTGTGTGCAGTGAATGCGGTGTGTTGTGTGTGCAGTGAATGCGGTGTGTTGTGTGTGCAGTGAATGCGGTGTGATGTGTGTGCAGTGAATGCGGTGGGTTGTGTGTGGAGTGAATGCGCTGTGTTGTGTGTGCAGTGAATGTGGTGTGTTGTGTGTGCAGTGAATGCGGTGTGTTGTGTGTGCAGTGAATGCGGTGTGTTGTGTGTGCAGTGAATGCGGTTTGTTGTGTGTGCATTGAATGCGGTGTGTTGTGTGTGCACTGAAAGCGGTGTGTTGTGTGTGCAGTGAGTGTGGTATGTTGTGTGTGCAGAGAATGCGGGGTGTTGTGTGTGCAGTGAATGCGGTGTGTTGTGTGTGCAGTGAATGCGGTGTGTTGTGTGTCAGTGAATGGGGTGGGTTGCGTGTGCAGTGAATGTGGTGTGTTGTGTGTGCAGTAAATGCGGTGTGTTGTGTGTGGAGTGAAATAGGTGTGTTGTGTGTGCAGTGAATGCGGTGTGTTGTGCGTGCAGTGAATGCAGTGTGTTTTGTGTGCAGTGAATGCGGTGTGTTGTGAGTGCAGTGAATGCGGTGGGTTGTGTGTGGAGTGAATGCGCTGTGTTGTGTGTGCAGTGAATGTGGTGTGTTGTGTGTGCAGTGAATGCGGTGTGTTGTGTGTGCAGTGAATGCGGTGTGTTGTGTGTGCAGTGAATGCGGTTTGTTGTGTGTGCAGTGAATGCGGTGTGTTGTGTGTGCACTGAAAGCGGTTTGTTGTGTGTGCAGTGAGTGTGGTATGTTGTGTGTGCAGAGAATGCGGGGTGTTGTGTGTGCACTGAATGCGGTGTGTTGTGTGTGCAGTGAATGCGGTGTGTTGTGTGTCAGTGAATGCGGTGGGTTGAGTGTGCAGTGAATGTGGTGTGTTGTGTGTGCAGTAAATGCGGTGTGTTGTGTGTGGAGTGAAATAGGTGTGTTGTGTGTGCAGTGAATGCGGTGTGTTGTGCGTGCAGTGAATGCAGTGTGTTTTGTGTGCAGTGAATGCGGTGTGTTGTGAGTGCAGTGAATGCGGTGTATTGTGTGCAGTGAATGCGGTGTGTTGTGTGTGCAGTGAATGCGGTGTATTGTGTGTGCAGTAAATGCAGTGTGTTGTGTGTGCAGTGAATGCGGTGTGTTGTGTGTGCAGTGAATGCAGTGTATTGTGTGTGCAGTGAATGTGGTGTGTTGTGTGTGCAGTGAATGCGGTGTGTTGTGTGTGCAGTGAATGCGGTGTGTTGTGTGTGCAGTGAACGTGGTGTGTTGTGTGCGCAGTGAATGCGGTGTGTTGTGTGTGCAGTGAATGCGGTGCGATGTGAATGGGGTGTGTGGTGTGGGCAGTGAATATGGTGGGTTGTGTGTGCAGTGTATGCGGTGTGTTGTGTGTGCAGTGAATGCGGTGTGTTGTGTGTGCAGTGAATGTGGTGGGTTGTGTGTGCAGTGAATACGGTGTGCTGTGTGTGCAGTGAATGCGGAGTGTTGTGTGTGCAGTGAATGCGGTGTGTTGTGTGTGCAGTGAATACGGTGTGCTGTGTGTGCAGTGAATGCGGAGTGTTGTGTGTGCAGTGAATGCGGTGTTTTGTGTGTGCAGTGAATGCGGTGTTTTGTGTGTGCAGTGAATGCGGTGTGTTGTGTGTGCAGTGAATGCGGTGTGTTGTGAATGCAGTGTATAGTGTGTGCAGTGAATGCGGTGTGTTGTGTGTGCAGTGAATGCGGTGTGTTTTGTGTGCAGTAAATGTGGTGTGTTGTGTGTGCAGTGAATGCGGTGTGTTATGTGTGCAGTGAATGCGGTGTGTTGTGTGTGCAGCGAATACGGTGTGCTGTGTGTGCAGTGAACGCGGTGTGTTGTGTGTGCACTGAATGCGGTGTGTTATGTGTGCAGTAAATGCAGGGTGTTGTGTGTGCAGTGAATGCGGTGTGTTGTGTGGGCAGTGAATGCGGTGTGTTGTGTGTGCAGTGAATGCAAGGTGTTGTGTGTGCAGTGAATGCGGTGTGTTGTGTGTGCAGTGAATGCAGGGTGTTGTGTGTGCAGTAAATGCGGTGTGTTGTGTGTGCAGTGAATGCGGTGTGTTGTGTGTGCAGTGAATGCGGTGTGTTATGTGTGCAGTGAGTGCGGTGTGTTGTGTGTGCAGTGAATGCGGTGAGTTGTGTGTGCAGTGAATGCGGTGTGTTGTGTGAGCAGTGAATGCGGTGTATTGTGTGTGCAGTGAATGCGGTGTGTTGTGTGTGCAGTGAATGCGGTGTGTTGTGTGTGCAGTGAATGCGGTGTGTTGTGTGGGCAGTGAATGCGGTGTGTTGTGTGTGCAGTGAATGCGGTGTGTTGTGTGTGCAGTGAATGTGATGTGTGTGCAGTGAATGCGGTGTGTTGTGTGTGCAGTGAATGCGGTGTGTTGTGTGTGCAGTGAATGCGGTGTGTTGTGTGTGCAGTGAATGCGGTATGTTGAGTGTGCACTGAAAGCGGTGTGTTGTGTGTGCAGTGAGTGTGGTGTGTTGTGTGTGCAGAGAATGCGGGGTGTTGTGTGTGCACTGAATGCGGTGTGTTGTGTGTGCAGTGAATGCGGTGTGTTGTGTGTCAGTGAATGCGGTGTATTGTGTGTGCAGTGAATGCGGTGTATTGTGTGTGCAGTGAATGCGGTGTGTTGTGTGTGCAGTGAATGCGGTGTGTTGTGTGTGCACTGAAAGCGGTGTGTTGTGTGTGCAGTGAGTGTGGTGTGTTGTGTGTGCAGAGAATGCGGTGTGTTGTGCGTGCAGTGAATGCAGTGTGTTTTGTGTGCAGTGAATGCGGTGTGTTGTGAGTGCAGTGAATGTGGTGTATTGTTTGCAGTGAATGCGGTGTGTTGTGTGTGCAGTGAATGCGGTGTATTGTGTGTGCAGTAAATGCAGTGTGTTGTGTGTGCAGTGAATGCGGTGTGTTGTGTGTGCAGTGAATGCGGTGTATTGTGTGTGCAGTGAATGTGGTGTGTTGTGTGTGCAGTGAATGCGGTGTGTTGTGTGTGCAGTGAATGCGGTGTGTTGTGTGTGCAGTGAACGTGGTGTGTTGTGTGCGCAGTGAATGCGGTGTGTTGTGTGTGCAGTGAATGCGGTGCGATGTGAATGGGGTGTGTTGTGTGGGCAGTGAATGTGGTGGGTTGTGTGTGCAGTGTATGCGGTGTGTTGTGTGTGCAGTGAATGCGGTGTGTTGTGTGTGCAGTGAATGTGGTGGGTTGTGTGTGCAGTGTATGCGGTGTGTTGTGTGTGCAGTGAATGCGGTGTGTTCTGTGTGCAGTGAATGCGGTGTGTTGTGTGTGCAGTGAATGCGTTGTGTTGTGTGTGCAGTGATTGCGGTGTGTTCTGTGTGCAGTGAATGCAGTGTGTTGTGCGTGCAGTGAATGCGGTGTGTTGTGTGTGCAGTGAATGTGGTGTGTTGTGTGTGCAGTGAATGTGGTGTGTTGTGTGTGCAATGAATGCGGGTTGATGTGTGTGCAGTGAATGCGGTGTGTTCTGTGTGCAGTAAATGCGGTGTGTTGTGTGTGCAGTCAATGCGGGGTGTTGTGTGTGCGGTGAATGCGGTGTGTTGTGTGTGCAGTGAATGTGGAGTGTTGTGTGTGCAGTGAATGCGGTGTGTTGTGTGTGCAGTGAATGCAAGGTGTTGTGTGTGCAGTGAGTGTGGTGTGTTGTGTGTGCAGTGAATGCGGTGTATTGTGTGTGCAGTGAATGCGGGTTGTTGTCCGTGCAGTGAATGTGGTGTGTTGTGTGTGCAGTGAATGCAGGGTGTTGTGTGTGCAGTGAATGAGGGGTGTTGTGTGTGCAGTGAATGCGGGGTGTTGTGTGTTCAGTGAATGAGGTGTGTTTTGTGTACAGTGATTGAGGTATGTTGTGTGTGCAGTGAATGTGGTGTGTTGTGTGTGCAGTGAATGCGGTGTGTTGTGTGTGCAGTGAATGCGGTGTATTGTGTGTGCAGTGACTGCGGTGTGTTGTGTGTGCAGTGTATAGTGTGTGCAGTGAATGCGGTGTGTTGTGTGTACAGTGAATGCGGTGTATTGTGTGTACAGTGAATGCGGTGTGTTGTGAATGCAGTGTATAGTGTGTGCAGTGAATGCGGTGTGTTGTGTGTGCAGTGAATACGGTGTGTTGTGTGTGCAGTAAATGTGGTGTGTTGTGTGTGCAGTGAATGCGGTGTGTTATGTGTGCAGTGAATGCGGTGTGTTGTGTGTGCAGTGAATACGGTGTGCTGTGTGTGCAGTGAACGCGGTGTGTTGTGTGTGCACTGAATGTGGTGTGTTAATTGTGCAGTAAATGCAGGGTGTTGTGTGTGCAGTGAATGCAGTGTGTTGTGTGGGCAGTGAATGCGGTGTGTTGTGTGTGCAGTGAATGCAAGCTGTTGTGTGTGCAGTGAATGCGGTGTGTTGTGTGTGCAGTGAATGCAGGGTGTTGTGTGTGCAGTAAATGCGGTGTGTTGTGTGTGCAGTGAATGCGGTGTGTTGTGTGTGCAGTGAATGCGGTGTGTTATGTGTGCAGTGAATGCGGTGTGTTGTGTGTGCAGTGAATGCGGTGAGTTGTGTGTGCAGTGAATGCGGTGTGTTGTGTGAGCAGTGAATGCGGTGTGTTGTCTGTGCAGTGAATGTGATGTGTGTGCAGTGAATGCGGTGTGTTGTGTGTGCAGTGAATGCGGTGTGTTGTGTGTGCAGTGAATGCGGTGTGTTGTGTGTGCAGTGAATGCGTTGTGTTGTGTGTGCAGTGAATGTGGTGTGCTGTGTGTGCAGTGAATGCGGTGTGTTATGTGTGCAGTGAATGCGGTGTGTTGTGTGTGCAGTGAATGCGGTGTGTTGTGTGAGCAGTGAATGCGGTTTGTTGTGTGTGCAGTGAATGCGGTGTGTTGTGTGTGCAGTGAATACGGTGTGTTGTGTGTGCAGTGAATGCGGTGTGTTGTGTGTGCAGTGAATGCGGGGTGTTGTGTGTGCAGTGAATGCGGTGTGCTGTGTGTGCAGTGAATGGGGTGTGTTGTGTGTGCAGTGAATGCGGTGTGTTGTGTGTGCAGTGAATGCGGTGTGTTGTGTGTGCAGTGAATGCGGTGTGTTGTCTGTGCAGTGAATGCGGGGTGTTGTGTGTGCAGTGAATGCGGTGTGTTGTGTGTGCAGTGAATGCGGGGTGTTGTGTGTGCAGTGAATGGGGTGTGTTGTGTATGCAGTGAATGCGCTGTGTTGTGTGTGCAGTGAATGCGGTGTGTTGTGTGTGCAGTGAATGCGGTGTGTTGTGTGTGCAGTGAATGCGGTGTGATGTGTGTGCAGTGAATGCGGTGGGTTGTGTGTGGAGTGAATGCGCTGTGTTGTGTGTGCAGTGAATGTGGTGTGTTGTGTGTGCAGTGAATGCGGTGTGTTGTGTGTGCAGTGAATGCGGTGTGTTGTGTGTGCAGTGAATGCGGTTTGTTGTGTGTGCATTGAATGCGGTGTGTTGTGTGTGCACTGAAAGCGGTGTGTTGTGTGTGCAGTGAGTGTGGTATGTTGTGTGTGCAGAGAATGCGGGGTGTTGTGTGTGCAGTGAATGCGGTGTGTTGTGTGTGCAGTGAATGCGGTGTGTTGTGTGTCAGTGAATGGGGTGGGTTGCGTGTGCAGTGAATGTGGTGTGTTGTGTGTGCAGTAAATGCGGTGTGTTGTGTGTGGAGTGAAATAGGTGTGTTGTGTGTGCAGTGAATGCGGTGTGTTGTGCGTGCAGTGAATGCAGTGTGTTTTGTGTGCAGTGAATGCGGTGTGTTGTGAGTGCAGTGAATGCGGTGTATTGTTTGCAGTGAATGCGGTGTGTTGTGTGTGCAGTGAATGCGGTGTATTGTGTGTGCAGTAAATGCAGTGTGTTGTGTGTGCAGTGAATGCGGTGTGTTGTGTGTGCAGTGAATGCGGTGTATTGTGTGTGCAGTGAATGTGGTGTGTTGTGTGTGCAGTGAATGCGGTGTGTTGTGTGTGCAGTGAATGCGGTGTGTTGTGTGTGCAGTGAACGTGGTGTGTTGTGTGCGCAGTGAATGCGGTGTGTTGTGTGTGCAGTGAATGCGGTGCGATGTGAATGGGGTGCGTTGTGTGGGCAGTGAATGCGGTGTATTGTGTGTGCAGTAAATGCAGTGTGTTGTGTGTGCAGTGAATGCGGTGTGTTGTGTGTGCAGTGAATGCGGTGTATTGTGTGTGCAGTGAATGTGGTGGGTTGTGTGTGCAGTGTATGCGGTGTGTTGTGTGTGCAGTGAATGCGGTGTGTTGTGTGTGCAGTGAATGTGGTGGGTTGTGTGTGCAGTGAATGCGGTGTGTTGTGTGTGCAGTGAACGTGGTGTGTTGTGTGCGCAGTGAATGCGGTGTATTGTGTGTACAGTAAATGCAGTGTGTTGTGTGTGCAGTGAATGCGGTGTGTTGTGTGTGCAGTGAATGCGGTGTATTGTGTGTGCAGTGAATGTGGTGGGTTGTGTGTGCAGTGTATGCGGTGTGTTGTGTGTGCAGTGAATGCGGTGTGTTGTGTGTGCAGTGAATGTGGTGGGTTGTGTGTGCAGTGTATGCGGTGTGTTGTGTGTGCAGTGAATGCGGTGTGTTCTGTGTGCAGTGAATGCGGGGTGTTGTGTGTGCAGTGAATGCGGTGTGTTATGTGTGCAGTGAATGCGGTGTGTTGTGTGCGCAGTGAATGCGTTGTGTTTTGTGTGCAGTGAATGCGGTGAGTTGTGTGTGCAGTGAATGCGGTGTGTTGTGTGAGCAGTGAATGCGGTGTATTGTGTGTGCAGTGAATGCGGTGTGTTGTGTGTGCAGTGAATGCGGTGTATTGTGTGTGCAGTGAATGCGGTGTGTTGTGTGGGCAGTGAATGCGGTGTGTTGTGTGTGCAGTGAATGCGGTGTGTTGTGTGTGCAGTGAATGTGATGTGTGTGCAGTGAATGCGGTGTGTTGTGTGTGCAGTGAATGCGGTGTGTTGTGTGTGCAGTGAATGCGGTGTGTTGTGTGTGCAGTGAATGCGTTGTGTTGTGTGTGCAGTGAATGCGGTGTGCTGTGTGTGCAGTGAATGCGGTGTGTTATGTGTGCAGTGAATGCGGTGTGTTGTGTGTGCAGTGAATGCGGTGTGTTGTGTGAGATGTGAATGCGGTGTGTTGTGTGTGCAGTGAATGCGGTGTGTTGTGTGTGCAGTGAATGCGGTGTGTTCTGTGTGCAGTGAATGCGGTGTGTTGTGTGTGCAGTGAATGCGGGGTGTTGTGTGTGCAGTGAATGCGGTGTGCTGTGTGTGCAGTGAATGGGGTGTGTTGTGTGTGCAGTGAATGCGGTGTGTTGTGTGTGCAGTGAATGCGGTGTGTTGTGTGTGCAGTGAATGCGGTGTGTTGTCTGTGCAGTGAATGCGGGGTGTTGTGTGTGCAGTGAATGCGGTGTGTTGTGTGTGCAGTGAATGCGGGGTGTTGTGTGTGCAGTGAATGGGGTGTGTTGTGTATGCAGTGAATGCGCTGTGTTGTGTGTGCAGTGAATGCGGTGTGTTGTGTGTGCAGTGAATGCGGTGTGTTGTGTGTGCAGTGAATGCGGTGTGTTGTGTGTGCAGTGAATGCGGTGGGTTGTGTGTGGAGTGAATGCGCTGTGTTGTGTGTGCAGTGAATGTGGTGTGTTGTGTGTGCAGTGAATGCGGTGTGTTGTGTGTGCAGTGAATGCGGTGTGTTGTGTGTGCAGTGAATGCGGTTTGTTGTGTGTGCAGTGAATGCGGTGTGTTGTGTGTGCACTGAAAGCGGTGTGTTGTGTGTGCAGTGAGTGTGGTATGTTGTGTGTGCAGAGAATGCGGGGTGTTGTGTGTGCAGTGAATGCGGTGTGTTGTGTGTGCAGTGAATGCGGTGTGTTGTGTGTCAGTGAATGCGGTGGGTTGCGTGTGCAGTGAATGTGGTGTGTTGTGTGTGCAGTAAATGCGGTGTGTTGTGTGTGGAGTGAAATAGGTGTGTTGTGTGTGCAGTGAATGCGGTGTGTTGTGCGTGCAGTGAATGCAGTGTGTTTTGTGTGCAGTGAATGCGGTGTGTTGTGAGTGCAGTGAACGTGGTGTGTTGTGTGTGCAGTGAATGCGGTGTGTTGTGTGTGCAGTGAACGTGGTGTGTTGTGTGCGCAGTGAATGCGGTGTGTTGTGTGTGCAGTGAATGCGGTGCGATGTGAATGGGGTGCGTTGTGTGGGCAGTGAATATGGTGGGTTGTGTGTGCAGTGTGTGCGGTGTGTTGTGTGTGCAGTGAATGCGGTGTGTTGTGTGTGCAGTGAATGTGGTGGGTTGTGTGTGCAGTGTATGCGGTGTGTTGTGTGTGCAGTGAATGCGGTGTGTTGTGTGTGCAGTGAATGCGGTTTGTTGTGTGTGCAGTGAATGCGGTGTGTTGTGTGTGCACTGAAAGCGGTGTGTTGTGTGTGCAGTGAGTGTGGTATGTTGTGTGTGCAGAGAATGCGGGGTGTTGTGTGTGCAGTGAATGCGGTGTGTTGTGTGTGCAGTGAATGCGGTGTGTTGTGTGTCAGTGAATGCGGTGGGTTGCGTGTGCAGTGAATGTGGTGTGTTGTGTGTGCAGTAAATGCGGTGTGTTGTGTGTGGAGTGAAATAGGTGTGTTGTGTGTGCAGTGAATGCGGTGTGTTGTGCGTGCAGTGAATGCAGTGTGTTTTGTGTGCAGTGAATGCGGTGTGTTGTGAGTGCAGTGAACGTGGTGTGTTGTGTGTGCAGTGAATGCGGTGTGTTGTGTGTGCAGTGAACGTGGTGTGTTGTGTGCGCAGTGAATGCGGTGTGTTGTGTGTGCAGTGAATGCGGTGCGATGTGAATGGGGTGCGTTGTGTGGGCAGTGAATATGGTGGGTTGTGTGTGCAGTGTGTGCGGTGTGTTGTGTGTGCAGTGAATGCGGTGTGTTGTGTGTGCAGTGAATGTGGTGGGTTGTGTGTGCAGTGTATGCGGTGTGTTGTGTGTGCAGTGAATGCGGTGTGTTCTGTGTGCAGTGAATGCGGGGTGTTGTGTGTCCAGTGAATGCGGTGTGTTATGTGTGCAGTGAATGCGGTGTGTTGTGTGTGCAGTGAATGCGTTGTGTTGTGTGTGCAGTGATTGCGGTGTGTTCTGTGTGCAGTGAATGCGGTGTGTTGTGTGTGCAGTGAATGTGGTGTGTTGTGTGTGCAGTGAATGTGGTGTGTTGTGTGTGCAGTGAATGCGGGTTGATGTGTCTGCAGTGAATGCGGTGTGTTCTGTGTGCAGTGAATGCGGGGTGTTGTGTGTGCAGTCAATGCGGGGTGTTGTGTGTGCGGTGAATGCGGTGTGTTGTGTGTGCAGTGAATGTGGAGTGTTGTGTGTGCAGTGAATGCGGTGTGTTGTGTGTGCAGTGAATGCAAGGTGTTGTGTGTGCAGTGAATGTGGTGTGTTGTGTGTGCAGTGAATGCGGTGTATTGTGTGTGCAGTGAATGCGGGGTGTTGTCCGTGCAGTGAATGTGGTGTGTTGTGTGTGCAGTGAATGCGGGGTGTTGTGTGTGCAGTGAATGCGGGGTGTTGTGTTTGCAGTGAATGCGATGTGTTGTGTGTGCAGTGAATGCGGTGTGTTGTGTGTGCAGTGAATGCGGTATGTTGAGTGTGCACTGAAAGCGGTGTGTTGTGTGTGCAGTGAGTGTGGTGTGTTGTGTGTGCAGAGAATGCGGGGTGTTGTGTGTGCACTGAATGCGGTGTGTTGTGTGTGCAGTGAATGCGGTGTGTTGTGTGTCAGTGAATGCGGTGTATTATGTGTGCAGTGAATGCGGTGTATTGTGTGTGCAGTGAATGCGGTGTGTTGTGTGTGCAGTGAATGCGGTGTGTTGTGTGTGCACTGAAAGCGGTGTGTTGTGTGTGCAGTGAGTGTGGTGTGTTGTGTGTGCAGAGAATGCGGTGTGTTGTGCGTGCAGTGAATGCAGTGTGTTTTGTGTGCAGTGAATGCGGTGTGTTGTGAGTGCAGTGAATGCGGTGTATTGTTTGCAGTGAATGCGGTGTGTTGTGTGTGCAGTGAATGCGGTGTATTGTGTGTGCAGTTAATGCAGTGTGTTGTGTGTGCAGTGAATGGGGTGTGTTGTGTGTGCAGTGAATGCGGTGTATTGTGTGTGCAGTGAATGTGGTGTGTTGTGTGTGCAGTGAATGCGGTGTGTTGTGTGTGCAGTGAATGCGGTGTGTTGTGTGTGCAGTGAACGTGGTGTGTTGTGTGCGCAGTGAATGCGGTGTGTTGTGTGTGCAGTGAATGCGGTGCGATGTGAATGGGGTGTGTTGTGTGGGCAGTGAATGTGGTGGGTTGTGTGTGCAGTGTATGCGGTGTGTTGTGTGTGCAGTGAATGCGGTGTGTTGTGTGTGCAGTGAATGTGGTGGGTTGTGTGTGCAGTGTATGCGGTGTGTTGTGCGTGCAGTGAATGCGATGTGTTCTGTGTGCAGTGAATGCGGTGTGTTGTGTGTGCAGTGAATGCGTTGTGTTGTGTGTGCAGTGATTGCGGTGTGTTCTGTGTGCAGTGAATGCAGTGTGTTGTGCGTGAAGTGAATGCGGTGTGTTGTGTGTGCAGTGAATGTGGTGTATTGTGTGTGCAGTGAATGTGGTGTGTTGTGTGTGCAATGAATGCGGGTTGATGTGTGTGCAGTGAATGCGGTGTGTTCTGTGTGCAGTAAATGCGGGGTGTTGTGTGTGCAGTCAATGCGGGGTGTTGTGTGTGCGGTGAATGCGGTGTGTTGTGTGTGCAGTGAATGTGGAGTGTTGTGTGTGCAGTGAATGCGGTGTGTTGTGTGTGCAGTGAATGCAAGGTGTTGTATGTGCAGTGAATGTGGTGTGTTGTGTGTGCAGTGAATGCGGTGTATTGTGTGTGCAGTGAATGCGGGCTGTTGTCCGTGCAGTGAATGTGGTGTGTTGTGTGTGCAGTGAATGCGGGGTTTTGTGTGTGCAGTGAATGAGGGGTGTTGTGTGTGCAGTGAATGCGGGGTGTTGTGTGTTCAGTGAATGAGGTGTGTTTTGTGTACAGTGATTGCGGTATGTTGTGTGTGCAGTGAATGTGGTGTGTTGTGTGTGCAGTGAATGCGGTGTGTTGTGTGTGCAGTGAATGCGGTGTATTGTGTGTGCAGTGACTGCGGTGTGTTGTGTGTGCAGTGTATAGTGTGTGCAGTGAATGCGGTGTGTTGTGTGTACAGTGAATGCGGTGTGTTGTGTGTACAGTGAATGCGATGTGTTGTGTGTGCAGTGAATGCGGTGTGTTGTGAATGCAGTGTATAGTGTGTGCAGTGAATGCGGTGTGTTGTGTGTGCAGTAAATGTGGTGTGTTGTGTGTGCAGTGAATGCGGTCTGTGATGTGTGCAGTGAATGCGGTGTGTTGTGTGTGCAGTGAATACGGTGTGCTGTGTGTGCAGTGAATGCGGAGTGTTGTGTGTGCAGTGAATGCGGTGTTTTGTGTGTGCAGTGAATGCGGTGTTTTGTGTGTGCAGTGAATGCGGTGTGTTGTGTGTGCAGTGAATGCGGTGTGTTGTGAATGCAGTGTATAGTGGGTGCAGTGAATGCGGTGTGTTGTGTGTGCAGTGAATGCGGTGTGTTGTGTGTGCAGTAAATGTGGTGTGTTGTGTGTGCAGTGAATGCGGTGTGTTATGTGTGCAGTGAATGCGGTGTGTTGTGTGTGCAGTGAATACGGTGTGCTGTGTGTGCAGTGAACGCGGTGTGTTGTGTGTGCACTGAATGCGGTGTGTTATGTGTGCAGTAAATGCAGGGTGTTGTGTGTGCAGTGAATGCGGTGTGTTGTGTGGGCAGTGAATGCGGTGTGTTGTGTGTGCAGTGAATGCAAGGTGTTGTGTGTGCAGTGAATGCGGTGTGTTGTGTGTGCTGTGAATGCAGGGTGTTGTGTGTTCAGTAAATGCGGTGTGTTGTGTGTGCAGTGAATGCGGTGTGTTGTGTGTGCAGTGAATGCGGTGTGTTATGTGTGCAGTGAATGCGGTGTGTTGTGTGTGCAGTGAATGCGGTGAGTTGTGTGTGCAGTGAATGCGGTGTGTTGTGTGAGCAGTGAATGCGGTGTATTGTGTGTGCAGTGAATGCGGTGTGTTGTGTGTGCAGAGAATGCGGTGTGTTGTGTGTGCAGTGAATGCGGTGTGTTGTGTGGGCAGTGAATGCGGTGTGTTGTGTGTGCAGTGAATGCGGTGTGTTGTGTGTGCAGTGAATGTGATGTGTGTGCAGTGAATGCGGTGTGTTGTGTGTGCAGTGAATGCGGTGTGTTGTGTGTGCAGTGAATGCGGTGTGTTGTGTGTGCAGTGAATGCGTTGTGTTGTGTGTGCAGTGAATGCGGTGTGCTGTGTGTGCAGTGAATGTGGTGTGTTATGTGTGCAGTGAATGCGGTGTGTTGTGTGTGCAGTGAATGCGGTGTGTTGTGTGAGCAGTGAATGCGGTGTGTTGTGTGTGCAGTGAATGCGGTGTGTTATGTGTGCAGTGAATGCGGTGTGTTGTGTGTGCAGTGAATACGGTGTGTTGTGTGTGCAGTGAATGCGGGGTGTTGTGTGTGCAGTGAATGCGGTGTGTTGTGTGTGCAGTGAATGGGGTGTGTTGTGTGTGCAGTGAATGCGGTGTGTTGTGTGTGCAGTGAATGCGGTGTGTTGTGTGTGCAGTGAATGCGGTGTGTTGTGTGTGCAGTGAATGCGGGGTGTTGTGTGTGCAGTGAATGCGGTGTGTTGTGTGTGCAGTGAATGCGGGGTGTTGTGTGTGCAGTGAATGGGGTGTGTTGTGTATGAAGTGAATGCGCTGTGTTGTGTGTGCAGTGAATGCGGTGTGTTGTGTGTGCAGTGAATGCGGTGTGTTGTGTGTGCAGTGAATGCGGTGTGTTGTGTGTGCAGTGACTGCGGTGGGTTGTGTGTGGAGTGAATGCGCTGTGTTGTGTGTGCAGTGAATGTGGTGTGTTGTGTGTGCAGTGAATGCGGTGTGTTGTGTGTGCAGTGAATGCGGTGTGTTGTGTGTGCAGTGAATGCGGTTTGTTGTGTGTGCAGTGAATGCGGTGTGTTGTGTGTGCACTGAAAGCGGTTTGTTGTGTGTGCAGTGAGTGTGGTATGTTGTGTGTGCAGAGAATGCGGGGTGTTGTGTGTGCAGTGAATGCGGTGTGTTGTGTGTGCAGTGAATGCGGTGTGTTGTGTGTCAGTGAATGCGGTGGGTTGAGTGTGCAGTGAATGTGGTGTGTTGTGTGTGCAGTAAATGCGGTGTGTTGTTTGTGGAGTGAAATAGGTGTGTTGTGTGTGCAGTGAATGCGGTGTGTTGTGCGTGCAGTGAATGCAGTGTGTTTTGTGTGCAGTGAATGCGGTGTGTTGTGAGTGCAGTGAATGCGGTGTATTGTGTGCAGTGAATGCGGTGTGTTGTGTGTGCAGTGAATGCGGTGTATTGTGTGTGCAGTAAATGCAGTGTGTTGTGTGTGCAGTGAATGCGGTGTGTTGTGTGTGCAGTGAATGCGGTGTATTGTGTGTGCAGTGAATGTGGTGTGTTGTGTGTGCAGTGAATGCGGTGTGTTGTGTGTGCAGTGAATGCGGTGTGTTGTGTGTGCAGTGAACGTGGTGTGTTGTGTGCGCAGTGAATGCGGTGTGTTGTGTGTGCAGTGAATGCGGTGCGATGTGAATGGGGTGCGTTGTGTGGGCAGTGAATATGGTGGGTTGTGTGTGCAGTGTGTGCGGTGTGTTGTGTGTGCAGTGAATGCGGTGTGTTGTGTGTGCAGTGAATGTGGTGGGTTGTGTGTGCAGTGTATGCGGTGTGTTGTGTGTGCAGTGAATGCGGTGTGTTCTGTGTGCAGTGAATGCGGGGTGTTGTGTGTCCAGTGAATGCGGTGTGTTATGTGTGCAGTGAATGCGGTGTGTTGTGTGTGCAGTGAATGCGTTGTGTTGTGTGTGCAGTGATTGCGGTGTGTTCTGTGTGCAGTGAATGCGGTGTGTTGTGTGTGCAGTGAATGTGGTGTGTTGTGTGTGCAGTGAATGTGGTGTGTTGTGTGTGCAGTGAATGCGGGTTGATGTGTCTGCAGTGAATGCGGTGTGTTCTGTGTGCAGTGAATGCGGGGTGTTGTGTGTGCAGTCAATGCGGGGTGTTGTGTGTGCGGTGAATGCGGTGTGTTGTGTGTGCAGTGAATGTGGAGTGTTGTGTGTGCAGTGAATGCGGTGTGTTGTGTGTGCAGTGAATGCAAGGTGTTGTGTGTGCAGTGAATGTGGTGTGTTGTGTGTGCAGTGAATGCGGTGTATTGTGTGTGCAGTGAATGCGGGGTGTTGTCCGTGCAGTGAATGTGGTGTGTTGTGTGTGCAGTGAATGCGGGGTGTTGTGTGTGCAGTGAATGCGGGGTGTTGTGTTTGCAGTGAATGCGATGTGTTGTGTGTGCAGTGAATGCGGTGTGTTGTGTGTGCAGTGAATGCGGTATGTTGAGTGTGCACTGAAAGCGGTGTGTTGTGTGTGCAGTGAGTGTGGTGTGTTGTGTGTGCAGAGAATGCGGGGTGTTGTGTGTGCACTGAATGCGGTGTGTTGTGTGTGCAGTGAATGCGGTGTGTTGTGTGTCAGTGAATGCGGTGTATTATGTGTGCAGTGAATGCGGTGTATTGTGTGTGCAGTGAATGCGGTGTGTTGTGTGTGCAGTGAATGCGGTGTGTTGTGTGTGCACTGAAAGCGGTGTGTTGTGTGTGCAGTGAGTGTGGTGTGTTGTGTGTGCAGAGAATGCGGTGTGTTGTGCGTGCAGTGAATGCAGTGTGTTTTGTGTGCAGTGAATGCGGTGTGTTGTGAGTGCAGTGAATGCGGTGTATTGTTTGCAGTGAATGCGGTGTGTTGTGTGTGCAGTGAATGCGGTGTATTGTGTGTGCAGTAAATGCAGTGTGTTGTGTGTGCAGTGAATGCGGTGTGTTGTGTGTGCAGTGAATGCGGTGTATTGTGTGTGCAGTGAATGTGGTGTGTTGTGTGTGCAGTGAATGCGGTGTGTTGTGTGTGCAGTGAATGCGGTGTGTTGTGTGTGCAGTGAACGTGGTGTGTTGTGTGCGCAGTGAATGCGGTGTGTTGTGTGTGCAGTGAATGCGGTGCGATGTGAATGGGGTGTGTTGTGTGGGCAGTGAATGTGGTGGGTTGTGTGTGCAGTGTATGCGGTGTGTTGTGTGTGCAGTGAATGCGGTGTGTTGTGTGTGCAGTGAATGTGGTGAGTTGTGTGTGCAGTGTATGCGGTGTGTTGTGTGTGCAGTGAATGCGATGTGTTCTGTGTGCAGTGAATGCGGTGTGTTGTGTGTGCAGTGAATGCGTTGTGTTGTGTGTGCAGTGATTGCGGTGTGTTCTGTGTGCAGTGAATGCAGTGTGTTGTGCGTGAAGTGAATGCGGTGTGTTGTGTGTGCAGTGAATGTGGTGTATTGTGTGTGCAGTGAATGTGGTGTGTTGTGTGTGCAATGAATGCGGGTTGATGTGTGTGCAGTGAATGCGGTGTGTTCTGTGTGCAGTAAATGCGGGGTGTTGTGTGTGCAGTCAATGCGGGGTGTTGTGTGTGCGGTGAATGCGGTGTGTTGTGTGTGCAGTGAATGTGGAGTGTTGTGTGTGCAGTGAATGCGGTGTGTTGTGTGTGCAGTGAATGCAAGGTGTTGTGTGTGCAGTGAATGTGGTGTGTTGTGTGTGCAGTGAATGCGGTGTATTGTGTGTGCAGTGAATGCGGGCTGTTGTCCGTGCAGTGAATGTGGTGTGTTGTGTGTGCAGTGAATGCGGGGTTTTGTGTGTGCAGTGAATGAGGGGTGTTGTGTGTGCAGTGAATGCGGGGTGTTGTGTGTTCAGTGAATGAGGTGTGTTTTGTGTACAGTGATTGCGGTATGTTGTGTGTGCAGTGAATGTGGTGTGTTGTGTGTGCAGTGAATGCGGTGTGTTGTGTGTGCAGTGAATGCGGTGTATTGTGTGTGCAGTGACTGCGGTGTGTTGTGTGTGCAGTGTATAGTGTGTGCAGTGAATGCGGTGTGTTGTGTGTACAGTGAATGCGGTGTGTTGTGTGTACAGTGAATGCGATGTGTTGTGTGTGCAGTGAATGCGGTGTGTTGTGAATGCAGTGTATAGTGTGTGCAGTGAATGCGGTGTGTTGTGTGTGCAGTAAATGTGGTGTGTTGTGTGTGCAGTGAATGCGGTCTGTGATGTGTGCAGTGAATGCGGTGTGTTGTGTGTGCAGTGAATACGGTGTGCTGTGTGTGCAGTGAATGCGGAGTGTTGTGTGTGCAGTGAATGCGGTGTTTTGTGTGTGCAGTGAATGCGGTGTTTTGTGTGTGCAGTGAATGCGGTGTGTTGTGTGTGCAGTGAATGCGGTGTGTTGTGAATGCAGTGTATAGTGGGTGCAGTGAATGCGGTGTGTTGTGTGTGCAGTGAATGCGGTGTGTTGTGTGTGCAGTAAATGTGGTGTGTTGTGTGTGCAGTGAATGCGGTGTGTTATGTGTGCAGTGAATGCGGTGTGTTGTGTGTGCAGTGAATACGGTGTGCTGTGTGTGCAGTGAACGCGGTGTGTTGTGTGTGCACTGAATGCGGTGTGTTATGTGTGCAGTAAATGCAGGGTGTTGTGTGTGCAGTGAATGCGGTGTGTTGTGTGGGCAGTGAATGCGGTGTGTTGTGTGTGCAGTGAATGCAAGGTGTTGTGTGTGCAGTGAATGCGGTGTGTTGTGTGTGCTGTGAATGCAGGGTGTTGTGTGTTCAGTAAATGCGGTGTGTTGTGTGTGCAGTGAATGCGGTGTGTTGTGTGTGCAGTGAATGCGGTGTGTTATGTGTGCAGTGAATGCGGTGTGTTGTGTGTGCAGTGAATGCGGTGAGTTGTGTGTGCAGTGAATGCGGTGTGTTGTGTGAGCAGTGAATGCGGTGTATTGTGTGTGCAGTGAATGCGGTGTGTTGTGTGTGCAGAGAATGCGGTGTGTTGTGTGTGCAGTGAATGCGGTGTGTTGTGTGTGCAGTGAATGTGATGTGTGTGCAGTGAATGCGGTGTGTTGTGTGTGCAGTGAATGCGGTGTGTTGTGTGTGCAGTGAATGCGGTGTGTTGTGTGTGCAGTGAATGCGTTGTGTTGTGTGTGCAGTGAATGCGGTGTGCTGTGTGTGCAGTGAATGTGGTGTGTTATGTGTGCAGTGAATGCGGTGTGTTGTGTGTGCAGTGAATGCGGTGTGTTGCGTGAGCAGTGAATGCGGTGTGTTGTGTGTGCAGTGAATGCGGTGTGTTATGTGTGCAGTGAATGCGGTGTGTTGTGTGTGCAGTGAATGCGGTGTGTTGTGTGTGCAGTGAATGGGGGTGTTGTGTGTGCAGTGAATGCGGTGTGTTGTGTGTGCAGTGAATGGGGTGTGTTGTGTGTGCAGTGAATGCGGTGTGTTGTGTGTGCAGTGAATGCGGTGTGTTGTGTGTGCAGTGAATGCGGTGTGTTGTGTGTGCAGTGAATGCGGGGTGTTGTGTGTGCAGTGAATGCGGTGTGTTGTGTGTGCAGTGAATGCGGGGTGTTGTGTGTGCAGTGAATGGGGTGTGTTGTGTATGAAGTGAATGCGCTGTGTTGTGTGTGCAGTGAATGCGGTGTGTTGTGTGTGCAGTGAATGCGGTGTGTTGTGTGTGCAGTGAATGCGGTGTGTTGTGTGTGCAGTGACTGCGGTGGGTTGTGTGTGGAGTGAATGCGCTGTGTTGTGTGTGCAGTGAATGTGGTGTGTTGTGTGTGCAGTGAATGCGGTGTGTTGTGTGTGCAGTGAATGCGGTGTGTTGTGTGTGCAGTGAATGCGGTTTGTTGTGTGTGCAGTGAATGCGGTGTGTTGTGTGTGCACTGAAAGCGGTTTGTTGTGTGTGCAGTGAGTGTGGTATGTTGTGTGTGCAGAGAATACGGGGTGTTGTGTGTGCAGTGAATGCGGTGTGTTGTGTGTGCAGTGAATGCGGTGTGTTGTGTGTCAGTGAATGCGGTGGGTTGAGTGTGCAGTGAATGTGGTGTGTTGTGTGTGCAGTAAATGCGGTGTGTTGTGTGTGGAGTGAAATAGGTGTGTTGTGTGTGCAGTGAATGCGGTGTGTTGTGCGTGCAGTGAATGCAGTGTGTTTTGTGTGCAGTGAATGCGGTGTGTTGTGAGTGCAGTGAATGCGGTGTATTGTGTGCAGTGAATGCGGTGTGTTGTGTGTGCAGTGAATGCGGTGTAGTGTGTGTGCAGTAAATGCAGTGTGTTGTGTGTGCAGTGAATGCGGTGTGTTGTGTGTGCAGTGAATGCAGTGTATTGTGTGTGCAGTGAATGTGGTGTGTTGTGTGTGCAGTGAATGCGGTGTGTTGTGTGTGCAGTGAATGCGGTGTGTTGTGTGTGCAGTGAACATGGTGTGTTGTGTGCGCAGTGAATGCGGTGTGTTGTGTGTGCAGTGAATGCGGTGCGATGTGAATGGGGTGTGTGGTGTGGGCAGTGAATATGGTGGGTTGTGTGTGCAGTGTATGCGGTGTGTTGTGTGTGCAGTGAATGCGGTGTGTTGTGTGTGCAGTGAATGTGGTGGGTTGTGTGTGCAGTGAATACGGTGTGCTGTGTGTGCAGTGAATGCGGAGTGTTGTGTGTGCAGTGAATGCGGTGTGTTGTGTGTGCAGTGAATACGGTGTGCTGTGTGTGCAGTGAATGCGGAGTGTTGTGTGTGCAGTGAATGCGGTGTTTTGTGTGTGCAGTGAATGCGGTGTTTTGTGTGTGCAGTGAATGCGGTGTGTTGTGTGTGCAGTGAATGCGGTGTGTTGTGAATGCAGTGTATAGTGTGTGCAGTGAATGCGGTGTGTTGTGTGTGCAGTGAATGCGGTGTGTTTTGTGTGCAGTAAATGTGGTGTGTTGTGTGTGCAGTGAATGCGGTGTGTTATGTGTGCAGTGAATGCGGTGTGTTGTGTGTGCAGCGAATACGGTGTGCTGTGTGTGCAGTGAACGCGGTGTGTTGTGTGCGCACTGAATGCGGTGTGTTATGTGTGCAGTAAATGCAGGGTGTTGTGTGTGCAGTGAATGCGGTGTGTTGTGTGGGCAGTGAATGCGGTGTGTTGTGTGTGCAGTGAATGCAAGGTGTTGTGTGTGCAGTGAATGCGGTGTGTTGTGTGTGCAGTGAATGCAGGGTGTTGTGTGTGCAGTAAATGCGGTGTGTTGTGTGTGCAGTGAATGCGGTGTGTTGTGTGTGCAGTGAATGCGGTGTGTTATGTGTGCAGTGAGTGCGGTGTGTTGTGTGTGCAGTGAATGCGGTGAGTTGTGTGTGCAGTGAATGCGGTGTGTTGTGTGAGCAGTGAATGCGGTGTATTGTGTGTGCAGTGAATGCGGTGTGTTGTGTGTGCAGTGAATGCGGTGTGTTGTGTGTGCAGTGAATGCGGTGTGTTGTGTGGGCAGTGAATGCGGTGTGTTGTGTGTGCAGTGAATGCGGTGTGTTGTGTGTGCAGTGAATGTGATGTGTGTGCAGTGAATGCGGTGTGTTGTGTGTGCAGTGAATGCGGTGTGTTGTGTGTGCAGTGAATGCGGTGTGTTGTGTGTGCAGTGAATGCGTTGTGTTGTGTGTGCAGTGAATGCGGTGTGCTGTTTGTGCAGTGAATGCGGTGTGTTATGTGTGCAGTGAATGCGGTGTGTTGTGTGTGCAGTGAATGCGGTGTGTTGTGTGAGCAGTGAATGCGGTGTGTTGTGTGTGCAGTGAATGCGGTGTGTTGTGTGTGCAGTGAATGCGGTGTGTTGTGTCTGCAGTGAATGCGGTGTGTTGTGTGTGCAGTGAATGCGGGGTGTTGTCTGTGCAGTGAATGCGGTGTGTTGTCTGTGCAGTGAATGGGGTGTGTTGTGTGTGCAGTGAATGCGGTGTGTTGTGTGTGCAGTGAATGCGGTGTGTTGTGTGTGCAGTGAATGCGGTGTGTTGTGTGTGCAGTGAATGCGGGGTGTTGTGTGTGCAGTGAATGCGGTGTGTTGTGTGTGCAGTGAATGCGGGGTGTTGTGTGTGCAGTGAATGGGGTGTGTTGTGTATGCAGTGAATGCGCTGTGTTGTGTGTGCAGTGAATGCGGTGTGTTGTGTGTGCAGTGAATGCGGTGTGTTGTGTGTGCAGTGAATGCGGTGTGTTGTGTGTGCAGTGAATGCGGTGGGTTGTGTGTGGAGTGAATGCGCTGTGTTGTGTGTGCAGTGAATGTGGTGTGTTGTGTGTGCAGTGAATGCGGTGTGTTGTGTGTGCAGTGAATGCGGTGTGTTGTGTGTGCAGTGAATGCGGTTTGTTGTGTGTGCAGTGAATGCGGTGTGTTGTGTGTGCACTGAAAGCGGTGTGTTGTGTGTGCAGTGAGTGTGGTATGTTGTGTGTGCAGAGAATGCGGGGTGTTGTGTGTGCAGTGAATGCGGTGTGTTGTGTGTGCAGTGAATGCGGTGTGTTGTGTGTCAGTGAATGCGGTGGGTTGCATGTGCAGTGAATGTGGTGTGTTGTGTGTGCAGTAAATACGGTGTGTTGTGTGTGGAGTGAAATAGGTGTGTTGTGTGTGCAGTGAATGCGGTGTGTTGTGCGTGCAGTGAATGCAGTGTGTTTTGTGTGCAGTGAATGCGGTGTGTTGTGTGTGCAGTGAATGCGGTGTATTGTGTGTGCAGTGAATGTGGTGTGTTGTGTGTGCAGTGAATGCGGTGTGTTGTGTGTGCAGTGAATGCGGTGTGTTGTGTGTGCAGTGAACGTGGTGTGTTGTGTTCGCAGTGAATGCGGTGTGTTGTGTGTGCAGTGAATGCGGTGCGATGTGAATGGGGTGTGTTGTGTGGGCAGTGAATATGGTGGGTTGTGTGTGCAGTGTATGCGGTGTGTTGTGTGTGCAGTGAATGCGGTGTGTTGTGTGTGCAGTGAATGTGGTGGGTTGTGTGTGCAGTGTATGCGGTGTGTTGTGTGTGCAGTGAATGCGGTGTGTTCTGTGTGCAGTGAATGCGGGGTGTTGTGTGTGCAGTGAATGCGGTGTGTTATGTGTGCAGTGAATGCGGTGTGTTGTGTGTGCAGTGAATGCGTTGTGTTGTGTGTGCAGTGATTGCGGTGTGTTCTGTGTGCAGTGAATGCGGTGTGTTGTGTGTGCAGTGAATGCGGTGTGTTGTGTGTGCAGTGAATGTGGTGTGTTGTGTGTGCAGTGAATGTGGTGTGTAGTGTGTGCAGTGAATGCGGGTTGATGTGTCTGCAGTGAATGCGGTGTGTTCTGTGTGCAGTGAATGCGGGGTGTTGTGTGTGCAGTCAATGCGGGGTGTTGTGTGTGCGGTGAATGCGGTGTGTTGTGTGTGCAGTGAATGTGGAGTGTTGTGTGTGCAGTGAATGCGGTGTGTTGTGTGTGCAGTGAATGCAAGGTGTTGTGTGTGCAGTGAATGTGGTGTGTTGTGTGTGCAGTGAATGCGGTGTATTGTGTGTGCAGTGAATGCGGGGTGTTGTCCGTGCAGTGAATGTGGTGTGTTGTGTGTGCAGTGAATGCGGGGTGTTGTGTGTGCAGTGAATGCGGGTTGTTGTGTGTGCAGTGAATGCGATGTGTTGTGTGTGCAGTGAATGCGGTGTGTTGTGTGTGCAGTGAATGCGGTGTGTTGTGTGTGCACTGAAAGCGGTGTGTTGTGTGTGCAGTGAGTGTGGTGTGTTGTGTGTGCAGAGAATGCGGGGTGTTGTGTGTGCACTGAATGCGGTGTGTTGTGTGTGCAGTGAATGCGGTGTGTTGTGTGTCAGTGAATGCGGTGTATTGTGTGTGCACTGAATGCGGTGTATTGTGTGTGCAGTGAATGCGGTGTGTTGTGTGTGCAGTGAATGCGGTGTGTTGTGTGTGCACTGAAAGCGGTGTGTTGTGTGTGCAGTGAGTGTGGTGTGTTGTGTGTGCAGAGAATGCGGTGTGTTGTGCGTGCAGTGAGTGCAGTGTGTTTTGTGTGCAGTGAATGCGGTGTGTTGTGAGTGCAGTGAATGCGGTGTATTGTTTGCAGTGAATGCGGTGTGTTGTGTGTGCAGTGAATGCGGTGTATTGTGTGTGCAGTAAATGCAGTGCGTTGTGTGTGCAGTGAATGTGGTGTGTTGTGTGTGCAGTGAATGCGGTGTATTGTGTGTGCAGTGAATGTGGTGTGTTGTGTGTGCAGTGAATGCGGTGTGTTGTGTGTGCAGTGAATGCGGTGTGTTGTGTGTGCAGTGAACGTGGTGTGTTGTGTGTGCAGTGAATGCGGTGTGTTGTGTGTGCAGTGAATGCGTTGTGTTGTGTGTGCAGTGAATGCGGTGCGCTGTGTGTGCAGTGAATGCCGTGTGTTATGTGTGCAGTGAATGCGGTGTGTTGTGTGTGCAGTGAATGCGGTGTGTTGTGTGAGCAGTGAATGCGGTGTGTTGTGTGTGCAGTGAATGCGGTGTGTTGTGTGTGCAGTGAATGCGGTGTGTTGTGTGTACAGTGAATGCGGTGTGTTGTGTGTGCAGTGAATGCGGGGTGTTGTGTGTGCAGTGAATGCGGTGTGTTGTGTGTGCAGTGAATGGGGTGTGTTGTGTGTGCAGTGAATGCGGTGTGTTGTGTGTGCAGTGAATGCGGTGTGTTGTGTGTGCAGTGAATGCGGTGTGTTGTGTGTGCAGTGAATGCGGGGTGTTGTGTGTGCAGTGAATGCGGTGTGTTGTGTGTGCAGTGAATGCGGGGTGTTGTGTGTGCAGTGAATGGGGTGTGTTGTGTATGCAGTGAATGCGCTGTGTTGTGTGTGCAGTGAATGCGGTGTGTTGTGTGTGCAGTGAATGCGGTGTGCTGTGTGTGCAGTGAATGCCGTGTGTTATGTGTGCAGTGAATGCGGTGTGTTGTGTGTGCAGTGAATGCGGTGTGTTGTGTGAGCAGTGAATGCGGTGTGTTGTGTGTGCAGTGAATGCGGGGTGTTGTGTGTGCAGTGAATGCGGTGTGTTGTGTGTGCAGTGAATGGGGTGTGTTGTGTGTGCAGTGAATGCGGTGTGTTGTGTGTGCAGTGAATGCGGTGTGTTGTGTGTGCAGTGAATGCGGTGTGTTGTGTGTGCAGTGAATGCGGGGTGTTGTGTGTGCAGTGAATGCGGTGTGTTGTGTGTGCAGTGAATGCGGGGTGTTGTGTGTGCAGTGAATGGGGTGTGTTGTGTATGCAGTGAATGCGCTGTGTTGTGTTTGCAGTGAATGCGGTGTGTTGTGTGTGCAGTGAATGCGGTGTGTTGTGTGTGCAGTGAATGCGGTGTGTTGTGTGTGCAGTGAATGCGGTGGGTTGTGTGTGGAGTGAATGCGCTGTGTTGTGTGTGCAGTGAATGTGGTGTGTTGTGTGTGCAGTGAATGCGGTGTGTTGTGTGTGCAGTGAATGCGGTGTGTTGTGTGTGCAGTGAATGCGGTTTGTTGTGTGTGCAGTGAATGCGGTGTGTTGTGTGTGCACTGAAAGCGGTGTGTTGTGTGTGCAGTGAGTGTGGTGTGTTGTGTGTGCAGAGAATGCGGGGTGTTGTGTGTGCAGTTAATGCGGTGTGTTGTGTGTGCAGTGAATGCGGTGTGTTGTGTGTCAGTGAATGCGGTGGGTTGCGTGTGCAGTGAATGTGGTGTGTTGTGTGTGCAGTAAATGCGGTGTGTTGTGTGTGGAGTGAAATAGGTGTGTTGTGTGTGCAGTGAATGCGGTGTGTTGTGCGTGCAGTGAATGCAGTGTGTTTTGTGTGCAGTGAATGCGGTGTGTTGTGAGTGCAGTGAATGCGGTGTATTGTGTGCAGTGAATGCGGTGTGTTGTGTGTGCAGTGAATGCGGTGTATTGTGTGTGCAGTAAATGCAGTGTGTTGTGTGTGCAGTGAATGCGGTGTGTTGTGTGTGCAGTGAATGCGGTGTATTGTGTGTGCAGTGAATGTGGTGTGTTGTGTGTGCAGTGAATGTGGAGTGTTGTGTGTGCAGTGAATGCGGTGTGTTGTGTGTGCAGTGAATGCAAGGTGTTGTGTGTGCAGTGAATGTGGTGTGTTGTGTGTGCAGTGAATGCGGTGTATTGTGTGTGCAGTGAATGCGGGCTGTTGTCCGTGCAGTGAATGTGGTGTGTTGTGTGTGCAGTGAATGCGGGATGTTGTGTGTGCAGTGAATGCGGGGTGTTGTCCGTGCAGTGAATGTGGTGTGTTGTGTGTGCAGTGAATGCGGGGTGTTGTATGTGCAGTGAATGCGGTGTCTTGTGTGTGCAGTGAATGCGGGGTGTTGTGTGTTCAGTGAATGAGGTGTGTTTTGTGTACAGTGAATGCGGTATGTTGTGTGTGCAGTGAATGTGGTGTGTTGTGTGTGCAGTGAATGCGGTGTGTTGTGTGTGCAGTGAATGCGGTGCTTTGTGTGTGCAGTGACTGCGGTGTGTTGTGTGTGCAGTGAATAGTGTGTGCAGTGAATGCGGTGTGTTGTGTGTACAGTGAATGCGGTGTGTTTTGTGTACAGTGAATGCGATGTGTTGTGTGTGCAGTGAATGCGGTGTGTTGTGAATGCAGTGTATCGAGTGTGCAGCGAATGTGGTGTGTTGTGTGTGCAGTGAATGCGGTGTGTTGTGTGTGCAGTAAATGTGGTGTGTTGTGTGTGCAGTGAATGCGGTGTGTTATGTGTGCAGTGAATGCGGTGTGTTGTGTGTGCAGTGAATACGGTGTGCTGTGTGTGCAGTGAATGCTGTGTGTTGTGTGTGCAGTGAATGCGGTGTTTTGTGTGTGCAGTGAATGAGGTGTTTTGTGTGTGCAGTGAATGCGGTGTGTTGTGTGTGCAGTGAATGCGGTCTGTTATGTGTGCAGTGAATGCGGTGTGTTGTGTGTGCAGTGAATGCGGTGAGTTGTGTGTGCAGTGAATGCGGTGTGTTGTGTTGGCAGTGAGTGCGGTGTGTTGTGTGTGCAGTGAATGCGGTGTGTTGTGTGTGCAGTGAATGCGGTGTGTTGTGTGTGCAGTGAATGCGGTGTGTTGTGTGGGCAGTGAATGCAGTGTGTTGTGTGTGCAGTGAATGCGGTGTGTTGTGTGTGCAGTGAATGTGATGTGTGTGCAGTGAATGCGGTGTGTTGTGTGTGCAGTGAATGCGGTGTGTTGTGTGTGCAGTGAATGCGGTGTGTTGTGTGTGCAGTGAATGCGTGGTGTTGTGTGTGCAGTGAATGCGGTGTGCTGCATGTGCAGTGAATGCGGTGTGTTATGTGTGCAGTGAATGCGGTGTGTTGTGTGTGCAGTGAATGCGGTGTGTTGTGTGAGCAGTGAATGCAGGTTGTTGTGTGTGCAGTGAATGCGGTGTGTTGTGTGTGCAGTGAATGCTGTGTGTTGTTTGTTCAGTGAATGCGGTGTGTTGTGTGTGCAGTGAATGCGGGGTGTTGTGTGTGCAGTGAATGCGGTGTGTTGTGTGTGCAGTGAATTCGGTGTGTTGTGTGTGCAGTGAATGTGCGGTGTTGTGTGTGCAGTGAATGTGGTATGTTGTGTGTGCAGTGAATGCGGGTTGTTGTCCGTGCAGTGAATGTGGTATGTTGTCTGTGCAGTGAATGCTGTGCATAGTGTGTGCAGTGAATGCGGTGTGTTGCTTGTGCAGTGAATGCGGTGTGTTGTGTGTGCAGTGAATGTGGTGTGTTGTGTGTGCAGTGAATGCGGAGTGTTGTGTGTGCATTGTATGCGGTGTGTTGTGTGGGCAGTGAATGCGGGGTGTTGTGTGTGCAGTGAATGCGAATTGTTGTGTGTGCAGTGAATGCGGTGTGTTGTGTGTGCAGTGTATGCTGTGTGTTGTGTGTGCAGTGAATGCGGTGTGTTGTGTATGCAGTGAATGTAGTGTGTTGTGTGTGCAGTGTATGCGGTGTGTTGTGTGTGCAATAAAAGCGGTGTGTTGTGTGTGCAGTGAATGCGGTGTGTTGTGTGTGCAGTGAATGCGGGTGTGTTGTGTGTGCAGTGAATGTGGTGTGTTGTGTGTGCAGTGAATGCGGGGTGTTGTGTGTGCAGTGAATGCGGGGTGTTGTATTTGGAGTGAATGTGGTGTGTTGTGTGTGCAGTAAATGCGGTGTGTTGTTTGTGCAGTGAACGTGGTGTGTTGTGTGTGCAGTGAATGCGGTTTGTTGTGTGTGCGGTGAATGCGGTGTTTTCTGTGTGCAGTGAATGCGGTGTGTTGTGTGCAGTGAATGCGGTGTGTTGTGTGTGCAGTGTATAGTGTGTGCAGTGAATGCGGTGTGTTGTGTGTGCAGTGAATGCGGTGTGTTGTGTGTGCAGTGAATGCGGTGTGTTGTTAATGCAGCGTATAGTGTGTGCTGTGAATGCGAAGTGTCGTGTGTGCAGTGAATGCGGTGTGTTGTGTGTGCAGTGAATGCGGTGTGTTGTGTGTGCAGTGAATGAGATGTGTTGTGTGTGCAGTAAATGTGGTGTGTTGTGTGTGCAGTGAATGCGGTGTGTTGTGTGTTCAGTGAATGCAGTGTGTTGTGTGTGCAGTGAATGCGATGTGTTGTGTGTGCAGTAAATGTGGTGTGTTGTGTGTGCAGTGAATGCAGGGTGTTGTGTGTGCAGTGAATGCAGGGTGCCTTGTGTGTGCAGTGAATGCAGGGTGTTGTGTGTGCAGTGAATGCGATGTGTTGTGTGTGCAGTGAATGCGGTGTGTTGTGTGTGCAGTGAATGCGGTGTGTTGTGTGTGCAGTGAATGCGGTGTGTTGTGTGTGCAGTGAATGCGGTGTGTTGTGTGTGCAGTGAATGCGGTTTGTTGTGTGTGCAGTGAATGCGGTGTGTTGTGTGTGCAGTGAATGCGGTGTGTTGTGTGTGCAGTGAGTGCAGTGTATTGTGTGGGCAGTGAATGCAGGGTGTTGTGTGTGCAGTGAATGCAGGTTGTTGTGTGTGCAGTGAATGTGGTGTTTTGTGTATGCAGTGAATGTTGTGTGTTGTGAATGTGGTGTGTTGTGTGTGCAATAAATGTGGTGTGTTGTGTGTGCAGTGAATGCGGGGTGTTGTGTGTGCAGTGAATGCGGTGTGTTGTGTGTGCACTGAATGCGGTGTGTTGTGTGTGCAGTGAATGCGGTGTATTGTGTGTGCAGTGAATGCGGTGTGTTGTTTGTGTAGTGAATGCGGTGCATTGTGTATGCAGTGAATGCGGTGTGTTGTGTGTGCAGTGAATGCGGTGTGTTGTGTGTGCAGTGAATGTGGTGTGTTGTGTGTGCAGTGAATTGGGTGTGTTGTGTGTGCAGTGAATGCGGTGTGTTGTGTGTGCAGTGAATTGGGTGTGTTGTGTGTGCAGTGAATGAGGTGTGTTGTGTGTGCAGTGAATGCGGTGTGTTGTGTATGCAGTGAATGCGGTGTGTTGTGTGTGCAGTGAATACGGTGTGTTGTGTGTGCAGTAAATGTGGTGTGTTCTGTGTGCAGTGAATGCGGTGTGTTGTGTGTGCAGTGAATGCGGTGTTTTTTGTATGCAGTGAATGCGGTGTGTTGTGTGTGCAGTGAATGCGGTGTGTTGTGTGTGCAGCGAATGTGGTGTGTTGTGTGTGCAGTGAATGCGGTGTGTTGTGTGTGCAGTGAATGCGGTTTGTTGTGTGTGCAGTGAATGCGGTTTGTTGTGTGTGCAGTGAATGCGGTGTGTTGTGTGTGCACTGAAAGCGGTGTGTTGTGTGTGCAGTGAGTGTGGTGTGTTGTGTGTGCAGAGAATGCGGGGTGTTGTGTGTGCAGTGAATGCGGTGTGTTGTGTATGCAGTGAATGCGGTGTGTTGTGTGTCAGTGAATGCGGTGGGTTGCGTGTGCAGTGAATGTGGTGTGTTGTGTGTGCAGTAAATGCGGTGTGTTGTGTGTGGAGTGAAATAGGTGTGTTGTGTGTGCAGTGAATGCGGTGTGTTGTGCGTGCAGTGAATGCAGTGTGTTTTGTGTGCAGTGAATGCGGTGTGTTGTGAGTGCAGTGAATGCGGTGTATTGTGTGCAGTGAATGCGGTGTGTTGTGTGTGCAGTGAATGCGGTGTATTGTGTGTGCAGTAAATGCAGTGTGTTGTGTGTGCAGTGAATGCGGTGTGTTGTGTGTGCAGTGAATGCGGTGTATTGTGTGTGCATTGAATGTGGTGTGTTGTGTGTGCAGTGAATGTGGAGTGTTGTGTGTGCAGTGAATGCGGTGTGTTGTGTGTGCAGTGAATGCAAGGTGTTGTGTGTGCAGTGAATGTGGTGTGTTGTGTGTGCAGTGAATGCGGTGTATTGTGTGTGCAGTGAATGCGGGGTGTTGTCCGTGCAGTGAATGTGGTGTGTTGTGTGTGCAGTGAATGCGGGGTGTTGTGTGTGCAGTTAATGCGGGGTGTTGTCCGTGCAGTGAATGTGGTGTGTTGTGTGTGCAGTGAATGCGGGGTGTTGTGTGTGCAGTGAATGCGGTGTCTTGTGTGTGCAGTGAATGCGGGGTGTTGTGTGTTCAGTGAATGAGGTGTGTTTTGTGTACAGTGAATGCGGTATGTTGTGTGTGCAGTGAATGTGGTGTGTTGTGTGTGCAGTGAATGCGGTGTGTTGTGTGTGCAGTGAATGCGGTGCTTTGTGTGTGCAGTGACTGCGGTGTGTTGTGTGTGCAGTGAATAGTGTGTGCAGTGAATGCGGTGTGTTGTGTGTACAGTGAATGCGGTGTGTTGTGTGTACAGTGAATGCGATGTGTTGTGTGTGCAGTGAATGCGGTGTGTTGTGAATGCAGTGTATCGAGTGTGCAGCGAATGTGGTGTGTTGTGTGTGCAGTGAATGCGGTGAGTTGTGTGTGCAGTAAATGTGGTGTGTTGTGTGTGCAGTGAATGCGGTGTGTTATGTGTGCAGTGAATGCGGTGTGTTGTGTGTACAGTGAATGCGGTGTGTTGTGTGTACAGTGAATGCGATGTGTTGTGTGTGCAGTGAATGCGGTGTGTTGTGTGTGCAGTAAATGTGGTGTGTTGTGTGTGCAGTGAATGCGGTGTGTTATGTGTGCAGTGAATGCGGTGTGTTGTGTGTGCAGTGAATACGGTGTGCTGTGTGTGCAGTGAATGCGGTGTGTTGTGTGTGCAGTAAATGCGGTGTTTTGTGTGTGCAGTGAATGTGGTGTTTTGTGTGTGCAGTGAATGCGGTGTGTTGTGTGTGCAGTGAATGCGGTGTGTTATGTGTGCAGTGATTGCGGTGTGTTGTGTGTGCAGTGAATGCGGTGAGTTGTGTGTGCAGTGAATGCGGTGTGTTGTGTTAGCAGTGAGTGCGGTGTGTTGTGTGTGCAGTGAATGCGGTGTGTTGTGTGTGCAGTGAATGCGGTGTGTTGTGTGTGCAGTGAATGCGGTGTGTTGTGTGGGCAGTGAATGCAGTGTGTTGTGTGTGCAGTGAATGCGGTGTGTTGTGTGTGCAGTGAATGTGATGTGTGTGCAGTGAATGCGGTGTGTTGTGTGTGCAGTGAATGCGGTGTGTTGTGTGTGCAGTGAATGCGGTGTGTTGTGTGTGCAGTGAATGCGTTGTGTTGTGTGTGCAGTGAATGCGGTGTGCTGCGTGTGCAGTGAATGCGGTGTGTTATGTGTGCAGTGAATGCGGTGTGTTGTGTGTGCAGTGAATGCGGTGTGTTGTGTGTGCAGTGAATGCAGGGTGTTGTGTGTGCAGTGAATGCGGTGTGTTGTGTGTGCAGTGAATGCTGTGTGTTGTGTGTGCAGTGAATGCGGTGTGTTGTGTGTGCAGTGAATGCGGGGTGTTGTGTGTGCAGTGAATGCGGTGTGTTGTGTGTGCAGTGAATGCGGTGTGTTGTGTGTGCAGTGAATGTGCGGTGTTGTGTGTGCAGTGAATGTGGTATGTTGTGTGTGCAGTGAATGCGGGTTGTTGTCCGTGCAGTGAATGTGGTATGTTGTCTGTGCCGTGAATGCTGTGTATAGTGTGTGCAGTGAATGCGGTGTGTTGCTTGTGCAGTGAATGCGGTGTGTTGTGTGTGCAGTGAATGTGGTGTGTTGTGTGCGCAGTGAATGCGGAGTGTTGTGTGTGCATTGTATGCGGTGTGTTGTGTGGGCAGTGAATGCGGGGTGTTGTGTGTGCAGTGAATGCGAGTTGTGTGTGCAGTGAATGCGGTGTGTTGTGTGTGCAGTGTATGCTGTGTGTTGTGTGTGCAGTGAATGCGGTGTGTTGTGTATGCAGTGAATGTAGTGTGTTGTGTGTGCAGTGTATGCGGTGTGTTGTGTGTGCAATAAAAGCGGTGTGTTGTGTGTGCAGTGAATGCGGTGTGTTGTGTGTGCAGTGAATGCGGGTGTGTTGTGTGTGCAGTGAATGTGGTGTGTTCTGTTTGCAGTGAATGCGGGGTGTTGTGTGTGCAGTGAATGCGGGGTGTTGTGTTTGGAGTGAATGTGGTGTGTTGTGTGTGCAGTAAATGCGGTGTGTTGTTTGTGCAGTGAACGTGGTGTGTTGTGTGTGCAGTGAATGCGGTTTGTTGTGTGTGCGGTGAATGCGGTGTTTTCTGTGTGCAGTGAATGCGGTGTGTTGTGTGCAGTGAATGCGGTGTGTTGTGTGTGCAGTGTATAGTGTGTGCAGTGAATGCGGTGTGTTGTGTGTGCAGTGAATGCGGTGTGTTGTGTGTGCAGTGAATGCGGTGTGTTGTTAATGCAGTGTATAGTGTGTGCTGTGAATGCGAAGTGTCGTGTGTGCAGTGAATGCGGTGTGTTGTGTGTGCAGTGAATGCGGTGTGTTGTGTGTGCAGTGAATGAGATGTGTTGTGTGTGCAGTAAATGTGGTGTGTTGTGTGTGCAGTGAATGCGGTGTGTTGTGTGTTCAGTGAATGCAGTGTGTTGTGTGTGCAGTGAATGCGGTGTGTTGTGTGTGCAGTAAATGTGGTGTGTTGTGTGTGCAGTGAATGCAGGGTGTTGTGTGTGCAGTGAATGCAGGGTGCCTTGTGTGTGCAGTGAATGCAGGGTGTTGTGTGTGCAGTGAATGCGATGTGTTGTGTGTGCAGTGAATGCGGTGTGTTGTGTGTGCAGTGAATGCGGTGTGTTGTGTGTGCAGTGAATGCGGTGTGTTGTGTGTGCAGTGAATGCGGTGTGTTGTGTGTGCAGTGAATGCGGTTTGTTGTGTGTGCAGTGAATGCGGTGTGTTGTGTGTGCAGTGAATGCGGTGTGTTGTGTGTGCAGTGAGTGTTGTGTATTGTGTGGGCAGTGAATGCAGGGTGTTGTGTGTGCAGTGAATGCAGGTTGTTGTGTGTGCAGTGAATGTGGTGTTTTGTGTATGCAGTGAATGTTGTGTGTTGTGAATGCGGTGTGTTGTGTGTGCAATAATTGTGGTGTGTTGTGTGTGCAGTGAATGCGGGGTGTTGTGTGTGCAGTGAATGCGGTGTGTTGTGTGTGCACTGAATGCGGTGTGTTGTGTGTGCAGTGAATGCGGTGTATTGTGTGTGCAGTGAATGCGGTGTGTTGTTTGTGTAGTGAATGCGGTGTATTGTGTATGCAGTGAATGCGGTGTGTTGTGTGTGCAGTGAGTGCGGTGTGTTGTGTGTGCAGTGAATGTGGTGTGTTGTGTGTGCAGTGAATTGGGTGTGTTGTGTGTGCAGTGAATGCGGTGTGTTGTGTGTGCAGTGAATTGGGTGTGTTGTGTGTGCAGTGAATGAGGTGTGTTGTGTGTGCAGTGAATGCGGTGTGTTGTGTATGCAGTGAATGCGGTGTGTTGTGTGTGCAGTGAATACGGTGTGTTGTGTGTGCAGTAAATGTGGTGTGTTCTGTGTGCAGTGAATGCGGTGTGTTGTGTGTGCAGTGAATGCGGTGTTTTTTGTATGCAGTGAATGCGGTGTGTTGTGTGTGCAGTGAATGCGGTGTGTTGTGTGTGCAGTGAATGTGGAGTGTTGTGTGTGCAGTGAATGCGGTGTGTTGTGTGTGCAGTGAATGCAAGGTGTTGTGTGTGCAGTGAATGTGGTGTGTTGTGTGTGCAGTGAATGCGGTGTATTGTGTGTGCAGTGAATGCGGTGTGTTGTGTGTCAGTGAATGCGGTGGGTTGCGTGTGCAGTGAATGTGGTGTGTTGTGTGTGCAGTAAATGCGGTGTGTTGTGTGTGGAGTGAAATAGGTGTGTTGTGTGTGCAGTGAATGCGGTGTGTTGTGCGTGCAGTGAATGCAGTGTTTTTTGTGTGCAGTGAATGCGGTGTGTTGTGAGTGCAGTGAATGCGGTGTATTGTGTGCAGTGAATGCGGTGTGTTGTGTGTGCAGTGAATGCGGTGTATTGTGTGTGCAGTAAATGCAGTGTGTTGTGTGTGCAGTGAATGCGGTGTGTTGTGTGTGCAGTGAATGCGGTGTATTGTGTGTGCATTGAATGTGGTGTGTTGTGTGTGCAGTGAATGTGGAGTGTTGTGTGTGCAGTGAATGCGGTGTGTTGTGTGTGCAGTGAATGCAAGGTGTTGTGTGTGCAGTGAATGTGGTGTGTTGTGTGTGCAGTGAATGCGGTGTATTGTGTGTGCAGTGAATGCGGGGTGTTGTCCGTGCAGTGAATGTGGTGTGTTGTGTGTGCAGTGAATGCGGGGTGTTGTGTGTGCAGTTAATGCGGGGTGTTGTCCGTGCAGTGAATGTGGTGTGTTGTGTGTGCAGTGAATGCGGGGTGTTGTGTGTGCAGTGAATGCGGTGTCTTGTGTGTGCAGTGAATGCGGGGTGTTGTGTGTTCAGTGAATGAGGTGTGTTTTGTGTACAGTGAATGCGGTATGTTGTGTGTGCAGTGAATGTGGTGTGTTGTGTGTGCAGTGAATGCGGTGTGTTGTGTGTGCAGTGAATGCGGTGCTTTGTGTGTGCAGTGACTGCGGTGTGTTGTGTGTGCAGTGAATAGTGTGTGCAGTGAATGCGGTGTGTTGTGTGTACAGTGAATGCGGTGTGTTGTGTGTACAGTGAATGCGATGTGTTGTGTGTGCAGTGAATGCGGTGTGTTGTGAATGCAGTGTATCGAGTGTGCAGCGAATGTGGTGTGTTGTGTGTGCAGTGAATGCGGTGAGTTGTGTGTGCAGTAAATGTGGTGTGTTGTGTGTGCAGTGAATGCGGTGTGTTATGTGTGCAGTGAATGCGGTGTGTTGTGTGTACAGTGAATGCGGTGTGTTGTGTGTACAGTGAATGCGATGTGTTGTGTGTGCAGTGAATGCGGTGTGTTGTGAATGCAGTGTATCGAGTGTGCAGCGAATGTGGTGTGTTGTGTGTGCAGTGAATGCGGTGTGTTGTGTGTGCAGTAAATGTGGTGTGTTGTGTGTGCAGTGAATGCGGTGTGTTATGTGTGCAGTGAATGCGGTGTGTTGTGTGTGCAGTGAATACGGTGTGCTGTGTGTGCAGTGAATGCGGTGTGTTGTGTGTGCAGTAAATGCGGTGTTTTGTGTGTGCAGTGAATGTGGTGTTTTGTGTGTGCAGTGAATGCGGTGTGTTGTGTGTGCAGTGAATGCGGTGTGTTATGTGTGCAGTGATTGCGGTGTGTTGTGTGTGCAGTGAATGCGGTGAGTTGTGTGTGCAGTGAATGCGGTGTGTTGTGTTAGCAGTGAGTGCGGTGTGTTGTGTGTGCAGTGAATGCGGTGTGTTGTGTGTGCAGTGAATGCGGTGTGTTGTGTGTGCAGTGAATGCGGTGTGTTGTGTGGGCAGTGAATGCAGTGTGTTGTGTGTGCAGTGAATGCGGTGTGTTGTGTGTGCAGTGAATGTGATGTGTGTGCAGTGAATGCGGTGTGTTGTGTGTGCAGTGAATGCGGTGTGTTGTGTGTGCAGTGAATGCGGTGTGTTGTGTGTGCAGTGAATGCGTTGTGTTGTGTTTGCAGTGAATGCGGTGTGCTGCGTGTGCAGTGAATGCGGTGTGTTATGTGTGCAGTGAATGCGGTGTGTTGTGTGTGCAGTGAATGCGGTGTGTTGTGTGTGCAGTGAATGCAGGGTGTTGTGTGTGCAGTGAATGCGGTGTGTTGTGTGTGCAGTGAATGCTGTGTGTTGTGTGTGCAGTGAATGCGGTGTGTTGTGTGTGCAGTGAATGCGGGGTGTTGTGTGTGCAGTGAATGCGGTGTGTTGTGTGTGCAGTGAATGCGGTGTGTTGTGTGTGCAGTGAATGTGCGGTGTTGTGTGTGCAGTGAATGTGGTATGTTGTGTGTGCAGTGAATGCGGGTTGTTGTCCGTGCAGTGAATGTGGTATGTTGTCTGTGCCGTGAATGCTGTGTATAGTGTGTGCAGTGAATGCGGTGTGTTGCTTGTGCAGTGAATGCGGTGTGTTGTGTGTGCAGTGAATGTGGTGTGTTGTGTGTGCAGTGAATGCGGAGTGTTGTGTGTGCATTGTATGCGGTGTGTTGTGTGGGCAGTGAATGCGGGGTGTTGTGTGTGCAGTGAATGCGAGTTGTGTGTGCAGTGAATGCGGTGTGTTGTGTGTGCAGTGTATGCTGTGTGTTGTGTGTGCAGTGAATGCGGTGTGTTGTGTATGCAGTGAATGTAGTGTGTTGTGTGTGCAGTGTATGCGGTGTGTTGTGTGTGCAATAAAAGCGGTGTGTTGTGTGTGCAGTGAATGCGGTGTGTTGTGTGTGCAGTGAATGCGGGTGTGTTGTGTGTGCAGTGAATGTGGTGTGTTCTGTTTGCAGTGAATGCGGGGTGTTGTGTGTGCAGTGAATGCGGGGTGTTGTGTTTGGAGTGAATGTGGTGTGTTGTGTGTGCAGTAAATGCGGTGTGTTGTTTGTGCAGTGAACGTGGTGTGTTGTGTGTGCAGTGAATGCGGTTTGTTGTGTGTGCGGTGAATGCGGTGTTTTCTGTGTGCAGTGAATGCGGTGTGTTGTGTGCAGTGAATGCGGTGTGTTGTGTGTGCAGTGTATAGTGTGTGCAGTGAATGCGGTGTGTTGTGTGTGCAGTGAATGCGGTGTGTTGTGTGTGCAGTGAATGCGGTGTGTTGTTAATGCAGTGTATAGTGTGTGCTGTGAATGCGAAGTGTCGTGTGTGCAGTGAATGCGGTGTGTTGTGTGTGCAGTGAATGCGGTGTGTTGTGTGTGCAGTGAATGAGATGTGTTGTGTGTGCAGTAAATGTGGTGTGTTGTGTGTGCAGTGAATGCGGTGTGTTGTGTGTTCAGTGAATGCAGTGTGTTGTGTGTGCAGTGAATGCGGTGTGTTGTGTGTGCAGTAAATGTGGTGTGTTGTGTGTGCAGTGAATGCAGGGTGTTGTGTGTGCAGTGAATGCAGGGTGCCTTGTGTGTGCAGTGAATGCAGGGTGTTGTGTGTGCAGTGAATGCGATGTGTTGTGTGTGCAGTGAATGCGGTGTGTTGTGTGTGCAGTGAATGCGGTGTGTTGTGTGTGCAGTGAATGCGGTGTGTTGTGTGTGCAGTGAATGCGGTGTGTTGTGTGTGCAGTGAATGCGGTTTGTTGTTTGTGCAGTGAATGCGGTGTGTTGTGTGTGCAGTGAATGCGGTGTGTTGTGTGTGCAGTGAGTGTTGTGTATTGTGTGGGCAGTGAATGCAGGGTGTTGTGTGTGCAGTGAATGCAGGTTGTTGTGTGTGCAGTGAATGTGGTGTTTTGTGTATGCAGTGAATGTTGTGTGTTGTGAATGCGGTGTGTTGTGTGTGCAATAATTGTGGTGTGTTGTGTGTGCAGTGAATGCGGGGTGTTGTGTGTGCAGTGAATGCGGTGTGTTGTGTGTGCACTGAATGCGGTGTGTTGTGTGTGCAGTGAATGCGGTGTATTGTGTGTGCAGTGAATGCGGTGTGTTGTTTGTGTAGTGAATGCGGTGTATTGTGTATGCAGTGAATGCGGTGTGTTGTGTGTGCAGTGAGTGCGGTGTGTTGTGTGTGCAGTGAATGTGGTGTGTTGTGTGTGCAGTGAATTGGGTGTGTTGTGTGTGCAGTGAATGCGGTGTGTTGTGTGTGCAGTGAATTGGGTGTGTTGTGTGTGCAGTGAATGAGGTGTGTTGTGTGTGCAGTGAATGCGGTGTGTTGTGTATGCAGTGAATGCGGTGTGTTGTGTGTGCAGTGAATACGGTGTGTTGTGTGTGCAGTAAATGTGGTGTGTTCTGTGTGCAGTGAATGCGGTGTGTTGTGTGTGCAGTGAATGCGGTGTTTTTTGTATGCAGTGAATGCGGTGTGTTGTGTGTGCAGTGAATGCGGTGTGTTGTGTGTGCAGTGAATGTGGTGTGTTGTGTGTGCAGTGAATGCGGTGTGTTGTGTATGCAGTTAATGCGGTTTGTTGTGTATGCAGTGAATGCGGTGTGTTGTGTGTGCAGTGAATGCGGTGTGTTGTGTGTGCAGTGAATGTGGTGTGTTGTGTGTGCAGTGAATGCGGTGTGTTGTGTGTGCAGTGAATGTGTTGTGTTGTGTGTGCAGCGAATGAGGTGTGTTGTGTGTGCAGTGAATGCGGTGTGTTGTGTGTGCAGTGAATGCGGTGTGTTGTGTGTGCAGTGAATGAGGTGTGTTGTGTGTGTAGTGAATGCGGTGGGTTGTGTGTGCAGTAAATGTGGTGTGTTGTGTGTGCAGGGAATGCGGTGTGTTGTGTGTGCAGTGAATGCGGTGTGTTGTGTGTGCAGTGAATGCGGTGTGTTGTGTGTGCAGTGAATGCGGTGTGTTGTGTCTGCAGTGAATGCGGTGTGTTGTGAATGCGTTGTGTTGTGTGTGCAGTGAATGCGGTGTGTTGTGTGTGCAGTGAATGCGGTGTGTTGTGTGTACAGTGAATGAGGTGTGTTGTGTGTGCAGTGAATGCGGTGTGTTGTGTGTGCAGTGAATGCGGTGTGTTGTGTGTGCAGTGAATGTGGTGTGTTGTGTATGCAGTGAATTCGGTGTTTTGTGTGTGCAGTGAATGCGGTGTTCTGTGTGTGCAGTAAATGCGGTGTGTTGTGTGTGCAGTGAATGCGCGGTGTTGTATGTGCTTTGATTGTGGTATGTTGTGTGTGCAGTGAATGCGGGTTGTTGTCCGTGCAGTGAATGCAGGGTGTTGTGTGTGCAGTGAACGTGGTGTGTTGTGTGTGCAGTGTATTCAGGGTGTTGTGTGTGCAGTGAATGCGGAGTTTTGTGTGTGCAGTGAATGCGGTGTGTTGTGTGTGCAGTGAATGCGGTGTATTGTGTGCAGTGAATGTGGTGTGTTGTGTGTAGTGAATGCCGGGTGTTGTGTGTGCTGTGAATGCGGTTTGTTGTGTGTGCAGTGAATGCGGTGTTTTGTGTTTGCAGTGAATGCGGTGTGTTGTGTATGCAGTGAATGCGGTGTGTTGTGTGTGCAGTGAATGCGGTGTGTTGTGTGTGCAGTGTATGTGGTGTGTTGTGTGTGCAGTGAATGCGGTGTGTTGTGTGTGCAGTGAATGCGGTGTGTTGTGTATGCAGTGAATGCGGTTTGTTGTGTGTGCAGTGAATGCGGTGTGTTGTGTGTGCATTGAATGTGGTGTATTGTGTGTGCAGTGAATGCGGTGTGTTGTGTATGCAGTGATTGTGGTTTGTTGCGTATGCAGTGAACGCGGTGTGTTGTGTGCAGTGAATGCGGTGTGTTGTGTGTGCAGTGAATGTGGTGTGTTGTGTGTGCAGTGAATGCGGTGTGTTGTGTGTGCAGTGAATGTGGTGTGTTGTGTGTGCAGTGAATGAGATGTGTTGTGTGTGCAGTGAATGCGGTGTGTTGTGTGTGCAGTGAATGCGGTGTGTTGTATGTGCAGTGAATGAGGTGTGTTGTGTGTGTAGTGAATGCGGTGTGTTGTGTGTGCAGTGAATGTGGTGTGTTGCGTGTGCAGGGAATGCGGTGTGATGTGTGTGCAGTGAACGCGGTGTGTTGTGTGTGCAGTGAATGCGGTGTGTTGTGTGTGCAGTGAATGCCGTGTTTTGTGTGTGCAGTGAATTCTGTGTGTTGTGAATGCGGTGTGTTGTGTGTGCAGTGAATGCGTTGTGTTGTGTGTGCAGTGAATGCGGTGTGTTGTGTGTGCAGTGAATGAGGTGTGTTGTGTGTGCAGTGAATGCGGTGTGTTGTGTGTGCAGTGAATGCGGGGTGTTGTGTGTGCAGTGAATGCGGTGTGTTGTGTGTGCAGTGTATGCTGTGTGTTGTGTGTGCAGTGAATGCTGTGTGTTGTGTATGCAGTGAATGTAGTGTGTTGTGTGTGCATTGTATGCGGTGTGTTGCGTGTGCAGTGAATGCGGTGTTTTGTGTGTGCAGTGAAGGCGGTGTGTTGTGTTCGCAGTGAATTCGGGGTGTTCCGTTTGCAGTGAATGTGGTGTGTTGTGTGTGCAGTAAATGCGGTGTGTTTTGTGTGCAGTGAATGCGGTGTGTTGTGTGCGCAGTGAATGCGGGTGTGTTGTGTGTGCAGTGAATGCGGGATGTTGTGTGTGCAGTGAATGCGGGGTGTTGTGTGTGCAGTGAATGCGGGGTGTTGTGTGTGCAGTGAATGCGGGGTGTTGTGTTTGCAGTGAATGTGGTGTGTTGTGTGTGCAGTAAATGCGGTGTGTTGTGTGTGCAGTGAATGTGGTGTGTTGTGTGTGCAGTGAATGCGTTGTGTTGTGTGTGCGGTGAATGCGGTGTTTTCTGTGTGCAGTGAATGAGGTGTGTTGTGTGCAGTGAATGCGGTGTGTTGTGTGTGCAGTGTATAGTGTGTGCAGTGAATGCGGTGTGTTGTGTGTGCAGTGAATTCGGTGTGTTGTGTGTGCAGTGAATGCGGTGTATTGTTAATGCAGTGTATAGTGTGTGCAGTGAATGCGATGGGTTATGTGTGCAGTGAATGCGGTGTGTTGTGTGTGCAGTAAATGTGGTGTGTTGTTTGGGCAGTGAATGCGGTGTGTTATGTGTGCAGTGAATGCGATGTGTTGTGTGTGCAGTGAATGCGGTGTGTTGTGTGTGCAGTGAATGCAGTGTGTTGTGTGTGCAGTGAATGCGATGGGTTGTGTGTGCAGTGAATGCGGTGTGTTGTGTGTGCAGTAAATGTGGTGTGTTGCGTGTGCAGTAAATGTGGTGAGTTGTGTGTGCAGTGAATGCGGTGTGTTGTGTGTGCAGTAAATGTGGTGTGTTGTGTGTGCAGTGAATGCGGTGTGTTATGTGTGCAGTGAATGCGATGTGTTGTGTGTGCAGTGAATGCGGTGTGTTGTGTGTGCAGTGAATGCCGTGTGTTGTGTGTGCAGTGAATTAGGTGTGTTGTGAATGCGGTGTGTTGTGTGTGCAGTGAATGCGGTGTGTTGTGTGTGCAGTGAATGCGGTGTGTTGTGTGTGCAGTGAATGAGGTGTGTTGTGTGTGCAGTGAATGCGGTGTGTTGTGTGTGCAGTGAATGCGGTGTGTTGTGTGTGCAGTGAATGCGTATTGTTGTCCGTGCAGTGAATGTGGTGTGTTGTGTGTGCAGTGAATGCGGAATGTTGTGTGTGCATTGTATGCGGTGTGTTGTTTGGGCAGTGAATGCGGGGTGTTGTGTGTGCAGTGAATGCGGGGTGTTGTGTGTGCAGTGAATGCGGTGTGTTGTGTGTGCAGTGTATGCTGTGTGTTGTGTGTGCAGTGAATGCTGTGTGTTGTGTATGCAGTGAATGTAGTGTGTTGTGTGTGCATTGTATGCGGTGTGTTGCGTGTGCAGTGAATGCGGTGTTTTGTGTGTGCAGTGAAGGCGGTGTGTTGTGTTCGCAGTGAATTCGGGGTGTTGCGTTTGCAGTGAATGTGTTGTGTTGTGTGTGCAGTAAATGCGGTGTGTTTTGTGTGCAGTGAATGCGGTGTGTTGTGTGCGCAGTGAATGCGTTGTGTTGTGTGTGCGGTGAATGCGGTGTTTTCTGTGTGCAGTGAATGAGGTGTGTTGTGTGCAGTGAATGCGGGATGTTGTGTGTGCAGTGAATGCGGGGTGTTGTGTGTGCAGTGAATGCGGGGTGTTGTGTGTGCAGTGAATGCGGGGTGTTGTGTTTGCAGTGAATGTGGTGTGTTGTGTGTGCAGTAAATGGGGTGTGTTGTGTGTGCAGTGAATGTGGTGTGTTGTGTGTGCAGTGAATGCGTTGTGTTGTGTGTGCGGTGAATGCGGTGTTTTCTGTGTGCAGTGAATGAGGTGTGTTGTGTGCAGTGAATGCGGTGTGTTGTGTGTGCAGTGTATAGTGTGTGCAGTGAATGCGGTGTGTTGTGTGTGCAGTGAATTCGGTGTGTTGTGTGTGCAGTGAATGCGGTGTATTGTTAAAGCAGTGTATAGTGTGTGCAGTGAATGCGATGGGTTATGTGTGCAGTGAATGCGGTGTGTTGTGTGTGCAGTAAATGTGGTGTGTTGTTTGGGCAGTGAATGCGGTGTGTTATGTGTGCAGTGAATGCGATGTGTTGTGTGTGCAGTGAATGCGGTGTGTTGTGTGTGCAGTGAATGCAGTGTGTTGTGTGTGTAGTGAATGCGATGGGTTGTGTGTGCAGTGAATGCGGTGTGTTGTGTGTGCAGTAAATGTGGTGTGTTGCGTGTGCAGTAAATGTGGTGAGTTGTGTGTGCAGTGAATGCGGTGTGTTGTGTGTGCAGTAAATGTGGTGTGTTGTGTGTGCAGTGAATGCGGTGTGTTATGTATGCAGTGAATGCGATGTGTTGTGTGTGCAGTGAATGCGGTGTGTTGTGTGTGCAGTGAATGCCGTGTGTTGTGTGTGCAGTGAATTAGGTGTGTTGTGAATGCGGTTTGTTGTGTGTGCAGTGAATGCGGTGTGTTGTGTGTGCAGTGAATGCGGTGTGTTGTGTGTGCAGTGAATGAGGTGTGTTGTGTGTGCAGTGAATGCGGTGTGTTGTGTGTGCAGTGAATGCGGTGTGTTGTGTGTGCAGTGAATGTGGTGTGTTGTGTATGCAGTGAATTCGGTGTTTTGTGTGTGCAGTGAATGCGGTGTGTTGTGTGTGCAGTGAATTCGGTGTGTTGTGTGTGCAGTGAATGTGCGGTGTTGTGTGTGCAGTGAATTTGGTATGTAGTGTGTGCAGTGAATGCGGGTTGTTGTCCGTGCAGTGAATGTGGTATGTTGTCTGTGCAGTGAATGCTGTGTATAGTGTGTGCAGTCAATGCGGTGTGTTGTTTGTGCAGTGAATGCGGTGTGTTGTGTGTGCAGTGAATGTGGTGTGTTGTGTGTGCAGTGAATGCGGAGTGTTGTGTGTGCATTGTATGCGGTGTGTTGTGTGGGCAGTGAATGCGGGTTGTTGTGTGTGCAGTGAATGCGAGTTGTTGTGTGTGCAGTGAATGCGGTGTGTTGTGTGTGCAGTGTATGCTGTGTGTTGTGTGTGCAGTGAATGCGGTGTGTTGTGTATGCAGTGAATGTAGTGTGTTGTGTGTGCAGTGTATGCGGTGTGTTGTGTGTGCAATAAAAGCGGTGTGTTGTGTGTGCAGTGAATGCGTTGTGTTGTGTGTGCAGTGAATGCGGGTGTGTTGTGTGTGCAGTGAATGTGGTGTGTTGTGTGTGCAGTGAATGCGGGGTGTTGTGTGTGCAGTGAATGCGGGGTGTTGTGTTTGCAGTGAATGTGGTGTGTTGTGTGTGCAGTAAATGCGGTGTGTTGTGTGTGCAGTGAACGTGGTGTGTTGTGTGTGCAGTGAATGCGGTTTGTTGTGTGTGCGGTGAATGCGGTGTTTTCTGTGTGCAGTGAATGCGGTGTGTTGTGTGCAGTGAATGCGGTGTGTTGTGTGTGCAGTGTATAGTGTGTGCAGTGAATGCGGTGTGTTGTGTGTGCAGTGAATGCGGTGTGTTGTGTGTGCAGTGAATGCGGTGTGTTGTTAATGCAGTGTATAGTGAGTGCAGTGAATGCGAAGTGTTGTGTGTGCAGTGAATGCGGTGTGTTGTGTGTGCAGTGAATGCGGTGTGTTGTGTGTGCAGTGAATGAGGTGTGTTGTGTGTGCAGTAATGTGGTGTGTTGTGTGTGCAGTGAATGCGGTGTGTTGTGTGTTCAGTGAATGCAGTGTGTTGTGTGTGCAGTGAATGCGGTGTGTTGTGTGTGCAGTAAATTTGGTGTGTTGTGTGTGCAGTGAATGCAGGGTGTTGTGTGTGCAGTGAATGCAGGGTGCCTTGTGTGTGCAGTGAATGCAGGGTGTTGTGTGTGCAGTGAATGCGATGTGTTGTGTGTGCAGTGAATGCGGTGTGTTGTGTGTGCAGTGAATGCGGTGTGTTGTGTGTGCAGTGAATGCGGTGTGTTGTGTGTGCAGTGAATGCGGTGTGTTGTGTGTGCAGTGAATGCGGTTTGTTGTGTGTGCAGTGAATGCGGTGTGTTGTGTGTGCAGTGAATGCGGTGTGTTGTGTGTGCAGTGAGTGCAGTGTATTGTGTGGGCAGTTAATGCAGGGTGTTGTGTGTGCAGTGAATGCAGGTTGTTTTGTGTGCAGTGAATGTGGTGTTTTGTGTATGCAGTGAATGTTGTGTGTTGTGAATGCGGTGTGATGTGTGTGCAGTAAATGTGGTGTGTTGTGTGTGCAGTGAATGCGGGGTGTTGAGTGTGCAGTGAATGTGGTGTGTTGTGTGTGCACTGAATGCGATGTGTTGTGTGTGCAGTGAATGCGGTGTATTGTGTGCGCAGTGAATGCGGTGTGTTGTTTGTGTAGTGAATGCGGTGTATTGTGTATGCAGTGAATGCGGTGTGTTGTGTGTGCAGTGAATGCGGTGTGTTGTGTGTGCAGTAAATGTGGTGTGTTGTGTGTGCAGTGAATTGGGTGTGTTGTGTGTGCAGTGAATGAGGTGTGTTGTGTGTGCAGTGAATGCGGTGTGTTGTGTATGCAGTGAATGCGGTGTGTTGTGTGTGCAGTGAATACGGTGTGTTGTGTGTGCAGTGAATGTGGATGTTCTGTGTGCAGTGAATGCGGTGTGTTGTGTGTGCAGTGAATGCGGTGTTTTTTGTATGCAGTGAATGCGGTGTGTTGTGTGTGCAGTGAATGCGGTGTGTTGTGTGTGCAGTGAATGTGGTGTGTTGTGTGTGCAGTGAATGCGGAGTGTTGTGTTTGCATTGTATGCGGTGTGTTGTGTGGGCAGTGAATGCGGGGTGTTGTGTGTGCAGTGAATGCGAGTTGTTGTGTGTGCAGTGAATGCGGTGTGTTGTGTGTGCAGTGTATGCTGTGTGTTGTGTGTGCAGTGAATGCGGTGTGTTGTGTATGCAGTGAATGTAGTGTGTTGTGTGTGCAGTGTATGCGGTGTGTTGTGTGTGCAATAAAAGCGGTGTGTTGTGTGTGCAGTGAATGCGTTGTGTTGTGTGTGCAGTGAATGCGGGTGTGTTGTGTGTGCAGTGAATGTGGTGTGTTGTGTGTGCAGTGAATGCGGGGTGTTGTGTGTGCAGTGAATGCGGGGTGTTGTGTTTGCAGTGAATGTGGTGTGTTGTGTGTGCAGTAAATGCGGTGTGTTGTGTGTGCAGTGAACGTGGTGTGTTGTGTGTGCAGTGAATGCGGTTTGTTGTGTGTGCGGTGAATGCGGTGTTTTCTGTGTGCAGTGAATGCGGTGTGTTGTGTGCAGTGAATGCGGTGTGTTGTGTGTGCAGTGTATAGTGTGTGCAGTGAATGCGGTGTGTTGTGTGTGCAGTGAATGCGGTGTGTTGTGTGTGCAGTGAATGCGGTGTGTTGTTAATGCAGTGTATAGTGAGTGCAGTGAATGCGAAGTGTTGTGTGTGCAGTGAATGCGGTGTGTTGTGTGTGCAGTGAATGCGGTGTGTTGTGTGTGCAGTGAATGAGGTGTGTTGTGTGTGCAGTAATGTGGTGTGTTGTGTGTGCAGTGAATGCGGTGTGTTGTGTGTTCAGTGAATGCAGTGTGTTGTGTGTGCAGTGAATGCGGTGTGTTGTGTGTGCAGTAAATTTGGTGTGTTGTGTGTGCAGTGAATGCAGGGTGTTGTGTGTGCAGTGAATGCAGGGTGCCTTGTGTGTGCAGTGAATGCAGGGTGTTGTGTGTGCAGTGAATGCGATGTGTTGTGTGTGCAGTGAATGCGGTGTGTTGTGTGTGCAGTGAATGCGGTGTGTTGTGTGTGCAGTGAATGCGGTGTGTTGTGTGTGCAGTGAATGCGGTGTGTTGTGTGTGCAGTGAATGCGGTTTGTTGTGTGTGCAGTGAATGCGGTGTGTTGTGTGTGCAGTGAATGCGGTGTGTTGTGTGTGCAGTGAGTGCAGTGTATTGTGTGGGCAGTTAATGCAGGGTGTTGTGTGTGCAGTGAATGCAGGTTGTTTTGTGTGCAGTGAATGTGGTGTTTTGTGTATGCAGTGAATGTTGTGTGTTGTGAATGCGGTGTGATGTGTGTGCAGTAAATGTGGTGTGTTGTGTGTGCAGTGAATGCGGGGTGTTGAGTGTGCAGTGAATGTGGTGTGTTGTGTGTGCACTGAATGCGATGTGTTGTGTGTGCAGTGAATGCGGTGTATTGTGTGTGCAGTGAATGCGGTGTGTTGTTTGTGTAGTGAATGCGGTGTATTGTGTATGCAGTGAATGCGGTGTGTTGTGTGTGCAGTGAATGCGGTGTGTTGTGTGTGCAGTAAATGTGGTGTGTTGTGTGTGCAGTGAATTGGGTGTGTTGTGTGTGCAGTGAATGAGGTGTGTTGTGTGTGCAGTGAATGCGGTGTGTTGTGTATGCAGTGAATGCGGTGTGTTGTGTGTGCAGTGAATACGGTGTGTTGTGTGTGCAGTGAATGTGGATGTTCTGTGTGCAGTGAATGCGGTGTGTTGTGTGTGCAGTGAATGCGGTGTTTTTTGTATGCAGTGAATGCGGTGTGTTGTGTGTGCAGTGAATGCGGTGTGTTGTGTGTGCAGTGAATGTGGTGTGTTGTGTGCGCAGTGAATGTGGTGTGTTGTGTATGCAGTGAATGCGGTTTCTTGTGTATGCAGTGAATGCGGTGTGTTGTGTGTGCAGTGAATGCGGTGTGTTGTGTGTGCAGTGAATGTGGTGTGTTGTGTGTGCAGTGAATGCAGTGTGTTGTGTGTGCAGTGAATGTGTTGTGTTGTGTGTGCAGCGAATGAGGTGTGTTGTGTGTGCAGTGAATGCGGTGTGTTGTGTGTGCAGTGAATGCGGTGTGTTGTGTGTGCAGTGAATGAGGTGTGTTGTGTGTGTAGTGAATGCGGTGTGTTGTGTGTGCAGTAAATGTGGTGTGTTGTGTGTGCAGGGAATGCGGTGTGTTGTGTGTGCAGTGAATGCGGTGTGTTGTGTGTGCAGTGAATGCGGTGTGTTGTGTGTGCAGTGAATGCGGTGTGTTGTGTCTGCAGTGAATGCGGTGTGTTGTGAATGCGTTGTGTTGTGTGTGCAGTGAATGCGGTGTGTTGTGTGTGCATTGTATGCGGTGTGTTGTGTGGGCAGTGAATGCGGGGTGTTGTGTGTGCAGTGAATGCGAGTTGTTGTGTGTGCAGTGAATGCGGTGTGTTGTGTGTGCAGTGTATGCTGTGTGTTGTGTGTGCAGTGAATGCGGTGTGGTGTGTATGCAGTGAATGTAGTGTGCTGTGTGTGCAGTGTATGCGGTGTGTTGTGTGTGCAATAAAAGCGATGTGTTGTGTGTGCAGTGAATGCGGTGTGTTGTGTGTGCAGTGAATGCGGGTGTGTTGTGTGTGCAGTGAATGTGGTGTGTTGTGTGTGCAGTGAATGCGGGGTGTTGTGTGTGCAGTGAATGCGGGGTGTTGTGTTTGCAGTGAATGTGGTGTGTTGTGTGTGCAGTAAATGCGGTGTGTTGTGTGTGCAGTGAACGTGGTGTGTTGTGTGTGCAGTGAATGCGGTTTGTTGTGTGTGCGGTGAATGCGGTGTTTTCTGTGTGCAGTGAATGCGGTGTGTTGTGTGCAGTGAATGCGGTGTGTTGTGTGTGCAGTGTATAGTGTGTGCAGTGAATGCGGTGTGTTGTGTGTGCAGTGAATGCGGTGTGTTGTGTGTGCAGTGAATGCGGTGTATTGTTAATGCAGTGTATAGTGTGTGCAGTGAATGCGAAGTGTGTGTGCAGTGAATGAGGTGTGTTGTGTGTGCAGTGAATGCGGTGTGTTGTGTGTGCAGTGAATGAGGTGTGTTGTGTGTGCAGTAAATGTGGTGTGTTGTTTGTGCAGTGAATGCGGTGTGTTGTGTGTTCAGTGAATGCAGTGTGTTGTGTGTGCAGTGAATGCGGTGTGTTGTGTGTGCAGTAAATGTGGTGTGTTGTGTGTGCAGTGAATGCAGGGTGTTGTGTGTGCAGTGAATGCAGGGTGCCTTGTGTGTGCAGTGAATGCAGGGTGTTGTGTGTGCAGTGAATGCGATGTGTTGTGTGTGCAGTGAATGCGGTGTGTTGTGTGTGCAGTGAATGCGGTGTGTTGCGTGTGCAGTGAATGCGGTGTGTTGTGTGTGCAGTGAATGCCGTGTGTTGTGTGTGCAGTGAATGCGGTTTGTTGTGTGTGCAGTGAATGCGGTGTGTTGTGTGTGCAGTGAATGCGGTGTGTTGTGTGTGCAGTGAGTGCAGTGTATTGTGTGGGCAGTGAATGCAGGGTGTTGTGCGTGCAGTGAATGCAGGTTGTTTTGTGTGCAGTGAATGTGGTGTTTTGTGTATGCAGTGAATGTTGTGTGTTGTGAATGCGGTGTGTTGTGTGTGCAGTAAATGTGGTGTGTTGTGTGTGCAGTGAATGCGGGGTGTTGTGTGTGCAGTGAATGCGGTGTGTTGTGTGTGCACTGAACGCGGTGTGTTGTGTGTGCAGTGAATGCGGTGTATTGTGTGTGCAGTGAATGCGGAGTGTTGTTTGTGTAGTGAATGCGGTGTATTGTGTATGCAGTGAATGCGGTGTGTTGTGTGTGCAGTGAATGCGGTGTGTTGTGTGTGCAGTGAATGTGGTGTGTTGTGTGTGCAGTGAATGTGGTGTGTTGTGTGTGCAGTGAATTGGGTGTGTTGTGTGTGCAGTGAATGCGGTGTGTTGTGTGTGCAGTGAATTGGGTGTGTTGTGTGTGCAGTGAATGAGGTGTGTTGTGTGTGCAGTGAATGCGGTGTGTTGTGTATGCAGTGAATGCGGTGTGTTGTGTGTGCAGTGAATACGGTGTGTTGTGTGTGCAGTGAATGTGGTGTGTTCTGTGTGCAGTGAATGCGGTGTGTTGTGTGTGCAGTGAATGCGGTGTTTTTTGTATGCAGTGAATGCGGTGTGTTGTGTGTGCAGTGAATGCGGTGTGTTGTGTGTGCAGTGAATGGGGTGTGTTGTGTGTGCAGTGAATGCGGTGTGTTGTGTATGCAGTGAATGCGGTTTGTTGTGTATGCAGTGAATGAGGTGTGTTGTGTGTGCAGTGAATGCGGTGTGTTGTGTGTGCAGTGAATGTGGTGTGTTGTGTGTGCAGTGAATGCGGTGTGTTGTGTGTGCAGTGAATGCGGTGTGTTTTGTGTGCAGTGAATGTGGTGTGTTGTGTGTGCAGTGAATGCGGTGTGTTGTGTGTGCAGTGAATGTGGTGTGTTGTGTATGCAGTGAATTCGGTGTTTTGTGTGTGCAGTGAATGCGGTGTTCTGTGTGTGCAGTGAATGCGGTGTGTTGTGTGTGCAGTGAATGCGCGGTGTTGTGTGTGCAGTGATTGTGGTATGTTGTGTGTGCAGTGAATGCGGGTTGTTGTCCGTGCAGTGAATGTGGGGTGTTGTGTGTGCAGTGAATGCGGAGTGTTGTGTGTGCATTGTATGCGGAGTGTTGTTTGGGCAGTGAATGCGGGGTGTTGTGTGTGCAGTGAATGCGGGGTGTTGTGTGTGCAGTGAATGCGGTGTGTTGTGTGTGCAGCGTATGCTGTGTGTTGTGTGTGCAGTGAATGCTGTGTGTTGTGTATGCAGTGAATGTAGTGTGTTGTGTGTGCAGTGTATGCGGTGTGTTGTGTGTGCAGTGAATGCGGGGTGTTGTGTGTGCAGTGAATGCGGAGTGTTGTGTGCGCAGTGAATTCGGGGTGTTGCGTTTGCAGTGAATGTGGTGTGTTGTGTGTGCAGTAAATGCGGTGTGTTGTGTGTGCAGTGAATGAGGTGTGTTGTGTGTGCAGTGAATGCGGTGTGTTGTGTATGCAGTGAATGCGGTGTGTTGTGTGTGCAGTGAATACGGTGTGTTGTGTGTGCAGTGAATGTGGTGTGTTCTGTGTGCAGTGAATGCGGTGTGTTGTGTGTGCAGTGAATGCGGTGTTTTTTGTATGCAGTGAATGCGGTGTGTTGTGTGTGCAGTGAATGCGGTGTGTTGTGTGTGCAGTGAATGTGGTGTGTTGTGTGTGCAGTGAATGCGGTGTGTTGTGTATGCAGTGAATGCGGTTTGTTGTGTATGCAGTGAATGCGGTGTGTTGTGTGTGCAGTGAATGCGGTGTGTTGTGTGTGCAGTGAATGTGGTGTGTTGTGTGTGCAGTGAATGCCGTGTGTTGTGTGTGCAGTGAATGTGTTGTGTTGTGTGTGCAGTGAATGCGGTGTGTTGTGTGTGCAGTGAATGCGGTGTGTTGTGTCTGCAGTGAATGCGGTGTGTTGTGTCTGCAGTGAATGCGGTGTGTTGTGTCTGCAGTGAATGCGGTGTGTTGTGAATGCGTTGTATTGTGTGTGCAGTGAATGCGGTGTGTTGTGTGTGCAGTGAATGCGGTGTGTTGTGTGTGCAGTGAATGAGGTGTGTTGTGTGTGCAGTGAATGCGGTGTGTTGTGTGTGCAGTGAATGCGGTGTGTTGTGTGTGCAGTGAATGTGGTGTGTTGTGTATGCAGTGAATTCGGTGTTTTGTGTGTGCAGTGAATGCGGTGTTCTGTGTGTGCAGTGAATGCGGTGTGTTGTGTGTGCAGTGAATGCGCGGTGTTGTGTGTGCAGTGATTGTGGTATGTTGTGTGTGCAGTGAATGCGGGTTGTTGTCCGTGCAGTGAATGTGGTGTGTTGTGTGTGCAGTGAATGCGGAGTGTTGTGTGTGCATTGTATGCGGAGTGTTGTTTGGGCAGTGAATGCGGGGTGTTGTGTGTGCAGTGAATGCGGGGTGTTGTGTGTGCAGTGAATGCGGTGTGTTGTGTGTGCAGCGTATGCTGTGTGTTGTGTGTGCAGTGAATGCTGTGTGTTGTGTATGCAGTGAATGCAGTGTGTTGTGTGTTCAGTGTATGCGGTGTGTTGTGTGTGCAGTGAATGCGGGGTGTTGTGTGTGCAGTGAATGCGGAGTGTTGTGTGCGCAGTGAATTCGGGGTGTTGCGTTTGCAGTGAATGTGGTGTGTTGTGTGTGCAGTAAATGCGGTGTGTTGTGTGTGCAGTGAATGCGGTGTGTTGTGTGCGCAGTGAATGCGGGTGTGTTGTGTGTGCAGTGAATGTGTTGAGTGTGCAGTTAATGCGGTGTGTTGTGTGTGCAGTGAATGCGGTGTGTTGTTAATGCAGTGAATAGTGTGTGCTGTGAATGCGAAGTGTTGTGTGTGCAGTGAATGCGGTGTGTTGTGTGTGCAGTGAATGTGGTGTGTTGTGTGTGCAGTGAATGCGGTTTATTGCATGTGCAGTGAATGCAGGGTGTTGTGTGTGCAGTGAATGTGTTGTGTTTTGTGTGCAGTGAATTCAGGCTGTTGTGTGTGCAGTGAATGCGGTATTTTGTGTGTGCAGTGAATGCGGTGTGTTGTGTGTGCAGTGAATGCGGTTTATTGTGTGCAGTGAATGCGGTGTGTTGTGTGCAGTGAATGCAGGGTGTTGTGTGTGCTGTGAAGGCGGTGTATTGTGTGTGCATTGAATGCGGTGTGTTGTGTGTGCAGGGAATGCGGTGTGTTGTGTGTGCACTGAATGCGGTGTGTTGTGTGTGCAGGGAATGCGGTGTGTTGTGTGTGCAGTGAATGCGGTGTGTTGTGTGTGCAATGAATGCGGTGTGTTGTGTGTGCAGTGAATGCGGTGTGTTGTGTGTGCAGTGAATGTGGTGTGTTGTGTGTGCAGTGAATGTGGTGTGTTGTGTGTGCAGGGAATGCTTTGTGTTGTGTGTACTGTGAATGCGATGTGTCGTGTGTGCATTGAATGCGGTGAGTTGTGTGTGCAGTGAATGCGGTGAGTTGTGTGTGCAGTGAATGCGGTGTGTCGTGTGTGCAGTGAATGCGGTGTGTTGCCTGTGCAGTGAATGCGGTCTGTTGTGTGTGCAGTGAATGCGGTGTGTTGTGTCTACAGTGAATGTGGTGTGTTGTGTGTGCAGTGAATGTGGTGTGTTGTGTGTGCATTGAATGCTGGGTGTTCCATGTGCAGTGAATGCGGTGTGTTGTGTGTGCAGTGATTGCGGTGTGTTGTTTGTGCAGTGAATGCGTTGTGTTGTGAGTGCAGTGAATGCGGCGTGTTGTGTGTGCAGTGAATGTGGTGTGTTGTGTGTGCAGTGAATGTGGTGTGTTGTGTGTGCATTGAATGCGATGTGTTCTATGTGCAGTGAATGCGGTGTGTTGTGTGTGCAGTGAATGCGGTGTGTTGTGTGTGCAGTGAATGCGGTGTGTTGTGTGTGCAGTGAATGCGGCGTGTTGTGTGTGCAGTGAATGCGGTGTGTTGTGTGTTTAGTGAATGCGGTGTGTTGTGTGTGCAGTGAATGCGGTGAGTTGTGTGTGCAGTGAATGTGTTGAGTGTGCAGTGAATGCAGTGTGTTGTGTGTGCAGTGAATGTGTTGAGTGTGCAGTGAATGCGGTGTGTTGTTTGTGCAGTGAATGCGTTGTGTTGTGTGTGCAGTGAATGCGGTGTGTTGTGTGTGCAGTGAATGCGGGTTGTTCTATGTGCAGTGAATGCGGTGAGTTGTGTGTGCAGTGAATGCGGTGTGTTGTGTGTGCAGTGAATGCGGTGTGTTGTGTGTGCTGTGAATGCTGTGTGTTGTGTGTGCAGTGAATGCGGTTTGTTGTGTGTGCAGTGAATGCGGTGTGTTGTGTGTGCAGTGAATGCGGTGTGTCGTGTTTGCAGTGAATGCGGTGTGTTGCGTGTGCAGTGAATGCGGTGTGTTGTGTGTGCAGTGAATGCGGTCTGTTGTGTGTGCAGTGAATGCGTTGTGTTGTGTGTGCAATGAATGCGGTGTGTTGTGTGTGCAGTGAATGCGGTTGTGTTGTGTGTGCAGTGAATGTGGTGTGTTGTGTGTGCAGTGAATGTGGTGTGTTGTGTGTGCGGGGAATGCGGTGTGTTGTGTGTACTGTGAATGCGATGTGTTGTGTGTGCAGTGAATGTGTTGTGTTGTGTGTGCAGTGAATGCGGGGTATTCTATGTGCAGTGAATGCGGTGTGTTGTGTGTGCAGTGAATGCGGTGTGTTGTGTGTGCAGTGAATGCAGTGTGTTGTGTGTGCTGTGAATGCGGTGTGTTGTGTGTGCAGTGAATGCGGTGTGTTGTGTGTGCAGTGAATGCGGTGTGTTGTTTGTGCAGTGAATGCGTTGTGTTGTGTGTGCAGTGAATGCGGTGTGTTGTGTGTGCAGTGAATGCGGTGTGTTGTGTGTGCAGTGAATGCGGTGTGTTGTGTGTGCAGTGAAAGCGGTGTTTTGTGTGTGCAGTGAATGCGGTGTATTGTGTGTCCAGTGAATGCAGGGTGTTGTGTGTGCAGTGAATGTGGTGTGTTGTGTGTGCAGTGAATTCAGGGTGTTGTGTGTGCAGTGAATGCGGTATTTTGTGTGTGCAGTGAATGCGGTGTGTTGTGTGTGCAGTGAATGCGGTGTATTGTGTGCAGTGAATGCGGTGTGTTGTGCGCAGTGAATGCAGGGTGTTGTGTGTGCTGTGAATGCGGTGTGTTGTGTGTACAGTGAATGCGGTGTGTTGTGTGTGCAGTGAATGCGGTGTGTTGTGTGTGCAGTGAATGCGGTGTGTTGTGTGTGCAGTGAATGCGGTGTGTTGTGTGTGCAGTGAATGTGGTGTGTTGTGTGTGCAGTGAATGTGGTATGTTGTGTGTGCAGGAAATGCGGTGTGTTGTGTGTACTGTGAATGCGGTGTGTTGTGTGTGCAGTGAATGTGGGGTGTTCTATGTGCAGTGAATGCGGTGTGTTGTGTGTGCAGTGAATGCAGTGTGTTGTTTGTGCAGTGAATGTGTTGAGTGTGCAGTGAACGCGGTGTGTTGTGTGTGCAGTGAATGCGGTGTGTTGTGCGTGCAGTGAATGTTTTGAGTGTGCAGTGAATGCGGTGTGTTGTGTGCAGTGAATGCAGGGTGTTGTGTGTGCTGTGAATGCGGTGTGTTGTGTGTGCAGTGAATGCGGTGTTTTGTGTGTGCAGTGAATGCGGTGTGTTGTGTGTGCAGGGAATGCGGTGTGTTGTTTGTGCAGTGAATGCGGTGTGTTGTGTGTTCAGGGAATGCGGTATGTTGTGTGTGCAATGAATGTGGTGTATTGTGTGTGCAGTGAATGCGGTGTATTGTGTGTGCAGTGAATGCGGTGTATTGTGTGTGCATTGAATGCGGTGTGTTGTGTTTGCAGTGAATGCGGTGTGTTGTGTGTGCAATGAATGCGGTGTGTTGTGTGTGCAGTGAATGCGGGGTGTGGAGTGTGCAGTGAATGTAGTGTGTTGTGTGTGCAGTGAATGTGGTGTGTTGTGTGTGCAGGGAATGCGGTGTGTTGTGTGTACTGTGAATGCGATGTGTTGTGTGTGCAGTGAATGCGGTGTGTTGTGTGTGCAGTGAATGCGGGGTGTTCTATGTGCAGTGAATGCGGATTGTTGTGTGTGCAGTGAATGCGGTGTGTTGTGTGTGCAGTGAATGCGGTGTGTTGTGTGTGCAGTGAATGCGGTGTGTTGTGTGTGCATTGAATGCGGTGTGTTGTTTGTGCAGTGAATGCGGTGTGTTGTGTGTGCAGTTAATGCGGTGTGTCGTGTGTGCAGTGAATGCGGTGTGTTGCGTGTTCAGTGAATGCGGTCTGTTGTGTGTGCAGTGAATGCGTTGTGTTGTGTGTGCAGTGAATGTGGCGTGTTGTGTGTGCAGTGAATGCGGTGTGTTCTATGTGCAGTGAATGCGGTGTGTTGTGTGTGCAGTGAATGCGGTGTGTTGTGCGTGCAGTGAATGCGGTGTGTTGTGTGTGCATTGAATGCGGTGTGTTGTGTGTGCAGTGAATGCGGTGTGTTGTGTGTGCAGATAATGCGGTGTGTCGTGTGTGCAGTGAATGCGGTGTGTTTCGTGTGCAGTGAATGCGGTCTGTTGTGTGTGCAGTGAATGCATTGTGTTGTGTGTGCCGTGAATGTGGTGTGTTGTGTGTGCAGTGAATTCGGGGTGTTCTATGTGCAGTGAATGCGGTGTGTTGTGTGTGCAGTGAATGCGGTGTGTTGTGCGTGCAGTGAATGTGTTGAGTATGCAGTGAATGCGGTGTGTTGTGTGTGCAGTGAATGCGGTGTGTTGTGTGTGCAGTGAATGCAGTGTGTTGTGTGTGCAATGAATACGGTGTGTTGTGTATGCAGTGAATGAGGTGTGTTGTGTGTGCAGTGAATGTGGAGTGTTGTGTGTGCAGTGAATGTGGTGTGTTGTGTGTGCAGGGAATGCGGTGTGTTGTGTGTACTGTGAATGCGATGTGTTGTGTGTGCAGTGAATGCGGTGTGTTGTGTGTGCAGTGAATGCGGGGTGTTCTATGTGCAGTGAATGCGTTGTGTTGTGTGTGCAGTGAATGCGGTGTGTTGTGTGTGCAGTGAATGCGGTGTGTTGTGTGTGCTGTGAATGCGGTGTGTTGTGTGTGCAGTGAATGCGGTGTGTTGCGTGTGCAGTGAATGCGGTCTGTTGTGTGTGCAGTGAATGCGGTCTGTTGTGTCTGCAGTGAATGTGGTGTGTTGTGTGTGCAGTGAATGTGTTGTGTTGTGTGTGCATTGAATGCGGGGTGTTCTATGTGCAGTGAATGCTGTGTGTTGTGTGTGCAGTGAATGCGGTGTGTTATATGTGCAGTGAATGCGGTCTGTTGTGTGTGCAGTGAATGCGGCGTGTTGTGTGTGCACTGAATGCGGTGTGTTGTGTGTGCAGAGAATGCGGTGTGTTGTGTGTGCAGTGAATGCGGTGTGTTGTGTGTGCAGTGAATGTGTTTAGTGTGCATTGAATACGGTGTGTTGTGTGTGCAGTGAATGCGGTGTGTTGTGTGTGCAGTGAATGTGTTGAGTGTGCAGTGAATGCGGTGTGTTGTGTGTGCAGTGAATGCGGTGTGTTGTGTGTGCAGTGAATGCGGTGTATTGTGTGTGCAGTGAATGCGGTGTGTTGTGTGTGCAGTGAATGCGGTGTATTGTGTGTGCAGTGAATGCAGGGTGTTGTGTGTGCAGTGAATGAGGTGTGTTGTGTGTGCAGTGAATGTGGTGTGTAGTGTGCAGTGAATGCAGGGTGTTGTGTGTGCTGTGAATGCGGTGTGTTGTGTGTGCAGTGAATGCGGTGTGTTGTGTCTGCAGTGAATGCGGTGTGTTGTGTGTGCAGGGAATGCGGTGTGTTGTGTGTGCAGTGAATGCGGTGTGTTGTGTGTGCAGGGAATGCGGTATGTTGTGTGTGCAGTGAAAGTGCTGTGTTGTGTGTGCAGTGAATGCGGTGTATTGTGTGTGCAGTGAATGCGGTGTAATGTGTGTGCAGTGAATGCGGTGTATTGTGTGTGCAGTGAATGCGGTGTAATGTGTGTGCAGTGAATGCGGTGTGTTGTGTGTGCAGTGAATGCGATGTGTTGTGTGTGCAATGAATGCGGTGTGTTGTGTGTGCAGTGAATGCGGTGTGTTGTGTGAGTGCAGTTAATGTGGTGTGTTGTGTGTGCAGTGAATGCGGTGTGTTGTGTGTGCAGGGAATGCGGTGTGTTGTGTGTACTGTGAATGCGATGTGTTGTGTGTGCAGTGAATGCGGTGTGTTGTGTGTGCAGTGAATGCGGGGTGTTCTATGTGCAGTGAATGCATTGTGTTGTGTGTGCAGTGAATGCGGTGTGTTGTGTGTGCAATGAATGCGGTGTGTTGTGTGTGCAGTGAATGCGGTTGTGTTGTGTGTGCAGTGAATGTGGTGTGTTGTGTGTGCAGTGAATGTGGTGTGTTGTGTGAGCAGGAAATGCGGTGTGTTGTGTGTACTGTGAATGCGATGTGTTGTGTGTGCAGTGAATGTGGTGTGTTGTGTGTGCAGTGAATGCGGGATGTTCTATGTGCAGTGAATGCGGTGTGTTGTGTGTGCAGTGAATGCGGTGTGTTGTGTGTGCCGTGAATGCGGTCTGTTGTGTGTGCTGTGAATGCGGTGTGTTGTGTGTGCAGTGAATGCGGTGTGTTGTGTGTGCAGTGAATGCTGTGGGTTGTGTGTGCAGTGAATGCGGTGTGTCGTGTGTGCAGTGAATGCGGTGTGTTGCGTGTGCAGTGAATGCGGTGTGTCGTGTGTGCAGTGAATGCGGTGTGTTGTGTGTGCAGTGAATGCGGTGTGTTGTGTGTGCAGTGAATGCGGTGTGTTGTGTGTGCAGTGAATGTGGTGTGTTGTATGTGCAGTGAATGTGGTGTGTTGTGTGTGCATTGAATGCGGGGTTTTCTATGTGCAGTGAATGCGGTGTCTTGTGTGTGCAGTCAATGCGGTGTGTTCTGTGTGCAGAGAATGCGGTGTGTTGTGTGTGCAGTGAATGCGGCGTGTTGTGTGTGCAGTGAATGCGGTGTGTTGTGTGTGAAGTGAATGCGGTGTGTTGTGTGTGCAGTGAATGCGGTGTGTTGTGTGTGCAGTGAATGTGTTGAGTGTGCCGTGAATGCGGTGTGTTGTGTGTGCAGTGAATGCGGTGTGTTGTGTTTGCAGTGAATGTGTTGAGTGTGCAGTGAATGCGGTGTGTTGTGTGTGCAGTGAATGCGTTGTGTTGTGTTTGCAGTGACTGCGGTGTGTTCTGTGTGCACTGAATGCGGTGTGTTGTGTTTGCAGTGAATGCGGTGTATTGTGTGTGCAGTGAATGCAGGGTGTTGTGTGTGCAGTGAAAAGGTGTGTTGTGTGTGCAGTGAATGTGGTTTGTTGTGTGTGCAGGGAATGCGGTGTGTTGTGTGTACTGTGAATGCGGTGTGTTGTGTGTGCAGTGAATGCGGTGTGTTGTGTGTGCAGTGAATGCGGGGTGTTCTATGTGCAGTGAATGCGGTGTGTTGTGTGCGCAGTGAATGCGGTGTGTTGTGTGTGCAGTGAATGCGGTGTGTTGTGTGTGCTGTGAATGCGGTGTGTTGTGTGTGCAGTGAATGCGGTGTGTTGTGTGTGCAGTGAATGTGGTGTGTTGTGTGTGCAGTGAATGCGGTGTGTCGTGTGTGCAGTGAAAGCGGTGTGTTGTGTGTGCATTGAATGCGGTGTGTTGTGTGTGCAGTGAATGTGGTGTGTTGTGTGTGCAGTGAATGTGGTGTGTTGTGTTTGCATTGAATGTGGGGTGTTCTATGTGCAGTGAATGCGGTGTGTTGTGTGTGCAGTGAATGCGGTGTGTTGTTTGTGCAGTGAATGCGGTGTGTTGTGTGTGCAGTGAATGCGTTGTGTTGTGTGTGCAGTGAATGCGGAGTGTTGTGTGTGCAGTGAATGCGGTGTGTTGTGTGTGCAGTGAATGTGTTGTTTTGAGTGTGCAGTGAATGCGTTGTGTTGTGTGTGCAGTGAATGCGGTGTATTGTGTGTGGAGTGAATGCAGGGTGTTGTGTGTGCAGTGAATGTGGTGTGTTGTTGCGCAGTGAATTCAGGGTGTTGTGTGTGCAGTGAAAGCGGTATTTTGTGTGTGCAGTGAATGCGGTGTGTTGTGTGTGCAGTGAATGCGGTGTATTGTTTGCAGTGAATGCGGTGTGTTGTGTGCAGTGAATGCAGGGTGTTGTGTGTGCTGTGAATGCGGTGTGTTGTGTGTGCAGTGAATGCGGTGTGTTGTGTGTGCAGTGAATGCGGTGCGTTGTGCGTGCAGGGAATGCGGTGTGTTGTGTGTGCAGTGAATGCGGTGTGTTGTGTGTGTGGGGAATGCGGTATGTTTTGTGTGCAGTGAATGTGGTGTGTTGTGTGTGCAGTGAATGCGGTGTATTGTGTGTGCAGTGAATGCGTTGTATTGTGTGTGCAGTGAATGCGGTGTGTTGTGTGTGCAGTGAATGCGGTGTGTTGTGTGTGCAATGACTGCGATGTGTTGTGTGTGCAGTGAATTCGGTGTGTTGTGTGTGCAGTGAATGTGGTGTGTCGTGTGTGCAGTGAATGTGGTGTGTTGTGTGTGCAGGGAATGCGGTGTGTTGTGTGTACTATGAACGCGATGTGTTGTGTGTGCAGTGAATGTGGTGTGTTGTGTGTGCCGTTAATGCGGGGTGATCTATGTGTAGTGAATGCGTTGTGTTGTGTGTGCATTGAATGCGGTGTGTTGTGTGTGCAGTGAATGCGGTGTGTTGTGTATGCTGTAAATGCGGTGTGTTGTGTGTCCAGTGAATGCGGTGTGTTGTGTGTGCAGTGAATGCGGTGTGTTGTGTGTGCAGTGAATGCGGTGTGTCGTGTGTGCAGTGAATGCGGTGTGTTGCGTGTGCAGTGAATGCGGTCTGTTGTGTGTGCAGTGAATGCGGTGTGTTGTGTGTGCAGTGAATGTGGTGTGTTGTGTGTGCAGTGAATGTGGTGTGTTGTGTGTGCATTGAATGCGGTGTGTTCTATGTGCAGTGAACGCGGTGTGTTGTGTGTGCAGTGAATGGGGTGTGTTGTGTGTGCAGTGAATGCGGTGTGTTGTGTGTGCAGTGAATGCGGCGTGTTGTGTGTGCAGTGAATGCGGTGTGTTGTGTGTTTAGTGAATGCGGTGTGTTGTGTGTGCAGTGAATGCGGTGAGTTGTGTGTGCAGTGAATGTGTTGAGTGTGCAGTGAATGCGGTCTGTTGTGTGTGCAGTGAATGCAGTGTGTTGTGTGTCCAGTGAATGTGTTGAGTGTGCAGTGAATGCGGTGTGTTGTTTGTGCAGTAAATGCGTTGTGTTGTGTGTGCAGTGAATGCGGTGTGTTGTGTGTGCAGTGAATGCGGGTTGTTCTATGTGCAGTGAATGCGGTGAGTTGTGTGTGCAGTGAATGCGGTGTGTTGTGTGTGCAGTGAATGCGGTGTGTTGTGTGTGCTGTGAATGCGGTGTGTTGTGTGTGCAGTGAATGCGGTTTGTTGTGTGTGCAGTGAATGCGGTGTGTTGTGTGTGCAGTGAATGCGGTGTGTCGTGTTTGCAGTGAATGCGGTGTGTTGCGTGTGCAGTGAATGCGGTGTGTTGTGTGTGCAGTGAATGCGGTCTGTTGTGTGTGCAGTGAATGCGTTGTGTTGTGTGTGCAATGAATGCGGTGTGTTGTGTGTGCAGTGAATGCGGTTGTGTTGTGTGTGCAGTGAATGTGGTGTGTTGTGTGTGCAGTGAATGTGGTGTGTTGTGTGTGCGGGGAATGCGGTGTGTTGTGTGTACTGTGAATGCGATGTGTTGTGTGTGCAGTGAATGTGGTGTGTTGTGTGTGCAGAGAATGCGGGGTGTTCTATGTGCAGTGAATGCGGTGTGTTGTGTGTGCAGTGAATGCGGTGTGTTATGTGTGCAGTGAATGCAGTGTGTTGTGTGTGCTGTGAATGCGGTGTGCTGTGTGTGCAGTGAATGCGGTGTGTTGTGTGTGCAGTGAATGCGGTGTGTCGTGTGCGCAGTGAATGCGGTGTGTTGCGTGTGCAGTGAATGCGGTGTGTTGTGTGTGCAGTGAATGCGGTGTGTTGTGTGTGCAGTGAATGTGGTGTGTTGTGTGTGCAGTGAATGTGGTGTGTTGTGTGTGCATTGAATGCGGGGTGTTCTATGTGCAGTGAATGCGGTGTGTTGTGTGTGCAGTGAATGCGGTGTGTTGTTTGTGCAGTGAATGCGGTGTGTTGTGTGTGCAGTGAATGCGGCGTGTTGTGTGTGCAGTGAATGCGGTGTGTTGTGTGTGAAGTGAATGCGGTGTGTTGTGTGTGCAGTGAATGCGGTGTGTTGTGTGTGCAGTGAATGTGTTGAGTGTGCAGTGAATGCGGTGTGTTGTGTGTGCAGTGAATGCGGTGTGTTGTGTGTGCAGTGAATGTGTTGAGTGTGCAGTGAATGCGGTGTGTTGTGTGTGCAGTGAATGCGTTGTGTTGTGTGTGCAGTGATTGCGGTGTGTTCTGTGTGCAGTGAATGCGGTGTGTTGTGTGTGCAGTGAATGCGGTGTATTGTGTGTGCAGTGAATGCAGGGTGTTGTGTGTGCAGTGAATGTGGTGTGTTGAGTGTGCAGTGAATGTGGTGTGTTGTGTGTGCAGGGAATGCGGTGTGTTGTGTGTACTGTGAATGCGGTGTGTTGTGTGTGCAGTGAATGCGGTGTGTTGTGTGTGCAGTGAATGCGGGGTGTTCTATGTGCAGTGAATGCGGTGTGTTGTGTGTACTGTGAATGCGGTGTGTTGTGTGTGCAGTGAACGCGGTGTGTTGTGTGTGCTGTGAATGCGGTGTGTTGTGTGTGCAGTGAATGCGGTGTGTTGAGTGTGCAGTGAATGCGGTGTGTTGTGTGTGCAGTGAATGCGGTGTGTCGTGTGTGCAGTGAATGCGGTGTGTTGTGTGTGCATTGAATGCAGTGTGTTGTGTGTGCAGTGAATGTGGTGTGTTGTGTGTGCAGTGAATGTGGTGTGTTGTGTGTGCATTGAATGCGGGGTGTTCTATGTGCAGTGTATGTGGTGTGTTGTGTGTGCAGTGAATGCGGTGTGTTGTTTCTGCAGTGAATGCGGCGTGTTGTGTGTGCAGTGAATGCGGTGTGTTGTGTGTGCAGTGAATGCGGTGTGTTGTGTGTGCAGTGAATGCGGTGTGTTGTGTGTGCAGTGAATGCGGTGTGTTGTTTGTGCAGTGAATGCGTTGTGTTGTGTGTGCAGTGAATGCGGTGTGTTGTGTGTGCAGTGAATGCGGTGTGTTGTGTGTGCAGTGAATGCGGTGTGTTGTGTGTGCAGTGAATGCGGTGTGTTGTTTGTGCAGTGAATGCGGTGTATTGTGTGTGCAGTGAATGCAGGGTGTTGTGTGTGCAATGAATGTGGTGTGTTGTGTGTGCAGTGAATTCAGGGTGTTGTGTGTGCAGTGAATGCGGTATTTTGTGTGCAGTGAATGCGGTGTGTTGTGTGTGCAGTGAATGCGGTGTATTGTGTGCAGTGAATGCGGTGTGTTGTGTGTGCAGTGAATGCGGTGTGTTGTGTGTGCAGTGAATGCGGTGTGTTGTTTGTGCAGTGAATGCGTTGTGTTGTGTGTGCAGTGAATGCGGTGTGTTGTGTGTGCAGTGAATGCGGTGTGTTGTGTGTGCAGTGAATGCGGTGTGTTGTGTGTGCAGTGAAAGCGGTGTTTTGTGTGTGCAGTGAATGCGGTGTATTGTGTGTGCAGTGAATGCAGGGTGTTGTGTGTGCAGTGAATGTGGTGTGTTGTGTGTGCAGTGAATTCAGGGTGTTGTGTGTGCAGTGAATGCGGTATTTTGTGTGTGCAGTGAATGCGGTGTGTTGTGTGTGCAGTGAATGCGGTGTATTGTGTGCAGTGAATGCGGTGTGTTGTGCGCAGTGAATGCAGGGTGTTGTGTGTGCTGTGAATGCGGTGTGTTGTCTGTGCAGTGAATGCGGTGTGTTCTGTGTGCAGTGAATGCGGTGTGTTGTGTGTGCAGTGAATGCGGTGTGTTGTGTGTGCAGTGAATGTGGTGTGTTGTGTGTGCAGTGAATGTGGTGTGTTGTGTGTGCAGGGAATGCGGTGTGTTGTGTGTACTGTGAATGCGGTGTGTTGTGTGTGCAGTGAATGCGGCGTGTTCTATGTGCAGTGAATGCGGTGTGTTGTGTGTGCAGTGAATGCGGTGTGTTGTTTGTGCAGTGAATGTGTTGAGTGTGCAGTGAACGCGGTGTGTTGTGTGTGCAGTGAATGCGGTGTGTTGTGCGTGCAGTGAATGTTTTGAGTGTGCAGTGAATGCGGTGTGTTGTGTGCAGTGAATGCAGGGTGTTGTGTGTGCTGTGAATGCGGTGTGTTGTGTGTGCAGTGAATGCGGTGTTTTGTGTGTGCAGTGAATGCGGTGTGTTGTGTGTGCAGGGAATGCGGTGTGTTGTGTGTGCAGTGAATGCGGTGTGTTGTGTGCAGGGAATGCGGTATGTTGTGTGTGCAGTGAATGTGGTGTATTGTGTGTGCAGTGAATGCGGTGTATTGTGTGTGCAGTGAATGCGGTGTATTGTGTGTGCATTGAATGCGGTGTGTTGTGTTTGCAGTGAATGCGGTGTGTTGTGTGTGCAATGAATGCGGTGTGTTGTGTGTGCAGTGAATGCGGGGTGTGGTGTGTGCAGTGAATGTAGTGTGTTGTGTGTGCAGTGAATGTGGTGTGTTGTGTGTGCAGGGAATGCGGTGTGTTGTGTGTACTGTGAATGCGATGTGTTGTGTGTGCAGTGAATGCGGTGTATTGTGTGTGCAGTGAATGCGGGGTGTTCTATGTGCAGTGAATGCGGTTTGTTGTGTGTGCAGTGAATGCGGTGTGTTGTGTGTGCAGTGAATGCGGTGTGTTGTGTGTGCAGTGAATGCGGTGTGTTGTGTGTGCATTGAATGCGGTGTGTTGTTTGTGCATTGAATGCGGTGTGTTGTGTGTGCAGTTAATGCGGTGTGTCGTGTGTGCAGTGAATGCGGTGTGTTGCGTGTTCAGTGAATGCGGTCTGTTGTGTGTGCAGTGAATGTGGTGTGTTGTGTGTGCAGTGAATGCGGGGTGTTCTATGTGCAGTGAATGCGGTGTGTTGTGTGTGCAGTGAATGCGGTGTGTTGTGTGTGCAGTGAATGCGGTGTGTTGTGTGTGCATTGAATGCGGTGTGTTGTGTGTGCAGTGAATGCGGTGTGTTGTGTGTGCAGTTAATGCGGTGTGTCGTGTGTGCAGTGAATGCGGTGTGTTTCGTGTGCAGTGAATGCGGTCTGTTGTGTGTGCAGTGAATGCATTGTGTTGTGTGTGCAGTAAATGTGGTGTGTTGTGTGTGCAGTGAATGCGGGGTGTTCTATGTGCAGTGAATGCGGTGTGTTGTGTGTGCAGTGAATGCGGTGTGTTGTGTATGCAGTGAATGCGGTGTGTTGTTTGTGCAGTGAATGCGGCGTGTTGTGTGTGCAGTGAATGTGGTGTGTTGTGTGTGCAGTGAATGTGTCGAGTGTGCAGTGAATGCGGTGTGTTGTGTGTGCAGTGAATGCGGTGTGTTGTGTGTGCATTGAATGCGGTGTGTCGTGTGTGCAGTGAATGTGGTGTGTTGTGTGTGCAGTGAATGTGGTGTGTTGTGTGTGCATTGAATGCGGGGTGTTCTATGTGCAGTGAATGCGGTGTGTTGTGTGTGCAGTGAATGCGGTGTGTTGTTTGTGCAGTGAATGCGGTGTGTTGTGTGTGCAGTGAATGCGGCGTGTTGTGTATGCATTGAATGCGGTGTGTTGCGTGTGCAGTGAATGCGGTGTGTTGTGTGTGCAGTGAATGCGGTGTGTTGTGTGTGCAGTGAATGTGTTGAGTGTGCAGTGAATGCGGTGTGTTGTGTGTGCAGTGAATGCGGTGTGTTGTGCGTGCAGTGAATGTGTTGAGTATGCAGTGAATGCGGTGTGTTGTGTGTGCAGTGAATGCGGTGTGTTGTGTGTGCAGTGAATGCGGTGTGTTGTGTGTGCAGTGAATGCGGTGTATTGTGTGTGCAGTGAATGCGGTGTGTTGTGTGTGCAGTGAATGCGGTGTGTTGTGTGTGCAGTGAATGCAGGGTGTTGTGTGTGCAGTGAATGTGGTGTATTGTGTGTGCAGTGAATTCAGGGTGTTGTGTGTGCAGTGAATGCGGTATTTTGTGTGTGCAGTGAATGCGGTGTGTTGTGTGTGCAGTGAATGCGGTGTATTGTGTGCAGTGAATGCGGTGTGTTGTGTGCAGTGAATGCAGGGTGTTGTGTGTGCGTGAATGCGGTGTGTTGTGTGTGCAGTGAATGCGGTGTGTTGTGTGTGCAGTGAATGCGGTGTGTTGTGTGCGCAGTGAATGCGGTCTGTTATGTGTGCAGGGAATGCGGTATGTTGTGTGTGCATTGAATGTGGTGTATTGTGTGTGCAGTGAATGCGGTGTATTGTGTGTGCAGTGAATGCGGTGTATTTTGTGTGCATTGAATGCGGTGTGTTGTGTTTGCAGTGAATGCGGTGTGTTGTGTGTGCAATGAATGCGGTGTGTTGTGTGTGCAGTGAATGCGGTGTGTTGTGTGTGCAGTGAATGTGGTGTGTTGTGTGTGCAGTGAATGTGGTGTGTTGTGTGTGCAGGGAATGCGGTGTGTTGTGTGTACTGTGAATGCGATGTGTTGTGTGTGCAGTGAATGCGGTGTGTTGTGTGTGCAGTGAATGCGGGGTGTTCTATGTGCAGTGAATGCGGTGTGTTGTGTGTGCAGTGAATGCGGTGTGTTGTGTGTGCAGTGAATGCGGTGTGTTGTGTGTGCATTGAATGCGGTGTGTTGTGTGTGCAGTGAATGCGGTGTGTTGTGTGTTCAGTTAATGCAGTGTTTCGTGTTTGCAGTGAATGCGGTGTGTTGCGTGTGCAGTGAATGCGGTCTGTTGTGTGTGCAGTGTATGCGTTGTGTTGTGTGTGCAGTGAATGTGGTGTGTTGTGTGTGCAGTGAATGCGGTGTGTTGTGTGTGCAGTGAATGTGGTGTGTTGTGTGTGCAGTGAATGTGGTGTGTTGTGTGTGCAGTGAATGTGGTGTGTTGTGTGTGCAGTGAATGCGGTGTGTTGTGTGTGCAGTGAATGTGGTGTGTTGTGTGTGCAGTGAATGTGGTGTGTTGTGTGTGCAGTGAATGTGTTGAGTGTGCAGTGAATGCGGTATGTTGTGTGTGCAGTGAATGCGGTGTGTTGTGTGTGCAGTGAATGTGTTGTGTGTGCAGTGAATGCGGTGTGTTGTGTTTGCAGTGAATGCGGTGTGTTGTGTGTGCAGTCAATGCGGTGTGTTGTGTATGCAGTGAATGCGGTGTGTTGTGTGTGCAGTGAATGCGGTGTGTTGTGTGTGCAGTGAATGTGTTGAGTGTGCAGTGAATGCGGTGTGTTGTGTGTGCAGTGAATGCGGTGTGTTGTGCGTGCAGTGAATGTGTTGAGTATGCAGTGAATGCGGTGTGTTGTGTGTGCAGTGAATGCGGTGTGTTGTGTGTGCAGTGAATGCGGTGTGTTGTGTGTGCAGTGAATGCGGTGTATTGTGTGTGCAGTGAATGCGGTGTGTTGTGTGTGCAGTGAATGCGGTGTGTTGTGTGTGCAGTGAATGCGGTGTGTTGTGTGTGCAGTGAATGCAGGGTGTTGTGTGTGCAGTGAATGTGGTGTATTGTGTGTGCAGTGAATTCAGGGTGTTGTGTGTGCAGTGAATGCGGTATTTTGTGTGTGCAGTGAATGCGGTGTGTTGTGTGTGCAGTGAATGCGGTGTATTGTGTGCAGTGAATGCGGTGTGTTGTGTGCAGTGAATGCAGGGTGTTGTGTGTGCTGTGAATGCGGTGTGTTGTGTGTGCAGTGAATGCGGTGTGTTGTGTGTGCAGTGAATGCGGTGTGTTGTGTGCGCAGTGAATGCGGTCTGTTATGTGTGCAGGGAATGCGGTATGTTGTGTGTGCATTGAATTTGGTGTATTGTGTGTGCAGTGAATGCGGTGTATTGTGTGTGCAGTGAATGCGGTGTATTTTGTGTGCATTGAATGCGGTGTGTTGTGTTTGCAGTGAATGCGGTGTGTTGTGTGTGCAATGAATGCAGTGTGTTGTGTGTGCAGTGAATGCGGTGTGTTGTGTGTGCAGTGAATGTGGTGTGTTGTGTGTGCAGTGAATGTGGTGTGTTGTGTGTGCAGGGAATGCGGTGTGTTGTGTGTACTGTGAATGCGATGTGTTGTGTGTGCAGTGAATGCGGTGTGTTGTGTGTGCAGTGAATGCGGGGTGTTCTATGTGCAGTGAATCCGGTGTCTTGTGTGTGCAGTGAATGCGGTGTGTTGTGTGTGCAGTGAATGCGGTGTGTTGTGTGTGCATTGAATGCGGTGTGTTGTGTGTGCAGTGAATGCGGTGTGTTGTGTGTTCAGTTAATGCAGTGTTTCGTGTTTGCAGTGAATGCGGTGTGTTGCGTGTGGAGTGAATGCGGTCTGTTGTGTGTGCAGTGTATGCGTTGTGTTGTGTGTGCAGTGAATGTGGTGTGTTGTGTGTGCAGTGAATGCGGTGCGTTGTGTGTGCAGTGAATGTGGTGTGTTGTGTGTGCAGTGAATGTGGTGTGTTGTGTGTGCAGTGAATGTGGTGTGTTGTGTGTGCAGTGAATGCGGTGTGTTGTGTTGCAGTGAATGTGGTGTGTTGTGTGTGCAGTGAATGTTTTGTGTTGTGTGTGCAGTGAATGTGTTGAGTGTGCAGTGAATGCGGTATGTTGTGTGTGCAGTGAATGCGGTGTGTTGTGTGTGCAGTGAATGTGTTGTGTGTGCAGTGAATGCGGTGTGTTGTGTTTGCAGTGAATGCGGTGTGTTGTGTGTGCAGTCAATGCGGTGTGTTGTGTGTGCAGTGAATGCGGTGTGTTCTGTGTGCAGTAAATGCGGGGTGTTGTGTGTGCAGTGAATGTGTTGAGTTTGCAGTGAATGCAGATGGACTTTTCAGGGGAGCTACACTGTATCTAACAATCATCATGTGCTCAGTGCGCACTATCTCCTCTTTGCTTAGAAATTCCACAACCTCAGCAAGGGCAAGCTCTTGGGATGGTTTAAGTGAGCTTGCGGAGGGAGCACAGGTCTGGGGAGTGTGTGTCAGGTGTGGAAGACATAGGGCAGAATTTTGCTCCCATCAGGCAGATGGGTCGCAAAGCCAACCGCGCAATCGGGCCCCGGCATGGATTTCACTCTGGCTGGCCAATTAGCAGCCAGACAGTATGAAACGTGGGCTGCAGTGCTCAGAGCTGCCTGTGTGGGGGCGGGAGGAGCGGGTGGAGCGCAAGCCCGGAAGTGTACTCATGCGTGGGGGTGTGCGCAATAAAACCTCCCTCAGGTACAGAGCTGCCTCAGGGAGCTGAAGATTTTTAACAATAAAAGTAAAGATACTAAAAGTAATGAAAACATGTCTCCTCATGCGACTCTATCACATGAGCAGGGGCATGTTAAATATGAGTGTTAAAAGTTTTAAATTTTTTTAAAATCACTGGTCGAAACCTCATCCCACCCGTGGATGAAGTTTCGCCAAAAATGCAAAGGCCGCTTGGCCTTTTCACCCGCCCAGCAACCAGACGGCTGGACGGGTAGCGAAAAATTTGAGTCAGTTAATTGATTAAGGCCCTTAACAGGCCGCTTAATTGTTGACAGGCGCACTACCGACTCCCGCACGCCCGCCGACTGAAATATCGTGTGAGAGCACAATGACGTTGGGACGCTCGCCCGAGGTCATCGCGCGTCATTTTACGCTCGTTCGGGTCAGGCGCATGCCCGCCCAATGAGCGAAAGCTTCTGCCCATCGTTGGCGACTGAATACGGGCAGACTGTTGCCATCCTGTGGCCTCACGTGTCCACTTCACAGTTCTGACCCCTTAGAGCCCAATCACTATATTGCAAGAATTAGCATACAGAGGAATTCTTCCTGTTACGTTTACAGCCTCGCTTATCATTAATAACCAGATGAAATCTACCTCTCCTCCACTCCAAGTTGTATAAATGTGGCTTGTATTCCCTTGAGTGTAGAAGAACGAAAGTTGTTCTGATCGAGCTGTTTAGCCTGTTAAGAAGTTTTAATAGTAGATACAGCAAAATTATTTCCGCTTGTTGGGGAGATTAGGACAAGTGGACACAGTCTAAAACTTAGAGCCAGTCCTTTCAGGAATGAAATTAGGAAATACTTCTTCCCAAAAAGTATGGTAGAAGTTCAGAACTCTCTTCTGCCAGCAGCAACTGATAGCTAGATAAAAGCAAAATACTGCAGATGCTGGAAATCGGAAACAAGAACAAAAATAGCTGGAAAAACTCAGCAGGTCTGACAGCATCTGTGGAGAGGAACACAGTTGACGTTTCGAGTCCGTATGACTCTTCAACAGAACTAAGGAAAAATAGAAATGAGGTGAAATATAAGCTGGTAGAGTGGGGTGGGACAGGTAGAGCTGGATAGAGGGCCAGTGATAGGTGGAGGCAAAGAAGAGATTGCCAAAGATGTCACAGACAAAAGGACAAAGGGGTGTGGACGGTGGTGATATTATCTAAGGAATGTGCTAATGGTGACATTAAGGGTAGAAAGCAGGACAAGCAAGTGACAAATGGCCCTTGTGGGGGGTGGGGTGGGGGGAAGGGATCGAAACGGGCTAAAAGGTGGAGGTAAAACGATAGGTCGAAATAAATTTTAAAATAGGTGGGAAAAGAAAAATATATTTTAAAAATTATAAATTATTAGAAAAAGGGGGATCAGAAAGGGGGTGGGGATGGAGGAGAGAGTTCATGATCTGAAGTTGTTGAACTCAATGTTAAGTCCGGAAGGCTGTAAATTGCCTAGTCGGAAGATGAGGTGCTATTCCTCCAGTTTGCGTTGAGCTTCACTGGAACATTGCAGCAGGCCAAGGACAGACATGTGGGCATGAGAGCAGGGTGGTGTGTTGAAATGGCCCTCTATCCAGCTCTATCTGTCCCACCCCCCTCAACCAGCTTATATTTCACCTCATTTCTATATTTCCTTAGTTCTGATGAAGAGTCATACTGACTCAAAACATTAACTGTGTTCCTCTTTGCAGATGCTGTCAGACCTGTTGAGTTTTTCCAACTATTTTTGTTTTTGTTGCAACTGATACTAGGTCAATTGCTCATTTTAAAACTGAGACTGGTGGATTTTTGTTAGCCATTGGTATTAAAACAGGAATATTGAGTTGGACCATAGATGAACCATAACCTCATTGGATGGCAGAACAGGCCTGAGGGGCTAAATTGCCTACTCCTGTTCCTATGTTCCTACTTTCGCTGGTGCAGGAAGCATGAACTGGAAGATTGCTCTAGAGAGGGTGCAGAGGAGACATACGGGGAAGTTGCCTGGACTGGAGAATTTTAGTTATGGGGAAAGATTGGATAGGCTGGGAATGTTTTCTTTGAAACAGAGGAAGCTGAGGGGAGATTTAACTGAAATGTTCAAAATTATGAGGGGTCTGGATAGGTGAACAAGAAGGCCCTACTCCCCCTGAATGAAGGGTCCATAACGAGGGGGCATAGTAAGGGGTGGCAGGTTTAGAGGAGATTTGAAGGGGAACATTTCACCCAGTGGGTGATGAGGATCTGAAAGAGTGGTAGAAGCAGAAACCCTCACAACACCTGGATATGTAACTAAAGTGCGGTAACCGACAAGGCTACAGACCATGAGCTGGAAAATGGAATTAAGTTGGATGGCTCCTCAACGCCCAGGGTGGACACAATAGGCTGAATGGCCTCCTTCTGTGCTATAAATTTTGTTGATTCTATGAATAACAACTGCATTTAGATAGTACCTTTCACATGGTCAAAAGTCCCAAACCACAGGAGCATTATTAGACGAATTTAAGACAGAGCAACATGAGGAGTTATGAGAAGGTGTAACTAAAAGCTCGGCCAAAAAAATAGGTGTTAAGGAGCAGTTAAAGCAAGAAAGAGAGGTAAGAGGTGGAGAGGCTTAGAGAGGAATTCCAGTACTTAAGGCCTAAGCAGCTGAAGATGCATCCCAAAATAGTAGAACAATGAAAGTTGGTCATGCGCAAGAGACCAGAATTGGAGGAATGCAGAGATCTCAGAGGGCTGTAGGTTAACATAAGAACATAAGAAATAGGAGCAAGGGTAGACCACAGGGCCCATCGAGCCTGCTCCGCCATTCAATAAGACCATGACTGAACTTGGGCTTCAACTCCATTTTTCCATTCACTCCCCATATCCCTTAATTCGAGAGACCAAAAATCTGTCTATCCCAGCCTTAAATATATCCAATAATGAAGCATCTACAACCCCTGGTTCAAAGGTCAAAACCCGTTGAGTAAAAAAATTTCTCCGCATCTCAATCCTGAATGATCGGCTCCACATCTTGAGACTGTGCCCCTGTGTTTTAGATTCCCTGACCAACAGAAACAATCTCTCAGTGTCCAGCCTATCAAGCCCCTTCAGAATTTTGTAGATTTCAATAAGATTGCCTTGCATTCTTCTAAACTCCAGAGAATATAAGCCCAGTTTACTCAGCCTCTCATCATAGGACAACCCCCTCATACCAGGGACCAGGTTAGTGAAGCTTCGCTGTATTGCCTCCAATGCAAGTATATCTTTTCTTAAATATGGAGACCGAAACTCCACAAAGTACTCCAGACGTGGTCTCACCAAAACCCTGTACAACTGTAGCAAGACTTCTTTAATCTTGTATTCCAATCTCCTTGCAATAAAGGCCAACATGACATTTCCTTCCTAAATGCTTGCTGCAATTCATGCTAACTTTCTGCTTCTTTGTACAAGCACACCCAAGTTTCTTTGAATACCAGCACTTTTAAAGTCTCTCACGTTTTAAAAAATATTCTTTTTTATTCTTATGACCAAAGTGAATAACTTACACTTCCCTATATTATACTCCATCTGCCATCTTGTTGCCCACTCACCTAACCTGTCAATATCTCTTTGCAGCCTCTTTGTATCCTCCTCACAGCTTCCCGTTGCACCTAGTTTGATATAATCGGCAAATTTAGATCCATTACTCTCAGTCTCTTCATCTAATTCATTAATGTAGATCATAAATAGCTGAGACCCCAGCACTCACCCTTGCGGCACTTCACTATTCACTGCCTGCCAACTTGAAAAAGCCCCATTTATGCCAGCTGTCTGCTTTATATCTGTTAACCAATCCTCTATCAGAGCTAATATATTATCCCCAACTCCATGAGCCCTTATTTTGCCTATTAGCCTTTTATGCAGCACATTATCGAATGCCTTTTGTGAAATCCAGGTATAGTACATCAACTAGTTCCCCTTTATCTACCCTAATAGTTACATCCTCAAAGTCGGAGGGGGTTACAGAACCAGTGAGAGGTGAGGCCATGAATTGAGGATTTCTTTTTTTAAATAAGAGGGACATGATCTTAAAATTTGTGTTAGGCCAATTAGAAGAAAAATCAGAAGTCCTTTTTCACACAAATGGCAGTAGAAGTCTAGAACTCTCTCTCCCATTATGGCGCAGTTGATGGAGCAATTGGAGCTTTAAAAACATAGATCACTTTGGGTTAGGTAAGGATATCGAGAGATATGGAGCAAAGGCAGGAAACATATGTAAATGAATGGTGGAGCAGGCCCAACAAAAGGAATTATTTCTCCTGTTTATCATTTTCCTGTATCCTCGCACCTCACTACACCAGATACTGTGACTTCAATAACCAATGGCCCAAATAGCTCATCTACACAGTTTCTAACATTCTGCATTAATTTCTAGCTGGGTGTTATTCTGATTATCACCACTTTGTTTTAAGGGGTAGCCATATGTTAACACAGGCACTGCTGTGAACGTACATTTAAAGGTTAACTTCTGTTTGTTGGGAGCGTGTGAAACTGTAAGTAATCAGTTCTCACACTGAATCAAATACAGAGGCTATTAGTTAAGGTATTTAATCAAAGTGTTCTAGACTGATTAATTTCAAGGCTATTCTGGACAAACTGCCATGTTTTATAAGGGCGATGGATACCCTGTAAGGCCTTTACCATGGTTCATTGGTAGCCCTCACCTCTCAGACAAAAAGATGTGTCTTCAAGTCTCGCTCCAAACACTTGAACACATAAGCTTGAATTTTCGTTCCCAGATTGGGAGTGCAGAGTTGGGACAATTCCCAACTCTACAAACCCGACCCGGAAGAAAGTATCCTGGAAAGTTGGATTTTCAGTCCAGGGGGCAGGTGAAAATGGGAGTCACAGCAGGAGACCCTGGAACAAGTACGGAGACTGCCGAATGTGGAAGTTGGCTGGGCGGAAGGTCTGCTTTGGTGCACTGGCACTGTGTCCAAGTATTAAAAAAAGTCAATAAAACATAAAACATTCCTCCCTCACTACCTGCACACATGCCCCATTCATGCTAACCCATGGCAACTCATGCCCCCACACACCCCTCATGGCCCCTCAAAACCTCTATGACAACCTATGCCCTCCTCCCCATCCCCATGGCCCCTCATACCCTCCAAGTCAACCTATTCATCGCACCCACTCCCCATAGCCCCTCATACCAACCTATGCCCCCCACCCACCCCCATGGCTATTTATAGCCCCTATGCCAACTTATTGCCAACCCATCCCCCCACCCACCGCCCCCCACCTCCATGGTCCTTACAGCTACCATACAACTCACCCAGTATCCACCATGATCAGACCTCTAGACCCATGCTGAGATGAGACAAAATAAAGCTCTTAAATGCTTATTGTAGACTTTATTTTTTTTAAAAACACTCTCATTCATTCAATACTCATTCACTATGTTTAAATTCCCTCAAATACATAATCCCTTATAAAACCAAATATTTAATTCAAGTGCTTAATCCCTTATAAATAAAAATATTGGAATTCATAATCCCACTTCAAAGAGTTTATAACCACTTGTAGCTGTCAATCAAACTGTGAAATGGCAGGCACCCCACTGTGATAATAGACTGTCATGAAATCAGTCATGCAGCACTAATCCAGAAATAATACCCTTCAGGCTTATATCAACAGACAGAGTGAAATAGTATGCAATGGTATTTTTTAACACTCCACACAATCTTTTCAAAGATTTAAAGGGCAGGAGTTTGAAATACCTTGAGAGTTTGACAGTTGCTTTTAACAGTTGCTATTGACAGTTCCTTTTGACATTTCTGACAGTTCCTTTAGACAATTCATTTGACAGTTCCAATGAGTTTATGCACCTTTTACATACATCCATGTCCACTTTTGCAAACCCCAAAGGGCATCTTACTTCATACAAAGGGCACCTCACCTCCCCAAAGTTATCCTGGGACCATGTCCAAAGGGGTACCCTACCACTCCAAAAGGGTACCCCACCTTTCTAAAGGACTCTACAAAGTTTAGATCTGCTCCTACCAGGCCTCATGTTTCCCACTCCTGGCTAACAAAAATCAGAAACGACCGGAAGCAGCAGCTGTTTTATATGTGCAGTTGCCTCTGTGAAATGTGCATACGCAAATCCCGACCTGCTCCCATTCCTGACCCCGTGAACATGGTAGGAGCTGTGTTCGGGGGCAGGACTCTCAGATTTCGGCATCCTCCGCCATTTGCGCAATGATGGAGAGGCTCTCCATCATTGCGGAAGTCCATGCCATAATCTTAGTTTATTGACTCACCTGAAAGACAGCACCTCTGACAATGCACTATTCCTTCAGCGCACCACTGAAATGTCAGTGTTGGTACTGACTATATCAGCAGTCAGTACTATACAATGGGCTCAAGTCGCCAGAATGGGATTTGAAATCACCTTCTGGCTCAGAGATGTGAGATCTACCCACTGAGACACAGCTAATCCCTGATAGGGTAAGCACCTGTCCTCATAAAACATGGCACATCAGTTTGTCCTGAATAGCCATTACTGTGCTAAATTCAGGTGCCATGTTCCCTGCATTAAAAGTCACTATTATTCAATAGTATCCATTGGCTGTAAAGCCCTTTAGAACATCCTGAGGTCATGAAAAGCACCACAAAAATGCATATTCTTTTCTTTATATTTTTCACCAATTTTTATGCATATTCACCTCTTTTGGGCAATTTTTTTTAGTGAATTGTGGAATCAGAAATTTTTCCACAGAAGGAGGCCAATTGGCCCAACATGTCCTTATTGGTCGTAAAAGAGCTATCCAGCCTAATCTTACTTGCCACCTCTAGTTCCCTATCCCTGTAGATTACAGTATTTCAAGTGCATGTTCAAGACTTTTTACATGTGGCGAGGGTTTCTGATTCCCAGCCCTTTCGGCAGTGAGTTCCAGATCCCCAACTCGCTCTGGCTGAAAACCATTTCTCCTCAACTCCTCTCTAATCCTTCTACCAATTACTTTCAATTCATGCCCCTGTTTATTGATGTCTTTGCTAAAGGTTCTGGATCCTTCATAGCTGCTATATCTAGGTCCCTCTTAATTTTACACATTTTAATTAAATCGCCCCTTAATCTCCTCTGTTCCAAAGAAAACATTCAGTTTATTCAATCTTTCATCATAGCTTAAAGTTTGCATTCTTGGTAACATCCTCATAAATCTCCTCAGTACACTCTCTAGTACGATCACATCCTTTTCATAGCGTGGAGATGAGAACTGCAAAGCGTAATCTAAGCATTCGGTGTTGTAGCAGTAATAGCTGGATTAGTAATCCAGGGGCCCTGATTTATGCTCTGGGAACATGGGATAAAATCTTGGCCTCCTCCTGAGGTCTCCAGCATTGCAGATGCCAGTCGTCAGCCAATTCGATGCACTCCATGTGATATCAACAAAGGGCTGGAGGCACTGGATGCTGCAAAGGCTATGGCGCCTGACAACATTCCAGCAATAGTACTGAAGACTATACTCCAGAACAAGCTGCACCCCTAGCCAAGCTGTTCCAGTACAGCTACAACACTGGCATCTGCCCGGCAATGTGGAAAATGGCCCAAATATGTCCTGCACACAAAAAGCAGGACAAACCCAACCCAGCCAATTACTGGCCCTGCAGACTGCTCTCGATCATTAGCAAAGTGATGGAAGGTGTCTTTGACATTGCTATCAAGCAGCGCTTACTCAGAAGTAACCTGGTCACTGGCACTTAGTTTGGGTTCTGCCAGGGCCACTCAGCTCCTGACCTCATTACAGGCTTAATCCAAACATGGACAGAAGAGCTGAACTCTAGAGGTGTGGTGAGAGTGATTGCCCTTGGTATCAAGGCCACATTTGACCAAGTGTGGCATCAAGTCGCCCTAGCAAAACTGGAGTCAATGGGAATTGGGGGAAAATTCTCCACTGGTTAGAGTCATACACAAAGGAACATGTTTGTCGTTGTTGGAGGTCAATCATCTCAGTTCCAGGGCATCACTGCAGGAGATCCTCAGGGTAGTGTCCTCGGACAAACCATCTTCAGCTGCTTCATCAATGACCTTCCCTCCATCATAAGGTCAAAAGTGAGGATGTTTGTTGATGAGTGCACAATGTCCAGCACCATTCACGACATCTCAGATACTGAAGCAGTCCATGTCCAGTTGCAGCAAGACCTGGACATCATTCCGGCTTGGGCTGATAAGTGGCATGTCATATTCGTGCCACATAAGTGCCAGGCAATGGCCACCTCCAACAAGAGAGAATCCAATCATCTTCCTTTGACATTCAATAGCATTACCATCGTTGAATCCTTCAGTACCAACATTCTGAGGGTTACCACTAACCAGAAACTAAACTGGACCAACCACATAAATACTGTGGCTATAAGAGCAGGTCAGAGGCTGGGAATTCCGCAGCAAGTAACTCACCTCCTGGCTCCCCAAAGCCTGTCCACCATCTACAAGACACAAGTCAGGAGTGTGATGTAATACTGTCCACTTGCCTGGATGAGTGCAGCTCAAACAACACTCAAGAAGCTCGACACCATCCAGGACAAAGCAGTCCGCTTGATTGGCACCCTATCCACAAACATTCATTCCCTCCACCACCGAAGCACAGTAGCAGCAGTGTGTACTATCTACAAGATGTACTGCCACAACTCGCCAAGGCTCCATTGACAGCACCTTCCAAACCAGCGAGCTCTACCATCTAGAAGGACAAGGGCAGCAAATGCAAGGGAACACTGCCACCTGCAAGTTCCCCACCAAGCCACGCACCATCCTGACTTGGAAATATATCGCCGTTCCTTCACTGTCACTGGGTCAAAATCCTGGAACTCCCTCCCTAACAGCACTGTGGGTGTACCCACACCACATTGACTGCAGCAGATTTTGAAGGTAGCTCACCAATACCTTTTCAAGGGCAATTAGGGATGGGCAATAAATGCCGGCCTATCCAACAACACCCATCTCCCGTGAAATAATAGAAAATATCCAACCCTGGCAGCTGGTAGAATTTAAATTCAATCGTTTAATAAACATAGAATTAAAAACAAAACTTGTGTCAGTAATGGTGACCGTAAAACTATTGTTTTGTCATAAAACTTACCTAGTTCACTGATGTCCTTTAAGGAAAGGAAATCTGCTGTCCTTACCCAGTAGCCTACATGTGACTCCAAACCCCAGCAATGTGGTTGACTATTAACTACCCTCTGAAATGGCCTAGCAAGCCACTAAATCATGTCAAACTACTGCTGAAAAATCAATGAGAATAAAACCGGAGAGACAGCTCACCATTGACTTAACCACGGGAAATGACAATGGCGTACCCTGCTCAGTCAAACTTGCAAGTTCCTCCTGAGTAACATCTGGGGATTTGTGCCAAAATTAGGAGAGCTGTACCATAGACCAGTCAAAGAACAGCCTGACATAGTTATATTCACCAAATCATATCTCAAAGCCAAAGTCCCAGACTCCTCAATCACCATTTCTGGATACGTCCTGTCCCACTGGCAGGAAAGACCCACCAGAGATGCTGGCACATTGACATGCAGTCAGAGGGAGTTGCCTTGGAAGTCTTCAACATTGAATTCAAACCTCATGAATTCTCATATCATCAGGTCAAATATGGGCAAGGAAACTTACTGCTGATAACCCTTTAATGACCTCCCTTAACTGATGAATCAGCACTCCTCCTTGTTGAACAGTACTTGAAAGAAGCATTGAGGCTAGCAAGGGGGCAGAGAGTACTCTAAATGGGAGACTTCAATGCCCATCACCAAGATTGGCTCAAAAACACCACTAGTTAATTTCTGAAGGACATAGCTGTTAAACTAGACCTAGGGCAGGCGGCGAGGGAGCCAATAGGTGTGAAACACCTACTTGACCTCATCCTCACCAATCTAGCTGACATAGAAGCATCTGTCCATGACAGTATTGTTTGGAGCGAACAGCAACACAGTACTTGTGGAGACTAATTCCCATCTTCACAGTGAGGATACTATCTTGCATGTTGCGTGGTGCTACCACCACGCTAGATGGGATAGACTCAGAACAGATCAAGTAGTACAAAACTGGGCATCCATGAGGTGCTGGGGGCTATCAATGGCAGCAGAATTCTATCCAACCACAATCTGTGACCTCATGGACTTGTATATCCCTTACTCTACCATTACCATCAAGCCAGTGATGAACTCTAAATCATGAAGAGTGCAGGGGAGTATGCCAGGACCAGCAGCAGGCATACCTAAAAATGAGGCACCAACCTGGTGAAGCTACAACACAGGACTAATGCAGATAAACAGCAGAAGCAGCAGACGATAGATCCCACAATCAACAGATTAGATCAAAGCTCTGCAGTCCTGCCATATCCAGTCTGGAATGTTGGAAGTTCCGTTAACATCTCTATTCTCTTTGATGTGGAAGCCCAGCAAGTCAGTGCAAAACAAAAGGCCGAAGCATTTGCAACCATCTTCAGGCAAAATTGCCAAGTGGATGATCCATCTGACCCTTCTCTTCCAGCATCACAGGTGACAGTCTTCAGCCAATTTGCTTTATTTCTCTTGGTATCAAGAAACAGCTGAAGGCAAAGACTATGGGCCCTGACAACATCCTGCCAATAGCACTGAAGATTTATGCTCCAGAACTAGCTGAGCACCTTGCCAAGTTATTCCAGTACAGCTACAAAACTGGCATCTACCTGATAATGTGGAAAATCGCCCAGGTGTGTTCTGTTGACAAAAGAAAGGACAAATCATACCAGCCAGTTACCACCCTATTAGTCTACTCTCGATCATCAGTAAAGTGATGAAAGGTATCATCGATAGTGCTATCAAGTGGCACTTACACAGCAATAACTTGCCCACTGATGCTCAGGCTGGCTTCTGCCAGAGTAGTTCAGTTCCAGATCGCATTACAACCTTGGACTAAACATGGACAAAAGAGCTGAATTTAAAATGTGAGGTGAGAGTAACTGTCTTTGGCACCAAGGTAGCATTTGGTTGAGTGTGGTATCAAGGAGCCCTAGCAAAACTGAAGTCTATGGGAATCAGGGGAAAAACTCTCTGCTGGTTGAAGTCATAGCTAACGCAAAGGAAGATGATTGTGGTTAAAAGCAAAAAACTGCGGATGCTGGAAATCCAAAACAAAAAGAAAAATACCTGGAAAAACTCAGCAGGTCTGACAGCATCTGCGGAGAGGAACACAGTTAACATTTTGAGTCCATATGACTCTTCAACAGAACTAAGGAAAAATAGAAAAGAGGTGAAACATAAGCTGGTTTAAGAGGGTGGGGGGTGCGTTGGGACAAGTAGAGCTGGATAGAGGGCCAGTGATAGATGGAGATAACCAAAAGATGTCATAGACAAAAGGACAAAGAGGTGTTGAAGATGGTGATACTATCTAAGGAATGTGATAATAGGTGACATTAAGGGTAGAAAGCAGGACAAGCAAGGTACAGATAGCCCTAGTGGGGGTGGGGAAGGGGGGAGGGATCGAAATAGGCTAAAAGGTAGAGATAAAACAATGGATGGAAATACATTTAAAAATAATGGAAATAGGTGGGAAAAGAAAAATCTATATAAATGATTGGGAAAAGGGGGGATCGGAAAGGGGTGGGGATGGAGGAGAGAGTTCATGATCTAAAATTGTTGAACTCAATTTTCAGCCTGGAAGGCTGTAAAGTGCCTAGTCGATTGTGCTAGATGATTGTGGTTGTGGAGGTCAATCATCTCAGTCCTAAAACGTCACTGCAAGAGTTCCTTCAGGTAGTGTTCTCGGCGCAACCATCTTCAGCTGCTTCATCAGTGACTTTCCTTCCATCATAAGGTCAGAAGCGGGAATGTTCACTGATGATTGCTCAATGTTCAGAACCATTCGCAATTCCTCAGATACTGGGGAGTCCTGTCCACATGCAGCAAAACCTGGACAACATTTGGGCTTGGGATGATAAGTGGCAAGTTACATTCATGCTGCACAAGTGCCAGACACTGACAATCTCCAACAAGAGAGAATCCAACAATTTCCCCTTGACATTCAATGGCATTACCATCCCGGAATCTCCAGCCATCAACATTCTGGTGGTTACCATGGCCAGAAGCATAACTGATTCAGTCATACAAATACTGTGGCTACAAAGGCAGGCCAGAGGCTGGAAATTCTACCAGATAGAAGGACAAGGACAGCACACACAAGGAAACACCACCATCTACAAATTCCCCTCCAAGCCACATACAATCCTGGCTTGGAATTATATAGCCATTCCTTCACTGTCGCAGGGTCAAGAAGCCCTTCCTAACAGCACTGTGGGTGTACCTACATCAGATGGACTGCAGTGGTTCAAGAAGGTGACTCACCACCACCTTCTCAAAGGAAATTAGGGATTGGCAACGAATGTTAGCCTTGCTAGCAATGCTCATATCCCATGAAAGAATGTTTAAAATTCTAGATGTGGCCTAGCTCGTGTTTTAGACAGTTCCAGCATTACCACCCTTTTCTTATAATCTATACCTCAGCAAATAGAGTAGAGTCGTATTAGCCATCTTATCTACATGTCCTACATTTAGAAACCTGTGGACATGCATTCCAAAGTCCCTTCGTTTCTCTACCATATACTATATATTCTTTTGCCTTGTTTGCCCTCCTCAAATGTATTACCTCACAATTCTCCAAATTGAATTCCATTTGCCACTTTTCTGTCCACCTAACCAGTCTTAATATCTTCCTGCAGCTTTCTTCCTCACTATCAACCATGGAGCCAGTTTTTGTATCATCTGCAAACTTTTTAATCTACATTTAAGTCTAAATCATTGATATTCACCACAAAAAACTAGGGGCCCGGTACTGAGCCCTTTGAAACCCCAGTGGAAACAACCTTTCAGTCACAAAAACACTAATCGACCATTCCCCTTTGCTTCCTGCATCACTGAACTAACTTTGAATCCAACTTGCCACTTTCTCTTGGTTTCCATTCATCTTCTTGATGTGCTTTAACTCCACAGGTACATGTGTCGGGTGAATTGCCTCAGAGCTGCTCTGTGTCTCCCGCTGTAATGTTCTCAGGAGTGTAACCTTTACTCACAGGGATTATGCATGCTTCTGGTGAAGTTATGCAAGAGGAACAGCAGCCTCTCCGAGGAAATTCATGAGTTCTTTGGTGCCTTGCCAGCCAGTGATTCTTCACGTGTCAGTCATGTCAGTCAGGATAAGCAAACTATTCAACTTTTGGGTCATTACTTCCAAGCCCCATCATATCCCCACTCATGTAGTTCCATGAGTGGCTGGTTAGCAACCAAGGAATGGAAATAGACACTGAGGTAAATGGTGGTTCCCTAATGCCACTTGCCTCCTCAGTTGGCATCCAACATGGAATGTTCCTAGCCTGTTTGCCCCAGTGACATTCTACACAAACTGGAGGAATCGTCAAGAGAGCAGTACCTGTAGGGATTTTAGTTCCTGTAAGGATGTGAGGAAGCTTTTTTTTGTCCCATGCTGATCATCATGAGGTAACATCTTCCACATTAGGATGATAGATTTTGTTCACATTAGGATGATCAAAATCCTGGAACTCCCTTCCGAACAGCGCTGTGGGTGTACCTGCACCAGATAGACTGTAGCGATTCAAGAAGGCAGCTCACCACCACCTTCTCAAGGGCAATTAGGGGCTGGGCAATAAATGTCATTCACACCATTGCTTCTGGCTGACATCACCAGGGCGTACACCTCTTCCAGTGATTTACCTCCTCATTATCCCTTTATGAAATGCTGTTATATTATTCCTTCTGCTTGAGATAGCCGATTATACATTTTAGTTCCAACATTTCTATTTTTATCAGGTGGCAAGACCTTCTTAACAAGAACAGAAAGAAAATAAGAACTAGAGAAAGGTCATTTTGACCATGAGCTAAACCATTCAGGCCCAAAATGGCAAAGCACATTTTCACACAATGGTAATAGAATCTGGAATTCACTCCCCCAAAGAGCTGTGAGTGACAGAGGTCGACTGGAGCTTTCAAGCCTGGGATCAATTGATTTTTGATAGGTAAGGGCATCAATAGATATGGAGCTAAGGTGGGAAAATGGAGTTGAGATACAGGTCAGCCATTATCTAATTGAATGGCAGAACAGGCTCAAGATGTTGAATGGCCTCCTCCTTTTCCTAGTGTTCTTGTGTTTCTATGTTCCTTCTCCCTCTGTCCCATTTTCTTGACCTCCATGTGACTCTGACAGAACTATTGTCAATAATCAAATAAAACTTTAGAATTCTCTACCGTAGGGAACTGTGGATGCTTAGGCGATATGTATATTCAATACTGAAGTCAATAAATTTTTGGACTTGAGAGTATTGCTGAAAAAAGACATTTTGTCAAAGCTTTTCATCTTGCACTCATCAGGACAATTGCAAGCATACCAATGTCAAGGGAAACAACAGCTTTATACTCTATGAGAAGAGAGTGCTGATTGGTTGGCAAATGGACTCTGATTGGTAAAGACATTGCCATGGAGAAAACACCAGATAATGGTGACTGATGGTTAAATGGACATCAAAGAACTCCAGGGATATGCAGATAAGGCAGAAAGTGAAGTTGACATAGAAGATCAGCCATGATCTTATTGAATTGTAGAGCGGGCTTGAGGGGTCAAATGGCCTACTCCTGCTCCGATTTCTTATGTTCTTAAAACACATACAAATTTTAAAGAGAAATAGTGATCATAATGTTACAGGCAAGGTCCATGCAGTCCTTAGGGACATCTTGCAATGAGATTTGGTTGCCTTAGAGACTAGGGAAAGTTTGTGCAACTTTTAGAAAATGATCTTGTATCTCCTGTAATGTGGTAAGTAGGATGACATGCTGGTATAGAACATCAGGAGCATTCAACATATAACATGTAATGTTATTCTCCTGATACAGTACAGCTGTGATTAATGTGATTTCTCTTTAAAACCACAAAGCAGCCTTGCCTTAAGCAAATAAGCACCCCCTGAGGACAATTAAAGATAAATGGTTAATTTCAACCTAACCCACCATACAGGAAATTGGGCAGCATAGCCATAAACAACAGCATCTTGGATTTATACAACAGCTTTACTGTAATGAAACATCTCAAAGTGCCTCACAGAGCAATATCAAATATAATTTGACAAGGAACCGCATCGGAGTAAATTGAACTGATGACCAAAAGCTTGGTCAAAGGGATAGATTTTATTAAAGAAGGATATAGAGTTGAAGATGAAGGGAAGAATTTTCAGAGTTTAGGACCAAGACAGCTGAAGTCACAGCCACCAAGAAGGGTCGAAGGAAGTGAGAGATGGGCAAGAAGCTAGAATTGGAGGAATATAAGAGTTCTTGGTGGGTAGTAATGCTGGAGGATGTTACAGAGATAGGGAGGGGCAAGGTCATGGAGGTATTTGAACAGAAGATGATCATTTTAAATTTGAGGCATTGGCTGGGATTTTCCATGCCCGCCATTGGACGCCAGGAACCCCATTATAATAAACCTGCATATCATTATTAGGCCAGCCCACCGGAATTGTGCTGCGCAGGGGGAGGGACAGCAACCTCAGGAAGAAGGGGCGGCTGTGGCTCCCGTACACACCTCTGAAGAGCCACAGTGAGCCGTCGCTGGTCAGCGTTTAGACACTACCTTTTATTCCTGCAGATGACCGAGAGCCATTGTTGCCAAAGGCTGCACATGTCTAGGGAACTGGTCCATCATATCTGCCAGCTACTGCAGGATTTGGCACCACGGGGACATGGAGGGCATCCACTGCCAATGGCCATGAAAGTGACCGTGGTGCTCAATTTCTATGCCAGTGGCTCCTTTGAGAGCTTCACAGGTGACCTCTGTGGGATCTCACAAGCCTCCACCCACAAATGCATCCATGAGGTCATGGACACCATCTTCGTGAGGACACACAACTTTGTGCATTTTGCCTGGGACCTGGACAGCCAGGATGCAAGAGCGATTGGATTTGCCCAGATCCTGGGTTTCCCACAGATGCAGGGTGCCATCGACTGCAATCACCTGGTGCTCAGGTCTCTGTCGCAATACTTGGTTAACTATGTTAACTGCAAGGACTTCCATTCACTCAATGTGCAGCTGGTGTGCAACCACCAGAAACCCGGTGTCCGGTTTCCACACGGTGTCCGCACGGTTTCCAGGGATTGTGCACAATTCCCACATTCTCAGTCAGTTACAGATCCCTGGCGTATTCCAGGGCTCACAGAAGCTGCAGGGATGGCTCCTCGGGGCCAAGGGCTACCCTCAGAGGACATGTCCGATGACACTCAAGCGGTGGCCTCAGACTGCAGCAGAGCAATGGTTTAATGAGGCTCATGCTGCAGCTCTCAACTTGATGAAGCAGGTCATTGGGATGGTGAAAATGAGGCTCAGGTGCCTGGACCAGTCTGATGGAGCCTGCAATACTGTCCACAGAGGGTGTCATGCAGTTTTGTCGTCTGCTGTGCCCTTTACAGCCTGGTGCTGCAACTGGGAGAGGACCTGGCTGAGGAGGAGGTTGAGGAGCTGGAGGTCTCCTCAGATGAGGAGAACGCTGACAGGGATGAGGGTGAGGAGGCCCTCGAAGGCAACGATGATGAGGATGAGGCTCTCGCGCTGCCTAACGAGGCAGGCGTGCTCGGGAGGCCCTCACAACTGCCAGGTTTGTGGAGGATGATGACGACATGCAGTGAGGAGACAACATAGATTCTCACATTGCATCTGTGAATGTTTGATTCCAGTCTGGATTGTGGCAGCGCAAATACAGTGGAGGCCTTAATAGTCGCTCGATTGCAGGAGGATGATGACGACATGCAGTGAAGATACTCAATAGATTTTCACATAGCCTCTGAGAATGTCTAACTCCTGTCTGGCCAAGGGCAGCTCGCTTGTGCTCTGTGATCAGGGTCATATCATAGAGACGCAGCCATGAAACTTTAGAAGCATCTGATCCTTTGTCCGCCTTCAGCACCTGAGCCCTTCAGGAGCTGGAGCACATCATCACTGGTCACAGATGCTGAAGTGATGGGGGCCAGCCTCACCTTAAAGGTGCTGAGAGCACACAGAGAGAATGACGGAAATCTGTGACACCTGCCCGCGACATTCTGGCAGCAATGACAAGCACCATTGAGGTGCAGGCATCAGTAATGTATCCAGGGAGTGTGAGGCCGGACCATCACTTTGGTCTAAAGGCTGCACAAAGCACAGGGAAGAGGCCCTGGACTGAAACACCTGCCTTTATCTTGTGCAGAAAGGTTTCACATCTGAGTGACAAGAACACTGCTCATCAGAACAAGGAGACACAGGCAGGGAACGTTCTTGGGAGTTTATTGACAATCGTGAACATTATGTCCAAGTGATTAATGCCCACCCACACAAGCTCGGCATACTTATCATCTGGCCTGTGTGGGTGGCGTGTTGTCCCGTGGATGGGATGAGGACAATGAAGGTATGTGTGAGAGAGTGAATGGTGATGCCCCTTCAACTAGCAGTGAGTGAGGGCCCTGTGGATGTGTGATGGGTTTGTGAGTGTGTGAGTTGAGAGTGATGAGAAGAGTGACTTAACCTGGCAAAAGAGATCATTCATCCTCTTGCTGCACTGGGTGGCTGTCCTCTTTTAAAGGGCATTGGCACTGACTACCGCCTCCTAAGCCTGGTTGGTCATGCCGCTGCCCATCCTGAGGCCAGAGCAGGGGTAGAGGTCAGCGTGGCGTTCCTCCATGTTGTCCAAAAGGTGTTGCAGTGACACTTTGCTAAACCTGGGGGCTGCAGTCTTCTTGCCTTTCGTGGACATCTTCCCTGCAGTACTCGTGGCCTGGAAGCACTGAGATGTGATACGCGCAGCTGCATTTTAAATATGGCGCCCGGTGTGATGAAGCAGCGAGGTGATGGTGGGCGGGCGAATGAGACCACGCCCACCATGGAAATGGCGTGTTTCCTGGGAATACATAAATTATGTGGCGGGTTTAGGACGATACGGCATGAAAACCCACTATCGCGGCCGGCGGGTAAAACATCACGCCCGCTACCGCACTTAGTGCAAATCTGGGACGATTCCACCCATTGTCAGGACCGAAGCCAATGTAGGTCAGGGATCACGGGATGAAAGGCAAATGGGACTTGGTGCACATCAGGATACGGGCTGCAGTGTTTTGAGAGAGACCAGAGAACATAAGAAATAGGAGCAGGAAGTGGCAATTCGGCCCCTCGAGCCTGCACCGCCAGTCAATAAGATTATGGTTGATTTGATTGTGGCCTTAACCCCACTTTCCTGCCTTCCCTCCATAACCATTGGCTCCCCGGTCAATCAAAAATCTGTCTAATTCAGCCTTGAATATATTCAATGAACCAGCCTCCACTGCTCTCTGGGGAAGAGAATTCCAAACACTAATGACCCTCTGAGAGAAGAAATTCCTCCCTATCTACACCTTAAATGAGAGACCCCTTATTTTGAGGCAGTGTCCCTAGTTCTAGATTCCCCCACAAGGGGAATCATCCTCTCAGCATCTATCCTGTCAAGCCCCCTCAGAATTCTTTTTCTCTTTATTCTTTCATGGGATGTGGGCGTCACTGGCAAGGCCAGCATTTGTTGCCCATCCCTAACTGCCCTTGAACTGAATGCCTTGCTAGGCCATTTCAGAGGGCAGTTAAGAGTCAACCACACTGCTATGGGTCTGGAGTCACATGTAGGCCAGACTGGGTAAGGATGGCAGATTTCCTTTCCTATCTTGTATGTTAAAGCTTATATATTTTCAATAAGATCACCTCTCATTCTTCTAAACTCCAATGAGTATAGACCTATCCAGCTCAACGTTTCCGCGAAAGAAAACGCCTTAGTCCCAGGAGTCAGCAGGGCAGGTTAATTTCCTTCCTGTCTAGGGTGGGAAATGGTATCACTTGGGGGCTTGCAAGGTGAACAGTGAGAAAAGGGTTAAAGTCATGGAATGATCTCCTATGAAACATCCTTTGTTTTACAAGAGGGGACAGAATCAGAAGCAGATTATTGCAAAATCCTGCAATACTTTGGAATAGAGAGAGACAATCAGGAGTGGGAAGATATTGTGTTAGCTCAAAACAGAAAGATTCCAGTGGAAATGATCACAATCCTATGCTACCTCACTGAGGGCAATGATGATACAGCGGTAATGTCGCTGAATTTGTAATTCATAAGGCTCAGGTTGATGCTCTGAGGATATGGGTTCAAATCCCACCATGGTAGCTGGTGGAATTTCAATGCAATTCATAAAAAAAAAACATCTAGAATGCAAAGCTAATCTAATGGTGACTGTGAAATCCATCTGGTTCTTTAGGAGAGGGAGATCTGCTGGCCTGTATGTGACTTTAGGCCCATAGCAACGTGTTTGACTCTTAAGCTTGTGGGCAATTATGGATGGGCAGCAAATGCTGGCTTTGTCTGTGATGCCCACATCCCATGAAAGAATTTAAAAGATGCCAAGCATGACTCAGCAATTTTGCTGCATTTGCCCCATTTCAGTGCACTCCATCTAGGGGAAAAGCACAGAAATGTTGCATTAATGACATCTACAGAGCAGTGATGGTAGAGAATAATAAACTATAGGAGGCAGAAAATCAGGAAGTGAATGAAAAACTGTAACTCAGTAACGAGAAGCAGAAAATAAGAAAGAGATAAAACTGCATAGAAAATAGCCTTTGATCCCACTCTGTCGCTCCCTGCTGCTACTCCTTCTGGAGCACCCCAGCATGCCAATAGACCTGAGCCCAGATCTGCATTAACTCAATTTGCATCTAATTCAGATGCAGCTTTGGCAGTGCCCTAAACTGCGTCTGCACTGAGATTTCGAAAGCAGTTTAGCACCTCGACGTATCTCGGTTGCAGTTTGTGCTGGTATTAGAGAAGATCACAATCAAATAATGCTAGGCCAGGGTAAGGCTTGGATTAAGGTTCAGGACATATTCAGTTAAAATTCCTCCCAGGTTTTTTTGACAAAGGCAATTACCAGTTTAAGATAAAAGCAAAATACTACGAATGATAGAAGTCTGAAATAAAAACAGAAAATGCTGGAAAAACTCAGCAGAACTGGCAGCATCTGTGGAGAGAGAAACAGAGTTAACGGTTTGAGTCCATGTGACTCTTCTTCAGAGCCAAGTTAAGATAAATGGCTTAACGCAATCATTAATATAGCTGTCAAGTGATCTTCAGAATGGATCCTTTAGTCCTAGTGCACAGTGTAATTCTAGGTGACCTCCTCAACCTTCCCCAGCCCGACACTACTCTGCATCCCTCCTGTTTGGCCTTTTGTACATACCAAAGCCATTTTGCTCCACCATTGGCAGTCTTGCCTTCAGCCTGCTCAACCTTAAGCTTTGAAATCTCCTCCCTGTACATTTCCCCTTTAAGTCCCTTGAGATGTTTTCTATATCGATAATGCTTGTTCTTTGGTTTTTATCTACAACATCCCAGTCACATGAATAAAAAGAATTCAGTTTGATGGGATTTTGATCAAAGCATCAGTTCTCCACTTGGTGTGTTCCTGGCCGGAATTTTCCAGATGGCGGGTCTTGCTTCCCGCCATCCAAAGACACAGCGGGGATGCGCACTGCAGCCATTTCACCTCGAATGAGCGTCAATTAGCTGCAGGCTGGACTTTCGCCCCTTACTCAAGCAGAAATCCTGCCTTAGAGAGCTGCCGGACAATCTGATTGGCCAGCAGCTCTCCAGCCCCTGCAGCAACAGCGCTGAAGTAGACATAAGAGGAAGTTCAGGAGGACGTCAGAGCCTAAGTCCAGGGAGTGGAGGCCCAGTTAAGTTCAAGGGATCCCAGGGTGGAGATGGTAGGGAAGGCCAGGAGGGGCGCGAAGGGGGCAATCAGGGTATCGGGGGAGAGGCTGGTGGAGGGAGAGAGGTCCAGAGGCCACTAGACCTTAGGAGGTGCGGGGTGCCTGACTTCAGAAGGGGGCTTCTGATGGAGGCGCCCCTCACCCTTCCCACCTGAGATGTAACCCAGTTCTTTTACTGGCTTCCCACGGGGAAAGGCTGACAGGAAATGGCCACTTAAGGGCCTCAATTGGGGCGAAGGTGGGCATCCCATCTGAGGCCTTGCCCACCTCAGCATAAAATTGCTGTGTGGTCGGGGCAGGCAGGAACCTAGAGGGAAGCCCATCCGTCAATTTCACACTTCGCCCACCCCCACCCCCCACCTCCCAACCTAAACACCCGCCGATAGGGGAGCGTAAGATTATGGCCACTCTGTTTGAATGAGAGAGTGTCTGGTCCGAGGTCAACTTTACAGCAAGGGGATTTGGGTTACTTACACCTCCATCAACTAGTGAATGGTGCACATCACAAGCAAAGCAAAAGAGGAGGATAAAATAAATCTGAGGAGGCAGCCAACAGCTGGTGAAACTAGACACTTGTCTTGATGGCATCCGTCTGTATCAGAAGGCGATGGGTTGCGCCCAGGGTGTTTGTCACTTCTGTATTGAATATTGTCTGTTGTGGTTGTAGAGGCCTATTCATGAGTGACAGTTCCTTCTGCAGCTGGCACAGGTGAAAGCGTTGGTTGTGATAAAGGGATGGCAATAATCATGGGTGATTTAATTCTACACATAAACTGGAAAAATCAAATTGGCAGTAGTAGCCTGGATGAGGAGTTCTTAGAATGCTTTGGAGATAATTTCTTAGAGCAGCATATTCTGGAACCAACCAAAGAGCAGGTTATATTAGATTTGGTATTGTGTAGTGTGACAGGATTAATTAATGACCTCAGAGTAAAGGCACACCTAGGTAGCAGCGACCACAATATGATTGAATTGTTGATGGACGTTTTCTCCTTCCAGCAGGCTCTCTCTTCCACCATCTGGTCATTTCTTTTGTCCTCTGCTTTTTCCATGCCCTTCCTCACACCTTGCCTCCAGGCACCCCAGTCAGCAGCGAGACTTCCCATGGATCAACTCGGATCCCAGTCCACATGCTTACAGACATCCTGGTATCGCAGGCATGGGCAACCTGCTGGTGTTGTGCTGATAGCAAGCTCGCCATAGAGCATGTCTTTGGGAATGCGGTCATCATCCATTCAGCTCACATGAGTCAGCCAACAGAGTCACTGCTGACTCAAGAGGGCAACCTGCTGGGGATCCCTGCACACTGGTGTACCCCTATATTCGGCACTTTGTCTTGCCAGGAGGTGCCCAATATTCACCTGGGGCAGCAGAGATGGAAGCTGTTCAGACACTTTTCTTGTCTTGCATGAGTTCACCCTGTCTCACTACTGTAAAGAAGGGTCTGAGGACACAAGCCTGGTACACATGGAGCTTTGTATTTTTGGTTAGTTTGCTGTTAGTCCACACTCAACTTCTGAACTTTGACATGACAGCTGAGGCCTTGGCAATGCTGACACAGATTTCAGCATCAAGGGATGGGTTGCTGGTAATTGTTGATCAAGGTATGTGAAGCTGTTGACAACCTCCAGAGTGAGGCTGTCAATATTGATGGAAGGTATAATCTGGCACATATACATCCTGGCCCATAACTTTGGTTTTCCTGATGCTCATTGTCAGCCCAAGCTCTGTGCAGGCCCAGGAGAACTGATCTACAAGCTGTTGCAAGTGAACTTCAGTTTGGGATGCCAGCGAGTCATCAGCAAACAGCAACTCACAAACTAGGACGTTACGCATTTTGGTCTTGGCATGCAGTCTTGCCAAGTTGAACAGCTTGCCATCAGCTCTGGAAAGCAGGTAGACACCCTCATTTGAGTTGCCAAAAGCCGTACAACAGCAGCATGGAGAAAAATATGCCAAAGAGAGTTGGTGCCAGGACATAGCCCTGCATTATCCTGCTGCTGATCTTGAAAGCATCTGATGTTGTTCCATTGTAACAGCTGAAACTGTGCATGTTGCTGTGGAAAGAAGAAACAATGCCCAGGAGTCCAGGAGGGCAGCCTATTTTCGACAGCAGCTTAAAGGCTTGATATCTGCTATTGGGATCGAAGGCCTTGGTGAGGTCTATGAAGGCAGTGTAGAAAGGTCTGCACTGTCCACAGCACTTCTCCTGCAACTGCCAAAGTGAGGAAATCATGTCAACTGTCTACCTGCTGTTCGTCCCACAGAATCAATGATAACAGCATAGCTCCAGCAACCTCTGTCCATTTTCGTTCACGTTGCCAAATTCTGTTGATGGCAACATCAAGTGTCTCATAAAATTGATCCTTGACATCTGGGCTGGAGATGAGTGTCGAGCATAAATGGATAAGGTCAACTGAGCCCCTGCTTGTTGACAAGCGAAGAGTAGGAAGTCTCTCTGAGCTATCTGTGAGGGAAGGGAGTAACCCCTGGGGCTCATGCTCTACAAAAGGAAAAGGAGTGGTAAAGGTTGTAGGAAAGAATCAAAGCATTGGCCCAGAGTAAGTGTTAATGGCAGAATAAGGGTCAGCTCTGTCTGAAAACAGAAACATGAAAATAAGATACAGGCTGGCGCTTGACAAAAAAAAGTCAAGATGGAGGACAGAGTTCACAGTCTAAAGTCGTTCAACTCGATGCTGAGCCCAGAAGGTTGTAAAGTAACTAACTGAAAGATGAGGTGCTGTTCCTCACTTTTAATTGTCTTGGGCTTCAGTGGAATGAGATCAAGATGGTTAATTGAAATGGCAAGTGACTGGAAGGTCAGAGTTATGCTGGCAGACTGAGCACAAAGCAGCCACCCAGTCTGTGCTTAGTCTCCCTCGGGTAGAGGAGGCCACATTGTGAGCAGCAAATACAGCATAATAAATTGAAAGAAGTGCAAGTAATGTGTTGCTTCACCTGGAAGGAGTGTTTGGGACCTAGGACAGTGAGGAGAGAGGAGGTAAAAGGCCAGCAGTTACACCCCCTGTGACTGCATGGGAGGGTGCCCTGGGAAGGAAACAAGGTGCTGGGGATGATAGAGAAGTGGGCCAGGGTGTCGCAGAGGGAACAGTATCCTCGCAATTCTGAGAGGGGAGGGGAAGATGTGTTTGGTGGTGGTATCATGCTGGATGGGGTGAAAAGGGACAAGGAAAACCCTCTCATTGTTTTGGCAGGGAGGGGAAGAGGTGAGGGCAGAAGTGCGGGAAATGGGTTGGACACGGTTAAGGGCTCTGTCAACCACAGTGGGAAGTAATCTTTGGTTTAGGAAAAAGGAAGACATGTCAAAAGTGCCACATTGGAAGGTAGCATCATTAGAACAGATACGGCGGAGATGGAGAAACTGGGATAATGGAATGGAGTCCTTACAGGGAGCAGGGTGTAAAGAAGTGTAGTCGAGGTAGCTGTGGGAGCTGGTGGGCTTATAAAGAATATTAGTAGATGCCTATCCCCAGAAATGGAGAAAGAGAAGTCAAGGAAGTAAAGTGAAGTGTTGGAGATGACCATATGAAGGTGAGAGAGGGGTGCAAATTGGAAGCAAGATTGATGAATCTTTCCATTTCCAGACGAGAGCAGGAAGTGGCACCTATACAGTCATCGATGTACTGGGAAAAGAGGCCCGAGTAGGGCTGGAACAAGGAATGCTCCACCTACCCCACTAAAAGACAAGCATAACTAGGGCCTCATCTTCACAGATACATGTCTTTCCAGGTGACTCTGAAGACTTAATGGGTCAATGCAGTTCATTGACTGGTAATAAGTGAAATGGATTAGAGAGATGACATATTAAATCCCTGGTCTGTCATGAATTAATTAATCTTAGCTGAAGGGGGTATATAATTGGCCTCATAATCCCTGAGCAAGGGAATGATAAAATCATTTAATGCTTCATGCTCCTAATTACTATAATTCAGGGACTATTTCTGGAAAATGAATCTTTGCCAATAAGTATGATCGTGAAGGGATTAGGCTCAGCTGTAACTCCCTTCATGGATGGACAATGTTGCATTTATATTGTGCATTCTCCCCAATACCATCCTCAATCATTGCCCAGGTAATAAGTTACTGCTTTTACTTCCCAAACCCACAACCTCTGCCACCTAGAAGGACAAGGGCATCAGCTGCATAGGGATAACATCACCTCCAACTTCCGCTTCAAGTTACACCCCGAACCTTGCTTTGGAAATATATCCATCATTCCTTCATCATCAATGATGGTCCTCCCTAACAAATAGCACCACGGGAGCAGCTTGCCCATGTGGACTGCAGTGGAGCAAGAAGGCTCACTACTATCTTCCTTCAGGCAACTGGACTTTGGCAAATAAATGCCAGCTTTGCCAGCAATGCCAATATCTCAAGAATGAGTCAAAATAATAAATTGATAGGTTGGGCAGGATTTTCCTTGCAGGTTTCAGGACCCCACCATCAGGCTCAGATGGAAATCAGATACTTGCAATGTACCGAGAACACTCATTCATCTGTGACCATTGAGGCCCAAATAAGGGCAGTGTGTGGGCTCTTGATGCTGGAGGGCCAATTGGGAGGGCCCCCCCACAGCTCAGAAGAAGCATCTGGATGCCTTTGAAAGTACGTGAAGGAGAGGGTGCCCCAAGATGGTGGGACCCTCTCCTCAAATTTTTAAAATTTGAAATATAAAATGGGCTCAGCAGCCAGACCACCATTGTGGAGGGGAAACCCTTCCATAGAGAAGCCTGCAACTATAGCTGAAGCCAGGCAGGCATGGAGGACCTCTAAGGTCACCTGGAACACTGGCCTCCCAATCTGCTGCTGGGCTTCCAGCCAGCTCAACTGTTTCCCATTACCTCTGGCGACCAGGAGGCCAACTGAAAATTCTGTCCAACTATAGGCCTTAATAGGCCGTTCACGAGTTGAAGTGACTACCCGCCACTTCAGGAAAATGGTTCAGGTGCGGGATGGAGCTGGGGAACTGGTACTTCAGATGGCAGCATGAAATTTCGCATTTACCCACTAGGGTCTAAAAATGCAGCCTGGTATGACACCAATACTGCTGTAATATGCCTTTAAGGGATATCAGTGTGACATCACTAGAAGGGAAGTGTGTCATGTGATTCAGCCTTAGTTTCACTTTGCTTTGAGCAGAGCACACACGCACAGCTCTAATATCTCCAAGCTTTATATCTATATATAACTGTTCTCATGTGCCTAATTTTAATAAATTAACTCACAACGTGTTTACCCAATTTTTTATGAGTGATTGGTGCCTTGTGTCTTGTACAGTAAATAAGCCCAAGGTATTATATCAGTATAAGATGACCTGGTGATTAGCAGCGGTGAAACAGGTGGCAGCAAGATTAAGTAGAGGTACAACATGTTAAACAGCCTTAGAACATGCTACATGGCATGAGACGACCCTAGATGTTTTGGTCAGAACGCAACAAAGTTGCGGCATCAGAGATTGTTGAAAATGCTGCAGGGTGACTGTGGAGAAAAGCTTTGGAGACACAGGACCAAGTTAGCGCTCGAGTAAAGAGATGGTAAGTGGTGGATTCCTCATGGTGAGATTGTGATGTATAACCTGTCAGTTCCATGAGTGCAGTAGCGCATCGAGAGGACCAGCACCGGGTTAGCTCAGACAGGAAAGGCGAGCGACCAAGGTATGGACCGGATCGATAGCAAGCAAGGGTGGGTCAAACAAAAAAAAAATCATAAAATTCGGGCCAGAGAAGGCTGTGATTATAATGGGTACCTTCAGGAGTTGCTGAACAATAAATTGAATAAAAAGCAAAGACATCATTAATCTATGGTGTGCTCCCAACACAACTCATCTTTGTGGCCGGTGCTTCAGAAAAGCGCTCGAAAGCGGCTTCAGCGACACTCAGTCCACGTGCTACAGAAGGAGGAAGGTCAAATGGATATTGTCAGAAAATCCACAATATTACCCAGTTTGAATTTGGGATGCAGCTGACCTACTATCCTAATTCAAAATGTTTAAACAGCTTACAGAGCTATGGTTTCATGATTCAGGTGTAACCGAACCAGACAAGCAAGCCATAAAAATATGCCTAGCAGTTGGGAATGAAGGTGTACTCAGGCTGAACATGTCAAATTCCCACAGAAGAGACGTGGCAATCAGCCAAGGTGACAAGGATTTGTTCAGAACCAAGGTTCTATGAAGTCATTACACACAAAGGCACAATGGTGAAGCGTAACCGAGGACAAATCAGATCCATTCCATCTCCTCAACCACCGTGCCGTCCTATTGCATCTAGGACAAGATCTAAAATGCAACCTGGAACAATATCCAAGAATGAGAAGCCCACAGAGCACTGTGAGCACTTAAAGAAACCTCCAGACAAGGTTGCCGTCACAATATCTGGACATACCAGCAGATCACCTTTATATGTAAGAGACTCATGGGTGGAATTTTACGCCAGTGGGATTTTATGGTCCCGCTGAAGTTAATGGACTTTTGAATGCCTCGCCACATTTCATGGCTCTGCCCCTGCAGCGACATGGCTGTAAAATTCTGCCCATAGATTCATCAGTTCTATGTACTTATGTAATGGTAATTAAGCATGAACATGCACTGTAAATAGTTATACTTCATGTCGGAGCAGACACGATGGGCCGAAGGGCCTCTTCTGCACTGTGTGATTCTGTGATTCTTTGGAAGGGAGGAAAGTATCTTTTAAAAGAAAGGAGAATGTTGTAATACGCCTTTAAGGGATATCAGCATGGCACCACCAGAAGGGAAATCTCTCATGTGATCCAGTCTTAGTTTCACTTTTGCTTTGAGCAGAGCACATACGCACAGCTCTGGTGTCTTCAAACTTTTTACCTGTGTATAGCTGTTCTCATGTGCCTAGTCTTAATAAATGAATCCACAATGTGTTTAGCCAATCCCTTATGAGCGATTGGTGCTTTGTGTCTAGTACAGTAAGTAAATCCAAGGTATTATGTCATAAAATAATCATTTGGTAGTACAGAACTTGGGTATTGCTGAATAAAGACATATGTTGTCAAAACTTTTCATCTTGCACAACAACTTGTGCTTCATGAGAAGAGAGCACTGATTGGTTGGTAATTGGACTCTGATTGGTAGAGGAGAATGCATCAGTTAACTGATGACTGACAGTTAACTGCCAAGCTTTGTGTAAATTCAAACCAGGCAGGTTGACCCTGACTGGTCAAGGCTTTGCCTTGGGGATTGAACCAGAGAATGGTTGTCGCCTATTTTGTTTAGCTGAAACAGGCGCAATATGTGTAAATGTTCTTTCTGTCTGCAAAGAACAAGGCCCTGTGCATTAATATGTGTAGCTTCCAGCACACGTAAATGCACCATACTGCAAGCCCAACTGCTAATCTTGAAATGGTTGTCAGCGTAATTCTTTGCACACTCAGGATTATTTAGCAAATGTTGTCCAATTGCGGATTCACAACTAATGTTGGACACTATGTTTTGGGTTTTGCAGGCACGGGCTGGTTGGGTACAGTTGTTACCTTGCATGCTGCAAACAGCCATGCTGAATGTGCTAAGAATTACGCTGATTATCACTCGGGCTCACTCGGGTGCATTTACATGTGTTGGAAGCTACATATATTAATGCACAGGGCCCTATTCTTTGCCAACAGAAAGAACGTGTACATACATTGTGCCTGTTTCAATAAATAAATAGGTGACAGCCATTCTCTGGTTCATTCCCCAAGGCAATGCCTTGACCAATCAGAGTCAACCTTCCTGGTTTGAGTTTAAACAAAGATTGGCAGTTAACTGTCAGTTAGCAGTTAACTGGTGCTTTCTCTATGGCAAAATCTCTACCAATCAGCACCCACTTGCCAACCAATCAGCACTCTCTTCTCATGAAGTTTAAATTGTTGGTCCCTTTACATTTGGTATTCTTGCAATTGTCCTGAGGAGTGCAAGATGAAAAGCTTCAACAAAATATGAATTTTTTTCAGCAATACTCAAGTATTATACCATTATAATAACACGACAAAACCTGCATTTGTGCTACTCCCAACTTGCTTCATTGTTTATGCTAAGGCCATAGCAGAACTGAACTGGTATAGCAGGACCCTGGGGAAAGGGTTAATGTTTTCTCCTCTAGAAAAGGCCCTGATTTATGCTGCTGCCCGGTTTAGTAGCTGTCTGGTATCTTGTTGAGTGTGTGAGCTTGAACAATGAGTGATAGCAGTCTATCTATCCAAGCAGATTTGCAGCGAAACCCAGTCTTGTCCCCTTCAAGACATCATGTACTTTGCAGCCGGATTTGTTATACACAGCCATGAGGAACAGGACGTCAAATAGTTTTTTTATCTGTCCTGAAAAGCTGAGTCCATTTATGACCCTACAACACCTGAGATCTGCTATTTAGTTTAGCTCAGTCCAGGGTTTAAACCTGGGGACCTTCCTGACCATATGAAGCTCAGTTGTGGACTGAGAAAGCAGCAAAGCCCTTATCTTTCATATACTAATATCGCTATGGTGTGAGCTGTGGCTCAGTTGGTTAACACTCTTGCTTCTCTGTTCAGGATGGTTTTGGGTTTAAGTGTCTGAGTGCATAATCTAAGCTGACACTCCAGTGCAGTGCTGAAGGGGTGCTGAAATGTCAGAGCTGGAACTTTTTAGACATTTGGACATTAAACTGAGGCCCTGCCTGCCCTGTCAAGTGGATGTAAAATATTCCATTGCACTTTTTGAAGAAGGGTTAACGTTTATCTCTCAACCAATGTCACATAAAGAAAAAATATTATCTGCTCATCACGTTGCTGTTTGTGGGATCTTGCTGTGCACAAACTGGTTACAGCATTTCCTAAATTAGAACAGTGGCCTTACAAATATTTCAGACAGCCCTTGTGGTTATGAATGGTGCTATATAAATGCAAGTCTTTTGTATAATATCCACTGGGAATTCTAAAAAAAACTCTATTTGATCCATACTTGCTGGGGTGCATCCTGTGCCAAAAGGATTATAGGGGATATAAGGAAAAACTTCTTCACCCAGAGGGTGGTGGGTGTTTGGAATTCATTGCCTGGTTTGGTGGTGGAGGCCAAAATCCTCAATTCATTTAAAAGGTACCAGGATCAGCACCTGAAGTGTTGTAACCTGCAAGTGCAGACCAGGTGCTTAAAGGTGGGATTAAAATGGGCAGCTAGATTTTCTATCTTTTCTTTTTCGGCCAGCGCAGACATGATGGGCTGAATGGCCTCTTTCTGTGCTGTAACTTTTCTATGGTTCTATGGTGTACAGCATTTCTTCACATGTCAGGGCCAAATAGCTGTATCTTTCCTACCTGAATTGGAGTTAGCTGCTCACCTGCTGTTTTTGCAGATTGTCTCGATGTTCGTTGCCCGAGTTCCTGGCTGTTCATCAGCACCAGTTCCATTTATTAAGGATCCTAAGAGAAGTCCTGTGCCCAGATGTATAGATAGTGCTGCCATGATAAAATACAGGAGCCAAACACCCATTTGGATTAATTGAACATCTCGCACCCTCACAGATTGTAATGTGAGAAGCCAGTCTGAAGAGTGTAAAATCCGTCAGCCCATATGTTCTCACCGCCGAGGCACCACAATACTAAGGAGCGATCGTTCTGTCTCCTAATAAAGGGAAGAGGCTTTTGTTGCCTTTTGTCCTGATTTAAAGCGGCAATGTTGTCACACTGTAGAAAGCCACATCACAAGGTCATTCATGTCATAGAATTTCACTGATCCAGTGCCTTTCAAACTTTTCTGTGTGAGGGATAGCGAAACCCTGCAAATCTTGACAAACTCACTGCAGCCTGCTGCAAATAATGGCACATTTCCCAATGCCCCCCTAAATATGCACTGGCACAACGTCATGGACCCTGTTCAAATGCTGTTCACTAGCATTCTCTCCAAATTCTGACACACACACTAGAACCTACTGCAAATAGTGACTCTCAGCCAAACACAGTTTTGGTCACTTTACTTAAGGAGGGACACCCTTGCCTTTGCATTGAAGGCAGTTCAGAAAAGATTCACAGGCAGATTCCCGGGATGAGGGGTTTGTCTTATGAGGAAACATTGAGCAGGTTGGGCCTCCACTTGCTGGAGTTTAGAAGAATGAGAGATGATCTTATTGAAACTCATAAGATTCTGAGGAGACTTCACAGTATATATGCTGAGAGGAAGTTTCCCCTCGTGGGGGAATCTAGAACTAGGGGGCACAGTTTCAAAATAAGGGGTCTCCCATTTAAGATGGAGATGAGGGGGAATTTGATCTCTCAGAGGGTTGTTAAGTGTTTGGAATTCTCTTCCTCAGTAAGCAGTGGAGGCTGGATCATTGAATATATTCAAAGCTGGTTAGACAGATGTTTGATTGACACGGGAATCGAGGGTTATGGGAGGCAGGCAAGAAAGTGGAGTTAAGGCCATATTCAGATCAGCCGGGATCATATTGAATGGTGGAGCAGGCTCAATGGGTCGAACGGCCTACTCCTGCTCCTATTTCTTATGTTCTATGTCCTCATGTTAACATGCACTATTGAGAGACACCCCACAATATCGACACAGACCAGGAACCCTACCAATGCATTTCTTCATTTTCAGTAACCCTCACAAACATTAACAGACTGTTGGTGAACCTCAGTCCTGTCCTCCAATGACAGTTTTTGCTTCTCCAAGGTGAATGGGGCTATTACAGAACATATTCACTTGCTTGTGTATATAGTAACTTTAAAACTTGAATTTGGCAGTTTTCCCACGTGCCCTCTGTCCTCACCCCTTCTAGTGATAGAGGCTGTGGGTTTGAGAGGTGCTGCCTAAGGAGCCTTGGTGAGTTGCTGCAGTGGATCTTGTAGATGGTACACACTGCTACCGCTGTGTATTGGTGATGGAGGGAGTGAATGCTTAACACATGGTGTTGTCAGTCAAGCGGGCTGCTTTGTCCTGGATGGTGTTGAGCTTCTTGAATGTTGTTGGAGCTGCACTCATCCAGGCAAGTGGAAAGTATTCCATCACACTCCTGAACTGCACCTTCCAGATAGTGGGGAGTTTGTGGAGTCAGGAGTCAGCATCTTTCTGTCTCTCTCAGCATCACTCTGTCTCTCTCAGCATCACTCTGTCTCTCCCAGCATCAATCTGTCTCTCTCAATCATTCTGTTTCTCTCAGCATCACTCTGTCTCTCTCAACATCACTCTGTCTGTTGTCAAGAAGATCTAATAGTGTTTATAATGTTATTGGAAATTATTTTAAAATAGAGTTCTAGTGGTATCTGTGTCTATGTGTGTGTGTGTGTGTGTGTGTGTCTTAATTGGGTTTAAGCCAGCTGGTCTAGAGGCTTTGATACATAGAAGAGAAGCAGGTTGAAATGGTAATTAGGTAAACATATGAAAGTTACAAGGTGAAGTGGAGAAGGCCAATTTGCAATTTTAAATAAACCATTCAAAAGAATGGGTGAAATATTACCCCTAGCCAGAAGAAGCCAAACAATGTGTTTACTTTTACCAAAGTTTACTAATAAAATTGGTGCTATGAAAGGGGTTTTATTGTTAGAAAAGGTAAAGTTCAAAAAAACCTAGTGATACAATGAGAATTTGCTTTAAAGAGGAAAATATGTATAAAGGAAGAGAAGGCTGTTGGTAAAAGGAGAGGGATTCTAAGATCTAAAGCTCCAGCTGTAAACCTCAAGCCGCTGTCTGCAGGGACCCAGAGCTGAAAGAAACTCATTTTGAATGCGCCTGTCCAGAGTATGCTTTGCCAGTAGTCTGTTTAAATCTATGTGTTTTACTGTTGCCTTTAACAGAGGTGTAACTGAGAGTCAGATTAATTAGAGGATTTTTTAGAAGTCATTATCATAGTAATTTGTAGGCACATGTATGTGCTTACAATCTTTTAATTAATAAACGTTCAATCCAGTTTTCTTTTTAATCTAATTTCAGACTCTGTGGTTTCAGTATACGTGGGGGAGGATTTTCCCCATGTCGGGTGGGCCGGTCGGGAGCGGGCATAGACCTGATCGCCGCCCATGATCGGGTCTGCACCGCCATTTTATGTGGTGGGCCAATTAAGGCCTGCCCAGCGTACTTCACAGCTCCCATGCATAGCGGGAGTGGTCAGCGGGCACGCTCAGCCCGTCGGGTCCAATGGTGACCCAGCGGCCTGCATAAAGAAAGGCCTGGCAGCCTTGGAAAGGCTGCTCGCAATGGCTGGGAGAAGGGCTCTGCAGAGGGGCAATGTTGGTGACGCAAGTCCGGAGGATAGGCCATCGGGGCAGACCAGGCCGGAGGGTAGGCCATCGGGGCAGGCCAGGCCGGAGGGTAGGCCAACGGGACAGGCCAGGCCAGAGGGTAGGGCAGTGGGGCAGTGTGCCCCTCGTTTTTCAGATGAGTGCCTAGCTGCCCTCCTGGAGGAGGTGGGAGCATGACGGGAGGTCCTTCTTCCGAGGGACGGGAGGTAGAGGCGCCCCCACCTGACCAAACATGCGTGGGAGGAGGTGGCCGAGAGTGTGAGCTCCCATGATGTGGTGCGGCACACATGGCTCCAGTGCCGCAAAAGGTTCGATGATCTCCTGCGCTCGGGAAGGGCGAGTACCATGTTGCCTCAAGTCACTTATTGCAGCCGTCACCCTTTCCCCCAAACCCCAACACCCCACCACACTCTCGCCAACTCTGGGTACAGTAACGTCATTGAATCCCTCACGGCATGGATCCCTCACTGGGTGAGACAGCAGAGATTGCCCATGCCCAGTTCACCCTGACAGGGTTGAGCTAGAATGGGTTCTGCATCCGCAGCATATGTGACACGGACACACAGAGTATAGAATTCGGTTGAAAGTCAAGGGTCTGCACCTAGGCAGAGTGCTGGAACTGGGAAGCATGTCAAAGTCAGAGTACTAAAATGCTGGGAAGGGAGCTTCCAGTTGGCGGGGCATCAATCCATCTTCTAGTGTTTGCGTTCCATGTGCTTGTGCCTCCTTGCTAAGCAAAGTGCCACATGTGAAGGAGGCAGCATTTGGGCAATGGCGGGTGGTCAGCCCTGGCTTGTTTGGGTGAGTGTGCGGCAGCTGCGGGGTGATGAAGAACTGGAGCCCTGCAATGTCCCACTCTGGCTGGGTTGGCAGGGATGCGATGGGAAATTCAGGTGCAGGCTGGATTAATCAATGCTCCTCTCTCTTTTTCAGGAAAAGTCTGCACAATGCGTCAGAACGAATGTGGACTGTCGGAGGGCAGGCCCAGTTGGCCATCCTTATGGTTTTCAAGTAGTAGGCCATGGTGGCGGTGAGGCTGGGGTGCCATGGGGAGGTATGTTTGGCAAGCACTCAGGTCACCATATGTGTCACAGAAGCCATGGCACTGCTGAATGCTCCGTGATTGACGTTAGCAACATGGGTTTACCCTTGACTATGGAAGGATGAGCCCATAATAATCTGGGGGAGCGGTTTGCAAGTTGACATTGGCTACACTGTGACTAATCAAATGCCCTTTTTCTTCCTTTCAGCATCACCGGAGCAAGGCCAGGAAGAGGAGACAGAGGGCCCACCTCTCACCCCTGAAGCCCCCGAGCAAATGCATTCTTCAGCGTCACACCATCTCAGCCAGGCCGGCACCGGCACAGATACGAGCACCTCTGTGGGAATTAGATCTTCAGCTAGTGTCCCGGGGCACAGTAGTGAGGGCACTTCACACTCACTTGAGCTGCAGGCAGAGACAGAGAGTACCCAGGGTGCCGACAGTCGGAGGACTGCTGGGGACCAGGTACTTGCTCGGTCGGTGGCTGATGATGTGCCTCTGGGGTCGTCCGTGAGGCAGCGGACGCTGGAAGTGCAGCAGGATATGCAGGACAATCTGGCGGAGATACATGAGGCTATGCGTGGCATGGTGCCCATGCTGGAGGAGTCCACGTGGAGCATCACCGATGCAATGAGCCTGAAGGCAGTGCGCCATGCTTCCTCCATGGAGAGAGTGGTGACTCTTGTGGAGAGGCACTTCCAGGAGAACAATCAGGTCCCCCGAGGTTGCACTCAGACCTGCAAACCCTCACAGAGGCATTGGCCACAGCTGGTCAGTGCCAGTGTGGGAGATGATCTGGGCACTAGGTATCCTAGCTCGGTGCCCATCCATCTACTGTGAGCAGGGAGGTCCAAAGCGACCTCACGTCAGCGCAGCAGCTGCCTGTCGTCTCTGTGGACTCCTCTCAGGGCACTCCAGATGAGGGCAGCAGCTCCTCCCTCCCTCTGTCAGAGGCATCCAACGAGGCTACAGGGACTGAAGAGAAGCCAGCTGTGGAACTGGCCACTCCCTCCCAGGCGGGGCCATCAAATGCTCCGCGGGCTAGAGGACGTCCGCCAAGGTCATCGAGGCCAACAGGACAGCACAGTGAGCAGGCTGTCTCAGGTTCTAGTGCCAGCGAGGGGACAGCACCTAGATGTAGCACCCGAAAGCGTAAATTTAAGGCACCTTAGGCACACCACAGGTTTCTCACTGGTGCTTTTATGTTGGCCCATAGTACTTAGTCCAAGACTTGGTGTGATATCCAACACTGTTTTTGTTTTGCTTTATGAATTTACTTTTGTTTCTTCAATAAATTTTGACATGTTGCCATGCTTCAGGGTGATTCCTTACTTCTGCATGTGTATAGGAACCCATGATGTTATGAGTGAGTTGTTTGACATTGAGCTTTATTGACAAGGGCCTTAGTTAATGTTATTATCCAGGCTGATTTAGCACTCAGGTATCGAGTGTGGAGCCTGCAGCCCTGGCATGTGTTGAAGGTCCATCTATGGTGGGATAGCTGAAGGTTCTTTGGATTAAAGCCTCCCGGGTGTTCCTGCCTCCCTGGGGTATACCCAGGTCAGTGTCTACCCCCTCAGCATTCTCCTGTGCATGCTCATCCTCGGACTCACTGCTAGACTCATCGTGTGCATCCGGAGCAACTGCGTCCACATCTTCCTTGTCCACTGCGTCGCCCCTTTCCAGCGCCAGATTGTGGAGAGCGCAGCATGCAACCACTATCAGCAACACGCGATCTGGTTATTGAAGTGCGCCCCCTGAGCTGTCCAGGCATCAGAAGCGCATCTTGAGAAGACTGATGGCTCTCTCCATCACAGCCCTTGTGGTGCCCTGGCTCCTATTGTACCGCTACTCAGCCTCTGTTCTTGGATGGCGGAGATGCGTCATGAGCCACATTCTGAGGGGATAGCCCTTATCACCCAGCAGCCAACCATCCAGCTGGGCTGGAGCACTGAAGAGCTCCGGCACCTGGGAGTGTCTGAGGATGAAGACGTCGTGGGAGCTGCCTGGGTACCTTGCACAGACTTGTAGGATCAGCACCCTGTGATCACACACTATCTGCACGTTCATGGAGTGGAAGCTCTTCCTGTTGACGAAGGCACCGGGCTCACCTGCTGGCGCCTTGATGGCCACATGTGTACAGTCTATTGCACCCTGGACACGGGGGAAGCCAGCAATGGCCGCGAAGCCTCTGACTCGTTCAGTCTGACTGGCATCGTCCCAGCGCTAGTGGGTGAAGGTCAATGCACGCCTGAACAGAGCGTCTGTCACCTACTTGACACAAGTATGGACAGCTGATTGGGAGACACCGCAGAGATCACCCACTGAGCCCTGGAAAGAGCCAGAGGCATAGAAGTTGAGGGCAGCTGTGACCTTTAGAGCCATTGGTATGGGATATCCACCCATACAGTTTGTGGAGATCTCAGGGCCAATCATCTGACAGATGGAGGTGACTGTCTCCCTTGAGAGACGAAGCCTTCTTCAGCACTGCACCTCAGACATATTGAGGAGCTGCTTTACCACCTGTAAACCCTGGCAGCAGGATATTGGCGTCTTCTGCGGCCTCTTCCGCCTTGCACTTCCTGTTGGCCCTGCACTCCTTGTGCCTGCGCCTCTCCTCCCAAAGGTGGCTCCCCTGGAGGTTGATTGTGCACTCCTGGCCTCCTCCCCCTTCTGGCCCTCCCTTCCTCCTCAGAGGAGGTGCCTCCTGTGGAGAGCACAACTCCCATTCCCAGGCTAAGGGAAGGCTTCCTGAAAGCTGCAGGTCCCAGGAATGTTTTCTACTGTAGAGTCCTGACCAAGGCTTTTATTCCTGTCCTGGCAGCTGGTATGAGTTTTGAAGTCTTCCTGCTCACTCAGGCAAGTAAAAGTTACTTTGACACTTAAATCCCTCAAACATCACAATCGCAACCCCACTCACCCACTTATCCTCCCCGTGGATGAGGTTTATACAAATGTCTCCTACCTGCCTGCCCATTGCGCCCATGCGACATCCTAAAGATCGCACGGGCTGTGAAAAATCAAGATCAATTGCTGCCTCAAGAGCCTTAACTGGCCTGTTAATTGATGGAGGGCGCGCATCCAAACTTATTGTGCGCCCACCTTCCCAAATATCACGATGGCGTGCGGTGACATCGGGACACCCACCTGATGTCACCACACGTCATTTTACGCGCGGGCATGTGGGGCTCACCCCCGCACGCCAACGGGGAAATTCTGGCCCTGAATTCAAAGCCTGCATCTCAAAACGTACAAATGGCAAAAATTGGTTATGACAGTTGTTTCAAGTTTCCCTCTGGGACTTGAACAACTCAGCCTTTACCATCGGCTGTGTTGTATTAAGTGGGGGCTCTTTGCAGGACATATTTGAAAGTCCTTGATTTTTTTGGAATTGGTGAATCTTAAGGTTATGAGTAAGAGAAGCACTTTGAATTCAGGAGTGGGTGTGACGTAATTTTGAAATGGTGAGATTGCAAAAATGGCTGTATCCACAGCTAAATCTTTTTTGAAAGTAGAAGATATAACTTTGGTTGGGTTACAGAACGTATCCAGGAACAAGTTAACAGAGTTGGCGGGTAAATTACATTTGGGGTTACCTGCAGGGGCTCGGAATGCAGATATAATTGAAGGTATAACACAGCATTTAAAGTTGGAAGTGATACCTGACACCAGCGAGTCACAGCTGGAGGTAGTGCGACTTTAGTTGGAAATGAAGAAGCTTGAACTTGAACAAGCAAAGAAAATGAAAAAAAACTTCAGCTCGAGGCAGCAGAAAAGGAAAGGGCAGAAAGAGAAATAGAAAGGGCACTTCAAAGGGAGCAAGCGGAAAGGCAGGAGGAAGAAAGGAAGCTGGAACTGGAATTACAGGCAGGAGAGAAGGATAAGGAAGAGAGGCTAGGGAAAGAGAGAAGGAAAGAGAGAGGGCATATCAGCTTAAAAGGCTGGAAGTTAAAAAAAGAGACCTCAGATTCTGAGGAAAGTTCTGATGATGAGAAAACCTCTAACCTAAAACCCACTGGGGAGATGTTTAAATTTGCACAAGCTCTTCCAAAGTTTGAGGAAAAAGATGTTGAAGCATTCTTTGTTCCATTTGAGAAGACAGCTAAACAGATGAAATGGCCACAGGAAATCTGGATATTGTTGTTACAATCCAGGTTGGTGGGTAGAGAACATGAGGTATATGCTTCGCTGTCAGAATTATGAAGTGGTTTAAAAAAAAGGCTACTTTGGGTGCATGTGAGTTGGTTCCTGAGGCAGACAGGCAGAAATTTAAGAATGTGAGAAAACAGCCTAGGGAAACTTATATTGAGTTTGAGAGAGTAATACAAAGTAATTTGACATATCGATATGGGCATTAAACATAGAGACAACATATGCAGCTCGTAGAGAAGTAATTCTTTTGGAAGAATTTAAAAATTCAATTCCTTCGGTAGTATGAACTCATGTGGAGGAACAGAGGGTTCAAACGGTAAGACAAGCAGCAGAGGTAGCTGATGATTATGAGTTAACTCATAGAGCTGAACCTTTATTTCAGCACCCTTTCAAATCGGAAAAGGATAGAAAGCGGGATGGTGAAAGGAAGGTAAAGGTAGTCAGGGAAGAGGAGGAGTAGGTGGAAATTCCCAGGAAGTTTTTTCTCAGAATAAGGAAGGTGCTGAGGGTAGAAGTGACATTCGAAAATTGAGCTGTTTTCATTGTGATGAAGTTAGACACTCAAAGTCAGTGGGCTAGAAATTACAGGAAAAATCTTTTGGAATTATAAGGATGCAGAAAAGCTCTGGAAGTAAGAGTACTGTGGGTTCTGAGGTTCAGGCATTAGAAAAACCAATGGCTTGTGTACAGGTAAAACAGGAAGAATCAGTGATAGGCAAAGACGCAGGAATGTATTCACAAATTACCCAAGAGAATTTGAAGGAGCAGGTTGCAGAAATGTTTAGAGATTTTGTATGTGAAGGAAAAGTCTTTCCTTATGTACAGGGTGGAGTAGGTATAGATGTTAACATTTTAAGAGACACATGGGCTAGTCAAACCCTTAATGTTGTGGGATAGTGATATTTGTTGTTCAGAGGGAGTAAGTGAAAAGTGGGGCTCATGGAGATGCTAAACCAATTCCATTGTGGAAGATAAATTTAAAGAGTAAATGGAAAACTGGCAAAGTGATTGTTGGGGTGGTGGAAAAATTGTCCATTTCAGGGGTTCAGTTTATTCTGGGTAATGAGGTAGCTCGATTACAGGTGCAGGTGATGCCTATGGTAGCTGAGCAGCTTGTAGAAGTGTTTTCAACAGAAGTGTTACAGAGGGAGCAACCTGTATTGTTTCCAGATTGTGTGATAACGAGATCGCAGGCTCATAGATTGAAACCAGAAAAACAAGAAGGGCAGGCAATCCAAAGGCAGGAAGAAGATATTGAAATCCCATTAGCAGGCACTGTGTTTGATAACATTGTTCAGAAAGACACAGCAGAGGAAAAGGCAGTTGAGGTGTTTAGCTTAAGACAGTTAGTGGAGTTACAGAAAAAATGTTTGCAATTAAAACAGTTATATCAGACAGCTTACTCAAAAACAGAGGCAAAATGTATTCCAGAATGTTATTACCTTAAGGGTTATATTTTAATGAGAAAGCAGATTCCAGATCATATCTCATCAAATGAAAACTGGAAAGAGGTACATCAGATTGTTATCCCAGTTGGATATAGAAATGAGAATCTGAGAATTGCTCACGGAATTCCAATAGGGGGACATTTCGGAATTAGGAAAACACAGGTGAAAATACAGAAATATTTTCATTGGCCTGGTTTGCATAGGGATGTAGTCAAATTCTGTAGAACATGTCACACATGTCAGGTGATAGGGAAACACAAGCAGTGATTAAGCAGGCACTTTAACCCCAATTCCAACATTTGAAGAACCTTTTACTAGAGTCATGATTGATTGTGTAGGACCCCTCCCTAAGAGTAAAAGTGGAAATCAGTACTAGCTGACAATAATGGATGTGTCTATCAAGTTTCCTGAAGTGATACCTTTCAGAAATATTGCAACTCAGAAGATTGTGGAAGAGCTAACTAAATTTTTTACAAGGTATGGTTTACCAAAGGAAATGCAATCATATCAGGGTTCAAATTTTATGTCACAGCAGTTTAAGGAAGTAATGAACAGTTTGGGGATAAAACAGTTTAAATCAACAGCTTATCATCCTGAATCACACAGGGCTTTGGAAAGATGGCAGCAAACTCTAAATACTATGATGAAAGTGTACCGTCAGGATTATCCACAGGATTGGGATAGGGGAATTCCATTCTTGTTATTTGCTATTAGGAACGCTCCTAATGCATCGATTTTAGGGTTTTAGCCCTTTTGAACTAGTTTATGGTCATGAAGTAAGGAGACCACTGAAATTGATTCATGAGAAATTGATGGATCAAAATTCAGAAACTACTCTCCTGGATTATGTATCAAGCTTCAGAGAGAGATTAGACAGAGCATGTAGGCTGGCTAGGGAACATTTAAAGATATCACAGCAAGTGATGAAAGTGAAAGCAAAAAGGAAGGCTACAACTCAGAATTTTGTTTGCTGGAGAGAAAGTGCTATCACCAGTACTGGGTGACTCATTAAAGACAAGCTTTAGTGGGTCTTACAGGGTTGAAAAGAAATTAAGCAAATTAATTTATTTAAAAATACTCCAGGTAGAAGAAAGAAGCAGAGGGTGTGTCATATAAATATGCTTAAAAAGTACTTTGTCAGGGAAGAGGACCAAAAGGAGATGTTAGTGGGGGTAGATAATGAGAAACAGGTAGAAATGCAGAATTCTGAAATTGATTTTTCTCTAATTAAATTGGATAATGAGAGGGTACTTGAAAAGTTAAATTGATTATTGAGTTACCTTCCAGGCAAGTGTCCAAGTGATTTGGAAAAGCTATTGCAGTCACACAAAGCTATTTGTGGAAAAAAGTTGGGGAGGACAGATTTAGCTATACATCGGCCAGGATTTTCCCCTCGACGATTTGGGGGCGGGGCCCGGTCGCCGAGGGGAAAATGACGCAGGATGACGTCGGGAGGAATCCCCGACGTCATCCTGGGCCATTTAAATTTTTAGGAAGGCAGGCCGCCCGCCGACCTGTCAATGGCCAATTGAGGCCATTGACAGGCTAGTTAAAGTACTTAAAGACCTGCCCGGCCAACCTTAAGGCTGGCGGGCAGGCCAGGAGCCCCAACGGGCTTCTGATTTTTCATGAAACTTCATCCACTGGCGGGATGAAGTATCATGTCCGTTTTGTACAAAAATAATAACGATTATGTGGTCTTTATTAACATGTTCCATCTCGTGTGACGTTGTCACATGAGGGGGACATGTTAATTTTTTAATGTTTCTATTTTTAAAGTTTTTACCACTATCAGTGTTCTCCCTGAGACAGGACTTTGCCTCAGGGAGCAGTGCGCTCATTCATGCACATGCGCGAATGAGCGCACTTTGACAGATGGGGATTCCCTCCCCCGCACAGGAAGCGCATAGCGCTTCCCGTCGGGGATGCCGCTGGGTGGGCCTTAATTGGCCCGCCCACATAAAATGGCGAATGACGGCGGGCCCCGTTTCAGTGGCGGGGGTTGGCTGCCCGCCCGCCACCAAGCCGGTGGGGCCCGCACGCCATCCGAGGGCAAGATTCTGCCCGTGGTGTCTCTGTAGGAGTTTCATCTTCGATAAGGCAACATCCTAAAAGATTAAATCCAGCAAAGCTATCACAAGTACAGAAAGAAATTGACTTCATGCTTCAAAATGCTATCATTGAGGCTAGTTGCAGTAACTACAGTTTGCCTATTGTACTGGTACCGAAACCGGACGGAACACACAGACTGTATGTGGACTATCAAAAGGTGAATGCGATGACAAAAGTGGATTCATATCCTATACCATGGTTGGAGAGGTGTATTGAGAAAGTGGGACAATCAAAATTTATAACAAAGATTGACTTGCTAAAAGGATATTGGCAAGCACAGCAATCGGAGAGAGCAAAGGAGATGTCGGCTTTTGTGATGCTAAATGGATTATATCAGTTTAAAGTCATGCCATTTGGTATGAAGAATGCACCTGCGACATCTCAAAGACTAATGAACAAAGTAATTGCTGGTCTAAGCGATTGTGCTGATGACTTAATCGTTTTCAGTCAGACGTGGGATGAGCATTAACAACATCTGGAAGAATTATTTACTCAATTACAAGAAGCTAATTTGGTGCTGAACTTGGTTAAAAGTGAATTTGCAAAAGCGCAGGTTACATATTTAGGCCATACCATTGGACATGGTAAGGTGGCTCTGAGAGATATGAAAGTCAAGGCTATTGTGGATTTCCCAGTGCCTACAACAAAACAAGAAATTTCGAGATTTCTGGGCATGAGTGGGTTTTATCAGAAATTTGTACCAAATTTTAGCCGAGTGGTTGTTCCACTGACTGAACTATTAAAAAAGAACAAGAAGTTTCAATGGACACTGGAGTGTCAGGAGGCATTCGACAATTTGAAAACTGTGTTAACTACGACACCAGTTTTGGCAGTGCCCAATTATGCCAAGCAATTTAAGTTGGCCATTGATGCAAGCAGCACAGGCATTGGGGCTGTACTGTTACAAGAAGATGACACTGGAATTGAAAAACCGATAGGGTATTTTCAAGGACGTTGAATGCACAACAGAGAAGATATTCAATGATCATAAAGGTGACATTGGGTTTGGTGTTAGCGTTGCAGCATTTTGAAATCTATGTGGCAAACAATTTGTCAGAAACAATTGTTTATACAGACCACAATCCTTTAAAGTTTCTGGATAAATTTTGAGACAGGAGTACAAGGCTATTCAGATGGAGATCTTAACTGCAACCATTTAATCTACCGATTATACATGTTGCTGGTCGAGAAAACCTGTTTGCTTATGTGTTGTCAAGAGTTTAAAGCTTAAAGGGAAAATTGGACATTTAAACCCTGGATACTGAACTTGAATGATTCCTGTTGATACCAAGGATTTGTACATATATTGTTATGTTAATGCATGCATCTGGCAATGTAATAGGGTAAGTATATGGATAAGTATAGGAAATAATGTAGGATGGGTTAATAAAAATGAAGCCATCTCTTAGAATTATGACAATTCATTTTTCGATAAGGAGGGGGATGTCAAGAAGATCTAATAATGTTTATAGTGTTATTGGAAATTATTCTAAAATAGAATTCTAGTAGTGTCTGTATCTATGTGCGTGTGTCTTAATTGGATTAAAGCCAGCTGGTCTCGAGGTTTTGATGTATAGAAGGGGAATAGTTTTGAAATGGTAATTAGGTAAACATAGGGAAGTTACAAGGCGAAGTGAAAAAGGGGCAATTTTAAATAAACCATTCAAAAGAATGGGTTAAATATTACCCCTAGCCAGAAGAATCCTAACAATGTGTCTATTTTTTCCAAAGCTTATTAATAAAATTGGTGCTATGAAAGCAGTTTTATTGTTAGAAGAGGTAAAGTTAAAAAAAAAACTAGTGATACAATGAGAATTTGCATTCATAGAGGAAAATATGCATAAAGAAGGCTGTTGGTAAAAGGAGAGGGATTCTAAGATCTAAAGCTCCAGCCTGTAAGCCGCAAGCCACTGTCTACAAGGACCCAGAGCTGAAAGAAACTCATTTTGAATGTGACTGTCCACAGTATGCTTTGTCAGGAGTCTGTTTAAATCTATGTGTTTTACTATTGCCCTTAACAGAGGTGTAACTGAGAGTCAGATTAATTAGGGAATTTTTTTAGAAGTCATTATTTCAAGTTTCCCTCTGGGATTTGAACAACTCAGCATTCACCATAGGCTGTGTCATAATACTCTCTCAACATCACTGTCTCTCTCAGCATCATCCTGACTCTCTCAGCATCACTCTCTCTCTGTCTCTCTCTCTCTCTCTCTCTCTGTCAGCATCATTCTGTCTCTCTCAGCATCCCTCTGTCTCCCTCAGTATCATTCTCTGTCTCTCTCAGTATCACTCTCTATCTCTCCCAGTATCACTCTCTCTCTCTCAGTATCTCTCTGTCTCTCTCAGCATCACTCTCTCAGCATCAATCTGTCTCTCTCAGCACCTCTCTGCCTCTGTCAGTATCACACTCTGTCTCAGTATCACTCTCTGTCTCTCTCAGTATCACTGTCTATCTCAGCCTCACTCTGTCTCTCTCAGCCTCACTCTGTCTCTCTCAGCATCACTCTGTCTCTCTCAGTGCCTCTCTGTTTATCTCAGAATCACCCTGTCTCCCTCAGTATCACTCTCTGTCTCTCTCAGCACCTCCCCGTCTCTCTCAGCATCACTCTCTGTCTCTCTCAGCCTCACTCTGTCTCTCTCAGCCTCACTCTGTCTCTCTCAGCACCTCCCTGTCTCCCTCAGTATCACTCTCTGTCTCTCTCAGCACCTCCCTGTCTCTCTCAGCATCACGCTCTGTCCATCTCAGCATCTCTCTGTTTCTTTCTCTGTAACTGGCTGTATGGATGGTACCAAAGAAAGAATGCTCTGGTTTAAAACACAAAATGTATTTCATATCACAAACAAAACAGGTTCTAAACCTGTTCCAGAGAGCTGGCAGTAACCTAGGGCCTATTTTATGGAACCATGCATTGCGAAGGCAATCTTATTGTTCACGAGAACATATTATGGTACAGTCTCACAATTTTAAACTCAATAACCGAAAGTTTAGGGGAACACATTTCTAATTCTGTAACTGTTGGTGCAAAAAGCTCTCTGTGTAAAATCATCATCAACAACTTGCATTTATACAGCACCTTTAATATAGTAAAATGTCCAAAGGTGTGTCATGGGGATGTAATCAGACAAAATTTGACACAGAGCTACATAAAGAGATATGAAGACAGGTGACCAGAAGCTTGGTTTTAAGGAGCATCTTAAATGGGGAGAGGTAGGGACACGGAAAGGTTTAAGGAAGAAATTCCAGAGTTTAGGGCATAGACAACTGAAGGCACAACCTTCAGCCAATCCTGGAGCGATGGAAATCAGGGAAGCACAATCAGTGCTGAATCCATCAAATATATAAGGGTAGTTATTTATTTCATTCAAATAGTTTTGCTGTAAACATACAATCTGAGGAAACAGGTGTACAGGCTATATTATGTTGTCAAGACACTGTCCTACCTATGGTATCTGATAGGCATCATGCACAGCTAGTGGCCTGGCCAGTGTTTTTTTTTTATTATTCTTTTCATGGGATGTGGGCATCCCTGGCTAGGTCAGCATTTATTGCCCATCCCTAACTGCCCTTGAGAAGGTGATGGTGAGCTGCAGTTCATGTGGTGTAGGTACAGCCAATGAAAGACTGCCTTTCATGTCTTTTGATGAGCTGCTTGTGTTTGAAGCTAACCAAGCCTGGCCCTCCATTTGAACTTGGTAATCAGGGTGGAGAGAAGAGGGAACTGTAGATTGGAGATATCACATTAAGGACCATGCAGACTGTTAAGGTAACCTCGACTCTCCTTACAGCACCCGGGACTTACAATCAGAGAAGCTCAGGAAACAAGCACATTATTCAACCATGCACAAGCCCTTGTGGGAGTAAATTGTTTCTCAAGATTCCCCCACCCTGCCCACCCATATTTGAATAAATTAGTCAACTGTGAAAAATTACCTAGCTGTAAAAGAAATGCACAATGAACAGCAATGGGAATATCACAATTACTTTTAACTTGTGCGAGATGCTGCGGTAAATTAGGGCATTTCGCTGCTAAGGCGTGCCATTGTTAATCATTGTGTCGTCTGGACTGTGGGAAGGAATGTAAGGTGGATTGGATATAGTTACACCCAGAATAAAAGACTTTCAATTATCATTTGAGATTCCAGCCATATGTAGTTCCCACCTTCACCCTTCCAATTCATTCTAAAAGGTGCTTGAATTTTCTCCAGATTTTAGGTTATTTCTCAGCCTTAAAAGAAAGCAGTGACCTTGCTGAGGCAAAAACAAAAATAGCTGGAAAAACTCAGCAGGTCTGACAACAGCTGCAGAGAGGAACACAGTTAACGTTCCAAGTCCATATGACTCTTCATCAGGCATCTGCCAAAGTCATCCTTGAAGCTAAAAATAGAGGAAAAAGAGGACTGCCTCTGGCTTTTGCTTTAATATGGAGGATGGTCATTCCTGCATCTAGTTGCTTCCTGTTAACGAGACAGCTCGGACCTACTAACTGTAGCCCCAATGTTAACTGGGATTGAAGGGGGAATGGGGGTGCTGACAGGGCACACATCAGGTTACCTTGACTCACTGACATGAGCCTCATCTAACAGTTGGATCTGACTCCTGCCCAAACCTGGTATCAGTGATGTAGTGCCAGGAGGCAGCAGTGGGCGAGTGTAGCAGGAGGCTACCCACCAAGAATGGTCTCTGGCAAAGAATAAGTCAGGATTAATGGAGTTCCAGCAGGCAAGGCACTAGATTTCCTTGTGGGAGGCAGGGGAGTACTTATCATCTTGAATCTCTCCTGGAGCTGCTGATCTTTGGTGCCAGGCTTCCCTAGAGAGGCTGTGACTGGATGCCAACCTCACATCCAGGGATGGGCAATAAATGCTGGCCTGGCCAGCAAGGCCCACATCCCTTGAATGAGTAAAAAAACCCACAAAATTTGGGTTGGCAACTGCTTGGTGTTTGTTGTAGAGTTGATTTTCCAGGTAACTTTTCTTGGTAGAAACATTGAACTTTATTTACGCTACAGCAGCAGCAGCTACATGTGTGTATCTATCTCTAGAACTAAAGAAGAACTCCCTCCTGGAGGTTCCCTGTGCTGCTAACTCATTGGTTTACACAGGTCATGTGATCTTACAACACAGGATTATTCTTAAAGCTACAGTCCAAACGTTTATCAGAACTATAATTACTGCATTCCTCCCCCTTTAACTTTTCTGTACATTTTGTATTTACTAGGATATTTATCTCATGACATTACAATATTTACACAGGTCATGAAATTACAAGTTCAGTCTTTCAGCTGGCTTCCTGAGGAACGTGTGGAACGTTGTAGCTCCACAACTTCAGATTCTTTTGTAGGAAATACATCCCCTGGAACTGCATTGGCATCAGATACCTCATTAGGCACAGGCAGTTCAGTGTCTTCCACTCCGACAGAGACATTGGGCATGTCTATTCTTGGTTGAGCAACTTCAACAGGAACCACAGGTTCAACAATGGTTACAGGTGGAATATCACTTTGTTGGGGTATCTCCCTTCTTCTTAAATGATCCACCTACTTACAGGTGATCCGGCTCTCCACTTCCACGTGGTACAACAATGGCCCAGTCACAGAGCTTTACTTTACCAGCTAACCACTTCAGTCCTCCACCGAAATTCCTTATATACACTGCTTCTCCAACAGTAAATTGTCACTCACAACTATGCAAATCATGAGTCGCTTTTTGGTTCCCTTGACTTTTCCCCGCCTTCTTCTCCAAATTGGGAAGTATCAGGCTTAGTCTTGTTCGAAGAAGACGCCTCATCAATAATTCTTCAGCTGTTGCACCTGTCGTTGTGTGGAGGGGGGGGGGGGGTTGTTCTGTAATGAAATAGGAAACGAGCAAGTTTAGTTTCCAATGATTCACCTGTTAACATTTTCATTCCCACCTTACAAGTTTGTACTGCTCTTTCTGCCAGTCCGTTAGATGATAGTTGGTACAGTGCAGTCTTCACGTGGCTGATACCATTCAGGCTGACAAAACTTTGAAATTCAGCGCTAGTAAACACAATACTGTTTACTGAGACGATTACTTTGGGCAATCCGTGGATAGAAAATCTTTGGCGTAGTTTTTCTATAGTAGGGCCTGACATTGGCAACTTAACCTCATAAACATCTAACCACTTGGAATGAGCATCTATAATCAGTAGAAACATGGTTCCAAGAAAAGGACCGACGTAATCTATGTGCAATCCCAACCAGGGTCTACCAGGCCACTTTTATAGGCATAATGGGGCTTCCACCAGCAACTTCTGTAGCTGTTGACGTTGCTCACAGTGTTTTGCCACCTTCTCGATATCACCATCCATTCCCGGCCACCAAAGATAACTTCGTACTATCGTCTTCATTCTTGAGGTTCCCAGATGGGCACTGTGTAGCTCTGCTAAGAATGGTTCCCCTCCTTGTGAAGGAACTACTACTCATGCACCCCATAATGGAATACCATCTTGACTGCTCATTTCATGTCTTCAGTTGAAAAATGGCTTCAATTCATCAGAGGCTGGTTCCTGGGACCATCCATGTAACACTTGGTCTCTCAGTCAAACAGGACTGGATCATGATTCGTCCAGTTACTTATCTGCATGGCACAGACTGGTGCGGAATCCAGGAAATTCATTATTAATACAAGGTCTTGGGGAATTGGGACATGGTCATTGTTCTCTTGCAAAGGAAGATGACTTAGGCCATCGGCATTGGCTATATGAATCCCTAGGCTATGTACAAAAGTGTATTCATATGCTGCCAAAATTAGGGCCCATCTCTGAATTATTGCGGAAGCTATGGGAGGGATAGTTTTTTCCTTGCTAAACAGACCCAAAAGTGGTTCGTGGTCTGATACTATCGTGATGAGTCGCCCATGCATGTATTGATGGAATTTTTTTACACCAAAAATAATCAACAGACCTTCCTTTCCAATCTGAGAATATCCTTTTTCAGCTGTGGTAAGTGTCCTGGATACATAGCTTATTGACCTCTCTGTACCGTCGTCCACCTTGTGAGATGGTACCGCTCCCTCTCCATAGGGAGATGCAATGCAGGTTAGCACCAATTCCTTTGTCGGGTGTTAATGCACTAATAAATTTGAAGAGTGCAAGAGCTGTTTTACTTTCACGAAGGCTTCTTCTTGGGGTGACTCCCAAACCCAACGCTGGTTTTTCTTTAGCAATGAACATAGAGGGGCTAGAACTGTTGATAAATTTGGTAGAAATCAGCCATAATAATTTATCATCCCTAAAAATTATTTAAGTTTAGAGATGTTCTTAAGTGCAGGTGCCTCTCTGAATGCTTTAACCTTCTCTTCAGCAAGGTGTAATCCTTGGGTATCTACCGGTGGCCCAAATAAATAACTTCATTTGCCTTAAAAGTGCATTTTTCCTTCTTTAGGTGCATTCCTGTATCTAAAAATTGTTTCAGGACTTCCTCTAGATTAACCAAGTGTTCCTTTTCTATGAATCCAGTTATCAGTACATTGCCCAGGTAGACCAGAACCTGAGATAGCCCTTGTAGCAAGCTCTCCAGCGTCCTCTGAAAAACGGCACAGGCCGAGGAAACACTGAAGGGCAGGTGTGTGTGTTGATATAACCCTTTGAGGGTGCTTATGGTCACAAATTCTCGGGAGGCATCATCATGCTCCAGTTGCTGATGTACGTGGCTCATCTTAAGCTTTGTATACGTTCTCCCTCCTGTTGGTTTGGCGTGGAGGTCTTCAATCTTGGGAATAGGGTACCTGTGAAGTTTGGCTGCTTTGTTGACCGTTAATCCTCACAGGTCCGGACGGTCTGATCTGGTTTTAGGGCAGGGACTATGGGTGCTGCCCACTCTGAGACTGAACCGCTTTTATGATACCCAGTCTCTCTAGCCAGTTCAGCTCAGTGTCAACCTTCTCTCTCAGAGCAGATGGCACCAGTCTTGCTTTCAAGAACTTGCTCCTGGGTCCACGTAAATCTTGGACTGTAGGCCTTGAATTTTTCCCAGTTCATCCCTGAAGACGGTGTTGTTTTTTTTTCAGCAGCTCTGGCTGTCCTCCTGCTCGCAACTGGAAGATTTTGGACAGTTTAATTTAATCTCCCTCAACCAATTACGACCCGGAAGGCTTGGACCTTCACCTTCACCCACCATCACTGGTAGCTGTACCGATTGGTGTCTGTAATGAACAGGTACTCTAGTGATACCTTTTACCTGGATTTCTTTGCCTGTGTACATTTTCAACTTGGCAGATGTTTATTTCAAATTTAATTGTTGATCACTTCTTTCAAATATCTGAAAGTGTGTTCTCCTACTACAAAGGCAGAAGCACCCAGTGTCTACTTTCATTTTTAATGGTTTACTATTCACTTGCAATGTGTCAGTATTTGGCTCTGTCTTCCCAACTTCCACGTTGAATAAGGAATAAATGTCAGAATCGGTTTCTTCTGGCTTTTCCACACTATACACTACATTGGATCTTGTTCGTTGCCTGGAAGCCTGTATAAATCTCGCTTTGCAACGTTTCAATATGTGCCCACTTATGTGACAAAAATAACACTCCATTTCTTTAAATCGCCAATCGTTAGGAGTATGATTGTTTCCATGTTGGTAAAAATTAGTTTTTGAATTTGCTGTTGTTTCCTCTAAATTTTCGTTAACCGGGGCTGTTTCCCGCTTTGCGGTGGAGTCCTGGCTTTTCGCGCCACTTTCTCGCCCAGCTAGGAAAACGGCATCATTTTGCACACCTCGAATTGCTTCTGAATCCCTTACAACGCTTTCCATTGCAAGCGCTATTTCTAACGCTTTCTTAAAATCAAGATCCACTTCATCCAGCAATCTTCGCTGACTAGCATCCTCTTGCACACCACAGACCAAACAATCCGTGAGCTTGTCATTCAGGATTTCACTGAAATCACAATATTCCGTTAGTTGTTTTAACTTCGCCAAATGGATAGCAATGGTCTCCCCGGGACTCTATTCCGTGAATTGAACCTGGACCTCTGCATTGTGACCGAGGGCTTGGGTTGGGAATGTCCCTTAATGAGGTCTACTAATTCACTGAAGGTCTTCGAATCTGGGGCACTGGGGGCTGTCAAGCTTTGAATTAAACTGTAGGTCTCGTTCCCACAAATACTCAGGAGAATTGCTCTCCTCTTTTCCTCCCCCATGATTTCATATGCAAGACATTCTATATATTGAGGCCAGTCATCTGTGGCTGGCTCAAAGGTATGGATTCTGCCAAACTGTGGCATCTCGGGTGAGTATATCTTCCTTTCGTTTTAATTGTCTTACTCACAATTGCTGGGCGAGGGACAGCACTGGATTTGATTTATCCTCGTCGCCAGTTTGTTATAGAGTTGATTTTCCAGGCAACTTTTCTTGGTGGAAACATTTAACTTCATTTACAAGACAGCAGCAGCAGCTAGTTGTATGCATCTAACTCTATAACTAAAGAAGAACTCCCTCCAAGAGGTTCTCCATGCTGCTAACTCATTGGTTTACACAGATCAGGTGATCTTACAACACAGGATTATTCTTAAAGCTGGCAGTCCAAACATTTACCAGAACTATAAGTACTACAGTGTCATTAAACAGCCAAAGTGTGAATCTCAGCAAGGCCCATGATTGCCTGATAAGATGGTTAGCAGAGTTGACACAGAGTCAGTGAGTTGCACACTGCTTCAATTTTAACACTCCCCCCACACCACCACACTGCCCCCTACCCCCAAACACCCACAGAGGCTTAAATTGAGCCCTTAAGTTTTGGGGATTGGGGTCAAAACCCCATATCCCACACTTTGGCACAGTCCCACTGTAATATAGCAACACACTATTGGCAAACTACTTACCAATTCATGTGAATCTGTTGCCTTGTGTGGATGTAAATGCTTGGAAACTGAGGTTCCTGGTAACTGTTATGATGGCAAAAATAAATAGCGATCCCTTAAACCGTGAAAGGAATGAATAGTCCCCAGGTCACACTCACCTAAAACACTAAACTCCAACTTCATAATTGTCTTATTCTTTGATAGAATCATGGGATCAAATGGCATAGAAAGAGACCATTTGGCCCATCATGCCCATGCCTGCTCTTTGAAAGAGCTGTTCAATTATTCCCACTCTTGCTCTGTTGCCATAACTCTACAAATTTTTTCCTTTACAAGTATTTTCCCAATTCTCTTTTGAAAGTTGTTATTGAACCAGTTTTCAGCAACCTTCCGTGCAGCACATTCCAAATCACGACAATTCCCTGCGTAAAAACATTTCCTTGCAGAAAAAGATTTTTCCTCATTTTCACCCTGGCTTTTTTGCCAATTATAATGAATCTGTATCCTCTGGTTACTGACCCCCCTGTTAGTGGAAACAAAGTCTCCCTATCTTCTCTCTCAAAACACTCATAATATTGAACACCCACTATTGAATACACTCTTTAAACACGCTCAAATAAATCTCCCCTTGATTGAAGCACATTTCATGCCAGATAAAACAAGATCCCTTTATTACATCTTATTTAATATATTGTAGGACCTACTGCTGCCCAACACATTCTACTATCTGAGTGACTGAGACTAGAAATTGCTGCTGCTAAGATTAAAAAGGGTGTTTAAAGTCTTCACCACAGATTACATAGAATTAGAGTGTCAGCCGTGGTTTAGCTACTAGCACCCTTGCGTCTGAGCCATGAAGACGGTGAGTTTAAGCACCGCGCCAGAGACTTGAACACAACAATTTAAGCTGACATTCCAGTGCAGGACAGTTCTGAGGGTGTGCTGCCCTGTCAGAGGTGTCGTCACTCGGACCTGGGATATTCAACTGAGGTCCTGTCAGCTCGCTTAAGTTGTTGCAAAGGATCTCACAGTGCTATTCCAAAGAAGAGCAGGGGTGAGTTCTCCCCAGTGTCCTGGCCAACATTTTTCTCTCAAACAACAGCACTAAAAATCAGATTATCTGGTCACTATCACATTGCTGTTTGTAGGAAATTGCTGTGAACAAATTGCCTGCTGTCTCGCCAACATTACAGCAGCGACTGAGCTTCAACATTCTTTCATTGGTTGTAAAATGCTTTGGAACATCCTGAGATTGTGAAAGGCGCAATAGAAGCGGAAGATATTTTTACATAAGGCACAGAAACAGGCTATTCAATCCAGTGGACCTGTGCTGATGTTTATGCTCCACACAAGCCTCCATCCACTCCTCTTCATGTAGCAAAAGAATCTTATCATTCTTCCTCCCTCATCTGTTTATCAGTTATGAGGAAGAGTTATATACGACTCGAAATATAAACTCTGTTTCTCTCTCCACAGCTGCTGCCAGATCTGCCTGTAGTATTCCCAGCACTCTCTGTTTTTATTTCAGATTTTCAGCAACATTTTCTTTTATTTTAGTGTTCAAACTTCCCTGTCCATTTTACTTCAATGGAGACCTTGGCTATTTACTTCAAACAGGTGAAAGCTTTTGTTAAATAAATAGGCAGAGACATATTGAAACAAGTACAATTATAACACAACTTCTAGGTTTCCTTTTAAAAGTTCTCTCTATTTTAATTAGGGATGGGATTAATGAAGTGTAACGTGGCCCTATTTTAAAGGTATTCAAACAGATAATTTGTATTTCAACTAACCTCCCTCGAGTGCCGAGGCGCGCAGGCACACCCCATTCTCTCACTGTACAATTCCAGATATGAGGGTAGGTGAGATGGTACTATACGGTAACATTGGGGAAATGGCACATGCAACCCACTGGAGAACCAGAGATTATTTTATTCTTTTACCTGACCTCACTGCATAGACAGCATTTGGAGGTCTCTAAATAGATCTCCAGGCAAGAGGGTCTTTTAAATTGAGAATTAAAATAAAACCTTGTTGCTATGATTCCAGAGCACAGGGGACAAGTGTTCATTTACCACCTGCTAAGATGACAGAAAACAAAAATAAATTAGTGTTTTACACTCACATTCTTACACACCCTCCCAAACACACCTCGCATACCCTCACACGCTAACACACTTTCACACAATCTCCCAAACGTACAGAGACTCGCGCACACTCTCACACCTTTACATTCTCTCCCATACATACCCTCAAATTCACACACACTCACTCTCACAAACATCCACATACTCATCCACACACTCACCCACATACGCACACTCTCACACACACACACTCTCACACATACACACTCATCCACACACTCACCCGCATACACACACTCTCACACACACACACTCATCCACACACTCATCCACACACTCACCCGCATACGCACACTCTCACACACACACACTCTCACACACACACAGTCATCCACACACTCACCCGCATACGCACACTCTCTCACACACACACTCTCACACACACACAGTCATCCACACACTCACCCGCATACGCACACTCTCACACACACACACTCTCACACACACACAATCATCCACACACTCATCCACACACTCACCCGCATACGTACACTCTCACACACACACACTCTCACACACATATACTCATCCACACACTCACCCGCACACTCACCCGCATACACACTCTCACACACACACACTCTCACACACACACACTCTCAAACATACACACACACACACCCACACCCACACACACATAACACTCCCACAGACACGAATAATTCTCCCACACATTCAGTCTCACCTACACGGAATGAGGCTGTGTCCCTCATCACACATGTATCACAGTTTAAAGGGTGAATCTACTTGATCTAAAAATGTTCCACTTTGAGGCATCAATACTTTGCCTTGAATGCCCAAGTCAGGTCACTTAGGGTTCAAGATACAGCGATACTATTTATAATGAGGATTTTAAGCCACAAGAGGAGTATTTGTTCAAAGCGTTTTCCACCTTGTAATACCTGAATGAAGTAAATTCCCTTTGGGACCAAAAAATATGCAGAAAACTAACTGAAATTAATGAGCTGTAACACAGCGCTATATAACAGTTGTGATAATATTAGCTTTCTCTACTTGACACCTCAGTCTTTTTCTCTCCTTTAAGTAAATTTTACATTTTTATTGCATGGAAGATTAATAGTGAGCTTAATTGCCATGTTTTCCTGTCAGGTAATTTATTTGCTTTTCTTAATTGGGAACTGTTAAATAAAATAAAACTTTACTTTCATCCAGCCCCCTTTCTTCTCCTCGACACTAGAAAAGCAATTACCATTTCCAAATAACTCTTAGAGGGTCACTGGTGGGTTTCTCTATTTTAAAGTAGTTCATGGTATGAAGTGCTCTGATGCACTCGAAGGTGCAATACAGAAGAGGAAATTGGCAGGGTGGTTCCGACTTCCACACACTGACCGCGTTTATCCACGTGTGGCTCGGTGGTAGCACTTTTCCCTCTGGGTCAGAAAGTTGTGTGGGTTGAAGCCCCACTCTGGAGGTGGAATCTTGCGGACTCTCCCCTGTGGCACATTTGGTGAGCAAGGGGGCATTTAAGGAGGTGGGGACTCTGCCACCTTCGTGGATGGCCTTCCAGCCCCACTGCCAATTGAAGCCCTGAAGGGCATAATTAATACCCACTTAAGGGTCTCGCCCCACCTCTGCTGGTATTAACTCAATAGCAGGCTGGAGGTTCACCACAACAGTGGACACAACAGGCAAGCCCTGGCATGTTTGCCTGCAGGCTCCCATGGGCGGGGGGTGGTGGGGGGGGTGGTGGGTGGAGGTCCCTCGTTCAAGGGCACTCAGTGCCTGATCAAGGGGTCGGGCTCGTCGCTGTGAATTTGGGGGCAGAGGGCTTGTTTCTTCCCGGGGGCCACCATTCACACAACGAGTCCTGGCCTGTGGAGAGTGTGGGTGCCGTTTAAGTATGGTAGCCAGAACTTCAATCCCATGAGGTAACAGCGTGGTGGGCAAATCCCCGCCCCGCCCTGCCACCAGGTTCGACGAGCTGCTCATATACGCATAAATAATGAGCTGTAAAGCGGGCGAACTGCTGCAGCATTCCGCCCCGACACCCAGTGGCAATCCTGCCAACTTCCCACTGAGGGCAGAATTTTACGTTCGGCGCGCGGGCACACACCCGGAACGCCCGAGGTTAGCGTGACGCTGTCGGGCGTGCGTCCCAAAGCCATCGCGCACTCAGTGGGCACGGGCCAGAGTCAGCTGCACGCCCGCCGATAATTGAAAGGCCTATTAAGGCCATTAACGAGCTAATTAAAGCCAAATTAACGCTGCCTGTCTAACCTTACAGTTGGCGAGCAGGCAGAAAGGCCTTTCAGTCCTAAAGAAGAGTGGTACGGACTCAAAATGTTAACTCTGTCTTTTTCTCCACAGATGCTGTCAGGCCTGCTGAGTTTTTCTGGCCATTCTTGTTTTTGTTTGAGACAAAAGGGCCAAGCGGCCTTTACATTTTTTAGGAAACCTCAACCACGAGCGGGATGAGGTTTCCTAAAGCAAGTAAACATCAACTAAAAACTTTATTTTTGATTTAAAAACATGTCCCAGCTCACGTGACATAGTCACATGAGGGGACATGTTTTTTTTTAATGTTTAATGTCTTTATTAATTTTTTTAAAAAGCGCTTCAATCTCCCTGAGGCAGCTCCGTGCCTCAGGCAGACTGAAGCGCTCTTTCCTGCCCACCGTGCCCGCGCTCCCTCCCCCCACCCCCGCCCGCACAGGTACTGCTGAGCGCTGCCGCTCGCAATCCATGCGGGGCGGGCCTTAATTGGCGCGTCTGCGTGAAATTTGCGGAGCGGGGCCTATCGCGGGTGGCGGTCAGCTTCCTGACCGCCCCTGCCCGCTCCCACTGAGCCCGCCCAATGAGGGAAAAATTCTGGCCTTAGTCTCCAGGATGGAAAATTCAGCCATGAGTGTCTGAGCAAGTTATGGCTGAGCAAGTGCTGCTTGATAGAACTGTCAGTGACGCCTTCCATCATCATAAGAGCAAAATACTGTGGATGCTGAAAATCTGAAATAAAAACAGGAAATGCTGGAAAAATTCAGCAGCGTCTGTGGAGAGAGAAACAGGTTTAGCATTTCAAGACCAATTTGACTCTTCTTCAGACCTAGCGAGAGGTAGAAATGTGATGGGTTTTATGTTGTTGAAGAAAGGGCTGGTGGAGTGGAATAGAAGATCAGGGATAGGGTGGAGGGCAGACGAGATTAAATGACAAGAGCTTTGATCCAGAATAGGTGTTAATAGCAGAATAAAGGTCAGTGCTGTCTGAAAGCGAAACATGAGAACGAGATACAGATGGCACTAGGGAGAGAAAAATTCAAAACAAAAGGCAGATCTCACGGTCTGAAGTTGTTGAACACACTGTTGAGCCCAGAAGATTGTAAAATGCCTAATCAGAAGATGAGGTGCTGTTCCTCCAGTTTGCATCGGGCTTCACTGGGACACTGCAGCAGGCCAAGGACAGAAACACAAACATGAGAGCAAGGTGGTGAATTGAAAGGGTAAGCGACAGGAAGGTCGAAGTCACACATGCAGACTGAGCGAAGATGTTCTGCAAAGCGGTCACCCAATCTGCATTTAATCTCCCCAGCGTAGAGGAGACCACATTGGGAGCAGCACATACAGTAGGCTAAACTGAAAGATGTGCAAGTAGATCGCTGCTTCTCCTGGAAGGAGTGTTTGGGGCCTTGGATGGTGGGGAGGGAAGAGGTAAAGGGACAGCTGTTACACCCCCTGTAATTGCATAGGAAGGTGCCGTGGGAAGGGGATGAGGTGCTGGGCGTCATAGAAGAGTGGACCAGGGTGTCACAGAGGGGACGGTCCCTTCAAAATGCTGACAGGGGAGGTGAGGGGAAGATGTGATTGATGGTGAAGTTGGCAGAAATGGTGGAGGATGATCCTTTGAATACAGAGGCTGGTGGGGTGAAAAGTGAGGACAAGGGGAACCCTATCATGGTTCTGGGAGGGAGGGGAATGAGTGAAGGCAGAAGTGTGGAAAATGGGTCAGACAGGATTGTGGGTCTTGTCAACCAAAGTGGGTGGGGGGGAACCCACGGTTCAGGGAAAAGGAAGACATGTTAGAAGCACCATTGTGGAATTTAGCATCATTGGAACAGATGCGACAGAGACAGAGAAAGTGGAGAATGTGATGGAGGAGGTAGTGAGTGAGGAGCTGTAGTCGAGGTAGCTGTGGGAGTCAGTGGGCTTGTAATGAATATTGGTAGACAGTCCATCACCAAAAATAGAGGCAGAGAAGTCAAAGAAGGGAAGGGAAGTGTCAGAGATAGACCACGTGAAGGTGAGAGAGGAGTGAAAATTGGAAGCAAAATTGATTATTTTTCTGGTTCTGGGTGAGAGCAGGAAGTGGCACCAATACAGTCATCAATGTACCGGAGAAAGAGTTGTGGGAGTGAGCCTGAGTAGGACTGGAACAAGAAATGTTCCACATACTCCACAAAAAGACAGGCATAACTGGGGCCCATGAAGGTCCTCATAACCATACCTTTTATGCGAAGGAAGTGAGACAAGTTTAAGGAGAAATTGTTCAATGAGAGAACAATGAGGAGAGTGGTGGTGGATGGGGATTGTCCAGGCCTCTGTTCTAGGAAGAAGCAGAGAGCCCCCAGACCATCCTGGTGGGGGATGAAGGTGCAGAGGGATTGAACGTCCATAGAGAAGAGGAGGCGGTTTAGTCCAGGAAACCGGAAATTATTGAAATGACATAGGGCGTCAGAAGAATCACAAATGTTGGTGGGAAGAGACTGGACAAGGGGAGAGTGTTGTAGTGTGGCCTTGTCGCCTATTTGTAATAGAGTTGATCTGCAGACAACTTCCTAAGTGGAAACATTAGGTTTATTTACAATACAGTCAGCAGCAACTACATGTGTGCTTTCAACTCCATCTCTATCTCTACACTGACTGTGGAGGTAGCCGCGCTGCTAACACACTGGTTTACACGGATCATGTGATCTTACATCACAGGACAATTCTTAAAGGTACAGTCCAACATTTAACAAAACCATAATTACTACATTCTTCCCCCTTTAACGTTGCTGTACATATTGTATTTACAAGCATATTTATCTCATGACATATTATTTACATAGGTCATGAAATTTACAAGTTCAGTCTTTCAGGTGGTTTCCTGATTCGTGTGGAATGTCGCAGCTCCAAAACTTCAGATTCTTTTTCAGGAACCACATTCTCTGGAACTGCATGAACATCAGGTACCTCGGTGGTCACTTACAGTTCAGTGTCATCCACTCTGACAGAGACATCTGACATGTCAGTCCTTGGTTGAGCATCTTCAACAGGAAACATTGGTTCAGCAATGGTTACAGGTGGAACCATATCTTGTTGTGGTATCTCTCTTTTTCTTAAATGGTCCACATGCTTATGGGTGATCTGGCCTTCCACTTCCACGTGGTATGATAATGGTCTGGTCACTGAACTTACTTTGCTCATTAACCACTTCAGTCCCCCACCGAAATACTTTACATATGCTGCTTCTCCTACAGTAAATTGTCTGTCACGACTATGTAAGTAATGCACAGCTTTTTGGTTTCCTTGACTCTCCTCCACCTTCCCCTCCAAATTTGGAAATATTAGGCTCAGTCTTGTCCTAAGCCAGTGTCTCATCAACAATTCTGCAGGTGTTGCTCCTGTTGTCATGTGGGGGGTGGTTCTTTCGTAGAAAAGAAACCGAGCAAGCTCGGTCTCCAATGAGTCACCTGTTAACTTCTTCATATTTGTCTGCAGCATCTAGAATTCTTTCCAGAAAAGGCTTTGGAAGTAACTTGTACCTCTTTGATTTTATCTTCAGCATCATCATCCATTGTAAGGGATTGGAATAACATCAAGATACAAGCAAAAAACTGCGGATGCTGGAAATCCAAAACAAAAAGAAAAATACCTGGAAAAACTCAGCAGGTCTGACAGCATCTGCGGAGAGGAACACAGTTAACGTTTCGAGTCCGTATGACTCTTCAACAGAACTAAGGAGAAATAGAAAAGAGGTGAAATATAAGCTGGTTTAAGGTGGGGTGGGACAAGTAGAGCTGGATAGAGGGCCAATGATAGGTGGAGATTGCCAAAAGATGTCACAGACAAAAGGACAAAGAGGTGTTGAAGCTGGTGATATTATCTAAGGAATGTGATAATAAAGGTACAGATAACCCTAGTGGGGGTGGGGTGGGGGGAAGGGATCGAAATAGGCTAAAAGGCAAAGATAAAACAATGGATGGAAATGCATTTAAAAATAATGGAAATAGGTGGGAAAAGAAAAATCTATATAAATTATTGAAAAAAAGGGGGATCGGAGAGGGGGTGGGGATGGAGGAGGGAGTTCATGATCTAAAATTGTTGAACTCAATATTCAGTCCGGAAGGCTGTAAAGTGCCTAGTCAGAAGATGAGGTGCTGTTTCTCCAGTTTGCGTTGAGCTTCACTGGAACATTGCAGCAGGCCAAGGATGGACATGTGGGCATGAGAGCAGGGTGGAGTGTTGAAATGGCAAGCGACAGGGAGGTCTGGGTAATGCTTGCAGACAGACCGAAGGTGTTCCGCAAAGCGGTCACCCAGTCTGCGTTTGGTCTCTCCAATGTAGAGGAGACTGTATTTGGAGCAACGAATGCAGTAGGTTAAATTGAGGGAAGTGCAAGTAAAATGCTGCTTCACTTGAAAGGAATAACGTCAAAGTGGGCACAGTTTGATAATTTGTTTATTGCCTCCTTCGAGTGTTTCTAGGTGCTACCAGCCACCATTTTATTGTCTTTTCAGAAACTTCTTCCTTTTTATCTTCTTCTTTCTACCACAGAGTTTAGTCTCGTTCTTCATTTTGACTTCACTGTTGGCCAGACTTCTCTCAGATGAAATCTCAACTTGTCTTAGTTCAGTAGCTGAATCTCCCAAAACTTCAGAATCTGCTCACCTCTTGCAAAGCTCTCCGATTTTTGTTTTCAAAGCCTCTTTGACTTTGTTTAGCTGAATCCTCAGCTCTTCTGTCTCTTTTTTGTATTTGTTGGCTGCCTCCAGGAAACTTGAACATTGTTTGTCTTCTCCGCCAACTGATTCTTCAGTTTGTTCAGAGAGGTGCTGAATTCTTTCTGTTTCTCTTTGTACTGTTCCAGAGGCACAAGCTTTGACCTGACGGAATCTTGTCATGTGTGAAGGTTTTTCAACAGGTTCTCCTTTTCCTTGCAAAGGTTACTCACTTTGTCTTGAACTCAGTCATTCAGCAGGTTCTCTTTGAGTTGCTTCTGCTGTTCTTGCAGGTTTTTGTTTGAGATAGACTGTGTTTCTTGAGGTTGTTGAGTCCTTACACACTCCTTTTTCATCCTGTTGTGATCCTTGAACTCTCCAGGCTCTTTCTGCCATACTTTGCCTTGTTCCTTTTTCGAGACATGAACTCTTCCAGCTTCCTTTTGAAACCTAACTGGCCAATCAAGGTTGATATCTCATAACCAGTTTCACCCTAGAAGGCTTGGTCCTCTGCCTCTCAATACCATCACTGGTAGCTGTACCGATTGGTTTCTATAATGGACAGTCACTCATCTGATACCTTTTACTTGGATTTCTTTGCCTGTGTACATTTTCAGCTTGGCAGATGTTTGTTCCAAATTTAATTGATGTTCACCATTATTTAAATATCAGTCGGAAATACAACCATTTACCATGACTCACTGTTTTCTATCCTTAAGCCATTTTTTTTATCCACTGACACTGACCCTCCTACACCATGAGCCTCAATTTTGTTAACCAGCCTTTTATACGGAACTTTGACAAATGCTTTCTTAAAATCCACATAAACAACATCCACCTCATTTCCCTCATCAACCTTCCCAGTTCCTTCAAAAAAATCAATTAAATTAGTCAAGCACAATCTGACTTTTACAAATCTGTGCTGGATCTCCTTACCAAAGTCAAACCTCTCCAAGTGCCTGATGATTTTTATTTTTCTTGACTACTGATTTTCAAACTCACCATTGATGCTAAACTGACTGACCTGTAGTTACTAAAGATGTCATTACACCCTTTCTTGAGCAATGGTATCACATTTGCCATCCCTGGCACCTTTCTTGTACCTAGGGAGGTTTGGCAAGCCCTGCTGCCATCTTCACCCCCACTTCCCTTAGCAATTCGGGATGCGAGCCATCCGGACCAGGCAACTTATCCACTCTAGGCCTAGCCAGCCTTTCCTGCCTATCAATTTTCACTTCGTCCATTATGTCTACCATCTCTGCTTCTACTGATAGTCAGCATCCTCTCCCTCAATAGTGAAGAGATTTTTGGTTTAAACACAAGAGGGTTGGAAGGGAATTAAATGTTCCACCAGTATAGTGACAAATAAAATCCAAATGTACTTTTACAAAGGAAAATGGATGGATATTTGAAAATGAATGAGAACAACTTGCATTTGTATAGCACCCTTTAATATCATAAAACATTCCAAGGGACTTCGCAAAAGTGTTATAAAGCAAAATTTAGCACTGAACCATGTAAGGAGATATTAGTAAAATTACCAAAGGCTTGGTCAATGAGGCATATTTTAAAGACAGTCTTAAAGAAGGAAAGAGAGGTAGAGAGGTGGAGTGGTTTAGTGAGGTGGTTCAGGGACTTAGGACCTTGGCAACTCCACCGATGATTGAGTGATTAAAATTGTAGATGCTCATGAGGCCAGAATTAGCAGAGCACATATATCGTGGAGGGCTGTGGAGCTGGATGAAATGTGAGAAATAGAGAGTTTTGGAAACAAGAATGCAAATTTTAAAATTGAGGCATCGCTTAGCCAGGAGTCAAGCACGAGGGTGATGGATGAACATGACTTAGCGCAAGTTATGACACAGACAGTAGGGATATGAGTGATCTCAAGTTTACAGAAGGTGGAATGTGAGACGCCGACCAGGTGTGCATTGAAACAGTCAAATCTAGGGTTAACACAGGTGCAGACAAAAGTTTCAGACACAGATTAGCTAAGGCTAATAGCGTTACAGAGATGGAAATAAACAGTCTTTGTGGTGGCAAAAACATGTGGTCTGAAGTTCACCATTATGACACCAAGGCTGAAAACAGCCTGGGTCAGTCTCAAACGATTGCCTGCAAGAGGCATGGGTTTGATGCCTAAAGAACGGAGTCTGTAATGAGGGCCGCAGACAATGGCCGGGATTTTCTGTACTCGCCGGTGTCGGGTGTGTTCAGTGGCGTGAGCGGACAATATGGAGAGAAGGCCAAAAATTGGTTTCACGACGTCGTGAAACCAGTTTGTGATCGTCCCCTCAGCATGTTGATGGCGGGCCATATTCCCCGCTATCAGACATCGGGATCCTCGTTTTAATACATCAGCATATCTTTATAAGGCCAGCCCACTGGACTCATCACCCCCCCTACCACACCCCCCACCACTCCCCCCTCCCCCCCCACCCCCGCTGGATCGTCCGCCCACGTCGGCGGGAAAACAGGCCAGCGCAGAACACGTCTTGACAACTGTGATGTGCAGAAGTCAGGGCCTTGCTGACATTGCAGACATCCAAAAAGCAGAAGATACTGGAGCCTGACAGCAACAGGATCCTGGAGGAACGTCCATGGCATGCTGGGTAGGTTCTCATGGACATGGCTCCACTGCGAAGCAGCTCACGGTAGTTAAAAAGTCACCATTGATGCTCACAATGGATGATGGTGGGAGAGGAAGGTCTAGGATCGACTTGGGAGGAGGGGAAATGAAGGTGTCGGGGGTAATGAGGGAGTATGGTGGGAGGAGGGGGTAATGGGAAGACGATGGCAACTGGGAAAGGAGGTGTAAGAGGGGTGGAAGCTGTAAGGGCAGGAGTTCAGAAGGGGAAGGAGTGTGGAGGGGGGGAAGGAGACCAGGTGGAGGAAGGAGTGTGGAAAGGGGAGGGAGTAAGAGTGGAGGAAGAAGTAAGAGTGGAGGAAGCAGTCGGGAAAGGGGAAGGAGTAAAGCTGGTGGAAGAATTGAGGGTGTCTGATGGAGTCAGGGAGGGGGGTGGACTAAGACTGGAGGTAGAAGTGACGCTGGAGGAAGAGGTGAGGCTGCAGCAAGAGTGTGAAGGAGGAAGGGCTAAGGGTGGCAGAAGAAGTAAGGGTGTCTGAGGGAGTCAAGAAGGGGGAGGGACTAAGTGGGGTAAAATCCGGGGTGGTGGGAGGACTGAGGGGGTGTGTGGTGGGCTCCGTGGGAAGCAGTTCCAGGGGGACAGGGTCCGGAGGGGGGAAGGCGTTCCAGGGAGGAAGGGGTCCAGAGGAGACAAGAGGTTCCTCTGGTGGGGGAAAGGGTCTGGAGGGGGGGATGTCCAGGTGAAAGTGCAAGGGAGGGGTCTGATGGGTCTATGATTGCTTCCTGGGGAGTGAACTGAGGGTGGGGGTGGTATGAGAGAATGGCTGAGGGCAGAGTAAGGCAGTAGGGTGGGAGGGTGAGGGTTCACTGGTAGCAGTAGAAGGGACGGCGAAGGTGGCTGCTGAGGATTCAGAGGCAGACACGGAACCTGGGGGTGGGGAGGAGGAGGTCGGGGAGGTGAATGTGGCTCGGGCTGGGATTTTCAGGAAGGAGGGGAATGTGCACGTTCACCTGGACATCCCCAAAGGAAAAGGGTTATGGAAAATCACGGAGGGGAGGGGGAAGGTGATGCCAGGGAGGGGTCAACTGTGATGGGAGAAAGGAAACGGGTGACTGGTGGAGGGGTGAAGATGGGGGAACTGACGAAAAAGTGAACCCAGACCATGATGACCCAGGGGTGTCCAGCTGCTGCTCCTCCTCCCTTCAGGTGCCCAGGATCCCAGCCTGACTCCTTGAGGGGAAAGAGCACCTAGAGGCGGGGGTGTTGAGGTGTTCTGTTTCTCTCTTGCATTGCCAGTGCAGGAACTCACCCATGGCTACCACAGCAGAGTGCAGGTTTGCACACATATCCATGTTCTGTTGGACCAGAGTCTCCATGGCAACTGCCACCTCCCCTTTGAGACCTCCATACATGCACATGTGGGCACCACTTCATCAAAAAGCAGGCAGATGCACTCTTGGAACTCGTATGCCACTCTGTTGAGGGTTTCCAACTGCTCTCCGTGATGTTCCCCTGTCTTCTGCTGACTGTCCACAATGAGTTGGAAGGCCAAGTCTGGATGCTCATCATCTGACTTGGACCTCACAGATTCCTCTCCCCCAGCAGTCCTCTGAGTGCCGGGGAGATCGGCCATACCTGCCTCCTCCTACTGTGGACACGTGCCCGTGCGGTGACCGTGAATCCAAGCCTGCTCACAACCGAGGTGTGTGTCTCTGCGCTGGTGGAGGGTGTGGGTAAGCGCTGTGATGAGTCTTCCATGCTGCTCATTTCCAGCTCTTCAGTGGGGGAGGTGTCCTCTGGCTGGAGGTGAGGACCTGGGTGGAACTGAGGGACTGGCTGGCTGAGGGTGTCAGTCATTTGGTAGAGTTCTCCGTGAACCAAAGTAGAGATAATTAGTTCATGGCAGCACAGTCAAAAGAGGAGAGAACACTCACATTTACATTGAGAGAGAGATGTTGTGGTTCAGGATCCTCACGATGGTGTTCGCTGCTGACCTCACCATCACCATAGGCATGGTCCATGTCCTCACCAGTCAGTGCAATGGTACACTCCTCAAAGTGAGTGAAGAGCCTAATGTGAGCCACTCCACCCCCGGTCTGGGACCTCTCCCTGCTGATGTGAGCAGGCTTCTCCTGCTTGAAAACAGATAGAGAGAGTGTGAGCAGGACGCATGGCACTGTGTGGAATGTTTGTGTGGTGAGCGGAGCCATGGACAGGATGAGGATGCGAGTTCAAAAGGGTATGAGCCTGATGGAGATGTGAGGGTGTGTGTGAGAGTTAGTGGTGTTGTCCCTTGAGGTGTGCGATCCATGTGGATGTGTGATGGGTTTGAGAGTGTGTGAGTTGAGAGTGATGAGAAGAGTGAGTTACACTGGTGGAATGGAGATCATTCGTCCTCTTTCGGCACTGGGTGGCTGTCCTCTTCTGCAGGGCTTTAACACTGAGCACCGCTGCCACTGCCTCCCAAGTCAGATTGGCGATGTTGCTGCCCCTCCTGTGGCCAGAGTGGGGGTAGAGGACATCACGGCGGGCCTCCATGGTGTCCAACTGGCGCTCGAGGGACACGTTACTAAACTTGGGGGCTGCAGTCCTTTTGCCTTTTGGGGCCATCCTTTCTTCCACGTGGCAGTTGTGGGCTGGAAGCACTGAGAGGTGGGCATGGGGCTGGACTTTAAATATGGCGCCAGGCCTGATGAAGCGGCGAGGTGATTGTGGGCGGGCGAATGACAACCCGCCCGCCATGGAAACAGCGTGTTTCCCGGGAATGCATAATTAATGCAGCGGCTTTGGCACGATACAGCGTGAACAGCCGCCATTGCTGCCGGCGGGTTAGATGTCGTTTTACCCGCCCGCTACTGCACTTAGTGCAAACCCGGGACAATTCATCCCAATGTCGTCCTTCTTCCCAACATGCTGTGGGACTTTCAAAGAGGAAAGGGAGTTTAGAGTTTGAGAAGCATGGAGGGATCAAGTATTGACTTTTTGAGGAAGGGTGATGATGGCAGATTTGAGGAGTGGGGGGAGAAGGGGCAGTATAGAAGAAAGAGAACCATTAACAACATCAATGAAAAAAAATAACTAAAAGGATATGAAGAAGAGACCAGGAGCTGGTACTGAATGGGTAGCATTCAGAGAGGAAAAGCACAGATGTGATGAGCCATATTGTTTCTCCATTGCCGCCAGATTCTGTATTGGAAATCATTTTACAACAGTTACTTGTTCCTTTCTCGATTACACAATTGAACCATATAGGCTATGTAATAGAGAGCAAAACTGTTGTGGGAACTATTTCCTCCAGGTATTCTGTGTTGGCAACAGCAGCAACAGAGAAGGTAGATTTGCTCTGATTGCTATTTCTAGATAAATCGTGAATACCTTCTCTGAAAATGCTTTTACTGTTTTGCTAGGAACAACGAGTTAGGAAATCTTCCTGCTGTGCTGACCAGAGGAAATCTTCTCCTCACATCCTTTCCCCCACTTTTACAATGGGATCTTGTAAGACTTCCAGCAAAACTCAAATACAATTTTACTCTGTCCCTAACCTTCTAGCGTGTGCCGAATATCATATTTCTGAGTGCTTCTATTGTCTCCCGAGTGGCTGTCACTTAACCATCCCTGAGGAGGATATCAGTTAGTTGAATAAATAAAACTAACCCTGCAGCTTCTGGTGTAGCCTGAACACCTGCTGTTATCATCTGGTCTCTCCAAGTACAACAGCAGTTCTGTGGAGATCTGCCTCTTTAACATTTTTAAGCATGAGTCTCCTGGAGGGAAGCACATCTCCAGTGCACCATTCATTAAAAAGTTTCATGCTTTAGCTCTTTTGCCTCCCACTTGGCAACTGATAGACTTACTTAATGGTGTCAGTGTCCTTGCACCCTTTCCTACCGTCTGCCTAATAACACCAAGGGAGGAAAGTGTCGTCTGGATGAGATTTCTCTCATATTTATTTAGCTTTTTCTCCTCGCCATTATTAAATATCGGCCGAGGCGCTCTCACCTCTGAGTCAGAAGGTCATGCATTCAAGTCCCACTCCAGAAAGTTACGCACAAAGTCCAGGCTAACAGTCCCCAAGCAATACTCAGGGAGTGCTGCACTGATGCTGTCGTCTTTTGGATGAGATGAATTGGAGAAAAGCTGATTTTAAGAGGCTGAGTGTGGAACTTGGGGAAAATAAAATGAACAATAATACTGGCCAACAATGATGTAGAACAACAATGAAAAACATTTAAAACAGCGTTCAACAGAGTGCATGAAAATATATTCAGCTAAAAGGAAGGAACAAGCTAAAAAGTAGTGGGATTCCATGGATGAATAAAGACATAAGGGAACAATTGAGAGGTAGGAAGGAGGCACCTGGGCAGCAGAGGAGTGCATGATAAGAGAGAATACAAGAGATTAGAAGTTAAAAAAAAACAATTACGAAGGCATGAGGAACTATGGAATACAATTATCAAAGAATATAAAACAAAATAGGAAAATATTTTACAGGCACATCGATAACAAAGGAAGCCTGTGATTGGAATGCCTCTGTGAAGCACTTTGGGATGTTTTATTACATTAAACACTCTGTATAAATACAAGCTGTTGTTGTTCTTCACTTCCCTCAATATTTATTCCCTTGTTACCTGCAATCTACAAGGATTTAAAATGCAACTTTTTAAATATGTTAAGCAGCAGGAGAAGAAACCTGAGGCAGCCATGTTATGTGTTGCCCATAGAATTGTGGGATAGAGGTTTGCCATGTTTTACCAATGCTGCATACATACCCTCACATGCACACCCACATTGATGCACACATATACACACACACACACACACACAAACACTTCTACACATATATCCCCCTTGACAATGCAAGCATATGCATGCACCCCTACACACATGAATATATGCAAGTTCTGAATGTGTTTTTTTCAATATACCTGTTCAATTATCTTTTCAACCTTGATGGTGTCCTGCACCACAGGTTTCTAGATTGCATTAGCCAGCTGCAAATCCTTTTTCATTCTCAAAGGCGCAGTTTATAAGGCCGCCTTGCTCCTTAATCACAGGTGATACATGTTGACTGTCTCAAAATACAAATAAAGATCTGGTTTACCTTCAGTGGCAAACCTTTCTTGCCTCACGGGAGCCATGTGAACACAGCAAAAAAATTTGCATTTATATAGTGCCTCTGAAGTAATAACATGTTCCAAGGGGCTTCAGGGACAGGTAATCAGGCCAAAAATTGACCCCGAGCTGAAGAAGGAGATATTGGGATGCTGACCAAAAACTTGGACAAAGAGGTAGGATTTATGGGGTGCCTTAAAGTCAGAGAGGGAGTTAGAGAGGCAGAGGTTTAGGGAAACAATTCAAGAGCATAGGGCCAATCTATATAATACATACAGAAAATATACATACATAAATATTTATTTCTATGATATATATACACACAAAATACATAAACCATATACATCACAAAAAGGCAGATTTAAAAAAAACAGCTGCACAAATGACCTTGTTTCTATTTTGAGATGATTCAGTCTTTACCCTAAGAACAAATGTTAACAAGACTACAATTTCAAATCAACTAAGATGAGAGGGACCCTTCATCTTGTGCTTACATCTCATTACAGACCTTGACTACGGCCAAAAAAACAATAATTTCAGCATACAAATTGTTTTATTGCAGGGCAGATCAGCTGGGAACTTGTTCAAATTGCCATGCCGGGGCTTAGAAAGGGGAATATTTGTGTTTAAATTGAATTTGTTCAAGATGTGTCCAAAAGACAAATCATATAAGGGGCACAGTGGATCAAACAAGTTGACCTCTCTGTGGGACAAATGATATATGTGCCTCACCTTATTTCATTATTTGTTTTACATCTAAATGTAAATTAAATTTGGTACCTGGTTAATCAGCAAGCAAAAAATCTGGGGCAATAGTGCCATGGATTATTGTCGTCTTGTGCTGTCGTGGGATAAAGAATCGTGAAGTTGCCACACACACGCACTCACAGAAACAAATACATGCACACAAACACAGGTACATGTACGTGTGGACACACACCAACACACCACATCTAGACACACAGACACGCACACCCACACCCACAAGCGCATGTGCGCACACACACGCAGCCACACACCCTCATCCCCTCGTACACACGCACAGACACATCCACCCACCCACACACACACACACACACACACACTCACCCACACATACGCACCCACACCCACACACCAACCCACCCACACCACATCCACACACACAGGAATGTAAGTAGGATTAACAGCAAAAGGAAAGGAAAAATCCAGCAGAAAGAAACGGTCAATGTTTCAGCACTAAATCTTCATCAGCAATGCTTCATTTCTCTTTCTTGAGAACTGTAATCCTTGCACTTGTGTGCGAACTGCCCCACCGCTCAGGCACAGGAAGATAATAGAACAAGGATCAACACCTTTTAAAACGTTTTGCTTGCTCTGTAAATTTATCACCAAAGCATTTAAGTAACAGCTCACGTGGGACAGATATAAGAAAAGGAGATGCCGTCTCTTCTATCAGGTTTACTCGTCCCTCCACTGTCAGTCACTAGGGCCCTGACAGCTCAGCTAATCAGAGCATCGGCACGGCAAGGTTCAGGAGAGATTGATGTCCGTGTTGTAAACCTGATGAACTGATCAGACCAATAAGAAGCCTGGGCCCCAGGGAGTTGTAAGTAATAGACATCAATCTGCACACACTGCTGCTGAGTAAGTATTACAGCAGATTAGTACAGACTGTCTGGCAAATGGCAACTCAGTCGAGCACTATTTCTTTTGGCGCCACACAATTTTAGGAATGAGGATGTGGTGGGGCAAGGAGTCAGAAAAACATTAGACTGTTCAAAAATCCCATTGGACAGGTGGAAATTCTTGCAGCCACTTTGTGTTTGTCTGTCCCTTTAAGTATGGTGCCACCCAGAGAATCAAGAGCAAGGGAGGAGAGGAGGTGGGTCCACTGCAAGGTTGGAACAAACTCAAAGCCGGGTAATCCTGATTTTGGCTGATAGTTCACATAGGGCTGAATTTTCCCCCCATCGGAGGGGGAAGTTGATGGGCGGGCGCATACGGGCGCCCTTCCGATCGGCGCCCCCAATCGGAGGCGCGCCGCCATTTTACATGGGCGGGCCAATTAAAGCCTGCCCAGCATGATGTCCCGCACAGAAGCGCTATGCACTCCCTGTGCAGGCGGGGGGTGGGGGGGTGGAATGCCAAAATTGAGAGTGCGCTCTTTCACGCATGCGTATGAAAGAGCGCACTCATCTCCCTGAGGCTAAGTGCAGCCTCAGGGAGATCGGCTGCACATGTAAAAAAGACAAAAATAGAAAAATAAAATTTCCCTTACATGTCCCCTCATGTGACAATGTCCATAATTTTTACAAAATCGTTATTAAAATTTCTTAAAGCCTACATGAAACCTCATCTGCCCATGGATGAGGTTTCATGTTTTTTCTAGTTGCCGCCGGGGCTCCTGGCCTGCCCACCAGCCCTAAGGCTGGACGGGCAGGTCCTTTAATTACTTAATTGATCCTGTCAATGGCCTCAAGTGGCCATTGACAGGTCGGCGGGCCCGCAGCTGATTTTGCTGCGCCCCCACCTTCCTGAAAATTTAAATCGGGCGCGGTGATGTCAGGAGTTCCCCCCGACCTCACCGCGCATCATTTTATGCATCAGTGAGCAGGCCCCGCCCCCGGTCTCCGACTCGTAAAATTCTGCCCATAATTCCCATTGGCTTCAGTAGAAATGTAAACAGAGATGTACAACAAGATATATAACTGATTGCCCTCTATCAAGCAAAGTCAATGTTGTACGCCGCTCCCTGCACCTTGTGACATTTTATTCAATGCAGTAGATATAGTGCTGTTTGTTATTTTTCCAAATTTTCCTGGTGGAAGCATTGAATTAAGAGTTTGGAGTTTCCATTACCATTGGTTATATAGTAAACATGGACTCAACCTGACAAGATATAAACTATGGACTTTAATACAAAACAAAGAATGCAGTAGACCTTTTGTTTTTAATCTGTAAATTAAGGAGACATGCATTTTGCAACATATTGTAATAATTTTTATGCATAAATATTCATAATTGTGCAATTCTTATTATTTTATACATTATGTTTGCGTGGTAATTATGCTTTTATTTAGTGTGCAATGTACCTTTAAGAATAATATTTGTTAAGGACAAATATGAGGATCTGCAGTAACCAATAGGAGAGTAGCTCGGGATACCTCAAGAATCAATATAGACCACCGATGCAGAGTAGCAGCAGTTTTTACCATCAACAAGATGCACTGCAGGAATTCACCAAAGCTCCTTTGACAGCACCTTCCAAAACCACCACTGCTACCATCTAGAAGGACAAGGGCAGCAGACAGATAGGAACACCACCACCTGGAAGTTCCCCTCCAAGTCACTCACCATCCTAACTTGGAAATATATCACTGTTCCTTCACTGTCAAAGGGTCAAAATCCTGGAACTCCCTTCCTAACAGCACATCGGGTGTACCTGCACCACATGGACTGCAGCAGTTCAGGAAGGCAGCTCACCACCACCTTCTCAAGGGCAACTAGGGATGAGCAATAAATGCCGGCCCAGTCAGCGAAGCCCACATCCCGTGAATGAATTTTAAAAAAAGAAAGCACACGTATAGTTGCTGCTGAGTATATTGAAAATAAACTTAAAGTTTCCAGCCAATAAATGTCTGCAGATCAACTCTATCATTACTAGCACAACTCGGCCAACATTACAACAAACTAGCAATGAGGGTAAAACAGGATTGAACAGAAGAAATCAAGTTAAAAAGAAATCAGCACTGTACCTCGCCCAGTGATTGTAAGTAGCAAGCTCCATTAGAACTGAAGAAGTTATCCCCTCTCAAAATGCCACAGTTTGGGAGAATTGATCCTTTTGAGCCAGCCACAGACAATTAGTCTCAATACATAGAACACCTCACTTTCTTTTTTCAAGCGAACAAGATTAAGGGGGAAGAGAAGAGGCGAGCAATCCTCTTGCGTACTTGTGGGAGCAAAACCTCCAGTCTGATTTGAAGTTTGACGCCACCCAGTGCCCCACATTTGAAGAATTTCGATGAATTGGTGGACCTCATGAAGGGTCACTTTCAACCAAAGCCCTCAGTCACGATGCAGTGGTTCAGGTTTAATTCGTGAAATAGAGCCCCGGGTGAGACAATTGCATGCTACCTGGCAAATTTGAAGCAGCTAATGGAACATTGTGGGTTTGGTATGACTCTGAACAACATGCTCGGAGATTGTTTAGTTTGTGGTGTGCAAGAGGACACCATTCAGAAAAGATTATTGTCCAAAGTGAATCTGGATTTCAAGAAGGTGCTAGAGAGGGTGCCAGCCATGGAAAGCACAGTAAGAGATTCAACAGCAATAAGGGTGTGCAAAATGGCGTCATCCTCCACATCGGGTGGAAACTTCAGCCGAAAGAGACGCGAAAAAGCAAGATTCTGCCGAGAAGTGGGAAACAGCCCCCGCTAGCCCAAGAATAAAAAAAAATAACAGCAGCAAAATCAAAGAATAATTTTAATAGAGGTAGAAACAATCAGTCTTTTAGCGATTGGCAGTTTTAAAAAATCGAATGCTACTATTGTCATAGAAATGGACATATAATGAGGCAGCGCAAGGAAAGATTCAAGCAGGCTTGTAAACAAAGGAAGAAGCCCAATGAAATCTACAATGTAGAAGAGCCTGAAACAACAAATTCAGACATTTACTCATTTAATTTAAAAGTTGGAAAGACAGAACCAATATTTTTCACAGTGAAAGTAAATGGCAAACCTGTTAGAATGGAAGTGGACACGGGAGCTTCCACTACAGTAATTGGGGAACATACCTTCAGATATCTGAATAATGGTGAACATCAATTAAGTTTAGAAGAAACAGATGCCAAGCTCAAAACATGTATGGGTGAAGACATTCAAGTAAACGGCATAAGCAGAGTAACTGTCCATTATTGAAGCCAATTGGCAAAGCTACCCTCAATGGTGGTAGCAAGTGAAAGGCCAAGTCTCCTGGGTGAAATTGGTTAAAGGAGATTAAATTAGAATGGGCTGAAATTTTCCAGTTGAAAGCAAGTGGGCTACCAGAGCTACTTAGAAAGGACGCCACCATCTTCAAGGATGAACTGGGGAAAATCCAGGGCCTGCAGACCAAGATTCATATGGATCTGGAAGCAACCCCTCACTTCATGAAGATGAGACCGGTACCATATGCCCTGCGAGAGAAAGTCGACATTGACCTAAACAGACTAGAGAAACTGGGTATTACGCAACCTGTTCAGTTCTCAGAATGGGCAGCACCAATAGTCCCCATCCTTAATCCTGACCAAAGTGTCTGAATTTGTGGAGACTACAAACTGAAAGTAGCTAAGCTAGACAGGCAGCCCATTCCAAAAATCGAAGACCTGTACGCTAAGCTGGTGGGGAGACAATGTACACAAAGCTTAACATGAGTCATGCTTATCAACAATTGGAATTGGATAATGCTTTCCAGAAATTTGTCACAATTAATACCCACACAGGGTTGTACCAATATACACCATTGCCTTTCGGTGTCTCCTCCGTTTGTGCCATCTTTCAGAGAACAATGGAAAGCTTACTGCAGGGACTGCCTCAGGTTGTAGTCTATTTAGACAATGTACTGGTGACAGGATTCACTGAAAAAGAGCATTTGACAATCTTAGAAGAAATCGTAAAACGTTTCTTGCAAGCTGGAGTGTGTTTAAAAAAAGAAAAGTGCATGTTCCAAGTGAGGGAGGTAACCTATTTGGATCACCGGGTAGATTCACAGGGCCTCCACCCAGTTGAGGAGAAAGTGGGAGCCATAAGAGAGGCACCTGCACCAAAGAACGCCTCAGAGCTCAAATCATTCCTATTATGAGTGGTTCTTACCCAATTTGTCAACAGTGCTGGCCCCTGCATTCTCTACTCAAAAAGAATCAATGTTGGTCTTGGGAGGCGCCCCAGAAAGAAGCTGTCATAAAGGTGAAACAATTGTTGCACTTGTACAATTTATTAGTGCATTATGACCAGATGAAAGAATTGGTGCTGACATGTGACTCATCTCCCTATTGAGTGGGAGCAGAGCTCTCTAATCGGATGGACAACAGCATGGAACGGCCAATAGGTTACGTGTCAAGAATGCTCACCACAGCGGAAAAGGAATACTCGCAGATAGAAAAAGAAGGCCTACCCATCATCTTTGGTGTCAAGGAATTATTCACCAGTACATACGTGGCCGCCATTTTACAATTGTTTCAGACCACAAACCATTGCTAGGATTGTTTAGTGAGGACAAGGTTATACCACCCATAGCGTCAGCAAGAATACAAAGATGGGTTTTAATTCTGGCAGCATACGGATACACTTTCTTACATAGGCCTGGCAATCAAATCGCAAACGCCGGTGCCCTTAGTCATTTGCCTTTACAAGAAAATTATGAGCACGTCCCAGTTCCACAGGAACTTGTTTTACAGTTAAATTTCTTAGATTCCTCGCCGGTATATGCTCAACAGATCAGAGGCTGGACAAGTCAGGACCCAGTCCTATCTCAAGTATGAGAACAAGTGCTACATGGTTGGTCACAGGAACCCTGTATCTGACGAAATGAAACCCGTACTTCAATAGACGACATGAAATAACCAGCCAGGATGGCATCTTATTGTGGGGAGCACGAGTGATAGTTCCTTCAAAAGGGAAGGGAGCTACTTTTAATTGAACTACATGGTGCCCATCCAGGAATTTCCCGAATGAAGAGCATAGCACACAGCTATCTATGGTGGCCTGGGATGGATGGCGAAATAGAGAGTTTAGTAAAGAAATGTTTGCAATGTCAGCAACTGCAAATGTTTCCAGTGACAGCTCCATTACACCCATGGGAGTGGCCAGGTAGACCCTGGGTGCGGTTACACATTGACTACGTTGGACCTTTCCTGGGAACAATGTTTCTGCTCATTGTCGATGCCCATTCAAAATGGTTGGACGTTTATGAGGTGAAGCCACCAATGTTGGCTGCTACAATTGAGAAACTACGTCAGTTTTGCCATTCATGGACTACCAGAAGTAATCATTCCAATAATGGCACAGCATTTATGGGTGCTGAGTTTCACCGGTTTATCAGCCTCAACGGTTTCACTCATGTGAAAACCACACTGTACCATCCTTCCTCAAACGTACTGGCCAAAAGGGCGCTTTAAACATTCAAGACAGGCATGAAAAAGCTAACTGGCGATTCCTTGGAAACCAGACTAGCATGTTTTCTTTTTCATTACAGGGCTACCCCTCACACAACAACAGGTATCACACCCGCGAAGTTATTGTTGAAATGCCATCTCAGAACGAGATCGAGCTTAATAATGCCAAAGAGGGAAGGTGGAAAGGAATCAGGGAAGCCAGAAAACTAGGCATGACTGGCATTGTTGTGAGAGGAAATTTACCATGAGAGAGCCAGTATATGTGAAAAACTTCGGGGAAGGACCAAAGTGGTTACCAGGTGAAGTAAGTGCATTGACCTCTATCTTACCACGTGGAGGCGGAAGGCCGGATTATCCTTAAACATGTGGACCATTTAAGGGAGAAAGAGACAAATCACCAAGATGTGGTTCCACCAGTGATCACAACCGGGTCTGTGTTTCCTGTTGAGGATACTCAGCCGAGGACTGACATGTCTGATGTTCCTGTAAGAGTTGAGGATACAGAACTGTAAGTGCCCACCGAAGCACCTGATGTTCAGGCAACTCCAGAAAAGGAGGTTCCTGACAAAGAATCTGAAGTTGTGGAGCTGTAACATTCCACATGTACCAGGAAACCACCTGAAAGACTGAACTTGTAAATTCCTTTCCCAGTGTAAATATTATGTTGCCTTGAAAAATATGTACTTGTAAATATAGTATGCATAGCCAAGTTAAAGGGGGAGGAATGTAGTAATTATGGTTTTATTTAGTGTGCAATGTACCTTTAAGAATAATACTTGTTAAAGAAGATCACATGATCTGTAGTAACCAATAGGAGAGTAGCGTGGGCTACCTCAGCAGTCAGTGTAGAGATAGAGTTGGAGTTGAAAGCACATGTGTAGTAGCTGCTGTGTATTTTGTAAATTATTTTAAAGTTTCCACCCAAGTAGCGTTTGCAGATTAACTCTATCATTAATAGCACAAATCGGCCACCCTACATCAGTTTGTTTTAATGATTGTCTATAACTATGTTATGAATTACGATTAATTATTTTATTTGTATTGTCATCACAGTTCGGCACCTGTTTCTCAATAAAACAAGCTAACTTAAAAAAATATCTGTGATTATATCTCATCCTATCATTTCAAAATGACTCAAAGTGCTTCACAGAAAATGAACTGCTTTTTATGATATTGTAGGCAAATGTGGTCGGCATCCACAAAGCAAGATCCCAAAAACAGCCCGTTAATCTGCTTAATGACAGTGGCTACGTCACCAGGAGATCTCCCTGTTCAAGTCACAGTGTGAGAGTTTGAACGTTGACCTTCCAGCTATTCTGGAAGCTCCAGAATGGGCAAAAGCTTTGGTTCAATGTCACAAAGTCCCGTCTTCACATTGAGGATAGCCTCCATTGTGTTGTGTGGCACCGTGCTGAATGGGATAGATTTCAGACAGATCTAGCAACTCAAAACTGGGCATCCATGAGGCGCTGTGGGCCACCATCAGCAGCAGAATTGTGCTCGAACACAATCTGTAGTCTCATGGCCCAACATATCCCCCACTCTACCATTACTATCAAGCCGGGAGATGAACCCTGGTTCAATGAAGAGTGCAGGAGGGAATGCCAGGAGCAGCACCAGGCATACCTAAAAATAAGGTGTCAACCTGGTGAAGCTATAACACAGGATTACTTGCACACTAACAGCAAAAGCAGCATGCAATTGACAGTGCTAAGCGATCCCACAATCAATGGATCAGATCTAAGCTCTGCAGCCCTGCCACATCCAATTGCGAATGGTGGACAATTAAACAACTAACAGGAGGAGGAGGCGCCATAAATATCCCCATCCTCAATAAAAGGGGAGCACAGCACACCAATACAAAAGCCAAGGCTGAAGCATTTACAACAATCTTTAGCCAGAAGTGCCAAGTGGATGATCCATCTCAGCCTCCCCTGGAGATCCCCAGCATTACAGATGGTAGTCTCCAACCAATTCAATTCACTCCACTTGATATCAAGAAATGTTTGAAGGCATTGGATATTGCAAAAGCTATGGGCCCTGATAATATTCCAGCAATAGTGCTGAAAACTTGTGCTCTGGAACTAGCTGCACCCTTAGCCTAGCTATTCCAGAAAAGCTACAACACTGGCATCTACTCAACAATGTGGAAAACTGCCCAAGTGTGCCCTGTCCACAAAAAGGCAGGACAATTCTAACCCGGCTAATTACCACCCCATCAGTCTACTCTTGATCATCAGCAAATTGATGGAAGGGGTTGTCGACAATGATAGCAAGCAGCACTTACTCAGCAATAACCTGCTCTCTGACACTCAATTTGGGTTCCACTAGGGCCACTCAGCTCCTGACCTCATTAAAGCCTTAGTTCAAACATGCACTGAAGAGATGAACTCAAAAGGTGAGATGAGAGTGGCTGCCCTTGACATCAAGGCAGCATTTGACTGAGTGTGGCATCAAGAAACCCTAGCAAAAACTGGAGTCAATGGGAATCAGGGGGAAAAGTCTCCACTGGTTGGAGTCATATCTAGCAAAAAGGAAGATTATTGTGGTTGTTGGAGATCAATTATCTCAGTCCCAGGCCATCACTGCAGGAATTCCTCAGGGTAGTATCCTAGGCCCAAACATCTTCAGCTGCTTCATCAATGACCTCCCTGCCATCAAAAGGTCAGAAGTGGGGATGTTCACTGATAATTAGACAATGTTCAGCACCATTCGCGACTCCACAGACAATGAAGCAGTCCATTCCCATAGGCAGCAAGACCTGGAAAACTTTCAGGCTTGGGCAAAGTCCCAAGTAACATTTGCGCCACACAAGTGCCAGGCAATGACCATCTCCAACAAAAGAGAATCCAACAATCTCCCCTTGACATTCAATAACATTACCAACGCTGAATCCCCCACTATCAACATCTTGGGGGTTACTTAACTGGACCAGTCATGTAAATTCGGTGACTACAAGAGCAGGTCAGAGGCTGGGAATTCTGCAGACAGCTACTCACCTCCTGACTCCCCAAAGCCTGTCCACTATACACAAGGCACAAGTCAAGAGTGTGATGGAAAACTCTCCACTTTCCTGATTAAGTGCAGCTTCAACAACACTCAAGCAGCTCAACACCATCCAGGACAAAGCAGCCTGCTTGATTGGCATCCCATCCACAAACATTCACTCCCTCCACCACCGATGCACAGTGGCAGCAGTGTGTACCATCTACAAGATGCACTGCAGGAACTCAGCAAGCCTCCTTCGACAGCACCTTCCAAACCCGCGACTTCTACCACCTAGAAAGACAAGGGCAGTAGATGCATGGGAACACCACCACCTGCAAGTTACCCTCCAAGTCACACACCAACCTGGCTTGGAACTGATTCACCACCATTCCTTCACTGTCCCTGGGTCAAAATCCTGGCGCTCCCTTCCTAAGAGCACTGTGGGTGTACCTACACCACAGGGACTGCAGCAGTTCAAGAAGACAGCTTACTACCACCTTCTCAAGAGCAATTAGAGATGGGAAATAAAAAAACACTGGCCTTGCCAGCGACATCCACGTCCTGTGAAAGAATAAAAGAAAACATTGCAGCACTAGGCCAGCCTAGATTGTAAGTTCAAAATTTACCAATGGGGGAGCTACCAACTGTGACAAGTAACTGTTATCATTCAGCTCCATAAATTTTCAGCACAATTGTCCAACTAAAAGAAGGAATTTTCCCACATTATGATGGTAAATGGGTTAACATGGGACCGTTCCCTCTTTGCTCCTTTGCTCTGTCTGTTTTTGATATTTTATGTCACTCTCTCTTGCTTCTTCCCATCTTATTTTTCTTTTCTCTTCCCTTTCCTTTCATTCTTTCCCCCCCCCTCATTCGCTCCCCCTCTCCACCCAGTCAATGGAGTAACGGTCAGCTTGGATGACACAACTCACTGCAACACAATGACCACCTGAATTCCCCAAACCCCTTAAAGCAAATAAAACTAACCTTATATTTGGCGGGGAATGTCTACAGACATTTTAGAAGCTGGGTGGCTATTCAGGAGCTCATAGAAGCCACAGTACAGGATTGCATTCCCTTAACTGTACCTGGTTTAGGAGATGGTGCTTTTTTTTCAGTATATTGTGGAGGTCTACTTGGTGCTGGGATAATTGGTCATAGCTTTAGTCCCTTTTCACATGTGCATTTGGCTCACCCTCCAGGCAACGGCAAGCGTACTGTACACTTCCACTCCCAGGAGCTGGTGATTGAGGGCTTGTTGTAACAGGACAGGTGTCAAGCTTCACTCATGATGCACTCAAATGTATCGTTCACAAAAAAGTTCACAACGTTCATGGTCTTGGATGAGGTGCCAATCGATGAGAACCTGCTTCATTACCTTCTCAATACAGCCGGCATAACTCCTGTCCCTTGACCTTCCCCACTCCTGGCCACCCTTTCCCATGACTTAACTCAATTTCTTGGCACCCTTCTTGGTTGCTGGTTTCCACTCTTCAGGCATTGCCACATTCAACTTCTGGTCTCCCCTATAGAGTGTCTCTTGCTTGTCAAATGGCTGCTGTTAGCTGCGCTGGAGTGTCCGAGTGAAGTGTCACCTACGAAACATGCCACTTTTGTTGCAATTTTTAGCTGAATGCAGTGTGTGAATTGTGCACATCAAGGTAGTGAAAGGTCAATAAATTGTTAATGGAATTGCAGCCCTGTAACAGGCCATTGTTAAGGATCACTGAGTTAACGCCTGCAAGAACGCTCCTAAACCCTGTCTCGATTATGACAATAAAAATGAATCAGAATAACCAGGCGGGAGGCTTGGTAAAATGCGAGCAGAAGATCTCTGCAGTAATAACTTTCGTGGTTCTGCAAATGTTTATCAATTGCGACTCTGATGCCTTTGCAGTTAATCCTGTTTAAGCTCTGCAAATCTTTAGATAAACCCATGTTCACGGAATAATTGCAGTTATGGGATTTGCAGTAATACTCTTTTGAAAGGTGGATTAAGTGCTCAGAATAGTTACGTTCAGGTCACTCCTAACCTGCTGCTCAGGAAAACAATAGGCATAGCAAAACGGTCAGAAATAATTGAAGCCACAGGACAATTCATTCCTTAAATGTTTCTTAGCTAAAGACAGTTGACTTTTTTAAATATCTGAACAGATTTGAGACCTGTAATTCTATTAAAACAAACAAAAATATAAAGGCCTGAATTTTACCATGGGCGTGATCAGCAGGCCTATGGGAAAGGGGCCCCCAATCCCGATCAGCCCCCAACAGCGATTTCACGCTGGCCGGCCAATCAACGGACAGCCAGCGTGAAATGCACGCAGGAAAGCTCAGCGCTGCCGGGGTCAGGGTGGGCGATGACATCACCGCGGGCGCTGCCGGGGTGGGGGCGGGAAGAGGGTGGGCAATGATATTTCCGCGCGGGTGTGGGTGAGCTCTGCGAGGGATCTCCCTGAAGGCAGACCGCTGCCTCAGGGGGCTGCAGACCTGGAAATGATCAAACAAAGGTTTGAAAAGATGCTAAAAAAATGTCCATACATCACAACCAAGCACCTGAAAATATATCTCATAAAAATGCTGTCCACAGATATTTATTTTTATTTTATCTCATAACAGAAATTTCATCCCGCCCTTGGATGGGATTTGATGAAAAATATCGGCCTGGCCGATTTGCCCGTCTGCCAACCCTAAGGTTGGACGGGCCATGGAAAATCAGAGACAATTGCGCCGTTAAAAGAGATTTCATATGATTCAACTGACTGTCTGAATGAACATAGGAATAAGATATAGTGCGGAGCGCAATGACAATACATCCAGAGTTTGTGTGTGCAAACTGGCAGATTATACAAAAACAAAAATACCTGGAAAAACTCAGCAGGTCTGGCAGCATCAGCGGAGAGGAACACAGTTAACGTTTCGAGTCCGTATGACCCTTCAACAGAACTAAGAATACAGTTGGTTTCTGATGCATTCATACCTCAAGAAGATGTAGAATTCTCCATACACATCAACACTCACTCCAACGAACTGATGGCCCAGACATTTCACTAGTCAGTTAAGTCTGCACAATTTGCATCAACACAAAAGTGAGACCACTTTGTACCAATGCAAAATCTCTGGTGTACCTCCCACTTGAACCACATCGGGTAAGCAGTGTGAATAGCGGGCCATGGCTTTTGCTTTCCAATTGTGCTGTTGAACATCAGTCAGAAATGTTGCATTACTGGCCAGTTGCTGTTTCCAGTGAAAGGGTGGCTGCCAGCAGTTTTGGACAAGGTGAGGGCCTGACACAAGACAAATCAGAATGGTTGATGGCCTCTCTGTGCTCTGAGAGACCTTCCCAGGGTACTCAGTCACAAGGATATGCTGATCTGATAAATTGACAAGGCCAACGTGAGTGTGGACTCAGTTGCAGATGTTGTGGCCAGTGGTTTTCCTGTCTCCAAAGCTGACACCAAAAACAAATTGAAGCCAATTCCTTACTTATACACTGAGTTGGGCCTTGTAAGGGAGAGAAATGTGATTGGTAAAAACAGAGAGGTTCCAGCTTGACCCTCTTCACATTGATAAGCTGCTGTGAAGGCAAATTACAATGAAATGTACAGTGAAGGTTACAGGGAGATGAGGCGGGATCAGTAAATCACAATCATCCGCAAAAACTCACAATTATACAGAAATTACCCCCTGATATTTTAGCCTTGGTTAACTTCATATGCAGTAGTATTCCTTTGGGGTATTCCTTCAACAACACTTTGAAGGCACACAGAGTCCAGAGAGTGCGTTATACTGAGCTGTTATTGCTGGCATTAGACCAGAAAGGTTACACCAAAGATCCATCTATGTACAAACTAGGGCAATAAATACACAGATAGGTGGCCTTAGAGAGCCACTGAGAGATAATGGGAGAACTGAAGTTAAGGTGACAGGTGGGAATCAAATGCCTGCTGAATTTTTAAAATTGTTGCAGTTAGCGGGGAGTGATAATGATTCTGGAAGTGATTATTATTTAATTGCCTTGAAGCTGACCTTCGGGGCTGAGGAATAAGCTTCTGCTTGAGGCAAAAATACACTCAGCACAAATGAGGTTTCTATCCATAAGGGATGAGATCTCACTGGGACCAAAACCTACAAAGGAACTTCGCTAATTTCATTGGCCCAAATGGTTCATTGGGTCACTGAGGCAAATACATCATATCAATCAAAAATGAATTGGCCATATGTTGTTCTCATGAGGAATAGGTGGGACACATTATAGATCTATAAAAGATTGCAAAATGAAATACGCCTAAGGGAAACCCACTGACATTATTTTCACCGGTTCGTACAAGGCTTTCAGTCTGGTGCCTTGCAGGGATCTGATGAAGGAGTTGGAAGCTCTGGGAATGCAAAGCTAAGTCTTGCATTTTATCCAGGATACATGTGAGGATAGACTGGAGAAACACCTAGTTTATCTCCTTCAAAGATTATTTAAGGCACAGTTGTTCACTATCACTAGTCCTACTCAATGAGGTGTTCAATGGCGTCCAAAAGGACAGTCTTAGATCGCCTGTCCCAGGCTTTTCTGAAAGGCAAGCAGCACTTCTTTTCACCAATGCCATGTTATTGCCAGACTCACCTAGTGATCCAGTTTTTATCTTATTCATTCTTTGGATATGATCATCATCAGCAAACCCAGCATATACTTCCTCTTCCAGATAATGTGGTGGTGGACTCTAATGTTCTTTAACAGCTGTGGTAGCAGATGATGGAATGAAACAGCTTGCTTGACCACTTGGTGTAGGATTGGTGTCACGTATAGACCAGACCAGGCAAACATGGTAGGTTTCCTTCCATAAGGGACATTAATGAACCTGTTGCTTTTGCAAAAATCCACAACTTCATGGTGACTTTTACTGATGCCAGCTTTTAAAATCCAGTTTTCCTTTTTAACCTGAATTTAAATTCTCAGTCTTCCACGGTGGGATTTGAACTTACAGTCGAGACATTGGTTTGCCAGTGCAAACTAGGTGCAGGAAATGTTACTTGTGCTGGGACAAGCAAACCCAAAGACCATCTGATATCGGGCCTCACTTACATCTGATTACGAGCTACAAATACCTTTTGGCCAGCTCTTGAGCAAAGTCATCTCCATTTCAGACTATTACATTGCCAACAGAAGTCGTGAGGTATATTATTGTATATTTTATACACGTGTTTTCCTCAGAGCAATGCAGGGATGACACTAGTTTCTAAGTGTGCAGGAACTTCATTCACAGAATTTTATACAATGTTGCAAATGTCTACCCCCATGTTTCAGCTCTAATTTAACAGCTTCTCTGTTGTCCATTTACTTATCTCTGAGTCAACACACAGGTTTAACCAATCAAGCATTGTGAGCATAGATCAGGCACCAGACTCACATAATCAAACACATAACAATTGAACACTTCATGCATTTTGGACTATTCACTTTGGACAGGGTTGAAACTGGTACGTAAGATTTCCATCAGATTGAGTTGGACCCAGCAGGCAGTGGAAGATTGGACGCCAGACAATTGTGTCAGACTCTGCAATTCAATAAGCGTGTCAAACATGCCCACAGTACAACAGAGTCCTGTTGGTGATTGACCAACCAGCCTGACTGATCAGTAAGTCCTGGAGACATAAACCAATCCCTGGAGGCAGCATTCTAACCCCAGTTCTTGACATTCAGCATTTAATAGTTAAGTTATCAACTTGTGCAGGATTTCTCTGGGATTGTGTAGCCAATGTCCCTATGGGGAGAGATCATGCAGTCAGGGAAACAGGAACTTTACTTTATATGGGTTTCTTAGTAGTTTGATTGGAGGGTCTTAAACAAGGTGATGGGCTTCCATGCATATCAGTCATCTGATTAAGAAGAAATACCCAATTTCACTAGGGTGGCATATTCCATTTCCTACATCATCCTTTTGTGTAGCAATTCTGAGTAAGGCTGTTAATCTCTGAGTGATGGAGCCAGATTAAAAGCTGTTTGTGTGCGTGTGTACAAACAACCCCTAGGAACTAAATTTACATTGCCAAAATCATTTCATGAAAGACCCTTACAGTAAACAGAACACATTTTTTAAACTATAAACTGCACTAGATTTCAATCAGATGCCCAGAGGTGAAGCAACCATCCATTTCTTGGTATTTTTTTAAATGTCAATACATGTTTGTTCTTTATGGGAGAGTTCTTGCGTGACTTAAGTAAAAGAAGAATCTGCATTATTTTTAACAAAAACAAAAATAGCTGGAAAATCTCAGCAGGTCAGACAGCATCTGCGGAGAGGAACACAGTTAACGTTTCAAGTCGGTATGACTCTTCAACAGAACTGAGGAAATATAGAAATGAGGTGAAATATAAGCTGGTTGAGTGGGGGGTGGGGTGGGGGGGGTGGGTGGGACAGGTAGAGCTGGATAGAGGGCCAATGATAGGTGGAGGCAAAGAAGAGATTGCCAAAGATGTCATAGACAAAAGGACAATGGGGTGTTGACAGTGGTGATATTATCTAAGGAATGTGCTAATGCTGACATTAAGGGTAGAAAGCAGGACGAGCAAGGTACAGATAGCCCTAGTGGGGGTGGGGTGGGGTGGGGGGAAGGGATCGAAATGGGCTAAAAGGTGGAGATAAAATGATGGATCAAAATAAATTTTAAAATAGGTGGGAAAAGAAAAATACATTTAAAAAATTATAAATTATTGGAAAAAGGGGGATCGGAAAGTGGATGGGGATGGAGGAGAGAGTTCATGAAGTTGTTGATCTCAATGTTAAGTCCGGAAGGCTGTAATGTTAAGTCCGGAAGGCTGTAAAGTGCCTAGTCGGAAGATGAGGTGCTGTTCCTCCAGTTTGCGTTGAGCTTCACTGTAACATTGCAGCAGGCCAAGGACGGACATGTGGGAATGAGAGCAGGGTGGAGTGTTGAAATGGCAAGCGACAGAGAGGTCTGGGTCATGCTTGTGGACAGACCGAAGGTGTTCCGCAAAGCGGTCACCCAGTCTGCGTTTGGTCTCTCCAATGTAGAGGAAACCGCATTGGGAGCAGTGAATGCAGTAGGCTAAATTGAGGGAAGTGCAAGTGAAATACTGCTTCACTTGAAAGGAATGTTTGGGCCCTTGGACGGAGAGGAGGGGGGAAGTAAAGGGGCAGGTGTTACACCTTCTGCAGTTGCATGGGAAGTGCCGTGGGGGGTGGTTGAGGTGTAGGGGGTGATGGAGGAGTGGACCAGGGCGTCCCAGAGGGAACGATCCCTGTGGAATGCCGCCAGGGGGGTGAAGAGAAGATGTGTTTGGTGGTGGCATAATGCTAGAGTTGGTGGAAATGACGGAGGATAATCCTTTGAATGCGGAGGCTGGTGGGGTGATAAGTGAGGACAAGGGGGACCCTATCATGGTTCTGGGAGGGAGAGGAAGGTGTGAGGGCGGATGCGCGGGAGATGGGCCGGACATGGTTGAGGGCCCTGTCAACCACCGTGGGTGGAAAACCTTGGTTAAGGAAGAAGGAAGACATGTCAGAGGAACTGTTTTGGAAAGTGGCATCATCAGAACAGATGCGACGGAGGCGAAGGATCTGAGAGAATGGGATGAAGTCCTTACAGGAAGTGGAGTGTGAGGAGCTGTAGTCGAGGTAGCTGTGGGAGTTGGTGGGCTTGTAATGAATATTGGTGGACAGTCTATCACCAGAAATTGAGACAGAGAGGTCAAGGAAGTGGAGGGAAGTGTCAGTGATGGACCATGTGAAAATGGTGGAGGGGTGGAAATTGGAAGCAAAATTAATAAATTTTTCCAGGTCCAGACGAGAGCATGAAGCAGCACCGAAGTAATCATCAATGTACCGGAGAAAGAATTGTGGGAGGGGGCTTGAGTAGGACTGGAACGAGGAATGACTGTTCATTATTTTTACTTGTTACAAATACAAAGCTTATAAGTTTGTTATGTTTTGGTGCTGCATGTTTAATTTAAGGTAAAATGGAGCAGTGAAGAGTGTCATGTGACCTGCTCTGAATCCTGCTTGACAACAAGCCTGGGTGGCTTGGTTGCTACGGGGACTGTGAGGCTTAGATGGTTTTACTGGGAAGAAGGTGCAAGATATGTATACCTGTAGGCAATGGCAAGTGCACCTGGACTGACTCTGGATAGACTGTTAGTCTGCAAGTTTCACAGAGAGGTTTTAGGAATGTCAGGTTTTATAAATGGTTATACTTTAAACTGTCTGTTTAACTTCAAGATAGAATAGAGTTATGGGTCTAAAGGATAGCTAATTAGCATTTCTACTAGGATACAAGGCCCGTGTGATTCACGTTCACAGAATCACAGAATCACACAGTGCAGAAGAGGCCCTTCGGCCCATCGAGTACGCACCAACATGTGAGAAACACCTCACCTAATCCCATTTACCAGCGCTTGGTCCATAGCCTTGAATGTTATGACATGCCAAGTGCTCATCCAAGTACTTTTTAAAGGATGTGAGGCAACCCGCCTCCACCACCCTCCCAGGCAGTGCATTCCAGACTGTCACTACCCTCTGGGTAAAACGGTTTTTCCTCACATCCCCCCTAAACCTCCTGCCCCTCACCTTGAACTTATGTCCCCTTGTGACTGCCCCTTCAACTAAAGGGAACAGCTGCTCCCTATGCACCCTGTCCATGCCCCTCATAATCTTGTACACCTCGATCAGGTCGCCCCTCAGTCTTCTCTGCTCCAATGAAAACAACCTAAGTCTATCCAACCTCTCTTCATAACTTAAATGTTTCATCCCAGGCAACATCCTGTGAATCTCCTCTGCGCCCCCTCCAGTGCAATCACATCCTTCCTATAACGTGGCGACCAGAACTGCACACAGTAGTCTAGCTGTGGCCTCACCAAGGTTCTATACAATTCCAACATGACCTCCTTACTTTTGTAATCTATGCCTCGATTGATAAAGGCAAGTGCCCCATATGCCTTTTTCACCACCCCACTAACATGCCCCTCCACCTTCAGAGATCTATGGACACACACGCCAAGGTCCCTTTGTTCCTCAGAACTTCCTAGTGTCATGCCGTGCATTGAATACTTCCTTATCAAATTACTCCTTCCAAAGTGTACCACCTCACACTTTTCAGGGTTAAATTCCATCTGCCAATTATCTGCCCATTTGACCATCTCGTCTATATCTTCCCAAGATACTCAACCTCACTGTTAACCACCCGGCCAATCTTTGTGTCAACCACAAACTTACTAATCCTAACCCCCACATAGTCATCTATGTCGTTTATATAAATGACAAATAATAGGGGACCCAGCACAGACCCCTGTGGTACGCCACTGGACACTGGCTTCCAGTCACTAAAGCATTCTTCTGTCATCACCATCTGTCTCCTACAAATAAACCAATTTTGAATCCACCTTATCAAATTACCCCGTATCCCATGTGCATTTGCCTTCTTTATAAGTCTCCCATGTGGGACCTTGTCAAAGGCTTTGCTGAAATCCATATAAACTACATCAACTGCACTACCCTCATCTACACACCTGGTCACCTCCTCAAAAAATTCAATCAAATTTGTTAGGCATGACCTCCCTCTGACAAAGCCATGCTGACTATCCCTGATAAAACCTTATCTTTTCAAGTGGAGATAGATTCTCTCCTTCAGAACTTTCTCCAATAGTTTCCCTACCACTGATGTGAGACTCACTGGCCTGTAGTTCCCTGGCTTATCTCTACAACCCTTCTTAAATAGCAGAACCACCTTAGCTGTTCTCTAGTCCTCTGGCACCTCCCCCGTGGCCAGGGAGGAATTAAAAATTTGGGTCAGAGCCCCTGCGATCTCCCCCCTTGTCTCCCTCAGCAGTCTGGAACACAAATCATCCAGAGCTGGAGATTTGTCCACTTTTAATACCTTGTCACTCTATATCAATTTGCTCCAGATCCTCGCAGTCTCTCTCCCCGAGTTCCATACCTTCATCCTCATTCTCTTGGGTGAAGACGGATGTGAAGTATTCATTCAACACTCTAGCGATGTCCTCTGGCTCCACCCATCGATTACCCCTTGGTCCCTTATGGGCCCCACTCTTTCCCTGGTTATCCTCTTCCCATTGATATACTTATAGAATATCTTGGGATTTTCCCTACTTTTACCAGCCAGAGCTTTCTCATATCCCCTCTTTGCTCTCCTAATTGCTTTCTTAAGCTCCACCCTGCACTTTCTGTACTCCACTAATGCCTCCGCTGATTTGCTTCCTTGTACCTGCTAAAAGCCTCTCTTTTCCTTCTCATCATAACCTGAGTATCTCTGGTCATCCATGGTTCTCTGGGCTTGTTACTCCTTCCTATCACCCTAGAGGGAACATGTTGAGCCTCTACCCTCCCCATTTCCTTTTTGAATACCCTCTACTGTTCCTCTGTAGATTTCCCCACAAGTACCTGTTCCCAGTCTACATTGGCCAGATCCTGCCTTATTTTACTAATATCCACTCTCCCCCAATGCAAAACATTTTTTTGCAACTTGTCTATTTCTTTGTCCATAACAAACTTAAACTGTACCATCTATACACCTCTATACTCAGTTCTGCCGAAGGGTCATGAAGACTCGAAACGTTAACTGATTTCTTCTCCACCGATGCTGCCAGACCCGCTGAGTTTTTCCAGGTAATTCTGTTTTTGTTTTAAACTGTACCATGTTGAGTTCGCTATCACTAAAATGCTCCCCCGCGACCACCTCAGCCACCTGTCCGGCTTCATTCCCCAGAATTAGGTCGAGCAATGCGCCATCCCTTGTTGGACCCTCTACTTTTTGACCTAAAAAGTTCTCCTGTACATATTTCAAAAAATCCACTCCATCCAAGCCCTTAGCACTATGTCTATCCCAATTAATGTTGGGAAAGTTGAAATCACCTAATATAATTACTCTATTGTTATTGTTTTTACACACCTCCGCAAATTGTGCACATATTTGTTCCTCAATTTCCTGCTGATTATCTGGGAGTCTATAATAAACACCTAACAATGTAGCTGCCCCTTTTTTATTCCTAAGCTCTACCCACAAATTTTCATTTGATGCCCCCTCCAAGATATTATCTCTCCTTACTGCAGTAACTGACTCCTTAACTAATAATGCAATGCCTCCTCCTCTTTACCCCCTCCACTGTCTCGCCTGAAGATTCCATATCCCGGAATGTTGAGCTGCCAATCCTGCCTCTCCCTCAACCACGTCTCAGCGATGGCTACGATATCCCAATTCCACGTGTCAATCCTCACCCTTAACTCATCCGTTTTACCTGTAATACTCCTGGCATTAAAATAGAGGCCATCCAGCCTTGCCTTACTCCTTTGAAGGGAGCGCAGCTGTACTCCCTCTGACTTGATTGTTTTACTCTATTATGATGTGTCCCGATTCTGCTAACATTCTGTGTCCCCTCCCCCTGCCGAATTAGTTTAAGCTCCTCCCAACAGCACTAGCAAACTGGCCCGCAAGGATGTTAGTCCCGCTTTGGTTCAGATGTAGACCGTCCCACTTGTACAGGTCCCACCTTCCCCAGAAACGGTGCCAGTGATCCAAGAATCTGAAACCCTCCCCCCTGCACCAACTCTTAAGCCACGTATTCATCTGCACTACTCTCCTATTTCTGAGCTCGCTAGCACGTGGCACTGGGAGTAATCCAGAGATTACAATCCGAGAGGTCTTGCTTTTTAGCTACTGCCTAACTCCCTGAATTCTTGATGCAAGACCTCATCCCTCTTTCTACCTATGTCATTGGTACCAACATGTACCATGACCTCTGCCTTATCACCCTCGCCCTTCAGGATGCCCTGCAGCTGTTCAGTGACATCCCGGACCCTGAGAGGCAACATACTATTCCTGAGTCACGTTGATGGCCACTGTAGCACCTATCTGTTCCCCTGACTATAGAATCCCCAATTACTATTGCTCTTCCTCTCTTCCTCCCCTCCTGTACAGACAGGCTGCTTGTGGCGCCAGAAACTTGGCTCTGTCTGCACTCCCCGGAGGAACCAGCGCCCTCATCAGCCTCCAAAATGGAATACCGATTTGTAAGCGGGACCCCAGGGGACTCCTGAACTACCTGCCTGTTTCTCTTGGACTGCCTGGTGGTCACCCATTCCCTTCCTTCCTCAAGTCCCTTCATCTGCGGTGTGACCACCTCTCTAAACGTGCTATCCACGATGCTCTCAGACTCACGGATGATCCACAGTGTCCCCAGCCGCCGTTCCAGCTCTGAAACCCGAGCTTCCAGGAGCTGCAGCCGGACACAATTCCTGCACACATGCTAGTCCCGGGCACTGGAAATGTCCCGGCTTCCTACATGGAACACGAGGAACACACCACGGCTTTGAGCTCTCCTGCCATGAATTATCTCTTTAAATTAAACCTTTTAAATCAATTAATCTAGGTCCCTTCTTTCCTGATCTTTGTTACTGTAGAATATACAAACTATAAACCACAAAAAGACCTTAAACTATAAGCGATTAAAGTAGTAAATACTTACCCGACCTGACCCACTACTTACCAATCATTCCTTTCCCTTGTAGCCTCTACTGCTGCAGCAGGGCAAGACCACTCTCAGTTCAATTCCCGCTGTGCACCAAATTGCCAATACCCACTCTCACTCCGGCTGTACCTCACTCAGGATGAGCTCTCTCCCCTGTTTGTGTGCAAGTACACTGTTGCCATGGAAATGGAATTTGGGAAGGGAGAGCGCAATAGGAAACCATTGTAGGATTGGGTTGCAGGTTTTGCGAACCAATCCCTGAACCTCACAAACATGATCAGTCTGCAAGAATCTGAAAAAGAGAGGGCAGAGAGATAGAGGCAGCCAGTCTCTATTATTCACCACACAGAATGTGGGTGGGAGCTCACTTCAATTGAAGAAACCAAGCTTGTGGGGATTTAAGCAAGGCTGGACAATTCATCTAGCTTTGGCTAGAAGGAGGGCCAGGGTAGCCCTCACTGCAAAAATTAGTTTGGGGATTAGAAGTTATCTGGCTGAAAAAGGGAAAGGATGCAAGCCATTGTGAGCTGAGAATAACTTTGGACTGATTCCTGGAGAATGAAATGTCCACTTAAGGGACAGAGTAAAATATAACCATGGGGGGGAGATTTTTGATCATTTTAAAAGTTAAATGGGGGATCCTTTCTGTAATTTTAAGTATAAGTTGCCTACAAAAATAGTGTTAGTCAATGTTGCTTTTTACCTTTTTTACTGCAGTAAAAGCCTTAAAAGTTCAAATCTTGTTGTGATCTTTTCAGTCACTCACTTGAAATTCAAATATCTTTTTAAAAGTTATCGGTCTCTACGGGGATTGCAACAAACTAAATCCTCAAAGTCATTCAAATACATGCTTATGGATGAGGAAAGTTGTGCTGATGTCAAACACATTACAGTATAAATTCAGCTTGATACAAAGCTAATCGTGAAATCATCTTAATCTTACCTAGCGCATTTCTGCAATGTAATCACAGGCTCAATATCTCACACACTCTTCACTCTGACTTTAAAAACTGATGTAAATTTCGTACAAAGTCTGATATACCTCTCAGCCATTGAACAGAACTGAAGGCTGTAAAGATCACCAAGGATATAGATGATTAAATTCTCCAAGCCTTGCTGGGTCCATGGAATAGTCAGGTATAGAATGCAGCTGTTTTGTAACGTTCAATTGATATTCTGCAATTTTTACTCAATTGGTTTTGGGGATCAGGGAGAAATCCATCATCTTGAAAATTTTATTAAATTCCCTCAGGAGATTGAACAACTAGGGGAGAGACTGATACTATGTGTTGCATAAGGCTTTTCGAAAGACTGGGCTACAATAACTAAATAGTTTTTCTCAATACGTACACCTATGCCAAAAAATCAATCGTACTCAAAGACAAGCACTCAGGGGACAGATCACGAAATGAATGTGCCTATTCACATGGGCACGGGGATGTACTTGCCAGCATGATTCAATAAATAGTGATCAGGTGCATGAAACATGGTCTTGCCTAGGTCTTAGTAGCCAGTGTCAGTTGCAGCTAACCTACTGCTGCCCCAGAGGACACTAGTTAGTTTAGCATAGCCTAGAGGTAGAACTGGGACCTTCTGGTCTTAATGGTTTTCTAACACCCTGGATAATGCACTTATCTGTTGGGTCATTGGCGATTTTTTTGTGTGGACACTTAATCCCATTCACTCCTGCGCTCACCAATCTCCAATGGGTCCCAGTCCAGCAACACCACAATTTTAATATTCTCATCTTTGTTTCCAAATCCCTCCACGACCTCACTGCATCTTATCTCTGTAACCTCCCACAGCCGTATAACCAACCCAAGATCTTTGACTGCTCCAACCCTGGCCTCTCGTTACCCTGATTTTCTTCACTCTTCCATTGGTAGTCGTATCTACAGTTGCCTAGGCTTTAAGCTCCAGAACTCCTTCTGGAAACCTCTCCACCTCTCTACTTCTCACACCTCCTTCAAGTTGCCCCTTTATACGTGTCTTAGGGCAGGATCATCCCAGATTTGCACTAATGCAGTAGCAGGCCGGAAAAAGTACGTATTACCCGCCAGCCACACTGGTAGGTTTTCACACTGTGTCATCCCATTCCCACCTCATTAATCATGCATTGCCAGGAAACACCCCAGGTCACTGGTGGGGCAGCCTCTCACTCGCCTGCCCCTCTGTTGCATCAGGCCTTGACAATACCAGGCGCCATAGTTAAAGGTCGCCCCTGCAAAGAGCTAGCATTCTCCAAGGGATAGGAAGCTGCTGCAAAAGTCATGGTTGCCAAAAGGAGGAAGCATGCTGCTCCCAGATTTACCAATGCCTCCCTCAAGTGCCTACCGGATGCAGTGGAGGCCCGCCATCATTCCTCTATCCCCTCTCTGGCCACAGGATGGGCAGCAGCATCACCAATCCAGCATGGGAGCTGGTGGCAGCAGTGGTCAGTGCCAATGTCCTGCAAAAGAGGATAGCCACCCAGTGCCAAAAGAGGATGAATGGTCTCCTCCGTTCTGCCAGGGTAAGTCACTCTTCTCATCAATCTCAACTCACACACTCACAAACCCATCACACATCCACAGAGATCTCATTCACTGCCAGTTCAAGGGACATCACCATTCACTCTCTCACACACATCATCATTGTCCTCATCCCATCCCTAGAAGAACTCAACACCCATACATGCCAGGCATACTTATCATCTGGCTTAGCAGGCATCTTGCTTACACTCTTTGCATCTGTATTCATGCAGGACAAGCTGGCACACACCAAAAAGGAGAGTCAATGACAGGTGGAGGAACGCCTGAAATCAAGGCCCTTAGAGACTTTGAAAACTGAGCAATCCAGCTGGCCGGCGATGATCTGGACCGGTCCTGTGCTGAGGGTGAGGTCAGCGGTGCTCTACCAAGTGAGGATCCAGCAGTTCAACATCCATCAGGAACCGTGCTGTGAGTGATGTGTCCTGTTTCACAGGCCACTGCCATGCACTAATTATCTCTCCCTGCTTTCGCAAGCACACCTGGGAAGCAGCTGAGGGAGTCCATGATCCAGGTCCTCGACTCAAGTTCCAAAGACACCTCGGAAGAGAAATCTGCTGAAACCCTCATTGATGACCAATCACAGCGCTCAGCCACTACCTCCACCAGAACACAGGCTCACACCTCGGCGGCACCGAGTTTTAGAATAGCCTCGGGGTCACAATCTAGTCAGCACATCACACTGTCTGATCCTCAGCAGGCAGAGGCAGGACTTCCCAGGTTTCAGGCACTCGGAGGGCTGCTAGAGACCAGAAATTTGCTGAGTCCGAGTCAGATGACGAGCCTCTGGACTCGGTCATGTCACAGTTGCTGGAGCTGCAAAGACAAGCTCGGGAACATCAGGAAGGGATGTCCGCTGCACTCCTCAGATTTCAAGGCACAATAGAACAGTCCATTCCACATTCAGTCTCAGGTGATAGTGCCAGCATGCCCACATACCAAGGGAAAAACTGGTAGGATGGCAGCCGCCATAGAGACCTTGGCCCAGGACATCGGTGCCGCACTGCTGCTCGAGCTGAACTCTATCGTTGACACCATAATTGACCTCCAACAGTGTGTATGCGAGAGGGGTGCTGGGCAGCTCGATCTCACTCCAGCTCCGCCTTATCCTTAAGGACTTTACCACAGGCCCTCGGGCACTCATAGGCAGGAGGACCAGCAGCTCCACACTACAGGGCCATCCACCCAGGTGACTTCGGGAATGTCCGGCCCATCCGAATCCCCTCTTCCTGTGACCTCAGCAGCTCCAGCTCCACAGCGCAAGGAGGGTGCCACTGCCACACAGCAAGACCCCGAAAGAAGGCCGGGCCCTCCAGGTCTCGGCCCTGCAGAGGACACCCATCAAGGTCATCACAGACAGGGCGTAGCAGTCAGCAGGCTGCCTCCACCTCCGCTGTGGATGTCAGGGGAGCACCAAGATGTAGCAGCAGGGTTAGGAAAGTTGAGAAGATGTAGCTGCACAGCTGGCATGGGTGTTAATCACTTGTACATAATGTTCACTTTGTTAATAAATTCCCAAGAATGTCTCCCTGCCCATGGCTCCTTGTTCTGATGAGCAGTGTTTGTGACACTCAGATGTGAAACCTTGGTCCCTGCGCAAGATAAACGCAGGTGCCTAAGTCCAGGGCCTCCACCTTGTGCTTTGTGCAACCTTCCCAGCACACTGATGGTGCACCTTCACTGTCACTGGTCACATCAGTCATGCCTGCACCTCGATGGGGCTTATCATTGCTGCCAGAATGTCCTGGGCTGGCGGCACAGAGTTCCCTCATTCTCTCTGTGTGCTCCCAGCACCTTTGAGATGTGACTGGCCCCCATCTCATCAGCATCTGTGTCCAGTGACAGTGTGGTCCTGAAGGGTTCATCTCACAAAGGATGCCATGGGGTCAGGAGAAGTTAAAGAGGGTATGTGTGCTGCCATCAGCCACACAGGAGTCAAACATCCATAGGTGCAATGTGAGGACCTACAGAGTCTCCTCACTGCATCTCGTCATCATCCTCCACAAATCTAGCAGTTATGAGAGCCTCCCAGGTGCGCCTGTCTCATCTGGCCAGTGCGATGGCTTCACCACCTTCATCGTCGCCTTCGAGGACCTCCTCACCCTTATCCTCATTGACATCCTCCTCATCCATCCCCTCCTCAGCCAGCTCCTCTCTCCATTGTAACACCAGGTTATAAAGGGCACAGCAGGCGATGACGATGAGTGACACCCTCTGTGGACTATGTTGCAGGACTCTACCAAACCGTTCCAGGCACCGGAACCTCATTTTCAGCATCACGATGGTTTGCTCCACCAAGTTGCAAGCTGTAGCGTGAACCTCATTATAATTTCTCTCTGCTGCAGTCTGAGGCCACCGCATGTGTGTCACCAGCTACGTCCTCTGCAGGTAACCCTTGTCCCCAAGGAGCCATCCCTGAATCTGTGTGGACCTGGAAGATGTCAGGGATCGGAGACTAACTGAGAATGTAGGAGTTGTGGACACTCCTGGGAACCGTGCGCAAACCTGCAGGATGTGTTTGTGGTGGTCGCACACCAGGTGAACATTCAGCGAATGGAAGCCTTTGCAGTTGAGTAGTTGACCGTTTTTTGCCATAGAGATTTGAATGCCACATGGGTGCAGTCGATGGCACCCTGAATCTGTGGGAAACATGAGATCTGGGCAAATCCCAGCGGTCTTGCCATCCGGCTTTCCTGATCCTGGGCGAAATGTACAAAGTTCTGTGCCTATGCAAAAATGACGTCTGTGACCTCAAAGATGCATTTGTGGGTGGAGGCTTGTGAGATCCCACAGAGGTCACCTGTGGAGCCCTGAAAGGAGCCACTGATGTAAAAATTGAGCACCACGGTCACTTTCATGACCACTGGCAGTGGATGCTCTTCATGTCCCCGTGGTGCCAAATCCTGCAGCAGGTGGCAGATGTGACTGAGATGTTCCCTGGACATGTGCAGTCTTTGGCAACACTAGTTCTCAGTCATCTGCTGGAATGACAAGCACGCTCCATAGACCCTGGGTCTAGCTAGGCGCCGACCAATGAAGGCTCACTGTGGCCCTTCAGTGGCGTGCACAGGAGCCCCAGCTTCCTCTTCTCCCCGAGGGTGCTGCTCATCACTCTGCCCAGCCAGGCGCCTTCATCACTCTCTTCTCCTTCATCTCTGCTCTGTGTAAGCCATGAGGCATACAGCTGGGTCACAAGGCCCCATGCTCCTGATGTACTCCTCCTGCGGGATGAAAGAGTGGGATGCGTGGGTTAGCTTGGGTGTACTAAGAACTTCTCTTGATTAAGTCTGAAGGCCCCTTAACACATCCCAGAGAGCGCTGGCCACCACTTGGGTGGCCAGAGTTTAGTGCACTGCATGGCTGCCTGAAACCCCACCCACCTCCGCCCTGCTCCACCTGACCGATTGGCAGCAGCTTTGCCCACTGGACTGCATGCTGTGCTCTCAGCTCAGGCACAGGCATTCTCCTATGAATATACATACAAACATACGAATTAGGAGTAGGAGTAGGCCACTCGACCCCTCGAACCTGCTCTGCCATTCAATAAGATCATGGCTGATCTGAGTGTAACCTCAACCCCACCCCTATCCCTGATAACCTTTCACCCTCTTATTAGTCAAGAATCTAACTAGCTCTGCCTTAAAAATATTCAAAGACTCTGCTTCCACTGTCTTTTGAGGAAGAGAGATCCAAAGGCTCACTACCCTATGAGAGAAAAAAATTCTCCTCATCTCTGTCTGAAATCAGTGACCCCTTATTTTTAAACAGTGACCCCTAGTTCCAGATTCTCCCACAAGAGGAAATATCCTCTCCACATCCATCCTGTCAAGGCCCCTCAGGATCTTAAAGGTTTCAATCAAGTCGCCTTTTATACTTCTAAGTTCCAGTAGATACAAGCCTTAACTGTCCAGCCTTTCCTCATAGGACAACCCACCCATTCCTGGTATTAGTTTAATAAACCTTCTCTGAACTGCTTCTAAGGCATTTACATCTTTCTTTAAATAAGGAGACCAATACTGTACACAATACTCCAGATGTGGTGTCACCAATGCCCTTTACAACTGGAGCATAACCTCCCTACTTTTGTAATCAATTCCCCTCACAATAAATGATAACACTTTTTTAGCTTTCCTAATTACCTGTTGTACCTGCATAATAACCTTTTGTGATTCATACACTAGGACACCCAGATCCCTCTGAATCTCGGAGCTCTGCAATCTCTCACCATTTAGATAATAAGTTTCTTTTTTATTCTTTCTGCCAAAATGAACAATTTCACATTTGCCCACATTATACTCCATTTGCCAGATCTTGGCCCACTCACTTAACCTATCTATGTGACTTTGTAGCCTCCTTATGTCCTCTTCACAATTTACTTTCCTACCTATCTTTGTGTCACCAGCAAGTTTAGCCACCATTCCTTCAGCCCCCTCATCCAAGTCATTCACATAAATTGTAAAAAGCTGAGGCCCCAGCATGGATCCCTGTGGCACACCATTCATCACATCCTGCCAACCAGAAAAAGACTCATTTATGCCAACTGTCTGCTTTCTGTTAGCTAGTCAATCTTCTGTCCATGCCAATATGTTACTCCCTACACCATGAGCTTTTATTTTCTGCAATAACCTTTGATGTGGTGCTTTATCAGATGTCTTCTGGAAATCTAAGTACAGTACATCCACAGGTTCCCCTTTAGCCACAGCATTTGATTCCTTCAAATAACTCCAATAAATTGGTTAAACATTTGATGGTTAAACATAATGATTTCCCTTTCACAGAACTATGTTGACTCTGCCTGATTGCCTTCAATTTTTCTAAGTGCCCTGCTATAACATCTTTAATAATAGCTTCTAACATTTTCCCTAGGATAGATGTTAGGTTAACTGCCCTACAGTTTCCTGCTTTATATCTCCCTCCCTTTTTGAATAAAGGACTTATATTTGCTAGTTTCCAATCTAATGAAACCTTCCCCGAATCTAGGGAATTTTGGAAAATTAAAACCAGTGCATCAATTATCTCATTAGCCATTTCTTTCAAGACTTTAGGGTGAACTCCATCCGTTCCTGGGGATTTGTCAGCCCGCAGCCCCAACAATTTGTTCAATACCACTTCCCTGGTGCTTGTAATTTTCCCGAGTTCCTCTCTCCCTTCCATTTCCTGATTTATAGCTATTTCTAGGATGTTACTTGTGTCCTCTACAGTGAAGACAAAATACCGTTTTAATTCATCCACCATCTCCCTACTTTCCATTATCAATTCCCCAGATGCACTTTCTCTAGGATCAATGCTCACTTTGTTAAGTCTTTTCTTATTTAAATATCTATAGAAACCCTACTATCTGCCTTTACATTACTACCTAGCCTTCTCTCATACTCTAATTTTTCCCTCCTTATTAATCTTTTTGTCATCCTTTACTGTTCTTTACATTCTTTCCAATCTTCTGACCTGCCACCCATCTTTGTGTAATTATATGCTTTTTCTTTAAGTTTTATACTGTCTTTAACTTTTTTAGTTAACCACGGATGGAGGGCCCTCCCTTTGGAATTTTTCTTTCTCATTGGAATGTATATATTTTGTGTATTCTGAAATATCCTTTTAAATGCCTGCCGCTGAACATCTATTGACGAATCCTTTAATCTCATTTTCCAGTTCACATTAGTTAGCTCTGCTTTCATGCCCTCATAATTGCACTTAATTAAATTGAAAATACTAGCCTAGGAAGCATTCATTTCTCCCTCAAAATGAATGTATAATTCAATGGTGTTATGATCACTGCTACATAGGAGTGCCTTCACTAAGACGTTATCAATTAATTCTATCTCGTTCTCAATACCAGGTCTAGTATAGCCTGCTCTCTGGTTGGCTCCAGAACATGCCGTTCTAAGAAACTATGCTAAAGACATTCTATGAACTCGTCATCTATGCTACCTTTGTCCATCTGATTTTTCTAGTATATATGTAGGTTAAAATCCCCCATGATTATTCTGTACCTTGCTGACAAGCTCCCATTATTTCTTTCTTTATACTCCGTCCTACCAAATGGTACTGTTAAGGGGGCCTGTACACCATTCCCACAAGTGACTTCTTGCCATTATCATTCCTCATCTCAACCCAAACCACATCTACATCCTGGTTCCCTGAACTTAGGTCATCCCTCTCTAATGAGCTAATACCATCATTCATTAACACAGCCACCCCTCCACCTTTTCCTAGCTTCCTGTCCTTCCTAAATGTCATGTATCCTTCAATATTCAGGTCCCAATCTATGTCATGCTGTAGCCATGTCTCTGTAATGGCTATCAGATCATACTTATTTATTTCTATTTGCGCTATCAGTTCCTCTGTTTTGTTTCAAATGCTATATGTATTTAGATACAGAGCCTTTAGTTTTGTCCTTTTATTATTTTTGTAGCATCCTGTCTTATCTGCTGATTTACTCTTAGATATATACTCTCTGTCCCTTCCTCTCACAGTTTGTTTATCATTTCCCATATTAATACCTGTCTCTCTTGCTTTGTCTCTACTCTTGGTTTAGCACATCTTCCTAAATTTGATTCCTTGCCCCAATTATTCAGTTTAAAATCATCTCTACTTCCCTAGTTAGGTGGCTCGTGAGGACACCAGCTCCAGCACAGTTCAGGCTTAGACTGTCCCAATGATACAGATCCCACTTTCCCCAATACTGGTGCCCCACAAATCGGAACCCATTTTTCCCACACCAGTCTTTGAGCCACACATTCATTTCTCTAATCTTATTTGTCCTATGCCAATTTGCAAGTGGCTCAGGTAATAATCCAGAAATTATTACCTTTGAGGTTCTCCTTCTTAATTTGATGCCTGGCTCGTTATACTGACTATGCAGAGTTGCCTTCCTCATCCTGCCAATGTCATTGGTACCTACATGGGCCACGACAGCTGGATCCTCCCCCTCCCACTGCAAGTTCCCCTCCAGCCCTGAGCAGATGTCCCGAACCCTGGCACCGGGCAGGCAACAAAGTCATCTGGACTCTCGCTCTTTGGTGAGAGGGAGTTTTAAGTGTTAATTTTGTTCATAAATTTTGCTCTTAAAATCTAATGTAGTCTATAATTAGCAGTAACTAGAAACTCGGGTGGAAGCCTCCACTGAATCTGCTGTGGAAGTTTAGCTTCAACAAAGCAGAGCCAACAGCCTACAGGGTTGGCCAGTCCTGTGAATCCTGTCTTTAATCGCATCACGCAGAAGCACTGCTCTTAGTTTCAGTCGCTTGCCTGAACCCTGACTCGGCACCCTCCCCATGTGGCACCTGAGTTCGGAACGGAATGAAAATAAACTGGAAGACGAAGAATTTCTTCTTTTTCATAAAGTCGAGTATCTCAGGATTCTTTGGCCTCGCGGCCGGTGAGAGTTCCATCCTCCCAGCCCCCCGCAGCATGCTGTCGTGGAGCGAGAAATCCCTCGGCAGCCTTCAAACCCCGCGGCCATTTTGGGTTCTCCTTCTGCGTCAGCGCATCACCGCCATTTTGAAATTCGCGCTGAAACCTGGGGTAGAATTTTTCGCTCGGCAGGCAGGCGCCCACGCGCCCAATCCGCTCGAGCGTGAAATAACTCACGATGATGTCAGCTGATGTTAACGTGCTATCCCGCGATATTTCAGTTGGCGGGCATGCGCCAGAGCCCGCAGCGTGCCCGCCGACAATTAAAAGGCCTGTTGAGGCCATTAAGTTACCAATTAAATTAAATTTTCGCTGCCCATCCAACCTAATGGTTGGCGGGCAGGCTCAAAGGCCAAGCGGCCTTTGCATATTTTTGGAAACCTCATCCACGGGCGGGATTAGGTTTCCAAAAGCAAACTAAAGTCAAATTTTACATTTAATTCTTTTTTATATATCTCTGCATCTCCCAGAGGCAGCTCTGTGCTCAGGGAAATTATGCAGCGATCGCTCTCGCACATACGCAAAGTTCTAGCTCGGCCAGTTCGCACTCCTCCCCCCTCTTCCCTCCCCGCCTCCCCACACCTACACAGGCAGCGCTGAGTGCTGCCGCTTGCATTTCACGCTGGGCGGGCTTTAATTGGCTTCTCGACCAGCCCCACCTGCTCCTGCCAAGCCCACCCACCAAGGGCAATATTCTGCCCCTAGATTCAAATCCCACCATGACAGTTGGTGGAATTTAAATTCAATTAATAAATGTGAAATGTGAAAGTTAGTCTCAATAATGGTGACCTTGAAGCCCTCTCGACGCTACAAAGACCCCTTTACTAACATCTGCAGGTACGTGCCAAAATTGGGAGGGCAGTCCCACAGACTAGTCAAGCAACAGCCTGATATAGTCATATTCAGGAATCATACCTTACAGCTAAGATCCCAGGCACCCCCATCACCATCCCTGGGTATGTCCTGTCCCACTGACAGGACATACCCACCAGAGCTGGCAGAACAATGGTATACAGTCAGGAGGGAGTCGCCCTGGGAGTTTTCAACCTCAACTCTGGACCCCATGAAGTCTCGTGGCATCAGGTCAAACATGGGCAAGGAAACCTCCTGCTGATTATCAGCTGCCACCCCTCAGCTGATGAATCAATTCTCATCAATATTGAACACCACCTGGAGGAAGCACTGAGGGTGGCAAGGGCATCAAGTCTGCGTGGGGTACTTCAATGTCCAACAAAAAGAGTGGCTCAGTAGCACCAGTACAGGCCAAGCTGGCCAAGTCCTATGGAAAAATAGCTGCTGGACTGGGTCTGCGGAAGGTTGAGGGAACCAACAAGAGGGTAAAACCTACTTGACTTCATCCTCATCAATCTACTGGTCGCAGATATTCCTGTCCATGACAGTATTGGTGGGAGTGACCATCGCACAATCCTTGCAGAAATGAAGTCCCATCTTCACATTGAGGGTACCCTCCATCGTGTTGTGTGGCACTATCGCCGTGCTATCACTGTTCCTCACAACATTTAAGAAGTATTTAGATGAGCACTTGAAACACCATAGCATACAGAGCTTCAGACCAAGTGCTGGAAAATGGGATTAGAATAGATAGGTGCTTGATGGCCAGCATGGACATGATGGGCCGAAGGGCCTGTTCCTATGCTGTATAACTCTACGAATCTCTGAATCTAAATAGGAAAGGTTTTGAACAGATCTAGCAACTCAAGACAGGGCAATGATGAGGCGCTGTGGGCCATCAGCAGCAGCAAAACTCGAACACAATCTGTATCCTCATGACCCAGCATATCCCCCACTCCAGCATTACCACCAAGCCAGGAGATCAATCCTGGTTCAATGAAGAGTGCAGGAGGGCATGCCAGGAGCAGCACCAGGCATACCTAAAAATGAGATGTCAACCTGGTGAAGCTACAACACAGAACTACTTGTGTGCCAAACAGTGAAAGCAGCTTGTGATTGACAGAACCAAGTGATCCCACAACCAATGGATCAGATCTAAGCTCTGCATCCAGTCATGAATGGTGATGGATAATTAAACAACTCACTAGAGGAGGAGGCTACACAAATATCCCCATCCTCAATGATGGGAGAGCCCTGCACACCAGTGCAAAAGACAAGGCTGAAGCATTTGCAACAATCCTCAGCCAGAAGTACTAAGTGAATGATCCATCTTGGTCTCCTACTGAGGTCCCCAGCATCACAGATGCCAGTCTTGATTCGCTCCAATGATATCAAGGAAAGGCTGAAGGCAGTGGATACTGCAAAAGCTATGGGCCCTGACAAAATTCCAGCAATGGTACTGAAGACCTGTGCTCCACAACTTGCCACGCCCATAGCCAAGTTGTTCTATCCAGCAATGTGGAAAATTGCCCTGGTATGTCCTGTCCACAAAAAGCAGGACAAATCCAACCTGGCCAATTACCGCCCCATCAGCCTACTCTCGACCATCAGCAAAGTGATGGAAAGTGTCACTGACAGTGCTACCAAGCAGCACTTAGGTTATGACTACACCCAATGTTAATTGCTGTGCAAACCAAATCCCAGGGGGAAACCTGGCATATGGGCCATATCCCTTTTTTGGTATTCTGAAAATGAGAAGGAGACGTACTGATCTCAGCAGCAAGAAGTCCAGTAACACTTTTGGGGTTTAAAAAATTAAAAGTAAAATTTTTATTAACAGGAATAAAAGAAAACATAAACACACAAGATTACAGTTGCACTGTTAAAGTTAGTCTTACAAAACATTCCCCAAAAAAGACTCTCTACTTGGTCAGACCCACAAGTGAATACCTTCCAGGCAATACTCCCTTATAGATGTTTAACTATAAAAATCCAATAATATTACCCAAGGCAATTACCTACTTAACGGCCTTAGGAGGCCTCTAAATTGTTGGCAGGGGTGCTGCCGACTCTCACGCTCGCCCCCTGACTGAACTATCGCGCGAGTGCGCAATGACATCCGGACACTTGCCCGACGTCATTGTGCATAACTTCACACTCAGGCGTGTCGGGCACACGCCCGCATGCTGAGCTAAAAACCCTGGCTGGTGAATTACTGAGTAAGTGGGTTGGTGAGCGTGTTGGTGAATAAGTGAGTGAGTGAGTGAGTGAGTGAGTGAGTGAGTGAGTGAGTGAGTGAGTGAGTGAGTGAGTGAGTGAGTGAGTGTATTAGCGAATGAGTAAGTGAGTGAGTTGTTGAGTGAGTGAGTGAGTGAGTGGGTAGGTAAGTGGGTTGGTGTGTGAGATTTTGGGGATGGTGGTGTGTATTTTTGGGGCTGTTGGGTTGGATTGTATTATGGCACAGTGGATGGTAAAGGCCGAGCTGCTCAAATCCCAGCGGGAAATTTGAAACAGCTGCCACAATTGTTTTGCAATTTGTATTTTATTTTGAGATGCATGCCTTGAATTCAGAAGCAATAAGTCCACTGAGACTTAGAAGTTTTTTACAAAACTAACTTAAACTTTTATTAATAAAAGAAAAGATTTTAAGCACATTCATAGGTCTACAAATTACTGCTATAATAACTCCTAAATCCCCTAATTAATTTGGCACCCAGTTACACCTCCATTAAGGCAGCAGTTAAAAACAAATAAATTTCAACAGACCCAGGCAAAGCAACACAGTATCCTGGACAGTGATATTCACAGTGAGTTTTCTTAGCTTCGGTTCCTGTAGACAGCAACTTGGTGCACAGGGACTAGAGGCTTTTCACGCCTGTGTTTGACCTTAGAATGCCTTCTCCCTTACATATAACCTCATCTCCTTTATACACATTTCTCCCTTTTTAATGTAAATTCCATTGTTCCAGTATGTCTTTGCAACTTTACTTTTCTCATAATATAACTCTGTCATAGTACTCATATTATCAGTAACCTTTGGGAAAAATAAACACACTGTTTGGTTTAGCTTCTTTTAGCTAGGTGTAACATCCTACAATCGCTTTGAAACTCAAACTACTCTAATTTATCTAAAAATGCAAATTTTCCTCAGACCTCACATTCTAAAACTTCAGCCATGTTTACATATTTAGCATTTCAAACCTAGCTTCCCTTTTAATAACACAAAATCTCCAGACCAGCTATCTCCCTCACACGCACACATCCACACAGACAAACTAATCCAAACCCCACCATTAACCTACCTTCACAATAAATCACAATAACATTATGAAAATTATTACATTTTCATGACAGGTTGCCCTATTACACCACTGAGTTAAACCAGAAATTAAACAGCTGGACACTACTGGGATAACTATTTGGGTAAGTCCCATGCATCAAGGCCAAGTCTTCGGCCCTGAGCTCAGTGTCAAGAGATATTCTCATAGTGTCTCTGGCAGCGCAAATCTGCCCATCAGAAGTTTAAAATTCCCGGGCAATTACTGCACATATGCATGGGTCAGGACTTCTGATTGGTCATAAAGTGCAACAGTGACAGATGTCTCAACATTCACTGCTGTTGGCATCAGAGGATCAGGCCATTGTGCTTGGATTTTATGATGGTAATATATATTCCAGCTAACATGGGGACAGATGCACATTAAAGATAGTTATTGTAGTATCTCACTTGTCAGTTAGTATCACATGCCAGTTGGTTTTCTTTATTGTCGTGCTCCTCCCCTTGTTTAACCAACCCTTACACAATTCGTTCACCCAGTTATCCATCAGGGGAGGAAAAGTGTCCTGCACCTGTTCAGAATACTTAACCAACACCAACATATAGTTCCGTTCAAACACTTTTCGGCTGCATTGCGTTGGGTGGTTTCAATAAAAGCTGTGAGGATAATCCTGTGCTGAAGAACAATATTACATCTCTCTACATTCTGTGCGTTCTAACGTATTGGTGAATGCTGAGTATGCGATGGCCACTAATGGCTCTATTGACACTCTACCAGAAAGCGTGGTTATGTGACTTTATGGTGGCTTCAACTTGTATGACTCAGTATGTTTGATGTCTCACAATCTAATTTGGAAGGAGGCACAATGGGCAGTTTTTAAAGGAGGCGATGAGGCCTTGCCCACTGGCTGGAGAGCCCTGTACACCTCTTTTCAGGAAAGCTTGTGGCATTAAGTGCCAATTAGACACTTAAATGAGCATTTAACTGGACAATGGAAGGCTTTCCCCAGGATCAATGACCACAGGGGTGGAGGTCCCACCCTCCAAGAGCTGCTGGCCAGTCAGAGGTTGGCAGCTCTTCATTGCTTGGCAGCATCACTTGGATGGCGGTGGATGCTGCCAGTAACGTACTACCCCTACCCCACCCCCAATCACCCCACCCCCCTCCCCGAGGCCCAGGACCACCAAGGACCTAGGCTACAGGTCAGTGATGGCAGGAGGGGGATCGCAGGGTGAGAGTCAGTAGCAAGGGCAGGGGGGGTTGGCTCTCAGTTGACCCCACCCTTCCCGATGCCAATCAGGCACTGAGTGCCTTTGAACAAGGGACCCACCCCGGAAGCCCACAAGCAACTGTGACAGGCGAATACCAGCTGTAGTGGGAAGAGGTCCTTAGGTGGGCATTAATTGCCCACTTGAGGGCTTCAATTGGTGGCGACCCTTCCTGCCACAGACTTCATCAGGGCAGAGGCAGGAAGGCAGTCATCCCTTCCCTCCCACCCGATTAAATGCCCCACACCATCAATCTTGCCACATGGGAGGGCATTAAATTCCACCCTGTATTTTATTAAGGGTCAGGATCTGAGATAGCGATTAGTTTAACCAATCCCTTTGTTGTTTGAGTGATTGGTAATGAGTGTTATGCTATTGCTGTGTTTTGTTGTTGCTAAATTAGTGAGCAGGGAGATGCGAGAAAGTTTGTAGTAATTGTTTGCTCATTGGATGCCTGATGACCCAGCAATACACAGGGCAAGTTGGTGGTGTACACAAACATTAAACTATGAGCATTTGGCAATCAAATGCCTTCAGTTTAGATATAGGTTCTCTGTAATACCACAGAGAGGTTCACTCACATGGAGCCACTTGGATTGTCAAGGCCCCATTCTCGTGCCATAGCTGTGACTGCTGGCCATCCTGCAGAAGGGCCGCACCTCCAAGATCACAACCAGGCAGCTGTGCCATTTCAACAATAAAAAATACTTACCTGGCCTTGTCCCTCTCTTTCTCCATCTTTACACAGGCACCTCTCAGCCCAGCCAGTGGAGCTACCCAATGTGTCAGTGCTGGAGGGCCTCCCTTTGGCCCGTCAGCCTTGGGAGCCTCCCCACCATTTCTAATTGGACAGCGAGCCTGCTCCCCAGCCTTTAATTGGCCATTCCTTTCAAACTAGCAGCGGACTAAGGCCTTGTGGTGCAGCGGGTAGCATCCCTGCCTCTGAGCCAGAAGCTCCAGGTTCAAGTCCCACCCCAGAAGTTGAAGCCCAAGGAATGTGCATTCATGCCAAACAGGTATCACCCTGTAAGTCTGTCCAATAAACTCTGATGACAAGCAGTAAGAATGGCAGAAATTCCTGGTTAGCCATGTGATGGAAAGAATGCTGGAGCCTCTATTATCACTACCTATAGCTCCAGACTGCAATAAGCCTGTAAACGTGTGCGTTGCCACAGCAACTCAGACTGCCTGAGTGAGCTCTAACATTCCACATGCACCTTGCTCTGTAAGTCCCCAAACACAGTCAATGATAATTTTTGGGAAGTGAAGAAATAGAACTTTAAAAACAAAAAATAGTAGCAGTTGTTTCTGGAACATACCCGCATTGTTGAGCCAGAACTGGTTCCTAGTGCCAGAATGAAAATTCAGCCCTCAGTGGAGAATTGGAAAGAAAATCCAGAATAATGAGGGAGATTTGGGTACGTAGAATGCAACTAGGATGGAGTGAGGGTATCCACCAGTATTGAAACAATGTCCATATGATTTATGATGAATGGTGGCGTGTCTTGGAGTTCAGTAGTGTCGACAGTGGGACGGGGGAGAACTCAGGATACTGGTGGTAGGGGGGAGCAATCACAGTCAGAGGGGGAAGTGAGATGTGCTAGGGTGGCAGGTTCAGGGTGAGAGTCTGGTGGGTGAAGGTCTCATTGGATGGATCACGGACGGGGACAAGACAGGTGGCTCGGCTAATGGGAGGGGGCAGGGTCAGGGTGGGCGAGGGCATGTTAACAGGTGTCAGCTCGGGGGGGGAGGAAAGGCAGGTGGAGGTGGGTCATTCTAAGGTCCAGGGTAACAGGGAGAGGTTCAAGGGTGATAGAAGGGAGAGGAATGGTGATATTCCATGGTCTATGGTGATGGTTGGCAGGGGGAGGATAGAAGATGGTGTACATGTCCAAAGAGTTGCGCCCACTTTTCTCAAGGCTGATCTTCACAACACAGTTCCTCTGTACATGTGAATCCTTGAAGTGGGAGGAGGGTCTTTTTTAGCTGGGTGGTGTTCAAGGTCAGCAAAAGTGGCCAACTAAAGGGACACCCTAATAATTAAGAGGCAACTGGATGTCACAGATGCTTACTTGTGTTCTCCTCTCTGTGGTGAAGCCCATATTGCAGCAGGTTTTCTCCTAACTCATGGGTCTCTTAACATCGAGATCCCAGCAAGGTGTGAAGCTGCTGTTTATTATGTGCCATTTGCCATCGGCTGCAGTCAGAGACAGGGATGAAGGGAGAGAGGGAGGTGGATACCTCCAAGGGGCATGTCTGGTGGAGGGCAGCCAACTCAAGGCTCCAAACCTCCATCCTCCCAAGTGAATGGTCATGGCTGACAAGGGCTCATGTGGTCAGTCTTTCTATGCTGCCAAGGCAATGGTCTCTCTATAGAGTCTCGAGGGTAGCGGATACAAGCAGAATAGTGTCTGTGTAAGCCTTCTCGCACATGGCTCTCAACACCCTGATCAAAGAGCAATGTCTCCATGCGCAGTTATGTGTGAACAGGAGGAACACCCATCGCTAGCCCTCCAGGATGTCCTTTACCTGGAAGTGGTGGGGTGGAGATGCCATGTCTAGACGTAGGTCAGCTGCAGGGCTTAGCACTTGCCTGCTGGCTTTGAGATGGAGAGAAGCCTGTAAAGGGCATGCACGCTAAATTTATCACTTCAATTCATTCTCAGATCCACTGAGGTGTCGATGATGCAGGCTGCAGACAACCCTACCTTGGTACTGGCTCTCATCCAGAGGAGGAGAGGGAGGGCCTATCGTAGGTTGGTACAGGGCCAGGAGGAGAAAGGGTCTGAGCAGCATGAGGCAGCAGAGCCTCTATATGGTCAAGAGTCTTGTGAACATGGACCACTGCAACGATGAGCACTGGCCCGGCCATGGGTGTATATCCGGTGGTGCTCTTTTCTAGAGATGAGCAAAAATCAATGCCGGAGGTACCCTCTTATATCCTGGGATGCAGTTGTTCACTCCAGTGCGAGCTGGGGCTCCAGGAATCTGTAGGAGTAATGCAAGGCTCCTGGCCTGCAATGAGTGATTGTCCATCCGGGTGAGGTTTAAATATGGTGCCAGGGCCTTTGACCTCCATGAGGTAACAGCAGGGTGGGGGACTTACTGCCCACACCCCCCATGAAATTTGCCAAGCTCCTCACTAATGCCTAATGAATGAGCTGAAAAGTAGAAGGTCGTGTGTGTTCACCCACCTCACTGCCCAGTGGGAATTATGCCAACATTCTCACCCGTCACCACACATAGGCTGGAATTTTCTGAACTCATTGGTGTCGGGCGTCATGCGGACGGCGGAGGGGGGGAGCCAATATGTCAAGAAGGCCAAAGATCGGCTTCACGCTATTGTGAAACCAATTTGTGATCATCCGCTCCACCCGTCTATAGTGGGCCACGTTTCCCACCGCTGCACGTGGGGAATCTAATTTCAATGCTTTAGCATCTCATTATAAGTTTGCTCGCCGGAATCATCCCCCCGATGCTGGATCAGCCAGGCACGTTGGCGTGATTCCATGCTGGCATGTTTCACAACTGTACATAAGAAACGTGCTCCTGGTGAGCTGCACTTCCCTTGGGACTCTGAGGTTTGTTCGCCAACCTAGCTTCAGGCAGCACTCGCAGTCATCAGCTCCAGCCTTCACAGGCAGCACCACATCACTTTTAAGGGGGGCTCATGGGCAGGTCTCTACTTACCAGACCAGCCATAATGCAGAGGTGGCTTTTCAATGGCTGCAGGGCTAGGGCTTGCTTGGGGAAGGGGAGAAGTGGCCTCAGTCAAGGGAAGAGGCTGCAGGCTGTAGGCTGTATTGGTGAATGGGAGGTATTCCAGGGTGTGTGTGGGGGCACATGTTGATCTGTGCAAGTGGCCTCAAGATGGTGAGGGTTGAGGAGGCAGTCTCCAAAGGAGGTGAGGCCAGGTGGAGATGTGAGGTTGTGTGTGTGAGTGAGTGGTGATGTCCCTTGAGCTGGCAGTGAGTGAGATGCCAGTGAATGTGTGATGCCCTTGTGAGTGTGTGAGTTTAGAGTGATGAGATGATTGCCATACCCTGACGGCATGGATAAGATCATTCATCCTCTTTCTGCACTGGATGGCCAGCCTACTGTGTGCAGCTTTGGCACTGACCACCTCTGCCACCGCCTCCCAAGCCGGAGTGGTGAGTCCGATGGGCTTCCTGCAGCCAGAGAGGGGGTAGGGGACATTGCGGTGGGCCTCCACAGTGTCACCATTCCAGGGATGAATCTGGGGGCTACATTCTTTTTGGCTTTTGGGGCCATGTCTTCACCGGAGCAGTCCTGGGCTGCAAGCACCGAGAAGTATGCACATGGCTGCAGTTTAAATATGGCGCCCTGCATGATGAAGCAGTGAGATAACACCGTGGCGTGCAAATGGGAGGCTGCCCACCAGCGAGACGGTGTTTCCTATGGCTGCATAATTAATGAGGCGGGAATGGGATGATACGGAGCGAAAACCCACCATTGTAGCCGGCGGGTAAAACAACTTTTTTCCTGCCCGCTACTGTACTTTGTACAAATCTGGGACAATTCCGCCCTCAGTCTCCATAACAGAAAGCTCCGCCCCATGATCCCTCACTACACGAGTCTTCAATCTGCTTCAAAGCATTCAAAAGACATCATAGTTTGTTAAATTTGTGGAAGCGATTATTAGGCACTATAGGCATCAAATACAGTCAATCGGCATCAAAGCGATCAGGAGGATATCAGTCTGGCTTCCTACAAGTTATGTTTGGAAAAAATAAACAAATCTTACCACTGACTGAATATTATAATATCAGGAGCTGAATGTTATTTAAATGGAGAAAGGCTGCAGAAAGCTGCAGCACAGAGGGATTTGAGGCTCCTCATGCATGAATCCCCAAAAGCTAGTATACAAGTTCAGCAGATAATAGGGAAGGCAAATGGAATTTTGGTCTTTATTTCAAAGGGAATAGAGTATAAAAATAGGGAAGTCTTGCTAAAACTATATAAGGCACTAGTTAGACCACACCTAGAATACAGTGAACAGTTTAGGTCCCTTGTCTAAGGGAAGATATACTGGCTTTGGAGGCAATTCAGAGAATGTTCACTATTGATCCTGGGAATGGAGGGCTTTTCTTATGAGGAGAGGTTGAATAGGTTGGGTCTGTACTCATTGGAGCTTAGGAGAATGAGAGGCGACATTATTGAAACATAAAAGATTCTTAGGGGCTTGACAGGGTAGATGCTGAAAGGTTGTTTCCCCTTGTGGGAGAGCCTAGGACCAGAGGGCATAATCTCAGAGTGAGGGGTCGTCCATTTGAAACAGAGATGAGGAGGAATTTCTTCTCTCAGAGGGTAGTCAATCTGTGGAATTCTTTACCACAGAGGGCTGTAGAGGCTGGGTCGTTAAGTATATTCAAGGCTGAGAGAGACAGATTTTTAATCAGTAAGGGAATCAAGGGTTATGGGGAAAAGACAGGAAAGTGGAGTTGAGGATTATCAGATCAGCCATGATTTCATTGAATGGCGGAGCAGACTCGATGGGCTGAATGGCCTACTTCTGCTCTTATGTCTTATAGTCTTATGGCCTACTTTCAAAAATTTCCCAAGAGCTTCTCTCACTGCTTCCTCTTCAGCTGGCAATATTATCCCTTCCTTCTGATCATTCTCTGGCACCTTGGCTCTGCTGACCCTGCCATGGTCACCATCTCTGGGGAAAAAACAAGGGATAATTGTCCAGGGGGGTATCTTGCATTTCAACCCCAACCATCCTACTTCCAATTCTTCCCTGATCCCCCTTCCCCTGCCATAAGTTGGCACCACCCAACTCTAAGGTTGGCCTGGACCTGTCCCCTCCCCTTCAGGCCTGCCAAAAATGTACCTATGTACCTGCATGGGCCTGTGTGCCAGATCTCCCTCTGCTCCCTCCACCTGTGTCTCAGGGCCTGTCCCCCCTGACCTCAAACGACACCCCCCCCAACCAGTCTCAGGGCCTACCCTCCCCCCTGCAAGTCTCAGAGTTCACCCTCCCACCCCAGCAAACTCTGGGCCACCCCCCCACTTGACGAACTCCAGACCCGCCCCATCTCCGACAAACCCTGGGCAGCACCCCTATCCCCCAGTGAATTCCAGACCGGCCCCTCAATCCAACGAGTCTCTCCCCTGGCCCCAACATCCCCAACTGATCACTTAGTTTCTCCCGCCACCATTGCTGGTCCCATGCTGGCTGCAAAATTGGAGCAGAGCAGACCTCACCTCACCTCTGGTTCTGACTTGCCCCGTGACCTCAGCTCTCTGGGAGTGTGAGGGGTTGGGAGGTGGGGGAAGCGTGGGGTGAGAGAAAGAAGCACGGGGGAGGGGAACGGAAGAGAGTGGAAACTTCTGGAATTTTGGGGGGAGAGTCAGGCTGCTTGGGAGGGATTGGGGCAGGTCATGGGGTCTGGGGGGGTGTCAGGGGTGTCAGGAAGGGGGTTCGGGGATTTTCGGGGGGGTCAGGGGGTTTGGGGGGGTGAGAGGGTCAGGTGAAGGTCACTGGGGTCGGAGAATTGGAGGGGTTGGGTGGTGTGGGGGATCAGTGTTGGCTAGTTGGTGGGAGTGAGGGCGTCGAGTGGTCAGTGGGGGGTAGTCGGGAAAGATGAGGGGATTTGGGGGTTTAGGGGGTCAGGGGATCAGTTGGGGGGTAGTTGAGGGCTTGGGGGGTTGTTAGCAGGGTGGGGGTAGGGTGGTCAGGATGTCGATTGCGGGGGCGGGAGGGGTTGGTGGATCAGTGCCATAGTTGCTCAGGAGTTAGAAGCGGGTTTAATTCTTCTAACTTTTCCTGGGTAACTATTCTGCTAAGAGAGACAGAACCATCGAAGTCTCCAATTTTAATGGGAGTTTTGGAGGGTTCCAGGTGGAGCGTAATTGCCCATTAGAAGCTTAAACTTCCCTGGCAATTCTCGTGCGAGGGAGGGGGGGTTGTAGTTGCTGAGATCAGGTGGGGGAATGGTGGAGGGGGTGGCGGCCATTGCCACCAGGGACCTCCTTCATGTGCCAAACAGTGCCCAAAAAGGAGGGTCCCACCACATAGCCCACCGGGAGGTTGCCAGAGTTTACCTGACGTGTTCTCCAAGTGGTGGGACGCCTGCAGCTGCTAGTTAAATGCCAGCAGAGGTCCTTACTTGGCCACTTAAGCCATCCAATTGGGCTCCAGGTGGGCAGGCCATCTGCCACCTTTCCCACCATTGGCAAGATGGCAGGGAGGGAGGATGGATTGGACATGCCATCTGACATCTTCCCGCACCATTTTGCCAGCCTGCCACCTCCAAAGACAGGCCCCATAAAATTCCAGCCATCTTCTCAATATCTACCCTCTCAATCCCTTTCATAACCTTAAAAGGCATAAATATCTAAAAGTATGCGGCACAGATCAATAAGCTAAGCCACCTTTTAGCCTGGGAACCTGATACTGCAATAAGTTCAAATCGCAGTCAAGACCAATCATTAACCAATCATCAAGACCATCATTAAAATTAACGAATACAAATGGCCTGAGAACCTCGCTGTAATGGAGCAGTTTCACATTCTTCATGGAGTGAGTGGCTTGGTGCTCTAACTGGCCAAGCTGTTCTGCTCGAAATGCATTTATGCTCCGGAAGATGATATCGCAGGTTCCAATACCCAAACTGTGCCTCAACAATCCTACACTGCGACTGTCAGTGGGCTATTTGGCCTTGAGCAGCATCACGGCCAAATGCAACTCTGTCCTGGCCCAACAACCACAATTTCCAGTAGAACCTCCTGCACAACAACTCAGGCTGATACCTTCCCCCCTCATTTGCTCAGGTACAACCATTGCTATTATTTTGAAAAGATCCTCAACATTCCCCATCCATATAACTGACTGTCCCATTTCATAACAGCCAACTTGAACTAGCATGTTGGCCTTACACCCCTCCACTAGTAGGCCAGATTCAAATTTATCTTATTAAAATTACTCCACTGCTGCAATCAAGACAATGAATATATTCCAATCACCACCATTCAACTGAATTATTCCAGCAAAGTACCGCCTTTTATTCGAGAATTTATTAAACATTTTCAGCTCCTAGTATTATAAAAATCCAAGCTGAGGGGAAATAAATTTCTTAAGTTATTTTCCTTGTCAAAATATTAAAACCATACAAAAAATTAAAAACATATGTCATTGTTCAGACCCGCGCTGCACTCCACAGAAATCTTATTCTTGTACAATCCAGCCTGTGATTTAAGTACCTCAGCTTGCGCTTTCTCTCATTTTCCTTCATTCCTTGGCAATCAGGAAACAGGACAAATGTTCAGGGCCTACTTTAGTAATGGTTGTTCATTACTTAGAATCAGTTAGGGGTTATTGCCATCTATGAAGTAATGCCATCTCAAAGGCTGCTCTCAGCCTGCTGTGTAAGATTATTCAGAGTTCTGCTTTATAGGTGGAGGTTAGACTTACTGGCCGTGCCTTTGGTCTTTTACAAATAAGAATCTCTAAAACCTCCTCCCTCCCGCCAGGTGAAGCCTGGGACATGGGCCAATGACCACTGTGATAGGAACATAAAAACAGGAATAACGAGGATACCAAGATCAAGAGGAACAGAGATCGTTCCATTAACTTTCTGGTCGGCACAATTCCAGGACTCAAAGCTTAATTAAAATGAGTCATTAAAATGAGTGGGGGGGTGGGAGGATTTAGAAGTAGAAGGGATGTAGGAGGCTGGGACAACTGTTGACAGGGAAAAGCTATTTTAGTGCTGTACATCACATAGACTACAGTAATATTGAGAGGTCTCTCCTCAAAATACGAGAAATAACTTACATTTACATAGCCCCTTTCACAACCTCAGGGTGTCCCAAAGTACTTTACAGCTAAAGCGTAGTCACTACTTTAAGGTAAGAAGCGCAGCAGGCAATTTGCACACAGGGAGCTCCTTCATACAGCATTGAGCTAACAGCCAGATTGTCTGTTTTAGTGATATTGGTCAAGGGTTTAAATAATGGGTAAGTTTGGCTGATAGGGTTGTTTTGTTGACATTTTGAGTCATGCCAGTGTACCATTCCAACAGGCTCTTCCAAACTTTTCATATGCAATGAGTATCGGCCGGCTATTCGACCATGGGAAAAAATGAGAAAGCCCATTTCTGGTTGCAATGGGTCACTGGATAATAACAAAATGTGGAAAGCTTGGTTGATTATGGTCCCGCCTTGTGGTGACAAGTGCTAAGGCCAATTGCAATTCTCTTACTGCAGCCCAAGCTGAGATCAACTAACTCAGAGTTAGTACTGATGAGGATTGATCTTTCTGATCTATGAAGCTCACTTCCCTCAGCCTTTACTGCGTGAGCTATTTTGACACTTAGATTGGAATCTTTTTTACTCAGGCTTATTTTAAATAATGCAGAGTTAATGATGTGACTCTCCACTGCAGTACTTAGGGAGTGCTGCACTGTCAGAGGCGCTGTCTTTTGGATGTGGCATTAAACTGCCATCCCGTCTGGCTTCTCAGGTAAATGTAAAAGATCCCATGGCATTAGTTCAAAGAAAAGCAGGAGGGAATCTCTCTATTGTCCTGTCCAATGTTTATCCCTCAATCAACCTCAATAAAAAAAAACAAATGATCTGGTTCTTATCACATTGCTGTTTGTGGGAGCTTGCTGTGTGCAAATTCACTGCCACATTACAACATTGACTAAACCTCAAAATATATCTCAGTGGCATAAAGCTCTTTGGTACATCCTGACGTTGTGAAATGCATTCTTAAAATGCAAGTCCTTCTTTCTTTTTAATGGCGAGACTACCAAGAATTGATTTGACAACTCTCCTGTGGAAGCCAATAAAGACAACACATTTTTAAAGAGCTCAATTTAAAGGTGTTCAGTGTTGTCATCAATCATGGAACTATCATATTAAGACTGGAAAGGCTGTCAGCACATGTGGCAAGACTACATAAATATTGACAGTTGAGTGGAACTATTTGAAAACAGATTCATGAGACTGGGGCGATATTGGCACTACTGGGAGGTTAACAATCTCACAGTCAAAAGGGTAAGAAACTGATACTTGAGATTTAGTACCAAGGAACAGGTCTTCTATGTGTACATTGAGTACTCCTTTCTTGATATGTCAGCTTGTTAAAGCATCTGGAATAATATGGGATTGTGCCACTTTGGGTTGTTGGGCAGCATCTGGCAATAATTTTGGAATCGTTTGCAGTGTGCGAAGGGGAAAAGGTTAAGGTGCACAGTAGTTCCTGTCAGTAAGCACAGAGCACTGATAGAGCCAAAATGGTAAATATCTCAGAGGCACCAATCTCAAAGATTACTACTATAGATCAAAACAAATGTGGTCAGTCAGTCCAACTCTCGATCACAATAAATGTTGTTATTATTAAATGTTGTTATTATTGAGTTTAGGAGTTGAAGGCTGCCTAACATGAGCAAACATTAACCCTAATATAACATGTTGTAGCAATAGTGAAAATAAAAAAGGAGTTTAAAGCTGAAGAATAGAAAATTCAACTTTTGTTACATCAGCAGAAGAATCTAACATTAATCCACCCAAGATGATCATACTTCCATTAGACAAATATTTGAATGAAAAATAAGACGTTTATTATTGTTTTCTTTTAATTTGATACCTTTGTGTTATTTATAATGTGTCTAGAAGGATCCTGCGTTTAATTGGATGTCTTAATTGTTCCATGATGACTGCAGTGATAGTGCTCAGAACTCCCTCCTGGGCTCAGAACAGGTCAGTCTGCAGCTCAATGGAAACTCAATACCCATCGCTATACTCACCACGGACAAGAGGATGTTTCTAAACTGGAACTCCAACAAGGAGGATCAAGGAGATGCAGGGGAACGCGAGTGCGGTAAGTTCAACTGATAGTATGCTCCAGAGGGATATGCTAATTTCTGAAATTTTAACAATATGAAAATGTAAAAAATAGCCAAGAAAATTTCTAACTCTTAAAAAATACCATTGTCAATATGAGTGGATGATATCAGGGATGAGGGTCTTCAGTTATGTGAAGAAATTAGAGAAGCTGGCATTGTACTCCTAAGGGCAGAGGTTTACTTGAGATATATAGAGCTGTTCAAAACTAAGTAGGATTTGGTTAGCGTAATTAAGGAGAAACTATTTTGACAGGAAAGATGGTCAGCAACAAGAGGACACAGGTTTAAGATAGTTTGCAAAAACAAAAGAGGAGGGGTGAATAATTATTTTTTGACAGAGTTTGAACACTGACTGAAAAGGTAGTGGAAGCAGATTCAACAGTAATATTCAAAAAGGAACTGGGTACCATAGATTGTGGCATATAAGTCGACTGCTGAAGCCTCCAATAATCCTTCCATAAACAGGGGTCGACTTATATGCAAAGTATAAGATGTGAACCACCATTGTGGGTGGACGCCATTTCGAAATGTGAAAAGAAATAACACCGGCAATTCATATTAAATTAATGTGGCACACTTTATTGAATTAATTAATTAAACAAAGATACCTTTAAGCACAATCAAAGTGTTTTAAAGCTGTCAAACTCATTGCCTTTGGCATCTGACGTAAAGAGCTTATTGAGTTCATTCTGAATCACTTTGGCTATGGCATCGCTTTAAGGATTCCACTCTGGATCAGGTGTGATGTTTCAGAATCACCCTCCACAAGAAATCATCTTCCTCCCTGCCATTGAGTTGGATATTCTGCATTTTTTGAATGATCTGATGATAGTTTATACACTCATAACATTCCACGATTTGCTAATGAAACCTTGCAAAATATCCAGGAGGCAGTGCACTTATTTCCACTCTTTTGTGAAGGTTTCTTCTTCTATCAGCCACCCACCTACAATATTCTATTTGGCTCAAACACGATCTTTGAATGGCTTGTTGAGGCACACATCCAAATGTTGAACTACAGATGTAAGACCCCCTGATATTACTGCCAAGTGGGTGTTATTTCTTCACAAGCACCTCTTGATATCATTGGTTATATGCGATCTGAACATGTCCCACAATAATGAGCTGCATTCTTTACGGCCACTGGGATGCCCTATCCCACACATTATCGATCCATAATTTCACTCCATCCTCATCCATCCAACAATTGTCATGGGCATGCACAAAAGCTCCAGCAGGAAACTTGATGTTTGGCATGGTGTTATGTTTGAAAATAACCATAAACTTTCATTTTGTTCCTTCGGCCATGCAGGATGGTACCACTGTGAATCTCGTCTTCTCATGTCCTGTCATTTTCAGTGGAACTGTTTGCAAGTCTGGCCATTCTACAACAAAAACAGAAAATGCTGGAAAAACGCAGCATCTGTGGAGAGAAAAAAGCAGAGTTAACGTTTCAAGACCGCGTGACTCTTCTACAGAGCTGAAGTTCTGTTTTTGTTTCAGATTTCCAGCATCTGCAGTAATTTGCTTTTATCTGACTGTCCAATCTACAGTTTGGCTGCTGGGCATATTAAAATTCATGGGTGTTTCACCCATGTTGCTGATGTGGCTCACTGGGTACCCGTGTTTTTGCCTCTGTCTGATGATGAATCACTGGAAACTGATCATTTTGGCATTGATGTCTTTACGTAGCCTCTGAGCGATCTTGGTCACTGCTGCAACCCTAGATTGTTTTGTTCCACAAAGCAGCTACACCAACTAGCTATTGAGCTGAAATCCTTGCTGGACCCAGGCTTTAATGAGGCCATTCTCGCACGGACTAATTTTTCACTAACACAGGATTCCCTCACTGCAGCACAGGTATTTGAAGAATTAGCAAATGTCATGACTTTTAACTTGAACGCAACTTTGTACTTCATTCTTCTTGCTGGAGGACCCATTTCAATTCATCACTTGTCATACCATGCGAGGTTTGCTCTTTGCGGGCACATCACCGTCACAACACAGCCCGAATCACCTGCTTGGATTCCATGCACCGACTTACAGTAAAAGGTAAGTAATACATCCCATTTCTGGGCTGCAAAATTGAGACCAACTACTATTGCGGGTATAGCATTTTATAGCTGAAAAGATGAATGGGATGGGGGGGCTGCCGAGTATAGGCCTATACATGATTTTTGGTGCAGAAGAAATGAAGTCGTCTTATACACCAGGTCGACTTATACACCACGATCTATGGTATATACTTGAAAAGCCATGAAATTACACTGCTGTGGGGAAAGAGTGTTGGATTGGGACTAATTGTGTAGCTCTTTCAAAGAGCCAGCACAGGCTGAATGGGCTGAATGGCTTCCTTCTGAACTGAATCCATGATTCGATGAGCAGTTATAAGTCCACTAAGCTTTCTTCTTTCTGCCATTTTGAATCATGCGCTAACCTACATCAAGTTGATAGATTAACACTTCCGTTAAATGAGGAATGAACTGCAAAATTGTTTGCTATTCATCCACTAATATTAGCAACAGCAATCCCTTAGGATTTTATTTGAAGATCCACTTCATTGTCAGTATGGCATTGTCACTTACTGACAAAATGTCAATATTTTTCAGATCTAACAATGTGTTTCAGTTTGGTTTATGGGTTTGTTCAGAAAACACAAAACGTTTGAATGAAAACTACAAAAAACTTTAAAAACTGCCTAAAAGTGGATTCATATGTCTCAACAAATTGGCAGCCTTCCATTTCTATCCACTACCGATCAATGTTTCTTTCCTGTATAAATGACTGCAGCCATATTTATAATTGAAACAGCCAAACAAATTCATCACATTGTAATCGAGCCCTCTCGCCAGTGAAGGTGTTGCAGAATGCATGGCTATAAATGGGGACTGAATTACACCACCATACACCACCAATTATCCTATGACCTTTAACCCCGCTTCACCTGACCATCTGTGGTTTTGATTCCAATCAGCAATGCCACAGGAGATCGACAAGTAACGTACTAAAGATCTTACATGCGCTTTCATTTTCTGTCAGCTTTTATTCCTTTTACTGTAATTACATCCTCCCATCACCAATGGCAATGTAGTGCCCGAGTTTTGTGTCTCCCAGTTATATAATTTACACTGCGCAGACACTCTTATCTTCCAACCATTTTCCTTCTCTGCATTCTAGAAGAGTGTCCTGCAGTAAGCATTGTGGTAAAGCAGTCTGGGAAGAGTGTCCTGCAGTCAGCATCACAGTGAAGCAGTCTGGGAAGAGTGTCCTGCAGTCAGTTCTTGTTGAAAATAACAAGAGTGACATCACAAGACAGCGCGAGAGTGCGGCGGAGAGATCAGAACCAATGCGAGTGTGGGGAAGCTTCAAAAAGCGATGTCAGCACAAAGGTAGCAAGGTGATTGGTGAGTCGTGGGTAAGTATTTTTCTCCAGTTTTTTCTCCAGTTTTTCCCCAGTTTAAAACAGATTAAGCTAAGGAAAGTTAAGAGTTCTAGTTTTTATTTAAAGTACATAAATAATTTAATATTTTTTTACTGTATTTAACTTAAAGTAAGGGTTTTTTTCAACTAGAGGCATGGCAGGGCAGCTCAGTCCCACGTTATGTACCAGCTGCAACACGTGGAAAGTCCTAGACACTCCGTGCGCTCTGACCGACCACGTGTGCAGGAAGTGCCACCAGCTGCAGCTACTTGAGCTCCGAGTTTTGGAGCTTGAGCGGCAGCTGGAGGCACTGAAGTGCATCCACAAGGCTGAGAGTTTGGTGGTTAGCACATTTTTAGATGTGGTCACCCCACAGCTTACGGAAATACAGAAGAATGGTGTCAGGCGGGTAGTCAGGAAATCCCCAGGGTGCATCTCGCTCGAGAACCATTTCTCTGTGTTGGAAAACAGTGAGAGTGACGATTCCTCTGGGGAGTGCAGCCACGCTCATGGCATTGTGAGTGGCTCAGCTGCACGGTCGGGGAGGAAAAAGAAGGGAAGAGCAATAGTGGTAGGAGACTCGATACTAAAGGGAACAGACAGGCGTTTCTGCGGTCATAGATGTGACTCCAGGATGATATGTTGCCTCCCTGGTGCCAGGGTCAAGGATGTCACTGAACGGCTGCAGGGCATTCTAACAGGGGAGGGCAAACAGACAGAGATCGTGGCCCATATTGGTACCAATGTCATAGTTAGAAAGAGGGATGAGGTCCTGCAAGCAGAATTTAGGGAGCTAGGAAGCAGATTAAAAAACAGGACCTCAAAGGTCTTCCGGATTACTTCCAGATTACTTCCAGTGCCATGCACTCGTGAGTATAGAAATAGGAGGTTAGTCCAGATGAATGCGTGGCTGGAGAGATGGTGCAGGAGGGAGGGCGTTAGATTTCTGGGACATTGGGACCATTTCTGGGGGTGGTGGGACCTGTTCAAGGCGGACGGGTTGCACCTGAACCGGAATGAGACCAACATCCTTGTGGGGAGGTTAGCTAGTGCCGTTGGGGAGGGTTTAAACTAACTTGGCAGGGGGATGGGATCCTGAGAGGAGGTTAAGCAGGGGGAGATGCACAGCCAAAATTAGAAGAGAGAACAAGTGAGTCTGGAAGGCATAGAAATTATAGGCCAGTTAAGGCACAAGGGAGTTTGGCAAGGTTGGATGGTATTTATTTTAATGCAAGTAGTCCGACGAATAAGGCAGATGAGTTGAGGGCACAAATTAACACATGGAAGTATGATGTCATTGCTGTCACAGAGACATGGTCGAGAGAGGGGCAGGATTGGCAGCTCAATATTCCAGGATATAGGGTCTTCAGGCGAGACAGGGAAGGAGGTAAAAGAGGAGGGGGTAACGCAAAATTGATCAAGGAATCAATTACAGCAGTAAGGAGAGATGACATCTTAGAAAGCTCCTCAAATGAAGCCATATGGGTAGAACTTAAAAACAAAAAAGGAGTAATTACATGGCTTGGAGTGTACTATAGGCCCCCAAACAGTCAGAGAGAAATAGAAGAGCAGATATGTAGGCAAATTTCAGAGAAGTGTACAAATAATAGGGTAGTAATAGTGGGGGATTTCAACTTCCCCAACATTAACTGGGTTGGTCATAGTGTGATAGGTTTAGAGGGAGCAGAATTCTTAAAATGTATCCAGGAGAGCTTTTTAAGCCAGTACATAGAAGGTCCTACAAGAGCCGGGGCGGTCCTGGACTTAATTTTAGGGAATGAAGCCGGGCAAGTGATAGAGATGCCAGTGGGGGAGCATTTTGCAGATAGTGATCATAACTCCGTTAGATTCAAGGTTGGAAAGGACAAGGATGGGCCAGAAATCAGAGTCCTAAATTGGGGGAAAGCTGATTTTAATAAGATTAGATTTGATTTGGCCAGAATAGACTAGGAGCAGTTATTTTTAGGTAAATCTGCATCAGAGCAGTGGGACACATTCAAGAAGGAAATAGGAAGAGTACAGGGCCAACATATTCCAGTAAAGATAAAGGGTGGGACCAATAAAACCAAGGAACCCTGGATGTCGAGAGATATACAGGATTGGATAAAGAGGAAAAGGGAGGCTTATGGCAGATACCGAGGGCTCAAAACAATGGAAGCCCTAGGGGAGTATAGAATGTGTAGAGGGGAACTTAAAAAGGAAATTAGGAGAGCAAAAAGGGGGCATGAAGAAACATTGGCAGATAAAATAAAGGAAAATCCAAAGTTATTTTACTACATTAGTACATTAGTACATTAAGAGTAAGAGGAGAACTATAAAAAGAGTAGGGCCCATTAAGGACCATAGTGGTAATTTGTGTGTGGAGCTGGAAGACGTAGGTAGGGTTCTAAATGAATACTTTGTGTCAGTGTTCACAAGTGAGAGGGACGATGTGGGTATGGAAATCAGGCAGAAGGACTGTGATATAATTAAAGAAATTAGCATAGAAAGGGAGGAGGTTCTAAGTGGTCTGGCAGGCTTAAAATTGGATAAATCTACAGGCTCAGATAAAATATATCCCGGGCTGTTGAGTGAGGCAAAGGAGGAGATAGAAGGGGTGCTGGTAATAACTTTCAATACCTCTCTGGCCACAGGAGAGGTGCCAGAGGACTGGAGGACAGCCAATGTGGTATCATTATTCAAGAAGGGAGGAAGGGATAAACCAGGGAACTACAGGCCAGTCAGTCTAAACTCAGTGGTGGGGAAACTATTGGAAGCAATTCTAAGGGACATAATTAATCTACACTTGGAGAGGCAGGGATTAATCAAGGACAGTCAGCATGGTTTTGTTAAGGGGAGGTCATGTCTGACCAATTTAATTGAATTTTTCGAAGAGGTGACCAGGTGTGTGGGTGAGGGCAATGCATTTGACGTAACCTACTTGGACTTCAGCAAGGCTTTTGATAAGGTCCCACTTGGGAGACTGATAATGAAGGTAAGAGCCCATGGGATCCAAGGCAATTTGGCAAATTGGATCCAGAATTGGCTGAGTGACAGGAAGCAGAGGGTGATGGTCAAGGGGTGTTTTTGTGACTGGATGCCTGTGTCCAGTGGGGTTCCACAGGGATCGGTGTTGGATCCCTTGCTGTTTGTGGTATATATAAATGATTTAGACTTGAATGTAGGAGGGTTGATCAGTAAGTTTGCGGATGAGAAAACTGGTGGGGTGGTAAATAATGAGGAGGATAGCCTTAGATTACAGGAGGATATAGACGGGCTGGACAGATGGACTGATCAGTGGCAAATGGAATTTAATCCGATTAAGTATGAGGTGATGCACTTGGGCAGGACAAACAAGGCATGGGAATACACGATGAATAGGAGGACCCTGGGAAGTATCGAGGATCAGAGGGACTTTGGTGTGCATGTCCACCAGTCCCTTCAGGTAGAAGGACAGGTAGATAAGGTGGTTAAGAAGGCATATGGGATACTTGCCTTTATTTGCCGAGGCACAGAATATAAGAGCAGGGAGGTTATGCTGGAACTGTATAAAATGCTGGTTAGGCCACAGCTAGAGTATTGCGTGCAGTTCTAGAATCTGCATTATAGGAAGGATGTGATTGCACTCGAGAGAGTGCAGAGGAGATTTACCAGGATGTTGCTTGGGCTTGAGAGTTTTAGTTATGAGGAGAGATTGGACAGACTGGGGTTATTTTCCCTGGAGCAGAGGAGATTGAGGGATATAAAATTATGAGGGGCATACATAGGGTAGACAGGAAGGAACTTTTCCTCTTGGTGGAGGAATCAATAACCAGGGAGCATAGATTAAGGTAAGGGTCAGGAGGTTTAGAGGGGATGTGAGGAAGAATTTTTTCACCCAGAGGGTGGTGGGTATCTGGAACTCACTGCCTGAAAGGGTGGTAGAAGCAGAAACCCTCATTACATTTAAGAAGTATTTGGATGTGCACTTGCGATGCCATGGCCTACAAGGCTATTGGCCTAGCGCTGGAAATGGGATTAGAATAATTAGGTACTTGTTTGACTGGCGCAGACTTGATGGGCCAAAGGGGCTTTTTCTGTGCTGTAGACCTCTATGACTTTAGATTGCCATACATATTACTATACACTTATAAATAATAATACCAAAGTATTAAGTAAAAATAAAAACAGACTGATGATTTTAAATTGGCAACTGAATTATCACTACAAGCCCTGCTCTAAATCACCCCAACCCCATTTCATCAACAACAACACTTCTCCTGGACTACCTTATGAACGCCCATGGGATATCATGGAATAATATTAAAATGTTAGCCATATGTATTTGCATCTCATCATCATTTGAACCCTTACCATGCCATAAAGGCTGCTTTTAATGCTTTGGGATGCAGACACCGTTTCCAGTCCAATATGACCCTGCTTCAGAACTGCCATTGAGCTTTTTTAAAGAGGCAATTGGCAGCAATCTTTCAATGTCCGTTCCATTTCTCACGAGCCACAAGGGTAAAGCGTTGGGGGGTGAGTTACGCCAGTTGTGAGGGGGCCTCCAAACAGGACCATGGCCCACACATGGCAGCAGAATCTGCAGCTGAAGGCGGCCATGTTCGGTTATTAGTAGGTTTCATTCCTTCAGTTTTCATAGGCTGACATAACAATGAAGGAGAGAGTGAGAGGGAAGGGGGGGCTTTTAAATTGTTGGCCCCAACCGATTTCCGGCTCACAGCCTAACCCCTCACCCACTGGGCATCCTGCCCTAGACACCCAATTGGACGCAGAGCACCCCCGTCAACCCACCCACCCCCCCCTCCCCAACAACGCTAACTGGCCAGCATTCCCATTGGCTGGCCGACAGCCGATGCGGCACTCCGAAACAGCGGGGGGCAGGAGTGAGCGGACTGCGCACTTCCCGTTCTGCCTCCCTTACCCTATCTGGAAACCGTAAAATCTAACCCGTTACCGCTGTTTCTCTCCTCACAGATGCTGCTGGGCCTCCTGAGCGGTTACAGCACTTCCTGTTTTTATTGCAGGTTTCCAGAATCTGAAGCGCTTTGCTTTTGTAAGAGTTGTGGACGGCCTAGTTCAGCTGAATTCAGGCAGTGGCCAGGGAGACGAATGGAGACTGTAGCTAGGGAGCAGAGTTTCTTATGGCGACCAGAGACAACGGCATTGGTCTTTCCAATACTCTACTAGAGGAAATTTCCCATCAAGCGCATCAATGGGTGTCGGACAAGCAGCGGAGAGGTCAAGAGAGGTGGTGGCGAGGTCAAGCTGGGTGTCGACAGCGTCCTCACGAAAACTGATGCTGTTTACTTCAACGATGTTGCTGAGGGACAGCATGGAGATGAGACATGGGGGAGGGCCAAGGGAGAGATGCTTGGAATCTTTAGCCGTACAGGAGCAGGAGAAAAAAATCGTTGTAGGAGATTTTCCAGCTACGATTAGATAGGTAAGTATGGGACCAGGAAAGGGCAGCTCCAGCTGGACAATTGAGAGGAGTTGAAGGAGGATGGCAGAGTCAATGGTGATAATGGCTTACTCTCTCCTCCTTGTTAGATAGCTCCCTAGCTCGAATTATCAAGATGATTAGTCTTGGTTCACAAAGGACCATTGGCATCATTTTCCATTAGAGAGAGATCAGCTTGAGGGGCACCACTCCACTTCAAGCCTGGGCCAGGCATGGAGGCAGGTCTCTGTAAACTAACACAGCCTGTATGAGTTTGAACCTGCACCATTAGCACCATCCTGCACCACACTCTGAGCGACCTCTCAAATGAATGGAGTTTACTAATGATCACATGGCGAGATGGCAACTGTTTGTGTAAAAAGTGCCAAGTTATTTTCAAACAATGACGGACGTAATGAAAATATTCTCAAGCTTTCAAGCCTCTGTATTTCCATTCACTTCAATCTCTGCAATGGGGGTAAGAGTGTCGGCCTCTATAACACAGAGCTCACTGTCAAGATAACTGTCGAGGAAAGCACAGACTGGGCTTGTTTCCACTGGTGTTTAGAAGGGTGAAGGGTGATTTGATTGAAGTATATGAGATCCTGAGCGTTATTGACAAGGTGGACGTTGAAAGGCTGTTTCCTCTTGTGGGTGAATCCAGAACTAGGGGCCACTGTTTTAGAATTAGGGGTTGCCCTTTTAGGACAGAGAGGAGGAGGATTTTTTTTCTCTCAGACGGTTGTGCGACATTGGAACTGTCTGCCTCAGAAGGCGGTGGAGGTGGGGGTCATTGAATATTTTTAAGGCAGAGGTAGTTAGATTCTTGTCAGGCCAGGGAATCAAAGGTTATCGAGGTTAAATCGGAATGTGGAAATCGAAACACAAGAAGATCAGCCATGATCTTATTGAATGGCGGAGCAGGCTCGAGGGGCCGAATGGTCTACTCCTGTTCTTATTTCTTATGTTCTTATTTATTGCCCATCTGCAGTTGCCCTTGAGCTGGTGGAGAGTTGCCTTCTTGAACTGCTGCAATTCCTGTCCTGAAGGTGCTCCCACACTGCTGTTAGTTGGGGAGATCTAGTCTTTTGACCCAGTGATAGTGAAGGGAATGCAAGAATTGTCCAAGTCAAGATGGTGTGTGACTTGGAGGGGAACTCGGAGTTGATGGGTGCTCCCATGCACCTGCTGCCCTTTTTATGCTTCCTCTTCATCCATGGGTTATTAAAAAGCATACTTGGTTGTTGCCCAATCTTCATGAGGTCATCACTGCTCTTCTGGTTTTCAATAAGTTAAAAATTGGCCTACTTCTGTTTCCAGTAAATCTTTCTGACAGAGGTAAAAGAGCAGCAGAAATTACTAATGGCTGCAATAGTAGATTTTATACTCATGTGGCATTTCTCTGTGCACTATTTAACAATGTTACGGACAGGGATGAGAGAGATCTGAAACCCCCTGTTCCCTTCCCTTACTATTTGTAATCAGTGTGCTTTTGAAAATGAAGATGTGGGTTTTTATTAACCCCCTGAGTGTATGGTCAATTTGCATAACCAGCGGCATGCTTTTTTGGGTTTATTCACACATTCACTCCGAAAACCTAATGTTATGTCATTTACTCGCTACTCACACACACGCACACACATGCACATGTACACACACGCACACACATGCACATGTACACACACGCACACACATGCACATGTACACACACGCACACACATGCACATGTACACACACACACACATGCACATGTGCACACACATGCACATGTACACACACGCACACACATGCACATGTACACACACACACACACACATGCACATGTACACACACGCACACACATGCACATGTGCACACACACGCACACACATGCACGTGCACACACACGCACACACATGCACATGTACACACACACACACACACACACACACAAAAAAAAATACAGTTAAAGAGGATAGTGCACTTTCACAAATTACAAACCAAAAAGGGAATAGCTTGAAATTCACATGATTGGCTTGACCCGGTGCAGGCCTAGTGAAGAGAACGTTTTTTCCACTTTTGAATTCAATAACTGAAGTCGTATATCAAAGTAGTTGCAGGATTCCATCAAAGAGGGGGATTTTCAGCAGGTCACAAAGTTAGTTGCTTGTAATCTTATTACTCTGAGGGTGTTTTTTCCTGTACTGGTAGACTTGAAAAGGAACAGGATTGGAGACCTTACAGTGTTTCAGTCTTCAGTTTTAAGACATTGATGTTGCTGCTGCTGCTGTTCCTTGTTGTCACATTTGCAGACTGATTGGTTTCTCCCTGGTTCCAGGGGTAATAAAATTCATTATCTGTAGTCAGTTTCAGTCATGTGGCCACATGATCAATACTCCTATTGTCCATCTGGAACGATTTAAAGTTAGAAGCAATAGGTTTACAAAGGAAAATGATTGGTGGTTATGATGAACTGGTTTCTGCACTGCTTGTTGCAAAATATTGATCTCAGAGACAGTGGACCTGGGCATCCATTGATTTTGAATTATATATAAGTCCACAAACAATAGGAGGTGTGAATTCAACAAATGGTTTTTCATCTTGGTATGTCCATTCAAGGGGGGCATGCTGCCCAAGGTCATTCAATTACCAGGGACCTGAGATATTTCTGAGTCTGTGCAGAAATTGCAACAGTCACTTGACCCTCAGTGGCCATCTTAGCAGCCTTTTAACATCCTTTTTTTTTAAAGAACAGACAGTTCCTGACAATTCTATACTGAATACAGTCTGTGTTTAAAGTTATGAATATGGCATGCCTTTACTGGACATGACAACAAAGGCTCTTATTATCACAAACAGTAATGTTTCCTCAGTCACGGTATCACATGCTTTCAGTGCACAGCATGAAGAAAGAAATGCTGAGGTGGTCAATAGCCAGGGTGACCTAATTGGCAGTATTTTAGAGGATGGGATCGGTCATTTACACAGGCCCTTTCAGCCGACCCTAGTAAATCATCAGGAACTTTCTTCACAAGGTCCATGTCAACTGAAAGATGTATGTCTGTGTCATTTGCTGCAAGGATGATTTCAGCTTCCTTGAAGGATAGTGTGGTAAATCCTGTGATAATGAAGATCAGTTGTGGTCTGATACATGGTTCCACCTCCATGCACAAATTCTGTAAATCCTGACTTAGGCTGAAGATGCTGTGGAATACTCATCATTACCTCATACAACACTGCTTCTACCAAACCAGAATTGACCATTGAGCAGCTCCATCAATTGCCTGATGGTTTTTATGTCTCCATTTTTGTACATCTTTTCTTAGTTCCTTCAGCCTTGGTAATGGATACCATGCGTTGAGATATCCCTTCTGGCTCTCCCAAGGACAAATTGGACAAAAAGTGCTTGACCTAGAGTCCGGAGGGCCATGGCTTGAAGTACCAATCATATCTGACATTCAGACTTCCAAGTAAACCATACAAGCCCCAAAATCTCTGCACTTTTCCAATTCCAGCCTCTTATGCACCCTCAATTACCATCACTCCATCATTGGCAGCCATGACTCCAGCTCCCAAGCCTAAACTCTGAAAACCTGAGCCAAAACCTCTCCACTTCCCCATCACTCTTATCTACATTAAGATGCACCTCTTTGCCGAAGATTTTGGTCACCTGCCCTGATATCTCTTTATGTAGATATTATAGAGTCATAGACTCATAGGAGTCTACAGCACAGAAAAAGGCCCTTCGGCCCATCGAGTCTGCACCGGTCAAACAAATACCTAACTATTCTAATCCCACTTTCCAGCACTAGGCCCATAGCCTTGTATGCCATGGCATCGCAAGTGCACATCCAAATACTTTTTAAATGTTATGAGGATTTCTGCCTCTACCACCATTTCAGGCAGTGATTCCAGATTCCCACCACCCTCTGGGTGAAAAAATTCTTCCTCACATCCCCTCTAAACTTCTTGCCCCTTACCTTAAATCTATGCTCCCTGGTTATTGATCCCTCCACCAACAGGAAAAGTTCCTTCCTGTCTACCCTATCTATGCCCCTCATAATTTTATACACCTCAATCATGTCCCTCCTCAATCTCCCCTGCTGCAGGGAAAATAATCCCAGTCAATCCAATCTCTCCTCATAACTAAAACTCTCCAGCCCAGGCAACATCCTGGTAAATCTCCTCTGCACTCTCTCTAGTGCAATCACATCCTTCCGAAAATGCGGATTCCAGAACTGCATGCAATACTCTAGCTGTGGCCTAACCAGTGTTTTATACAGTTCCAGCATAACCTCCCTGCTCTTATATTCCATGCCTCAGCTGATAAAGGCAAGTATCCCATATGCCTTCTTAATCACCTTATCTACCTATCCTGCTACCTGAAGGGACCAGTGGACATGTACACCAAGATCCCTCTGATCCTCGATACTTCCCAGGGTCCTACCATTCATCATGTATTTCCATGCCTTATTTGTCCTGCCCAAGTGCATCACCTCACACTTATCCGGATTAAATTCTATTTGCCACTGATCAGCCCATCTGACCAGTCCGTCTATATCCTCTTGTAATCTAAGGCTATCCTCCTCAATATTTACCACACCACCAATTTTTGTGTCATCCGCGAACTTACTGATCAACCCTCCTACATTCAAGTCTAAATCGTTTATATATGCCACAAACAGCAAGGGATCCAACACCGATCCCTGTGGATCCCCGCTGGACACAGGCATCCAGTCACAAAAACACCCCTCAACCATCACCCTCTGCTTCCTGCCACTCAGCCAATTCTGGATCCAATTTGCCAAATTGCCTTGGATCCCATGGGCTCTTGTCTGGTAACACTTCTGTGGTGTGTCTTAGGGTGTTTTACTGTGTTAAAAGGAGTTCGCTATAAATTTATATAAGTTGTAGTTGTTATAAGTGTAAAGTTCACCATGCCCCAGATGGGTTGGTGAGCAGATCATCATCCAGACATGCAATACACCAACTCTGGAGTTGGAGGGAAACTAAAACTAGCAGTATAGGTTTACCTCCCTTAACTGATCTCATTGTTAGTGAAGACACCTGTGGACCCTCCTGCTAAAGGAACGAATGGACAAAATAGGCTTGAGGTGGACAAGCTAAAACAGAACAGGATAGGAAAGCTATGTTGCTGCTATGAAGAAATTAATGAGTTTTCTTTACCAACCGGTGGTCAGCAAGATTCTCTGGCATTTTCAAAATGGAGGATATGTCCAGGGGAGGGGACTGCTCCTCTCTATCTGAGAAAAAATGTACAGCCTCTTTATCCCAATTATTTAAAGATCAATTTATTATTACCTCTTCTTGTTTTGTCTGCAGTATAGTTAAGAGCCGGAGTTCTCAATCACTGTCACTTTTAGTACTGCCTGATCCCCCCAACACCCCGCCCCCACCAGGGAATGCAGACTGAGTCTACATCCTTCAGTTCCATTCTGGACTTTCGGCTGAACGCACCACTGAAGCTGCACGGTTAGTAGCAAGAAGCTATGTCAGGTCCACCCCCTCTCTCTTGGGACCCCTACTCTCATTTACACCTCCCTCAGGACAAGCCACTGTCCTAGTGAAGAAAGCATTTAAACTAATCACATGTCTCACTGACAGGTTTGACAGTTGGCCGTTGCTGGCACTCAGGCCCAATGGCCTGAATGTTCGAACATGAGTGTTCACGGGATCGACCTCTATTCCCAGTGGGTTAAAAGTCAGAGGTCAAAATATTAAGTCTAACAACATTGACACAGGCAACTACACTACACCAAGAGATGCTATTCCATCCAAACTTCGACAGATTGGAACTAAATTTGCATTTTTATGTATTCACCAATTACGAACATGTATTTGTACCAATTCCAACTGTTGTGGACATTTATTTGACAGAGTAAATAAGGAGAAACTGGCAAGAGAGTTGGTAACCAATGTGTACAGATTTAAGAAAATTGGCAAAAGCGCCAGTGGGAAAGTGTGGGGAATTTTTTTTTACACAGTTCTGATAATGTGGAATATACATCCTGAAAGGCTGATGGAAGAAAGTTCAACAGTAACGCCTTTCAAAACCAGATTGGATATTTAATTAAAGGGGGCTGTGGTGGGAGAACAGGGGACTGGAACTAATTGGATAATTTGTTCAAGGAGCCAGCACAGGTGCTATGGGCTGATGGGCCTCCCTCTGAGGAAATAAAATGGTACATCAGCTGATTCAAAGGAGGTAGAGTGCGCAAATCAAGCCAGTGAGCCGAAAAAGCTCCACTGAATCTGCTGGATTTCACCATGCTTCATCTCTCATCTTGCCAACCGAGGTTAAACTAGGAGAAGCTGATCAGCTTCTAATTAATTACTTTGATCCTCAGAAAACTGAGTATGTTGTAAATGCCAATCCTGTCAGACTGGCTCAAATCTACAGGACAGCAAACCAGCAAGATGTGGACCAGAGATACTATCAGAGCAAAGGGAAAAGCTCTTCCCGTGATGTGGAGTTATCTGCATTTAACTGCCTGCCTGCAGAGACCACAACTTCCTCAACTACAAACGCCGGGGAATAAACAGCACCAGAACAGAACGGAAGATCAACAAGAGTCGAATTTAACTCTCATCCATGTTCACTACTACACTCTCTGCAGGCAGGTTGTGAATAAGTGTGCAACACTAGCTAAATGCACCCAATAAGTGTCAGCACTCACATTTGCCTACTTTACAAAGTAATCCACTGTACATGAGCCCCTTTGGGACAACTGTGAGTGATGTGATCAGGTGCTTTATAAACACCGGCCTTTTCTGCATGGCTCCAAATTCGTTAATTCTGTTACCATACATCTTTAATACAGAAAAGCAGAGACTAAAATATTGCATGGTTGTCATTATTGTATGTTTTTTTTAGTAAAATCTCTTCATGCTAAGTGCACACAGTGAAGATATGGGGCAGGCTCGGGGTAAACTAGAACATAAATATTGATCTAATTGAAGTGCAGGGTACCATGTTCCACATTCCTTACAACATTTACCTGTTAATTCTGGCCAATAATTATCCCTCAATTGACATCACGAAAACAAATTATCTGATCATTATCATCACATTGGTGTTTGTGGGATCCTGCTATACACAGAATGATCTGCAGCTTTTCCATCATCGCAATAGTGACTGTATTTCACTGGCTGAGAAGTTCTTTGGGATGCCCTGAGGCCTTGAGAGGCGCTATATAAATGCAAGGCCAGGATTTTACAGCTCCTCCTGCCCTGCGGGATATTACAATCCCGCCAAACTGAACGGAGATTTAAATGGCTCGCTGCATCCGCCGGGGAGGTGGAGGGGGGGGAGACACACCGCGGAGGGGGCCATAAAATCCTGGCCTTTCTAATCGAAGAAGCAATAGCAACATCCAAGAAGCAGCCACACAACAGCACAGTGTTGAGAGCATCTGTTACCCTGGAACTCATCAGGAAAGGTCTGAATGATTGTGCCTGTAACTGCAGTCTCCAGATATTAATCCTTGATCAACATCAGAGGAACCATCATGTGACTAGACCATGGAACAGCTTTGAAACAATCACACAGCTGGGTCAGAGGAGGAGGCTTTATTTATTTATTTTTTTCAGACTCAGACATTTATTCTGACAACTCTGTTGAACTGACAACATTAGGATCAAGCCGTTCGGAGACCTTGTTATGTCCACAACTGCAGGGCAAAGCAGAGTAATTAGATTTCTACCAGAAGCTCACACAGTAGATTAAAGGAAGTGCATCTGTCACTTTTTTTACCGTATCTGTCACATCACCACCTGACTTTTATTAACTATAGCTGTGTGGGGAGACTGTAATGTGGGCTTTTAAAGGTCTTTCACAATGTCTGTTCCGAAACTGCTATTTCACAATCTGACAGCTACTATTATACCTCATATTACATGGGCATTTGCCATTTTTAAAATCGCCTCAGCAGTGATTTTTTTTTTTAAAAGATCCCCATTTTCTTTCTGACTGGATTCAGTTCTCTGTCGTCCATTTAGATACCAACATATGAAATGGGAGCAGGAGTAGGCCATTCAGCCCCTCAGGCCTGTTCCGCCATTCAATAAGACCATGGCTGATTTGTTTTGTGTTTCGAGTTCTACATTCCCATCTAACCCCGATAACCTTTGATCCCCTTGCCTAACTAGAATCTATCTATCACTTCCTTGAAAGTATTCAGTGACCTCGCCTCCTCTGCCTTCTGAGGCAAAGTCACACAACCCTCTGAGAGAAAAACATTTCTCCTCATCTCTGTCCTAAAAGGGCAACTCCTAATTTTAAAACAGTGCCCCCGAGTTCCGGACTCACCCACAAGAGGAAACATCCTTCCCACATCCACCTTGTCAAGACCGTTCAGGATCTTATATACTTCAATCAAGTCATCCGTCACTCTTCCAGTGGAAACAATCCCAGCCTGTCCAACCTATCCTCATAAGACAGTCCACTCATTCCAGGCATCAATCTAGTAAACCTCCTCTGGACTTCCTCCAATGCATTTGCATCCTTCCTTAAATAAGGAGACCAAAACTGCACACAATATTCGAGATGCAGTCTCACCAATGCCCTGTGTGACTGAAGCATAACATCCTTACTTATATGCTCAATTTCTCTCATAATAAAGGATAGCATCCATTAGCATTTTTGATTACACGCTGCATCTGCATGCTAACTTTTTGTGACTCTTGCACTAGAACATCTAGATCCCTCTGAATTCTGCAGTCATTCTCTGTTTAAGTTACACTCTGCTTTTTTATTCTTCCTGCCAAAGTGAACAATTTCACATTTGCCCACATTACACTCCATCTGCCAGATTTTTTCCCACACACTCAATGTATCTATAATCCATCTGCAAACTCCTTGGGCAGAATTTTATGGCTGACGCGCGGGTGGCGGAGCCCAGACGTCAGCACTTAAAACGTCGCGCGAGCGTCCCGACATCAGCGTGCGGCATCATGGTATTTAGCTGGGCGGACGCTATGAAGCGTGACGCGCGCCCGCCATTAATTAAAGGCCTTGTTAGGGCCCTTAACTCAACAACTGAAGTCGATTTTGAGGAGCCCGTGCGATCTTCACCTCGGCGCCCGGGCCCAACGGGCAGGCGGGTAAGTGAATTTTTAACAAATCTCATCCACGGGCGGGATATGTGGGCTCAGAGGTGTTGTTAATGTTTTTTCTGACGTGTTTAATGCAGAAAGTGTTTTAAACTTGCCTGTGTGATTGTTACCAGTTCAGATCGATTTCCAATAGCTTTCTCTGTACTTTGAAGTTTCAGCTCAGCACTCTGCAGACAGTAATCTTTATCGGGCCTGCAGCTTTCCGGAGGCCTCCCTTTAGCCTGGGTATGGGTTCTGACACCTCCACTGGAGGCAGCTCCTCTGAGGAGGAAGGGAGAGATAGAATAAGGAGGAGGCCATGAGTGGACATTCAGCCTCCAGGGGAGCCACCTTTGGGAGGCCAGGCGCAAGCACAAGGGGAGCAGGGCCAAGAGGTTGTCCAAGGTGGAAGGGGCTGCAGAAGACGCCACTATCCTGCTGCCAGGGTATACAGGCGACAAAGCAGCTACCTCAATATGACTGAGGTGCAGTGCTGAAGGAGGCTCCAACTGTCAAGGGGGACTATATCTGTCAGATGATTGGCCCTGAGATCTCTCCTAACTGTGTGGGTGGACACCCCATGCCAGCGTCTCTGAAGCTCACAGCTGCCCTCCACTCCTATGCCTCTGGCTCCTTCAAGGGCTCAGTGGGTGATCTTTTCGGTGTCTCCCAATCAGCTGTCCACACTTGTGTCAAGCAGGTTACAGATGTTCTGTTCAGTCGTGCGTTGACCTTCATCCACTTCCGCTGCGACCAGGCCAGCCAGACACAGCGAGCCAGAGGCTTCGCGGCCATTGCTGGCTTCCCCCGTGTCCAGGGTGCAATAGACTGTACACATGTGGCCATCAAGGCACCAGCAGGTGAGCCCGGTGCCTTCGTCAACAGGAAGGGCTTCCACTCAATGAACGTGCAGATAGTGTGTGATCACAGGATGCTGATTCTACAAGTCTGTGCAAGATACCCAGGCACCTCCCACGACGCCTACATCCTCAGACACTCCCAGGTGCCGGGGCTCTTCTGTGCTCCGGCTCGGCTGGATGGATGGCTGGTGGGTGACAAGGGCTATCCCCTCAGAAGGTGGCTCATGACGCCTCTCCGCCATCCAAGAATAGAAGCTGAGAAGCTGGAGCCACGCCTCCACAAGGGCTGTGGTGGAGAGAGCCATCGGTCTTCTCAAGATGTGCTTCCGTTGCCTGGACCGCTCAGTACCCCCCAGATCACGTCTCTGTGATAGTGGTAGCATGCTCCACTCTGCACGATCTTGCGCTGGAAAGGGGGGATGCTGTTGACGATGAAGACCTTGACACAGTGGATGAGGCTGCACATGATGAATCCAGCAGTGGCTCAGAGGATGAGGAAGTACAGGGCGATGATGAGGGGCAGCACGCCGACCCGCTACTACACCAAGGAGGCAGGGACACCCGGGACACTTTAATCCAACGAACCTTCAGCTAGCTCCACACACATGGATCAGCAGGAGCAGCATTGCCTGGCGCCTCCACACGTGGCACTTAGGTGCTACATCTTCTACCTTATCAGCTGCAACTAAGGGCTTAGTTCAGAAACATTAATGTCCACTCAAACACTCATGAGATGTCTGTGAAACATACAAATGCAGCACAAAGGAAACACCCTCAGCCATGGTCAGAAAAGTGGACTTCATTCCCACCAAAATAAAGCATAAACGTCGCTCTGATACACATAATTATATTTTCCCTAATTTAGGGCCAACACAAAATCACCAGTGACATACCCGTTGAGTGCCTAACGTGCCTTATGCTTTCGTTTGCGGGCGCTACGTCTTGGTGCCGCCCCATCGCTCGGAGTGGCTTGTGAGACAGCCTGCTGACTCTGCTGTCCTGTTGGCGTTGATGACCTTGGTGGCCGTCCTCTGGCCCGTGGAGACTGTGATGGCCCCGCCTGGGAGGGAGTGGCCAGTTCCAGAACTGGCACCTCCCCAGTTGTCGCAGCCGCAACAGATGCAACGGTCACTGGCAGAGGGGCGGAGGAGCTGCTGCCCTCATCCGGAGCGCCCTGAGAGGAGCTCGCAGCGACAACAGGCAGCTGCTGTGCCGACGTGAGGTCACATTGGACCTCCCTGCTCACCGCAGATGGATGGCACCGAGCGGCGACACTTGGTTCCCAGAACATCTCCCACATTGGCAATGACCACCTGTGGCCATTAGCGCTGTGAGGGCTTGCAGGTCAGAGAGTAACCCAGTCAGAAGATTCTCAATCCGATCGAAGCCCCTCTCCATGAGAGTCGCCAATCTCTCAATGGAGGAAGCCTGAAGCTCTGTCCTGAGGTTCATGGCATCACTGACACTCTGCCTGGACTCCTCCATCGCAGAGACCAAGTGAAGCACACCCTCAGGCAACCCTGCCAGATGCTTCCGCACCCCCGGCCGCTTGTCCTGCAGCTGCTGCACTGCTGACATCTCCAGAGGCACATCATCACTGCCGGACTCAGCATGTGCCTGGTCCCCTGCAGTCCTCCAGAACTAGCAGAACAGGAACATAAGGTGTTTAATAAGGTCAAAGCCAGACTTGCCTTTATTAGCCGTGGAATAGAATGTAGGAAAAGGGAGGTCATGTTGCAAGTGCAGAAAATGCTGTCAAGGCCACATCCACACTTCTGTGTTCAGTTGTGACCTACACTTCATGGGAGGGATGGCACTGGAGTGGGGAGAGTGCAGAGGTTCCTGACCTGGGTGCATGCTGGCCTGGAGAGTTGGAGTGATGAGGAAACATCACAAACACTTGCAACATTTCCCGTGGAGCACAGGAGATTGACAGGTCACATTATTGACCTTCACACCGTTATGAGAGGCATAGAATGGGTGGACAGAAGGTAACATTTCCCCTTGGCGCAGGGATGACTAACGTGGTGGCACTTATTTAAGTTGAGTGCCATGAGGTTGACAGGTGAGGTGCTGAGGACCTTTTGGACAGAGTAATGTGAGACGCACTGGCTGAAAGGATGGTGGAGGTACAAACCCTCCTAACGTGTAATAATTCTTTGGATGTGCAGCAGCGATGTCATGGTATGTTAGGCCATGGGGATAGTGGTCACAAATGGGATAAGGCTACTTTGGAAGGTGTTAGATATGTGCATCCTCAAGGGGACGAGGGACCTTTGTGTATGACCCACACGTCTGACTGTATCAGTCTGTGAATGAGCAGTGTTGCTGCATTAACGAATGTAGCAACCATCAGTGCTTTGGATGGTGGGCAGACAGAGTGGATGGGACTGTGGCCCTCAAATACCTGGCCGCTGGACCCCAGCTTCGCTGACACCTGCCGACCTGGCCGCCTGCCTCCTCCCCAGCTCCATGGCCTGCTCCTCATACGTGGTGAGGTACTGCAGCACGGCGTGTCCACCACCAGTCCACTGACGCTCCGGGATATTGTTCTCAGTTTTTGCCTGCAGAACAGAGAAGAGGATTTATTGGGGCTGATCGCCCATGTACTCTGCACGTGCACGCTGTACCCCAACCACAGTGGCCCATCTGAGGCCTCCAGCGGCTCCTGTCTACACTACTGGTGATCAGTCCCCAGAAGATAGTACGGCTGGTCCCAACCCCCTGCCCCAAAGGAAACCTTGGACACATTCGGCGTCCATCACTTGGAATAACACACAGGTCTTAGCGCCCATGGCAAGGAGGCACAACTAGGTGTGGTGCCGAGGCCAGCAGATGGCACTTGGCCACGTCACCTTGAGGCTCCCCTTCCACCATCTCATCACCATCAATATGACATGTGTTAGAGTTCTGAGTATGTGTCTAGCTGCCTCCCCAGCAGGTTGCCCCCAGACTACTCAAATGCGACAAACACCAACATATGCTGCGGAGAGAACCCATCTTCTCCTCAATCACTAAGGCTGATGTAAGCATAGCCACTATCAGTTTCCCCACCCAGCGTGCGCCAAATGCCCAAGCAGGAACGACACTAAGACGTGGGGGGGGGCCTCAAAGGCTAAGGCTACCTGCTGGGCAAAATGGCCAAGGCTGACATGGTACTCACCCTTCCAGAGCACAGCAAATCATTGAAGCACTTGCGGCACTGTGTTCCTGTGAGCCACACAGCATCTTGAGAGCTAATAGCCTCCGCCACCTCCTGGTTACGTGGGGGGCCCTCCTCCTCCCATCCTCCAGAAACAAGACATCCCATTGGTTGGGCACCTCTTGGAGGAGGACAGCAAGGCAGGAATCTGAGAACCGAGGGGCACAGTGACCCCCCGCTGGCCTACCCTGCAGCCTGCCCCCCTCCTCCTCCTCTGCCCTCACCTCTTGTGCTGCCCGGTGACTGGCCATGGTCAACAGCCTAAAGGAGGCTGCCTGGCCACTCTTTATACAGACTGCTGGTTCCCCATTGGAACCGGCGGTCTGAACATGCCTGCTGCCGATTTAATTTTCCCAATGAACACGGGAGTCGCAAACCCCCTGGGCGGGCCTTAATTATCCCGCCCGCGCAAAATGGCGGCGCGGCCTGTATCGGCGGTGGCAATCGGCTTCCCGCCCGCCACCGAGTCGGTTGGGCCCACCCGCCTGTCAAACGCAAATTTCTGCCCCTTATGTCTGCTTCACAACATACTTTCCTACCTATCTTAGAGTCATCTGCAAATTTAGCTACCATGCCTTCAGTCCCTTCATCTAAATCGTTGATGTAAATTGTACAAAGTTGAGGCCCCTGCGGGACCCCACTAGTCACATTCTGCCAATCTGAAAGAGACCCATTTATGCATACTCTCTCTTTTCTGCCAACCAGCAAATCATCTACCCAGATTAATATGTTACCCCGTACATCATAAGCTTTTATTTTCTGCAATAACGTTTGATTTGCCACCTTATCAAATGCCTCCTGGAATTCCAAGCACAGCACATCTACAGGCTCCCCTCTATCCACAGCATATGTTACTCCTTGAAAGATCTCTAATAAATTGATTAAACATGATTTCCCTTTCACAAAACCATGCTGACTCTTCCCAATTACCTTGAGGTTTTCTAAGTGCCCAGCTATAACATCTTTAATGATCAACTCCAACACCTTCCCCACAACAGATGTCAAGCTAACTGGCCCATAGTTTCCTGTTTTCTGCCCCCCTCCCTTCATGAATAGAAGGGTTATATTTGCTACTTTCCGGTCTGATGGAGCCTTTCCAGAATCTAGGGAATTTTGGAAAATTAGCACCAGCGCATTGGCTACATCATTAGCCACCTCTTTTAAGACCCTAGGATGAAGTCCATCTGGACCTGGAGACTTGCCAGCTTGCAGCTCCATCAGTTTTCCCAGTACCACTTCCCTAGTTATTGTAATTTCCCCAAGTTCCTCTCTCCCCTCCACCTCCTGATTTACAGCTATTACTGGAATGCTTTTATATTCTCTACACTGAAGACAGAACAAAATATTTGTTCACTTCATCCACCATTTCCTTATTATCTACTATTAACTCCCCATTCTCACTCACTTTACCTACTCTTTTCTTGTTTAAATACCTGTAGAAACTCTTGCAATCCATTTTTACATTTTCTAGTTAGCTTCCTCTCATCGATTAATTTCTTTCTCTTGATTAATCTTTTAGTCATTCTCTGCCGTTCTTTATATTCTGACCAATCATCTGTCCTGCCACTCATCATTGCACAATTATATGCTTTTTCCTTATGTTTGATGCTTTCCTTAACTTCTTTTAGTTAACCACGGATGGTGGGTCCTCCACTTAGAATTTTTCTTTATAGTAGGAATATACTTATTCTGAATATTCTGAAATATCCCCTTAAATTACTGCCACTGCTTCTCTATTGATCTATCCCCTAGCCTTCAGTTCACTTCAGCTAGCTCAGCTTTCATGCTCACATAGTTGTCCTTAGTTAAGTTTAAAATACTAGTCTTAGACCCACTCTTCTCCCTTTCATACTGGATGTAAAATTCAATCATATTGTGGTCACTGCTATCTAGAGGTGCCTTTACCCTGAGGTCCTTAATTAATCCTGTCATATTACACAATATCAGGTCTAATATAACCTGCTCCCTGGTTGGTTCCAGAATGTGCTGCTCTAAGAAACTATCTCAAAAGCCTTCTATGAACTCTTCATTCAGGCTACTACTGCCAATTTGATTTTTCCAGTTTATATGTAGATTAAAATCACCCATGATTATTGCCATCCCTTTATCACAAGCACCCAATATTTATTCTTGTATACTTTGTCCTAAATTGTGGTTAGTTAGGTGACCTGTAGACCACTCCCACTAATGACTTCTTTCCCCTGTAATTCCTCATTTCCACCCAAACCGATTCTACATCCTGATCTCCTGAACCAAGGCCATCTCTAACTATTACACAGCCGCCTTGATTAACAGTGCTACCCCTCCACCTTTACCTAGCTTCCTATTCTCTTTGAAGATCATATACCCCCCCCAAAAACTCATGACCCAATCCTTATTATCCTGCAGCCACATCTCTGTAATGGCTATCAGATCATATTTATTTACTTCAATGTGTGCTATTAATTCATTTACTTTGTTATGAATGCTACACACATTCAGATACAGAACCTTTAGTTTTGTCTTTTTGTTACCTTTGTGACATCCAGTCTTGATTCTTGGTACATTCTTAGGTTTTTTCTCTCTACCCTTCCTGCCATTCTCCGACCCTCATTTCCCATGTTACTATTCTCCTCTCTTACCTTTTCTCTACTCTGTGATATACTACATCTTTCCACATTTGATCCCTTGCCCCCACTATTTAATTTAAAACCCTCTCTACTTCCCTAGTTATGCAGTTCATAAGAACACTGGTCCGAGAACGGTTCAGGTGTAGACCGTCCCAGCGGTATAGCCCCCACTTTCCCCAGTGCTGGTGCCAGTGCCCCACAAACCGGAACCCACTTCTCCCACACCAGTCTTTGAGCCACGTGTTTATCTCTCTAATTTTATGTAAGCTATGCCGATTTGCACTTAGCTCAGGTAATAATATAGAGATTATAACCTTTGAGTTTCTGCTTTTCAATTTGGTACCTAGTTCCTCATACTCTCTATGCAGAACCTCCTTCTTTGTCCTCCCTATGTCTGTTGGTACCTACATGGACCATGACGACCGGAGCCATGATCAGATGTCCCAAACCCTGGCACCGGGCAGGCAACACAGCCATCTGGGCTTTCACTCTTTGCTGCAGAGAACAGTAACAATCCCTCTCACTATACTGACCCCACTACCATTACATTCCTTTTGATCCCCCTACTTGAATGCCATGATGACACGGTCAGTTTGTTCATCCACCCTGCAACCCCTGCTCTCATCTAAACAAGCTGAGAGAACCTCAGACCTATTAGTCAATTGCAGAGGCTCACGCTCGCACTACTGCCCTCTGGGTCCCCTTACCTGCCTCACTCGTCTCCCTGTCCCTGACCACTGACCAAATCAGAAGACCCTGTCCTAAGTAGTGTGACTGCCTCCTGGTATAAAGCATTGAGGTAACTTTCTCCTCCCTGATGTGTTGTCTTCAGCTCAGCCTCCAAATCAATGACTCTGAGCCAAAGCTCCTCAAGCCGCAAACACTTACTTAGATCACAATGTTATCCAGGAGCTCCCACATGCTGCAGCCTTGACACATCACCTGTCCTGCCATCCTTAATGTGTTTTAAATAATTACTTAGTTATATTATTCACTTATATTTTATTAACTTTATCACCAATTTGTATACTGTTTTAAACCTTAGGAATAGAATAGACTTAGCAAAAACCAATTCCTACAGGGTGAGGAAGACAGAGAAAGGAAGTGAATACCTCCTCCCACCGCTTCACTGAACAGTCCCATTCACCAAACTCCAAGTCTGCCCTCAATTTCCTCAGCTGCACTCTGTTTGCCAAGGCTGCACAAAAGAGGCTTGTATTCATGGCCAACTGAGCTGTGGCTGGAGTAACCAGATTATATCAGTTAGCTAACTGAATCCTCAGCTCTCACAGCAGAGTGAGTTGACTCTGTCTCAGCTGCAAAAATATAGAACTTAGCCTGCTTACACAGCTACTGCTAACTACAGACTTAATAAGGTTTTAAGAGCAAAATCTGGAACAAAATTAACACTTCAAACTCCCCCTTTCACCAAACTCCAGGGGTTGAATTTTCCCCTCCGTCAGGGGGGAAGTTGAAGGGTGGGCACATTCAGGCGCGCTTCTGATCGGCACCCCTGATCGGAGGCGCGCCGCCATTTTACGAAAGAGCGCACTCATCTCCCTGAGGCTAAGTGCAGCTTCAGGGAGATCGGCTGTAAATGTAAAAAAGATAAAAATAGAAAAATAAAATTTCCCTTACATGACCCTCATATGACAATGTCACGAGTTGGGACATGTCCATAATTTTTACAAAATCTTTGTTAAAAATTTTTAAAGCCTACATGAATCCTCATTCCACCCATGGATGAGGTTTCATGTTTTTTCTAGTACCCACCGGGGCTCCTGGCCTGCTCGCCAACCTTAAGGTTGGATGGGCAGATCTTTTAATTACTTAATTGACCCTGTCAATGGCCTCAATTGGCCATTGACAGGTCGGCGGGCGTGCAGCTGATTTTGCTGCACTCCCACCTTCCTGAAAATTTAAATGGGGCACGGTAATGTCGGGAGTTCCCCCCAACATCACCACGCATTATTTTACGTGACGGCGAGGGGGCCCCGCCCCTGCTCAGCAACTCGTAAGGTTCTGCCCCAAATCTGCATTCAGTTTCCTCAACTGTACTCCATTTGGTACAGAAGGCCTTTCTGTCCCAGACTTCCAGCAAAGCCCTTCTGATTGTACCTCATTGCGGCTTCAAGGTGCGATCCTGGTGGGCACGCTCGCCAATTTTTCCATACCAATGTGAGGAAACTCTCCCCAATGATACCCTGCCCTGTACAACTTAGATTGAGACTATGGTAGAGTGAGGAACTTAACCAGAAATCTTCCTCTTTCCTATTCCTTAGCATTCAGTGGGAAACATCATCACCATCAGGTCACAATTCCCATTATTTTAGGTGTGCTGCATTGCCAAGACAGGAACAATTAAAGGTAGCCTGATGCCCTTTTACATTCCAGAAGTGATTATGCACTGAGCTGGGTTCCCCACATTCTGGAATGCTTCCTCCCATTGGGAGATAAATTCTGACGCAAAAGTTATATGAGATAAAACGTTTTCACAGTGAGTAGTTAGGGTCAGGAATGCACTGACTGAGAGTGTGGTGGAGGAAGGTTCAATCGAGGCTTGCAAGAGGGAACTAGATTATTATTTGAAAAGAACCAATCTGCAGGGTTGCAGGGAGAAGGCAAGAGAATGGCACTCGGTGAATTGCTCATTCAGAGAGACGGTGCAGACACGATAGGCCAAATGGCCTCAATCTGTGCTGTAACAATTCTGTATTTCTGTAATGAAAGGCCATTGACCTGAAACATTAACTGTGTTTCTCCCCATAGCTACTGTTAGACCTGCTGAGCAAATTTCATGATTTTCTGTTTTTATTTAAGAAACAACTTGCATCTTTATAGCACTTTTTAAAACCTTTTGAAATCCCAAGGTGCTCTACAGCCAAAGAAATGCTTAGCCATTGTTGTAATGTAGGAAATGTAGGAAATACAGCAGTCCATTTATACACAGCAAGCTCCCTCAAACTGCAATGTGATAATGACCTTGATTGATTGAAGAATATTGGCCAGGACACTTGGGGACAATTCCCCTGCTCTTCTTCAAAATAGAGCCAGGTGATATTTTGCATCCAGCTGAGAGGCCAGACAAGACCTTGTTTTATTGTTTCATCCAACAGGCGGCACCTACAACCATTCAGCACTCCCTCAGTACTGCAACGAAGTCTCAATTTGCTTGTGAAGGTAGATTCCTCAGCATTCGCAAGAATAAACAACAATTTGTCCATGGTTACTTGAAGATGTTGAAGTGCATCCTTACATCTCTGACCACTGGACCTACTGTGACCTACTAGGTGGAGGCAACTTGGAGCTGTAAACAGGAAACAGCATTGGCCTACATAGGCAAGCTAAATATTCAGTCCACTTGCACATAAACAAAAGGGTGGTCAGCAGTAGATACTGGCAGCAAAGTAAATCTTCTGTTCGGTTCCACTGGCTTTGCACTCAAATTTCAATATAATCAGACAAACCAGCACAAAAGGATTTACAAAATAAGCAAGGTGTGCTCAAATCAATTACATCTGAGTTTTCCACAATCTGTTATGCTGGCTCAAGATTCAATTCACCTAAATTGGGAATGCCCTTCCCACGTTTTTTTTAATTATTATTCATTTATCGGATGTGGGCTTCGCTGGCTGGGCCAACATTTATTGCCTGTCCCTAATTGCCCTTGAGAAGGTGGTGGTGAGCTGCCTTCCTGAACTGCTGCAGTCCATGTGGTGTAGGTACACCCACAGTGCTGTTAGGGAGGGTGTTCCAGGATTTTAACGCAGCGACAGTGAAGAAACAGTGATATATTTCCAAGTGAGGATGGTGAGTGACTTGGAGGGGATCTTCCAGGTGGTGGTGTTCCCATGTATCTGCTGCCCTTGTCCTTCTAGATGGTAGCAGTTGTGGGTTTGGAAAGTGCTGTCTAAGGAGCCTTGGTGAGTTTCTGCAGTGCATTTTGCAGATGGTACAGACTTCTGCCATTGTTCATTGGTAGTGGAGGGAGTGAATGTTTGTGGAAGGGATGCCAATCAAGCGGGCTGCTTTGTCCTGGATGGTGTCAAGCTTCTTGAGTGTTGTTGGAGCTGCACTCATCCAGGCAATCCTGACTTGTGCCTTGTAGGTGGTGGACAGGCTTTGGGGAGTCAGGAGGTGAGTTACTCACTGCAGGATTCCTAGCCTCTGACCTGTTCTTGTAGCCACAGTATTTATATGGCTAGTCCAGTTAAGTTTCTGATCAATGGTAACCCCCAGGATCAAAAACAGAAAATGCTGGAAAAACTCAGCTCTTCTTTTGAGTCATACAGACTCAAAACATTAACTCTGTTTTTCTCTCCACAGTTGCTGTTAGACCTGCTGAGTTTTTCCAGCATTTTTTGTTTTTGTTGCAGATTTCCAGCATCCGTAATATTTTGCTTTTATCTTAGCTGTAACCCCCAGGATGTTGATGGTGGGGGATTCAGTGATGACAATGCCATTGAATGTCATGGGGAGACGGTCAGACTCTCCCTTGTTGGAGATGGTCATTGCCTGGCACTTGTGTGGCGCGAATGTTACTTGTCATTTGTCGGTCCAGACATGGACTGCTTCAGTATCCAAAGAAGTCACAATGGTGCTGAACTTTGTGCTCATTTTCTTAGAAGCACGTGCATGATTTAATGTTTTTATGATTTTTTTTCATATAAAGTCATGATGGGGAGGTGGTGGCATAGTGGTAATGTGACCGTATTAATAACCCAGAGGCCTAGGCTCATGCTCTGGGGACATGGGTTCAAATTTCACCATGGCAATTGGCGGAATTTAAATTCAGTTAATAAATCTGGAAGATTAAAGCTATTCTCAGTAAGGGTGACCATGAAACTATCATCGATTGTTGTAAAAACCCATCTGGGTCACTAATGTCCTTCAAGGATGGAAATCTGCCATCCATACTTGGTCTGGCCTACATGTGACTCCCTCTGAAATGGCCTAGCAAGCCACTTAGTTCAAAGACAATTAGGGATGGGCAACAAATGCTGACCTGGCCAGTGACACCCACATCCCATGAAAGATAAAAAAAAATTACCAGCACTTTGAATCAGGCTGGTCACACATGGAGGAATGAACACCTTAATTAAATGTAGTTACCATTCTTAAATACATCAAAGAAGACTTTGTAATACAAAGTTAAAAAAAATGAAAAACTACATTCTGCTATACTGCCCAATTACTCTGGTTCATAGGAGATTTCACTTTTATAGGCAATTAATTTTAGCAGAAACTTCAATTGTAATCTAAGCAGTTCAGTTTCAAGCTCAATTTGGCCCTCAGTTCCCAATGGACCCGAAGCAGAAACTTTACCCTATTTATTTTTGCCATCACTTCTGCCATCTGAGCCACCAGGGAAAATCGCCTCTCCATCCAGCTCTCTGTTCCTCCACAGGCAGCATCACCCCCTCACTGACGTAGGATCGTAATGTAAATGCAGAGGCAATAAGATGAAGCTAGCACAATGAAAAGATAGATGGACGAATCCAGGCTGAAATAAATGGAGACTATACCCTCAGCAACTTATTTCAAAAAAGCATCTTTCAATGAAGTAATGCATAACATAACAGTAGGGAAACATAATAATACAATCTAGAACACTTTTCCCTTAACGCTGAGATCAGTTAGACAGAGGGATCAAGTGATCTGGATTCAAGGGGGTAAATACAGCTGAGATACAGATCAACCAAGATCTAAAATAAAGTTAGAACAGGCTTAAGGGGCTGAATGTCCTCCTCCTGTTCCGATTTTCTGCCGTTCTTAACATATCTGTTGTATATTTTATATCTTAGGTCTGTGCAGAGATTTCCCTAGTTCTCTGTGTGTAACAGGTTTTCAAAATGTCTGCTGCATGTTTTTAGGTCTAGCTTCCAGAACTGTCTACAGTTTTGTTTACTTTTCTCTGAGTCCACATCCAGGCTTAACTAATCAAGTACAGTGAGCATAGATCAGGCAACAGGCACACATAACCAAATACAGAACAATTGAACACTACAGCATCATAACACACAAACCATCAGGGTGACTATGTTTGCCAGAAAGATTTAGGCCCTGAAATTATGCTATGTGAAAGCTCAACACATTTGTATTAATTTATATGGTCTGCCATCTGAACTAAGGCACCAGGTATTTTAAACAGATCAACACCACTACTAAAACACCCATTTTAATGTAAAGGCCAATTCCTCCATCGAACCAATCCTGGACAGAATGGTGCTTACAGAAAGTGCTGGTTGGGGAATCAAAGGCACACGGCACTCAATTTTCCAACCATTTAAGTTTAATCCCCAACCAGTGCACCCTGCGGGCACTGCTCCATTTTGGAAGCATTAATCAGTGAATCAGTCATTTAATGCAAAGGCCTTCAGTCTTCGCAACTAATATTCACCTTGCAGCATGAACAAGGGCCTTCAGGTTATAAAAAAGACAAGCCGTAACTATTTTGTCATTAGCTGCTGCATTTCCAACATTACAATAGTGGCCACACATCAAAAGTACTTCATTGGCTGTAAAGCACTTTGGTTTGTCCTGAGGTCATGAAAGATGCTGGATAAAGACAAGTTTGTCTCTCTATCTTGATATCATTTTAAATCCATAAATTCACAGAGTGCAATTGGAGTCCTCAATTTAATCTATAACAGAAACTAGTGTGGTGTTGCTCAGAGAGTAACTGATAAACAATTGTTCCTGTAGCTATAAATTACAATGTTCAAGGACCAATTTTTACAAGTAAGTGATTAGAGGTCTCTAAATCTTCGCACATAAAGAAATGATGTGTGTGTTAATTTATCAGAGTTGGTTTACATATTCATTGGTGAATAGCCAGCAGTGAATTCTGATCATCTTTCCGGCCCTGTATTAATTCAATGTATTCTTTATACTTGATGTACTTACATTAATTAACACAAATCACACATAGAGCCTTTAATTATGCACAATACAGAAGTGACACATGTAATACTTTAATTATTTTGCTCTCAGAATGAGTTGTGTAACCAATTCAATGACCTTACCTGAGGAAGGTTTCAACTCATTGGAGCCTCTTATTAATTTATGGACTCAAAGCAGTGTGAAAATAATTGAATGCCAATTTTAAACAGCTACCTTATTTCACTCAGAGCATTTGTATGTCCACTAGGGAGTTAAAGATTCTTGTTGGTACATTTTATAAAAAGAAATTGGAATGTTTTCCTAGGTGTTTCTGATGCTGGGCGGGGGAAACAGAGTTACTGGAGGGTGAGGCCTAATTATGCCGATCAGCTGCAGGCACCGAGATGGTGCGCAAGTAGGTCTATTATTGTGATGGAAATGGTTGGAGCCGTAAGAAAGAAAGACTTACATTTATATAGTACCTTTCATGACCTCAGCATGTCCCAAAGCACTTTATGGCCAATCAGGTAGTTTTTGAAGTGTATTATACACTATTGTAATGCAGCAGCCAACTTACACCCAACAAGGCTCCACACACAGCAATGTTATAATTATCAGGCCATTGCTGTTAGTTAGGATAGAAATATTGGCCAGGACACCGTGGGGAACAACCCACACTTCTTCGATTTAGTGCCATGGAACCTTAAACGTCCACCTGAGAGAACAAGACAGTTTAATGTCTCATCCAAAAGATGGCACTTCCAACAGTGCAGCACTCACTCAGCACTGCACAGAAGTATCAGCCTGGGCTTTGTGCTCAAGTCCTGGTATGGGACCTAAGTGCTGTCTACTGAACTACAACTGGCACACAGTGCTGAGGCCTTTGAGTAGGAGATGTAACATTGATGCCTTAAGCCTCTGGGTTAGCTCTTCTACACACATTTTCACCCTATTCTACACATACATTTCCTGTTTGAGAATTGTTGCAGTGTTGGAGCTTTGAGTTATTAAATTGGAATCTTCCACAGAGTTGCTCACAGTCCCAGAAATCACAGTGGAGACGTTTTTGTGCTGGAGGCATTGCTGGAGTCTTGAGTACGGGATGGAAAGGACATCTGGAGGCCTAGCAATTGGTCTTCTCAAGAGTGAAGAATAGATTCAAAGCGAGAACACTCAAGGAATGAACCTGGATAAAAGAGAGGGCCTGCAACGCATTTGGGATACTCCTGAGGCGCAATCTAGGGTGGAAAGCTGGGAAAAGGAGGGTAAATTGCCCCGGGTAGAGAATGGAAACTATCGCGCCAGCTGAAAATTGCTTCCCCAGCAACCCAGTTAATTTATTGTCTCATGTGGTTATCCATGGCAATTTTAGAAGCTGCCTTTAATTATCAATCTTTCAATCATACAACATTACAAGCACATGAATTCTAATATTGTACACAGGGAAAGAGAGAAAGAGGGAGAGATGGACAGACAAACAAAGCAATACATAGAAAGAGATAGATAGGTAACCAACAGGTACGTCCCTCTGTAAAATAGCATTAGGCTGTGGAAAACTGAGAAAACTAAAGAAGAGTTACGATAGAAATCAAAAAAAGCTGCACTTTTCATGAACTTGTTGTAATGTGGTTACATTTAGATAGTGCTGCGTGGTTAAACATGTGCAGAGTACATAGGGCAAAATATATTATGCACAGTAGCTGGCTCCCTATTAATATCGTTGGCAGGGTGTTTCTCCAGGCCACTGGCATGGTGCTTCTGGGAAAAAGATGTTCTTGCCAACAAAGAGATAAAAGCAGATTATTGAAGAATGTTGTTCTGTTCTACACCTCAACTATGTTTCGGATTAATCTTGATAAATGCACAGCTAGTTTGCCAAGAAATAACTAATTTGCAAAGGTTTGTAACACCGACTTTTAATCAATCATTCTGCAAACAAAGAGGGAATTAAAAAAGAGGCATTATTTTCAAGAAAAAATGTGGACAACCTTTCTTTGTTCAGAATTGGAGGAAAGCCAAGTTCATTTGGGTCAAAACAATATGCCTAATAGGATCAAACAATTTACTACAATTTCTGATATCGGGGTCTGTGTTTATCAATGCAAATTATTTGCTTAATTTTTTTAGGAACAGGAATAGGCCACTCCAACCATCAAGCCCATTCTGCCATTTCTCCTTACCCTTCCATCCCAAATAACTGCCCATCTCTCTTTTAAACATTTCAGATTACTTTACATCTGAGGCACTGCTTTCAACATTCTTACAACGCTTTGTCCGAAAGAGTTTATCCTGAATTTACACCGAGTTCAAATCCTAACCTAGGACTGGATTTTCATGGAGTTGGAAGGACTCTAGAGCCAGTTAAAAATGGTAGGCAGGACCCAATACCAGGAATACTGCCCCCATTCCATGAGAGTCCAGAATCTTATAAAAAGATTATGTGAGTGAGTTTGTTATACAGGTGTAAGAAATGATGGCTTTTCTTGACTGACATCATGAGGTTATACGTTATGTCTTTCTGTGATCTCTTTTGACAATGTCTCAATGTTTATTTGCTCAAGGTTATGATGTTTCAAGTCTTAAAGCTTCTGTTATTGATATTTTAATGGCCTATTTGAGGGTTATAGGGTTGTCGGAACATTTTTTAAAGAGTTATGAACGGACATTTTTCTAAGCAGTTTCGCACACACCATTGTTACTATAGGGTTCATAGATTCTATACACAGTGTATCCTGGGTGAATGGGCATGAAAGGGCTATGAGTTAGCATGGAGGGTATAATGGGGCCATTGGGATGGGTGGGAGGTATGAGTTGACATTGAGTTGGCATGGGAGTTAGCGGTGGCATGGGCTGGCATTAAGTTGGCATCAGGACATGGAAGTGGCATGGGGGTTGGATGGGCTGGGGGCGCGGAGTTGGAGTGTGAGGTTTGGGGAATAGAGGGCCAAAAATGTAACCAAACATTGGAGACAAAGTCCTAGATAACTGAGGCAGGCCTTTTAAACAGCCCGCCTCAGGACTCAGTGGCCACCTCCAATCTACATCCAGGGGTGGTGGGCCCGACTCTATCTTTCCCCACCCTCCCCAGAGTGAAAATAGCATGTAAAGAGGCACTATATAGTGAAGTGGGTATGCCTTAGTAGCGAAAATCCAGCCCATGTGATTGTCTTGACTTCCCCTACTAGGGGGAAGAGTCATTCCTGTGATTCAGTGAGTAACACTCTCGATGCTGAGTCTGAAGGTTAAACTTTAACCTGGTCCCATCTGCCCTCCAAGGTAAATGTAAAAGATCCCATTATCTGGTCAGTTCCACATTGTGGGATCTTCTACATAAAATAGTCACCACTTTTCCGATATTGCAATGATGACTATATCTCAAAAGCTTTTCACTGGCTGTAAAGCACTTTGGGACATTCTGTGGTGGTGAAAAGCACAAATAAAATTCAAGTCTTTTGTTTTTCATGACCCACTCGGGAAGGTGAAAATAAAACTTAGGCTGGCACTCCAGTGCAGTAATGAGAGAGTGCTGTGCTTTCAGACCTGGCATTTTTAGGATGAAATGTTTAACTAAGACCCCGTCTACCCTCTCACAGAAACACAAAAATAGGACCTAAGACCATACGGCCCATCGAACCTGCTCCACCGTTCAATACGAGCATGGCTGATTTTGGACTTCACTTTTGTGCCCACTCCCCCCATCCCTTGATTCTCTAAGAGACCAAAGATCTGTCTATCCCAGCCCTAAATATGTTCAACGATGGGACATCCACAATCCTCTGGGGTAGAGAATTCCTTTGATTGAAGAAATCTTTCCTCATCTCAGTCCTAAATGATCATCCCCTCACCCTGGTACTGTGTCCCCGGTTTTAAATGCCCCAACCAGCAGAAACAACTTCTCAGTGTCTACCCTGTCAAGCCCCTTCAGAATCTTGTCTGTTTCAATGAGATCACCTCTTATTCTTTTAAACTCCAGAGAATATAGGCCCAATATATTCAGCCTTTCATCACTGGTCAAAGCTCGCATCCCAGAGACCGGTCTGAGGAACTTTCACTGTACCGCCTATTTGACATATTTATTAGCATTTTTTGAGGATGTAACTAATAGGGTAGATAAAGGGGAACCAGTAGATGTAGTAGACTTGAATTTCCGAAATACATTCGATAAGGTGCCATGCAAAGTTTAATAGGCAAAATAAGGGTTCATGGAATTTGAGGTAATATATTAGCATGAATAGAGCATTAGTTAATGGTCAGGAAGCAGAGAATAGGGTTAAATGGTGTATTTTCAAGTTGCCAAGCTGTAACTAGAGGAGTGCAAAAGGATCAGTGCTGTGGCTCAGCTATTTACAATCCATATTAATGACTTAGATGAAGAGACAAAGAGTAATGTGTCCAGGTTTGCTGATGATACAAAGCTAGAGTGAAATGTAAGCTATGGAGAGGACACAGAGAAGCTGCACTGTACCACCTCCAATGCAAGTATATCCTTTCCTAAATATGGAGACCAAAGTTGCACACAGTATTCCAGGTGTGGTCTCACCAAAGCCCTGTACAACTGTAGTAAGACTTCCTTATTCCTGCACTCCAAACCCCTTGCAATAAAGGCCAACATACTATTTGCCTTGCTTATTGCTTGCTGTATCTGCATGCTAACTTCCTGTGTTCCTTGTACAAGCACATCAAAGTGTCTCTGAATATCAACAGTTACAAGTTTCACACCTTTTCAAAAATACCCTGCTTTGCTATCCTTACTATCAAGTGAATAACCACACACTTCTCTACATTATACTCCATTTGTCATCATGTTGCCCCTTCACTTAACCTCCCTATATCTCACTTTTATTAGCCTCTAGTTTATCCTTTATTTCTTGCATGTAACTTGAGTCTTCTATTCCTAGTGCTAACCATATAAATGTTAGCAGAATACGGATATTAGTCTGTGATGATGACATGACCAAAGCAGAAGCATAAGCAGACACAAATATTTGTCCAATATCTCTGCCATTTCCTCATTCCCCATGATAATTTCTCCTGTCTCTGCTTCGAAGGGACAAATGTTTACTTTAGCTACTCTCTTCCTTTTCATATACTTGTAAAAGTTCTTACTAACTATTTTTATATTCTTGGCTAGTTTACTGTCATGTTCTATTTTTTTACCTTTTTATCATTTTTTTTAGTGGTCCTTTGTTGGTTTCTAAGACACTCTCAATCCACAGGTTTACTACTATTCTTTGCAACATTCTAATCAAATACTATCCTTAATCTCCTTAGTAAGACACGGATGGGTCTTTTTTGCTGAGTTTTCATTTTTCAATGGAATGTAACTTTGTTGAACATTTTAAATTATTTCTTTAAATGTTTTCCACTGTTTATTTACCATCATATCATTTAGTCTACTTACCTAATCAACCTTAGCCAGCTTACTCCTCATATCCATATTTTGTGTTTAAGTTTAAGATTCTAGTTTGTGATTGGACTTTGTTATTTTCAAACTTAAAGTGGATCTTTTACTGTGACATTGCTAAGTAACCCTGCCTCATGGTAGAATACTAGATCTAAAATAACTTAATCTCTTGTTGGGTCCAGGAGACTGTCATGAAAGCATTCTGCAAACTCACCTTCCAGACAACATTTGCCAATTTGGTTGGTAGTCGATATGAAGATTAAAGTCTTACATTGGACAAGATCTTCCAGTCTCCGGATGGTCATACCCCAGAGATACCCTGGAAGATGCGTAGGGGGAGCCCACAGAGGTCCACATGCAAGGACTGCATGGAAATTTCCTGGGAAGTTTCAGCTTCTGTTGGGCAATTCCCCTGCGTCTGGAGCTCTCAAAACTCTGATTTTAAAATTGGAGACTTCAGATGGTTCTGACTCTCTTAGCAGAATAGTTAATCATCCCCAGGCATACCTCTCCACCACCTGAACACACCCCCACTGCCTGACTAAACCCCCACCCTCTGATTCCCCTATCCCCAACTACCCCCTACCCCAGACTACCCCATTCAATAACCCCACCACCACCTCTGACTAATCTCCCATTGCCCAACTATCCCACCCTCATCCCCTGACCCCCCCATCACTTACTGCCCTCCCCAACCCCTTCTCGATTAACCCCCAATCCCTGACTACCCTGCGACCACCTAACTACCCCACCTCCGACACCAACCAACCCCACCTCCTGACTACCCTACCACCCCCTGACTAAACCCCACCCCTGACTAACTCCTACCCCAGAATACTACATCCCCTGATTAACCCCCAACCGTACCCCCACCACCCAAATGCCCCCACCCCCACTCCCTGGCTAATCGCCACCCCGACTGTCCCGCACCACCCAAATACCCCCAACTCTATCACCCAACTATCCCTCCGCCCTCCAACTACACCCCCGGCTCTAAACCCCACCCCCAACTACCTCCCCATCCCTGACTATACCCCAACCACCTGACCATATGACCCCCCCAATCACACAAACCCCCCACCCCCTGATATCCCCTGACCACCCAACCCCAAACCCACAGCCCCTGACTCATCCTAACCCCTCATCCGCTTACCTTACATACTTCTCTTCTCTCCCTAGCTTGTCAAAGTGGCTTTTAAACAAAGTGACATTTGAACCTATCAGAACACGGCAGCTAGTGCCATAAAAAGGGGGTCTGGCTTTGTTCCCCGAGGATCCGGCACTGAACTGAAGGCCTCCAGGAGCAGCTGTGCTGCACATTTCTCAGCAGGCCCGGACCGGAAGTCCAGGTGATAAATTTGGAGCTCCAGTTTAAGGTAAGAAAATAAGAGCCATGTGGCAATCCAATAGTGGATTCCACAGTAGATTTGGCCCAATGCCTTTGTTATAAAAATGTCTTGTATAGTGTTCAATCCAACAATATAACTACTGTTAGGGGACCTAAAAAACTACTTCCACCAACATTTTCTCATCCTTGCTATTCCTAATCTCTACTGATACTGATTCTACTTCCTGATTTTCTGAGCCAAGATCCTTTCTCAGTAATGTCCTGATGTCATCCTTTATTATCAGGGCTAACTCTCCTTCGCTTCCACTCTGCTTATCTTTTTGAGATGTTGTGTACTCTGGAATATTTAAGGGACGTGTGAACCTCCCCACCAAGTTTTCCTCTCTGCCCAGGTGATGATTAACGCCTGGAGGTAAAGCTAAAATCTACTCCTGGTTTCCTAGAACATGGCACTATCACTCTATACAATCGTTTCCTGCCTAGTTGCCGTTTGTCCTTCCTCCTACAACCTACAGGTCTTTAAAATCCAAGCATGACCTCCATCTAATTGCTACTGCTTCATTTGTTTCATGTTTCCTGTTCATTCCTGTTGCGTAACCTTGTAACCATGTATTTGTAATAGCAATTAGATATAAACCTCTAAATCTCTATTTGTGCCACCAGCTCATCTATCTTATTGCAGACACTCTGCACATTTAGATACAGTGACTTCAATTTTTTACCTACTATTCCCTGCATGAACCATACACTCTGATGTGCTATTACCATTAAACTCTTTGTCCCTTCCTGTCCCTCACAGCTGATATACTTTACTACTGCCTCAACTGTTATCTTTGGATTTCTAAATCTCCCTTCACCTGAACCCTCCTCCCCTCTGTTATTTTAAAGCCATTTTCTCCTACTCTGGCCATAGTTTCTGGTGCACTCTTATGGTGCATATAAAAGATCCCAAGATAAAGAAAATAGATGTTCTGCTTGGTACCCTGGCCACTTCACAATTAAATTGCATCATCATCATTCTAATCACTTAGTTATCTGTGTCTATTTGCAATTTTCAGCTATTTTCTTCACAAGTCACTATATTTCCTAGCTTAGTACCATCTGAAAATTAGCATCAGCTGAGAGACTGGACACACTTGTTCAGAAGAACTGGTAGCTCAACATTGAGGGACACCACTTGACCTTGGTCAACAAGCCGAGAATGCCATTTGTATCTCAGTTCACTCCTTTCTATCTCTCAGATAGCCTTGGGACTTGGGTAGGAATGTATCTTCAATTCACAGTGCCTCAACATTAGTTAGAAATTTATTATACAGTACCATATGAAATGCTTTTCTAAAAATCCATGCATACAGCATTCATTGATCCTCCAGTAACCTGTCTCAGAAATCCAATAAAAACAGAACAGTGGTCAAATCTTCCTCTGGGCTCGGGAAACCCGAAAATCGGATTTCCTCCCAAAAATACAGAAGTGGCCATTCACGCATTGATACTCGCCTCCAAACCCTGATAAAAACTTGGCCCCAAGTCTTTCAGCATCCATAAAGAGAAAAGACAGATTAATGTTTTGGGTGCGAGGCCCTTTCTATCTTTCACAAATTCATGCAGACTTTCTCTAATTAGCTTATTGTTTCCAAGTACTCACCTACCAACCCCACTCACCTACTGATTTTATTCTTGCTGGCCTGTAGTTCCTTCCCTTAACATTTGCTACCTTCCAATTCTCTGGTTCTATCTCTGAATGAAGTAACCTTTGGAAGGTGATAATTAACACATCCTCAATTTACTCACCTATTTCTTTTAACACTCACAGGTGGAATAATTATGGGTTTAAAGCTTTATGTGGCTTTCATCCATTATTTTATTTGTTATAAATTTCCTGTTTAAATTAATATGCAGGTTTCTCCAATTTATTAATCTCTAGTCCTGGCAGCTTCTGGGTCCACACCTGCCTGATCGAGGCTCTTGACAGAAGTCCCAAGCCATTAGGATGGGTGGGTCACCGCTGCATGGAATGGATGAATTGTAAACATTGGCGCAGTGCTCATTGCTTGGAGGTGTGGGGGTTGGGTGGGGAGTGGAAACAGGTAATCCATGAAACAGGAGCAGAAACTCAACATTTAGATGGGGGTTGGGAATGGGTGGGGTATGGCAGGGCAGATAGGCTGAAAGTTGGCTAGAAGGAAGGAAATGAAGGAAAAGAAACCAAAAGAAACATATTTGCATTTACGTAGTGCCTTTGATATGGAACTTGAACCCAAAACTTTTGAGTTCAGGAGGTAACAGTGACCCATGCCCGACACCTTTCACACTTTTCCTGGCCCCACAGACATCTGTAAAAATCCAGAAATGCACCTGGGTTCCAATTGAGCCTGCAGCAGACCCTGTAAGACCCATTGGTTAGACCTAGTACAAAATCCCTGAAAATTGCTTTCAGCGAGCTGCAACTGGACACAGTTCAGGATATCACCAAAGTAGGGACTGTTATAATATGCTTTTGAGGAATATCAGCATTACATCACTAGAAGGGAAGTGTGTCATGTGATCCAGTCTGAATATCACTTTTGCTTTGAGCAGAGCACATACAGACAGCTGTCATGCCTTCAAGATTTATGGCTGTGAATAACTGCTCTCATGTGCCTAGTCTTAATAAATGAACCCACAACATGTTTACCCCAATCCCTTATGGGTGATTGGTGCATGGTGCCTTGTACAGTAAATAAGACCAAGGTATTATATCATTATAATAACTCAACAGAAATGAATGGGAAAGATGAAACAAATTAAGCAGTAGCGATTAGGTTGAGGTTACGCTTGGATTTTAAAGTCCTGTAGGTTGTAAGAGGAAGGACAAACGGCAACTGGGCAAGAAACGATTGCATAGAGTGATAGTACCATGTTCTAGGAAACTAGCTTTAACTCCAGGGGCTAATAATCACCTGGGCAGAGAGGAAAATCTATGGAGAGGATCATTTGTCCCTTACAGAACTCACCGGATTTTCTTTTCATTAATTCAAAGGAAGGAAGATCAGGGAGATTCAAATTGCTGGGATCCTCCCTGCCGGTTAGCCCTTTCCACGTGACATTAACAGTGAAAGCCAAAACGGACCTATCATTTCTTCAAATCCAGTTTTCTCCACAGTATCTCACCAAAACAATCATTTCTCCTTCACCCTGTCTCTAGATTCGGTCCAACATCTTTTTCCCACATCCATCTTGTCAAGTCCTTTCACGACTTTAAAGACTTGACTAGTGTAACCCTTAATTTATCTATTTTTCTTGCGGGAGACCTCATAGAGCTGACCTCACAGCTCAGTGATATAATGCTTGCAACCATCTGAGTTGCCCTTCTTTGAACCATATCTAATCACTGCAATTCAATGTGACAGTGTTTTCAATGTTTAGTCAACCGTCACATGCAGGTTTTTCTACTGTGGTAAAACTTTTAACATGTATGGGACTAAATTGAGCTCTGTAGTGCCTGCTTTTTTAAGGCTGTGTGGGGCCACCTAATGCTTCAAAATGAGGTTCACAATCTGAAGGGAAATGCGCCAGATGCCAGATTAGGAAAGGGGGCAAGAATCTTCTGTTCAGGGTCAGAACCCCTATTTTCTTGCCCCAGGGTAAGGGTAGAGTGAGTAAGTGGATAAGGAGAAAGTGGGATTGGTAAGGATCCTACCAATGTTGATCTCACTGCGCTGCAATGCTGGTGCTATCACCTCAGTCTGAAGGCAGATGGACTCCTCCATCATGCCTTGCAATCTGAGGAGTGCAGTGGACATCCCTTCCTGATGTTCCCGAGCTTGCCCTTGCAGCTCCAGCAACTGTGATTTGACCGAGTCCAGAGGCTCCTCATCTGTCTCGGACTCAGCAAATTCCTGGCCTCCAGCAGTCCTCTGAGCGCCGGACACCTGGTCACCACAGCCACCTGCTGTGAATCAGACAGTGCGATGTGTTCACCAGATTGTGATCCCGAGGCTATTCTAAAGCTAGGTCCCACTGAGGTGTATGTATCTACACTGTGGAGGGTGTGGGTAAGCGCTGCGTGGAACCTCAAGGAGAGTGCCTGCAGATTCCTCTTCCGAGGTGTCTTCGGGGCTTGACTGGAGGCCCTGGTTCATGGACTCCAGATGTGCCTGTGGAAGCAAGGGGAGATAATTAGTGCATGGCAGTGACCTGTGAAACAGGACACATTACTCATAGCATGGTTGTCTGATGGATGTTGTCCTGCTGGACCTTCACTTGGTAAAGAATCGCTGACCTCACCATCAGCACAGGACCTGTCCAGATGATGTCGCTGGCCAGCTGGATGGCTCTGTTTTCAAAGTCGTTGAGGACCCTGATCTCAGGCATTCCTCCACCAGTCTGCGAACTCTCCCTGTGGTTGTGTGCCAGCTTGTCCGGCATGGATAGAGATAGAGTGAGTATAAGCAGGACACCTGCCAGGCCAGATGATAAATATGCCTGGCCTGTGTGGGTGGTGAGTGGTCCCATGGACGGGATGAGGACAATGATGGTGTGTGTGAGAGGGTGAATGGTGATTTCCCTTGAACTGGCAGTGAGTGAGGGCCCTGTGGATGTGTGATGGGTTTCTGAGTGTGTGAGTTGAGAGTGATGAGATGAGTGACTTACCCTGGTGGAATGAAGGAGATCATTCAGCCTCTTGTGGCACTGGGTGGCTGTCCTCTTTTGAAGGGCGTTGGCGCTGACCACTGCTGCCACCACCTCCCAAGCCTGTTTGGTAACGCCGCTGTCCATCCTGTGGCCAGAGCGGCAGTTATAGGATATCCCGGCAGGACTCCACTGTGTCTAAAAGGTGTTCCAGAGATACAGGCTACAGTCTTTTTGCCTTTTGGGGCCATCCTGTCTTCCGTGCAGCGGTGGTGGTCTAGAAGCACTGAGATGTGTGCTTGCAGCTGGACTTTAAATATGGCACCTGGTGTGGTGAATCGACTAGGTGATGGCGGGCGGGCGAATGAGAGCCTGCCTGCCATGGAAAGGGCATGTTTCCCGGGAGTGCATTAATAATGTGGCGGGTTCAGGTTGATACGGCATTAAAACCCACCATCACGATCAACAGATAAAACATTGGTATACCCGCCCACTATGGCACTTAGTGCAAACCTGGAATGATTCCGCCCCTTGTTACAAATGTATAAATACGATGTGTGACTAAGCACCGGTAGACTGACTGTATGTATGGCTGATTTCCTGCATATATGCTGTAATGAAGACTCCTGAATGTGAGACGCAGACTCTGTGTGTTGATTCCGGTGAATCTCCACAACACATCTTACCCCCTCACCCACCCTATGTCCTTACCACTTACCTTACCCACCTATCCCTCAACCACCCTACTTTCTTACCAACTTACCTTACCCACCCTATCCCTCAACCACCATGGAAACCTTGGTCCAGGACATCGCTCCTGCACGGTTGTTTGGGCTGAACTCCATCGCTGAGGCCATAATTGGCCTCCAATGGTGTGTATGCGAGAGGGGTGCGGGGGCAGCACAATCTCACTCTAGATACCCCTTCTGCTCAAGGAATCAGCCTGGGGCCCCAGGGTACCCATAGGGAGAAAGGGAGAAAGATCAGCAGGTGCACACTCCAGGGCCATCCACCCAGGTGACCCCAAGAGTTTCCAGCCCATCTGAATCCTCTCTTCCTGTGACCTCAGCAGCTCCAGCCCCACAGGCCAAGGAGGGTGCCACTGCCACACTGCAGGATGCCGAAAGCAGGCCAGGGCCCTCCAGGTCTCGGCCCTGCAGAGTACGCCCACCAAGGTTATCACAGACAGAGCGTTGCAGTCAACAGGCTGCCTCCACCTCCGCTCTGGATGGCCGGGGAGCACCAAGGCGTAGCGGCAGGGTTAGGTAAGTTAAGAAGAATTAATTGCACAGCCTGGTCAAAGGTTTTAATCATTTGTACATACTGTTCACTATTGTAAGTAAACTCCCAAAAATGTCTCCCTGTCTATGGCTCCTTATTCTGATGAGCAGTGTTCATGTCACTCAGATGTAAAACCTTTCTGCACAAGATAAAGGCAGGTGTCTCAGTCCAGGGCCTCTTTCCTGTGCTCTGTGCAGCCTTCAGACCAAAGTGATGGTCCGGCCTCACACTCCCTGGAAACATTACTGATGCCTGCACCCCGACGGTGCTGGTCATTGCTGCCAGAATGTAGTGGGCAGGTGCCCCAGAATTCTTTCATTCTCTCTGTGTGCTCTCAGCATCTTTAAGGTGGGGCTTGACTGCCATCTCTTCAGCATCTGTGACCACTGCTGCTGTGCTGCTGAAGGGCTCAGATGCTGAAGGCGGACAAAAGATCAGATGCTTCTAAAGTTTCATGGCTGCGTCTCTATGATATGACCCTGATCACAGGACGCAAGTGAGCTGCCCTTGGCCAGGCGAGAGTCAGACATTCTCAGAGGCTATGTGAAGATCTATGGAGTGTGCTCACTGCATATCATCATCATCCTCCTGCAATCGAGTGACTATTAGGTGCTCCACTGTGTCCCCATGACAGGAGCGTTCTCACAGAGGTTATGTGCATTGCCATAAGCTAGAATGGAGTCAAACGTTCACAGATGCGATGTGAGGATCTATGGGGTCGCCTCACTGCATGTCGTCATCATCTCCACAAATCTAGCAGCTATGAGGGCCTCCCGAGTGCGCCTGCCTTGTCTAGTCAGTACGAGGGCCTCATCTCTGTCATCGTCACCTCCAAGGACCTCCTCATCCCTGTCGGCGTCCTGCTCATCAGAGGAGACATGCAGCTCCTCCAGCTACTCCTCAGCCAGCTCCTCTCCCCGTTGCAGCGCCAGGTTGTAAAGAGTGCAACAGACAACAACGATGCATGACACCCTCTATGGACTATATTGCAGCACTCCACCAGGCTGGTCCAGGCACCAGAACCTCATCTTCAGTATCCCGATGGTTTGCTCCACCAAGTTGCAGGTTGCAGTATGAGCCTCATTATAGCGTCGCTCTGCTGCAGTCTTAGGCCACCGCATGAGTGTCATCAGCCATGGCCTCTGTGGGTAGCCCTTGTCCCTGAGGAGCCATCTCTGCAGCTTCTGTGGACTCTGGAAGTCTCCAGGGATCTGTAACCGACTGAGAGTGTAGGAGTCGTGCACAATCCCTGGAAACCGTGCGGACACCTGCAGGATTCGTCTCTGGTGGTCGCACACCAGCTGCACGTTCAGTGAGTGGAACTCCTTGCGGTTGATGTAGTCCACTATGTGTTGCGACCAAGATCTGAGCGGCACCTGAGGGCAGTCGATTGCACCCTGAACTGGTATAGAAATTGAGCGCCGCGGTAACTTTCACGGCCACTGGCAGTGGATACTCTCCATGTCCCCGTGCTGCCAAATCCTGTATTAGCTGGTAGATGTGAGCAACCAGTTCCCTAGACATGTGCAGTCTTCGGCGACACTGGTTCTCAGTCATCTGCAGGAATGACAGGCGGCATCTATAGACGCAGAGTGTCGCTAGGCGCCGACCAGCGACGGCTCGCTGTGGCTCTTGAACAGCGTGTGTGGGAGCCCCAGCCGCCCCTTTTTCCTGAAGTTGCTGCTCCTGCCTCTGCACAGCCAGGAGCCTCAGTCGCTCTCTCCTCCATCGTCTTTGCGCTCTGTAAGCCACAAGGCATACAGCTAGTTTATCAGGCTCCATGATCCTGATGTACTCCTCCCGCAGGATGAAAGAGAGAGGTGCGTGGGTTAGCATGGGTGTACTAAGAACCTGTCCTGGTTAAGTGTGACAGCCCCTTAATGCTTCCCGGAGAGTGCTGGCCACCACTTGCATGCCCAGAGTTTAGTGCGCTGCCCGAAACCCCACCCACCTCTGCCCCAGTCCACCTGACTGATTGGCGGCAGCTTTGTCCATTGGACTGCATGCTGTGCTCTCAGCTCAGGCACAGGTATTCTCCTAACCAGCGCTGCAAGGCTGCCTTGTTAGCTTGTACCATGGGGGAGACTGGTCCAGACAGGGATGCTGACATTGCAAGGGGCTGTGAGCGCCTCCACCAGTGACTGCTCCGTGGCCAGCTTTAGTGAAGAGATTGTATAAGGTGCCAGTCTTCAAACTGTTCTGCAGGCCACTAAAATGCTCATGGCTTTGCAGTCTGTGCCGGGGTAGGGGGAGCAGGGGGTGAGATTGGTGGGGATGAAAAGCTCTGGAACACTTTGATGCATCTGCGTTGCTTGAATGGGCAGATAAGCTAGAAGCCCAACTCTAATTATATCAATGTGGCTGCGCCTGAACTGGCTGAGTTGCAGAGGAATGGTCACTTTATACAGGTTTCCCTAATGCGTGGCTACCTCCCTCGTCCGCCCTACCCCCCACCCCGAATGCTTGTGCACTATATTCAATGGCAGGCCCTTGCCCCCTGCCCTTGCACCCCTACCCCCCACAAGTCGCCTCAACGGCAGGGCTGCCCTTAACCCTGACCCCTCAGCGCCCCTCAAGCTGGGAGTCCAACAGGCGACCCTGGTGAATGCTGCACAACGTTACTGTGTACTCACCTCCGAGTTCCCTTCAAAGTGCCAAAGTGCCCACCGGGTGCATGCCTTTCATGTGCTGTTGTGAAACACGTTTTCCCGCCGATGTGGACCGACGATCCGGGGTGGGGGAGGAAGGCAGGGAACAATTTTGGCAGCAGGCTGAATAATGATATGCTGATGTATTACAATGAGGTTCCCAACGTCCGATGGTGGGAAACACGGCCCGCCATTGGCGGGCTGAGCTAACAATCGCAAACTGGTTTCACGCCGTCGTAAAACTGTTTGCGCCATATTATTCACTCACGCCACTGAACGTGCCCAACACCAGCAGATATGGAAAATTCCACCCTAGGTCACTGTTGCAGTTGCATTTACAGAGAAAAGCCACAAAAACCATTAGTACCTCACATCGTGCGTCTGACTTTTGACTACAGGCTTCTGACGTTCCTGCTCCACAACGCATTTTAACCACAGGAACATCCTGTCCTACTTAGCTAGCTTCTGCTGTTGCTAAGGTTAAATAGATATCTTAAGAATATGTCAAGTATCCCAGCAACACCATATTCACCCTAACAATCCCTCCTGTTGGTTGAGTTCATCAGGCAACTCTAAACCAACACTATTTCCATAAACCATAACCATATTCTACCTTCCCCTCTCCAGTGATCAGCTGGTGGGTGAGGTGGTGATATCGTTTACCTATCCCTCTTACGCCGTACTTAACTCACTAGCAGGTAAGTCCAAGCTGGGGTCACAAGCACTGGCTAAACTGCACTTATCCCATTCTAAACTGCTAAAGTCTTCCTCCCCAAGCGGTGGCCCCCTTCCTCAGAGGTTCCCTTTCCACAGTCTTCAAGGTCTGTATTAGAGTGTTCCATTGCCTCCTCAGACTACACATGGGGCATGTCAAGTACAGCAACAGTATTAATCGGGCTATTACCAGAATGAGGGAGATAATCTTGATCCATGGGTGGATCTGTACATTGAGCACCCAATCCCAGAGATCTTCCCACCAAATGACTACGTCCACTTGGTCAATGTCCTTATCTGTGCCCTTGCTCTTCTGTTGCAGTGTGTAGTAAGGCACGTGCACCCTCTCAACTTCCTTTCATATTGTCATTAGGTGATCAGGCAGAGGTGGAATTGGGTAGGAGAACTGGTTAATGTATCGTGTCAGGTTGTCCTGTATATCTTCCTCGACCTGCACATTAACCATCTTTCACTTATGGATGTCCACCAGTTCCACCCTCCCCATCCGGGCTGGCACACGCGGGTGCAAACACATTGTATGGTTGGTCAGTGGGCAGAGGCGATTCCCATAAAGGTATTCCCACTGTGACGCGGTGATACAATATCTCCCGTTCCCTAGATATGAGATGTGAGTTGATCCCATTGTAGCCCATATGGTTTCCATTGTACAATTAATTGTTGCATTAAATCCACACCTGGCCTTTTCTACCTTATATATTGGATGGGGGCACACTACTGAGGAGGATTCTACACTACATCCATCTAAGGTGGACCTTGTCATGCTCCCCTCTATTTCTGCTGCATATGATGCCATGTTGTAATATCTCACATAATAATTTCTTCTAATTATCCCTATATTCTCTATTCTGTATAAGGCTCTTTCTGGTGTCAGTTATGTTAACACAGGGAATGCCAAGCCCATACCAATCACATATCATTTTTCACAATACATTCTGCATTAACTGAATACACACGTACCAAACCTCTGAGCTGGCAGCCAGTTATGTTCGCCACTGCCTTCCTAGACAGGTTAGTCAATCGTTCATTTGTGATCGACAGAGATACCTTTCCCTCGTGTATCTGCCTCAGGTTTTTCCATGTCTGCTCAATCACCCATTAATTAAGCTGTTCCCCTTAGTTGAAGGGTCAGTCACAATGGGACATAAGTTCAAGGTGAGGGGCAGGAGGTTTAGGGGGGGATGTGAGGAAAAACTTTTTTACCCAGAGGGTGGTGACGATCTGGAATGCACTGCCTGGGAGGGTGGTGGAGGCGGGTTGCCTCACATCCTTTAAAAAGTACCTGGATGAGCACTTGGCATCGTCATAACATTCAAGGCTATGGGCCAAGTGCTGGTAAATGGGATTAGGTAGGTAGGTCAGGCGTTTCTCACGTGTTGGTGCAGACTCGATGGGCCGAAGGGCCTCTTCTGCACTGTGATCCTGTGATTCCGTGATTCTGTGATCCATAGGTACTGCAGACATCATTCCGGGCTGACCTTCCGGAGGCATTGCGTCCATCATTAGTTTATTAATTAATGGTACGTGTGTGACTTTCTAATACGGCTGCCAGGGTCTGTACCATCCAGCTCAGGTCTTGGTCCGCACTGAGTTGACCTGCCTGGACTTCCTGTTCCTCACCCAATATTTTCTTAAGTTGGGTGCTTAATTTACGAACTTTGTAGTCCACTGAGGCTAAATCAACTGAGTTTACCACTGACGTTCCTGTGTTAAACAGTGTAGCGGCCATCATTTACCGAACAGAGCTTCCTCCTCCCCTTCCCGAGGGGGAGTGTCTGCGTACTCCCACCGGTATACTGGGCTGCCTGCTTTAACACTCCCTTCAACAATGCCATGTATAATGCCCAGGTTTTATCCAAGCATCACAGGGGTAAACCTGTATCTGATATATTTAGGACTATGAGTGCCAGCTCATGGCATACATTATCATACAAAACCTTGTCTTCCTCAATCAGTACTAATCCATTCGCCGGCTCTGGTCCCAGTTCCGGGCAAATTACCGCAGTTCATCGTTGTCTCGTCCTGTAGTGGGTTGCCTTCTGTTCCTTCCCAAACCATCTGGTGTATGCGGAAACTGTTGTGGTTAGCACTCCAATGCGATCCATGTGTCGGGGCCCATGTTTCAACCTGCTCCTCCTGCGAAGTAAACAAATCAGTTATTAAACAGTTTTACTTGTGTCCAATGTTTCCACTATCGCCGACCCCTGTTGTCTGTACAGACACAGGTGTCGCTAGTCATAACCACTTTGTACGTTCTTTCCCATTTTGGCCAACCATCCTGTTTTGCCTGGGGGAATTTTGATCATCACCCTGTCTCCCACAGTGGGTATTTTCCTGGGGTCAATCACCCCAGCTTTTCGATTCTGCTCCTCTATGGCCAGAAACTTACCTGTGTCGGGCGGGCTGGGCGGGAACAGGCAGGGGCAGGGGCAGGGGCAGGTGCCGAGCCGATCTGAGGCACAGAGCTGCCTCAGGGAGACTAAGTTGCTTAAAAAATTTAGTTCTAAATAAAGTACAAAATTATTTAAACATGTCCCCTCATGTGACGGTGTCACATAAGCTGGGACGTGTTTTTATATTTAGGAAAATTTTATCATTTAATTAATAAAAGCTTCAGGAAACCTCACACCGCTCGTGGATGAGGTTTCCTAAAAAATACGAAGGCCGCTTGGTCTCTTCACCTGCCCGTCAACCTGCAAAAAACTTTAATTGGTTTTTTTAAAGGCCATTGACAGTTTGGCAGGTGCGCAGCCGCCCACGGCGCACGCCTGCCGAACGAAAGATCTAGATGACGCACAATGACATTGGGACGCACGCCCAACGCCATCTCGCGTCGTTTTGCGGCGCGTTGGGCCCAGCCCTGCACGCTGACAGCAATATTCAGGCCTATGTTCTGTTGTTGCCTCACTTCTTATCTCAAAGATTTTAGCTGTTGACATAGTTCCTTCAGGTATATCCTGACCCTGTCTCTAGCAGGTCCTATATCATCACTCCCCATCAGTGTTCCCCCGGAAGTCGCATTGCTCTCCCGTTCATAAGCTCGTGTGGGGTGTCGTCCTGTTGGGCATTGCTCTGAACTGCATGTGTGTGGCGGGTAGAATGTCCACCCATCCTTTCCCACTTTCAACTGTTGCTTTCCTTTAGCTTTCTTTAATGCCCTGTTCATTCTGTCCGCGATTCCTGAACTCTGGGGGTGGGAGGGTATGTGGAACTTTTGATTGACTCCTAGTAACTGGCATGCCTCTTTCATTCAAGGCTAAAGAGAAGTAGAAATGTGATGTAATTTATCCTGGTTAAGGAGGATGGGGCAGGTGAAGCTGGGTAGAAGGCCAGATTGGTGGGGGTAAAGGAGAGATTGACAAAGATGTCACGAACGAAAGGACAAAGGGAGTGTTGATGGTGGCGGTAAGGGCTAAAAAAGGTGCTGATAGCAGCAAAGGTAAGAAAGCAGAATGTGATAATGGCAGGACAAGGGTAAGCATTCTGAAAAGGACAACATAAACAAGTAATAGATGGCCCCTGTGGAGATGGGGTGGGGTGGGGCAGAGGGCAGTGGTGGTGGAAAAAGGATCGAGAATAGGATAAAAAGGGGATACAAAAATGGATAAAACAATGAATAAATGAATAAAAATGAAAATAAATAAATAATTTTAAACATAAAAATAAGTGGATAAAAAATAAAAATTTATTTTGAAAAAAGGGATAAGAAAGGGGGTGAAGGTAGGGAAGAAAGTTTATCGTCTGAAGTTGTTGATCTCAATGTCAAGTCCAGGAAGCTGTAAAGAGCCTAGTCGGAAGATGAGGTGCTGTTCCTCCAGTTTGCATTGAGCTTCACTGGAACATTGCAGCAGGCCAAGGACGGACATGTGGGCAAGAGAGCAGGGTGGTGTGTTGAAATGGCAAGGGACAGGGAGGTCTGGGTAATGCTTGTGGACAGACCGAAGGTGTTCCACAAAACAGTCACCCAGTCTGCGTTTGGTCTCTCCAATGTAGAGGAAACCGCATTGGGAGCAGTGAATGCAGTAGACCAAACTGAAGGAGGTGCAAGTGAAATGCTGATTCACCTGAAAGGAGTGTTTGGACCCTTGGATGGTAAGGAGGGAGGAGGTAAAGGGGCAGGTGTTGCACCTTCTGTGATTACATGGGAAGGTGCCATGGGAAGGGGATGGGGTATTGGGGGTGATGGAGGAGTGGACCAGGGTGTACTGGAGGGAATGGTCCCTATGGAATGCTGACAGCGGGGTTTAGGTGGAAGATTTGTTTGGTGGTGGCATCATGCTGGAGCTAGCGGAAATAACGGAGGACGGTCCTTTGAATGCGGAGGCTGATGGGGTGAAAAGTGAGGACAAGGGGGACCCTATCATGGTTCTGGGAGGGAGAGGAAAGTGTAAGAGCAGAGGCCTGGGAAATGGGTTGGACACGGTTGAGGGCCCTGTCAATCACCGTGGGTGGGAAACCTTGGCTAAGGAAGAAGGAAGACATGTCAGAAGCGCCATTTTGGAAAGTGGCATCATCAGGACAGATGCGACGGAGGCGAAGGAATTGAGAGAATGGGATGGAGTCCTTACAGGGAGCAGGGTGTGAGGAGCTGTAGTCGAGTCGCTGTGGGAGTCGGTGAGCTTGTAATGAATATTGGTGGACAGTCTATCACCAGAAATGGAGACAGAGAGGTCAAGGAACGGAAGGGAAGCTTCGGAGATGGACCATGTGAAGATGATAGAGAGATGGATATTGGAAGCAAATTTGATGTATTTTTCCAGGTCCAGACGAGAGCAAGAAACAGCATCAAAACAGTCATTGATGTACCGAGAAAAGAGTTGTGGAAGAGGGCTCGAATAGGATTCAAACAAGGAATGTTCCACATACCCCATGCAGAGACAGGCATAACTGGGGCCCATGCGGGTACCCATAACCACACCTTTTATTTGGAGGAAGAGAGACAAGTTTAAGGAGAAATTGTTCAGTGAGAGAACAAGTTCAGCCAGACGGAGGAGAGTAGTGGTGGATGGAGATTGTTCAGTCCACCGCTTCTTTCTTGAACAGAAGCCAGAACAATACAAGACGGATGCGGGGCAGCTCAATCTCACTCCAGCTTCCACTTCTCCTCAAGGAGTCAGCCAGGGGTCCCCAGGCACCCATAGGAAGGAGGATCAGCAGGTGCACACCCTGGGGCCATCTACCCAAGTGACTCCGAGAGCAACAGGCGCATCCAAATCCCATCTTTCTGTCACCCAGCAAATCCTGTTCCACAGGCCGGGGAGGTTGCCACACAGAAGGACCCCGAAAGCAGGCTTCCAGGTCTTAGCCCTCCAGAGGACACCCATCAAGGTCATCACAGACAGGGCGTAGCAGTCAGCAAGCTACCTCCATATCCTCTGTGGATGTTGGGCATGCACCAAGATGTAGCAGCAGGGTTAGGAAGGGTAAGAAGATGTAGTTGCATAGCCTGGGCATGGATGTTACTCACTTGTACATAATGTTCACTTTGTTAATAAACTCCCAAGAATGTCTCCCTGCCTATGGTTCCTTGTTCTGATGAGTGGTATTCGTGTCACTCAGATGTGAAACCTTGGTCCCTGCTCAAGTTAAAGGCAGGCGTCTCAGTCTAGGGCCTCTTCCTTGTGCTTTGAGCAACTTCCCAGCACACTGATGGTGCACCTCCACTGTCACTGGTCACATCGGTCATGCCTGCACCTCTTTGGGGGTTATCATTGCTGCCAGAATGTCCTGGGCCGGTGGCACAGAGTCCCTCATTTTCTCTGTGTGCTCCCCAATATCTTTGAGGTGCGACTGGCCCCCAATCTCATCAGCATCTGTGTCCGGTGACAGTGTGGTCCTGAAGGGCTAGGCTCACGAATGATGCCATAGGATCAGGAAAAGTTAAAGTTTCCCCGCCGCATCTCCAAGATACGACCCTGTTCACAGAGCGCAAGTGAGGTGCCATCAGCCAGACAGAGTCAGACGTTCACATTAGCTATGGAAGGATCTATGGAGTATGCCCACTGCATGTTGTCATCATCCTCTTGAAATGTAGGGACTATGGACATCCACTGCGTCTCCATGACAGGACCCTTATCACAGAGGGTGTGTGCGCTGCCATCAGCCACACAGGAGTCAAACATTCACAGATGAAATGTGAGGTTCTATGGTGTCACCTCATTGTATGTCGTCATCATCCTCCACGAATATAGCAGCTGTGAGGGCCTCCCAAGCGTGCCTGCTGTGTCTGGCCAGTGCAATGGCCTCATCACTGTCATCCTCGCCTTCGAGGTCTTCCTCACCATCATCCTCATTGATGCCCTCCTCATCGGAGAAGACGTGCAGCTCCTCCATCACCTCCTCAACCAGCTCGTCTCCCTGTGGAGTACCAGGTTGTGAAGAGCGCAACAGGCAACGCCAATGCATGACCCCCTCTGTGGAATGTATTGCAGGGCTCCACCAGACCGGTCCAGGCACCAGAACCTCATTTCAGCATCCCAATAGTTGCTCCACATGGGTGCGAGTTGCAGCATGAGCCTCATCATAACTTCTCACTGCTGCATTCTGAGGTTACCATAAGATCTAACACCATAAGACGTAGGAGCAGAAGTAGGCCATTTGGCCCATCAAGTCTGCTCTACCATTCAATGAGATCATGGCTGATCTGATAATCCTCAACTCCACTTTCCTGCCTTTTCCCCATAACCCTTAATTTCATTACTGATTAAAAATCCATCTATCTCAGCCTTGAATATACTTAACAACCCAGCCTCTACAGCCCTTTGTGGTAAATAATTCCCACAGATTACTACCCTCTGGGAGAAGAAATTCCTCCTCATGTCTGTCTTAAATGGGTAACCCCTTACTCTGAAATTATGCTCTCTGGTCCTAGACTCTCCCACAAGGGGAAACAAACCTCTCAGCATCTACCCTAAGAATCTTATATGTTTCAATTAGGTTACCTCTCATTCTTCTAAACTCCAATGAGTACAAGCCCAACCTACTCAACCTCTCCTCATAAGAAAATCCCTCCATACCCAGGGTCAACCAAGTGAACCTTCTCTGGACTCCCTCCAATGCCAGTAAATCTTTCCTTAGATACAGGGACCAAAACTGTTCACAGTATTCTAAGTGTGGTCAAACTAGTGTCTTGTATAGTTTTAGCAAGACTTCCCTATTTTTATATTCCATTCCCTTTGAAATAAAGGCCAACATTCTATTTGCCTTCCCTATTACCTGTTAAACTTGTATGCTAGCTTTTTGTGATTCATGCACGAGGACTCCCAAATTCCTTTGTGCTGCAGCTTTCTGCAGTCTTTCTCCATTTTAATAATATCCAGCTCCTCTATTCTTCCTGCCAAAGTGCTTAACCTCACATTTTCTCACATTATATTCCATCTGGCAAGTTTTTGCCCACTCACTTAACCTGTCTATATCCTTCTGTAGACTCTTTGTGTCATCCTCACCTCTTGCCTTCCCACCTATTTTTGTGTCATCCACAAACTTGGCGATAGTACATTCACTTCCCTCATCCAAGTCATTAATATAAGTTGTAAATAATTGTGGCCCCAGCACTGATCCCTGTGGCACTCTACTAGTTACAGGTTGCCATCCTGAAAATGCCCCCTTATCCCAATTCTCTGTCTTCTATTAGTTAGCCAATCCTCTATCCATGCTAATATACTACCCCTAACACCACGGGCTCTTATCTCATTAAGTAGCCTTATGTGCGGTACCTTATTGAACGTCTTTTGGAAATCCAAATATATTATATCTACTGGTTCCCCTTTACCTATCCTGCTTGTTACCTCCTCAAAGAATTCTAATAAATTTGTCTGGCATGATTTCCCCTTCATGAAGCCATGCTGACCCTGCTTGATTATATTATGCATTTCTAAATGCTCTGCTATTACATCCTTTATAATAGACTCTAACATTTTCCCAATGACAGATGTTAAGCTAGCAGACCTGTTTTTTGTCTCCCTCCCTTTTTGAGTAAGGGTGTTACATTGGCAGTTTTTCAATCCTCTGGGACTTTGCAGAATCTAAGGATTCTTGGAAGATTGCTATCAGTGCATCCACTGTCTCTGTAGCTATTTCCTTTAATATCCTAGGATGCAACCCATCAGGTCCAGGGGACTTGTCGGCCTTTAGCCTCATTAGTTTCTCTAGTACTTTTTCTCTAGTGATAGTTATTATATTTATTTCCTCCCCCCACTTTTGCCCGTTGATTATTTAGGGAGGAATTTTACAGCCCCATTGCGTGAGCCATTCTAAACTCCATTGACTTCAGCAGGAACCTAAAACCCCGTTGTCATAAAATTATGCCCTTAGTATTTTTGGAATGCTATTAGTGTCTTCTACTGTGAAGACTGACGCAAAATATTTATTCAACTCCTCTGCCATTTCCTGGTTCCCCATTATTATTTCCCAAACCTCATTCCCTAAGGGGTCTATGTTCATTTTGGCCTCTTTCTTCCTTTTTTATATATTTAGAGAAGCTCTTATGGTCCATTTTTGTATTACTTGCTAGTTTACCCTCAAAGTTTATTTTCTCCCTCTTTATTATTTTTTGGTCATCTTTTGTTGGCTTTTAAACTTTCCCAGTCCTGTGGCTTACCACTCATCTTTGCCACATGGTATGTTTTTTCTTTCAATTCGATACCGTCTTTAACTTCCTTGGTTAAACATGGTTGGTTTATCCCCTTCCTAGAATCCTTCTTCCTCACTGGGATATATCTTTGTTGTGAGCCATGAATTATTTTCTTAAATGTCTGCCATTGGTCGTCAACCATCTTTTCTGCTAAACCCCTTTCCCAGTCCACTCCAGTCAACTCTGCCCTCATTCCTTTGTAATCACCCTTATATAAGCTTAGCACAGTTGTTTCTGACCCAAGTTTCTCACTTTCAAACTGAATTCTAAACTCTATCATGCTATGGTCACTGTTTCCTAGGGGGTCTTTTACTCTGAGATCATTTATTAAACCTGCCTCATTACATATCACCAGATCCAAAATAGCCTGATCCCTGGTTGGATCCACAACATATTATTCTGGGAAGCTGCCCTGAATACACTCTATGAATCCTCTGCCAATTTGATTTTCCCAATCTCCTTTTGCTTTGTTAGCCTACATAGCCCCTTTCCAGAACTCTCCCCCCACCCACCCCCAGCATTTAGTTTAAAACCTCTCTACAGCCCTAGTTATTTGATTCAGCAGGATACTGGTCCCAGCACGGTTCAAGTGAAGATCGTCCCACCGGAACAGCTCCCTTCTACCTCAGTACTGGTGCCAGTGCCCCATGAACTGAAACCCATTCCTCCCACACCAATCTCTGAGCCACTCATTTAACTCCTTGACTTTATTTACCCTATGCCAGCTTGCCCATGGCTCGGGTAGTAATCCCGAGATTATTACCTTAGAGGTTCTGCTTTTTGATTTAGCTCCTAACTTCAAATTCTTTCTGCAGAACCTCCGTTCTAGTCCTATCAACATTGTTGATACCAACATGGGCGATGACAACTGGATCCCTCCCCTCCTACTCCAAGTTCCTCTCCAGCCCTGAGGAGATGTCCTTAACCCTGGCACCGGGCTGGCAACCCAGCCTTTGGGACTCACGCTCATGGCTGCAGAGAACAGTATCTATCACCCTAATTATACTGTCCCCTACCACTACTACATTCCTATTTCCTCCCCCCACTTGATTGGCTCCCTGTACCACAGTGCCCTGGTCAGTTCGCTCATCCTCCCTCCAGTCCCTGCTCTCATGCACACAGCTTGCAAGAGCCTCGTAGCTGTTGGACAATTGCAGGGGTCGAGTCTCCTTGAGCGCTACCCCCTGGGTCACCATACCTGTCTCGTCTGCAGTCACACCCTCCTGTCCCTGATCACAGAACAAATTTGAATTACTTAATCTAAGGGGTGTGACCGCCACCTGGAGCGAAGTGTCCAGGTAACTTTCCCCCTCCCTGATGTGGCGCAATGTCTGCAGCTCGGACTCCAGCTCCTCAACTCGAATCCAAAGTTCCTTGAGCTGCAAACATTTACTACAGATGTGTTCGTTCTCTCTCACCTTGGTATCCAGCAGATCCCACATGCTGTAACAGCAACACATCACCTGACCTGCCATCACTATCGTGTTTTACTTAATTTATTATTAGTATCCCTGCTGTTTACACTTGAAGAATCCTCCTCTCTTTACATTTTATTGTAATTATTTTTTACACACAGTATCGATCTTATACTTAACATGCTACCTTTAAAAAGAGAGAACAAAAGACGAGAGACCTAACACAAACTGAAGACCTTGTTTTTACTTTAAAGATTATAAATACTCACCAATCCTACTCACCAATCAGCTGCTTTCCCTGCACTCGTGTCACATTGTGGTTCGTGACGTCACTCTGCTGCTGGTCTCACTGCAGGTAGGCATCTCAATCAGTGCCTTTTATCCTCTCCCACTCACCCCAAAATATACTATTTTGAGCCTTAGAAATAGAATAAACCTTATTCACTTACTGGATACTCACCAATTAACCAACTTCTTCTCCTGTAGCAGAGCAAGAATCAATTCCTGGAGGCTGGTAAAGTTTAGGTAAAAGCAACCAAACACCTCTTTCCCTTCCTCCCCTTAACTCCCTGAAGCGCTCAACTCAGGCACCCTATTGTAAGTCGCAGTCAACGCATAGGCATCATCAGCCACATCCTCTGCGGGTAGCGCTTGTTCCCAAGGAGCCAGCCCTGAAGCCTCTCTGGTCCCTGGAAGACTCAGGGACCTGAGACCTACTGGAAATGTAGGAGCCGTGGACACTCACTGGTAACTGTGTGCAGACCTGTAGGATACATTTGTGGTGGTCGCACACCAGCTGACCATTCAGCAAATAGAAACTCTTGTGGTTGACGCAGTTGACTGCTTGTTGCCATGGAAATCTGAGCACCATGTAAGTGAGGTCGATGGCACCCTGCACCTGAGAAACCTGAGATCTGGGCAGATCCCAGCGCTCTTGCTTCCTGGCTTTCCTGAGCCCGGACGAAATGCACAAAGTTGTGTGCCTTTGCGAAGATGGCATCCGTGACTTATTGGATGCATTTGTGGGTAGAGGCTAGTCTTCATCTACCTCTTCTGCAGCAGAACTGGTGTATAATCATACCATCCAGTGAGCTGGCTCCTTTCTCCCCACCATGACTGATGCACTCTTGTGCCTAAAGTGTACTGAAATTTGCATTACACATTTTGCCCACTTAAGGCCACCATACACACATATACCAGCAGAGGGAGTCTGGAGATGAGATGAAAGGAACCCATTGTTTTAACAGCACGTGCATTTCTGATTCTGAATGCTTCTCACTGAATATCTTACTGTTTCTTCCCAATTGCTTCACAGTGCTCAGTGTCTCATAAAATACACACAGTGCCAATCTCTGAGCTGTTGGTTGTGCATGTAAGATCTAGTAATGTCACTGTGTCTTCATCATCACCATCTTCTTCATGTTCCTCCGCTACCTGGCCTGGTTGTACCTTATGGGTCTCAGAAAAGGAAAAGGTCACAAGGATAAGGTTGCAGTGTGAGGCAGTGGTGGGGGCAGGGAATCAAGAGGCGCATTCCAACACCATCTACAGATTGTAAATCAGAAGGGATTATGGGATGAGGAGGAAGAGAGACATGAGAAGGAGGAGCTTCGAACATACTCGCAGCATCAGTCTCTGAGTTGCTGGCTGTGGGTGTTAAGGTCGAATCACTGTCTCTCCATCTTCACTGTCTTCTTCCTCTTTCTCCTCTAACTGGAAAAGTTCCAGTTTTTGGGGATCTGAAATGATATTGGAACAAGAGATGGGTTGTGGTGAGAGAAGGAGAGAAAGTAAGAAGTGCATGTTTGCACCATCTGCAGCTCATGAATTGGAAGTGAATGTGAGATGAGAGAAGAACATGGATGAGAGAAGGAGGATTAGGTTTGCAAATGCCCTCATTATCAAACCCTCCAACCTTGTAGTGGCCATAGCCACAGTGATGCCGCTTCCCATGATCATTAACACCATATTCTCCATGGGGGTTACAATGTGCAGGCACATGCTTCTCCTCCTCCAGACCTTTCCTGCTGGCTGCATGTCACTGAGTGTCCTACAATATCTTTGGATAATATGATTGTCAGCGTGTGTGCTATGAGTTATGAGGCTTGCGACAACCTTGTGAGAGTGAGGTAAGTTATGCAAATTATAGGGTTGAATACTTATCGATAGAGATTGCTAATAGGTGGGTGATGGGGTGCAGTGAATAAGGCAGTGGATGAGACTAGTCATGCAGTTGGTGGGAGTTGCCATTTGGGATGGGTAGCTCGAGCCGGGACACAATTTTCACTCTGGAGAGGAGGGTGGGGCTGGTGCAGATGGTGTCACACCCGTTGACCTCAGAGGCAGATTGGATTCATCCACAGAGGCAGACAAGTGCCAAGATGGGCTTTTTAAAAGGCCCATCTCGGTTCTCTGGGACTTTGTTCCAGTTATTTGCTTACATTTTCGGCCCTCTAGCCCTCACCCCTCACATCCCCTCACCCTTCAATCCACTTCCTATAACACTTCCATACCACATCACGCCCCCACCCATCCCCATTAGTCCCTTATAGCCCCCATGCCAATTTAATGCTAACTCATGCCCCCCCACCCACCACCCTTGGCCCCTCATAGTCCATGCTAACTTAATGCCAACTCATGACCATCCCACCCAACATCCTTTGTCCTTGCACCCTCCATGCCAACTCACCCAGTATCCACCATGGGAAGACCTCAAAACCATGTTGAAATGAAGTAATATAAAGGCCTAAATATCTAATTCAGCCATTGCTATAATTAATAAGACACTCCCATTCATGGAAGCTCATTCATAACTTTTAATTCTGCTCAAGTGGTTAATTTCTTATTTAAACAAATAAGCTTCTATTCATAACCTCACATAAAAGACAGCTAATCCTTTAATAATTGTTTTGAGCTGTCAATCAAACTGTGAGCTTAGAATGCCCCTGCTGAGATAATTGTAGCTTGTGGAAATCAGCCAAGCATTCATAAAGAGACCTTGGGGAAATGTCAGAAAACAGCTATTATAATTGCTGGACAGAGATTTTTTTTAACTCTCACTGACACCAGCAGCCTTTTTTCCTCATTTTCAAAGAGCTGGACTTATACATAATTTTATATCATGATAATTTTACAGATCTTATCTACCCTTCAAGAACCTTTATGGCCACTCTATAGATGCATGACTCCTACTTGTGGCTTAAGGCCTTTGCTACAGCCAAAATAGTGTCTGTTTGAACTCAGCACAGAGTTAAAATGACCCTACTGAGTTCAGGTTTCTGTCATCTATGAGTCACGCCTGCCGATTTCTACTGGCAAAAATTGTATCTATCAGGAATAGGGATAGGACTTCCGCATCCGGGTAGCACCAGCCATTTTGCAAGCCTCATGGAATCTCCATGACTCCTTGACAATCCGAGCCAAACTCTCTCACCTTGACAGCTTATGTCAGATCATTAAACTTCTTCCTACATTGCATACATGTTCTTGGAGCTGAACTCCTGGAATTACCTTCACCCATTACTTGTTCCCACTGCCTCCTGAACATATGTCTGGAGGGCCTTGTGCTTCCCTGCAGTTACAGCAAATCTCTCCATCTTTCTGCCTTTTCCACCAAGGCATCAAAATCGATTGAAAATCTTGGCGCTCGCTCTCTCTCATATTCAGCCATTGTCACAGCACAGATTCAGTTTTGAAAGAAAATCCCACCACCTGGTTTTTGTTCATTCATCAGATGTGGGTATCACTGGCAAGGCCAGCATTTATTGCCCATCCCTAATTGCTGTTGAGAAGGTGGTGTTGAGCCACTTTCTTGAACCGCTGCAGTCCAAGTGGTGCAGGTACACCCACCGTGCTGTTGGAAGGGATTTCCAGGGTTTTGACCCAGAGGCAGCGAAGGAACGGTGATATATTTCCAAGTCAGGATGGTGTGGGTGAACTTTCAGGTGGTTCGGTCCCCATGCATCTGCTGCCCTTATCCTCCTGTGGTAGAGGTCACAGGTTTGGACGGTGCTGTTGAGGAAGCCTGGGTGAGTTGCTGCACACCTTGCAGCCACAACATAACTCCCCTTTTAAAAGGCTCAGGCTGCCTTTAGGTAGCTGTAGTCACCCATGATATCGCGCCCCCTGCTGATCTGTGCAACCATTTAAACAGAGCGGGTAGCATCAGTTGCACGCATCCTTCATTTAAGACAGAGGCAGCACCAATTTAACCTGCTGTGGTAAAGCAAAAAATGGGCACGGGTTAATCAAGTACTGTGATCCAACATCCACCTTTGGAGTTAGCTAATTTAATGCCTGTAATATCTGCAGATAACAGCACTAAATTACATCACCATGTATAATCACCAATATCAAATATTATTTCTCAGATACCTATCCACACATACCTAAACTTTCTTGAATAATGTGTCTTTTCTCAGAATAATTTGCTTTACTCCTATGGTTTGAAACTAATAATAAATAAACATTATTAATAATTATTGTGAAGAGCAGTAGTTGCAGAGCTGATGGAGCCTTTCCGAAATGACATAAATACTATTAGTAACCACTCTCTCGTTCTGTATCCAGTTCACTCATTATCCAAAGTAGAACCTTTTCCCCTAATCCCTTGAGGTTCACTTTAATCATCTCTTGGCAAGGAATCTTATTGAATCTTTTATGAAAGTGGATATACTTTTTATAGTTGTAGCAAAGGAGTAGAAGACAGGAGAAATCGAGAAGTGGCAATTCAGTGATGTTCACTTTTTTTAAAAGATATACAGATGAGGAGTGCTGGACATGCAGCAAGCTCAGTTTATCTGGTCCGCATATATGAACACAACTATCGCTTCCACTATATCGCACCAGCTCGTCCCCAACTCCTTGCTATTGCCTCAGCAGGGATTCCTTCCCTGTGATCACCAATTGCTTGCAGCAACGGCTAAAAAAAACAGCCAGGCTGCGGCGATAGAGAGGAGCAGCTATGCAGGAGAAAGCCGACATGAAATTGGAAGGGATACTGGCAGTGACATTGCCTGTTCTCACCTGACTTTGGAGGGTCGGGGAACGAGGGGGTTGTGGGGGAGGGCACAGCAGCACCATCATGAAGTAAGAGGGGCTGAAGAAGAATGACAGCGTCTAGTTAAAGAGTAGGAGAATGTGAACTGGGGGTGGAGGAGAGTAGTGCCTGCTTTCAGTGGAAGGGACAAGGGACATGCCAACATGGGTCGGGAGATACAGGAGAAGAAGAATGCCAGCCTGAACTGAGTCGGAAGGGAAGGAAAGTGACACCATGAATCAGATGCAGGGAGAAGAGTGTCAAAGCATCCAAATGAAATTAAAATGGTAAGACACTCTTGGCCATTCTAACTAAGGTCCTCAGTGATTATGGTGGTAATGGTACAAATAGGATGAAACACTGCTTGTTGTCCATAGGCTCCATGATAAGTAACTGAGTATCCCAACAAGCAAAAGAGTTTGAACATCCATGCTTCTCATTTTGGGAAAAGAAACCAACACTGGGAAGTACACAGAGGATCACCACTGGTTAAAATAAGTCGGACCTCCAGAGCTCTGCTAACAAGACCCAGGGGACTTCTCAGCTTCATACCTGAGGACAAGCTGGCCAGGGGAAAAAAGTACCAAGCTGACTCTAGACTTACGTGGAAATCCACTAGCCACTTGGGACAGGGCAGTAAGTTTTCAACACAAGGATACTAGGGAGAGGAAGGTTGCATTTCAAGTCCCGGAGAGGAGTGATGATCACTGCAGGGTTGATAAAATGGGAAAAAAGCAAGGAAGGTGGAGTCAGAATAGAGCTAGGGACCACGGGTGACAGAATGACTGCCTCTTTAAGTCCTGCAAGAGCCTCTCCCAATATCAAGGCAGCATTGAATGTGTAATAGTAACTACCTCACTATATTCAGTTATGTCCTTAAGAAATTCCACTGAGTTTGTTAGATGTGACCTATTATTCATGACCCCACTTTGATTTCTATGATTTATTGCCTTTCGATTTTGCTACTTCCTCCTGAATTTCTTCCTTTCTAATAAACTCCCCCTGTATAAATGTCAAGCTACCTAGTCTGAATTTCCCAGAATGATACTTCTGCCTCTTTCTGAAAGTCTCAGTAACGTTATGAATGGTTCTCTTTCAAATGCGACCTCTTGTGTGTGGCACTGGGCTCAAATCAAATTGAAGAGAAGTTATTTTGTTTTGATATACAATATCATAGTATCTTTATTCCTGGCCAGCTCACTCTTTCAGCAGTCATGTTCTAACTTTCTAATTCTTCCATCTCTCAACCATAGGTGACCAAATCAATGATCAAGCATTTTTACCTCCACACTAAGCTCCCTCTGCTGGATATATACATAACTACATAATTAATTCATAAACAATGCATGACTCCTGTGCTAAGAAACATTGCAAAAATCTCCACTAGAACAATCCCAGCTTCTTTAGGTAATTTAGTTGAATGACCAAATGGAAATTCTCCAAGATCAAATGAGGCTTAAATCTTCACTCACTCTCAATGTGCATGAGATTGTTTGCCAATGTTTTCATAATAGTCTTGGATACATTATTTTCCAACTCAATTTTTTTGGACTGGGAACACTACAGAAAGCTTTAATGGTTAACACTGATGGAAAATCGTTAAAAACTTATTATGAGCTGCCCCAGTGGTGCACTGTTTAAAACAGTAACTGACTGAGTCATTTATACCAGGAAGGTTCTGGGTGTGGTTTCCAGAGTGTTTTGAATTAAATAGTCATTTTTCAATATCGAAGGAGATGGTTAGAATATCCTCTCCTTTTCTCCAGTCCTTTGGATAAATAGGAGTTGGTACTAAATGTCCACAGATTGAACAATAGATCCTGGACTCACCAGTTTGGGGATCTTGATTATTGAGTCCAGACTTCCCCAGGTGACACTTACATTCAGTATCAACAGTTTCACGGGACTCAATAGGTGTCTTCATGGATGATTTTTCACCAAGCTCTCTTCTGTTGAGCAAGTTCTTCCCAGTTAGGGACATCTTTCTTGTACTGTTTTGGTGTCACTTTTGAACAGTCTTTATATCACTTTTGCTGTCCATCACAAAATTGTTTCCCCATAAAAGATATTCTTTGGGATTCTTTCATCAGACATTCGCACCACATGACCTGACCATCATAGTCCTGCCCTCATAATCAGAGCATCAATCCATGTCAAGAATGGCGTGCAGATAATAGGACCATTACAGTCGGCCACAACACCCAGGGTTAGGGAGGGGAAATACACACTGGGTTCCCTAAACACTACCCAGTAACCCGCACTGTCTGTGCTTGTGTGGATGATGGGTGTGGGCATGATTGGGTTTGGCCTCTGTCGTTTAAATGGGTTGCCAACACTCAATGTGTGGATGAACACAAGGAGACTGAGCATGAGGCTGAGGGTGCCCAGCACCTGTGGAACTGTACCCAAGTGAGGAGTCAATGCTTAATAGGAGGATAGAAAAATGTTGTAGGAGCAGAGAAGGATAAACATGAAACATTAATGGATGGTGCAGTGATGCAGCATTCATATCCAAGCAAACAACACAACACTTTGGTAGGGCGTGAGTTCAAGTTCGCAATTCTACACTCCAAGTTCCTACTCTGAGTTGCGCTGTACGAGGAGCCACTAAACCAATGTCAGATCCTCCCCCACAAAGAGGATCAACCGGCAAACTCTTACACACCACTTAGTGGGAACTCCAAGTACGACTGGAAGAGGCATAGGACATAGATAACACATACCATAACAAAAGCCCTTCAGAATCTTACCCATTCTTCATACTTGAGTCTAGGCCCAAAAAAAATCCAATGATTTTGTTTCAAAATACCCTGGGCTGTACTTCCATTTGCAAGGTACTTTCCATGTACAACCAGTAAAAAGATTTGATCCTGTACTTTTTTCAATGACACTATGAAATATCCTCTAAACCAAATGCAGCAGCCCAATACTTCCCCTAAATTGGGCATTCATCTTGCACAGTGTGACCCTTGTGTTGCAGATACAGAGGAAATCAACAAGAATTTCCAAAGGAAGTAGTGCAGCCACACAAATACTGATGAAGGTTCTTTGTGTGTTGAGCAATATAAGTTGAAAGTAACAGTTACAGGAAGGAAGAGGAGGAGGAGAAAGCGAAGTAAAAGGAGCAGAAAAAGAAGAGAAAGCAAGTCCGAGGCAATTGGAGACACACAAATGTGTGAGATCTACCAAATGTTTAAAAGCTGAGGCACGTTTCTATCATCAGCAACTTTGCAACATGTCCTCCAGAGCTTTGGGAATGTGAAGCTAAGGAATGAATATTCATGAAAGTGTCCAGAAAAGACCTTTCTCATGAATACGCATTGCTTATGTTCACAATATCAAGGATCTGGAGACCTTGTTCTCTTATGCTGGGTTTACTTATTGGCATGATCTCTTCTTTACTCAAGAGAAGCATAAGATTGATTCGTGAAAACTAAACTTCCAATACTGATTAAGTACCTTGTTAGTCCGTTAGCAAGGGTGCTCTGATTGACTTAGACCTAGTTCATCTTGGATTGTCCACTTCTTCTACATCCAGTAGGAGCCCACTGCATGACCTGGTGGGCAGGCCATGATGACGGAAGTCAGGTGACATAGCCAAGCCAGCTGAGCTGATTTTTTTTAAACAGATGGATGAAACTGGAGGTTGTTCTGAGCCTTTTCTTACCTTAATGGTAGGTATAAAAATCCCTCCAGCGTATGCTTAGAATCCCTTCAAAGATATCTAGTATCACAGGCATCCAGTTTCCTTTCCCGGCAGGTTTTGAGGTTCCAAGTTTCACAACCCTATAGCAGAGTGAAGAACACATTTTCACTGCAGAACCTAAGCTTTGTTTTCATGGAGAGCTTTTTACTGTTCCAAATCCTTTTCAGCTGGTTGAAAGCTAATGATGCTTTCCTTATTCTCGCTTTGAGCTCTTTGGCTGTAGTTCCCTGGATATTAATGGAACTTCCCAGATAAGTGGGGTTCTCTACAATGTCAACTTTGTGCTGATTGACAAATTTCTGTTGGTTGTTGGTGGTCTCCCATCATCATATATTTTTCTTTGTTTCCTTGGCGTTTATGGTGAGTTCCACTCCCTCAATCCAGCTGCTGATTTGTTTTGGTCCCATGAGCCCAATAGGTAGAGAGGTGCAAAATCATCGCTTCCTACAGATTTATGAAAGAGGCACACAAAAAAATCCAATGATTTTGTTTCAAAATAAAAGTTCCTAAACCTGAATGTGAGCTGGCTAATTGACTGACATTTTTATCATCACAGACCTTGCTGCTCCGTAAGGCTCTAATATCCACTTCAATTTCTTTAACCATATTTTCCTTTCTTAATTTTTCCATTGTGTTATTTCCTATAATCCTCCTTCTTACATCCTTAGGTAATTTGAAACAGTTGGGAATCATTTTCTTTTCAGTTCCTGCTAACCTTAGCATCAATATTTAACTGTTTCGGTATGGGATGACTGATGAATGTGGCTTAGGGAGAGCCACCCTCAAAATGTAAGATTATCATTGAATGTTACTGGAAGTTGTTGAAGCTTTTTGCCTTGCACTCATCGGGACAAGTGCAAGAATGCCAAATTTCAAATGATCATAACAAGTTATTTTTGGAGAAAAGGGTGCCAATTGGCTAGCAATTGAGCACCCTTTTCTCCTGTAGTGTAAATTGTAATGATCATTTGAAATTTGGCATTCTTGCATTTGTCCTGATGAGTTCAAGACAAAAAGCTTCAACAACATATCTCTCTTTTCAGCAGTTTTCAGGCTCTGTACTACCAAGTGACTGATTATTGTTGAAATAAAACTACCTGTCAGGAAAACAGAGAATGTGACCCTGATTCCAGTCATCCAACTTTCTGATTAAGGTGATTCATAGGTCAGCACATTACCAATATTAAGCAAAGGTAGGGCGAATCAAGAAGTAGTGCTTAGGAAGCACTAAGGCCAAGATTTTCCATGCCCGCTGGCATCGGGCATGTTCGGTAGCATGAGCCGACAATATTGCACAATCGGTTTCAGGACGACGTGAAACCACTATATGATTGTCTGCTCAGCCCGCCAACGGACGTCAGGAACCTCATTGTAATACATCTGCATATCATTATTAGGCCAGCCCCCCGGAATCGTACCCCCCCTTGCTGGATCGTCCATCCACGTCAGCGGGAAAGCACGTCGATGTGTTTCACAACAGCTTATAAAAGGCATGCCCTTGGCGGGCTGTACTTTGAAGGGAACCTGGAGGTGAGTGCACAGTAACATTGTGCAGTGCTCACCCGGATCACCTGCTGGACTTCAAGCTTGTGGCGCATCGGCGGGTGTGGGTGGGGGGGGCAAGGGCTGCCTTGCAGTTGAACATAGTGCACAAGTATTCGGGGTGGGGGGGTAGGGAGGGCGAGGGAAGTGGCCAAGCATTAGGGGCCCCTTGTATAAAGCGACCATTCCTCTGCAACTGAGACAGATCAAGCGCAGCCATTGATATGATTGGAGTCAGGCTTCTAGCTTATCTGCCCACTCAAGCAATGCAGAGGCGCCAAAGTGCCACCAACTGCTCCAGAGCTTTTCATCCCCCCCCACCTCCCCCGGCCCCACCCCGGCACAGACTGCGAAGTCAGGGGCATTTTAGTGGACTGCAGAAAAGTTGTACAACTGCACACATTATACAATCTCCTTGCTAAAGCGGCCATGGAGCAGTCACTGCTGGAAACGCTCACAGCCCCTTGGCAATGTCAACATCCTGGTTTGGGCCAGTCTTCCCCATGGTTCAAGCTAATAGTGCAGCCTTGCAGCGTGGGTTAGGAGAATGCCTGTGCCTGAGCTGAGAGCACAGCATGCAGTCCAGTGGGCAAAGCTGCCGTAAATCAGTCAGGTGGAGTGGGGCGGAGGTGGGTGGGGTTTCAGGCAGCCATGCAGCGCACTAAACTCTGGCCACCCAAGTGGTTGTCAGCATTGTCCAGGCAGCGTTAAGGGACCTTCACAATTAACCAAGGCCAGAATTTTTCCATCGGCGAGTTGGGGGCGGGGCCGCTCGCCAACGCATGTTCCCCCCGACGTCATCCGGCCCCATTTAAATATTCAGGAAGGCGGGGGGACAGCGAAATCAGCTGTCCGCCCGCCGACCTGTCAATGGCCAATTGACGCCATTGACAGGATAATTAAGCCAATTATAGGCCCTGCCCGTCCAACCTTAAGGCTGGCGGGCAGGCCGGGAGCCCCAGCGGGCTTCTGAGAAAACATGAAACCTCATCCAGCAGCGGGATGAGGTTTCATGTCGGTTTTAAAAAGTTTCAGTCATATTTATTTCCATGTCCCATCTCGTGTGACACTGTCAAATGAGGGGGACATGTTAATAATTTTTTTATTATTCTATTTTTGACGTTAAAAACACAGTCAGTGATCTCCCTGATACAGCGCTTAGTCTCAGGGAGCCGTGTGCTCTTTTGCGTGCATGTGCGAAAGAGCGCACACTGACAGTAGGGGAATCCGCCCCCCCTCCCCCCCCTCCACCCCCGCACAGGAAGTGCATAGCGCTTCCCATCGGGCGGCCCACCCACTCAAAATGGCGGCGGGGCCCGTTTCGGTGGCGGCGATCGGCTGCCCGCCCGCTGCCGAGCCATGGGGCCTGCCCGCCCATCAAGGGCAAAATTCTGCCCCAAAACAGGTTCTTAGTACACCCAGGCTAACTACGAGTCTCTCTCTCTCTTTCATCCTGCAGGGGGAGTACATCAGGAGCATGGAGCCTGGTGAATTAGCTGTATGCCTGATGGCCTATAGAGAGCGAGGACAATGGAGGAGAGAGTAACTCAGGCTCCTGGCTGCGCAGAGGGAGGAGCAGCTTCCTCTGGAAGAAGAGTGGCTGAGGCTCCCTCACACACTGCCAAAGACCCACAGTGGGCCCTCGCTGGTCGGAGCCTAGCGACACCCAGGGTCTAAAGACCGCCTTTCATTCCTGCAGATGACCAAGAGCCAGTGTTGCCAAAGACTGCGCATGTCTAGGGAACTGATCGCTCACACCTGCCATTTACTGCAGGATTTGGTGCCATGGGGACATGGAAGGCATCCACTGCCAGTGGCTGTGAATGTGACTGTGGCACTCAATTTCTATGCCAGGGGCGCATTTCAGTGCTCCACAGGTGACCTCTGTGGGATATCATGAGCCTCCACCCACAAATGCATCCATGAGGTCATGGATGCCATCTTTGCAAGGGCACACAATCGTGTGCATTCTGTCCAGGACCAGGACACCCAGGATGCAAGAGCAATTGGATTCGCCCAGATCTCAGGTTTCCCACAGGTTCAGGGTGCGATCGACTGCACTCATGCGTCGCTCAGGTCTCCGTCGCAACACAGCGTGAACTATATCAACCACAAGGGGTTCCACTCACTGAATGTGCAGCTGGTGTGCAACCCCCAAAAACGCATCCTGGTTTCCAGGGAGTGTGCATGACTCCTACATCCTCAGTCAGTCACAGATCCCTGGAGTCTTCCAGGGTCCACAGAAGCTGCATGGATGGCTCCTCGGGGACAAGGGCTGCCCTCAGAGGCCGTGGTTGATGACACCTGTGCAGCGGCCTCAGGCTGCAGCAGAGCGACGGTATAATGAGGCTCATGCTGCAACTCACAACTTGGTGGAGCAGACCATCGGGATGCTGAAATTAAGATTCCGATACCTGGACCGGTCTGATGAAGCCCTTCAATACCATCCACAGAGGGTGTCACGCATCATCATCATCTGCTGCGCCCTTTACAAACTGGCCCTGCAACAGGGAGATGAGCTGGCTGAGGAGGAGATGGAGGAGCTGGAGGTCTCTTCCAATGAGGAGGACACCAACAGGGATCAGGGTGAGGAGGTCCTCAGAGGCGACGATGATGGGAGGGAGGCCCTCGCACTGGCTAGACGAGGCAGGCGCGATCAGGATGCCCTCATAGCTGCTAGATTTATGGAGGATGATGACGACATGCAGTGAGGATGGAACCCAGACATGCACTAAGGGGACAGGGTACCTCACTTTACCACAACATTTTACCTTATAAGTTGCTTGACCCTCCCACTTGCGGCTCCTTTCGCTTCCACGTTCACTTCCTCCCTCTTGCTGCCACCTCCTGAGCTCCCACTCACAGTGAAGTTTCAGGAGAGGAAGTGGTGAGCGGGAGAGATGGGCAGGGAAGCAGCGAGTGGGAGAGAGTCGGTGAGAGAGAGAGAAAGTTGACGAGAGCAAGGATTGACCCTGTGGAGAGAGAGTGGGCCTATGAGAGGCAAGTGGAAAGAATGAGCATATTTCTTTAAATTTATTGTATTTGAAAGGTTGTTTCATTTACGAATATGAATTTAGGAACGCACAGCATTTCACAGGGAGTGGCAAGCGGGAGTGTCAGCAAGTGGGAAAGAGTTTCAGGGAGTAGGAGAGTGTCTCAGGGATTGGGAGAGAATCTTGGGGAGTGGGAGAAAGTCTCAGAGAGTGGGAGAGAGACTCCAGGGGTGGGCGAGCATCTTTGGGAGTATAAGAGAGGCTTGGGGAGTGGAAGAGAGACTCTGGGAGTGCGAGGGAGTCACGGAGAGCAGGAGAAAGTCTCTGGGAGTGGCAGAGAGTCTGGGAGAGCAGGAGAGAGTCTTGGGCAGTGTGAGAGAGTCTCGCAGAATGGGAGAGCATCTCTGGGAGTATGAGAGATTCTCAGGAAGTGGAAGAAATTCCCGAAGATCAGGAGTCTCAGGGAGCAGAAGAGAGTCTCTGGGAGTGGGAAAGATTCTCGTGGAGTGGGAAAGAGTCTCGCAGAGCGGGAGAAAGTTTCGGGGAGTGGGAGATAGTCTCGGGGAGTGGGAGAGAGTCTCGGGGAGTAGGAGAGAGTTTCAGAGAGTGGGAGAAAGCTTCGGGGAGTGGGAGAGAGTCTCGGGGAGTGGGAGAGAGTCTCGGGGAGTAGGAGAGAGTTTCAGAGAGTGGGAGAGAGTCTCGGGGAGTGGGAGAGAGTCTCGGAGACCGGGAGAGATACTAGGGGAGTGTGAGAGAGTCCCTGGCAGTGGGAGAGAGTCTTTGGGAGTGGGAGAGAGTCTCGAGGAGCAGGAGATAGTTTCAGGGAATAGGAGAGAGTTTCAGAGAGCGAAAGAGAGTCTCGGGGAGCGGGAGAGTCTCGGGGAGTGGGAGAGAGTCTCTGGGGGTGGGATAGATTCTCGGGGAATGGGAAAGAGCCTCGCAGAGCGGGAGAGAGTCTTGGGGAGTGAGAGAGAGTCCTGGCAGTGGGAGAGAGTCTCTGGTAGCGGGTGAGAGTCTCGAGGAGTGGGAAAGAGTCTTGGGGAGTAGGAAAGAGTCTTGGGGAGTAGGAGAGAGTTTCAGGGAGTAGGAGAGAGTTTCAGAGAGCGGGAGAGAGTCTCGGGGAGCGGGAAAGAATCTTGGAGAGCAGGAGAGAGTCTTGGGGAGTAGAAGAGAGTCTCTGGCAGTGGGAAAGAGTCTCTGGTAGCGGGAAAGTATCTCGAGGAGTGGGAGAGAGTCTCGAGGAGTAGGAGAGAGTTTCAGAGAGTGGGAGAGAGTCTCAGGGAGCGGGAGAGAGTCTCGGGGAGCAGGAGAGATTCTTAGGGAGTGGAATAAAGGCCTGGAGAGTGGGAGAGAGTCTCACGGAGCAGGAGAGAGTCTCTGGGAGTGGGAGGGAGTCTTGGGGAGCAGGAGAGAGTCTCAGGCAATGTGAGAGAGTCTCACAGAGTGGGAGAGAATCTCAGAGAGTGGTAGACAGTCTTGGGCAGCGTGAGACAGTCTTGCAGAGCAAGAGAGAGTCACAGCGAGTGGGAGAGAGTCTCAGGGAGCAGAAGAGAGCCTCGGGGAGTGGGAGAGAATCTCGAAGAGTGGGAGAGAGTCCCACAGAGCAGGAGAGAGTCTTGGGGAGTGAGAGAGAGTCTCTGGCAGTGGGAGAGAGTCTCTGGGAGCAGGGGAGAGTCTCAGGGACTGGGAGAGAGTCTCAGAGAGTGAGAGAGAATCTCAGGGAGTAGGAGAGAGTCTCGGGCAGCGGGAGAGAGTCTCAGGGAGTAGGAAAGAATCTCAGAGAGTGGAAGAGAGTCTATGGGAGCAGGAGAGAATCTTGGGGAGTTGGAGAGGGCCTAGGAGAGTGGGAGAGAGTCTCGGAGAGCGGGAGAGAGTCTCAGGAAGCGGGAGAGAGTCTCAGGAAGCGGGAGTTTCAGAGAGCGGGAGAAAGTCTCGGGGAGTGGTAGAGAGTCTCGGAGAGTGGAAAGTGGAAGAGAGCCTCGAGAAGCGGCAGAGAGTCTTGTGGAGTCGGAGAGAGTGTAAAGGTGCAGGAGAGTGTCTTTGAGAATGGGAGAGAGTCCTGGTGAGCGGGAAAGTGTCTCGGGGAACGGGGGAGAGTCTCCAGGATTGGGAGAGAGTCTTGGGTAGTGGGATCGGGTCATGCACACTCCGTCATCAGTCCTGGCATGAAAAGACATTGAAGTGAAAGTCCCGGTGCTAAGTGCACCCACCAGCGTTATTATATCAGTGACGCTAAAATGAAATGACACTGAATGAGGCAACTTAAATCAGGGGATAACGGTCCCGTTAACCATTTCAAATGCCGTAAGCTGACTACTATCTCATCAGCCTAGGCTACCAAGTTATTGTAAAGCATAAATCATGTCCTTGTTTCCTTCTAACTTAGAATACACGTAGCTGTTGTCAAAAGTGACCTTGTTTTTATTCAAATTTCCTTTTGCTTCTGATCCCCCCCCCTTTGCATCAAACAAATCCATTAGGAGAAGTGAAGAGTAAATGGAAAAGAGTTGAGAAACAATTGGTCCTATTTCGAGGGGGAAAAATACCTAAGGTGCAGCTGAAGACTGCCAAAGTCTTAAAAGATGTGTGTTTATATATTCCCAACAATACCAACAATCCATACATCTGCATGAACGGGTCAGTAAAATCTGTGTAATGTGATCCCCCATATGTTACTTTCATGTGCACCTCTGTAGAGCTGACCTTATTTAGCAATTACCATAAACCATTTCAAATTTGCTTTGACATTGGTGCTTTAAAGCTGAGATCTCCATGGAGCCCGTGTTTTGGTCAGCAACATCTGTTTTCCCTGTCCTGATAAATGACTACATTCTTTAAGCTTTTAACAGCACTGGTGAACTGAAAATCAGGCCCGACAAATTACTCTTTGTGACGCTGGCATATGAATACAATTATTTTCTGAGCGATAGTCAAGGGATGGAATTTTCCACTCGGGGACTGAGTTCCTGCGGTGGGTGGGAACAGAGAGAGTTTCCCGCCCTGGAGGCCGGGGGGAATTCGCACCGTTTTGCACAACACTAGCCTAATTAATTATGCAGCTGGGGGTTTCTTGACATTTTGCATGGCAGGGCGGTCTGGATTACCAGCACCCCCGCCATCATATTCAGGCACGGTATTTAAAAGGTTCACGGACATCAAACGATCCTTGTGTCCATGACATCTTTGTCCACCTCTCCTGAGCTCCCACCTATCCCTGACCTTCTATTTTGCTCCACCTGCTCCACACCCTCTTAAACAGTATAAAATCCATCACTTTTATACTTCTCTTTAGCTCTGAAGAAGAGTCATTGGGACTCAAAACGTTAACTCTGTTTTTCTCTCTTCACAGACGCTGCCAGGCCTGCTGAGTATTTACAGCGTTTTCTGTTTTTATTTCAGATTTCCAGCGTCTGCAGTATTTCACTTTCATCAAATGATCCACCATTGAAGACAGATGATCCACAACCTGAAAGCTCCTGAAAAGAGAAGTTGGCCCTCCTGGAAGATCCTGAAGACAGACAATCCACCTACTGGAAGCTGCTGCAGCTCCAAGATCCACCTGTTAGATGCTCCATCCACTCACTGCTGCACGTGGGGTTTCCAGATCATTGAGGGCCTCCATCCGCAGGCTGCCCCAGGCCTTCTTCAGCTAAGTCCTGACATCTCCACACCACATCGGTCCAGACGTGTCCTCGACCAGCGTGATATCCCGCTAACGGCACGGGGTGGGGGATGATTCCGGTCGGGCCTTCACCTGCATCCCATTTACAGGATGCAAAATGGTTTCACGCCGGCCTTTGGCAGGAATGGTGACCTGCCACGATGGGCAGGAGCGCACGTTCCTGCCGTCATTTTACACTGGCGGTAAACCGATTTTCCAGCTCCTGCCGCATTGCTCCCCACCACCTTTCTGGCCCACCCTTAAACATGCCATGGCAGGGGCAGTGATTGGAAAATCATGCCCAAGGAGTGCAAAATAAATGGGTATGAGAAAAGCAGGTGAAAGCAAGACATCAAGGATTCATTCTCTACTATTGCAGTCATTTATCATGTTAAAAACTAGGCTGGTAATTATGGTAATTCATTTTGAAAGCATTAGCAGTGATTCTAAGCTATATGAAATCAACTGTTGATCTAGCTAATACCTTTTACAATGTTTCCAAACTCTGCCTTATCTTGTTGGTTCCTCAATCCCCTCCAGCATCATGCCCTCTCACCTCCTCCCTAAGGGGCTCATCCATACAACTAATACATTACTTTGAAGTGAACATAGATTTCTCACTTAACAACAATGACTGAACTTCATATGTAATTCATTTACTGCAAAGCACTTTGGGATATGCCCTGAGGACATGAAAGGTGCTATACAAATACAAGTTCTTCCTCATTTCTTCTCCTTCTTTATGTTGGGATTTGGTTTCATGGGCACTGCCCACCCTCTGATAACTGGCCCAAGAAGCCAGACTCCATCAGTCAGCCCAGAGAGTGAGCCTCTTCTCTCTGGGATTCCCTTCCTGAACCCACCTGCTTACAACACCTCTTCCCACTTTGACAAACTATTCCAAAATGTCACATTTGGAGTGTCCTGCCTGATGTCTGACACCCTCCTGCCCCATTGCTCCAACTGTGAAGTGCATTGGTACTACAGAAGTGGAAATTAAGTTGTTTTTCTTGTGTTTGTCAGCAAGCTAGTAGACAGTGGACAATATCATAGCCAAACCCAGTCCTGCCCCACCAAATATTCAGCCATGCTGCTTTCCAGTAAAATGCCACTGGACACTGATGAGGAACGGGAATGTTGGCTGATTTATTTTTCCTTCCCAGCACAACAGGTGCTGAGACCATTGCTCAATTGTGTCAGAAACTGTTAACATAGCACATAGTCTTGTGATTAAATCTCGGAGTGTGTGTGTGTGTGCATGTGTGTGTGCCTGTGTGTGTGTATGTGAGTCTGTGTGTGTTAGCGTGTGTGTGTGTGCATATATGTGTGTGCGTGCGTGTGTGTGTGGTGTGTGCATTTAAGTGTGTGTAAGAGTCTGTGTGATTGTGTGTCTGTGTGTGTGTGCATGTATGTGCGTATATGTGTATGTGAATGTGTGTGTATGTGAAAGTGTGTCTATATGTAAGTGTGTGTGAGCATGTGAGTGCATATGTGTGTGTGTAAGTGAGAGAGTGTGTATATGTATGTGCGTGCATGCACGCATGTGTGTGTCTGTTAGTGTGAGCGTGTATGTGTGTGGTTGAGTGCATGTGTGAGTGTGTATGTGTGAGATTGTGTGCATGTGTCTGCGTGTGTGCGAGTGTATGTTTGTGTGAATGCATGAGTGTGTGTGTGTGCATGCGTGTGTGTATATGTGAATGTGTTTGTGTTTGCATGTGTGAGTGTCTGCGTGTGTGTGAATGTATGTTCGTGTGAATGCGTGAGTGTGTGTGTGCATGTGTGTGTGTATGTGCGTATCTCAGTTGCTCACTGCCACCACAAACTACATTGGCTAGCAGAGAAACACTAAAGTGAATGTTAAAGGAAAATACATAAAAAGATGACTGCAATGGTTTTGGGCTTGTTCCAATGGAACCAGTCAGAATCCCCTATTATGGTCCAAGCAACAGAGAACAAGCAGCCCAGGAAAGCCAGGAGGCACTGAACAGGCAAATCCAAAGTGACTTGTCACAGAAAGGGACACAGGTGAAACAGTTTGTCTGGTTCAGAACTAACAACAGTGAAGTGAATTCATTTGGATCCATTGCCACTGAGCTGACAGTGAGAAATTTAGAGGTTAAAAGCACTTAGAACATTTACTCATTTAAAATTTCAACCAGGCAACTGTAGAGATGGTGCAGTTGACCTCAGAGACTTTGAGTTCATTGGTGGCAATCCTGAATGCTACAAGTGATCACCGTATTGTTATTCAATCTGGTTTTATTGTTCAGGAATAATGTAACCAGAAATAATGTTGGTCAGTGGGTTTTTTCTGCCAAAGGTGACTGCTTATGTTTGCTATCAACATTGTTTGGCCTCCACAGTCTGAAAATAAGAATGCCTGTCAACATTTGTCTATCCAGTTCCATGTATTTTATCTTGTTTATACAATATAATTGCAACTGACAATGAACTTATCATTTGAGGACTCGCAAAAGTAAAGATGTAGTCCAAGTGGGATTTGATGCCATGGTATCTCAGGTATGATTTATAGGCAAATGGAGGGTGCATTTCAAGCACCCGGACTTCCATCCATGGAATTTTGAAGCATACAGAGCAGCAGGAGGTCCTTTGGCCTATTGAGCTTGCACTAGCTCTTTGAAAGATCTATCTAATTAACCCCACTCCCCTGACCTTAGGCACATGTTTCCTTTTCAAATATAACACCCTTTTCGACGTTACTATTGAATCTGATTTCATCGCCTTTTCACGCAGCTCATTCCAGATCGTAACAACTCGCCACATAAAAAAACATTCTACATCACCCACTACTTCTTTTGCCAAATCTGTAACTGTTGCTTGTCTACCAGAGGAATGAGTTTCTCCCAATCTTATCAAAACCCTTCATCATTTTGAATATATTTAATAACCTTATCTGGTCTAAGGTAAACAATCTCAGCTTCTCTTGTCTCTCCTTGATGGAACTCCCTCATTCCTGGTACCATTCTGGTAAATCTCCTTCATACCCTCTCTCAAGGTTTGGCATCCTTCCTAAGGTGTGGTGCCCAGAATTGGATGTGACACTCCAGCTCCGACTTGTCACGATTCGGAATGAACTCCCTAAAAGGATGATGAAATCGGCTTCGATAGTAACTTCCAAAAGGGAATTCTACTCGAAAAGGAAACATTTGCATGGGATCAGGGCCTGGGATTAATTAGATAACTCTTTCAAAGATTAACATAACATAGAATCAGAGAATGTTTACAGCACAGAAGGAGGCCATTCGGCACATCATGTCTATGCTGGCTCTCTGCAAGAACAATTCACCTAATGCACACCCCCGCCTTCTCCCCATAGCCCTGCAAATTTTTCCTCTTCAGATAATGACGCAATTCTCTTTTGAAAGCCATGTTTGAATCTTTATCGCTCTCAGGCGGTGCATTCCAGATCCTAACCACTCACTGCGTAAAAAACTTTTCCTTTGATCAACATTGTTTCTTGTGCCAATCACCTTAAATCTGTGCTCTCTGGTTCTCAATTCTTCCACCAATGGAAACAGTTCCTCCATTTACTCTGCCCAGACCCCTTGTGATTTGGGACATTCCTATCGAATCTCCTCTCAACCTTCTCTCCTCCAAGGAGAACAGCTCCAATTTCTCCAATATATCTATGTAACTGAAATATTGCTCACGTTTCTTTTAATTTGTCGAGCAACTGCTTAATCTGCATTCTCAGTCATAAACTGTGTACAGTGAAACTTCATGGAAATGGCTGTACTCTTTGATTAATCTATCTTCAGCAATTGTCATATCATCACACCTTTTGAAAGGAGTTATTAATATTGCAAATAACAATCTGAAAAACCTTATTGTGCATGCCCAGGTTTGGATTCCTAAATGTCAGAGTGTTTTGTGTACTTGTCAAATAGATACTTTCTCATCCGTTCCATGTTTATTACCATGAAAACAATTATAACCATGGACCAGATTTTTTAGTAGAAGTAATGGTGAGGCTAACAGTACTCACCATTATTAAGGTGTAAATCCCAAATACGTAATTAAACACTGAAATTCAGAAGTTGCTGTCCAAGATACCCTGTTCTCACAAAAGCTTCCAAAAAGCAGGGGATAACTGAGCAAACCAGCCCCCTATGTTAAATCTTAATTACTGCCAAAAGACCTCTCTGGCACTGAAAAATAATATTTACAAATATGGAGTCTCATTCCTTCAGTATTTAATTGTTGTTGGAGATATTTAAAAGAAAATAAACAGAATGACATTTTCTGTCTCCTTTTCTGTCTATTTTAATTCAGTCTTTCTTTCTCTCTATTTGATTTTCAGTACCTGATTTGATTTGGAGTTTAATATTCCAACTTGCACTTTCTGGTCGAGATTCTGTGCTGTTTATTAACAATTCTCCAATCTGATTAATTGCTTGCTCCGTTTACACAGGTCTCAGGTGCCCTGAAGAGAGCTATGCACCTTTCCGATGGTTGGCTAACAGGAACTTGCTGTTTAAAGCCCCATATGGTCTATGGGTAAGCGCCAATCTAACGAACAGCTGGCACTCATCACTCAGGGCAAACACCGGCCTGTTGAGACACATGGAAACAAGTACATTAAGGTACTTTCCTGACTGAGTTAGTTGCCAAATAAACAACTTTCATATGGTTGATGTCAATCAATAGGTTTTGTTTCAAAAGTACAAAGTAGAGACTTCCTGTGAATTGTTTAAATGCACCCTTCCAAGATTGAAGAACTTTTGAGATGACGTTACACTCTCAATCACACATTTTCTCTTTTCCTTCTCCTCTCTACCTTTTATCATTTCAGGTTTCTCATTCGAATTTCCTTCATAACTACAGCCTGAATGATTCCATTGTCCTCAGGATAGCCCATTTTTATTGCTTATTGCTTTACACAAGGCTCAGTCCTGCTCTTTCAGCAGCCTTTCTGCCAGAGAATTACCTTCTATTCCACAAATTATTCTTTAATGTATTAGCAATTCTGTCACTTTGCCAGACTAAGAGTTCTTAATGTCAGTCCTTAATTCAGTTACTTATTGATCTTGTTTTCCATACACACATGAAAAATTTATGGCTTTCATATGTCGCATTTCTTTCAGTATTGGAGTTCTCTTTCAAATTTATTCATTATATTCCATCCTGAACTAGACTCCCTCCTTCCTCTAGAATTGAAATTATTCTAAAATCTGGTGCTCGTTCCCTAAAAACATGCAACAAATAGATGCTTCCATCTTTTTTCTTTAAACTGTTCCCAACAGCCATGAAATGTATATTTTAAGGGTTGCTTGTCTTCTGGTATATTTGGTCAAATTGTAATTTATCCATTTTGATGCCTGCCTTTATTTTACAGCATGGTTTTCTTTTTATCCAATTAATTGGCCATGATTCATCATTTTCGTTCAGCAGTTACAAGATTCCCAATAATTCAGCATTGAATAATAATGGAAAGATAACAGATTTATTACGGCTGAAATAATTTCGCATACAGCACCATTTACGTGGGAGAAAATTGAACCTAATCTGTCCATCAGGAGCCTGACAACATCGGGGGCAGCGCTAGTTTTACGCCCCTGACTAGAGAAGGGTGCAAAAGTGAGGTTGCAACTGATCCCATGTATTTTCCACCCAGTGAGCTAGGTGAAAATTATCCACACATGTTTTAGCGTGACTGATTATTTATTTGTTTAGTGGTGTCCTCCTGGACTAAACTTCTGGACAATAATTCATTGTACAGCCTGCTGCTAACTGAGAAACACCATCTTACAAACTGACCGTCTAATCCAGTTGGTATTTAACCAGTTGCTTAATTGAACATTGAAATACATAGAATTTATCCATAGTATATTTTTAAAAATCTTTATGGCTCTGCACGCTTCCTGTTTTGCCTATTCCTATTAAATTTCCATGTTCACATTTATAATAGGAATTGCCTATGTAAACCTGCACCCTCCTGCCATTAGTAACACTATCACTCCTCAGATTTACATCACTCATTTCCTCAGTTGTGCTGCAGGGAATCTTCTAACCAAGTCTGCTACTTTGTTTCCCAAATTGCTTATCAAAATATTATATAAAATTAAAGGGTTGAATTATGACTGCAGGCTTTCGTTTTTTTTTATTCGTTCATGGGATGTGGGCCTCGCTGGCTAGGCCAGCATTCATTGCCCCATCCTTAATTGCCCTTGTTCAGAGGGTATTTAAGAGTCAACCACATTGTTGTGGGTCTGGAGCTACATGTAGGCCAGACCAGGTGAGGACAGCAGGTTTCCTTCCCTAAAGGGCGTTCAATTATCGCCCACCCTCTAGCTCCCAAGACTATACCTGGGGCCAGAATTTTAGCACCCTCCCTCCCCACCCCACAAAGGGGCCGGGCAGAGAATTTTGTGTTGCCAGCAGACATGCCAGGTGCTCGGCACAATCCTGTCCCCAGGCCATTTTCCCAGAGGTGGGGTAATGGGGGTGTGAGTGGTGTGGAAACAGCAAGGCTACAAGCAACGCAAGCAACGCGTAGCCAGTTGAGGCTGTTGGCAGGCCTATTCTGGCCTACTGTCAGAGGCCCACTGGAATTTTCCAGTCAACCCCCCAGGACCCGCAAAAGTTGGGGTACAGCCGAGCAGCAGACCAGTAGGCTGGTGTTCCAAGAAGGCTTTGAGGCCCTCCTTAACTGCCTGGTTTGAGCTGCAGCCATAGGCCACCCAGTGACTCTGCTGCTGATTCTATATTTAACAGTTTAAAACGTTGGAGAGACGATGCCTGAAAACGGAGGCACACTCTCTCTCAAGAGCCTGAAAAGGCAACCTTGCTGATTCTTCCGAGTTGGAGGGCCTCCTATTGTCCATCCAACTTCGAGACCAGAAGGAAAAAACAGTATCTGGGAAATAGGGACACTGGTCCGAACTAGTCTTGTATACCTTAAAATGGAACAACAGCAAAAACTGGGAGATAAGAGTACTGGTCCGAAATTTTTTTTCCCCACTGTCCTTAATTGGATGACAAGCCTGTCCCATGGCCGCTAATTGGCCAATTCAGGGGAAATCACAGCAGGGTGACTATTCCCCAGAGAGTGTGGGGTTGGGATACCCATTTGACTTTGACATCAGTGTCCTGAAGCGCATGAGGAAAATCTTGCCTTTATGTCGACTCTCACGTAAACCCATATTATATTGGAGGTTTTGTCTCATAGTGTGCACATACCTCCTGTAACACTGCCCCATTACACTTTCCCCATCATAGCTCACATGTGATCCTTTAAGACCATGCTGAATGTAAGCACATTCTGAGGATCATTAGGGGCTAATTCCTCTTGGCTGCAATCTGAGATGAACTAGAGAGTAATCGTCTCTGTAAAGGTTGGCAGAAAATTGTAAATCACTGCTTCTTTCCAAAGGTCATGAAAATTACTATTTCTTTGTTTTAAAAAAATAGTTTTGACTTTGAAGTGTGACTGACAGTCTGAAAATATTCGCAAAGATGTCAGCTGTATCATTACATGGCCCAACAACATATCTCAGCTCTGTTGGTCTATTTCTGATACCTCTCATTAGCAAGCCTGCCTCAAAATGAACCTTGCTGACTATAGAGATATGTAGAACCCTTTCAGACAGCAGACAGATTCTTATCTCTTCAGTTAAGGCAGGGTTTAAAGCCAATTTACAGCTACCTGCTAATCTGTAACCCATTATACTACCCAGTCCTCATTGTGACATATATGTTCAAAGCAAATATCTGAAGAGTATCCTGTTCATTCCAACAGAAGGTCTACTGCAGCAGTGATTCTGTGATCCCATGGTCCCGGCAAGAAGCTACACTGACTGGGAGCGCAGGTCAGAATTTCAGGGCTGAGTTGTTGTAGTCCCATGTCCGACACGCTCACCTTGTGAATACAGCTGCCCAATCTCTCCTTGTCCCTCTCTCTTTCTCTCTCCCTCATGCACTATGTCAGTGATCTACTGTCAAACACTGGGGCCAGAATTTTCCTGTTGGCGTGCGGGGGTGGGTAAAATGACGCGCGGCGACATCGGGCAAGCGTCCCAATGTCACCGTGCGCCATCGTGATATTTTGTTGGGCGGCGCGTGCGTTTATCTCCAATGCGTGCCTGCCAATAATTAACCGGCCACTTAAGGCCCTTGAGGCGCCAATCAGTGGCGATTTTTCGGTGCCCATGCAATCTTCGGGTCGGCGCACGGCCACAACGGGCAGGCGGGTAAGACTCATTTGTATAAACCTCATCTGCCGACAGGATAAGAGAGCTCAGTGGGGTTGCGAGTGTGCTCTGTCAAATATTGATTTTTCAAAGTTACTGATACTTGCCTGTGTGATCTGCAATACTTCAAAACACAAACCAGCTGCTTGGTCTGGACTTACAATCTTCAGGTCAGCACTCTGCAGTGAGGAATCTTTGTTGGGCCTGCAGGTTTTGGGAAGCCTTCCCTTAGCCTGGGAATGGGAGTTGAACTCTCCACTGGAGGCACCTCCTCTGAGGAGGAAGGGAGGGCTAGAAGGGGGAGGGGGCCAGGAGTGCACATTCAGCCTCCAGGGGAGCCACCTTTGGGAGGTCAAGCGCAGGCACAAGGAGTGCAGGGCCAAGAGGTAGTCCAAGGCAGAAGGGGCCGCTGAAGACGCCACTATCCTGCTGCCGGGGTTTACAGGTGCCGAAGCAGCTACCTCAATATGTCTGAGGTGCAGTGTTGAAGGAGGCTCCGACTGTCAAGGGAGACTCGAGGGAGTCAGATGATTGGGCCTGAGATCTCCGCGAACTGTCTAGGTGGACACCCCATGCCAGTGGCTCTAAAGTTCACAACTGCCCTCAACCTCTATGCCTCTGGCTCCTTCCAGGGCTCGGTGGGTGATCTTTGCGGTGTCTCCCAATCAGCTGTCCACACTTGTGTCAAGCAGGTTACAGATGCTCTGTTCAGACGTGCTTTGACTTTCATCCACTACTGTTGGGACCAGGTAAGCCAGGCACAGCGAGCCAGAGGCTTCACGGCCATTGCTGGCTTCCCCCGCATCCAGGGTGCAATAGACTGTACACATGTGGCCATCAAGGCGCCAGCAGGTGAGCCCGGTGCCTTCGTCAACAGGAAGAGCTTCCACTCCATGAATGTGCAGATAGTGTGTGATCACAGGATGCTGATCCTACAAATCTGCGCAAGGTACCCTGGCAGCTCCCATGACGCCTACATCCTCAGACACTCCCAGGTGCCGGGGCTCTTCAGTGCTCCGGTTCAGCTGGATGGTTGGCTGCTGGGTGATAAGGGCTAACCCCTCAGAAGGTAGCTCATGACGCCTCTCCGCCACCCAGGAACAGAAGCTGAGCAGCGGTACAATAGGAGCCAGGGCACCACAAGGGCTGTGGTGGAGAGAACTATTGGTCTTCTCAAGATGCACTTCCGATGTCTGGACTGCTCAGGGGGCGCACTCCAGTACCCCCCAGATCGTGTCTTGGTGATAGTGGTTTCATGCTGCGCCCTCCACAATCTTGCGCTGGAAAGGGGGGACGCTGTGGACGATGAGGACGTCGATGCAGTGGCTGCGGCTGCACACGATGAGTCCAGCAGTGAGTCCGAGGATGAGCACGCACAGGGAAATGCTGAGGGGGTAGAAGCTGACCCGGGCATACTCCAGGGAGGGAGAGACACCCGGGAGGCTTTAATCCAACAAACCTTCAGCTAGTACACCACATTTGGACCTCCAGGACAAGCCTGGGCTGCAGGCTCCATACTCAATACCTAAGTGCAAAATCTGCCTGGTTAGGAACATTAACTAAGAGCCATGTTAATAAACCTGAATGTCCCACAAAACTCTCATAACATTTTTGGAAACCATCCACCTGCAGAAGAAAAGAGGCACCCTCAGCCATGGTGACATGTCTGAATTTAATATTACAACCAAAGAAACTTAATAAAACAAAATGACAAAGGTGTTAAAAATCACACCAACTCAAAGACCTCATTGTGGCCAAACACAAAAGCACCAGTGATAAACCCGTGGTGTGCCTAAGGTGCCTTATGTTTACGTTTTCAGGCTCTACGTCTTGGTGCTGCCCCCTCGTTGGGAGTGGCATCTGAGACAGCTGCTCACTCTGCTATCCTGTTGGCCTCGATGACCTGGGCGGGTCACCCTCTGGCCCGTGGAGCGTGTGCTGGCCCCACCTGGGAGGGAGCTGCCAGTTCCACAACTGGCATCTCCCCAGGCATCGCAGCCTCACCGGATGCAACAGTCACTGGCAGAGGGGTGGAGGAGCTGCTGCCCTCAGCCGGAGCGCTCTGAGAGGTGCCCACAGAGATGCCAGGCAGCTGCTGCGCCAACGTGAGGTTGCTTCAGACCTCCCTGCTCACCGTAGATGAGTAGTTTCCCAGCTTGGTGACCAGACTATCTCCCACATTGGCAGTGACCAGCTGAGGTCAATGCCGATGTGAGGGTTTGCTGGTCCGAGCGCATCCCCAGGAAGCCCTGATTGGGAGTCTCTATGGAGACCATGTGGCTCATTGCTTCGGCGATTGTCCGCGTAGACTCCTCCACCACGGAGACCAAGCCAGGTATAGCCTCATGTATCTCCCCCAGATGCTCCCGCACACCCGGCCACATTTCCTGCAGCTGCTGCATCGCGGACCACTCCAGAGGCTCATCATCAGGCACCGACTGAGCATGTGTCTGGTCCCCTCCAGTCCTCCGACTGCTGGCGCTATGGGCACTGTCTGTCTCTGCCAGCTCGCCCAGTGACTGTGAAGTGCCCTCATCACTGTGCCCTGGGACATTAGCTGATGTTCTAATTCCCACTGAGGTGCTAGTATCTGCGCTGGTGCCTGCCTGGCAGAGATGGTGTGACGCTGGTGAGATTTCAGGGCCCTCAGGTGTGAGAGGGGGCATCTACTGCTCCTCCTCCCGGCCCTGCTCCGCTGATGCTGAAAGGAAGAACAAGGACATTGGATCAGTTAATGTGGGGACAATGTCAATGTGCATCCCTGTCCCCAGATCATTATGTGCTCATCCTTCCATAAGCAATGGTCAAGCCACGTTGCAAATTTCAATCACTGAACCATGGCTGCTGGGAGAACAATGGTGACCTCAGTGCTGGGCACATCTACCTGCCCGTGGCACCCCAGTCTCACCGACACCGGTGGACCTGGGCGCGTGGCGCCTCTCCAAATCTAGGGCCTCCTGCTCGAAGCAGCTGAGAATCGCTAACTGTGCCGGGCCGCCACCAATCCTCACCCGCTCAGCGGCATTATGTGCATTCTTCTCCTGAAAAGGAGAGAAGAGCATTGATTAGTGCTACTTGTACCTGGACCCTCTTCACGGACGGCCCACCCCAACCAGAGTGGGACATTTCAGGGCTCCAGTGTCTCCTCACCCGCTGCTGCCGAACACTCACACAAAGATGCTAGGCCTGTTTCCGCATCCCCCACCTCCCCCCCCCCCGCCCTTGGCCACATGCTGCCTACATCACAATAGGCACCACACACTCTAACCTTCCATAGCAAGGAGGCACAAGTACGTGGAGCGCAGAGGGCAGCATGTTGATCGGTGCCAACGCCACCTTGAAGTTCCCCTCCCAGCATGTCAACACCCTGACTTTGACATGCCCTGGAGTTCCAGCTCTGCGCCCAGGTGCACCTCCTCCAGGTTTCCCCCAAAACAGTAACGTGGGTCTCAGTGTACCACATGCTGTGGGGGCAGAACCCATCTCATCACCGCCCTCTCAGGGTAACCTTGGCATGGGCAATATCTGCTGGCCCACCCAGCGAAGGACACATACTGTCAATGATTCACTGCAGTAACTAGACTCAGTAACTAACCTGCTGGGTTAAGGGACCAATGCCAACATGGTACCCACCCTTCCTGAGCGCAACAGATCGTTGAAGTGCTTGCGACACTGGACCCAGGTGCACCCACCACATCGTGGGAGCTCACCACCTCCGCCACCTCCTCCCAGGCAGGTTTGGTCATGTAGGGGGGGCCTCCTCCTCCCATCCTGGGGGACCAACACCTCCTGCCGTGCTGCCACCTCCTCGAGGAGGGCAGCAAGGCAATCATCGGAAAAACAAGGGGCACAGTGCCCCCCTGACCTACCCTCCTGCCTGGCCTGCTCACCAGCCGCGCTCTGGGGAGCCCTCCCACTGGCCGTGATCCACAGCCTTTGAAAGGCTGCAGCAACTTTTTAAAACAGGCCGCCCGGGGTCACCATGGGACCCGGTGGTCACTGCAGTCCCGCCACCGCCCGTCCACTCCCGCTGTCCTCGGGAGCCGCGATTCATGCTGGGCAGGCCTTAATTGGCCCGCCCATGTAAAATAGCAGCGCGGACCCAATCGTGGGCAGCGATCAGGTCCACGCCCGCCCGCGCCTGCTCCTGCTCCGCCCGCCCGACAGGCAGAAAATTCTGCCCGGGTTACAAAAGTATTGCATGTATCAATATTGCTATTGATCTTATTAAAAAAACGATGCTAAATGTATGCCATCAAACTTACAGAAAGAAACATGCTAAATATCCTGGATGTTACTCAGTCAATCTGAATCATACAGTTGTACGTTAGTAGGAATCACAATCAGGGCTAAGGCTAAGTGTGAACCATGAATCCCAGACTAGGCCTTCTCAGATATGTTTGGCATTTTGTTGAATTTTGATGCAGATTGAAAGGTTGGTGTTCTATTACAATAAATATTTTTCTGAGCTATCAAAGCCCAGACAAACAGATAGATTTTTTGTCTTGTTTGATCCAGGTAATCCTGGTAGAAGCAGTGTTAGAGCAGATTGCACAATCTAACCTTTGCTTATCTGAGGAGATATTTAACTTGGGATGCTATTATATTTCACCATTAACTGCATGAGGGAACTCATTCAATAGTATACAGATAATCTTATTGATGTTCCTCAGTTGCTCAAATCAGATTCCCCTGATGGCTCAGTGAGTGTGTCCAGTGAATGCATACGCAGAAGATCCTCAATTCAATTCTCTTTTTTAATATTGCAATAACTCAGCTGGAATAATTATAATGTGCGACATTAGCCTCAATGCCCAGGGAGTAGGGAGCAGAACATCGCATTGGAATTCTCGATTATTATTCAATGCTCATGTATTGGCATCACTGAGACGAGGATCAGACTCAACGCTGGTGCCTGTGAATTCACAGTCAAACAATCTGCCGTCTATCACAGCTCCCCTTTGGCAAGGCACTAGAGGGTGGATAGCATCCATGGAGCTCTACCCATACCCACAAATGCCTTCAAGTAAAGAAGGGGGGGGTGCGTGGGAAGGAAAAAATAAGCACAGTAAACAACAAGTGAAAGTCTGCTATTAATGAGCAGAAAGCATGCAGGGCATGAACACTTTGGGCACTAATTCACAGTCATGATACGTGGACAAAGGTGAAGCTGTTTTCGACATTATGTAGCAGGCCCTCCTACACAGAGATACAATAGCTTCAACATCAGCATTTCTGATGTGCTACAATTCTGGACACTACATTTTAGGAAAGATGGGAAGGTTTTAGAGAGGGTGCAGAAAAGATTTACAAGAATGGTTGCAGGGGTGAGGGACTTCAGTTACATGGGTGGATTGGAGAAGCTTGGAGGAGTTGTTCTCCTGAGGGAAAAGAAGGCTGTTTTCCTTAGGGAAAAGAAGGCTACCAGGAAATTTGATAGAAGTGTTCAAAATCATGAGGGGTCTAAATAGAAATTGTTGCCAGTGGTGAAAGGGTTGAGGTCCTTAGGACCCCGGTTTAACGTGATTGGCAAAAGAACCAACAGCATCATGAGGAAAGCCTTTTTTACACAGTGAGTGGTTAGGATCTGGAACGCACTGCCTGAGAGGAGGGTGGAGGCAGATATAATCTGGGCTTTCAAAAGGGAATATAAGCACCTGAAGAGAAAAAAAATTGCAGGGCTACAAGGAAAGTGTGAGGAATGGAGTTAACTGAGTTGCTCTTGCAGAGAACCAGACCAGACACGATAGACCAAATGGCCTTCTCTACGCTGTAATACTTCTATGAATCTATGATTCTATGAGAATGCAAGATTTTCCTCTCTTTATTCACTGTGATTTTCAGACAAACCTTTCTTTCCAAGTTTCCAGTGTCAGACATTTGACTTAAAGTATCATTTAAGTGAACCAGGGGATTCTATCTCAATGCCAGCATGAAATAGATGTCTCTAAATTTACAAATGCCGTATAACCTTATTTGGACCGTGCCTCCTCTGGATCATGCACAAGAATCTATGTGACCTACATGTACTCAGACGTAGTCAGATGTGTAAACTTAGGACGTAACAATAAAGTATGTGAAAAATATCCTTTTATCATTTATGCTGATTGTACTGCCAAGCAGATTCATTGAGTATAAAGGCTCAAAATGCCAGTCAACAGGTCTTGCATCACGACACATTTACATGTATTTAAATTGTGAATTTCCATTACATATGAAGTAGAGGCTTGGGGATTACTTAGACAACCACCCCACTGTGTGTTCAGCGTAAGAGGGGCTGGATTTAAAGTTAATCTGGTTGGGACCTGGAGCAATCTGAACGGAAGCAGGTGCAGGCCATACTATAAACTGGGCTCCAGAGACCTTTTCTGCATGAGCAACACACTCCTCTCTCCCTATTTTTGCTGCACCTGCAGCCTCTTGTCTCCAGTGATTTCCACCCGCACCTCCCCCCACCCCCCACCACCTCATCTCATTAAATTGAACTCACAAGCTATTTTTCAAGTCTTCTCCATTTATCACTAACTCATATCTTGCTCTCTCTCTCCCCATTTCTCTCTTTTATGTCTGCCATTTCTATTCTCAAGCACATACTAAGACTCTGTCACATACCAAATTCAATCAAATAACACCTATTTGTTTAATTTTCATAGATGATTTACATGTCCACTGGGAGCTGGGTGGAGTCTCTGCTCAATTCGATTTCATTTAGAAGCCTCACAACTCATCAGTCACAGAGGATTTTGTATGCTGCATATTTGACCTGGCTGCAAACCTAGTTCCCAAAGGTAAAAAGATAGAGTGTTGCCCAGGACAACTGCCCAGTCTCATAACAGGGTAGGCCTCAGATGAAGTGGACTCAATTTACCATCAAATGGTTTTATTAAAATACATAGGGGTTTTATTGCACCAAGCCGCCCAGATACTCAAGAACAGAGAGTGCAAGGGCAGTGTTATATTCCTTAAGGTGCACCCTTGTGCCATAGATAATGACCAATATTGATTCCAGTAGAGAGCACATAACCTCTGGCCGATCAGTAAACAAGGCAGACCTGAATACCTGTGGCAAAACATTTATCTACTGAAACCACTGTGGTCATCTGACGATATGCATGTTTCACTGTCGCTGCAGTTAAACCATATTTATTATCAAATATTTCTGGTTAGGTTTAATAATAGTTTTACTGATGTTGCCAGATATAGAGTAGGGAGTTTTCCATCTCTAGCATAAAAGCTAAAACAGCGCGAGATAAATATTTAATGAAAGAATGAATAAATAATCTGATTTAAAGGTCTGAGAAATCACTGAGTGCTCGTCATTAAATATCGATGCCTGAGCCCTAAAGACTTTCTCCGTTTTGATTTTTGATTGCTCTGGAAGGAATACAAATCATTCATGTTTGTTTACTAATACCATAAGAAACTTCAATTCTGTTTTAAAATATTGCGAGATATTCTAGTGTTTTTATTTGACCCAGAGATAAGCTTCTGACCACATATTCATGCCACCGCTAAAACCAGAACATTGCCTGACTTTGCTTTATTTTCGGTTGAAACCCTCAATCATGCTTTTGTTACCTTTAGACTTGACCATTCCAGTGTACTTCTGGCTGGTCTCCCACATTCTTTTCCATCAGCAAAGTGATAGAAAGCGTTGTCGACAGTGCTATCAAGTGGCACTTACTCAGCAATAACCTACTCACTGACACTCAGTTTGGGTTCTGCTAGCTCCTGACCTCATTACAGCCTTGGTCCAAATATAGACAAAAGAGATTAACTCAAGAAGTCAGTGAGAGTGACTGCCCTTGACATTAAGGCAGCCTTTAGCTGAGTGTGGCATCAGGGAGCCCTAGCACAACTGAAGTCAATGGGAATCAGGGGGAATATTCTCCACTGGTTGAAGTCATACCTAGCACAAAGGAAGTTGGTTGTGGTTGTTGGAAATCAATCTTCTCAGTTCCAAGGCATCACTGCAGGAGTTCCTCAGGGTAGTGTTCTAGGCTCAAACATCTTCAGCTGCTTCATCAATGGCCTTTCTTCCATCACAAAATCAGAAGTGGGGATATCTGCTGATGTACAATGTTGTACTGTACAATGTTCAGCAGCATTCACGACTCCTCAGAAACTGAACAAGTCTGTGTCCTTATGAAGCAAGACCTGGACAATATCCAGGCTTGGGCTGACAAGTGGCAAGTAACATTCATGCCACACAAGTGCCAGATAATGAGCATCTCCAACAAGAGAGAATCTAACCATCTCCCCATGACAATCAATTACATTACCATCGCTGAATCACCCACTATCAACATCCTGGGGTTTATCATTGAACAGAAACTGAACTGGACCAGCCATATAAATACTGTGGCTACAAGAGCAGGTCAGCGGCCGGGAATCCCGTGGATTATAACTCATCTCCTGACTTCCTAAAACCTGTCCACCATCAACAAGGCAAAAGTCAGGAGTGTGATGGAATACTTTCCACTTGCCTGGATGAGTGCAGCTCCAACAACACTCAAGAAGCTCGACACCATCCAGGCCAAAGCAGCCCGCTTGATTGGCACCCCACCCACCACCTTAAGCATTCACTCTCTCTACCACCGACGCACAGTAGCAGCAGTGCGTACCGTCAATAAGATGCAAAGCAGCAACTCACCCAGGCTCCTTTGACAGCACTTTCCAAACCTGTGACCTCTACCAACTGGAAGGACAAGGGCAGCAGATGCAAGGGAACAACGCCACCTGCAAGTTCCCCTCCAAGCCTCTCACCATCCTGACTTGGAAATATATCGCTGTTCCTTCACTGTCACTGGGTCAAAATCCTGGAACTCCCTTCCTAACAGCACTGTGGGTGTTCCTACATCACATGGACTGCAGCAGTTCAAGAAGGCAGCTCACCACCACCTTCTCAAAGGCAATTAAGGATGGGCATATCCACTGGCCTAACCAGCAATGCCCACATTCCATGAACGAATAAAAAACAAAAATTCTACCCTCCGTATACTTGAGGCCATCCAAAACCCGGCTGTTCATGTCCTTACTCACACCAAAACCCATTATCCTTCCCACCCCTGCGTTTTCTGTCCTACATTGGCTCCTGCAGTCAAGCAATACCTTGATTTTAAAATTTTCGTGCATGTTTTCAAATTGCACCATAACCTCATCCTTCAATCTGTAATCTCCTCCAGCCTTACAACCTTCCAAATAACTGCATTCATCTAATTCTGGTTTCCTGTGAATCCCTGATTTTAATCACCCCATCATTGGTGGCCACACCTTCAGTTGCCTAGGCCCCAAGCTCTGAAATTTCCTCCCTACACCTCTCTGCCTCTCTACCTCATTTTTCTCCCCTAAGACAGTCCTTAAAACTTATCTCTTTAACCCTTTTGATCATCTGGCCTAATGTCTCCTTATGTAGCTCAGTATCATATGTTGTTTTATAATCGCTCATGTGAAGCACCTTGGGACATTTTATTATGTTAAAGAACATAAGTTGTTGTTGTTTCATTTTCCCTCCCCAACTCCCTGAAAAATCACCCCATGCCACACAGCTCCCACCTGTTGAGTAGACAGGACGGGGCCAGGCTCCTAGCCCTCCAGCATTACCACTCCATTTCCCACTGGTAGGAAGTGGCAAAGGATCAACACAGGGTGACCCACAATCCAACGTGGACTCCCTGAGGAGGTCTTCACTCTTGGGCCGGGATTTTCCAGCCCCATCGCGGGCGGGACCCGCCACGGGCGAGGCAGTGCCCCAGCCAGAAGTCCATTGGCTTGCGGCGGGACCGGAAGATCCCAGCGGTGGGCGGGTGCGGAAAATCCTGCCCTTGGCTTCTACTCATCGGCGCAACTAAGATGAGAATTCAATGTAAGAAGAATCATAGGCATAAGCCTACTTTTGTTGCTTAGTGACAACATACACCAAAGCAGTGTTTCATAGTGTGGCCCAACAAGTAGTGGCTGGAATGTCAACTTTCATTTCTTATCAATTTGGTGGGGGTAAAGCCACTAAAATGACCAATTCCCCAATGAGGTGAGGGTGGAGGGGGCAGGTGGTGGTGGGGGGGTGCAGGGGGCTGTGGTTTCCATCCATCTAAATTAATGGTTGGAAAACTGAATGAGGGATGTGGGTCCAGAATTTTCCAACCATTGCTCCATCCTCACCAGGAGTGGCCAATGAGGGTATCAGCTATCAAATAATTATTCTTATCACAACCATAACAAGAGAACGAGGAGAAAGATTGGCATTTATATAGCACCTTCCATGACCCTAGGATGTCCTAGCATGCATTATGACAAATGAAGTACTTATGAAGTGTAGTCTCTGTTGTAATGTAGGAAGCACGGCATCCAATTTGTGGGCAGCAAGCCCCCACAAACAATAATGTGATGATGACCAGATAACCCCTCTCAGTGACATTGTTGAGGGATAGATCATGTTCAGGACACCAGAGAGAACTCCCCCACTCTTCTCACATTCGTGCCGTGGGACCTCTTATGTCCAACTGAGAGGGATGGGTTTAAGACCTCATCCAAAAGACAAAAATAGGTTGTTATTATTGAATTTGTGAGAAGCTGTTTGACCAGTTTGCTAGCATGCAAACTGGTCAAACAGGTAAACAGGTAAAACAAGAGGAATACACACAATAAAAAGATCATTTTTGAGTGTCGGATATCTCCTGTATGATACAGAGAGGTTACCATGGAGAACAACATCCATTGAGAGTTCATTTGGGTGATGAGATTTGATTACACAGTGCCCTGCTTCAAAGGCAACATCAATTGAGCTGAATCCATGAAAACAAGGCCACCAAGGGCTTCAGTTAACTTGTCTGAGAGTAAATGTACCCATCAGTTGTGACATACTGTATCCCACTGATTTACATCATACATTCTTGGTCATTTAGAGCCAAAAGGTGTTAAGAACACCTTTGCAATTAGTTTACAGACCCAACATTTGTCATTGCTAAGAACTGGAATGTACATGAAATCAATGTTTGCAAATGATGATTCCTGATCAAGGATCTTCTAGTCCTCTTCATCTTCCCCTCTTTCTCTGGTGCTAAGTCAAGTGGAGAAGCCAGATGCTCCGACATCCTCTTTTACGTGTCATTCATGATGCCTGTATAAGGACTCCTCTTCCAAATTTGTCAAAATGTACAGCTACCATACAACATACATATTCAGATCACACAGAGGACTTCACACCTCTTCCAGGTATGTCAATCCCATCCACCTCAAAGAGTCTTTGGATGCTTTATCATCACCGTATTCACCAGCTATGAGATTATCAGATGAAATATCTGTTCCGATGGTCATATTTTAGTTACAATCATGACAGTGACTTTTTTTTAAACTGAGGAACCAAACTAGGGTTGTCAACCCTCTAGGATTGCCCTGGAGTTTCCAGGCATTGAAATATAATCTCCTGAACATTGCTGTGAGCAACCCAGAAGTAAAAACATAAAGGAATTTATTGAAAAAAACAATGTTTCTTTTCATTTTCTTTAAACGCTTTTGATATATTAAAATGATATTGAAATGTTGGAAATGGTGGATTAAGGGCTGACTGACTGGAGCCTGGAGGACATGTGACAAAACCACCAGGGATATGTCCAACCAGAAGTTGGCAACCTGGAACCAAGTTGAGGGGTGGGTTGCCTGGCAACATCAAGGTTTAAAGGAGTAGAGGAGAAAATGAGATGAATCAAGTCTCATGCCAAACGTAGATTTTTAAAACCTGAAGATTGCAGAAGGAAGAGCAAAATAAAGGGCGTAAGGAGTTCTGTATCTTGGAGGTCCTGATACATTAGGAGAGAAGTAACAAGGCATACTTTACAATGCTTAACACTTAACTTTGCCACGGTTTAAAACATAGCACATTGATATTTAGTTTTGTATGGAAACAAGTTATTGATTCCTCGCCTGTTGCTTTTCCTGGGACAACGCAATGTTAAATATGGATGTTTTCCTGTTTTCTGGGGGTTAAAAAGGTTAAAAAGGTCACAGTGTATAAATTGTAGAGATCCTTTGAGAAAAGACCTGCAAAGGCAAAATAGAGATCTACCAGTCCAGGATATGTAAAGATCCACACATTTTAAAACCATCAAAGGTCCTATTTCACACTGGGTGAAAATTGGAGAGGGATAGAGCTGCATGGCACAATATATGGTCTAAAATGCATCAAAAATTGAATTCAATCTCAAACGATTAGGCAGCTAGTATGTGCCACAGTCCCCAGAAGACGTCCATGCACAAAACCAAAGTCAATAAGAGACCGCACATGACTATTCCAATGCTGTTTCATTTCAGGGATTGAGATGGTGTACATAAATAAGAATGGAAGATGCCAGACTCTCCATGGATTGGCTAGTCAGTTCCTTGTCCAGCATTCGAATAGCTTATGCAAGGCAGGCACACTTGCTAGCAGCTGAAAAAAATTATACGTTAGTTATCTTAATGCACAAATAAAGTGCTCACCCTGTACAGTATTTCCATCTCCAGCCAGCACAGTCTTGGACATTTTATTGTACTAAATCTAGCAACATACACTCTCTTGTGCAGGCATCGCTTCTACCTACAATATTTCTCAAGCAATACATGTTATTTTCTTGCAGAAAAAGGCAGCTTACCATCATGCCAATGTTACAGGATCAGTGGTGACATGTAGTCAGATAAACCTCTTTACCTGCTATGAAACCAATTTCATGCTTATCATAGCATGGAAGGAAGTGTTAAAGGACTATGAAGTTTATGGAGTTGAGACCATTCCTGGTTTGTTCAGTGCTGATTGCATATGCACACTGCAATGATGAGTTTCACTGACACCCGGAACAACTCGATGTTAATCTTCACTACAGAGCACAGCATTTTACTGGCACTGCACCAGCAATGTGCACACACTCACCCTGAACAGCAGTGTTATGGGACCATCACAGTCACTTCAACTCCCTGTGTCACAAACATCATTCAAAGTAGGTGCTAGTCCAGGCATGCACAGCTCAGAAAGCACTGAGTGAGTTCAGGAGGGAACATATAGTGAATCACCGATTGCAGATGAGGGATTTAAAATGATTAAGAAGTTTAATTGTGGAGATACAGAGAAATGAGTGCTGTGCATGCTTTATCGTTCTCTGAACTGCAACACAATTAAAATATGGTACCAGTGCTAAGAATGATATGCACAGGTGCTTAGTGAAAGATAGCATCTCTTATTTCTGTGCTGCAGCAGTAAACTGCATACTGGCTTATTTGACTAGTGTCTACTACAGAAAACCCAGTGGAGAAAAGGTCAGGTCTGGTTCAAGAACTGAGGTCAGAGATCATGTCCTTGCTGATCCACAGCCTCCTTACAATACATTCCAGGTAGGTGGTAATCATAGAATCATAAAATGGTTACAACACCCAAGGAAGCCATTCAGCCCATCCTGTCCATGCCAGTTGTCCACGAGGACAACTCACCTAGTCCCACTTCCCACTGCCTTTTGCCTGTCAATGGCGGGCCACATTTCTCACCGATGGACGTTAGGAGCCTCAATGTAACACATCTGCATATCATTATAAGGCCAGACCGCCAGAATCATCCCCCCGCCACTGAATCATCAGCCTACGTCGGTGGGTAAACACGCCAGTGCAGAACACGTCTTGACAAGTGTGATGTGTGAAGTTGGGACTTACCGCCAGGGCCTTGCTCATATCGCGGACATCCAAGGAGCGGAAGATGCTGGAGCCTGACAGCAACGGGACCCTGGAGGAACGTTCTTGACATGCTGGGTGGATTCTCATGGACATGGCTCCACTGCGAAGCAGCTCACAGAAACGTGGGAAGTCACCGTTGAGGGTCTGCTCAAAAGGGATGATGGTCGAGGGGGTGGAGAGGAAGGTCCAGCTGTGTTTGGGAGAAGAAGATGCACCGGGGGCTGGGAGAGGAAGGTCTAGGATCGACTAGGAGGGGAAGCTGTGTTGCCGGGGTGAGGTCGGGAGGGTGGGGGAGGAAACAAAGGTACCATGGGGGCAATGAAGGTATCAGGGGTGTGAGATTTGGAGCAGGTGGAAGAAGGTGTCGGGGAGGTGAAGTTCGGGGAGGAGGGAGTAGGGGGGGAGGAGGGGGTAACGGGGGAGAAGACAGCAACTGGGGAGGCAAGTGTAAGGGCGGAGGAAGAAGTCAGGAAGGAGTAAGGGGTGGTGGAAGGGGTCAGGAAGGTGAAGGACTAAGGAGGGGTGGGTCTGGGGTGGGGTGGGGGGGGGGGGGGGGGGTGGGGTAGTCTGGAAGGGCAGGAGTGGGGGAAAGGAGTTCCAAGAGGGAGAGAAGTTCCAAAGGAGGAAGGAGTTCCAAGGGAGAAAGGAGTCCGGAGGGGGGATGTCAAGGTGAATGTGCAAGGGAGGGTACTGCAGAGTCGATGACTGCCTCCTGGGGAGCAAACTGAGGGTGGGCGTGGTACAAGGGAATGGTGAGAATGACCGAGGGCAGAGTGAGGCGGTAGAGTGGGAGGGTGTGGGTGCGAGGGTATCGGTAGAAGGGACGACAAGGGTGGTTGATGGGGACTCGGAAGTGGATACGGACCCTGGGGGTGGGAAGGAGGAGGCCGGGGAGGTGAATGTGGATGGGGGTGGGATTTTCAGGAAGGAGGGGAAGGTGCATGTTCACTTGGACATCCCCGAAAGAAAAGAGTTGTGGCTGGGTTGTGGGGAGGTGGAAGTTGATGCCAGCGGTGGTGGTGGGGGGGGGGGCAGTGTTGACAGTTATGGAGGATAGAAAATGGGTGACTGAGGGAGGGGAAAGGATGGGGGACCTAAAAAAAAATGTTTGACGCACCATGCTTGCTAAATTGAAAGTGAAACGAAAGTCATGGTGGGAGAGAACAGGCGCTGCATGGGAGTGTGATCAGTGGGTGGGCGGAGATGCGGGTCAGCTCAGATGGACAACTGAAAGTCAACCCCAGCAGGCAGCATTGACAATGCTCAGGATAGTGAGGTGAGTGTGATACAGGAAGGAGCTGGGAACGTGGGAGAGTGCTTGCACGAGGCTCCGAAAGGCCCTGCCACATACACACCTCACTCTCCAGAATCACTCGTGGTCTGGCTGCGTGTAGCTGAACTGCTAGTGGTGGGAGGGATGCAGTGAAAGCACTCATGAAGCTCTTCAATGAAGCTGAAAGACACCATTACACATTATTCAGCAAAAGTGAATGTATTTTCAGATCGTAAAGCGACAAAATGTGTAGACCCACGCAACCGACTGTGATCAGGATTTCTTAACTTTTGAACACGTCAGACTTCTAGTTGCTGCAATGAATTCCGCAGTAGCGGTGGAGACAACCTGGGCAATGGTTGACCCTGTTGCCTCTGATAGATTCAGCGTGGGTCCTCTGGAAAGCTGAGGCCTTGAGGGCCCCAACTTGCTTCAGTTGTCCTCCTGTGGGCCAGCTGCTCCCTCTGCGGTTATAGAGGATGATGTTGAGGGGGTCAGAGGCAAAGGGGACTCAGAGGGAGAGGACAGCCTCTGAGATTCCGAGTGGATGACCCAGGAGTGTCCAGTTGCCGCTCCTCCTCTCTTTTTGGGTGCCCGCAGGCACGGGCCTGACCCCTTGAGGAGAAGGAGCACCTGGGGGGGATGTCGAGGTGCCCTGTTTCTCACTCATGTTGCCAATGCAGGAACTCACCCATGGCTACCACAACAGGATACAGGTCTGCAAGCAACTCCACGTTCTGCTGGACCAGAGTCTCCATGGCAACCACCATCCTCCCCATGGAGACCTCAATAGGCACACAAGTGGGAACCACTTCATCAGAGAGCAGGCAGATGCACTTCTCTGACTCACGTGCCACTGTGTTGAGAGCTTCGGGATGTTCCCCCACCTTCTGCTGTCTCTCCAGGATGAGTTGGAAGGCTGAATCCAGAGGCTCGTCATCTGACTCGGACCTCACAGATGCCTCTTCCCCAGCAGTCCCCCGAGTACTGCGGAGCTCAGCTGAACCTGCCTCCTCCTGCTGCGGACACATGTCCGTGCGATGGCCACCATATTGTGAACCCAAGCCTGCTCTAGATCTAGGTCCCACCGACATGTGTGTCCCTGCTCTGGCGGAGGGTGTGAGTAAGCGCTGTGACAGGTCTTCCAGGCTGCTTATTTCCAGCTTTTCAATGGAGGAGGAGTCCTCTTGGCTGGAGGTGAGGACATGGATGGAGCTGAGGGACTGGCTGGCTGAGGATGTCAGTCGCTTGGCAGAGCTCCCTGTGAACCAAAGTAGAGATAAGTAGTGCATGGCAGCAGAGTCAAAAGCAGGAGAGAGAGCACTCACATTTGCGTTGAGAGAGGGATGATGTGGTGTAGGATCTTCACGAGGTGTTTGCCACCAACCTCACCGTCACCGTAGGCACGGTCCACGTCCTCACCAGTCAGCACGATGGCACACTCCTCAAAGTGAGTGAGGGACCTACTGTGGGCCACTCCACCCCCGGTCTGGGATCTCACCCTGCTGATGTGAGCCACCTTCTCCTGCATGAAAACAGATGGAGAGAGTGTGAGCAGAACGCAGGGCACTGCATGGAATGTTTGTGTGGTGAGCGGAGACATGAATGGGATGAGGATGTAAGCTCCAGAGGATATGAACTTGATGGAAATATGAAGGCATGGGTGAGAGTCAGGGGTGTTGTCCCTTGAGTTGTGACATCTCTGTGGATGTGTGATGGGTTTGTGAGTATGTGAGTTGAGAGTGATGAGAAGAGTGAATTAGCTTGGCAGAACGGATGAGACCATTCATCCTGTAGCGACACTGGGTGGCTGTCCTCTTTTGCAGGGCATTGGCACTGACCAATTGCTGCCGCTGCCTTCCGTGCAGGATTGGTGACCTTGCTTGATGGTCTTCATCCAGAGTGGGGATAGAGGACATCATGGTGGGCCTCCACTGCATCCAAAAGGTGCTTGAGGGGCATGTCATTAAACCAGTGGGCTGCAATCTTCTTGCCTTTCGGCGCCATGCCTTCTGTGCAGCAGTCCTGGGCTGGAAGCACTGAGAGTTGTGAGCATAGCTGCCCTTTAAATATGGTGCCCAGCGTGTTGAAGTGGTGAGGTGATGGTGTGGTGGGTGAATGAGAGCCCGTCTACCATCGAAACGGCGTGTTTCCCGGGAATGCATAATTAATGAGGCGGGAATGGGACAATACGGTGTGAAAAGCTGCCATTGCGGCCGGCTGGTAAAACGTCCTTTTTAGTGCAAATCTGGGACAAATCCGCCCTAACTAACTATTGGGGAAGAATTCCTCTGGGCATTCTGTGTTCTTTTAGAACACTTCTATATTTTTGCTAGACCTATCAACTGTACAAAACCCCCTCAGTATGTTTCCCACAGTCCTTATATATTTGGCCCTGATATTAATCTGAAGATAACTTTGGTGCAGGGGGTGAGAATTGCATGGGGGAAACCCAGAAATCAACTGAGTGAGTCAGAGTCTGCGCTCTCAACTCAATTGAACCAATTCATTCTGACTTCTGGGTTTCAGGTCTCCAAGCTGCACAGTGGGTGAGCTGCACATGGGTATGACATGATTTCAGCTGCATTGAAAGGGACATTGCACAAATGAAAATTGGAGGTGTTCAGGATGGATAGTGGACATAGAGTAAGTAGCCAGGTTTCATGATGCCTTGCTGGAATTACTGCTGACATGAGAAGGGACGTGCTTTTCCCCAGCAGTAGGAGGAAGAAATCAGCTGCTTTCACCAAGAAGGCATGGTTGGAGGTAACTGAAGAGGTGAGCTGCAGGAGTGTTGCGTCCAGCTAATGGATGCAATGTAGAAAGTAGTTTAATGTTCCAACCAGGCCAGGAAAACAGAGTACATTTGTTGATTCAACCAAGCACTTTAAGCCCCCAACCCACGCCACCTTTCACTCCATCTTTCAATGTCATCACTCTTCACAGAGATAAAAGCAAAGAACTGCGGATGCTGGAAATCATCACTCTTCACCCCTGCTTAACGTTCAGCAGCATACAGCCCTCACTTTCTACACACATCATCGTCTCCACCCACCATTGACACTCATCCCCATCCTTATGTAATGTGATGCATGTGTCTCATAGTCTCCCTCACTGAATGCACTGTCATAAACTCACAGGTCTGATTGCCTGCTCTGTGCAGGTGAAGAGAGTCCATAACGCCAAGAAGAGGGAGAAGATTGGTGGTGGTAAGCCACCACAATTGGTTCAGCTCAGAAATGAAAAGGAGGACACATGCTGGGTATAAGTGGCAAATCTGTGCCCCTCTAAATCAATGCTGGAGAAAAAGGGAGCTAACAGATAGCTGGTGACAGAATTACATATATCTCTGACACGCATATGCCAACTTCATGTCATCAATGACTGAAACATAAATGTACTAAGGATGGTAATAGTCAAAATTATGACTTTGTCTTGACCAAATCATATTCCTTTTTTGTCTTCCAGACTGTCTGGAGTACAACATGTGTCACAGTATATCCATAAGTATAATTCCCCGACAGATCAAGGCTGCACCGTTATGGGACCTGTGTGCCAATTGTTCACCAACACAGACACTCACATCTCTGTGGATCTAGTTGGAGAGTTAGTTGGATTTTCACCTACTGAGTCAGAACTCAACTGCGCACAAACAGTCACTAATGGCAAGAGCAGCTGTGCAGAACCCACATCGGGTAGCACCGTCCTTTCCAAGCTCTACTCCACTGGACACAGATGCCGACGCTCCAGGGGCACTTGTTGAGAAGAAAAATTCTAGAGGTGCATCAGTCACTGAGTCCACACTCTACACAATGGTGGAGAGGGTGGAGAAGACTATCCCAATCACTAGGGCATTGGCAATGCAGGGAATTGTGAGAACGTCTGTCACGGAGAGAGTGGTTGCCTCCATGGAGCTTCAAGACTCCAAAACAAGTCCATAGACATGTCCATGCAGACTTTTGATGCCAACTTTTCTGCTGCCTTAAACAAGATGACAGATGCCTTATTTATAACCTTACAACACATCATTGGTCTTCATCAAGATGCTCTCCAGCAAAGTGCTAGACATGATGTGGCACTGGCCCAGGAGAGGAGGACAGTGATAGGGACATGGAAGTGGGAGCATCACAGAAAGCACTCACTCTTTCTCATTCACTGTCCCTTCTCTCAATTGTCAAGTCTTCACCTGCACAGGTGCAGGTGGAGCCATTTCAGGGGTCCAAAACCCAGAATGAGTAAGATAAAAATATCTCAGCAACCAGAACAAGGACCTGAGCAAAAACAGAAAATGCTGGAAAAACTCAGCAGGTCTAACAGCATCTGTAGAGAGAAAGACAGAGTTAACATTTCGAGTCTGTATGACTTTTCATCAGAGTTAAAGAGAAGTAAAAATGTGGTGAATTTTATACTGTTTAAGGGGGGTGGTGCAGGTGAAACTAGATAGAAGGCCATGGATAGGTGCAGGCAAAGGAGAGATTGACAAAGATGTCATGAACAAAAGGTCAAAAGTGGTACTGGCTAAAGGAGGTGTTGATAGTGACATTGAGGTCAGACAGCAGAATGTGGCAATAGCAGGACAGGGGTAAGCACTCTGGAAAGAACAACATGAATAATTGACAGGTGGCCCTAGTGGGGATGGGGTGGGGGGAGGGGACATTGGTGGGAAAAAAGGCCAAAAATAGGATAAAAGGTGGGGATAGAACAATGAATAAAAGTGAACATAAAAAAAATAAGTGGGTAAAAAATAAAAATTTATAAATAAAAATGAATGTTGAAAAAAGGGGATAAAAAGGGGTGAGGATGGAGGAGAGAGTTCATCATCTAAAGTTGTTGAATCAATATTCAGTCCGGAAGGCTGTAAAGTGCCTAGTCGGAAGATGAGGTGCTGTCCCTCTAGTTTACGTTGGGCTTCACTGGAACATTGCAGCAGGCCAAGGACAGACATGTGGGCATGAGAGCAGGGTGGTGTGTTGAAATGGCAAGCGACAGGAAGGCCCGGGTCATGCTTGCGGACAGACTGAAGGTGTTCCGCAAAACGGTCACCCAGTCTGCGTTTGGTCTCTCCAATGTAGAGGAGACCACATTGGGAGCAGTGAATGCAGTAGACCAAATTGAAGGAGGTGCAAGTGAAGCGCTGCTTTGCCTGAAAGGAGTGTTTAGGCTCTTGGACGGTGAGAAGGGAGGAGGTAAAGGGGCAAGTGTTGCACCTTCTGCGATTGCATGGGAAGGTGCTGTGGGAGGGGGATGAGGTGCTGGGGGTGACAGAGGATTGGACCAGGCTGTCCCGGAGGGAACAGTCCCTACGGAATGCCGAGGTGGGTGAAGGGTCACTTGTTCATGTTGTTCTTTCCAGAGTGCTTACCCCTATCCTGCTGTTACCACATTCTGCTTTCTGACCTTAACGCCACCATCAGCAACTCCTTTAGCCAGTATCACCACCATTAATACCCCTTTGTCCTTTTGTTCAATTCGTTCATGGGATGTGGGCATCACTGGCTAGGCCAGTATTTATTACCCATCCGTAATTGCCCTTGTTCAGACAGCATTTAAGAGTCAACCACATTGCTATGGGTCTGGAGTCACATGTAGGCCAGACAAGGTAAGGATGACAGATTTCCTTCCCTATAGGACATAAGTGAACCGGGTGGGTTTTTCTAACAATTGGCAATGGTTTCATGGTCAACATCAGACTTTTAATTCCATATTTTTATTGAATTCAAATTTCACCATGTGCCATGGTGGGATTTGAACCTGGTTCCCCAGAGCATTACCCTGGGTCTCTAGAATACTAGTCCAGTGTCAAAACCACTACACCACCGCCTCCTCCATGACATCTTTGTCAATCTCTCCTTTGCCTCCGCCTATCGCTGGCCTTCTATCCAGCTTCACCTTCTCCGCCCCCCTTAAACAGTATAAATTTCATCACATTTTTACTTCTCTTTAACTCTGATGAAGAGTCATACGGACTCGAAACGTCAACTCCATCTTTCTCTCCACAGATGCTGTTAGACCTGCTGAGTTCTTCCAGCATTTTCTGTTTTTGTTTCAGATTTCCAGCATCCGCAGTATTTTGCTTTTATCCATGGGTCTGAGCAGCCTATCTCCAACACTGCTGAAGCTACATGGGCTCCACTGTGTAGAAGAGGAGGGAAACATTAAATGATGAGATTATAATTCACCAAAGGTGTGCACATGGGTGTTTGACAAAACATTAAGTTGTTGAGTTTTTTTTTAATAATGTCACATAAAATTTTAATCATCTGCTCCACTTCCACATTTTGCCCATTATTGTGTCCCAAAGGCCAACTTGCTCTTTCACTTGTTTTATGATGCACATTAACATGTGCCAGGTCACATTGTGTGAATGTGCAATGAGTGGATGGACGATTGAGGGGCAGTTTAATGTGAAGGGAGGTATTGTGAGTGGACTGCGGGACTTTTATTGTTATGCTTCACCCTGGGTGAATCTTCACAATATTAGGGTTTCTCTAGCATCCTGGGCAGCAATGTAAGAGTCTGGTCTGGCAATGGATGCCCTATCTTCATCCTCCTCCCCTTCCAGCTCCTTATATCTGCCATGTTCTCTTCATTCAAAGATAAGTGATGAGACCCTTCATCCTAGTGAACAAAGGTGTATGAGATTGACTCCTGTGATGAGGGCGTTGTCTAAGAGGTGTTATGATATGGCAGATGGTAATTTCCAGGCTGACCAAATCCCAAAGGGAAACTTGGTCAAGCTATCACAACACTTTTGCAATTTATATTTATTACAAGAAGGTATGTGCACTGAAGTCAGAAGTAAAGAGTCCACCACCACCTTTGGAGGTTTTAAAGATTAAATTAAAACATTTATTAACAAAAGAAAAGAAAAAGTTAAACACACAAGATTATGGCTAAATTTAGTCTTATAACAGTTCCCAAAACATTTCTACTTAACTAGACTCCCAACTATACACCCCTTTCAGACTTTCAGACAACAGTCCAAATAGATTCTTAATATATAAAAACATCCAGCAATATTACCACAAGCACCCACTGTTGCTACAAGGCAGGTATTTCACATCTTCTCTCTCCCTCTTACTTGACAATGGAACTCTAAGGCTTTTAACAAAACCTTACACTCTAGACCAAACCAGCACTTCTCTGGGGTGGCTAGAGGCTGCTTTCCCACAGGTCTATTTCACATTGTCCACCTCTCAAGACCTCACAGGGCCACTGCCCATACAGCTTTCCATCTTTCTTTAAATATATTTTTCTCCCTTTCGATCTGTAAATCCCACTGTTTCATCCTTGCTATAGGAGCTACTTTTCCAAGAATATAAAAATCTTTCATGTTGTCCTTATGGCCAGCACTTTTGAGAAAAATAAGCTTAATAACTTTGCCTTATTTATCTTGCCAGTTGTAAAACATTTTATCATGTTTCACTGAAAATCAAACAACCTCTCAACTTACCTATAAATGCAAATTCCATTCACGCTGTATCTGCTGAGGCCTCATCTTAGCTTACCTATCTGCATTTCAAAATGCCTATTTTTCACACTTAATCTCCTTGATGATTTAAACCTTGTAGCCTGACTGTCTTTAGTTTAAGTAAATTAGTCACACACACACACACAAACATAGGCACTCAACACAGCACCCACAAGCCTGCTTTAAAGTATTCCACAGTAATATTAGGAAAAAATACTATTTCCTTTACAGAGGAAAGATTGAGTAAATTGGGCCTATATTCTCTAGAATTTAAAAGAATGAGAGCTGATCTCACTGAAGCATATAAAGTTCTTAATGGGCTTGACAGTGAAGATGCTGAGAGGCCATTTTCTTCCGGCTGGAGAGATTAGAACTAAAGGTCAGAGTCTCAAGATAAAGAGTCCGTCCTTGAGGACTGAGATGAAGGGAAGTATATTCGCTTGAAAGTTTGTGAATCCTTGGCAGTCTCTACTCCAGAGGACTGTGGATGTCCAGTCACTGAGTATGCTCCAAACTGAGACTGACAATTCCTAGGCACTAAGGAAATCAAGGGCTGAATTTTATTTGTCTCGGGACTAGGATGCAGGGGGTGGGGGGGCGCGGGCAGTGAAAAACTGTGTGACACGGCAGCTGCACTGTGCCTGTCACTGTCCATGCCCATGGGTATTTTATCTCTGGTGGTTGAGGTATTGGGTGACCTGTTCACCCATGGGCCAACTGAGGGCCTTAAGTGGCCAACTAAAGGCCACTAAACATATGAGCATACAAAATAGGAGCAGAAGTAAGCCACTTGGCCCCTCGAGCCTGCTCCACCATTCATTAAGATCTGTTTGTGTTTCAAATTCCACATTCCCATCTACCCCCGATAATCTTTGATTCCCTTACCTAACAAGAATCTATCTACCTCTACCTTAAAAATATTCAATGACCCCGCCTCCACCTTTAAGAGTCTCCTCCTGCCACCGATCAAAGTTTTCCTGCAGTGGGAGAGGCCCATGTCAACTGTCCAGGGCAGACCTTGGGGGTGCCTCGTATTTGGGTAGTGGTATTAGTGGCCCTGACACCAGCCCCCACCCCCCACCCACCTAAGTGCCTCAACCCCCCACATGCATTTCCCCTCCCCTCTTCGATTCCACCCCCCTCTTCCCTTGCTGGGGCCTGCCAGCCTCGCCTTACCTGAAAGTCTGGGTCCATAGCATTTCCTATTTGGGATGGCATGCAGTCCCAGAAGTGGCCACCGCTCCCTGTGGCACTGCTAGGACAAGAGATCTGCCGGCTATTTGATTGGTCGATAGCTCTCGGAGGCAGGACTTCCCCTCCCATGGGGATGAAGGTCCTGCCTCAAGGCAGTTAGGCACGGCGGCTGTTAGATGGCCTCAGAATGAGCTGGCCAAGTGTAGGTGGGCTCACCCCACCCCCTTACGTATAATTTAGCCCCAAATGTTATGGGGATGGGACTGAAAAGTGGAAGTAGAAGTTCAGTCATGATCTTATTGATTGGTGGAGCAGATTCAATGGGCCGTATGGCTTACTCCTGTTCTTACCTCTTATGTTCATATGCCCTCCTCCATCTGCAGTCCTCTCTGCTGCACAATGTTGTGTAGGATGCAGCACACCACTATCATCCTGGACATCCTGGCTGGTGAAAGGGTTACCCACACCGATCTAGCACCCCAAACCCATTTTCAACATTCCAATAGCTTGCTCAATGACACACCTGAACGGTCATGTGGGTCTTATTGTGACGCTCCTACTCCCCATTGGTGGAGCTCCTCGCAGGTCTCATGAGCCAAGTTCAAAGCGACCTATCCATTGTGTCCTAAGATCAAGCCCAGAAGTTTCTTTCCTGGAATGAAAAGGCATGGGATATTAGACTGAAGCAATATGAAAGCTTCATGATAGCTCCGAGGGAACACAGAGCAAACTGCATGAATCTATTCTTGAGGTTGGACACCAGTTGTGCATTGATGCCCGAGTATTCCTTGGTTGCTGTGGTGGTACTCATGTTGCTATATGTGTGCAGATGATGGCACCCTGTACCTGGGGGAATTCAGCCAGAGAGGCAAGTCCCAGTGCCTGCATATTCCGGTCAATGTCATCATAAGAGAAATTTAGTTATTATCAGACCTTGAGAATAAAGCCTTAGTGACCTGCACTATGCATAGTTGAATGGGTAATCCTGGATATGACAACCATGGAAGGATCCAGGGTTTGCAGGCGATGGTCAGATGACTGCCACCACCTAACATGACAACCTCAATCTGTGGAAGCACTGCTCTCTTCAGAAAGATCAAAGAAGATGAACCTCTGTTTGTAAAGCCTGTGATGTGGGCCATGTCTCCTCCAAGCCCCCACCCTGTGCACCCCTTTCCTGTGCATGCACTGATCGCACTTCTTTAATCTTTCATGAAACATGGGCATCACTGGCAAGGCCAACATTTATTGTTGCCCCTCCCTAATTGCCCTTGAACTGAGTGGCTTGCTAGGCCATTTCAGAGGGCAGTTAAGAGTCAACCACATCACTGTGGATCTGAAGTCACATATAGGCCAGACCAGGTAAGGGTGGTAGATTTCCTTCCCTAAGGGCATTAGTGAACCAGAAGGTTTTTTATAACAATCGATGATGATTGTCATGCTCAACATTATTGAGACTAGGTTGATATTCCAGTTTGTTAATTGAATTTAAAGCGGGATCTGAACTCATGTTCCCAGAACATTAGCCTGGGCCTCTGGATTACAAGTCCAGTGACATTACCACTGCTCCACCAACTTCACCTCAGCTCATTATCACTGTTGTCGATGGGGTGGTCTCCCTTGTCTGATACTTTGTCAAACGCATTCAAGCTATCTCCCATTCTGCTCTTGGCAATTTGAAATCCTTACCGGGTTGTAAACCTGTAAGCACACGAGCTCTGTCAGCCAAATATTTATTAGAGGGAACTGAGACATCAGCTGCATTAAGAGAGTTTTTATTCAGCTGGAACGATGGCAGGCTTAAATACCCATCTGAACTGATGTTTGAACTCTCCTCAAACGCTCCCTGAACAGTTTTGCAAGCTGGAAACCTGTCCTGCTCAAGTCAAATTTGGAGCCAAGTTAAAAACAATGAAAAAGTACCTCACTGGCATCACCTAAGTGTTATGATCCTATTTGATGTTACTACTGGGCAAGGCAGATCCCAGGATGGAACCTGGCTTGATAGACCCCTTTTAATTTTTTTTTATATAGACGTGGAGAGTGGCTACCAAACAGAGTCACAGGAGTCAGCTGATGAACTTTTAACAATGGAATAAAACATTTATTAAACGAGAAAAGATATATGAACTATATTACACTACCTCTTCAGCCCAATTATATCTTTATAGATATATGTACAAATTTGTAAAGATGACACAAGTTACAAAATCACTCTTATACTCTAATGTCCATGATAAGTATATATGCAAACTGTGGTCGGACACATCACACACCAAAACCAAGCTTCTATGGATTTCTCATCAGCTCTCCAGAGGATTGGCATACTGTGAGCAAACCAGTCTCACTGAAATCTTGCCTTTCTCACAAGGGCTTCCAATCTCAACTTTTGAAGAACTCGCCTTAGAATTCTCTCCCAAACGACACTTCCACTCAGACACCTTACACAACGATCCACCTCCAAGGTTTCGAACTCTCCTTCCGATGTTCCTTTTCCCTGGATCTCTACGTGCATTCAAGCTTCACTCTCCACGTACCCACTCTCAGATATTCAGCTGTGGCGAACGGGACACCACTGCTCCAAAGCCCGTAGTCAGGAGTCACCAACCTTTGGCTGTCTCCTCAGATCTTCTGGCTTTGTGCAAAACCACTTTGTTCCCTGCAGCTCTATCTCTTTAAGTTGGAGCCTTTTCCTCTGCTCTCTATTCTTAACTTCATTTAACAGGACCTGCTTCCGATTGCTGTCCTTATTCCTTGATTTGGCAGTCTCCCTGGGCCCCCTTTCAATCTCACTCCCTGGTTTTGGACTTCTTCTTTGTTTTGGGGCCTGGTCCCAGTCCCTCTCCTGTGCCCAGCTTCTTCTGGCCCTTTCTTCCGAATGGTGTTCTCTTCTAGGTCACCTCACCCTCTTTTCCCGCTGTTTGGCTTTTGTTTTCCTGTTTCCCTTCTGCGCAGGTGTGCAGGGCCATTTACCAGTTTCCAGCTGGGAATACAAAAGAAACAAACTGCACACGTGCGCAGGGTCGTTCACCGGCTCAGCGACGAGAAAACGGATCAACTGCGCATGCGCGACCATTCACCAGCTGGCACAAGTGCAGAAACCAAAGATCGTAACAAAGTACGATCTGCGCTCGTGCAGCTTTTTCCAGGGATTGCTGGGGCCCACTGGAGCCATAGTTCTCTGCCTCTGAGGCCCAATCTCCATCTTGAAAGGTAAGTTATGTTTTTTTTATTCTGGGGTCCGTCACATAAGGACACAAATGGAAAGAATAAATACATCCCAAAGCACTTTACCTGGGGAGGTGGTAGCCTAGTGGTATTGTCACTGGACTGCTAATCCGGGGGCCCAGGGTAATGCTCTGGGGAATATGGTATGAATCCCACCTTGGCAGATGGAATGGTGACCATGAGACCATTGTCAATTATCGTAAAAACCCATCTGGTTCACTAATGTCCTTTAGGGAAGGAAATCCGATGTCCTCACCTGGTCTGGCCTACATGTGACTCCAGATCCACAGTAATGTGGTTGACTCTAAAATGCCCTCTGGAATGGCCTAGCAAGCCACTCAGTTGTACCAAACTGCTAAAAAGCCAATAAAAAGGAATGAAACCAGACGGATCATCCAGCATCGACCTAGGCACTGGAAACGACAACGGCAAACCCAGCCCTGACAACCCTGCAAAGTCCTCCTTACTAACAGCTGGGGGATAGTGCCAAAATTGGGAGAGTTGTCCCACAGACTAGTCAAGCAACAGTCTGACATAGTCATGGTCGCGGAATCATACCTTACAGATCATGTCCCAGATACCACCATCACCATCCCTGGGTATATCCTGGTCCACTGGCAGGACAGACCCAGCAGATGTGGTGGTACAGTGGTATACAGTCAGGAGGGAATTGTGCTGGGAGTCCTCAGCATTGACTCCAACCCCCATGAAGTCTCATGGCATTAGGTCAAACATGGGCAAGGAAACTTCCTGCTGATTAGCATGTATTACACCCCACCACCCTGTTCCAGCTGATGAATCAGTGCTCCTCCATGTTGAACATCACTTGGAGGAGGCATTGAGAGTGGCAAGGGCTCAGAACGTAATCTGAGTGGGGGGCTCCAAAATCCATCACCAAGAGTAGTTCGATGGCACCACCACAGATTGAGCTGGCTGAGTCCTAAAGGACATATCAGCTAGATTGGGTCTAGCAGGTGGTGAGGGAACCAACAAAAGGGAAAAACATATTTGACCTCATCCTCACCAACCTGCCTGTCACAGATGCATCTGTCCATGACAGTATCGGTAGGAGTGACCACCGCACAGTCCTTGTGGAGACAAAGACCCATCGTCACATTGAGGATACCCTTCATCATGCTGTCTGGCACTACCGCTGTGCTAAATGGGATAGATTTCGAACAGATCTAGCAACTCAAGACTGGGCATCCATGAGGCATTTTGGGCCATCAGCAGTGGCAGAATTGTACTCGAACACAATCTGTAACCTCATGGCCCGGCATATCCCCCACTCTACCATTACTACCAAACCAGGGGATCAACACTGGTTCAATGTATAATGCAGGAGGGCATGCCAGGAACAACACCAGGCATACCTAAAAATGAGGTGCCAACCTGGATAAGCTATAACACAGGACTACTTGAGTGCCAAACAATATAAGCTGCAAGTGACAGACAGGGCTAAGCGATCCCACAACCAACGGATCAGATCTAAGCTCTGCAGTCCTGCCACACCCAGTGCGTGAATGGCAGTGGACAATTAAACACCTCACTGGAGGAGGAGACTCCACAAATATCTCCATCCTCAATAATGGAGGAGCCCAGCACATCAATACAAAAGATAAGGCTAAAGCATTCGCAACAATCTTCAGCCAGAAGTACCGAGTAGATGATCCATCTCAGCCTCCTCCGGAGGTCCCCAGCATCACAGATGCCAGCCTTCAGCTAATTCAATTCACTCCATGTGATATCAAAAAACGGCTGAAGGCACTGGATGCTGCAAAGGCTATGGGCCCTGACAATATTCCGGCAATTGTACTGGAGACTTATGCTCCAGAACTTACTGCGCCCCTTGCCAAGCTGTTCCAGTGCAGCTACAGCACTGGCATCTACCCGGAAATGTGCAAAATTGTCCATGAATGTCCTGTAGACAAAAAGCAGGGCAAATCCAACCTGGCCAATTACCAACCCATCAGTCTACTCTCAATCATCAGTAAAGTGATGGAAGGGGTCATCAACAGTGCTATCAAGCAGCACTTGGTTAACAATAACCTGCTCACTGACACTCAGTTTGGGTTCTGCCAGGGCCACTCAGCTCCTGACCTTATTACAGCCTTGGTTCAATCATGGTCAAAAGAGCTGAACTCCAGAGGTGAGGTGAGAGTGACTGTCCTTGACATCAAAGCAGCATTTGACCGAGTGTGGCATCAAGAAGCCCTAGAAAAACTGGAGTCAATGGAAACCAGGGGGAAAACTCTTGGCTGGTTGGAATCATACCTAGCACAAAGAAAGATGGTTGTGGTTGTTGGAGGTCATCCAGGACATCACTGCAGGAGTTCCTCAGGGTAGTGTCCTCAGCCCTAACATCTTTAGCTGCTTCATCAATGGCCTTCCTTCCATCATAAGGTCAGAAATTGGGATGTTCACTGATGATTGCACAATGTTCAACACCATCCTTGACTCCTCAGACAGTGAAGCAGTCCATATCCAAAAGCAGCAAGACCTGGACAATATCAAGGCTTGGGCTGACCAGTGGCAAGTAACATTCATGCCACACAAGTACCAGGCAATGATCATCTCCAACAAGAGAGAATTTAACCATATTCCTTGACATTAAACGGCATTACCACCACTGAATCTTCCACTATCAACATCCTGGGGGGTTACCATTGGCCAGGAACTGAACTGGACTAGCCATATAAATACTGTGGCGACAATAGCAGGTCAAAGGCTAGGAATCCTGCAACAAGTAATTCACCTTCTCACTCCCCAAAGCCTGTCCACTATCTACAAGGCACAAGTCAGGAGTGTGATGGAAGACTCTCCACTTGCCTGGATGAGTGCAGCTCCCACGACGTTCAAGAAACTTGACACCATCCAGGGCAAAGCAGCCCGCTTGATTGGCACCATATCCACAAACATTCACTCCCTCCACCACCAACACACAGTAGCAGCAGTGTATGCCTTCTACAAGATGCACTGCAGAAACTCACCAAGGCACCATAGGCAGCACCTTCCAAACCCACGACCACTACCATCTAGAAGGACAAAGGCAGCAGATAGATGGGAACACCACCATCTCTAATTTCCCCCCTAAGCCACTCTCCTTCCTGGCTTGGGAAAATATCACCGTTCCTTCATTTTCATTGGATCAAGATCCTGGAACTCCCTCCCTAATAGCACTATGATTGTCATCCTAGATTTTGTGCTCAAGGCTGTGGGATGGGACATGAACTCACGAACTTTGTATAGAATTACAAAACGTTGCAGCACAGAAACAGGCCACATGGCCCAACAAGTCCATGTCAGTGTTTACGTTCCACACGACCTACTGTTTCAGAAGTGAGTGCTACAGCTGAGCTGAGGTTGACAATTTGCCTTCTATCACTTCACACCGTGGACTTAGCAGCTGAGCTACTGGAGAGGACACTGCACTCAACTCACATGAGGGGTAATTTTTCCAGTTTGAGGTGAGGTACTTTGTTAATAACAGCTGTCACAGCAAATGCTGATGGACAGTGAATTTCATGATATTGGTTAATCCAAACTAAAGGATTCGAAACTGTGAGCTGACAACTGTATGTTTATCAAACAATAATTTGCATTTGATCATCAAGTAATGATATGGGAACTAAGAGCTTGACATGGATGACACAAAGATTATTTTGGTTCCAATATGCTGCTTATCCTAAAGGCAAGGAACAGGCTGTCTGACCCAGTGATGTCACCCATCATGTACAGATTACTGAAGGAGAAGGTTGAGAGGGTGACTTGATAGAGGTCTTTTAAAATTGTGAAGGATTTGATAGAGTATACTTAGTGAAAATGTTTCTGCTTGTGGGGAATCCAGAATTAGGGGCTATAAATGTAAGAGAGTGACTAATAACTCCAATAGTGAATTCAGGAGGAACTTCTTGAACCAGAGAGTAATTAGAATGTGGAATTCACTACCACATGGAGTATGTGAGGTAAATAGTATAGATGCATTTAAGGGAAAAATAGATAGGCACATGAGGAAGAAAGGGATAGAAGGATTTGCCAATGAGGTAATAGGGTGGTAAATGGCTCATGGGGAGCACATGCACTAGCATAGAAAGTAGAGCCAAATGGCTGTTTCTGTGCTGTAAATTCTATGCTTTTTAATGCCACCAGCATTTAGCTCAATATAAATAGCTATTGAAAGACTGAAAGATGTGCTATGTTTGTGCTCAGGGCAGCCTGTTATGTTTGTACCTGATATGGTGTGGAGAAATTGAGAAGGCAGCAAGTCTTGCACAAAAATGTGATGTATGAAAAGTTTATGCAGCCAATGCCAGAGAGGGAGACAGGCTGAGCTTTGTTTTCAACATTCCAATATTTAAAGCTGGCTATTATCAGAGCTGAAGAATGTAACAATTTCTTACTCTTGGCACCCAGTGTCAGCATCGAGTAGCCCCAGGTCAGGTACAGCACATGTCAGATTCTTGCCAACAATAAACCTTTGAGACAGCCCCTGACAAGCATTCCCCACTCCAACAGTGTGATTGCTGCTCCCCACTTCACACACAAATCCAGATGTGTGGAATACCTCTTGTTACTTTTAATGCACTGTTTGCAGCATTTGCATCAAATTCCTGTGTGCGTTATTTGATAAAGCCACTTCATAGGCTGTTAACCTGTCTTTCTCATTCAGCTGTTAACCATTCCAGTGTACTTCCATCATTTTTTGTTTTATTTCAAACTAATCATTTTTTTTTGAGTCCGCAGCCTAAAATGTACACCAGGTGTAAGAGAGTAAGCCAAAACGCATATTCATTTAGAGTGCAGGCAAGAGAACCAAGAACAGGCTACTGCAGGGCTGCCCTTTGTCCAATGTTATTAGCAGATCTACAAGTCAGACCCAAGGCCTATACAAGTCAAACTCACTGTGGGAACAATCCCTCTAAAGGGAAATTTCCCGCCCCCGCCCCAAACCACCTCCCACCCCCCCAACCCACCCCACCACCTTTTTGCTATGAGAGAGTCCTCAGAAACCAATTCAGGCCTGTATGATGAACGTGTGTTGGTGGGATGATGACTGACTGTGTATATGGGGTGGTGCGTGTGTGCATTTGTATAATGCTTGGGTAGCAGTAAATGTTAAGTCTACAATAAAGGTAATATTTTAAACTTCATCTTCCAAAATAGCTGATGTTTCCCTTTCTGTGCCTGGGGCTATTGGATTGTCAGTTGAGAATTCAGTCGGCTTCTCCCTGTCCAATTTTCCTGTATTTTTTTGCACCTAGGCAATTCAATTTCTCTAGACCGGAATAGGAGAGATCACATTTCCTGCAGAGCCCTGAATTCAGTTAGTATCCCAAATGAAGGTGGCCTGGAAATAAAAGAGTGATGAATCATTGCTGCAAATGGCAAATGGGGAAAACCCAGTCAACAAAGAGTGTTTCAAGCCAAGGCACTAAACTGATATGGAAATGGTTCACTGTGGTGAAGGAGGTTGGTTAGTTAGAATTATAAAATACTTGAATAGTCCCTCTGACACAGTGTCATTTAGCCGGTACATTTTGTGTTCAGGCAGTAGCTTCCGGGGAAACACTGGCAAGCCAACAAGGATCTTGCAGTCTGCTTTATATCAGGCTATAGAGATAGAAGTGGTCTGCTTTCTGAAGCTTGAAGCCTTGATCTTGTAGCTTGGGCTATGAGCCTTGAAAAATGGATGACAAAACTCAAGGCTTTTGCATTGTGTGAGATTAGAACTGTGAAGGGATAATTTTCGCCAAAGGGTAAAAATAGGTGCCAACTGGATGCTGTGCAAATAAGACAATTTTGGTCCTAATTGCTGACTACCATAACTTGAACTTGCCTGCAGGTTTAGCACTCATGAAGTGCTGACTAGATACAATTTTTGTGGAGGGGTTTATGTAAGCCCCTTGCAACGACTTCCACTGAAGGTGTGGAGTGTTCTCGCTGACACATGGCAGCATGTTGCAGGGTAGAGGGAGAGGGGACACAGTCTCTTGAACGTGACACTGGATGTCATGTTGAAGGTGGTCCTGAAGAAGAGATGTCTTGTACCCAGAAGGGGGAGGAACACCACCTTGTCCTTCAGTTCCACCTGTCCCTCTCACCTGTAGCTGTTGGTGCTGCTTGACCAGGCCTCATCGCCTCCTCTCACTCATCATCCATGCCAAGGGGGACCCCTAGCAAGATGCCCAACACCAAACATTCCCTTTCTCCTGGTGACTCCTATATGGTATCCAATAGTTAGAGTAGCATAGCTTTTCAGATAAAGCCCTCAGAAAATTTGCGGAATAAATGTTGCTCGGGTGTTGATGATGTATTGACAAAGTATGTCCCAGAAAGCTGCAGATCTGTTTCAGGGTTCCTTTTCACATCTCCAGCAGCAAATCAACATGGGGCAGAATTTTTACCTCGTCAGGCGGGTGCGGCAGGCAGGCCTGGGAGCAGCCACAAAGCCGACCGCCACCTGCAATCAGGCCCCAACTGCGATTTCACGCCGACTGGCCAATTAACGGCCATCCAGCATGAAAGGTGCACTCAGAATCGCTGGGGTGGGGGCAGAAGGAGCGCAAGCGCATGTGCGGGAGTGCGCGGAGTAAAAGCTCTCTGAAGGCACAGAGCTGCCTCAGAGAGCTGAAGATTTTTAACGTTAGAAAGAAAGATTTCAGAAATAAGGAAAACATGGCCCCTCCTGTAACTGTCTCACATGGACAAGGACAAGTTAAAAATGAGTTCTAAAAATTTTTTTTGGTTCTTTTCATTTACTGTCTGAAACCTCATCCCGCCCATGAATGATGTTTCGTTAAAAACGCGAAGGCCCCCTGGCCTATTCGCCCGCCCGCCAACCGAACAGTTGGACAGGCAGCAAAAAATTTGATTTAATTAATTGATTAAGGGCCTTAATAGGCCTCTTAATTGTCAGTGGACGCGCTGCTGCCTCGAGCACGTGCCCATCGAGCGAACTATCGCGAGAGTGCACGATGACGTCGGGACACTCGGCCAGCGTCATCACGCACTATTTTACTCCCATTCGGGTTAGGCACGCACCTGCCCAACCAGGTAAAAATTCTGCCAATGGTAAGTACCTTTTTAAGTAGCGTGTGGAATCTGTGTCAATCCCAATCAGCTGATTACCATTAGGAGTGGACAGTAGGACAAATGCTAGCCACCAAAATGCGGTGCAGCCTCTTTAATGAGCGGCAACATGCAATTTAAGTGCGAATCAGCCCATTAATGAGCCTCCAGGTGGCTGTTTCTAGCTTCAACACTTTTATCAACATGGCGTCTTGCATCAAACCTGAGCTAAACCAGCATTTCATCTCAAGACCGTATCTTGGCCACTCCTCAAGGTTGCTCAAAATCATCCTCTGTTTAACATGTGAAGATAGTAGAAGCAACTTGTTTGCAATATATTGTCGCATCATGTGACTGAGTAAAAGTGGGTGCTAAGTTATGGATTGCAGTTTACAGCCAGGCAAAGTCCAGTATGAGATTAAGACATCTCTCGGCACTTTGAAAGGGATCCGGTTAAGATGTTAGGTTACAAGTAGGAACTACATTAAGCATTATTGAATTTTTCAAATGTCTGCTTGAACTGCATTTATCAAGATGCCACCTAATGAAGAAGGCTGAGAATTGGATCTACATGGCTAGAGGAGATATAAGCCGGAAATTCCTATTGCTGATATCAGCACATGAATGCTTAATGCACCAATATAACATTCTTCTGTCTGCCACTCCAGCCAAGGTGATTAGTGCCTGTTTTAAAGACACAGAGTACTTAACTATTTACAATTTATATCAATGACTTGAATGAAGGAACTGAATATATGGTTGCTATATTTGCTGATGTTACAAAAATAGGTAGAAAAGTATGTTGTGAAATAGACATAAGGAGCCTGCAAAGGGATATAGATAGGTCAAGTGAATGGGCAAAAAATTGGCAGATGGAGTGTCATGTGGTTAAATGTGGATTTGTCCACTTTGGCAGGAAGAACAGGAAAACAGCATATTATTTAAATGGAGAGAGATGGCAGAATTCTGCAGTACAGAGGGATCTGGATGTCCTGGTGCATGAATCCCAAAAGTTAGTATGCAGGTACAGCAAGTGATTAGGAAGGCAAATGGAATGTTGTTGTTTATTGCAAGGGGAGTGGATTATAAAAGTGAGGATGTTTTGCTACAGTTATACAGGGCGTTGGTGAGACCACAACTGGAGTACTGTGTACTGTTTTAGTCTCCTTATTTAAAGAAATATATAAATGCATTAGAAGCAGTTCAGAGCAGGCTCACTCAACTGATGCCTGGGGCAGAATTTTACACCTCACGGGCATGCGCCTGACCCGAACGAATGTGAAATAGCGCGAGATCACATAGGGCGAGTGTCCCAATGTCATCCTGCACGCGAGCAATCTTCAGGTTGGTGGGCACACACGGGTGTCGGAGCCACGCCCACCAACAATTAAAAGGCCATTTAAGGCCATTAAAAACCCAGGCGGGCAACCCACTTTTAACGAAACCTCATCCAAGGGCAGCATGAAAAGGGTCAGCAACATTGCCATTGTGAGTAATGAGGAGCTTAGGAGATAGTTTGCTGCTGGTTGCTTATTTGAACTCGACAGCTTCATCTCTGTTCTGAGCTTCATTCTTAGCATTTCCAGGCTTAATTTCAGGACTCATTGGTGTCTCCAAGGCCCCAGAGAATTTTGACCATGTGGGCACTTCCAGGTATCAGACAGCCTTCTCTAACCCTGGTAATGGGGGTTGTGCTCTCCGCTAGTGGCACCTCCTCCTCTGAGGAAGAAGAGAGGGGCAGAAGGGAGAGGAGGCCAGGTGTCCCAATGCAGCTTCCAGGGGAGTGACCTGTGGGAGGAGAGGCGCAGGCACAAGGGGCACAGGGCCAGCAGGAGGTCCAAGGCAGAAAGGGCCACTATCCGGTTGCCAGGGTTTACAGGTGGCGATGCAGCTACCTCACTATGTCCGAGGTGCAATGCCGAAGGAGGCTCCACCTCTCCAGGGAGACCATGACCTCCATTTGTCATATGATTGGGCCTGAGATCACCTCCAACTGTGTGGGTGGACACCCCATGCCAGTGGCTCTGAAGGTCAGAATGGCCCTCAACTTCTATGCCTCCGGCTCGTTCCAAGGGTGAGTGGAGGACCTTTGTGCAGTCTACCAATCAGCTGTCTACAGTTGCATCAAGCTGCTGACTGATGCTCTGTTCAGGTGGGTAATGACATTTATTCATTTTTGAACGGATGAGGCCAGCCAGGCTGAGCGAGCCAAAGGCTTTGCAGCGATTGCTGGGTTCCCCCACATCCAGGGAGCAATCAACTGCACACATGTGGCCATCAAGGCACCAGCGGGTCAGCCGAGTGCCTTCGTCAACAGGAAGGGATTCTACTTGATGAACATCCAGATAGTTTGTGACCACAGGACGCAGATTCTGCAAGTCTGTGAAAGGTACCCAGGCAGCTCTCATGATGTTTACAACCTGAGACACTCCCAGGTGCCAAGGCTGTTCAGCACTCCAGCCCGACTGGATGGATGGCTGCTGGGTGACAAGGGCTATCCGTTGAAAAGGTTGCTTGTGACGCCTCTCTACCATCGAAGAACAGAGGCAGAGCAGCGTTATGATAGGAGTCATGCCTCCACAAGGGCGGTGATAAAGAGAACCATAAGTCTTCTGAAGATGTGCTTCCAATGCCTGGACCATTCAGGGGGTGCACTACAATACCCCTCAGAGCGGATGTCACTGATAGTGGTTGCATACTGCGCTCTCCACAATCTGGCACTGGCAAGGGGGGACCCATTGGAGCAAGAGGTCTTGCCGCAGCTCCACAGGCCACAGATGATGAATCCAGTAGTGAGTCAGAAGAGGAGCACGGTGAGGAGAACGCTGAGGATGTGGAGACTGACCTCGGTAACCTCCAGGGAGGCAGGGACACGTTGATCCAATGCAACTTCAGCTAGGATACCAAAGATCTGCTTCCATCTCATGCCAGGGCTGCCACCTCCATCCCAGATGTCTGAAATGACCCTTTCCCTTTAACCCAAAGTCCACTCAGTGCCTGTGCAATAAAGTTTAGTGCCACTCACATCCAGCATTAGATGATGGCGTGCCCTGCACCAAAAAGGTGAAGCATACTCAGGCCATTAAGACAAAAGCAAAATTCATATCATTTTGACCCTCACATCAAATAAGCAGAACTATGTATGATGTTAATTGCCACACCAATAAACATATTAACAAAACATGGCAGAACAGAAGATCACCCGTGAACAATCCCTCGTGTGCTCATGTCTACTAGTGTTGCGTCTTGGTGCCCCCCCTCGCTGGCACCGGCATTGGAGACAGCCCGCTGGCTCTGCTGTCTTGTTGGCCTTGATGACCTTGGCGGTCGTCCTCTGGCCTGTGGAGCCTGTGCTGGCCACACCTGGGGGTGGGGGGCGGCCAGTGCCACGGCTGGCATCTCCCCAGTCACCGCAACCTCATCAGATGCCACAGTCACTGGCAGAGGGGCAGAGGAGCTGCTGCCTTCATCCGGAGCGCCCTGAGAGGAGCCCGCAGAGACAACAATCAGCTCGTGCGCCAATGTGAGGTCGCTCTTGAGCTCCCTGCTCACATTGATGGACGGGAACTTAGCTGGGATACTGGGTGCCTCATCCATCTCCCACACTGGGACTGACCACCTGAGGTAATTTCCCGTGTGAGGGCTCGCAGGCCCAAACGCAACCCCAGGAACCCCTGATTCTGTTCCTGGAGCTGCCTCTCCATGAGAGTTGAGATGCCACTTTCTCAATGGAAGAGGCAGTGCGCACGGTGTTGAGGGTCAATGCAGTGCTCATGCTCCACATGGACTCCTCCACAACAGAGACCATGGCACGCAGACCCTCGTGGATCTCCACCAGATCCTCCTGCACATCCCACTGGACATCCAGCACCTGCCGCCTAATGGACGACTCCAGAGGCTCATCATCTGCCTACGACTCAGCGTCGTCCTGGTCCCCAGCAGTCCTCAGACTGCCAGCACCCTGGGCACTCTCTGCCTCCGCCTGCTCCTCAAGCGAGTGTGAAGTGCCCTCACCACTGTGCTTCGATATTCTAGCCGAAAATCTAACACCCACTGAGGTGCTGATATCCGTGCGGGTGCCTGGTTCAGAGAGCAGGTGTGACACAGGTGCATGTGGTCTTCAGCGTCAGGAGTGGTTCTTTGGCATCCTGCATTTGAGTTCGTGCTGGCAAAGCTAAGGGAGAATAATGACATGTCATTAGTTTAAGTCATCACACTGTCACTGTGCATGCCAGGCACCCTGGTGAGACAATGGAGATCTGCATCATGGTACCATCATCTTTCAATGGTCAATGGGGACTCCAGGTTTGAGGCTCCCACCAATGATGAGACTACACAAGAATGTTTGCACAATCTGACACTCTCACCTCTGTGTACTGTGTACCTTCGTCAAAGACCCCTGCCTCTCCACGACCAGCAGACCAAGGTGGGTGGAGGCTCTCTAGCTCCAACACATCCATTTCATACCTCGTCATGGTTAGAAGGTTTGGGGGGTGTCTCCACCTGTCCATGACCTCTCGATTGTGTTATGGCTGCTCTTCTCCTGAAAGGACAGGGGAGCATTGATTCATCCACTCTCTACCTGCAGCGCCATTGCAGCCTGGCCAACCCCACCTGAGGAACACCTTGCAGGGGACATCCGAGTCGTGGCCCTCGAGCTGCAAAGCGCACTGTCTAAGCAGCCAAGGCTCACCCCCTTGGCCAGCTCTGGCGTTATTGACAGTTGACACTCAGACTCTAACGCCCCTGAGCTCCACAGGGGCCGGCCAGCCCTTAACACTTCAACGCACTGATTCATGCCAACACGGTACTCACCCTCGCCGAGCATAACAGGTCATTGAACCTTTAGCGGCACTGCACCTATGTGCGCCTCACAACGTCATGGCTGCTGACCTCGGCTGCCACCTCCTCCCAAGCTTTTTTGGTCTGGTGCAGTGGCCTCCTCCTGCCCTCACTGGGTACGAGGGTGTCCCGCCTGACACCGATCTCCTCCACAAGGCATTCATCGGAGTAACCGGGGGGTGCCGAGTGCCCACCCGACCAGCCCTCCTGCCTGGCGTTTCCTGCCACTGGTGAGGCCATTGTTCCAGTCTCCAGGCCGATTAATGATTCTCCCCTGGCAGCCTTCAGGGAGCTGCCTTTGCCGGTTTTAAAGTGCCCGCCGGGTCGGCATTACACCCAGCACCCGACAGGACCCCGTCCCCACCCGGCCATTCCCAACAATTCAGAAGGCGCATTTCACGCTGGGCGGACGGTAATTGGCCGGCTAGCGTGAAATCGCGGTCGGGGGCCAATCGCAGTCGGGGGCCCATTTCCGGTCCGCTGCTGGGCCTACCCATCGCACACGCCCTACAAGGGAAAAATTCAGGCCATGGGATGAGGGAGTTCATCTGTTACCTTATAAGGAAAGGCTGGGCCTGATTGGAGTCATACCTAGAACAAAGGAAGATAGTTATGTTGTTGGAGGTCAATCATCTCAGTTCCAGGACATCACTGCAGGAGTTTCTCAGGGTAGTGTCCTCAGCCCAGCCATCTTTAACTGCTTCATTAATGCTTCTGCTTCTTTCCATCATAAGGTCAGAAGTGGGGATATTCACTGGTGATTGAACAATGTTCAGCACCATTCGCGACTCCTCAGATGCTGAAGCAGTCCATGTCCAAATTCAGCAAGACCTGCACAATATTCAGGCTCGGGCTGACAAGTGACAAGTAACATTCGCGCCACACAGTGCCAGGCAAAGACTATTTCCAACAAGAGAGAATCTAACCATTGCCCTTGACATTCAATGACATTGCCATTGCTGAATTCCCTCACTATCAACATCCATTGACCAGAAACTGAACTGGGCCAGCCCTATAAATATTGTGGCTACAAGAGCAGGTCAGAGGCTAGGAATTGTATGGCGAGTTACTCACCTCCTGACTCCCCAAAGCCTGTCCACCATCTACAAGACACAAGTCAGGAGTGTGATGGAATACTCTGCACTTACACGGATGAGTGCAGCCCCAACAACACAAAAGAAGCTTGACATCATCCAGGACAAAGCAGCCCGCTTGATTGACACTTCTCCACGACCATTCTCTCCCTCCAACATTCACTCCCTCCACCACCGATGCACAGTGGCAGCAGTGTGTACCATCTTCAAGACGCACTGCAGAAACTCTCCAAGGCTTCTTAGGCAGCACCTTCCAAACCCATGACCACTACCATCTAGAAGGACAAAGGCAGCAGACACATGGGAACATCACCACCTGGAAGTTCCCCTCCAAACTACTTACCATCCTGGCTTGGGAATATATTACCGTTCCTCCATTGTCGTTGGGTCAAAATCCTGAAACTCTCTTCCTAACGGCACTGTGGGTGTACCAACACCACATGGACTGCAGCGGTTCAAGAAGGCAGCTTACTACCACCTTCTCAAGGGTAATTAGGGATGGGCAATAAAAGGTGACCCAGCCAATGACACCCACACCCCATGAATGAAGAAAAAAGTACCCCCAGATCCCTTTGTTTTTCCACAGCGTTTAGTCCACTTTCATTCAAAGTATAGTTACTGCTGTTACTTTGCTACCAAAATGTATCATCTCACACTTAATGCGCACAGTTAATGGAAAAAATACACATTGTTCTACAGATGATAATGGGGAAAAGAAAAACATTTTGTATGTGCATCAACCACAAGGGCTTCCATTTGTTGAATGTGCAGCTGGTGTGCGACCACCAGAAACGCATCCTGCAGGTATGTGCACAGTTTCAAGGGAGTGTGCACGATACCTACATCCTCAGTCGGTTACAGACCCCTGGAGTCTTCCAGGGTCCACAGGGGCTGCAGAGATGGCTCCACGGGGACAAGGGCTATCCGCAGAGGCCGTGGCTAATGACACCCGTGCAGCGGCCTCAGACTGCAGCAGAGCGACACTATAATGAGGCTCATGCAGCAACTCGCAACTTGGTGGAGCAGACCATCAGGATGCTGAAAATGAGGTACCGGTGCTGGGACCAGTCTGGTGAGGCCCTGCAATACAGTCCAGAGAGGGTGTCATGCATCATCATCGTCTGTTGCACCCTTTACAACCTGGCGCTGCAACAGGGAGATGAGCTGGCTGAGGAAGAGATGGAGGAGCTGCACATCTCCTTTGATGAGAAAGACGCCGACAGGACTGAGGCTGAGGAGGTCCTCGAAGACAACAAGGACGAGAATGATGCCCTCGTATTGGCTAGACGAGGCAGGCATGCTCAAAAGGCCCTCATAGCTGCTAGATTTGTGGAGGATGATGACAACATGCAGTGAGGTGACCCCATAGATCCTCACATGGTATTTGTGAATGACTGGCTTATGGCAGCGTGAATACCCTCTGTGAGAATGCTCCTGTCATGGAGATGCAGCGGAGGCCCTAATAGTCACTCAATCACAAAAGGATGATGACAACTTGCAGTGAGGACACTCCATAAATCTTCACATAGCCTCTGAGAATGTCTGACTCCTCTCTGGCCGAGGGCAGCTCGCTTGCGCTGCACGATTAGGGTCATATCATACAGACGCTGCCATGAAACTTTAGAAGCATCTGATCCTTTGTCCACCTTCAGCATCTGAGCCCTTCAGGAGCTGGAGCACATCATCACTGTTCACAGATGCTGAAGAGATAGGGGCCAGCCCCTCCTTAAAGGTGCTGAGAGCACATCAAGAGAATGACGGAACTCTGAGGCGCCTGCCCACTACACCCTGGCAGCAACGACAAGCACCACCAAGGTGCAGGCATCAGTAGTGTTTCCAGGGAGTGTGAGGCTGGACCATCACTGTGGTCTGAAGGCTGCACAGACACAGGGAAGAGGCCCTGGACTGAGACACCTGCCTTTATCTTGTGCAGAAAAGTTTCACATCTGAGTGACAAGAACACTGCTCATCAGAATAAGGAGCCATAGGCAGGGAGACATTCCTCGGAGTTGACTGGCAATAGTGAATAGTATGTACAAGTGATTAACACCCGTGCCCCGGCTGTGCAGCTAATTCTCCCTAACTTTCCTAACCCTGCCGCTACATCTTGTTGCTCCCTGGACATTGACAGTGGAGGTGGAGGCAGCCTGTTGACTGCAACGCCCTGTCTGTGATGACTTTGGCAGGCGTCCTCTGGAGGGCTGAGACCTGGAGGGCCCCGGCCTGCTTTCAGGGTCCTGCTGTGTGGCAGTAGCACCCTCCTCAGCCTGTGGAGCTGGAGCTGCTGAGGTCACAGGAAGAGGAGATTCGAATGGGCCGGACTCTCTCAGAGGCCCGGAGTATGCACCTGCTGATCCTCTTCCCTATGGGTGTCTGGGGGCACCAGGCTGACTCCTTGAGGAGAAGGGGTAGGTGGAGTGAGATCGAACTGCCCCGCATCCCTCTCATGTACACACCATTGTAGGCCAACAATGGCATCAGCGATGGTGTTCAGCCCACGCAGCAGAGCAGGAGTGAAGTTCTGGACCAAGGTCTCCATGTCGGCCACCATCCTACCTGTGTTGACCTCAATGCATTGGCATGCCGGCGCTATCACCTCAGCCTGTAGGCAGACGGTCTCCTCCATCTTGCCTTGCAACCCGAGGAGAGCAGCGGACTTCCTTTCCTGATGTTCCCGAGCTTGCCTTTGCAGCTCCAGCATCTGTGACATGACCGAGTCCAGAGGCTCCTCATCTGACTCGGACTCAGCAAAGTTCTGGCCTCCAGCAGTTCTCTGAGTGCCGGACACCTGGGAAGTCTCTGCCACCACCTGCTGTGGATCAGACAGTGCGATGTGCTCACCAAATTGTGATCCCAAGGCTACACTAAAGCTAGGTCCCACCGAGGTGTGTGTCTCTGCGCTGGTGGAGGGTGTGGGTGAGCGCTGTGATGCAACTTCAGGGAGGGTGCCTCCAGATTCCTCTCCAGGGGTTTCTTCGGAGCTTGATTGGAGGCCCTGGGTCATGGACTCTGTCGGCTGTTTGGCATGTGCCTGCGAAAGCAAAGGGAGATAATTAGTGCCTGGCAGTGCCCTGTGAAAACAAGACACATCACTCACGGCATAGTTGTCTGATGCATGTTGCACTGCTGGATCCTCACTTGGTGGAACACCGCCAACCTCAGTGTCAGCACAGGACCAGTCCAGATCGTCACCAGTCAGCTGGATGGCTCTGTTTTCAAAGTCTGTGAGGACCTTGATTTCAGGCATTCCGCCACCAGTCTGCGGCCTCTCCCTGTTGTTGTGTGCCAGCTTGTCCTGCATGAATAGAGATGGAGAAAGAGGAAGCAAGACACCTGCCAGGCCAGATGATAAATATGCCTGGCCTGTGTGGGTGGTGCGTGATCCCATGGGCAGGATGAGGACAATGACGGTCAGTGTGAGAGAGTGAATGATGAATGTCCCTTGAACTGGCAGTGAGATCACTGTGGATGTGTGATGGGTTTGTGAGTGTGTGAGTTGAGAGTGATGAGAAGAGTGACCTACCCTGGCAGAACAGAGGAGATCATTCATCCTCTTGCGGCACTGGTTGGCTGTCCTCTTCTGAAGGGCGTTGGTGCTGACCACTTCTGCCACCGCCTCCCAAACTGGATTGGTCACATTGCTGCCCATTCTTCAACCAGAGCGGGCGTACAGAACACCCCGGCGGGCCTCCATGGCATCCAGCAGTCGCTCGAGTGACCGGTCATTAAACCGGGGGGCTGCAGTCTTTTTTCCTTTGCTGGCCATGTCTCCCATGCAGCAGTGGTGAACTGGAAGCAATGAGCGCTATGCTTGTGGCTGGACTTTAAACATGGCGCCTGGCGTGATGCGGCGGCGGGGTGATGGCCGGAGGGCGAATGAGAACCCGCCCACCTTGGAAACGGCATGTTTCCCAGGAGTGCATAAATAATGAGGCGGGTTTGGGATGATACGGCGCGAAAACCCATCATTGCGGCTGGCATTACCCACCTGCTAATGCGCCCAGTGCAAATCTTGGAAAATTCCACCAATGCCCCACAAACAGCAAAGTGACCAGGTAATGTTTTCCTGCGATGTTGGTTGAGGGCTAAGCATTCCTGGACACCTGGAGAGATCCCCTACTCTTCTTCAAAATAGTGCCGTGGGATCTTTAACATTCACCTGAGAGGACAGATGGCTTCTCAATTCAATGTCTCAACCAACTGACAACGCTAACCTCCTCAGTACTGCACCAGAGTGTCAGCCTAGATTTTCTGCTCAAACTTTGTGCCCAGACCACACTAAACCTATTAATATTTTATACATCATCTCTGCAGGGTGCTGTAAATGTGGCGCATTAAAGTTTAAAATTAAACGAGAGCCTAATAAATAGTCCTGTTGAGCCTCGTGTTTACAACTTTATTGTAAGAGGCACCAGGAATGGTTTCTATTGATGAAACAGTGATTTGATACTGGCTCAAGGTTTCCTCTACCGTGGGTCATCTCTCCCTCTCTGTCTTTCAGGTGACATGGAGACAAGGCACATTCAGTATATAAATCAAAAGGAGCTGGACTCCTTGTACGGAGTAGGAATGATCAATGGGAACGTGAAAATATTTTGGAAGAGAAAAGATGGTCAACTAAAGCAGATTTAATTTTGTTCACATAGAGTTGCACGGACAATGCTGTCGCCTTTTACACATTGAATAGATTCATTTCCTCTTTCTGTTGGTTGATGAATCACTCTCGGTCTTATTGGCCCTGACCCTGGGGTCAGTGCCTCACTGAAAGGCACTTCATCTTCCACCAATCGCCCTCACAGATTGTGTACAATGGGCATGTAATTGCACAGGGTGTCAGAAGTGACCTTGCTGTTTAAGCTGAGGAAATGCTCCATTTAGCTAAAGGGGAGATAAAATAATTCAATAAAATACTACTGATGGGGCAAATTTGTGGAAAAGAATAGGTGCAAAAGCTGTCAGGCACAGGATTACCATTGCTGCACTCTTTAGCACAGCTGTGATGTCACATTTCAAGCAAACTAATGCACTTACAGCTCTTTTAGCGAAAGCCGTGAAGTGGAAACAAGCCAATTCCAAACTAAACAGAAAAAATCCTACATTCAATGTAGAAGAGGAAGCCAAGTCTGGAAATTACACCGTGGAGTCTTATTGACTGAACACCAAACATGTTTGCATCAGGTTCTTCTATATGCTGTTTAGTCGAGGTATTGACCTGCTTTAATGACACTGCTGTCAAAACAGCAAATGTGGGAAATTGGTAGAATGGGTTTAGCATTCATATGAAATCACACAGCCTAATTTCCAGTCTCACATTTCTATAAGTTATTAAGTCTCCAAATTGAATCGCATTTGGCACTCTCTCACAATCTCCAACAGTCAGAATTTTCTACCGATGGTTTTTTATGGTACATTAATCGACCTAAGTGTTATACAGCAGAAGTGGGATACAGTCTCTCCCAGAAAACTGGGCGCATGAGGCAGTGTTGACTTTCTGTTCTCTTGCAATTGAGCATGAGTTCACTGTGCTGACCTTAGAAAAAAATTACGAGATATTAAAAGTGCAATTTTAAAAAGGGACAAAATAAGACTTTTGACTGTTGGCAGCCATATTGTACATCACCCTAGTTCTGACTTGTTTACTGTTAGTTTCTAATCTTTATACCACGGAACTAACAATACAATCAACAGGAACAAGATGTGAAATAAACAAGTGAACATTTCCATTAAAATCGCAAAGCCACTGCAACAGATGTACTAAGTGCCAAATAAGGAAAATCCTACAGCAAAATGTAAAGGCCTTTAGCGTGACGTGGCTTAATTGGAAGATGAAATTTAAATAGGGCACAGGACAAAGTGTTTGAAAAGCTTCAAATAAGCAATTTAAACATGTAACCTCCATAGCAAATACATCCATATATGTTGAAATATGTTCTGAAAATATCATTAGCATATTTATAATCTATCATTATTGCAACAAACTGCTACTGCAAGCCTATACCAGTAGGATCAAATTTCCCCTGGGATTGACAGGAGCTTTGTTAATATCCCAAGGGGATTTCACCCTCAGCAAGTTGCACACATGTTAGAAACTATCATTTCACCAGCTCAGTGAGCTAAGTTAGTGAGTAGCCAAGTGCAGCAGCACAGTCCCAGGTTTGATTGCTGCTCCTTGTCGAGTTAAGCTGATCTCAGTATTAGGGTCCCTATAATTGGCTTTATCACTCCTGGCTTAGGAGGAGGGAATACTTGGGTACCTCCTGTTGGACTTAATCCTGGATAGCTGCCAGAAGTATTCATGTGAAAGCAAGAGGGTGAGAACAGGATTTGGGCTTAGCAATGAAGCTCAACAAGTTCAAATAGTCTACTGAGATATACTGTAGGCTGATTCTTAAAGGTGCCAGTTGTAGCTCAGTTGGTAGCACTCTTGGTTCAGAGTTAGAAAGTGCTGTCCCACTCCCAAGGCAAGGTCAAAATTCAGGCTGAGAGTGTGCTGTGCTACTTTTGATGAGAAGTTCAAGTGAAGCCCTTCCTGCTGTCTTCGGTGGATGTAAAATAACCCGTGGCACTTCTTGAAGAAGAGCAGTCAAGGTCTCCTGAAACTGTGGCCAACATTTCTCCCTCAACCAACATTACTAAAACTGATTAGTTATCTCTTTGCTGCTTGTAGGCAAACTGGCCACTGCATTTCCTGTAGTGATGATACTTCAAAAAGTACTTCCTTGGATGTGAAGCACTTAGGATTGTACTGAGGTTGTTAAAGACTCTATGGAAGAGTAAGTTCTTTGTTAACTCCAAATAGAAAATAACAAGCACATAATAAAAAAAAAACCAGAGTAACCTCCCGGGATGGGGTATGCTGCTATGTATCCCAACATTCTATTAGCCTTTTTGATTGCTTTGTATAGTGTGTTTGTTCTTATTGCCATTCTAATTGCTTTATTGATCCTTCGTGGAGACTCTTCCTTGCATTTGCTTTTCTTGGGTAATAATAAGGCAAGCACACAATTGACATTAGAATGTATTCACTTCCCTAAATTCACTGAACGTTTTCAATCATTTTACTTGGGGAATTAATTTTAGGACAAACTAGATAGTGAAGCATTTACTGATCCCCGAAGTGGAACCTACAGTAATCTTAACTCTTTTCCCAGCACCAGAGGGTAGATCCATCACTTGTACGGAAAAGCTAATCTCAAAAGGGAAAGGTTTGCTTTGCATTCTTCAATTAATCATTTTCCTCAGTGTGAACCTTGTTCCTACAGATTTCAAAGGTAGTGACGAAACAATAAATGCTACGATACGATGAGTTGAACTAGTGGCTGTCGGGGCAAAGAGCACATGGAAATGTGAAACGTAAAGAAGCTTGTATGTCCCATCAAATCCATGGATTACCTGATCATGGATTCTACTCCAGCAACTTATCAAACCGTGAAGAAGAATACAGGAAACTAGAAAAAAAAGATGAAGGCAAGTTAGTGGAGTCAGCAGATGTTCGCTAAATGCAGTTCAGTGAAGATTGATGTGAAATGGTACGCCCTGGGAAAGAGAATAGAGAACAGATATATCATAAAAGGCAAAATTCTCAATGGAGAGCAGTGGAGGAATAGAGAAATCAAGGGATTCAAATAATTTAAAGATTGTTTAAAAAAAACAGGATTGTAAGTGGAAAAGACTGTGAAGACAAATGGGATTCAAGGTTTTATGTATGGAGGTTTTGAATACAGTAAAAAGGAAGTAATGATGAACCTCTATAAGACATTGGATATGCCACAGTTGGAGAATCAAATATATAGAAGGGGCGATTTAACCATGATAAAGGTGCAACAAAGATTCACTAGGATGAGACAGTGATGAAAGGCCATAGTTAGGGCTGTATTCACTGGTGTAGAAAAGGGGAGATCTAATAGAATGGTTTAAAATTCTGAAAGGATAAATCATGAAATATTACTTTCACTGGTCCATGAATCAGTTAAGGAGGACAGATGCGAGAAGCATAAACAGGAAGGTTGGAAGAAATCTTTTCGCACCTTAGAATCTGGAACATATAACAAAAGCTAGTGAAATCAAGTTAATCAAACCATTTAAAAGCAGACTAAATACTTTAAGAAGTTAAAATATTCAAAGATCAGGAAAATGGAACTCAAATATGTAACTCTGTGGGGTATGATATCATATCCTTTGTGCAAATTTGCCTGAATGTTTCCTGTTCCACAAAGATTATCAAACAAAACTGAGAACTATGTATCAATTCAACATTTTCACCCTTCCTTTTTGCTCTCCTGACCTTTCACTGCTGATGACCCCCAACAACACAACGTTCCTCTGTCATTTTAAGAGATTTCATTTTCTCCAAGTGTCAGTTATGCTAATTGCATACAGCAATGAAGTAATGGTGGTAGTGTTAGCAAAATATGCATAGCCCATGGTCCTACAGTTGCACTTGGGATTAAATGGCTGTAACGCACATTAATGCACTGACCCAGTGTTAATGGGTTGTTTGCTAGATTAGTGTTCGTTAGGCAACAATTAATGAGAAATGTGAAAAGTTACTCAGGATTGCGCATTAAGTTAATTCCATGCAATTAAAAACATCAAAGGCAGATGGCATAGTTGAATGGGTCATTAGGGTTGGAGATAGCTGATGAACTAGTCAAAGAGGAGTATTTCACCAAACACAGAAGCATGCATAGAGCATGAATTTCCATTACAAGATGATCAAGGGCTACAATAACATGCAATTTTAATGTAGTAGAACATCCCATAGTGCTTCACAGGAGCATAATCAGACACAAATTAACACCCATCCAAAGAAAGACACATCAGTCAACTAGGGTTGCCAACCGTCCAGAATTGGCCTGGAGTCTCCAGAAATTGAAAGTCAATCTCCAGGACACTGCTAAGTGCAACCCTGGAGAAAAATCATCGGGACATTAAAAAATATCTTTTTTCAGTCATTTTCTTTGAATATTGCTTTTTACCAGAAGTGAACATATTGAAAATGGGAAAAAATGGCTGCATGGTTGATGATCAAGCACCATCCAATTGGGTAATGAGTCTTTTTGCTTTCCAATTGGTGTAGGCAGGCAGAGTACGTCACAAGGATGGATGTGTTGGCCGACTAATGGCTGGAGCATGGGGGCAAGTCATGTGATGAAACCTCCAGGAATACATTTAATCACAGTTGGCGCCCCTAAAGTGACCACAAGTTTGGTCAAAGAGGTAGATTTTAAGAGTGCCTTAAGGGAAGAGAAGAGGGATGGAGAGATGAAGAGGCTTAGCGAGGGAATTCCAGATTATGAGGCTTTTACACCTGAAAGCACAGCAGCCATTGCTGCAGCGAACACAGTGGATACAGTGGGAGCAGCACAAGAGTGAAAGCAACGTGGAGCTGGAGGGGTGATGGGGGGGGTGTTGTGTATGGCTGGAGGAGGTTACCGAGACGGAAACATCAGCAGACCACAACTCAAGAGCTTTAGGGGTGAGAGAGGCAGACTCCTACATGGAATTTGAAAGAGCCATGTGTAAAGATGCTGTGCTTCAACAGGGGAATGACTGCATACCTGTGTCAGGTCTTGAAACCAGACCTGCACCCTTTATTACCGTTATTTTTTGTCCGTTATTGTGGAGATGGCGTAGAGAAGACTTGTTGCAACTGCACTTAGTTTTGGTGAGACCACACCTCGGGTACTGTGTACAGTTTTGATCCCCTTACTTAAAGAAGGATATACTTGTAATGGAAGCAGTTCAGAGAAGGTTCACTAGGCTGATTCCTGGACCATGGAATAAAGAGGTTGTCTTATGATGAAAGGTGAGTAAGTTGGGCCTATATTCATTTAAGTTTAAAGGAATGAGGTGATCTTATTGAAACATATAAGATTCTGAGGGGCTTGACAGGGTAGATGTTGAGAGGAGATTTCATTGCGAGGGACTCTAGAACTCAGGGCCACAGTTTAAAATAAGGGGTCGCATTTAGGGTGCAGATGAAGAGTAATTTTTCTCAAAAGGTCATTAGTCTTTAGAATTTAGTTCTACAGAGCAGTGGAGGCTGAATATATTCAATGCTGAGTTAGGCAGATTTTTGACCTACTAGGGAGTGAGGGGTTATAGGAGGCAGGCAGGAAAGTGGAGTTGAAGCCACAATCAGATCAGCCATGATCTTATTGAATGGCAGAGTAGGCTCGATGGGCCAAATGGCCTACTCCTGCTCCTATTTATTATGATCTTATGATCTTATAATCAAGGGACAACATCCTGCTGACACTGGTAGTGGAAGTGAAAGTGACAACTGCACTAAACCTCTAAAGTGCTGGATTCTGTTAGTTCACAGTTCACAGTTGCATGATGGAGCTAACAGAATCCCTGTTTCATATAGTGCCTGCATACATCAAATTCAGTGCGGCAGAGGCAATCCAAATTTGTGCAGTTAAGTGTAACTTCCCTCAGGTACACAGCATGGCTGTACTCATGAAACATTCATCTACTTTTTAGAAAGTGACTTCTCTTTTATCAACTGAAAGCATTTGCTATTCTTTTCATGTTCAGATGGTAGGTCACCATCAGCAAAGAATTATTTAAGGTAATGCTCATTTTTTGAGAAAGGTCAAGTTACACACATCTTGAGGGAATCAAGTGCTCCTTAACTGTTGAAAGAGGAAGATAGTATTCAAGGTTGGCTGCTTGGAGGCATCAGTTACCCACAACAACCATAGATGAAGACACCTCTGCAAAATTACACAGCTCCTACAACAAAAAAGGACGTATTTATCATGTAAGAATATAACTGAGTAGACCTTTAGTCTGTTTTAAAGATTTAATAATGCATGCGCTGCTCATGGCATGTGGACAGTTTGTAAAGAGCAGGGGTAAAATGATAGGCCCCCTTAAGAGATTAAGGGGGCATACTATGCTAGCCAATCCCCAAAGCAGCATCAATGTAATGGGCAGTCACCAAGAATTTCTTAACCTAATGGCCTAAAAATAACCTTTTCTATAAACAAAAGGACAGGACATAGACATGTAAAAGCAATTTAATCAAAGCGACCTCTGACATCTTTGTTTTTTTTGAAGACTGAGTGCTTATTTTTGCATTCTTATATGTAGAAAATTAATTTAATTATTAACTGCAATGTGTTGAGAATTTCATATTATTCTACTTTCAGTCATCCCCAGATGTTGTAAACTCCTGGTCCCAATTCCATGATGGCCATATTATAGCAAGCATGAGGTTTTGATATAATGGCACCATATGAACAATCTTTGTCTTCTGCAAAGTAAGCACTAATATAAACTGGGATGAGACACAACTTTGCAGCGAGAAACAGACTGTGAACATTGCTAGTCATATGAAAAGTCAAGGAGCTTATTAGCCGAAATTGGCAAAGCAGAGCGTGTAATTGTGTTTAGTCAGTTCCGTACATGAAAATGGGAAGAAAACGATCTTTATTAGCTGCTAAAAGAATGTTTCCTCCTTGGAACATGTTGTAATGCTTATAACATGTCGTATTACTTCTCCTTTGCTCCTAATCCCCGAAAGGTACTGGCTAAATATGTGCTAATAATGCTATTCGGATAAACATAGTTAGCACATGCCCTTCCTTGGTGAGGAATTTTCACCAACACAAGATAATTGACAGTGAACTTTGCTGAATATCTAGACCTTTACCTCAAGTTGGATGCTTTCTGTATATAGCCTCCAAACTGCAATGATCATGGACTCTGCAGTTACCTGCCATGAGATTAACTCCCACACCTGCTAGACCCTCCATTTAATGGTAAATTGCCCATGGAGAGCATACCACCACTTCTTTATGCTATCCATCTTTGACTTGTTGAGCTTCAATGTGGAGTAAGGTTTTTTGGGATGTCCTTGCACCCTTCATGAGTGCCAAAATTTGTACATGCCATAGCTGGATTGATGCTCTGAGGACTATCAGTATAGTTTATTGCCTATTCAAGGGGCTCATGGCAATTAGAAGCATTATTCCAAGTGCACTCTAATGAGACAACAGAACATCCAGTTACATCTGATGCACCTAAGTCCCAAAAAATATGAGGGATCCTGTATGTTCATGTAAATATGCTAAAATAGCAAAAAAGATATTTATGCTGAGCAAATTTAACCTCTAAATATTTTAGCACTTTTGATTAAATACATATATACATATATAGGAGATTGTTTACAATGCTGGACAGACCTGTTGACTTTGTTTAACATCTTTATGTGGTTATGATAAGTTGTTCTTTTCGTGATCTCTTTTGTCAATGTCTCAATGTTTATTTGCACAAGATTAAGAGATCTGAAGTGCTTACGGCTTCTGTTTTCAATACTTTAATGATCTGTTTGATTGAAACTTTTATAGGGTTATAGGAACACCAGTTTTGTTTTCAAAATGTTATGAATGGGCTTTTTATCCTCTAAGCAGTTTCACATGTGCTATTATTACTATGAGGTTCATTGGTTCTGTACATAGTGCATGTTGGTTGAATGGGCATGCAAGGGCCATGAGTTGGATCGGGGGTTATATGGGGCCATGAGGGCTGGTGGGGGACATGAGTTGACATTGAGTTGGCATGGGGGCATGGAGGTAGCATGGGGAGTAGGTGAGAGGGTGATGAGGTGCGAGAGGTGAGGGTTGAGGGACTAAAATGTAACCAAACAACTCATGACAAAGTCCCAGAGAATCAAAGCAAGCCTTCCAACCAGTCTGCCTTGGCTCTTGGCTGCCCTGTGGCCGCCTCTGATCTACTTCCAGAGACCGTGGGCCCAGTTCTATCCCGCACCACCAAGAGCGAAAATTGGGTCTGACAGGCCACTTTCTATCGAGGAGGGTCCACCGAGTTGGGAAATTTCCCAACTCCAGCTCCCCATCTCAAAGACAAAAATCTTGCCCTGTAAACCTGCCTTTGCCCCATTTTCCTTAATACATTTGACTAACAAAAAATCTCAGTTTTAAAATTAGGAATTGATCTAGCATCAATTGCTGAAAAAAGTTCCAAACCCCTACTACTTACTCTCACTCCTGAGAGATCTGGCTTTAATTTTCAGTCTATGCCTCCTGTTACCCAACCAGTGGAAAGAGGTTCCCTCCATCTACCCTATCTGCTTTCCTTAATTTCTTGAAAGCTGTGATCAAATACAGTACTGTATCATTTGCTCACCTCACTTCTCTGGGCACCTGTTCCACAAGGTTGAAAGGGGACATAATCCTGGCCCTTTAAATACTGAAAAAGTGTGGTAACTTAAAATAACAAGCAGACAACCAGGGGATAAAGGTACAAAATTAGCATACTTTAAGCAAGAGTAGAGCTAAGGAAACATTTATCACCACAAAGTAAAAGATATGTGGATTACTGCACCTTTAAAAAGATTTCAATCATGTCAATTTATTTTCTGAAATATGCTTGGTATACAGTTAAGAATGGAACCAAAGATGAGGGAAGTGAGTATTCACATGAATGACTTAATATGCTATGCAATATTGCGATTGCAGTAGCCTCAAAACTTGAAAAGTGTCTCTATGGATTCTGATTGGTCAGGAATGACTTATGTAGGTTGCAATGTTGAGTTCATTAAATTATACTTCCAATTTTCTCTTCTTGACCATTTTAGCTATTATTTGCCTTCTATAGAAGATTTTTTTTTTAAATTAGGAAGCTCACTGAATAATGCAAATGAAACAAAGATGCTTTAATGGGCCAATTGCATATTATGACAGTGCATCAAAGCATCTCCTACTCTAACTTATTCTTTCCATGACCCCTAAACTATGCAGCTGATTCCTCCACCAGATGAAACTGTTTCTCCTTATCTAGTCTGCTGAACTTTAAGCACCTCAATTAGATTGTCTCTCACCTGCTAAACACAGGGTGATAGAAGCCAAGTTTATGCAACCTATCCTCATAAGCCCTGGTATAGTTTGAGTGAATCTGTACTATCCTCTTTCCAAGGCCAATGTACCTTGCTGAGGTATGGTGCCCAAAACTGAATGCAATACTCCATTTGGGCTCTGACCAAGTCTCTGTATAACAGGCATAACTCCCTCTCCTTTGTATTGCAGTTTCTTTGAGATAAGGGCCTTTTTGATTATCTTTTGTCCCTGTGCACTAGTCTTTAGTGATTTGGGCTCCTGTACACACAAATCTCTTTGGTGCTCCACAGCTCCTATAACCAACAGCCTTTTAAAACATAAACTGGTTGCCACCTCATGGTAACTTCTTAGTTGATCTCATGTTTTGTTCTACTTCTTTCAACCTGGGTTGTGCCATGAACTTTCAACCACAAATCTACAAGAACACAAGTTCTGGAGGATGAAAACTGCTTCTCCATATTACATGCCATTGTGCATGTGCCAAATCTATCCACCAAGACTCCAGAAGCAAAGGTAATTGGTGACATTATCCTTGCCCAAGATGGAGACAAAGGGTTACAGCTCCAATAGGTTCCTATGGAAAAGCTAAATTAAGACAACCTTCAAATGAAGAGGTTAATGAGTGTGATAAGACCCTACTCCTACCGCTCCACCACCCACCACCATCGCCTTCCACCTATGAACCTTAATTGCAGTTTGGAATATGATCCAAAGTGAAGTCAGGCCTTTTTGTGTGATCCAGTGCATCCCTTCAACATTTAAGTGATTTTAGCAAAAACTGGTTGGACTAAAAGCTACAGTTACACCGGTGATAACTCCAAACATCTGAGCAGCCACACATGTTGGGGAAATAAGGAAAAATCTGATTCTTTTCATTATATCACCACTGCAGGATATATTTCAAAATGTTTTGTTCTAAAAGTCTTGGATTTCTTTATTCAGGTCTTATTAAATCCAGAGTTTGGTTATGTTTAGTGAGTTTATTTATTTATCCTCTCCTCCCAGATTTTCTAACTTGTTGTTTTAATTTAATTTAATTCTTCCATCTGCATTCTCCCCAACCAAGAGGATGTCAAAGCAATAAGTATCTGATTAGTGTTATCCCTCTGCTGGTCTGACTCATGCAAAAAACTCACAATACACTGCAGGGGTGAGCTCACGACCCACCACGCTGTAGTACAGATACAAGCCATTGAAACATCAATCCAGAAACGTGTTAGCTTCACTCTGAACAAGGCCTGACAGCAGAGGTTTACGCCTACTGCCATTTGGTTCTGTTCAATCTGCCCCAAAACTTGCCAATTGCCAATGTTTTAAGTGCAATAAAAATAAATTGGAGGCAAGGCTGGTAGGCGTGCTAAGCAGACTGGCTTACAGACCCAGGTTCAAATCCAGCCCAAGGTAATGGCAAGAGGGCCCCCACCCACCACCGCACCTTCCTACTCAACCCCAGTCCTACAGTGGGCACAGTATACTAAACTGGCATTCTCACTCAACTAGGATTGGCAAGTAAGGCTATGAACCATCTTCTTTGGTGATGAGGATAAGTTTCATTGTAGGTGTACCCACCTCCAGCCCATGCTATATTTCATGTGGGAATGTTTGCTACTGAGATTTGGGGCAAAATGTTCCATCTCCAGCAATGGCACCCCCCCTCCTCCCCATTAAGAAAACAAGCCGATTTATTCTGGAGCATTGAAAAAAAGATCACAATTGTAAGCAATTTTGAAAAACAAAAATTTTCAACTGTAAAGGTCATTGTAATGATGACACTGATAGATAGCATCCATACTTCCAGCAAAATCACCACAGCATACCATGGACATATGATGGGTCATATTCACATCCATATCACAGAAGGTGTGTTATATTTATAAAACAGCTTACAGATATTAGTTGTTCACATTTCACAATTATATGCTTAAGGAAAAAGGATAAACTAATCTGCATTTTGGAATTTGTGTAGTGCCAATAATGTAGAGAAACATCCCTGAGGTGTTTCACACATCAGTGGTGGAAGTTAGGAGAGGAGACCAAGGGGAGAAAATTCCCCATGTCGGCGGGCCGGCAACCGGGTCCGCGCCGCCATTTTACGCAGGTGGGCTAATTAAGGCCCGCCCAGCATGCTTCACGACTCCCGTGCATAGCGGGAGTGGGCAGCGGGCACGCTCAGGCAGCCGGGTCCAATGGTGAACCAACGGCCTGTATAAAGGAAGGCCTGGCAGCCTTGGAAAGGCTGCTCGCAATGGCTCAGCGAAGGGCTCTGCAGAGGGGCAATGTTGGTGATGCAAGTCCGGAGGGCAGGCCAGGCCAGAAGGTAGGCCATCGGGGCAGGCCAGGCCGAAGGGTAGGCCAGTGGAGCAGACCAGGCCAGAGGGTAGGCCATCAGGGCAGGCCAGGCCGGAGGGTAGGCCAGTGGGGCAGACCAGGCCAGAGGGTAGGCCATCAGGGTAGGCCAGGCCGGAGGGTAGGCCAGTGGGGCAGACCAGGCCAGAGGGTAGGCCATCGGGGCAGGCCAGGCCAGAGGGTAGGCCAGTGGGGCAGTGTGCCCCTTCATTTTTCAGACGAGTGCCTAGCTGCCCTCCTGGAAGAGGTGGGAGCGCATCAGGAGGTCCTTCTTCCGAGGGACGGGAGGCAGAGGCCCCCCGACCCGACCAAACATGCTTGGGAGGAGGTGACCAAAAGTGTGAGTTACCATGATGTGGTGCGGCACACATGGTTCCAGTGCCGCAAAAGGTTCGATGACCTCCTGCGCTCGGGAAGAGTGAGTACCATGTTGCCTCAAGTCACTTAATGCAGCCGTCACCCTTTCCCCCAAACCCCAACACCCCACCACCCTCCCACCAACTCTGGGTACAGTAACGTCATTGAATCCCTCATGGCCTGGATCCCTCGCTGGGTGAGACAGCAGAGATTGCCCATGCCCAGTTCACCCTGACAGGGTTGAGCTAGGATATGTTCTGCATCCGCAGCATATGTGACACTGACACACAGAGTATAGAATTGGATTGTAAGTCAAGGGTCTGCGCCTAGGCAGTGAGCTGGAACTGGGAAGCATGTCAAAGTCAGGGTGCTAAAATGCTGGGAGGGGAGCTTCCAGTTGGCGGGGCACCAATCCATCTTCTAGTGTTTGCACTCCATGTGCTTGTGCCTTCTTGCTAAGCAAAGTGGCACCTTGTGGTGCCACATGTGAAGGAGGCAGCATTTGGCCAATGGCAGGGTTGGGGTGGGAGGGGAGGTCAGCCCTGGCTTGTTTGGGTGAGTGTGCGGCAGCTGAGGGGTGATGAAGCACTGGAGCCCTGCAATGTCCCACTCTGGCTGGGTTGGCAGGGATGTGATGGGAATCCAGGTACAGGCTGGACTAATCAATGCTCCTCCCTCCTATGGTTGGAGAGCAGTCAGGTCACCATGTATGTCACAGAAGCCATGGCACTGCTGAATGCTCCGTGATTGACGTTAGCAACATGGGTTTACCCTTGACTATGGAAGGATGAGCCCATAATGATCTGGGGGAGCGGCTTGCAAGTTGACATTGTCTGCACTGTGACTAATCAAATGCCCTTTTTCTTCCTTTCAGCATCACCGGAACAGGGCCAGGAAGAGGAGACAGAGGGCCCACCTCTCACCCCTGAAGCCCCCGAGCAAATGCACTCTCCAGCGTCACACCATCTCAGCCAGGCCAGCACCGGCACAGATACTAGCACCTCAGTGGGAATTAGATCTTCGGCTAGTGTCCCGGGGCACAGTAGTGAGGGCACTTCACACTCACTTGAGGTGCAGGCAGAGACAGAGAGTGCTCAGGGTGCCGACAGTCGGAGGACTGCTAGGGACCAGGTACTTGCTCGGTTGGTGGCTGATGATGTGCCTCTGGGGTCGTCCGTGAGGCAGTGAACGCTGGAAGTGCAGCAGGATATGCAGGACAATCTGGTGGAGATACATGAGGCTATGCATGGCATGGTGCCCATGCTGCAGGAGTCCATGCGGACCTGCAAGCACTCACAGCGGCATTGGCCACAGCTGGTCAGTGCCAGTGTGGGAGATGGTCTGGGCACCAAGTATCCCAGCTCTGTGCCCATCTATCTACGGAGAGCAGGGAGGTCCAAAGCGACCTCACATCGGCGCAGCAGTTGCCTGTCGTCTCTGCAGACTCCTCTCAGGGCACTCCAGGTGAGGGCAGCAGCTCCTCCCTCCCTCTGCCAGTTACCATGGCATCTGATGAGGCTGAGGAGAAGCCAGCTGTGGAGCTGGCCGCTCCCTCCCAGGCGGGGCCATCAAATGCTCCATCAAGGTCATCGAGGCCAACAGGACAGCACAGTGAACAGGCTGTCTCAGATGCCAGTGCCAGCGAGGGGACAGCACCTAGATGTAGCACCCGTAAGCGTAAATTTAAGGCACCTTGGACACACCACAGGTTTCTCACTGGTGCTTTTATGTTGGTCCATAGTACTTAGTCCAAGACTTGGTGTGATGTCCAACACTGTTTTTGTTTTGCTTTATGAATTTACTTGTGTTTGCTCAATAAATTTTGATATGTTTCCATGCTTCAGGGATATTCCTTACTTCTGCATGTGTATAGGAACCCATGATGTTATGAGTGAGTTGTTTGACAATGAGCTTTATTGACAAGGGCCTTAGTTAATGTTATTATCCAGGCTGATTTAGCACTCAGGTATCGAGTGTGGAGCCTGCAGCCTTGGCATGTGTTGAAGGTCCATCTGTGGTGGGGTAACTGAAGGTTCTTTGGATTAAAGCCTCCCGGGTGTTCCTGCCTCCCTGGGGTATACCCAGGTCAGTGTCTACCCCCTCAGCATTCTCCTGTGCATGCTCATCCTCGGACTCACTGCTGGACTCATTGCCTGCATCCGGAGCAACTGTGTATTGTATCTCTCCTATTGTACCGCTGCTCAGCATCTATTCTTGGATGGCGAAGAGGCGTCATGAGCACCTTCTGAGGGGATAGCCCTTGTCACCCAGCAGCCATCCACCCAGCCGGGCTGGAGCACTGAAGAGCCTCGGCACCTGGGAGTGTCTGAGGATGTAAGTGTTGTGGGAGCTGCCTGGGTACCTTGCACAGACTTGTAGAATCTGCATCCTGTGGTCACACACTATCTGCACGTTCATGGAGTGGAAGCCCTTCCTGTTGACGAAGGCACCGGGCTCACCTGCTGGAGCCTTGATGGCCACATGTGTACAGGCTATTGCACCCTGGACACGGGGGAAGCCAGCAATGGCCGCAAAGCCTCTGACTTGTTCAGTCTGACTGGCATCGTCCCAGCGGTAGTGGATGAAAGTCAATGCACGCCTGAACAGAGCATCTGTAACCTGCTTGACACAAGTGTGGACAGCTGATTGGGAGACACCGCAGAGATCACCCACTGAGCCCTGGAAAGAGCCAGAGGCATAGAAGTTGAGGGCAGCTGTGACCTTTAGAGCCACTGACATGGGGTACCCACCCACACAGTTTGTGGAGATCTCAGGGCCTATCATCTGACAGATAGAGGTGACTGTCTCCCTTGAGAGACGAAGCCTTCTTCGGCACAGCACCTCAGATATATTGAGCTAGCTGCTTTGCCGCCTGTAAACCCTGGCAGCAGAATAGTGGCATCTTCTGCGGCCCCTTCCTCCTTGCACTTCCTCTTGACCCTGCACTCCTTGTGCCTGCGCCTCTCCTCCCCAAGGTGGCTCCCCTGGAGGTTGAATGTGCACTCCTGGCCTCCTCCCCCTTCTGGCCCTCCCTTCCTCCTCAGAGGAGGTGCCTCCTGTGGAGAGCATAACTCCCACTCCCAGGCTAAGGGAAGGCTTCCTGAAAGCTGCAGGTCCCAGGAATGTTTTCTACTGTGGAGTCCTGACTAAGGCTTTTATTCCTGTCCTGGCAGCTGGTATGAGTTTTGAAGTCTTCCTGCTCACTCAGGCAAGTAAAAGTTACTTTGACACTTAAATTCCTCAAACATCACATTCACAACCCCACTCAACCCTCTTATCCTCCCCGTGGATGAGGTTTATACAAATGTCTCCTACCTGCCTGCCCGTTGCGCCCATGCGACATCCTGAAGATCACACGGACTGCGAAAAATCAAGATCAATTGCTGCCTCAAGGGCCTTAACTGGCCTGTTAATTGATGGCAGGCGCACATCCAAACTTATAGCGCGCCCACGTTCCCAAATATCGCGATGGCGCGCGGTGACATCGGGACGCTCGCCCTACGTCACTGCCCATCATTTTACGTGTGGGAGTGCGGGGCCCACCCCCGCACGCCAACGGGAAAATTCTGGCCCAGAGATTTGTCAAAAGAATGGGTTTTCAGAAGGTGGAGAGATTGGAAGGGATGGAATGGATTAGGGAGGAGGCTAAGGCAACTGAAGATTCTGCCCTCTGTGGTGGGACAAAGGAAGTAGATGGAGGAGGGTGCAATGGTCAGAGTTGGAGGATAAAATGTGCAAGAGAGGGTGTGAGACTGGATAAGTTATAGATGAGGCCAAGTGAGGCAATGGAGGGATTTGAAGATGAGGACAAGAATTTTAAATTTAACGTGTTAGAGGTCAAGGACATAAGGTGGGGGACTCAGAAGTGATAGGCAAAGGTTACCTGCCAAATATGGAACTGTGCACTGTGAATGAGTCTTAGTGGCAACTGCTTGAATCAAGTACTTCTGGCAGAGTCAGGCCTCAGGTTATAGTTCAGGTATTCATATGAAGTCCAGTCTGAATAGAAATATTGTGCCCAGCGTGCTGTGAAGCCTGTGGTCTTTTAGCGGAGTTATTTTGAACAAGTTTATTCCATCAAAAAAACCCACTCCCTGTCACTTCATCCATCATAAATTATTGGAATCAGCTTCACTTGCTTATGAAATGAAGTGGCAGGCTGATCCCACGGTACACACAAAAGCTTCAAAAACAATTTTTGAAAACCTGGCAGCCCATGGAGGGATAACATCCTCACATAGACCTCACAGACCTTGAAAGCCACAGTGGCAATATTTTCACAACCTCTGGGTATCAGCTTGCAGTCAAAGAATCATACAGTTGACACAAAAGACCTGCTCCTCACCATAGAGACATTAACATAACATATGTCTATGTATATTCTGGATGTGTGGTGCCAGGAAAAAAAAATCCCAACCAGTCCTCAGAGAAACATTAACATCTGAGAAACCAGGCAAGTGTTTTGAAAAAAATATTATTAGAGGGGATACAATTTGCTTTTTAATGTTGCCAACCAATGTTTTATTTGTTTTTTTTTAATTCATTCTCAGGATATGAGTTTCCCTGGCAAGGTTGGCATTTATTGTCCAACTCTAGCAGTTGAGTGGCTTCTCAGGCCATCTCAGAGTGTAATTGATAGTCAGTCACATTGCTGTGGGACTGGAGTCACATATAGGCCAGACCAGGTAAGGACAGCAGGTTTCCTTCCTTCAAAGACATGAGTGAATCAGCTGGATTTTTAACACTGATCTGAGAGCTTCCTCATGATCACTTCATCATATCTTTTGAAGAAGGATCTTTCAATATCAGGTCAGAAATAACCAATAGATCCTAAGCAGCAAATCAAATTGACAAACAGACAGTAGATTTCTCCTGATGTAAAGGACAGAATGAACATCACTATCTCTTGCATTAATGCTCGTTTTTGTGGCATTTGCTCAATAACTAAATATTTTATATAACCAAAACACATAGAAGAAAATAGGGACCCATCAATTAACAGATGCTAATGGTGTCAAAATCCTGCCTTTGAGGAGATTGCGATGGTGTTACTCGCCCTCTCCTTTTCCCTCTCACCCTCTGAAGAAATGGTTTTGCTGCCTCCTTTCAGTGGCAGAGAGCAGAGGGACTCAATCAGGTAAACGATGAGCCTCTTATCGGGTGTGGAGAACCCAGGCCTACTATGTCCCAGTACAGGCGGAAAACACCCAAGTCATAAAAATAGGTGGAAAATCATGGTACTGGAGTGTGCATATTTGCTCAAATCAAGAAATGGTGCATCAAAGTGTTTTGCACTTAATGTAATGACTGTGTGCAAGGTTCATTAACGTCCTAAATCCTATGAAAATGAAGGGGACTCTCCGGAACAAGCGGGGTTTCAGATGTCAACTACTGGTGGTACAAAGTATAATGCATGTATAAAATATATATCAAAATTTACTCATTATAAATCCTTATCTCTGCATTTATACAAGACCTTGTTTTTTATTATTCGTTCATGGGATGTGGGCATTGCTAGCTAGGCCAGCATTTATTGACCTGCTCAGAGGGCATTTATGAGTCAATCACATTGCTGTGGGTCTGGAGTCACATGCAGACCAGACCAGGTAAGGGCAGCAGATTTCCTTCCCAATAGGGCATTAGTGAACCAGATGGGTTTTTATAACAATCAGCAATGGTTTCGTGGTCATCATAGTTCCAGATTTTTATTGAATTAAAATTTCACCATCTGCTGTGGTGGGATTCAAACCTGGGAGCCCAGAGCGTTACCCTGGGTCTTCTGGAATACTAGTCCAGTGCCAATACCACTATGCCACCATCTCTCCCTTACCTACATACCTGTCATACTGTAAGTAATTTAATTTGATTTCTCCCAACTCCTCAATCCGTACTGCACAAAAACTCTTAAATTCCGACCAATTCTACTTTTCTCCTTCCTAAACTGTCGCAATGTTTGCTATTTAACCGTAATCTAAGTATTATTCAAAATAAGGGTAGGATTTATGACTTTAAAATGAGGACTGAATTATCTCTGCTTTAATTATTTCCTGCTCTCTCACCCCACTTCACCCGAAGGCTAAATTTAGTCTCGACTCAAGCCATCACCAGTATTTCATACAATGTGCATGATAGTGGTTGATACCACATCTTGTACCTATAGGTGCCATGCCTTGATCAGCTTTCTTAAAAATGAGATGATAAAAGAGCAGGAGAGAAGATGAGGAGCAATTATTTTTACAGGGTGAGATATAATCCAGAATGCATTGCCTGAAAGGATCATGGAAGCAGGTTCAAAAATAACTTTCAAAAGAATATTGGATATGTATTTGAATAAGAAAAAAATCGCAGGGCTCTGGGGAAAGGGCAGAAATGTTCGATTAATTGAATAGCTTTTTCAAAGACTGGCACAGTCACAATGGCCTCTTCTGTGCTGTATACTGCAATGACCTTTCTTACCTCTCATCTTTTCATGTCTGCTGTTGTATAACAATAGATCCTGGGGAATCACACAACCAGATGGGAAATAAACCAGGAACAGCGCCTCACCGAAAGTGCAGCAAGAACAACATTTCCAACCAACCATTGGGACAAGTAATTAGACCGGACTCTGTGATCCCCCACATTCAAGTTGCACCCATGGTAAATGCATTCCAGTGTATACACAGCTGTCATAATAAACCCAATATATTTTCCATAAGTGTTATGTAATCACAATGTAGAGTGAGTTTTAAATATATTTGCATTTATTGGTCAATAAAAACAAAAACCAAGCATGCCTTACGGGGTTAATTCTGCAGTTAGGTGCTCTCAGCAGAGGCTAGCACCTTCAGGGAACCCCTGGGCTGGGAATTCTCAATCCTCAGTGCTCGATTCTCCCTCTATTCATTTAAATGGACAGGAAATCTGGATTTCAGTCCTGCTGAGTGCTGCCTCTAAAGTGCCATTGCACACAGGGAATGTCTGACTGTGGAAAATTGGCCCTTAGAACTAATAACAGTAGTGGGGAAAAGGGTTGTTTCCACACTTGGCACTTCCATTGATCCTAGTCCAAGGGGAGTGCATAATGGCACCTTTGCTCACAATTCTGTAACCATTGAGTTTGGAAACATGTAGGTGCAAAATTTCCGTTGTAACTGTCTTGAAGTTAAAGGTAACAGCAGTCAATCTCAAAAGTTCATTGGATGTTCATCCAGTTTTCCTGTCATGGTACCTGACATCACCAGAACTATGTGATTGAATTGCTGTCTTGCTACTTTCCATCAGCTATCTATCATCCTATTAACTGTATGCTAAGCTACATTGTGTATCTCCGTTCCTTCTTTTTGCCTCTCCACTGAACCCATGATTTGCTTTTTTTCAAATTTAGGTCTAATTATGTGCAAGTGCAAGGGACAAAAATAAGCTGCAAAACACTCAGGAACCAAATAAAGATTGAGTTCACCGTGCAGTACAATGACAGGGCAGTATAACAATACATTGATTCTTCAAAAGATGAAGACAGTTGAGCCTGGGGAGATAGAAAGCCCATTCTGTGAAATATAATAGCTGCTGTTTCCTGCACCTAATAGATCTTTCACCAGCTGATAAAGCAAAGTGATTGGTTCTGGAAAATTTAATTATTAACGGCCCATTCATAAGCGAATTGGGACATAGACTAGTGATCACCATGGACGTGCCAGAGGGGAGGAATGGACATCTGCTGCACCCTTAATCAGACCTGGAGGGATGGAGGGTCGTGGTCATTTCCCTATATTAATCATCAGTGGCATTCAGTTATGCAGATCATTCTCACAACAGATTCCATACACTGACCTCAGCAAGAAGGAACATCAAATTTAAAGCATTGTGTCAATTCTTAAAGACAACTAACCTATTTTGCCTTCTTAAATTGGCTCATTCATCAGCTTCATGATTCTCAGTGGAAGATAATTGGTTTATCAGGAACTGCTAGCACTCGAGTCAACAGAGATAAACCATTGCAGAAAATATTTTACTTTCCCAATTTTATCTCCTTTTGTTCCCTCCTCTGCCAAATCACTCTGGAAAATCTCTCTCCAATTTTATTCTCTCGTTTTGGTCCTGACTCTTGTACAATTCTACAGGCACTGGCTTCCCTCCAGTCACTCACCCAAGTGGCCATCCATCAGGTGAGACATTGACAGAGTTGACTCGCTTTCAGCACAATGACTATGGGTTAAATTAGAGCTAATTTCTGCTCACATAAGTGCGCTAGCAGGTCCATGCAATTTTACTCAAACTTTATGAGGCTGGGTACACTAAGAGACATGCACTTAGGGTTGTCTGTTTTAAAGGCTGGCATCCATCAAGAATATATCAGTCCCACAGATGTTGAGCACCAGCAGGAGCATCTTTCGGGGTACTCTTTTTAATGATGCCAAGATGTTGAGGTCTGCAGTTCTGACCGAATACCATTAGGGTGGACCGAAGAAACTGGTAAAGAGTACAATGAAGAACACAAAGGCATAGATGGCGCTTTCAGCATTGGAGGGGGTAGCTATTGGATAAGATAGGATATGGAAGTGGAAGGTGAGCTTAGGACCAAAACGAAAACCAAATTTTTGCACCCTTGGTTTCAATCTGAGTGAGCAACCAGAGAGAGGGATGGAATTAGGACAGGTTACAGAGGTTCGGCAAAGAGGCAAACCTGATGACTTTGAAATAAAAACAGAAAATGCTGGAAATGCTCTTTAGGTCAGGCAGTGTCTGTGACGAGGGAAACAGAGTTAGCTTTCCAGGTCACTATCCTTTCAAAAAAACGAACAATTGATAAAACTGATAACTTTGGGTTTGCTGGTATTGCTGGAGAGGAAAGTTCCAACTCATCGATGCCTTGCTGCCACACAAGTGTTCAGACAGCACACAGACGCAGAGTTGAAGGTGATGTTGGAAAGCTACAGCTGATGAGCAAACCTGAATGTGGTAAGTGACCTAACGGAATTACAAAGGATATTAATGTAGAGTTCCTATTAAAGGGTCAGTTTTATAAACATGCTCTCCTGTTGCCAAAGACCTGCATTTAGAAATCAAAAGGCATCCTTCTCAGAATTTTCTTTTTATTTAAATCAATGCATTAAAAAAAATCACAAGAGTGACTGTAATGAGTAATTCAATTTGTTGACACTCTCTGCCAGAATAGTGCATTCACTGAAGTTACCCTACCATTCTTCAGTATCAGATGACAGAAAATATTATACCCAGCTATGTCCAGTTTAAACAATTAATCAAGTTTATTTGTTTACAAATAATTTTTTTGCAGCAAAAACATTAGGGATTCATCATTTAGTGCAAGTAGAATTTTACAATACTTATACACCCTAAAGCAGAGCAGTTCAGTTGAAAAACATGAGTTCAAAATTCATGGAGTTCTTTAATCCGAGTAAGTTCCAAAATTTCAAGTGAAGAACACAGACCAATCAACTGGTCTCAAACCCTTAATTGTCTTGAAATTTTAGGTGTCAGTCAAACACCATGAAAGAACGTCCCTCGGAGTTTCAGCAGGCTATTTAATCATGAAGGATATTGAACATCCTGTTCCACCTGACATCCGTAATTGTGCAGTTACTAGCAGGGGTCACTAGTTAATGATCACAAGAAGAAACCCTGATGGAGTTTCCCCACTCAGACACAGAGATGCTGAGCCCAGGTCGACAAATTCTCCCTGCCTTTTGGAATGCATTAACAACCAAAAAACCCAAACTTTGTGGGCTAAATTCAGTAGTCCCCAAAACTGGGTGCAAGTGATGTGTAATTAACCCACATCCTGCGACTGCAACACAGGCAGCACAAGCACTTTATACTAGCTGCTGTTTTAAATTATTTCGGCATCCAGCCATCTCTAACCATGCTGTAATTTGGCCAGACACCGAAGCAGGGGAGCGATATCAAGAATGGCCAGCATCATTTAAAGCTAGCCTGCACCTCTTAAAGGGGAGGTGCATTATGGCTAGAGCAGGTGCTGCATACCTGTGGGAGCTTAATCTGACCTGTGATAAACAGATGACTGGTACATCATGATTGATGATGGGTCTTAAGGTTTTTGGACATTGCCCTGGAAGCCTTGGTGAAGGATGTGGAAAGGAGAATAGAAATCCTGTATCCAAGGGGACCTTCCAGGCATATGTTTAGAAGGCAGTGGGAGCTGGTGCCCAAGGAGGTCAATGCTAGGAATCAAACCTGAGGACCAGGGTGCAGCGCCCAGAAGTTCAATAATCTTACACAAATGGTCAAAGTCAGCAAATGCATCTTCAAATGCCATGTCCTACCAAATGTATCATTAGCCTCAGGCACAGCTGAATTCACCTCTTCACCATCGCTCGCCTACCAATAACCTCTATCAATCAGTACTCATTTGTTTTATCTCACCCTTTTACACTTAGCACTGCTGCAAGCCTCACACCTACATCTCACAGCTTACATGCACTGCCAACTATTCCACCATGACACTCACATCAGCCAAACAGGTTGCACCGCTCTCGCTGACACACTTTCCTCTCTCTTGCAGGACAGAGTGCTATGCAAACAGAGATAGCATCAGCTAACCAGAGGGGAACAGGAGCACTTGCACGTCCTGGATCTCATGGAGGAGAAGGTACTGGCCTCCTCACCAAGTCCACTGGATCACAAACTCACTCTTTCATCAGAAATATAGATACACGACAATGTAGAAACATCCCCAATCCAAACATTGCCATTGTCTGTGTCAGGGATAGAAAGGATGTGCACATCACTCGAACCATGCAGGGTGCAACCAACTGCTGGACAGACCACAGATTGTACGCTCTACCATGAGCAAATATCTGGCACCCAAACACCAAAGACCCTCAAAGGGTCTAGGAGAAGATTTAATATGCACATTCTCCAGGATATAAAGACAGATCAATCATGGTGCAAGTTTATTCTGGTCTTGTTCTCACAGGCTCCAGTGATGCCAGTATGGAAGGACTTTGAAACATCAAATCAGCAATTCAACAAACACACACACAGATCGTTGGGTTTGAATCCCACAGGCACCAAGATTGCTTCAATGAGAAATATAAAGAAACATTCAGGATTTTCGATCGGATAAGTGAAGCCTTCATTACTTGTCAAAGTCAGCCTACAATGCAGCAGAAATGAGGGAAATACTTAATACTCAAATCTCACGCTCAGGGAATGATACGTGTCATCAATAATAAGTGGTGGTTTGAGACAGTCAATGAAATCCAACAAACTATGTAGACCTGCATGACATGCGCAGCTTTTTCCAGGCCACCAAGTTCTATGGACCAAAAGCAAATAGTGCCCCTGCTCCCCACCAACAAGCTGGAGATGGCAATACTCATCTCAAGAATGATGTAGCTGTTGAGACCTTTGGAAGGAGCACTACCAGAACCTTCTCAATCTGGAGTCAATGGTATCAGGCAAAACCAAAAATAAAATCCCTCAACAGCTTGAGTGATTATATTTGGGTACGTTGCCACTTCTTGCTCAGACTCAAAAGGCTATGCAACAGATGAAGAACAACAAGGCATGTGGTCCGGACGACATTCCTACAGAGATATATAAAGTTGATGGTCATGAAGTCACACTCAAACTGAGACGTTTTTACAAAAATCTGGGAAGAGACACTACCTCCCGACTTCCGCAATGCCAGCCTTGTTTCACTCTTTAAGAAGGGTGATAAATCAATTTGTGAGAACAATAGAGGCATATTTCTTCTGTCCACTGTGGGGAAGATTCTTACACAAATCCATCTGAACCGCCTGATGCCCATCAGCAAAGACTCACTTCTGAAAACCCAATGTGGTTTCTGGCCATCCAAAGAAACCACAGACAAGATCTTTGTTGCTTGACAAATCCAAGAAAAGTATCTCGAACAACACAAAGAGCTCTACATGGCCTTTATTGATCTGTCAAAGGCTTTGATGTCATCAACGATGAAGCCCTTTGGAAAGTTCTCCGGAGACATGGATGTTCAGCAAAGTTTAGTACCATCCTGCAACTTTTACATGACAGAATGACAGCAACCATCCTTTGCAATCAATTGGAGAATGAGCCCTTTTGCATCCGGAAGGGGGTCAAGCAAGTTTGTGCGATTGCGCCCACTCCCTCCACTATTTGCCTCAGTCTAGTCATGGTGCCTTCACATGATACTCAAAGTCAAGTGAGAAGATGGGTGAACACATTCCAGAATCCTTAACGAAGCCAATTCCTCCAGCATCTGCATGCTAAATAATCGGCTTCCAAAGCCGATGCTCTCTCACAATTTAAGGATAGCACCTGGTCTCAAGGAGGACCGAGAAAACTTTTCAAGGACACTCTGAAGGCCTCATTGAAAAGGGGACAAATTGGAATCTACCTGGCAATGTGGAAAATTGGCCAGGTGTGTCCAGTCCACAAAAAGCAGAACAAATCCAACCCAGCCATTTACCGTTCCACCAGTCTACTCTCGATCATTAGCAAATTGATGGAGGGTGTTGTCGACAATGCTATCAAGTGGCACTTCCTCAGCGGTAACCTGCTCACTGATGTTCAGTGCGGGTTCTGCCAGGGCCACTCAGTTCCTAACCTCATTACAGTCTTGACAAAAGAGCTAAATCAAGAGGTGAGGTGAGAGTGACTGCCCTTGACATCAAGGCAGCACTTGACCGAGGGAGGCATCAAGGACCCCTAGCAAAATTAAGTCAATTGGAAGCAGGAGGAAAACTCTCTCCACTGACCGCAGTAATACCTAGCACAAAAGAAGATGGTTATGGTAGTTGGAGGTCAATTATCTCGGTCCTGGGATATTGCTGCAGGAGTTCCTCGGGATAGTGTCCGAGGACCAACCATCTTCAGCTGCTTCATCAATGACCTTCCTTCCATCAAAAGGTCAGAAGTGGGGATGTTCGCTGATGAATGCACAATGTTCAGCACCATTCGTGACTCCTCAGATACTGAAGCAGTCCTATCCAAATGCAGCAAGACCTGGACAATATTCAGGCTTGAGCTGATAAGTGGCAAATAACACTCACATCACACAAGTGCCAGGCATTGACCATCTCCAACAAGAGAGAATGTAAGCATCTACCCTTGACATTCAATGGCATTACCATCATTGAATCCCCCACTATCAACATTCTGGGGGTTACCATTGACCAGGAACTGAATGGGATCAACCATATAAATACTTTGGCTACAAGAGCAAGTCAGAGGCTCGGAATTTTGTGGAGAGTAAATCACCTCCTGACTCCTCTTAGCCTGTCTATCATCTACAAGGCACAAGTCAGGAGTGTGATGGAATACTCTCCACTTGCCTGGATGAGTGCAGCTCTAACAAGACTCAAGAAGCTGGACGCCATCAAGGACAGAGCAGCCCGCTTGATTGACACCCCATCCACCACCTTAAACATTCAGCCCCTCCACCACTGACATACAGTAGCAGCAGCGTGTACCATCTACAAGATGCACTACAGCAACACACCAAGGCTCCTTCAATAGTACTTCCAAACCCACAATCTCCACGACCTAGAAGGACAAGGGCAATAGACACATGGGAACACCACTACCTGGAAGTCCCCTTCAAAGCTACTCACCATCCTGACTTGGAACTATATCACCGTTCCTTCACTGTCACTGAGTCAAAATCCTTCTTAACAGCACTGTGGGTGTACCTACACCACATGCACTGCAGTGGTTCAACAAGGTGGCTCACCACCACCTTCTCAATGGCAATTAGGAATGGGCAATAAACGCTGGCCCGGGCAGCAACACCCACATCCTGTGAACGAATAAATTTAAAAATGCATCTGACTCTTACTGCTGCTGCTTGTAAACTGAATACACGTCATAGAACTAATACATCACATTCTGTCGAAGTGATAGTGATTGACAGCAATTTAAGGTATGATACCTTAAAGGTACTTGCACCTCAGATTACAATAGCCCCATGAAGCACGAATCGGCTGTCCAGTCTCAGGATGACAGCATTCACCCTCCCTGCCTGCCGGTCTGCCAATGCCCTTGCTGTTGCCTTTCAACCAGTTTGTCCAGGCTGCTGCCACCCGTGCCAAGATGATGCAGTCTAAAGTCAGCCATTCTGGGCCTAGAGCTGCTTCAGGTCATCGTCCAAGACCATCTGCAGTCTCCCCAATTGAAAGTCAGTAGCCTTCCACCAGCCTTGCTGCAGCCACTGGGGTAGCACTGCAGAGAAGCCATAGGACAGGCAAACACACAGGGAAGACAGGCACTCAGGGAATGCACAAAGGTGATTAGTTGAATTTTGCATGCAATATGGAATGATTTAATTAATAAATCTGGTGTGAAATGTTTATTTTGTGCTGGATTTATTTTTGCAATATGGTCAGGCGGAGGCTGTGATGGTCAGTAACACACCAGCCAGATGTGGAAGGAACATGAGACAGAGTTAACTTGCGGTTCCAGTATGAGGCAGAGTCAACTTATGATGCAGCAATGCGGTTAGAGGTGGGAGATGGAGCCTACTGGCCACCCAAAGGAAGCAGATGGGCACTCAATACATTTTCATGACCCAGCCTCATTAGCACTCTGCTGCTGAGATCCTCATGCATTTTGAGTGGCTAGCCAATCGGAGGGGCATAAAATCTGAAGGCTCCTCCACAGAGCCCAGCTGGTGCAGGTGGTCCTGCATTTATAAGATCAGGGGGAGCATTAATGCTTCCTCTGGACTCACAAAGTCATTTAAAAACCCATTCCTATACTTCGTGAGTGGCCTGCAGCATCCCGGTGCAATTTAGAGTATAAATGTTTTGGTCAACCTGCAACCTGCACAGGCTAATTCAGCCCCCTGCCTGTCTCTAATAGGCACCTTTCCATGGACTCCAAATAGCCACCCGGTCATCCATGCCATTAGTTCTTTGCTGCCACTTTCATGACGGGGGAGGAGAATGAAAATGACCACCCCTGCCTGACACCCACAATGGTCTCAGCTTCTGGGTAAAAAAAAATTATCTCCTGGGCAAAGTACCAAAAGGTACCTGGTGCCCTCAGAGCCATAGCGCAGCAGGCATCAATATCCTCTAAAAAGGAAGCGGGGAGACAAATAGAGACACAAACCACTCATAGGATTAATTGTGCCTTTGTGTAACATTTCTGTAAAGTACAGCCCTTGGGCATTTACTAGGCCTGCTACCAGGAATTCGAGAACCAAGGGGATTCAAATTAACAATGAGAGAAAAAAAGCTGAAATTGCACATTCTAAATTAATCTTCTGTTTAATTTCACAAAGTACATTAACAATTTTAAATGCTGTCCCAATTCAATTCTTTCCAGATTTTTTCCATAGGATTTAACAATGAGGTTGAAGCATGCAAAATTATTTTTCCTTAATAAGGTTTCACGTAACACAAGTTATGAACAAACTAAGTGAGAGGCAACCTCATGGAAGTTTTAATCAGTATCACTTGAGGGAACTACATTGTTGTTCACATCCCACACATGGGAGCATCTGCTAGCTGTATTTAACCACCCATGTTTCATAGGCTCCAGGAGCTGATGCTTAAATTACTTTCAAATGTCTTTGAACATATCCACTGCTCTGTGCCTCCCTCCTTCTTTATTCAACGTCTTTCTTCTGATCCATCCTTTATTTATTCTCTTCCCTATTCAGGTTCCATTTTCCTTTCCAATTCCCTCTAGTGATCACTATTACTGATGCTACCTTGACTTATTTAATTAAGTTTAAGCTCCCCAGCTTCCATGGTGAGATTTAAACTCATGTCTCCAGGTCACTAATCCGGGCCTCAAGGTTACTAGGCATTACACTAACATAACCACTATGCTACCATATCCCCAATATCACCGGAGCCCCCGGTATACCTGTACCCCCAGTAAGCCTTTGCGGTTGGGAGGATAATATCAGTTGGTCGCAGTCCTCCTGTAATTCATTCCAACATTGCGATCAGTTGTCCGTTCCTTCAGCTTTTCATCTTTCAAATTGTATAAACAACAGGGAAATTCCCATAGAAACACCCAATGTCCCAATTGGTGAGGGCAATAAATAAAGGAAACCCAAAACCCATCCTACAAACCCTTCTCAGTCACAAAATTTAGCCAAAGAATAAAAATCGGGAAAAAAATAGACCAAGAGTACAAATGGGCAAAACGTGCCCATTCCAAAACTTATGTAAAAGCGCACCTGAAACTTAGACGCTGTCTCTTTAAGTAGCTTTGCATTCATACTTAAGCTCAGAGCCATGAATGCCCAGTTTCATAAAGTTAAGAATCAGACTACTTACAGCTTAAGAGACTGAGAAATGGTGTTGATGTGTGAATGCTGTCACTTCTCCATTATCAGATTGCAATTAGGCTCCAACCCATTTCTGACTTCAGCTTCCTGCACCATTCAGAAAGTCTGTGCTCATTTATGGGCTGTAGGGATGAGAGAAAAGAAAGTACACAAAGTGACATTATACCGAAACTATATATAGAATGCATGTCACATTAGAAAAAAATGAACAGTTCTGTGTGGGTTACATACCAAAGCCATATGTGTTGCAATTAACCTTACAAAATTTTTAAAATGCTCAAATATAATAATAGGTGGAAGCATCTGGAAATGGCAAGGAGCTGCTAAGACATACAATTATGTTTCAGCAAACCCAAAAATGACTTTCAGTCACATTTAATTAGTTGCGAATACAGTCGTAACTCATTGAGGCCATAAAGAGGTTTTAGGTTTCTCTGTGTTCTGTGAAATATATCCTGGCAAATTCTGATCTAACCTTGAGTTATTCCAGCAAACCTCCGACTTATGGGGAACTCTGGACTAATAAGAACAGCGATCACGCCAGCAATGAGCATACTCTAATCTACAAAGACCACCAAAAGAGAGAGATTGGAAAGGCTAAGAGGAGAATGTTATCATAAAGCGTAATAAAAAAGCCTTTCAGAAGGCACATTAGTAGTATAAGGATTGTCAAGGTTAGAAGAAGTCAGTGGCAGTTGAAGGGGCTGAATCAAACTCAATGAAATACTGGAGTAAATAGTCAGTACTCACGGCTGTTTACTTAACTGCCGGTGTGAAAATGATCGCAGTACTTTTGCTGAGAGGTTACATTCTACATTTTGGAGGTTTTCTCAATCACCTCAGGATGAGTGGAGCTTTGGCTGCCTTATGTTGGAACTCAGACCAGGACCAGTATGACCAATAGCAGCCTGTTGCTCAGAGACCAATGGCTGGTCAGCAGCAGCCTGCAGGAGGCACCATCCACGAAACAGGGTGTACAGGCAAGCTGAATTTTGTCACCCAAACAACACTGTCTCAGGAGGTTCAGGCTGCTGCATCAGGTGAAAGCAGAAATCCGGAGCCTCCTAGAAGGAAACCTGCTCATTGCTTGAGCTGCTGCTCTTGGCCAACAGTCTCTGGGCCTTAAGAGTCCATGAGACCACTGCCAAAGACCATTTCACCTGCAACTATGCAGGGCAGGTTTGGTCATGGGGACATGAGGCAGTATGTGGGTTTGCTGTTTGGTGGTGGGGGAGGGGGGGTTGGTGACAGTGCAGGTCAATAGGTGAGAAGTGGAGCCTTTGTTAGTTGAAGCCCATATCCATGCCCTTTTTCACTACCATCCCACATGGCCCAGCTGCATTTTGCTGATACCAGTGTGGTGCTGTAAGCTCAATCCTAAGGTACTTGTCAACCTATTTAAGGTGACAGACATTTTTTTTGTTCTTTCATGGAACGTGGGCATTGTTGGCAAGACCAGCATTTGTTATCCATCACCAATTGCCCATTGAACCGAGTGGCTTGCTCAACCATTTCAGAGAACAGTTAAGAGTCAATCACATTGCTATGGACCTGGAGTCACATGTAGGCCAGACCAGGTAAGGATGCCAGGCCTTAAAGGGGCATTAGTGAACCTGATGGGTTTTTATGACAATCAGTGATAGTTTCATGGACACCATTACTGAGACTAGCTTTCAATTCCAGATTTAATTAATTGAATTTAAATTGTACCAGCTGTCATGGTGGGATTTGAACCTGTTGTCCTCAGAGCATTAGCCTTGGTTTCTGGAGTACTCACCCAGTGACATTACCATTATGCCATCCTCTCCCCTATTAAATCATTGGCATCCAGAGCCAACATGGTCATGGTCAAGGTGTGCATGGACTAGTTTGATGTTCCATGGAGTTGGTCATTCTCTCAATACAAGTGCCTGTGACAGCCACTCACTCAAGATAAATTTTTGAGACAGAACCCATCATTCTATCTGCAATCATGGGATGAGAGGGAGGAAAAATTGATAGGGTGTGCCTATATTCTCTGGCGTTTAGAAGAATGAGAGGTGATCTCATTGAAACATATAAAATTCTTAGCGGACTTGACAGGGTATATGCTGTGAGGCTACTTCTCCAGGCTGGTTATGATGTAGATGTTGAACCACGGTCTTACTGAATGGTGGAGCAAGTTCAATGGGTCATAAGACCCAACCCTGCTGTTATTTCTTGTTCTTATTAATCCATTATTTAACTTACTGTTCCTTTCTTGCGATGTTCAGCTTCTCCAAATTGTATGTCTGGATTGACTATTTCAATAATAGTAGCTGAGATCACATCAAGTGGGGCCCCATCACACCTGCTATCATAGACTGGGCAGCCAATCTGGGAGTAAAATGCTAATGAAGTGGCAGAGTTAAAAAGCCACTGACAGATGTGCTGAACTCCCCTACAGGTTTCCTGCATAATATCAGAACCACTCTCCACACCAGCCCCTTCCCACCCCACCCCAACCCCAACCCCACCACCAGCTCCCAACACATGTCCGAGTGAACATCAGGGCCTTGGAGTCACTCGCATTGAGCGGGAGGTGCGAGCCTCCTGTTTTCTGGTGTTGGGATGGGTGTACTTGCGTCATCATTGGGTACAGTGTCAACACTGTCAGTATGCTGCCATTTCTGGGCTGGAAAATTCTCTTTGTGTTTTTTAATATATAAAATGGTTCATCTTTCCATTTCTATTTTCATTATGTGAATATTAGTTATTAAAGTTATCAAGTTGTTTTGTAAATTAATTTACATCATCAAAATCTCATACCTAAATCCACTCCTGCCTTATCCGACTTTCCGTCTAGTATTGGACTTGGCAAAGGTGCCAACCCGACTTACCCCAGCCCTCAGGGAATGGTGCAAGAAGACCTGATCAGAGGGAAAAAAATGTGACAATACTGTTCTGTATATTTTTTTTGTGAGTTAAAATTGGCAATATAGCAGAGGCCATGCTATATTCTTTAGTAATATCATCAAGGAAGTAAAACAGTAAAACTGGTCAGAAAGTACAATGATAAATTAAAATGCAGTTAGCTGGCCTGTCTTCACCTAATTCTATTCACAGAAGGTGATTTCTGCTTCACTTGTTTGACATCTTCATTCTCCACACAACCATCCTTAATAGATCTACAACAGTGTCACTTAATACTGTAAGAAGCTTTGGACTTAGATCCATTCAATATCGAGCCGTACTTGTAGACATTTGTACTAACGGAAACTAGTTTGGGGCAGTGCAAACTATTTCTTTTAAGACCCTTATGGGCAGTGGAGAATGGGACTCCTTATTCCCCTACTAGATTCTGAGGTAAGGTTCAAGTTCTGCCTGGATCAATAGAATTTTTTTTTTTCATGGGATATGGGTGTCGCTGGCTAGGCCAGCATTTATTGGCACTTACAGATGGCAGTAAATGCTGGCCTTGCCAGTGATGCCCACATCCCATGAAAAGAATAAATCGGACCCGGAGATACTTTCATGAAGCCCCTACAAAATATCTGCAGGAATTGAGAATACAGGGCATAGGGTCCTCTGCCCTGGGGCGGGTTTCCACCAACAGATGCCGGAGCTGCCATTTTCCGGGCATGACGCTCCAATATAGGTAAGCATGTTATACTGAAGACCAAATGGGAAGAAAATGTTATATAATGGCACAGGAATAGCTAGAAAAATAGTGTCTGCCAAATGAGTTGGATTTCTCCACCATGAGCCTTGTAAAAATGGAAGCTCATTGTCAACCTCCCCGTGAGTTTCTGAAAATTGCTGTATTTGCACCATTAATAGTGAAAGTGAAAAGCTACAGCCATTTAAGGGCTGGTATTTTGTTTCACAAGGACTCTGTTAATGAATGATTCTGATATGAAATTCAACCTTGGAGACCCAGAAAGAGAACAACTGAAATTGTGAAGTCTCACTCCTGAAGGTAGTAATATTTTCCTTGATGTCTTTCAAATTTTTAATCCTTACATTGTTTTCTTTTCTTTTCTGACTCTTTCTTCACACTCTCTCTTAATTCAACTCTTCTTTTCCTCTTTATTTCTCTTTCTGGACCGAATTTGACACGTCAAACCATTTCTTTCTCTTTCATTCCCCTATTTCTTTCTCTATCTTTAAATTCCATTGGATAAGCAAATGGACCATTGGTCCTGACATTCAGATGCCCCATTGACCTCACACAACTGTTATAAACTCACATTTCCAGCAATTTCTGGTGCAAAAATATTAAGTCCTGAAGGGCGAAGGAAAAGAAAATCCAACAATGGCATTTGCTGCAAGAAGCAAACTCCAACAGTTTTTAGAGCAATGTATTGCCCATGATTTGCAACATTGGTGTGTTCCTGATATCTGATATATGCAATGGAGCCACAGGGGTGTGCGGGGTTGCGTATTATAAGGCTGATTCCCCAAGAAGATGTTCCTTGAATCATCCGTTCCCATTGCAGATCTCATTTAAAGCACAAAACAACAGAAGACATGTCAGAATGATTCGGTTTGGTCATACACTGGGGTACAGAAATGGCAAACTAATTTAATGTTGATAAGTGGAAAAATAGTCAAAAATCTTGCATCATGTGCAGATAAAGAATTGGATCAATTTGAAAGGAGACAGGGAGACCCAGACAGAGACCTGGGATTGAGTATTCTTTACAAGTTTACCATCTGGTCATTCATTTCATTACTCTTTGTGGATCTTCCTGTGTGCAAATTATTGCCGTGTTTCCCTACATTATAGCACTGACTCCTACACTTCAGAAGTATTTAATTGGCTGTTAATCATTTTAGGATGTCTTGAGATCATGAAAGGTGCTTTATACAAGCAAATTCTTTCTTTCTATCTCTGAATACTGAGACAACACGTGAACATGTATAGAATTATGTTACAGTCAAATAGTCAAATGCAGTTAATATAGAGGCAGGCTACCCAATCTGTACATGATAGCATAGTAGGAAATGGAGTCAAAGCTATGGTTTATTTTACATTGTGTATATAATAATAATCTTGGACAAGGCACTACAGTGACTGAGGGCAAAATGTGGCCTTGAGGACCCAGTTTGAATCCAGCCTGGTGTAATTAACCAAAGGCCTAGGCTTTCCACTCAATGTTATTCAATTCATTCCTTTTAAATGGGTTAGTGTTGACTTTAAAGCAGTGCCGATTGGGAAATTAAAGTTAAAGTTCCATTCATTTGCTGTAAGCTTAGCTAAATGAAAGGAGTGCGGCTAGTCTTCTTCCAGTTACTAATACGCAGAGACTACAGCACACAGAGGGGTTCATAACCCTGTGCTATTCATCAATTGATAGACAAGTTCACTCAATGGGGCCATAGGATCGCTGATGAGGAAACTGAAACTGCCGTAGTCTGCAAGGGATGTTCAATCCTGTGGGACTGTTGGCCACTTGCATGACCTAAAATCTACCCAGTTAAATTACACACAGCTCAAGTTGCTATTATGAGGGGGATTTGAAGCTATGCATCAGAATTTATGTAACCACTGAAGGAAGCAGCTTTTCCAAACCTCCAGGCACATGCAATGAGTTCACACAGAACAAACCAAAAAATAAAGGCAAGTTAGGAGTGATTTCATAAGAATGAGCCGTGATCTCATGGAAAAGTATAACATTTTTTGGAAGACTTGACAGGATAAATGCTGAGAGGCTATTTCCCTGTCTGGAGTGTCTAGATCTAAAGATTAAAGGGAATCTTTTGGATCCCCAAATATGGGTTGGTTTGGGCTGGAAGGGACTTAATTTTTTTTTTAAATCTCAAATCTGAACCCAACCCACCTCAAATCCTCTCACTTCCAATTTTAGCAGAGGTGGCTGGGCAACAGGCAGCCAACCCGCTCTCAGGAAGTGGGTTGCTCATTTAATTATTGTAATAGGGCTCCTTGCCTCATTATTTGTCTCTGGGTTTAACCCTGGCCGACTGGTTTTACCGGGCCTCAGGAAAACTGGCAGCTAACGGGAAGTAAGGGCTGTTGTGTATGGAAGAGGTAGGTGCTTTTCCAACAGTGCCAGTGAGGCAGGAGAAGCAAGAAGAATCATCTTACACTCCCATAATCAGAAGCTGCCAGCCCCCACCTCAATCTGGCCTCTCCCCTTGATATCACCATCCGCACCATCATCACCGAACCCCTCCCACGATCAAAGAGCCCCCGGTGAGCACTAACCCTCCCCCACCACAATCAGCAGCCCACCCCCTCAATCACCAACTACCCCCACTACCAGTGATCCCAATCCCTCCCTTGAGGTACCAACTCCCCTTCATTATCACCATATCACTGACCCAACCCCACCACCCCCCCGAACCACAACCACTGACTCCCCCCCATGATCAACCATCCCCTTCGCAATCAATGATTCCCTCTGACTTCCCCATCTCTGCCTATGGTATGTCTTCAGCCTCAACAATAGTCCTCCGACCCTCCAAGCCATGCAGTATCCACCTTACACCCTTGCAGACTCTACTCTGAGCAGCAGGACACCTACCTTCTCTTGAGCTACAGCTTCTTCTGCAGCACTCCCTGCCCAACAGGGAGCCAAGCCCGTCAATCAGGCTGCCTCCTGGGCAGGAATCCTATTGGAAAAGGACCACCCACAAAAGGGAGTTAAGATTCCATAGGTGCATGTGACCAGTACGCCTCCCTGTACCCGCTTGGAAATCCTACCCCAGTAAAGATTAGGGCCAAAATCTCAGGACATTTAGTACCGAGATGAGGAGAAATTTGTCCAGCTAGAGAGTTCTGAATCTTTGGAATTCTCTACCCCAGATTGCTGTGGCTGCTCAGCCATTGAGTGTATTCAAGACTGAAATTGAGAGATTTTTAGAGCTAAAGGTATCAAGGGTTATGGGGACAGAACGGGAAAGTAAAGTTATTATAGGTCAGCCATAATCATATTGAATGGCACAGCAGGCTCGATGGGCTGCTCCTTTTGCTCCAATTTCTTATGTTCTTACTGGCCGAATGCATCATTCTATGATTCTATGGTGGAATTTTCCACTCCCACCGGCAGTGGGAATTGTGACTGGGATGGGGGGGACACTAAGTTTGGAGGGAATGAAAAATTCAGTTTTCCGCTGGCGAGAGGATAGTTTGGAATTTTGTTCTCCCAGCCTTCAAGACAGATTAAAGATGGATTGAGTTTCCTGCTGAGCAAGGTTGGGAACTATATCTGCATTCATTTGCATCTCACGAATGCTCATTAAAAGGCTAACTCACCAGAATCACATTCGCCCTCCAAATTAAGTGCTCGGCCAGCGGGTAATTCGAATGGTCTGTCTTGCGACTGTATATAAGTGGCGCATACCTGGCGAGCTTCACTTCATCCACAACTTGGAGGGCAGTGGACGCTGCTTTCACCTTCCTTTAACACCGTAGCTGTGAAATATCGGGTGCCTGTAGCACAAGCTGTGCCAAGGCTGGGAATGGGAGGCGGGTGAAGGCTGGAAGGGGGTGGCTAGGGTAGAAGGGTGGAGCGAAGGCTGGACAGGGGAGGCAGGCTAAGCAGGGAATGGGAGGAGAGAGAGTTAGGGGAAAGGTGGGGGGCAGTGCTTTAGAGGGCGGGGTCATTGGTGTCCTCAGGGTTGAACTCGGGGTACTGGTGATAGGGGGGAACAGATACAGTCAGTGGGGGAGGTCTCATGTGGTCAGTCTTTCTATGCTGCCAAGGCAATGGTCTCTCTATAGAGTCTCAAGGGTAGTGGATACAAGCAGGATAGTGTCAGAGGGTGGCTTCTTTTATGTGACTCTCATCACCCTCGGTCAAACAGTAATGCAGAGTCATGTATGAATGGGAGGAACACCCATCTCGGGTCCTCCGGGATGTACTTCACCTGGAAGGGGTGGGTTTGGGATAGACGGAGACCAGGTGAAGGGTTTAGCACTGGCCTGCTGACTTTGAGTTGGAGGGAAACCTGTAACGGACATGCTCACTAAATGTATCACTTCAATTTGTTCACACGTCCACTGAGGCATCGATGATGCAGGATGCAGGCAACCCTGCCTTGATACTGGCTCACATCCAGGTGAGGAGAAGTAGGGCCCATGCTGGTTGGGACAGGGCCTTGAGGAGCAAAGGCCTGAGCAACAAGAGGCAATGGGGTCTCTAGAAGGTCAAGAGGCTGGCGAACATGGGGCACTGCAGCAGTCAGCATTGGTCTGACCATGGGTGTCTTGCCAACAGTGCTTTTTTCTGGAAATGAGTGAAAGGCAATGCTGGAGGCATCCTCGTATGTCCCAGGATGTAGTTGCTCACATCTGCCAGCTTCTCCTGTACGAGCTGCGGCTGCAAGAACTCTGCAGGAGTAATGCAGAGCTCCTGGGCTGCAATGAGTGAATGGCTATCCAGGTGTCCTTTAACTATGGTGCCAGGATCTTGGACCCCATGACATAATGGCAGGTCGGGCGACTTCCTGCCGTCCCCACCATGAGATTCGTTGAGCTCCTTGCACTTGCATAATTAATGAGCTGAAAAGTGGAAGATTGCGCACATTCAGCCATCTCACCGCCCAGCAGGAATCGTGGTGGCGTGAGCGGACAATATGGCGAGAAGGCCAAAAATCATGATGTCGTGAAACCAGTTTGCGATCATCCGCTCCACCTGTTGATGGTGGGCCATGTTTCACGCCATCAGACGTCGGGAACCTCATTGTAATACATTTGCATATCATTATAAGGCCAGCCCGCCAGAATCAACACCCAACCCCCCCACCCCCAGCTGGATCGTCCGCCCACGTCAGCGTGATTGCATGCCAATGTGTTTCACAACAGAATGCAAAAGGCGTACACTTGGCGGGCCGCACTTTGAGGGGAACTCGGAGGTGAGTAAACAGTAAAGTTGAGCAGCGCTCACCCGGGTCACCTGTTGAACTTCAAGGTAGAGGTGCGTTGTTGTGGGGGAGGCAAGGGCTGCCCTGCAGTTGAAGGTAGCGCCCAGGCACATGCGGAGTTGGGGGTGGTGGTGGGTGAGGGAAGCAACCATGCATTAGGGGCACCTTGTATAAAGTGACCATTCCTCTGCAGCTTAAACAGTTCAGGCTGTCTTTGCCCACTCAAACAACGCAGAGGTATCAAAGTGCCACCAAGTGCTCCAGAGCTTTTCACACCTTGGGCACAGACTGCAAACTAAAGAGCATTTCAGTAGACTGCAGTACAGTTGGATGACAAGGCACGTAGTCCTTCCTGAAGCTGGCCATGGAGCAGTCCCTGGTGGAGGCGCTCACAGCCCCTTGGCAATGTCATCATCCCGGTTTGGACCAGTCTCCCCCATGGTTCAAGCTAACAGTGCAGCCTTGCAGTGCGGGTTAGGAGAATGCCTGCACCTGAACTGAGAGCACAACATGCAGCCCAGTGGGCAAAGCTGCCGCCAATTGGTCAGGTGGAGTGGGGCGGAGGTGGGTGTGGTTTCGGGCAGCACTAATCTCTGGCCATCCATGCGATGGCCAGCACTCTCCGGGATGCATTAAGGGGCCTTCAGACTTAACCAAGGCAGGTTCTTAGTACACCCATGCTAACCCACACTTTCATCTGTGTCCTGCATTTCAACTGCAGGACGAGTACATCAGGATCATGGAATCCAGTGACTGAGCTGTACGACTTGAGGCATACAGGGCGCGAAGATGACGGAGGAGAGAGCGACCGAGGCACTTGGCTCTGCAGAGGGATGAGCAGCACCCTCTGGAAGAAGGGCGGCTGGGGCTCCCGCACATGCTACTGAAGAGCCACAGCAAGCCGTCGCTGGTCGGTGCCTAGCTAGGTCTATAGATGCCACCTTTCACTCCTGCAGATGATCAAGAACCAGTGTCACCGAAGACTGCGCATGTCTAGGGAATTGGTTGGTCACATCTGCAGGATTGGCGCTACACGGACATGGAGGGCATTCGCTGCCAGTGGTCGTGAAAGTGACCACGGTGCTCAATTTTTACACCAGTGGCTCCTTTCAGGGCTCCACAGGTGACCTCTGTGGGATATCACTAGCCTCCACCCACAAATGCATCCACGAGGTCACGACAGCACACAACTTTGTGCATTTTGCCGGGGAACAGGACAGCCGGATGCAAGAGCGATTGGATTTTCCCAGATCTCGGGTTTCCCACAGGTGGAGGGTGCTATCGATTGCACTTACCTGACGCTCAGATCTCCATCACAACATGTGGTCAGCAATGTCAACCGCAAGGGATTCCATTCGCTGAATGTGCAGCTGGTGTGCAACCACCACAAATGCATCCTGCAGGTGTGCGCACAGTTTCCAGGGAGTGTGCAAGACTCCTACATTCTCAGTCTGTATCTGACATCTTCCAGGGTCCACAGAGGCTGCAGGGTTGGCTCCTAGGGGATAAGGGCTACCCGCAGGGGGCGTAGCTAATGACATCCGTGTGGCGACCTCAGACAGCAGCAGAGCGAAGGTATAACAAGGCTAATGTGCAACCTGCAACTTGGTGGAGCAGACCATTGAGATGCTGAAAATGAGGTTCTGGTGCCTGGACCGGTGTGGTGGAGCCTTGCAATACAGTCTACAGAGGGTGTCACGCATCGTCATCACCTGCTGCGTCCTTTACAAGTTGGCGCTGTTATGGGGAGAGGAGCTGGCTGAGCAGGAAATAGAGGAGCTGGAGGTCTCCTCCAACGTGGAGGACGCCGATGGGGATAAGGATGAGGAGGTCCTCGAAGGCGGTGATGACAGGACACTGGCTAGGTGAGGCAGGCACACTCGGGAGCCCCCCATAGCTGCTAGATTTGTGGAGGATGATGATAACATGCAGTGAGGAGACAACAATAGATCCTCACATTGCATCTATGAACATTTGACTCCAGTCTGGCTTATAGCAGCACACGTACCCTCTGTGAAATGGTCCTGTCATGGAGATGCAGTGGAGGCCGTAATGGTCGCTCAGTTGCAGGAGAATGTTGACGACATGTAGTGAGAACACGCCACAGATCTTCACATAGCCTCTGAAGAGGTCTGACGCCTGTCTGGTCAAGGACGCTTGCTTGTGCTCTGATCAGGGTCATATCATAGAGGCGCTGCCGTGAAACTTTAAAAGCATCTGATACTTTGTCCAGCTTCTGCACCTGAGCCCTTCAGGAGCACAGCATCACTGGACACAGATGCTGAAGAGATGGGGGCCAGCCCCACCTTAAAGGAGCTGAGAGCACACAGAGAGAATGACGGAACTCTGAGGCGCCTGCCCACAACATTCTGGCAGCAATGACGAGCGCCGTCAAGGTACAGGCATCAGTAATGTTTCCAGGGAGTGTGAGGCCGGGCCATCAGTTTGGTCTGAAGGTTGCACAGAGCACAGGGAAGAGGTCCCGGGCTGAGACACCTGCCTTTATCTTGTGCAGGAAGGTTTCACATCTGAGTGACATGAACACTGCTCATCAGAACAAGGAACCATAGGCAAGGAGACATTTTTGGGAGTTTATTGACAATAGTGGACAGTATGTACAAGTATGTACAAGTGATTGACACTCGTGGCTGTGCAACTACATCTTCTTAACTTGCCTAACCCTGCTGCTACATCTTGGTGCTCCATGGCCATCCACAGCGGAGGTAGAGGCAGCCTGCTGACTGCTAGGCCCTTTCTGTGATGACCTTGGTGGGCGTCCTCTGGAGGGTCAAGACCTGGAGGGCCCTGGTCTGCTTTCAGGGTCCTGCTGTGTGGCAGTGGCACCCCCACTTGTTCTGTGAAGCTGGAGCTGCTGAGGTCACAGGAAGAGGGGATTCAGATGGGCCGGATACTCTCAGAGTCACCTGGATGGATGGCCCCAGGTGCGTGCACCTGTTGATCCTCCTTCCTACGGGTGCCTAAGGGCCCCTGGCTGATTCCTTGAGGAGAAGTGGTAGCTGAAGTGAGACCGAGCTGCCCTGCACCCCTCTTGCGTACACATTATTGAAGGCCGACCATGGGTCGGCGATGGAGTTGATCCCAAGCAGCAGTGCAGGTGTGACATCCTGGACCAAGGCCTCCATGGCAGCCGCCATCCTACCAGTGTTGGCCTCAGTGTGTTGGCATGCCGAAGCTATCACCTCAGTCTGAAGGCAGGTGGACTCCTCCATTGTGCCTTGCAATCTGAGGAGTGCAGCGGACATCCCTTCCTGATGTTCCCGAGCTTGCCTTTGCAGCTCCAGCAGCTGTGACATGACCGAGTCCAGAGGCTCATCATCTGACTCAGACTTGGTAAATTTCTAGCCTCCAGCAGTTCTTCGAATGCCGGGGACCTGGGAAGCCCTGCCGTTGCCTGCTATGGATCAGACAATGCAATGTGTTCACCAGATTGTGATCCTAAGGCTACTCTTAAGCTAGATCCCACCGAGGTGTTTGTCTCTGCACTGGTAGAGGGTGTGGGTGAGCGCTGTGATGGGACTTCAAGGAGGGTGCCTCCAGATTCCTCTTCAGAGGTTTCTTCGGGGCTTGATTGGAGTCCCTGGGTCGTGGACTATCTTGGTAGTTTCCCAGATGTGCGTACAGAAGCAAGGAGAGACAATTAGTGTATGGCAGTGGCCTGTGAAACAGGACACATTACTCACAGCATGGCTGTCTGATGGATGTTGCGCTGCTGGATCCTCACTTGGTAGAGCAACACCAACCTCACCGTCAGCACAGGACCAGTCCAGATCCTCGCCGGCCAGCTGGATGGCTCTGTTTTCAAAGTCCGTGAGGATCTTGATTTCGGGCATTCCACCACCGGTCTGCGACCCCTCCTCTTGTTGTGTGCTAGCTTGACTGCATGGATAGAGATGGAGAAAGTGTAAGCAGGACTCCTGCCAGGCCAGATGAAAAGAATGCCTGGCATGAGTGGATGGTGAGTGGTCAACATTTCGCCCTACTCAGTGAGAACAGATTAAAAGTTCTTTGTACTCATGGATTTTTGAGGGATCCTTCTATGCACAAAATGCTTGCTTGAGTTTGCCTATGTGACAAGTATTGCACTTCAAAGCTGATAAATTGCATGTGAAGCTTTATGAGAGCTATCAGACAGACATGTTAAGGCACAATAGAAAAGTTAAATGTGCTTTCCCTTTCTATTTTCAGTCCACAGCCTACAGATAAAATCTTCATATTAGGATTACCACATTGTATGAAGTCCAGACATGAGCAGAAGAGGAAGTGGAAACATGGCTTGGGATCTGAGGTTTCCTTGCTTCTGAGGAAAACCCAATTGGTAGAAACATTATTAATCTGAACTCATTACACATGGGAGCAAATTTGCAAAACTCACATTCAATTAAAATCAGATCTTTGGGGTTCAGATAGAAGTTTTAGAAATTTCCCCACACAGCCTTCACCAATCAATTTGACGGGTCCCACACCAGATTGTTGCAATGCTAGATCACATTGGGCAGATTTTGCTAAAATATGTATTAAAAATCTTACATCCCTGTGCCTTCCCAGCCCACAAGTATAAACCTTTTCTTGCTGCACTTGTACAAAAGGAAAAACCTCAAGGGGGAAATTCAACTATGCTGTGCATTGTAGGATATTGTGTGCACGCAGTCCAGATCAGCAGTACCACTTTGCACTGCTGAAGTTGATCGCCCTCCTGAGGCTACGCGCACTGTGCCGCCAAACGCTTCCGTTCAGGCCCATGTGATGCACCATCTTGAGAAAGGTGCCCATGTGGGAGTCCCCTGTGAGAAACAGAAACAACTAAATGCCCCTATCATGACATCACGCAGCCCTTCCAGACAATGTGATGCCTGTTTACCAAATTTGGACCACACATATCCATTCAACTAAATTTGCACGTCATTCACAAGATCTAGCATTTAGCTGTGAGATGGGCCCAACACTAGCGTTACTTTAAGGGCCAGGTACCCTACTTGCAAGTAAGGTGATTTTGAAGAATTTTTGCTATTGCATAGTGTCTGCAAGCACTTTGGAGAGAGTTTGGAGATGTTGTGGTGAGTTTTTGGATTTGACAGGAAGTGTTGCTGCATCCTCAGCACAGAGGATTTCATGGCAGTCGACACAAATGTTGCAACAGGCATGGGGGTAGCGGTGGCAGTGCCTTGGGGTCTGCAGCACAACAGATAGATAAAGCAGAGGCTGAGAAGAGGGTAAGCTCTGAGCAATGCCCTCTACAAACTGGGAGCCAAAATCCTCCAAGCTCCTCGAAGATGACAGAAGGCTGTCTGGCAGGTCAACCAATGTGAACATGCACAAGGGAACCATGATTTGAAGTCAGAGATTGGGTTCACATCAAATTGCCAAATCAAGACCACGAGCTCACAGCATCTCTGTCAGGCCCAAAGCAAATTAAATGGTTGCTCAATACCACCATGTAACCATTGGATAACAATACAAAGTGGGACATGAGACACTTGATAGTGAGCAGAACAAGATATTTCAACAGCCATGATTATGAAGATACATTTCCTTCTTTGATGAGCAACCGCAATGTTGATCATCCATCTCATCGAGGTGTTCACATGGAACAACAACCTCAAGTTTATAGATCTCAGCACTGTCAACAGCAACCTACATACCGCAATGACTATTTCTGTACATGGAGAAAACAGACACTTTGAACTCTGAAAAATGACTCAATGTTCATATGTTTGCTATTTAGGGTGGCTTATTCAAAAATAAGATCCTTTAGTTTTATAAAGGAGAAAAGATTTTGTGCTCAATTGTTCGGTTGTTTGGTATTAGGTTGTGTGCGTTTGTTGACTGCTCTGTGTGCTGTGAGTCAAACCAGTGGGAGTTATTAGAGAAGCTGAAACCAATCAGTAAGATTGAGGCAGCATACATTTTAAAAGCATTGTAATAAAACTTCTGTTCACACATAGAACCTGCAATGCATCATCTCTGCATATCTCCAAGGCATAAAACACAATAGCGAGTAGAATATGTCATGTGAAGATGCATCCACTGACCTTGACTACTTGCATGAAGTCATTTGACTTCTTAGATTTGGATTTGAGCTCCCTGACTACCTGCTCCAAATTCCTTCTGAGGATGGTCCTTGAGGACCTCCTATCCCCCTCTCCCACCCTCCAGGCCACTGCCCCCACACCCCTCAATGCAGAACCATGGCATCAGTCTACCTGCACCACTAAGGTATCCAGTGCTGGATCTGTGACCCTGGAGCCCCCTTTCTACCATGGTGTTTCATTTACCTTGTTTAGAATAGCAGCCTCCTGTAATCTAGTGCTGCTTCCGGGGTCAGACTGTCTTTCAGAGTAGCAAGCTGGCTGCATCACTTGCCACCAGCAAAACAATGCTTGTCTGTCTGCTGTTCTCAGAGGTAGCCAGCAGAGCAGGAGCCCCCTGACCCAACGTTACTATTAGGTGAATGAGGTTACAGCATCAAATTTGCGTGTTGTCCACCTCCAATTCCACAGGAAGCGGGCAGGGTGTGAGTCACGAAACATTCCCCCATCTCCCTGCCCCACACATACAACCAAAAAGCTCCTTTTTTAAACAACAATTTTCCTCCCAAACTCTCTGCCAGTGTGCAGGTCCTTGCAAAATTTGCTCTTGTATTTTCTGTCTTGTTCCATTTGGAATCAACATTGATGTAAACAAGACCCATACCTTGAGGCCCTAGTATAACCACAGCAACAGACAGCTGCTTTCACTGTTCAATAAATGTCATTTAAATCAGACCGTCTGTTCTGTTTTACTCACTCTCTCTGCTTCCCTAAAGCAATCATTTTTTGGGTAGAAAAAAAATGAAGCGTTTTACCTTCCTCACTGTCTCTGAACATTCTCACTTACAGTTTCTCAAAGTAGTCACTGTTGTAAAGGTTATTTCTGTTGACCCAGTGTCGCTGTAGCTAGGAATGTCGGGGAAGTTTACCTGCATTACTGAAGTGAAGTTATTTCTGAATGCCCACAGCCTAATTTCCTTCATTGAATCAGTCAACATTCAATCAGCAGACATTTCACTAGAGCCCAATTACCCTCATTTCAGTCTTCATAGCCCAACATCAGGTTTAGTTAAAGTAATTTAGCTTTTCATCATGCTGACCAGCAATTAGCAGCTTGTCATTGCAAAGAATGACTACAACTTAGGAATGATTTACAAGAACTGACATCCCATAAATGTGCCAGAATGTAGCTGAAAGCAATAAAATCTTACAGTGGGAGAGTGGGACTGGTTGTGCATTGATAAGTGCTGTGAGCTCCGAGCAAAAGACAAAAACATTGCCCTTTGACTTTTTAATTAAAATGAGTTGATATCTTGTGGTTGCTCACGGACAAATGATGAAGAAAAACGTATCTCTCTTCTTGTAACTGTCTTTGTGATGTGCCTGCTACCCCTTTCTGTTTAACTTTGTCATCCACTCTTGGTCTCCACTTCTCCCTTTCTCATGTACCTTTACAGACTCTACATCATTAATGAGCAGGAAACTTGACTGATTTTCTTCCCCCATACCTTAACCCAGAGATGCCGCAGCCATTAAGCGGCAAAAATAGGGAAAAAGCCCAAAGCTCTCAGCCTGTGCCCAGAACCATGGCACCTGGCCCAGAGCTGATGAGCTATGAGGAGCACACAGGAGGTAGATGGCAGAGAACAGCTAAGACAAGCAACCAGATGAAGAGCTGGACCATCAGTTCCTGCACACCTTCAGTGTGCTGCTGATTCGCACATGCATTCTTCACATCAGCCTTTCAGATATCAGGTTCAGATAGGCCAAGCTTTGAGCCAGGAAGATGTGAGTAGGTATGGAAGTAACTGCTAGGAAGGGAGTGTACCCAGGGTTGAGTCAAGTGATTTGTGTGTAAGGGGGGAGTCATTTACAGAAAGAAGGACTTGCATTTATTTAGTGCTATTTGCAACCTCAAAATGCCCCAAAGTGCTTTATGGCTAATGAAGTACATTTGAAGTGTAGTCACCATTGTAATGTAGCAGTATGGTTCCAAACCTAAGTGAGACTCTAAAAGGGACTCTCATGCCCCTCTCTACAGCCTATGACACATGGTGAGAAATGAATAGCATTTATAAATCTTGTACAGAAGTATTCCACTCTGTGTGACTGGTGCATTATCATTTCCATAAAGGTCAACAATTTCACTCTGTAGAAGGGCTTTACGTCAAGAGTGAGAATTAAGAGTGGGTTTTCCTCACCTTTGCCCACAGGAAAATCCCTATTCCTCTGCTGCAAAGGCGAGGAAAAAAACACAACGGAGATTGATTTTCATGATTCTTTCCATTTACTTTTTTGACTGTGATCCTCAAGGGAACCCCTCACATGTGAAGAAATATGCATGGAAATCCTGCAGTGAGAATAAGTTACGCAGAAGCTGCATAATACCGATCATTCAGAAGTGACCTGCTCCACGCAGAAATAATCATCAGCGTAATTTGTATTAAAGGTGAAGAAGCACCTGGCTTTTGAAACGTTAATGTGAACACTAGAATCATTAACACTTTCCTCCTCAGTGCCTGGGCAGCACAGAGATGCTTCAGCACAGTTTTTGGTTTCAAGTAAAGATATTGATGTTGCCCACCCTTGTTGTCTGACATTTGGATGTGCAGCTGTGAGCAGATATTGACTGTCCACCAGAGGAAAAGCATGGATAACTATTAATATGAATCAATGAAGAAAAGTTTAATAAATGCAATATGACTAAAAATATACATAGGCATAACCTAAATTTTTCACAAGAATGAAAGCATCGTTCTGTATTCTGCTCCCACCTCTAGATACCTGTTAAAGCTATGCAACACACCTGTGACATTGCTCCTCATAAGTCAGTGGGAATACCATAACACCACAAAGTCACCATGCAGCAGACAATGATGTACAAACTGCTTGATCCAGGTCCACACCTGAAGCTCTTTGGCAAAGAATTATCGGCTATGTCTGTTTTGAGGTTGATACCCTTTTCAGAGGCAGATCAGTTGGGTCAGTGAGTTCCCTTCTTCCTAGCAACTGCCTCCATTTTGTTTTACTACAACTTGGCTCAGCATCTTGGCCGTGAGCTTGGAAAATCCTTCAGTTGAATGCCCAGGAGTTCAGAGCTGTGAAGGAGAATTGTATAAGCACATGTCTTGAATGCCACTAGCTCAATTGATATTGAAATTTTTTCTGTCACTGAACAAAGATCCAGAAGACCAAAGTGCCCTGTTCTCTTTCATAGCATGGTCCACAAGACAGTGTTCAACTTGGTGTTGGCATCCACCAGAAACCTCAGGTATTAATATGGATAGAATAAGTTGGACCTTGTACCAGTACCTTTGAGATCCCCTCTTAAACAGTGCAAAGCCAGCTGTTCTTAGAAGAGCACCCACCAGTATCTGCCCTGTTGATCAAAACGATGAACAGAGGACACTAGGTCCCCAGGTGATTCTATCAGCAACACACCATCATGTGAGAGAAGAAAAACTGCAAGTCTTCCAGAAACACCCACAAAAATACTGCAAAGACATCCTAACCTATACACGTGGGAGGCATTGAAGAGTTTGAGAGACAATGCATGACTTTACTTTCTCTTTCGCTGGAAGAGATTGATTCAGTAAGTATGCTGTTGTTAAAAATATATTGAATGCATAGAAGCTGCAATACAGAAACAGGCATTTCAGTAAAACCTGATCGTGTCAGCATTGACTCTCCACATGAACAAATTGTTCTAATCAAGTTATCCACTCTGTTTCCAGATCCCCTCAACCCCCTTTTCCTTCATCCAGCTGTACAATCTAATCTTGGATGCTGACATATAGTTTCAGCTTCAACCACTAACCTTGGAAATGAATTCCATAGCCTCACTATCCAAGTGCACATCCTGGACATAATCCAAGGTTTGGCCATGTATTCTCGTACCTTCCAGCTTTTCACAAGAGCTGCCACAAGATTGAAATTGTAAGCTATGTAATTGAGCCTTATAATGATCTGCGATCTCATGTAAAGCCACAATATCTGCTCTATGCATTCCTCATGAGAGCAAAGCGCAGCTTATTCCTTTCTGATTACCCTCCGAGTCTCCAAAGCATCTGATATGCATTGTACGACAACTGGAAAACCATTGTAAGAGCCAGTGGCATCAATTAGATTCCTGGCAGCTTTCTAAATGCACAATGATCCCGAGTTTGTGGCCAGAAACCACAGGAGTGCAACATGGAACACAAAAGTTACATACCTCTAAAAAGTATACTTATTCAACAGCCTCAGAAGGGCCAGTCCAAGGCAAGACAATTGGCATGTAAGCACCCTTCACTTTCCCTATTTGTGCAGTGTTGAGTCACTATACACATTGTCCCTATTCTTTCCAATAGGTAAACAGGTAAACTGGTTGTAGTGATTCCTACTGCCTGTAGGGGTCACGTGATTGCACTGACAAATGAGCCCTAAGAGCAGGTAATCCAAGGGGTGGAGCTTTCTTGTCGTGGACCTGGTTCAAGCATGTAGTTTCTAGAAGAGCTCTGTAATAAGGTTATCTGTTTCAAGTAAGAAACCTGTCGGGTACATCGAGTTCATTACATTCGGCGATGAGGATAAATAGCTCTGACGTTGCATCTCACCTTGTGAATGTGAGTACATCAATTATTAAGGAAAGAAAGAAAAATATACCCACCAGTCATGCCACTTTTCAGCAGAATCAACCCTTATGACTCATCCATGGAAGACTGGAGCCAGAGCATAGACCACCTAGGTTTTTATTTTGTGGCGAATGGAATAATAGCGGAGCAGAGGCAGAAAGCATTTCTTTTAAGTGTCTGTGGTAGCAAGACATATAGTGTCATCTGCAGTCTGACGGCCCCAAACGCACCCAATTCTAAATCTTTTAATGAATTTGTTGTCCGCATGAAGACACATTTTCAGCCGAAGCCATCAGGGATTATGCAGAGATTTAAGTTTAACTCCAGAGTAAGGGCCCCGGGAAAGTCCATCGCAACTTATATCGCAACGTTGAAACAGTTGACTGAGCACTGTGACTTCGGAGACACACTCAATGATATATTGCGGGACCGATTGGCTTGTGGCGTTCATGATGACGCCATTCAGCGCCGTTTACTTGCAAAAGTTAACACTGATTTGAAATGCACCATGGAAATAGCGCTAGCAATGGAAAGTGCTGTAAGGGACTCACAGGCATTACAAAGTGTGCAACATGGAGTTGTTTTTCAGGTGGGGCGGTAACCTACTGCCGGGCATGGCACAAAAACAAGAGAGTCAGCAGCAAAGCAGGAGACAGTCTCTGCTGCTCGAAAAACAAAAAGGCATAGTGGAAGCATCTCAACAGCAATTCAAAAGTTAACCTGTTACAGATGTGGGGTAACCATGTACCAGAAACCTGCAGATTTAAGAAGGCAGAATGCCATTACTGCCACAAGCAAGGGTATGTAATAAAGCAATGCCAGGCAAAATCGAGACAGCCAATCAGACAACAGGTTAAGATGGTTGAAGTGCACAATATAACTGAGCCAGAAGCTGCTGATACTGATATCTACCCCCTATACAATTTGTCAAAGCAGTAAAAACTGAACCAATCACTGTCACCCTTCAAGCAAATGGGAAGCCTCTAGTCATGGAGGTAGACACGAGAGCCTCGACCACAGTGGTGGGAGAATACACATTTAAATACTTAAATGAAGGTACCCAGCCACTGAATCTGGAGCAAACATGCACTGGAGAGTCAATACAGGTAAAAGGCAATGCCACTGTGTCCTATTGGCAACAGACAACCCAGCTTCCAGTGATTATTGTAACAGGTGAAGGACCCAGTCTTCTGGGCCGCAACTGGTTACAAAAAATAAGCTCAACTGGTCAGAAATATTTCAAGTGAGAACAGGAGGAATTCCTGAGCTGTTAAGGAAGTACGACAGCGTATTTCATGATGAATTGGGAAAGATGAAAGCTTACAAGCAAAACATATGTAGATTTGGAGGTGACCTCCTCCAGTTCTTTAAGACCAGACCTGTGCCTTACGCCCTAAAGGAGAAGGTGGATGCAGTATTGTGCTGCTTAGAGAAGCTAGACATCATCCAGCCAGTCCAGTTTGCGGAATGGGCAGCTCCCAAAGTCCATGTGATGAAACCACATCAAACTATTTGCATTTGCGGCGACTACAAATTAACTGTGAGCAAGGCTGCTAAATTAGATAAATATCCTATCCCGAGGATAGAAGATTTGTACGCTAAGCTAGCTGAGGGAAAATCCTACACCAAACTGGATGTGAGCCATGCATACCAACAGCTAGAGCTACGTCTAGAGGTTATGTAGCCATCATCACGCACAAGGGCCTGTACCAATATACAAGCCCACCTTTTGCTGTATCATCTGCATGTGTAGTCTACCAAAGGACTAAGGAAAGCCTATTGCAAGGAATTCCCTGAATAGTAGTGTACCTGGATGATGTCCTGATCACAGGATCAACGGAAGCTGAACATTTGGCCAACCTAGAAGAGGTTTTAAGAAGATTTTTGGAAGTTGGTGTACAATTGAAGAAAGAGAAATGTACATTCCAAGCACCAGAAGTCACTTACTTGGGTCATCGAGTGGATGCTAAAGGGTTGCATCCAGTAGAGGAGAAAGTCAAGGCAATCAAAGAGGCACCCTCTCCTACCAGTGTCACTGAACTCAAATCTTTTGCGGGCATGACAAATTATTACAGTCGCTTGTTGCCAAACTCATCAACAGTGTTAGCCCCTTTACACTTATTATCGATAAAGAACCATCAATGGTCATGGAATGCTCAACAAGAAGAAGCCTTTGTGAAAGTCACGACATTATTACACTCATCATGTCTACTAGTACGGTATGACCATCAAAAGAATTAATATTAACCTGTGATGCATCTCCCTACTGTGTGGGAGCTGTGTTGTCACACAGGATGGAAGATGGTTCCGAAAGGCCAATAGGCTATGTCTGAAGAATTCTCTCTGCAGCTGAGAAGGGTTATTCACAACTTGAAAAGGAAGGTTTACCAGTAATATTTGGAGAGAAGAAATTCCATCAGTATCTGCATGGACAACATTTCACCATAGTGTCGGACAATAAACCACTAATGGGTTTATTTAGTGAGGACAAAGCCTCAGGTTGCCAATAGTCTCAGCAAGAATTCAACGTTAGGTTTTGATTTTATCAGCGTATGAGTATAGCTTTATGCACTATCCGGGTGCGCATATTGCAAATGCAGGCACACTCAGTCATCTTCCGTTACTAGATAGCATTGTACATGCTCCAGTGCCACAAGAAGTTCTGTTTGTATTGAATATCTTGGACTCTTCACTGGTCTGTGCGAAGCAAATAAAGAATTGGACAAACAGGGATTCAATTTTGTCAGAAGTCCAAGACCAGGTATTGCAAGGATGGTTCACCAGCATCTGAAGAGATAAGACCATTCCATGACTGTAAAACAGACTTAAGTTGTCAAGATGGAATCTTGTGGTGGGGCTCAAGAGTCGTCATCCCTTCACAAGGAAGAGAACCACTCTTGACAGAGCTTCACAGTGCGCACCCAGGTATTTCAAAGATGAAGATGTTTACGCGAAGCTATGTCTGGTGGTCAGGCATAGACAGTGACATTGAAAGCATGGTCAAGCACTGTCTCCAGTGTCAGCAACAACAGGAGTTGCCTGTTTCAGCTCCACTGCATCTGTGGTCCGGTTGACTCTGGGTTAGACTACATATAGACTATGTAGGTCCATTTTTAGGTACCATGTTTTTATTGATCATCGATGTTCATTCTAAGTGCTTGGATGTTAGATCACCGACATCGTGTGCAACTATTAAGAAGCTGCATCAATGTTTTAGAATACATGGCCTACCGGAAGTCATTGTTTCCGATAACAGCACTTTATTCACTAGCACAGAATTTCGAGGTTCATGAGTTGAAATGGAATTAAACGTATTAAAACAGCGCCATATCATCCCTCATCAAACGGCTTAGCAGAAAGAGCAGTGCAAACTTTCAACTCAGGACTGAAGAAGTTATCCAAAGGTAATTTAGAAACTCGAATTTCATGTTTTCTTCTCAACTATCACATGACTCCTCATGCAACCATGGGTTCAACACCGTCTAAGTTACTGATAGAACGCCACCTTCGTACAAGGTTAAGTCTGGTATTTCCAAACTTAGAGAGGAAGGTAAAGACGAGTCGGGGTAGTCAGAAATTAATCACGATATTCATAGCAAAGCTCGAAGATTTATTGCGGGAGATACAGTTTTCGAGTGGAATTCTGGAAATTGGAAATACATCGCCGTTCCTTTACTGTCGCTGGGTCAAAATCCTGGAATTCCCACCTTAATAGCACTGTGGGTGTACCTACACCACAGGGACTGCAGCAGTTCAAGAAGGCAGCTCACCACCACCTTCTCAAGGGCAATTAGGGATGGACATAACCACTGGCCTAACCAGCAACGCCCACATTCCATGAACGAATAAAAAACAAAAATTCTGCCCTCCGTATATGTGATATTCCCAGTATAGATGATTTCACTATATGAAATTTTCACATTGAAAATATTATATGATCGCAAAGTGCACTCAATATGAGGAAAACCCAAAATATATATTTTAAATTAATCCTTGACTTCTTGATGCAAGGAGTATTCAAGGGGATTTGGACAGGCTAAGTGAATGGGCAAGAACATGGCAAATGAAATATAATGTGAATAAGTGTGAAATTATTCACTTTGGTTAAAAAAAAAACAGAAAGGCAGAGTATTTCTTAAATGGTGAGAGGTTGGGAAGTGTAGATGTCCAAAGGGACCTGGGTGTCCTTGTTCATGAGTCACTAAAAGTTAGCAGTCAGGTTCAGCAAGCAATTAGGAAGACAAATAGTATGTTGGCCTTCATCACAAGGGGATTTGAGTACAGGAGTAAAGATGTCTTGCTGCAGACGTATAGAGCTTTGGTGAGCCCGCACCTGCAATACTTTTGAAATGTAGTGTTGTGATGTAGGAATCACTGCAGCCAATTTGTGTACTGCAAACGCCCACAAACAGGTCAGTGATTAGATAATGATCGGATAATTTATTTTTGTATAACTGTTCGGTGGATGGTCCTCTTGCAAAGTCCCTCAATGAGCTTTTCCTGATTCTGGTGGCCCTTTGGCTCTGTCTACTAATTTCTCTGCTTGTCTTGCATATGTGCCAGGGATGACATATGTGCCAGGGATGGCATATGTGCCAGGGATGGCATATGTGCTTCCGATTGCAATATCGTTGTGCCTGTGATGCCTTCTTCTGTCACATGATTATAGGTACCTCTTGTAAATGCATGAGCACTGACCTGGAAGACCACCACCAGGGCAGCTGCATGTGCAGATCAAGTACTCAAGTCAGCCACAAATTTGCATGAGCATAGGCCCTTTTGAAGGTCTCTGAAGTCCTCATCGATTATTCAGTCTTCAATTACATTGAAGTCAACTTCCACTGTGGCTTGGCTGGAACCAAAGGAGGGATCTTATCTGACATACTCCTGTTTCGCTTCCCCCCGTCTGTCTGTTAATCCTCAGAAGGTAGGACATAGCTTTTGCATAATTGGATAAAGGACTGCCAGAGCCAGCTAACATTGCATTTTGTGAGGTATCATCATACAATTTTAGTTTGCTTCTACTCATCCTCAATCGGAAACCAGGTCTTGTAAGTTCAAAGTATCAAACTCAATTGAGAAACTGTCCACGCACCCAGCAATAGAAGGCTCTGCAGCAGCCACCACATTGATATAGGAACATAGAACCAGGAATAGGCCATTCAGCCCCTTGAGCCTGTTCCGCCATTCAAAGAAATCATAGCTGATTTGCATCTTAAATCCATCCACTTCCCTTAGTTCCATTTCCTTAAATACCCTTGCTCAGCAAAAATCTATCAATATCAAATTTAAAATGATTAATTAAGTTAGCATCTGCTGCTTTTTTGTGGGAGAGACTTCCATAGAACCACAGAAAAGTTACGGCACAGAAAGAGGCCATTTAGCTCATCGTGTCAGTGCCAGCTGAAAAAAACTAGCTGCCCATTCTAAGCCCACCTTCCAGCATCCAGTCCATAGCTTTGCAGGTTACAGCACTTCCGGTGTAGATCCAGGTACCTTTTTAATGAGTTGAGGGTTTCTGCCTCAACCACCAATCCGGGCAACAAACTCCAGATACCTACCACCCTCTGAGTGACAAAGCTTTTCCTAAGATCCTCTAGTCCTTCTACCAATCACCTTAACTCTGTGACCCCTTGTAACTGACCTCTCCACTAGGGAAAACAAGTCTTCCCTGTCTACTCTATCTAAGCCCCTCATAATTTTGTACACCTCAGTCAAGTCACCCCTCAACCTCCTCTGTTCCAAGGAAAACATCCTTTCTAATCTTTCCTCATAGTTGCAATTTTCCAGCCCTGGCAACATTCTTGTAAATCTCTTCTGTACCCTCTCTGGAGCAATTATGTCCTTCCTGTAATATGACCAGAACTGTACGCAAAACTCCAGCTGTGGCCTAACCAGCATTTTAAACAGTTCCAGTATTAAATCCCTGCTTTTGTATTCTATGCCTCATGCAATAAAGGAAAACATTCTACATGCTTTCTTTAGCACCTTATCTACCTGTCCTGCCACCTTCAGGGATCTATGGACATGCACGCCATGGTCTCTCACTTCCTCTAGCCCTCTCAATATCCTCCCATTTATTGAGTATTCCCTTTCTTTGTTTGCCCTCCCAAAATGCATAACCTCACACTTCTCTGGATTGAATTCCATTTATCACTTTTCCACCCACTCAACCAAGCTATTGACATCATTCTGGAGTTGACAGCTATCCACTTCACTATCAACTACATGGCAGATTTTTGTATCATCTGCAAAATTCCCAATCCCAATCCCAATTTCCCAATCATGCTTCTACCACCTATTGCATTAGGAAGTATTCCCTAATTTCTCTCCTGAACTGTCTCACTAAGATTTGAAGATTAGGTTTCCTTCTTCTAGATTCACACATCAGTTAAAAAGTTTCTTACTCTCTACCCTATCAATTCCTTTCAAAACCCTCAAAATCTCCAATGACCCCTTAATTTTCCAAATTCCAGGGGTTGAAAATCTAATCTATATCATCTCTTCTCATAAACTAATTGGAGCCTTGGTAACATTCTGGTGAATTTGTGCTGCATTCCTTCCAAGACCAATATATTCGGGTGTGATGCCCAGTATACCAGAGATGGTCTAACCAGGGCTTGATATAGATGTTGCTGAACCTCCTCCCCTTCATACTCCAACCATATTGTTATGAAGGCTAATACTCCATTAGCCTGTTTGATTATTCTTTTATACCCAACTACTGCATTTTAGTGATCTGCATAAATGAACCCCTAAAGTTCTCTGGGCCTCCACTGTTCTAGATTTTCAGCATTTAAAAAGTACTCTTTCTTGATTCAAAATGGATGACTTCACACCTACCTATGTTGAAGTCCATTTCCCGGAGTTTTACCCACTCTCTTAATTAATCAATGAATGGGATTTTCCAGCCCCGCTATGGCAGGACCCACCGCGGGAGCTTCGGCAGCCCAGCCAAAAGTCTATTGACTTTGGCGGGACAGGACAATCCTGGCAGCGGGTGGGGGGCCGTAAAATTCCCCTCCAGTGTCTCTTTGAAATTTCATACACCCATCTATAACACTAAACTTTGTCTCATTAGATATATGATTCTCTGGTGTGTTCAGTATACAGTCACTGATGGACATGTTGGTGCACCACATGGCAAAGAAAGAAAGACTTGCATTTAAATAGCACCTTTCATGATCACATGGCAACTAAAAGCACTTTACACTCAATGAAGATAAAAGCAAAAAAACTGCGGATGCTGGAAATCCAAAACAAAAACAAAAATACCTGGGAAAACTCAGCAGGTCTGGCAGCATCTGCAGATAGGAACACAGTTAATGTTTCGAGTCCGAATGACCCTTCAACAGAACTAAGTAAAAATAGAAGAGAGGTGAAATATAAGCTGGTTGAGGGGGGGGGGGGTTGGGGAGGGGGGACAAGTAGCGCTGGATAGAGGGCCAGTGATAGGTGGAGATAACCAAAAGATGTCATAGACAAAAGGACAAAGAGGTGTTGAAGGTGATGATATTATCTAAAGGAATGTGCTAATTAAGGGTAGAAAGCAAGACGAGCAAGGTACAGATAGCCCTAGTGGGGGTGGGGTGGGGGGAAGGGATCAAAATAGGCTAAAAGGCAGAGATAAAACAATGGATGCAAATACACTTAAAAATAATGGAAATAGGTGGGAAAAGAAAAATCTATATAAATTATTGGAAAAATAAGGGTAGAATCTGTATAAATTATTGGAAAAATAAAGGGTAGAAAGCAGGACAAGCAAGGTACAGATAGCCCTAATGGATAGCCCACCCCACCCCCACTAGGGCTATCTGTATCTTGCTCGTCCTGCTTTCTACCCTTTATTTTTCCAATAATTTATATAGATTCTACCCTTATTTTTTCTAATAATTTATATAGATTTTTCTTTTCCCACCTATTTCCATTATTTTTAAGTGTATTTCCATCCATTGGAAACTCAACAATTTTAGATCATGAACTCTCTCCTCCATCCCCACCCCCTTTCCGATTTTCCGCCTTCTTTTTGTTTTTTCCAATAATTTATATAGATTTTTCTTTTCCCACCTATTTCCATTATTTTTAAATGTATTTCCATCCATTGTTTTATCTCTACCTTTTAGCCTATTTCGATCCCTTCCCCCCACCGCACCCCCACTAGGGCTATCTGTACCTTGCTCATCCTGCTTTCCACCCTTTATTAGGACATTCCTTTAGATAATATCACCACCTTCAATACCTCTTTGTCCTTTTGTCTGTGACATCTTATGGTTATCTTCACCTATCACTGGCCCTCTATCCAGCTCTTCTTGTCCCACCACCCCCCCTTAAACCAGCTTATATTTCACCTCTCTTCTATTTTTACTTGGTTCTGTTGAAGGGTCATTCGGACTCGAAACGTTAACTGTGTTCCTCTCCACAGATGCTGTCAAACCTGCTGAGTTTTTCCAGGTATTTTTGTTTTTGTTTTACACTCAATGAAATTTCTTATTGATTCTTATTGAAGTGTAGTCAATGTTGTAGGAAATGGGGTGCTCAATTTGCATACAGAAGTTCCTACAAACAGCAATGTGATAATGAGCAGATAATTGTTTTTTGCGATGTTGATTGAGGGGTAAATATTGGCCAGGGCACCAGGGATTACTGGCTGCTCTTCTTTGAAATAGTGTCATGGGGTCTTTTACATCCAACTGAGAGGGCAGATGGGGCCTCAGTTTAAAACCTCATTCAAAAGGCAGAACCTCCAACAGTGCGGTGCGGCCCTCAGTAATGCACTGGAGTGTCAACGTCAATTTTTGTGCCTAAGTCCTGGAGTAGGACCTAATCCCACATCAGGCCTGTCACACGAGCTTTTGAAAGAGAATTTGATGTTTGCTTGTAAAATTTGTAGGGCTGTGCAGAAAAGGTAGGGAGTGGGATTAGTTAGACAGCTCTTTCAAAGAGCCGGTCAAACATCAACAAAGGGGCAAATGGCCTTCTTCTGTGCTGTGTGACTCTAGGATTCTACAAGTTTTCTGACTTTTCCAATCATTAAATGGAAAAAAAAAGAGCAAGGTATTCAGTGACTGGGTCTTCATTGTCAAGTGAAAATGTCAGGCTTAAGAATCATCTGTCTGCAATGATGCATGGTACAATATAGTCTGAATGTCTTTGCCAGCTGAACTTGTAAGATTTGACAGTGTAAATTCATCTCAACAGGACTGGGTGTGAATAGTAATACTTTTGGTCAGCCTTTTCCAACTGCAAACTGGAATGTGTCCAATATCTCACATGTTGTAATACTTTTCAAACCACCTGAATTAGTTTCCTTTGTGCTGGGCTTTAGCCACAAGACTTAATAAACATGGCATTACAATTCTTTTGTCAGTTTGTCAATGATTCATGATTGGCACCCAGAAATCCCTTTTAATGGCTTCCATTTCGGTAGGTTTCAAATTAATCATCATTATTATTGGAGATTTTTTGGATGTTTCACATCCAGATACAGAGAATGCATAGGAAGACTCAATATCCAAGTCCACTCTAACCATTGGGATTCTTCCTTAAAAAGTAAGCTTGTGCATACCCCAAATTGGAAAACAAATTGGCGGCTTTAGAGCATTTTTTGCCCTAAGGAGTCAAAGGGTGGAATCGTCCCAGATTTGCACTAAGTGCAGCAGCGGGCAGGAAAAAGAACATTTTATCTGTCAGCCACAATGGTGGCTTTTCACGCCGTATCATCTCAAACACACTTCATTAATCATGCTTTCCTGGGAAACATGCTGTTTCGATGGCAGGTGGCCTCCAATTTGCCCGCCATGCCATCACCTCACTGCTTCCTCACATTGGGCACCTGATTTAAAGTGCAGCTGCGTGCACACCTCTCTGTGCTTCCAGCCCAGGATTGCTGCACAGAATACATGGCCCCAAAAGGCCTGTCACACTGCAGTCTCCCAATTCTGTGACGCATCCCTGGGAAACCTTCTGGACACCATTGGGGCCCGCACGATGTCCTCTACCTCCGCCTTGGCCGCAGAAGGCCCATCAGTATCACCACTCCAGTTTGGGAGGTGGTGGCAGAGCTGGTCAATGCCAATGCTGCACAGAAGAGGTTCACCATCCAGTGCAGAAAGAGGATGAATGATCTCATCAATGCCGCCAGGGTAAGGCAATCATCTCATCACTCTAAACTCACACACTCACAAGGCCATCACACATTCACTGGCATCTCACTCACTGCCAGCTCAAGGGACATCACCACCCATTCTCAGACACATACCCTCACATGTCCATCTGGCCCCCTCTCCTCTGGAGACTGCCTCCTCAGCCCTCACCCTCTTGAGGTCACTCGTAAAGTTCAACATGTATCCCCACACACACCCTGGGATACCCCCCTTCCCCAGTAATGTCCTAGCCCTGCAGCCTCTTCCCTTGCCTGAGACCACTTCTCCCCCTTTGCCCTGCAGCCATTGAAAAGCTACCCCTGCCTCACAGTTGGTCTCCTAAGTAGAGACCTGCCCGTGAGCCCCCTTAAAAGTGATGTGGTGCTGCCAGTGAAGCCTAGCACTGACAACTGTGAGTGTTGCCCAAAGCAAGGTAGGCAAACAAACCTCGAAGTCCCAAGTGAAGTGCAGCTCACCGACGTGCTCAGCTGATCCAGCATGGGGGTGATGCACCTCGAGCTGGGCTTCTGGCAAGCTGGGCTTATAATGATATGCAGATGTATTACAATGAGGTTCCTGATGTCTGACAGTGGGAAATGTGGCCCGCAGTTGACAGCAGAGCAGACAATTACAAACTGGTTTCACGACATTGTGAAACCAATTTTTGACCTTCTCGCTATATTGCCCCCTCACGCCTCCAAACACGCCTACCGCCAACGGGCACGTAAACTCCCACCCAAAGTCTATTTTTCTACCAATCTGTGCAATGATGAGAAGCATACTTCTCCCAACAACCTCTTTCTTCTTCTCTTCCTATTTGCCTTTCAGACTTTCAAAGTCAGGTATAGTGGCCCAACTGAGGCAGACTTGTTCGAACCACTGTGTATAACAATATTGTAAACACATTTATAATATATGTGTAGCAACTTGAAAGTTTCTTTCTCCAATATGGTTTTCAGGTAGTGATGGAATAAAGTCATGGTTCTACATTTTCAAGCTTTATTTGTACATGTACAAGGAGTAATAAATGGCGGGGATAAAGAAAGCTCATTTTGAATTTAGTTTAAGATAACAGTGGACTATGCAAATCCATAGTAGAGCCTTAAGTAGCTTTATAGCCATAATCTCCCGCACTACCACAATATTTGGGTTTTGCCTTTTAGCCCATCCTTTAGATAAGATGTAAACAGATGCCTCACCTGCTTCCACTAGTGTTGGAAGATCGCATGGTGCTACTCAAAGAAGAGCAGGGGGTTCTATTGTTGACTAAGCCAACATTCCTCCTTAAGCCAACATCATCAAAGACAGATTTAATGGTCATTCATTTCTTTGCTCTTTATCTGATCTTGCCATGCGTATGATGACTTCTGAATTGGCCCATATATCAACAGTCATTGCAATTCAAAGTAATTCCATGAAGGTGAAGAGCTTTTAAAAGTTTCTAAAATACATTAAAGTGCTACATAAATTCAGTTTTTAAAAAGAAAAACAGTAAATCATTTTATATTGAGCCTAATTATGTGCTTTTAAATATTTTCCTTTCAAAAGTAAGAAAATATCATTTAGTTTAATTGTGGCGAAGAGAATTTGTTATGTGGAAAACCCAGTGCTGAGTGAAGCCCATTTCCTGACAATGAGGAACTGTACCAAATATGCACAGTTTATTCCATTATGAATTCTACCCAAATCTTCTAACTCCCTAAATACAGGTTGCACATTCTTTCTCCAATGCCTCCTCTCATTAAATGTATATCAAGCCAAACTTTGGAATGGCTATTTAAATTTGTATCTTCTTGTGTTCATTCCAAGCAGTAACCATCATGGAAAGTGAGAAAGGGTGAAATGAAATGAGTTCTACCAGTCTCGAACCAATTCCATGGTAACCTGATGGCTACGGTAGTGAATTAGTAACTCGGTGTTGGTGACTTCAGTTCACAAAATGGCATCTTGGGAAACTAAAATCAAAATAATGTGCTATATTACCAGCAGGAAATGACCATAAAGGCACTCTATTTTCATAAAAACTCAACTGGAACAGAAACAGCCTTTACGGAAGGGAATATACCACTTATACCCAGTCAGCCTTACACAAGTCCACTTAATGCCCAGATTCAAGCACCAGATAATGGGCGAGATATACTGCCTTGTCAATGTCATCTGCATTCCAAGAAACAAAATAATAGGACAAAAATGTATAACATTTGAGAAATGACATTTGTATAGTACTTTTCACAATCTCACAATGTCCTGAAGCACTTTGCAGCAATGAACATAAGTTGACATGTAGTCCCTGTTGCAATGTAGCAATAATTTTTTAAAAGGTAATTATTGGCCAGGACACTAGAAAGTACTCTCTTGCACTTTAAAATGCTGCCATAGGATATTTTTTATCCACTTAGAGAGGGCAGACTGGGGCCTGAATTTTTGCTCCTGTGTCAGGCGGGCAGAGTCAGGATAATTCCCAGCTCCACAAACCCAACCAGGCCGAAAGTGCCCCAAAACAATGGATTTTTGGTATGAGGCAGGTGAAAATGGAATCTTGGGGGCAACTATGGAAACAGTGTGGAAGCTTTCGGGTGTGGAGGAGGGCTGGGTGGAAGGCCTGCCTCAGTGCACTGGCACTTTGTTCAAGAGTTACAAAATACAATGAAACAAAAAACAATCCTCCAGCCCTCACCCCTCACACCCCATCACCCACCCCTTACACTTCCCATGCCCTATCCATGCTAATCCATGCCTCTTCATGCCCTCTAACTACCCCATCATCCCTCATACCCCCATGCCAATCTAGGCCCCCTAACCACCTCCATGGCCCTTTGTAGCTCCTATGCCAATGTAGTGCCAACTCATGCCAACCCAAGTCTCCCCACTCATTACCCATTGCCCTTACACCCTGTATGCTAACTCACCCAGTATCCACCACAGGCAGTCCTCAGGGCCCATGCTGAGATTAAATAAATTAAGGTTCTAAGTGTCTATTGCAAACTTAACTTTAAAATCTCTCATTCATAAAAAAAATTCTCTACATTTACATTCCTTCGACTACATAATCCCTTATAAAAACAAATATTTCTTTCAAGTGCTTAATCCCTTATAAAAACAAACATTGGAATTCACGGTCCCACTTCAAACAGTCTGTAACCACTTGTAACTGTCAATCAAACTGTGAAATGGCAGGCACTCCACCCTGATAATGGAAGGTTGTGAAATCAGTCATGCAACACTAATCCAGTAATGATAACCCTCAGGCTTATGTCAAAAATAGAGTGAAATAGCACACAATGATTTTTTTAAACACTGCACCTAGTTTTTACAAAGATTTAAAGAGCAGGAGTTTTAAATGCCTTGACAGCTTGATAGTTCCTTTTGACAGTTCCTTTGACACTTTTGACAGATGCTTTTTACACTTTTGACAGTTGCTTTTGATGGTTCCAATGAGTTTGTGGCCTTTTTACACATACTTAACAATTCCAAAGGCCAAGTTATGTCTTTCAAAGGGCACCTGACCTCTCACAAAGAGCACCTTACCTCTTCTAAAGGAGACCTGACCTCCCTCAAAAGTATAATGTGGGAAAATGTGAAATTGTCCATTTTGGCAGCAAGAATAAAAGTGAAGCATACTTCTAAATGATGAGAGATTGCAGAGCTCTGAGATGCAGAGGGATCTTGGTGCCTTAATGCATGAACTGCAAAAGGCTAGTATGTAGGTACAGCAGTAATTAGGAAAGCTAATAGAATGTTATTATTTATTGCAAGAGGGATTGAATACAAAACTAGGGGGGCCATCCTTCAGTTATACAGAGCACTAGTGAGACGACATCTAGAAAACAGTGTACAGTGTTGATCACCTCATTTAAGGAAGGATGTAAATGAGTTGGAAGCAGATCAGAGAAGGTTTATCAGACTAATACCTGGGATGGGCAGGTTGTCTTATGAGGAAAGGTTGGACAGGTAAGGCTTGTATTTGCTGGAGTTTAGAAGAGTAAGAGGTGATTTGATTGAAACATATAAGATCCTGAGGGGTCTTGACAGACATGGATGTGGAAAGGATGTTTCCTCTTGTGGGAGAATCTAGAAGTAGAGGACACTGTTTAAAAATCAAGGTCGCCCATTTAAAACGGAGATGAAGTGAATTTTTTTCTCTGAGAGAGTCGTGCAACTTTGGAACTCTCTTCCTAAAAAGGTGGTGGAAGCAGAGTCTTTGAATATTTTTATGGCAGAGGTGGACAGATTCTTGGTAAGTGTTAGGGGGAAGAAAGTAAATGAGAATTTATGGTAAGGGAGAATTCGTTATAAGGGAATGAATTACTTAAGTCAGAATCTATAGGCAGGCCAACACAAATCAGTAAATCAACAATTAAACAGTTAAAACAGTTGAACCTTATACACTCTCAAACTTTGTACACCCTCAGGGTTTGCAATCACCAGCAATGTCCTGGGAGTAAGACTGGAGTGAGAGGATGGCAATAACATAGATTAAGTGTGCTCTTCAACAGATAGGGGAAGGACAGATGGTCCCAGCTTAGATAGGAAGGCAGGTCTCTGCCTGGGTGAAAGTAGGGTCAGATGATGTATGTACCTTTGTACCAGAGACTTGTCTGTTTAATGTAAACCTATATGTTGACAAGGTCGGAATCTGGAGGATGTTCTTGTACGTGACCAATAATGTATATATATGGTGAACACTTGTAGTTTAGCCCAGTACTGTCTCAAGCTGTATTGAGATGGTGCCCTCCTTGCAATTGCTCGAATAAACGATTGTAACCTGTACCTGAGTCTCCTGTGGTCCGTTCAGCAAAGACACCACATCAGTTTGGTGTAGTCGGCAGGATACTTGGATCGGATCCTCGGGACGGCTCTGCAAAGTGGGTGAGTATATTCATTTACCACCCGTAGTTAGTGCAGTAAGCCTACCCGAGAACGGTCCAGTCAAGTATCAAAGAATCAGCAGGAGGACTCAGGACAGGAGATAGGAGGTGCCAGGGGTAAGAGGCAGAGCCGTGCAGGCAGGTTATGGTTTGAAATATAACCTTAGCCGAAGCCGCGCAAGGAGGCCAGACCCCAGTGAAACCGCACATACCGCAAGAAACTAAGTTGTTAGGACCGTGCGAATGTACCACGCAGAGATAGTTGGAAATAAGAACAGAGTGCCGTCTGGAAAACAGAATAGTGCTATGGAACTCAACTGGGGAACCGCGGACTCCATTACGAGGTTCATAGCGGAACAGCAGTCAAAACTAATCACAAAAATGCAGAAGGAGGGGTGGAATCCACAGGGAACCCCTGGAGAACAAAAATAGTGGTGGATAGGGCAGAAAAAGGATGAGGAAAAGAAAGGGGTGATGGTTATTATCACCTTGTACCTGCAGATGGGTTAATACTAAGTTCCAGTCGATTAGAGAGAGAGAGAGAGAGTCAGATTCAGGACAGATCAGAACAGTGGCGGCAGCTTGTAGTGATACTGATCAAGAGGAGGAGAGCTCCAAAGGAGAAACCTATGAGGGAGTTGAGACCGCCCCACCGTACCCCATGGCCCCTATGGCAGTAACTGTTAGGAAAAGTAAAGTCAGGAGAGGCAAACTAAAATCTGAAGGGAGAAAAGGGGTTGGGGAATGGGAGGAGGATGAGGAGATTCAGAAAATTACGGAGAAGGTTAAGCACGTACCATTCAGCCCAGGGGAGAAGCAGGTTTTGCTTAAAGAACTGCTGAGACTTAAAACTTGGCACAACAACCCAGATTTCTGGACCAAATTGTGGGAAATGCAAGATTTCCATGCAGTGCACCCCCTTGATACCCATATACTGGTGAAGGCTAAATGCCCAGGGGATATCTGGGGAAGATTACCCCTGCAGTTTAGAATTGGGGACTGGGCGAAACCTGGGGACGTCCCAGATCAGGACAAGGCGACAGCCCTGCACAGGGAGTTTGAGAGGGCAGTCAAGGAAGCCTTGGGGGAGGGAGAAACGAATTGGGGGTGTATAATATCCTGTGCGGGATGACGAGATTTTCCTGAAAATGTGCAAGGATGATTGGGACCCGAAAGATCCACTACAGGAGCTGCTTGTACTGGAGAGAGAGAGAGAAAGAGAGAAAAGGAGGGTATCCCTAGGGACGTTAATAAGCACTGACAGGCAGTAGCAGGGGAAATGTGAGCTTTCGTCAGTTTGAAGGTCCCTATAGATGGAGCCTTCAAGATCCCTTTATTTCCCCCACTGCTATTTGAAGTTTTGTTTAGAATATGAGAATTTTAAGGCGTTAAGTTAAGGATTAAAATGCATACCTCTAAATATATGTTTGTTTGTGTGCAAGGAAGCATTTGTATTCACATACGCTTTAACGTGTTTCCTTCCTTAATTGTCATTTGAGTGTGCAGTTCAGCACTTTAGTGTTGAAAGCCCCATGTTAGATTAAAGGAAAAGTATACTAAAACATTCCAAAGTTTTGAGTATAAGGTTTGAGTTGAGATTTCTGGCAAAAAAAAAATTGCAATTTGAAGGTATCATAAAGCTAAACAGGGTTAGATGAATCAACCTTTGTACCACCCCTTTGCAGACTAGCATCACCAGCTTCCAAGCTGATTGGGATTGATACATAAAAGTTGCATTAACTCATTCGGGTTAGTATTCTAAAATTCTGAAGGGAAAAAATTACCTGAAGTTCAAGGGATTCTAGGAAAACCAAAAGGAATAAACACATGGTCTAGGTGGTTCCAATGGATAAAAATCTTTTGATGAGATGAATTAAATATGAAAGGAAATCTGCATCCCAACAGCACTGTAATTTGAATTTGGGACAATCTTGAGATGTAAAGTGCAGTGTAATTTAACAGGTTACTTTTGAATCACTAGGATACTATCTAAGATAAAGAATGTGTCGATAAACATACGGGAATTATAACTTGGATACAAATCAATACACATAAGAAAGAGGTAGTTTTAATTTTGATAGTGTAAATTACAGTTCTTACAAAGTTTAAAATTTGAGGTTTGGTTCCTGATAATTTCTCAAAAGGGAATTTTCATTTTAAAAGGTTTGACAACAACTGGCACTAATTCAAATGCTGCTTTTGTATTTGTAAAGTCTGTTCCCAAAATATGAAGCCACTATCCAGCCACCTCCCACCTCTACTCCCACAGTCCGAGTAGAGATAATTGAAGCCCCTCAAGCGACACCGACTGACCCACCTTGTCTGACTATGCATCCAGGACCAACGAATGGTTTGGTACTGGTTAATTAGAAGTTCTGTATGATAATGTATGGCACGAGCTGGTACCCGTAGTCTTGAACTTATCCGGAATTGCCCTGCCCCACTGGTGCTCAACCCATATTCGAGCACTATATATGGTTCGAATGGGCCAGCTGATGACTGAAGCATCTCAGTTCAACGGCGAGATGTGACCAGGCTTGGGAGGGAACCACGTTAAGCGCAGCCTGATAAACGGTGCCGCTATGATATTCAATACAGGGACATCAGTGGTTAATTCAGAACCTGGCAACTGTTGACCAGAAGGTCTGTACCCTGGGCTTTAAGCTTAAGGAGATTCTAGAGCGGGGACAGGGAATTCATAACAAAATAGGGAAAAATATTTCAGACAAAGTGAGCGGAAATGATGTTTGCAGCACCTACGGATCTTGGGCACTGGAACAAGCCCGAGAGAATTTAAGAAAGATTAATGAAGGGGTAGTTCCTTTATGGATAACTAATGAGCATTTATTTAATCATTCATGACACAAGGATCATGACTTGACCAGCTCAGAGGTTTAACACACGTATATAGAATTAACGTTAAATATATAGTGAATAGTAATATGCTAATAGGCATTGTATTAGTAATAACTGTTATACCTATGTCAACACCCGGCAGGACATTATATAGAGTAGAAAATATTGGGGTTATACGGGAGGGATTACTATATTAGGTATCATGACATTCTACCATATGCAGTAGACATAGAAGGAAATATAGTTAGCACCACATTAGAAGGGTGTAGCATAGAAGCCACCGCAGTAGTATGTGCACACCCAATATATGAGACAGATGAAGCTAAGTGGATTTAAAGCAGCAGCAAACTGTACAATGGAAACTATATGGGCTGCAAAAGAACCGACCCATGTTGCATATACAGGGAATGGGAGACATTGTATCACCACGTGGCAGGAAAGAATCCAGTATGGAAACAACCGGATACGCCCCATCCATAATCATTCAGTGTGCCTACACCCACAGGTGCCGGCAAGGGTAGGGAAAGTGGAACTGGTTGAAATATACAAGAGAAGAATGACTACTATTCAGGTCAAGGAAAGCCTTAAGGATAATCTGACACAGTATCTGAACCAGTTCTCCTATGAAATTCCCCTATTACCAGAGCACCTAACCATGATTCAGAGACAGGCTCAGCAGATACACACTGCAGCAACAGGTTAGAGCCTTAAAGACGGATCTTGAACAAATAGAAGCTTCCACCTGGTGGGAGGATTTGTGGAATTGGGGCTCGAACATACAGATCCACCCCTGGATTCGGATTACCTCCAATGCCCTAGTTATACTTCAATTGATATTGCTTATATATCTAACATACTTGATTCATCGCACCTGGAAATCACAAAAAAGGTGGCGCTGGGGGAGTTTTAACAGGCGGAGAAGGAATTTAATAAGCCCGAGGCCTGAATTGAAGGGCCAGATGATACAGGTGGTCTGACGGTACCTTTACAACCCAAAGCTGGATGACTGGCCAGCATCAATGGGCGGCGGTGCGTAAAGGGACGGACAGGACCACTGTAGTTGGCTACCTTGGGCTAGGCCAAGGGCCAAAAGGGGGGACTGTTAGGGGAAAGAAAGTAAGTGAGAATTTATGGTAAGGGAGAATTCATTATAAGGGAATGAATTACTTAAATTAGAATCTATAGGCAGGCCAACGCAAATCAGTAAATCAACAATTAAACAGTTAAACCAGATGAACCTTATACACTCTCAAACTTTGTACACCCTCAGGGTTTGCAATCACCAGCAAGGTCCTGGGAGTTAGACTGGAGTCAGAGGATGGCAATAACATAGATTAAGTGTGCTCTTCAACAGATAGGGGAAGGACAGATGGTCCCAGCTTAGATAGGAAGGCAGGTCTCTGTCTGGGTGAAAGTAGGGTCAGATGATGTATGTACCTTTGTACCAGAAACTTGTCTGTTTAATGTAAACATATATGTTGACAAGATCAGAATCTGGAGGATGTTGTTGTACGTGACCAATAATGTATAAATATGGTGAACACTTGTAGTTTAGCAGAGTACTGTCTCAAGCTGTATTGAGATAGAGATTGCCCTCCTTGCAATTGCTCGAATAAACGATCGTAACCTGTACCTGAGTCTCCTGTGGTCCGTTCATCAAAGACACCACATCAGTAAGCAAGAGGGTGATAGGTCATCGGGGGTAGGCAGGATGCAGATTTGAGGTTACTATCAGATCAGCCATGAATTTATGAAATGGAGCCAAATGGCCTACTTCTGCTCCTTGTTCGCATGCTTGTAAACGCCTTGACAGCTTGACAGTTCCTTTTGACAGTTTCTTTGACACTTTTGACAGTTGCTTTTGATGGTTCCAATGAGTTTATGACCTTTTTACACACATTTAACAATTCCAAAGGACACCTTACCACTCCCAAAGGGCATCTGACCTTCCTCAAAAGTGTCCTGGAACCACATCCAAAGGGGCACCCCACCTCTCCAAAAGTGTATTCCATTCTCTAAAAGACTCCTCAAAGTTTAGACCTGCTCCTGCCACGTCCCATCTGCACAGGTTGTGTTGCCCACCCTGGCTAATGAAAATCCAACATGACTGGAGGCAGCTGCTGCTTTTTATGGGCAGCTTCCTCTGCAAAATGTGCATGCACAAATCTTGACCAAGCTCCATTGCTGCCTCTGTGAAAATGGTAGGTGCTGTGTTCGGGGGCAGGACTTCAGATTTCAGCCTCCTCCACCAATCTTGCAATGACATAGAGGCTCTCCATTGGTGTGAAAACCAGGCTTGGGCCTCAGTTTAACACCTTATTTGAAAGATGGCAGCTCCAACAGTGCAGCTGTCCTTCAGTACTGCACTGAAAAGTCAGCTTAGGTGGTATGCTCAAGTCTTGGAGTGGAGCTTGAACTGATAACCCTCATGAGTCAGAGGCATAAGCACTGCCACTGAGCCAAGGCTGGCACCTCTGGCACCTACCCAAGCAGGTTGTTCAAGAAATGGAGATGGAGGGGGGTTGCGGGTCAGTGTTGGGGGTGAGGGGGGGGGCATGCTGACCTCTGGTGATCAAGTAAAAACTTAAGGTGATTAACAGCAATAAAATGGTGATTTTCCATACCTCTTTTGCCAATGTTGTAGCCGATAAGCGTGATAATCCCTAGGAAATCTACTTTCATTTGAGGAGTACAGGGTAAGCTATGTTGTTGGGGAGATGACTTTTCTTTTCACAGTGAGCCATTATGATCTGGAATAGGTGGTGGAAATAGATTCAATAGTAACTTTCAAATAGGAATTGGATCTCTTTTTTAAAAAAAGGAAAGATTGGCAGGGCAATTCAGAAAGAACAGAGGAATGGGACTAATAAGTAGCTCTTGCAGAGACCCAGCAGAGGTAAGATGGGATGAACGGCCTCCTTTTATGATAATTTTGGGAGCTTTAGCTCACTCCTACCACCACCTCCACCACCCCTCACCCAAAGTTTGCAGGACAATACAAGGCACAGGGGAAACGCAGGGCACAGTAAGCTCTAAAATAGCACAAAACTCCCCAAAAATTTAAAACATAGGGCGGAATCATCTCGGATTTCCATTTATTGCAGAAGCAGGCGGGTAAAAGGGCGTTTCACACCTTAACATCCCAATTCCATCTCATTAATCATGCATTCATGGGGAACACGCCGTTTCACTGGCGGGCGTCCTCCAATTCGCCCGCCACACCGTCACCTCGCCGCTTCCTCACACCGGACGCCATATGTAAAGTGCAGCCACGCACACACCTCTCAGTGCTTCTAGCCCAGGGCGAAAGGCAAGAGGACTGCAGCCCCCCAATTCAGTGACACATCTCTGGGATGTCCTCATGACACCGTTGGAGCCCGTGGCTAATGTCCTCTACCCCCGCTCTGGCCGCAGGAGGCCCATCAGTGTCACCACTCTGGCTTGGGAGGTAGTGGCAGTGGTGGTCAGTGTCAAGGCTACACAGAAGAAGTTCGCCATTCAGTGCAGAAAAGTGATAAATTACCACATCCGTGCTGCCAGGGTAAGGCAACCATCTCATCATCCTAAACTCACACACTCAAGCCCATCACACATTCACTGGCATCTCACTCACTGCCAACTCAAGGGACATCACCACTCACTCTCTCACACACACATCGTCACATCACCACCTGGCCTCACCTCCCCTGGAGACTGACTCCTCACCCCTCACCCTCTTGAAATCACTTGCACAGGTCAAGGTGTCCCCACATACACCGTGGGATACGCACCTTCCCCAGTAATGCCCTAGCTCTGCAGCCCCTTCCCTTGACTGAGGAGATTTATCCCCCTTCCCCAAGCAAACCCTAGCTCTACAGCCATTAAAAAGCCAACCCTGCCTTACGGCTGGTCTCATAAGTAGACGCCTGCCCATGAACCCCCCTAAAAGTGATGTGGTGCTGCCTGCAAAGCCTGCCGCAGATAGTCGCGAGTGCTGCCCAAAGCAACGTAGGCAAACAAGACTCAAAGGCCCGAGTGAAGTACAGCTTGCCAGGTGCACATAGCTTATGTTCAGTTGTGAAACGCATCGATGTGTCCGGATGGTCCAGTGTAGAGGGATGATTCCAGCGAGCAGAGTTTATAATGACATACAGATGTATTAAAATGAAGTTCTCAACATCCGGCATTGGGAAAGACGGCCCACCATTGACGGGCGGGGCGAACGATCGCAAACTGGTTTCACGATGTCGTGAAAACGATTTTTGGCCTTCCAACCATATTGTCCGCTCACATCCAGCATGACCCCCGATGTCAATGGGCACTGAAAATTCCGCCCATGAAGTTTCTTGAGTTGATTTAATTTCTTCAGCTCCCTAAAAAAGTAACAGCTTATGATTTCGTTCAGCATCAATGTAGTTTTTGAGAAACTTCGAAAAGTTTGTTCAGCTGCCTTATAATAATATTGGGGGAATTTAATCTTCCTGCCTGGCTTATTACTGGGGTTCAAAACCACCTTTCCTGCATTTTTTGTTTTTGGAAAGAATATTTGTTCCAGGCTTTTATTACTAAGTTTCAGCAAAGCAATTACAGTTAGTGAGAAAAGCCCCCACATTTAGGACTAAATTAAGTCTTTGTTTGGCTGAAAAGTGAATCCGAACGCTGTTGTTCTTTTAAGTTAGTTGAAGAAGGAAACGACTATCAGATAATCCTGAAAATACATAGAAGGTCCACCAGCAACTAAAAAGGGGAAGAAATATTAGGCTAACATTTTGCATGCAGATGTTCATTCTTATGAGGAAAGGTTCAACAGGCTAGGCTTGTATCCACCAGAGTTTAGAAGAGTAAGAGGCAACTTGATTGAAACCTTTAAGATTCTGAGCGGTCTTGACAGTGTGGATGTGGAGAGGATGTTTCCTCTGGTGGGAGAATGTAGAGCCACTGTTTAAAAATAAGGGGTCGTCCATTTAAGACAGAGATGAGGAAAAAAATTTTCTCTCAGAGGGTAGTGAGTCTTCCTGAAAAGACGGTGGAAGCAGAGTCTTTGAATATTTTTAAGGCAGAGATAGATAGTTTCTTGCTAAAAAGCGGGTGAAAGATTATTGGGGGTAGGTGGGAGGTTGCAATCAGATCAGCCATGATCTTATTGAATTGGAACAGGCTCGAAGGGCCAAGTGGCCTACTCCTGCTCTTAATTCGTATGTTCATACGTATTCTACCCTCTTAACCCTCATCAGATACTCTCGGGCCTGTTTCCAATGGTTCTGGCTTTATTTCAAACTTGCAGCACTGGAGTAATGCCTTGAAATGTTTTACTACATGAATGCTGCTATATAATTTTTGTTGTTTAGGTTTCAGGACTGATTCCCCAATCGAACAATCAATGTATAGCAGCGCACACAGGAGCAAAGGCCCTGGCCCTGACTTCCTGTCTATTTTAAAACAATGAAGGATTGCAATTTCCTGACCAGCATTCCCCTTGAGTACCAGCATTGTCTGATCATGAAATTATTCCTATCCTTTAATCTTGGGACCCATTCAACTCTGCTTTCGGGAGAATACAGCCTGTAACTAGGATTGCCAACCCTCCAAGATTGGCCCGGAATCTCCAGGAATTGAAGATCAATCTCCAGAACACTGCTCTGGAGTTTGGAAGAATGAGAGGTGATCTCATTGAAACCTACAAAATTCTGAGGTGGTTTGATAGGGTAGACACTGAGAGAATGTTTCTGCCGGTCGGGGAGTCTAAAACATGGGGCCACAGTCTCAGGGTCATTTAGGGCTGAGATGAGGAGAAATTACTTCACTCAAAGGGCTGTTAAACTTTGGAATTCTCTACCTCAGAGGGTTGTGAATGTTCCTTTATTGAATACATTTAAGGCTGGGATAGACAGATTTTTGGTCTGGCAGGGAATTAAGGGATATGGGAACAGGCGGGAAAATGGAATTGAAGCCCAAGATCAGCCATGATCGTATTGAATGGCAGAGCAGGCTCGACGGGCCACATGGTCTACTCCAGCTCCTATTTATTGTGTTCCTGCTGTGTGCAGCCCTGGATAAAAATCATCAGGACATTAGAAAAATTTGTTTCTTTGTCATTTTCTTTGAACATTTCTCTTTACCAGATATAAAAATATTGAAGATGGGGAAAAAATGGCTGTTTGGCTGACAGTCAAGCATTAACCAATTGGGTAATGAGTCTTTTTATTTTCCAATTGGTGTAGGAAGGCAGTGCGTCACAAGAATGGATGTGTTAGCCGACTAATAGCTGGAGAGTTGAGACAAGTCATGTGAAGAAACTTCCAGGAATACACTTAATCATTAACTGGCGACCCGACCCTACCATACCTGAGGGCTGATATCCTCAGTCAGGTACTTCTAGCAAGGAAACCCTGGATTTGGAGCCTTCAATAATTGATTATATTATCATTTTAAGTGGACAAAAAGTGCAGGGATATAAGACTGATGATCCTGGCCTAGAATGCTTGCTAAGGGAAACCAGGCTTTTTGCATCCTGTATGAAAACTTAGATGGTTTCTGCAATAACTTTCATCTATATAGCACCTTTAATGTAGTACATGTCCTGAGTCACTTCACAGGAGCATTATCAAACAAAATTTGACAAGCGGCATTAGGCAGTGGCCAAAAGCTTGGTAATTCATGAGATCTGAACATCACCAGTAAGGTCAGCATTTATTGCCTGTCCCTAATTGCCTTTGGGAAGGTGGTGCTGAGCTCCTAAGCAGTGGTGGTCAAGGGAGTGAATGTTTAAGGTGGTGGATGGGATGCCAATCAAGCTGGCTGCTTTGTCCTGGATGGGGTCTTGAGTGTTGTTGGAGCTGCACCCATCCAGACGAGTGGAGAGCATTCCATCATACTCCTGACTTGTGCCTTGTGGACAGGCTTTGGGGAGTCAGGAGGTGAGTTACTTGCTACAGAATTCCCAGCCTCTGATCTGTTCTTGCAGCCACAATATTTACATGGTTGGTCCAGTTAGGTTTCTGGTCAATGGTAACACCCAGTATTTTGATGGTGGGGAATTCAGTGATGACAATGATATTGAACGTCAAGGGGAGATGTTTAGATTCTCTCTTGTTGGAGATAGTCTTTGCCTGGCAATTGTGTGGTGCAAATGCTACTTGTCTCTTCTCAGCCCAAGCCTGAATGTTGTCCAACCTGTCTCGTTGCATGTGGACATGGACTGCTTCATTCACTATCTGTGGAGTTGTGAACACTGTGCAATCATCAGCAAACATCCCCGCTTCTGACCTTATGATAGAGGGAAAATCATTGATGAAACAGCTGAAGGTGGCTGGGCATAGGACATTAACATGAGGAACTCCTGCAGCGATGGCCTGGGGCTGACATGACGGACCCCAACAACCACAGCTATCTTCCTTTGTAGTAGGCATGACTCCAATCAGTGGAGAGTTTTCCCCGTGATTACCACTGACTTCAGTTTTGCTTTGGCTCCTCGTTGCCACACTCAGTCAAATGCTGCCTTGATGTCAAGGGCAGACACTCTCATATCATCTCTGGAAGTCAGCTCTTTTGTCCATTTTTGGACCAAGGCTGTAATGTAGTTTGGAGCCAAATAGCACTAGGGCATCCTAAAGGAGGAAAGAGAGGTAATGAGGAAGAGAGGTTTAGGGAGAGAATTCCAGGGTTTGGGCCTCAGCAGATGAAGGGACAGGCCAATGGTACAGTGGTTAAAATTGGGAATGCACAAGAGACCAGAATTGGAGGAACACAAATACAATGTGGAGCATTATTGGATTGCAGGAGGTTACAGAAATGGAGAGATTTGAAAACAAGAATGAGAATTTTGAAATCAAGGCATTATTTAACTGAGAGCTAATGTAGGTCAGTGAGCTTACGTTGATCAGTGCACACAGGGGTGATGGGTGAATGGAACTTAAGGAGATTTAAATATGAGCAGCAGAGTTTTGGATAAGCTTAAGTCTATGGAGCCAAGTTCTCTATGCTGGCCACTGCTGCACCTCTTGATGATCTTGATGTATCGGACAGCTTCCATGATGCCTCTTTGCAAGGCAAAGTTGAACCGGCTGTTGCACATTATCACCCAGCCTGATGTCTTAGTTTAGCATTGACACTTCAGTATGCAGGCACCAGAAGCTTCAGTGTGCCAGTGGTGTGCTCAATGATTATTCTGGAGGATGTGGGCAGCATATCATAACTGTGTTGAGCTGGTCCCATGGTTCACTGCAGAGTTATCCTGAACATGGCTGCAGATCAAGGATAGCTTTAGTTAGCCAGGAGCCACCCTGGACTGTTACTTGTGCTAAATCCTTTGGTGACAATAGAGGACTGCCTGAAAATGAAGACATTCCAACATTCTAGGAACCAAGGACCAGCTTCGCAGAACGTGATGCTAAACAGTTCCAAGCTGAACATTCAGACTGAGAAATCCTTTCTGATTCATGTTGGTGATGGCATTCTGTGAGGGATGCAATTTATATAACTCCTGGACTTTTGGGAATCCTGCCAGAATCGCACAGCCAGTTCATGTTGCTGTCAGCTGTCCATGGGGAAGGAGATTAAATTGTTTGCTCCATGGACAGCTGCTGAGCTTATGTTGATGATGTCTCCAGTGACAGCCTGGAATGATTATGAAGTGTGCAAGTTCAACAAAGTGAAATCAGTTGTGATTTTGACAGCCATTGGCAGTGGCAGAGGGAGTTTGGCTGCAGGTCAGCCTGCATATCTCCATCGGTCTTCTTCTTCCTCCAATATAAGAAGGGTTTGATAGGGTAGGCGTAGAGAAACGGTCTCCACTTGTGGGGAAGGACAAAATCCAGAGGTCATGAATATAAGAGATCCACTAATATATCCAATAGGGATTCAGAGAAATTTCTTCAGCCAGAGAGTGGTAAGAATGCGCAATTCGGTACCACAAGGGGTTGTTGAGGCAAATAGCACTTTTGCATTTAGGGAGTTTTATGTTTTTGTTTATCAGGTTCGCTTCGTCCAGTGAACGCAAGCTGCACCCTTGATATTAACACATTAGTTGGATATTGAAACAATATAGGCAGAGAGACCAATTAACTGAACAAACACTGGTGTCATGTTGAATCTAAGAACAGGACACTAATGCAATGTGTGCTTCTTCAATCATTTCCAGCTCTAGACTTCCAGGTACCCAAGTAGCCCACGCTGTGTAGCAATTGGTTAATACAGTCACATGGTCAACTAACTACATTCTCTTTAAGGTACAAAGCACTCCACTTGACCACATCCCTCCCCCTTTACTTGAAAGTACAATTGACAGGCATCACAACATCCCAACTATTTACATGAATATTTACAGGTCAAGTCTCTCAGGAGGATTCCTCGGACATGTCAAGAATCGCAGCTCAACAGCCTCGGTTGGTTTTTCCGAGACCCCCTTCTCAGGGGTCAACTGTCCACCGGGCTCTGCGGTGGAAGTGGGCAAGTTTGCATCTTCGACCCACTCGGTCCAACAGGCCCCATTAGTACTTCCAAATCATGTGTCATCTCTTCCACATGTGGTGCAGACTCAAACGCAAGTGATGGCTGCATTCCTTCTTGTTGGACTGTCTCTCTTCTCTGGAGATGATGCACGTGTTGTCTAACTATTCAGCTGTTTACCGATACATTATAGGGGCGAGGTCCTTCCTGGCACTCACTTTACCTAACAGCCAATTGGGCCCATCTCCAAAGCTCTTCACGGGAACTGAGTCTCCCACCGTGAAATTTCTTTCATGATTATGGCCATCATGTCTGGTCTGTGTATAACGGAGCCAATACAGTTGGTAGATTTGGGAGAAATTGCCCATGGTAGTCTATCATGCCTAAGAAGGTCTTTAGTTTATGTAGTGTTCTTCGGTGTAGGTGCCTCACGAATAGCCTTGACCTTTTCTTCCATGGGATGCAGTCCCTGCGCGTCAACCTTATGGCCCAAGTAAACTACCTCCTTGGCTTGGAAAAGACATTTCTCTCGTTTCAAGTGCACCCCCCACTTGTGAGAAGTGTTTCAGCACCTCCTCCAAATTAGCTAAGTGTTCTTCGTCAGTTCGTCCAGTGACGAAGACATCATCCAGATAAACAATGACATGGGGCAGTCCCTGAAGCTGATTTTCCATGGTACGCTGGAAAATAGCACATGCCGATGAGACCCTAAAAGGTAGTCAAGTATATTGATACAATCCTCGATGTGTATTGATGGTCACAAATTCCCTAGAGCCTTCTTCCAACTCTACCTGCTGGTAGGCATGGCTCATGTCGAGTTTTGAATATGTGATGTCCCCTGCCACTTTCGAATATAATTTGTCAATCTTCGGTATCGAGTGTCTACCAAGTTTGGCCACTCTGTTTACAATTAGCTTATAGTCACCGCATAAGTGAACACTTTGGTCTGGCTTCAGTACGGGTGCTATGGGTGCCGCCCACTCGGAAAATTGCACCGGTTATAAGATACCCAACTTTTCCAGCCTGTTTATCTCAGTCTCAATCTTGTCCCATGGAGCATTAGGGACTGGTCTGGCTCTGATAAACCTGGGGGTTGCGTTAGTGTCTACGTAGATTTGGCTTGTAGCCCACAAATCCTTCCTAACTCGTCACTGAAAATGGAAGCGTACTAATGTAACATTTCCTGTGAGTTTCTCATTCTGATATGAAGAATCTCAGCCCATTACAATTTAATCTTTTTGAGCCAGTTGTGACCAATTAAACTGGGGCTTGCCCCAGTTACTAATATAAGGTGTAAATTTGCAGACTGATCCCCCATACTGCACCAGGACTCGACATATCCCTTTCACTCTTATTTCTTCACCCGTATATGTTCTTAATTTAGTGCCAGATTCTTCCAGCCTTAAGGGATGGACTCCTATGTTCTCCTATGACAGGCATTGATGCCCCAGTATCAACCTCCATCTTGATGGGTTGTTCATTGACTCTAATGACTACCTGGATTGGCTCAGTTCTGCCCACTTTCAGGTTGTGTAATGAATAGATGTCAGATCCTGCTTCCTCTGGCTCTTCAACCAGACAGATTTCTCGCTTTCTACCTTTGTTTTTAAGATGCTGTCTCAGCCTGTCTTTACATTACTGTATTATGTGACCATTGCGATGGCAGAAAAAGCATTCGATATTTCTGAACTGTTGATTGCCTGCAGGCTGTCTGGATGCACGTCTCTCATTATTGTTGTGGGTTTTCACGGTAGCTCTGCTGTTCTTCAATGGTCTGTACATGGTGGGTGTTTCCCGCCTTTCTGCAGAGTCCGACGTTTTTGTTTGTTACCAATCCTTCCCGCCCTACAGGATGGACAGCGCCATTTGTGTATCTTTTATTGCCTCTGAATCTCTAACAGCGCTCTCCCTAGCTGTTGCCAATTCTAATGCCTTACTGAAGTGTAGATTAGTTTCAGATAGCAACCGCTTTTGTATAGCATTGTCCCCGATTCCGCACATCAATCGGTCTCTCAACATGTCATTAATTGAAGTTCTGAACTCACAATATTCCATTAAGCCCTTTAAAGCAGCTACATAGACAGCGATTGTCTCTCCTGGAAGCCTATTCCTAGAATTGAATTTAAAACGCTGCATAGTGACTGAGGGCTTTGGCTTCAGGTATCTTTTTGCAATGTTTACTAACTCGTCGAAAGTCTTCGTATCGAGTGTTTGGTGACGTGAGGTTGCAGATCAGCCCATATGTTTTGTTCCCGCATGTGGACAAAAGAATCGCCCTCTTCTTGTTCTCCCCCTCGATGTCGTTAGCAGTAAAGAAGAGCGCTAAGATTTCAACGTAATGAGACCAGACATCAGAAACAGGGTTGAATGGCTCAAGATGCCCAAACCGCGGCATACTTGATGACGAAGGAGACTGCGCTTTCAAACAGCTTCAAAGTAGTGGCGAAGTAACGTAGCTGGCTTACCGCGGCTTTCTTGATTGTCGTCAATTATTCCGGTTTATCCTCATCGCCAGTTTCATGTTTTAGGTTATCAGGTTCACTTTGTCCGGCGAACACGAGCTGCACCCTTGATATTAACACATTAGTTGGAGCTTGAAACAATATAGGCAGAGAAACCGATTAACTGAACAAACACTAGTGGTTTATTGGAACTAAGAACAGGATACTAACGCAATGTGTGCTTCTTCAATCACCTCCAGCTCTACACTTCCTGTTACCCAAGAAGCCTGTGCTGTGTAGCAATTGGTCAATACAGTCACATGGTCAACTAATTAATTCTCTTAAGGTACATAGCACTCCGCTTTACCACAGGGAGCAGCTTGATAAACACAGGAGAAGCTTATGCTGATAGGGTTTGACAAAGAGGGGTGGGAGGAGTCTCATGTGAAGCATAAACACTAGCAATGACAAGTTAGTCCAAATGGTCTGTTTTTGGTGCTGAACTTTCTATGTGATTCTATGTAAGACGCAGAGGTAGAAAGGGGATTCCAAAAGGTCAGACACAAAATTTTGCCACAAAGGCTTCTGAACATGAAAGTGGAATAGAAGGAAAAAATGTATTTAGTAGAAGAAACGTTTAGGAATGATCTGGAAAAAGTGTGCCATGTATTTTCTCACTTCTGTATTTGGCCTAGTCCTAATTGTCAAAGCTACATACCCATGTGGGTGGATAGATGATTGTTTCAACCTTGCAAGAATGACAGGAATTTTGTGGATGTCTAAGCAATGTGATTGGGCATCATTACGACGTTCAGTAAAGTATTCCAGCATCCGTCAGTTCCCCCACTGGAAATGTCTGCATTGTGCAAAATAGGCAAGGCTCCAGCAGGACAGATTATCACCCATATTTTCAGATCAGTAATGCCATCTGCGTGCCCAAAAATCAGGAATCGGCAATTAGAAAATGTATCCTTGCATCTCTCAGGGGCACAATAGGGAATCTATTACCTGCTGTCTGCTATGCGCTTTTAAAATGTTCTGGTAATGCAGTAATTTTGAGAGATTTTACCAATGCCAACACATATGTCTGTGCCCATGTGTATGCTACATGTGTGCAGAATGCCTGGTTCTCATAATCTTCAGTTCTCCATAAGAAGAGCTGTCAGTGTTTTTATTCTTTCATGGAACGTGAGCGTTATTGGAAAGGCCGGCATTCATTGCCCATCCCTAATTGCCCTTGAAAAGGTTGTGGTGAGCTACAGTCCATCTGGCATAGGTACACCCACAGCATTGTAATGAAAGGAGTTCCAGGGTTTTAACCCAGTGACAGTGAAGAAATGGCGATATATGGTGGAAGCTGGTGGAGGCGACTGCCGGCTGGAGAGCCTGCGAGAGACCAGCATTGCCTCCTTTGGGGATAGCCAGCTGAACCACGAACCATTCAGGCAGTTGTCACCAGTAGGCCTTTCCCCGGGATCAGGACCTGAGGTGGGGGTCCCTCCCAACAAGAGCTACTGGCCAATCAGGGGCTGAGCGCCCTTTTGCTCAGCAGCATCACCGGGCAAGCAGTGGCTGCTGCTAGAACAACTGCCACTGGAGGCCCACGATAGAGGAGTGACACAGGCCACAGGTAAGTAATGGTGGGAGGAGTTTCACAGGGTGTGGGTCGCAGGGTAAGGTGGTGTAGGGGGCTCGGAGCAAGGGCAGGGGGGGGCGGCTTCCAGCGAGCACTGCCTTCCCAATGCAGCGTCCCTCAATAAGGCAGTTTAAAGTGCCTTTAAAGGAGGGACACCTCACCCCGGGTGACAACAAGCAGCTCACAGAGATTTACTCGCCCTCCCCACGTGGCGACAGGCCCACCCGCACAGTGGCAGCAGGGTGAGGCCCTTAAATGAACATTAATTGTCCACTTAGGGGCCTCCATTGGCAGCAGGGCAGGAAGACCAGGAAGGCTTACTCAACACCCTCCCACCCAATTAAATGCCCTCCCTGCCTCCAAATATGCCACTAGAGAGGGCAAAAGATTCCACCTACATTTTCAAGTCAGGATGGTGTGTGGAGGGGAGCCTGCAGGTGGTGGTGTTCCCATGCATCCGCTACCCCTGTCCTTCTATGTGGTGGAGGTCATGAGTTTGGATGGTGCTATTGAAGGAGGCTTAGCAAATTGCTTCAATGCATCAGTAGATGGTACACCGTGCTGCCATTGTGTATCGGTGATGGAGGGAGTGAATGTTTAAGGTGGTGGATTGGGTGCCAACACAGCAGGCTACTTTGTCCTGGATGGTGTCGAGCTCCTTGAGTGTTGTTAGAACCTCACTCATTGAGGCTAGTAGAAATTATTCCATCACACTCCTGACTTATGCCTTGTAGATGTTGGACAGGCAATGGGGAGTTAGGATGTAAGTTACGCTCCACAGAATTCCCAGCCTCTGACAAGCCACAGTATTTATACAGCTACCCCAGCTAAGTTTCTGGTCAATGGTAAGCCCCACAATGTTGATTATAGGGGATTCAGTGATGGTAATGCTATTGAATGGTTAGCTTCTCTCTTATTGATCATTGCCTGGCACTTCTGTGGTATGTATGTTACTAGCCACTTAATCAGCCCAAGACTGAATGTTGTCCAGGTCTTGCTGCATATGGACAAGGGCAGCTTCAGTGTCTGAGAAGTTGTGAATGGTACTGAACATTGTGCAATCACCAGCGGACATCTCCACTTCTGACCTTACGATGGAGGGGAGGTCATCGATGAAGCAGCTATCCTGAGGAACACTATACCCTGAGGAACTCTTGCAGTGATGTCCTGAGGCTAAGACGATTGGCCTTCAACAACCACAAACATCTTCCTTTGTGCTAGGTTTAACACCAGTCAGTGGAGAGCCTCTGATTCCCATTCAGTTTTGCTAGGGCTCCTTCATGCCACACTCGGTCAAATACTGCTTTGGTGTCAAGAGCAATCACTTTCACTTCACATCTTGATACAGCTCTATGGTCCAAATTTGGGTCAATGTCTGGTGGGTTTTTCAGGACATCAGACATAGTGATAGACCTCACAGGCATATTTTGGAAAGTTGCATGCAATGGGCCAATATTTTCCATTGCCTGCTCACAACAATATGCACAAAGTAACTCATCACAGGCAAAGACTTGGAAAAGCCACCCTCAGGACATCATACTCTCAGTCTACACTATTCTGTTTGACTCCAGTATTGGTATAACCATAGCATTATATGTCCCTGTTACAAGTTTTGGATCTTTTGACTTAGGCTTTCTCTTGGGTAATATGGGGCTAGTCACTAATTTAAGCTATTTTACATGTAGAGGAGTGCCTGTGCTGCACAACATTCAATTGTACAATAAGGTAACGTAAGGGTCTATACAGCAACCTGTTAAATTTATGATCTTAACCAGGCATTCATAAACCCCACACATCTCTTCAATCTTTTTCAACCAAGAAAATGCCTGTTCAGCGAGGTCAGATATGGATCCCTGAGAGGTTTAGAGAGTGAATTCCAGAACATAAGGCCTTGGCAGCTGAAGACACAACAGCCAGAGAGGAAGTAATTAAAATCAGGGATGCTCAACAGACCAGAATTAGAGGAACACAAGAACATTTGTAGGGCTGGAGATTACAGAAATGGTTGGGGGTGGGGGTGGGGGTGGGGGGGTGGGGGGGTGGGGTGGGTTAGAGGCTAAGGTGGAGGGATTTGAAAACAAGAATGGAAAATGGGGACATTGGAACCCAATGTTACATGACCCAAAATTCAACCATTTTAACTATTCACTGCACCCAAACCACCCATTTTGGGGGTTAAAACTCCTTGCTCTGCCACTGTCTTTATCAATCTGTGTTTCATCAATCTGTTTGACACAAATTGGTGGAGGGTCTGCCAGATTACCCCTCCTGAGTGTTCAAGACCAGGGGCATCTTAATACAATGGGTGTTTACCAATTACTATGACAAACTATTGTATTGCTCTTCAAATTACAGTCTTCGGAGAATGCATCATAATATCCTAAATCATTATAATTTTAACCACTATTTGTCATCTCATTTTTTCAAAATAACTTTCCTTCCAAAATGCAGCAAAAGTAGTTCCCTTTCCTTTCTGCAAAAATGTGACCAGAAATAACTAATTTTTACCAAATACCAAATCCCCTATTCTAACGGAATGTCAAGAGCGCCTAGCTGCATGAGTCCTTGCCACCAGGACTAATACAACGAAGCAAATATTTTTCAGAACATGGAAAGAGAGGCAACGCCAGGCTAAGGTTAAGAATTTTTGAATGGCTTTCTGCAACCCATTGAACGAGCCAAGCCCTTGTACCAAAATATCAGCACAACCAAGGTCACGATCAGTAGAAGGACCCTGAAACAAGTCAACAGAAAGTGTCCAGATGCTTTTGAAAGCACAAGTCAGCAGAATTGGAACTAACATCTAACTCTGAACCATGAGGTGAAATTAGTCAGCTATCTGCCTATTGTAATACAGCCCGCTCAAGAAGGAACTTGAAATTTTGATTAAACAAAAAGGGATAGTCTCAGGCTGATACCTTAAATATCAAGTTTAGCAATTGATAATAAGGCCAAAATAATAACCTATATCAATCCTTAGAGATTTGAAAGGAGCTACAAGAAGAATTCATTCCATGCCTACAATTGACCAAATTTAAACAAACGGAAGTACTCTGAATGCAAAAACAAATGCACCTTGCCATGTAGGCCTGGATGAAAAGAGTTCCTATTTTACCATGTTTAATACCCCATTTGACAGGTACAGATTGTTGCCTATGCTTTTTCATATCATCCACAGGCAGCAGAATATCAGGACAGGCAAAAAAAATAGCAATAGAAGGTCTTCCATGATTAAAGACCACAGATGGATATGGCAGCAATGTCATAGTGGAAGAACCCAACAGTGAGCATTGCAGTAAAGCTCTTGGAAAGACACAAGGTAAGAATAAATTAAGGCTCCAAGAATTCTCTCCGGTAAATATTTAGTTACAAATCAAGACCTGAAACTAGGTCCAGAAAAAGCAGCTTTGTAAGTACCAAACTCATAATGCAACTTATTAATACATTGAGTTGAACGCATATTCCCTAGTTTCATGGATGAGTTGCAGGAAGGCTTAAAGGCTGTTAACGTGAAACAATAATTGACTGTTGTAACTTGTTGTGAATGGTTGGCAACGTAGCACATAATAGGCTTTCAACTCAAGTTGGTTCCATCCTTCACTTTAAAGATGAACGCTGACCCTGTTTGAGCAGAGCACAGGCAGTTATCCCAAAGTCATTGAAAAAGGACAATACTGCAACAAATCCATTCATGCTTCACTGGGCTGAACAATTACTAGCAAATAAAAATGTGAGTTTGTCTGTTTGACCAAGGATAAACACAAAATTGAGAACTTTCACTGAGAAATATAATGTTTTAACTCAAAAAACTAAGGGCGGAATCGGCCCAGATTTGCACTAAGTGTGGTCGCAAGTGTGAAAAAAATCGTTTTACCCACCGGTCATAGTGGCAGTTTTTTGCACCATTCCCTATGCGCCCTGCCTCATTAATAATGCATTCACGGGAAACACTTTGGATGGCAGACGGGCGGACCAGACGCAGCCTACTTCATGTCTATAGACCAGGATTACTCCAGGCGACAGGTGACCCCAAAAGCAAAGAAGACGGCAGCCTCCAAATTTAGTGATGTCGCTCTGGGGCGTCTGCTGGATGCAGTGGAAGCCTGCCACGATGTCCTCTACTCCTGCTCTGCCGTAGGAGGTCTACCAGAGTCACCAATCCAGCCTGGGAGGCATGGTAGCAACGGTCAGTGCCACCAGAGCACAGAGATGGTCAGCCATCCAATGCAGGAAGAGGATGAATGCTCTCATTCGTTCTGCCAGGTTAAGTCAACCACCTCATCACTCTCAACTCACACGCTCACAAACCCATCACACATCCACAGGGATCTCACACCTCAAGGGACAACACCACTAACTCTCACACACACCCTCACATCTCCATCAGACTCATATCCTCGGAAACTCACGTCCTCATCCTGTCCATGGCTACACTCGCCACACAAACATTCCATCTAGTGCTATGCATCCTGCTCACACCCTCTCCATCTGTTTTCATGGAGGAGAAGCTGGCTCACAACAGCAGGGAGAGGCCCACATTAGGCCCCTCACTCACTTTGAGGAGTGTGCCATCACGCTGACTGGTGAGGACGTGGACCGTGCCTGCGGCAACCCACATGAGAATCCTGCACCGCATCATCCCTCTCTCTTAACAGCACAGTGAGCACTCTTTCTCCTGCTTTTGACTCTGCTGTCATGCACTCTACATCTCTACTTTGGTTCACAGGAAGTGAACAATGTCCTCAGCCAGCCAGTCCCTCAACTCCATCGAGGTCCTCACCTCCAGCGAAGAGGGCACCTCCTCCATTGAGGAGCTGTAAATAAGCAGCCTGGAAGACCGTCACAATGCTTACCCACACCCTCCACCAGCTCAGAGACACATACCTTGGTGGGACCTAGATCTAGAACAGTCTGGTGGTCACCGCACGGACACGTGTCCACCAAGCTCCCTGCCACTCGGAGGACTGCTGGTGAAGAGGCATCTGTGAGGTTAGATTCAGGTGACGAGCCTCTGGATTTAGCCTTCCAACTCATCCTGGAGAGTCAGCAGAAGACAGGGGAACATTACACAAAGTTGTAGGAAGTCCTCAATAGAGTGGCCCGTGAATCAGAGGAGTGCATCCGCCTGCTCTCTGATGAAGTGGTGCCCCTATGTGCGTGCATGGAGGTCTCCATGGGCAGGGTGGCGAACGCCATGGAGACACTGATCCAGCAGAATGCAGAGATGCGCGCAGACCTGCACTCCATCACGGTAGCCATGGTTGATTCCCTGCAGTGGCAACACGAGATTGAAATGGGGCACCTCGTTGTCCCTCCAAGCGCTCCTTCCCCTCAAGGAGTCAGGCCAGGGCCCTCGAGCACCCAAAGGGAGGAGGAGTAGCAGCTGGACACCCCTTTGTCATCCACTCCGGAATTTCAGAGGCTGTCCGCTCTTTCAGAGTACCCTTTGCCTGTGACCCCCTCAATCTCATCCTCTGTCCCCACAGAGGGAGCAGCTGACCCACAGGAGGACAATCAAAGTAAGCCGGGACCCTCTACCATGCCCACCCTCAGTTCATTCCCCAGGAGGCAGTCATTGACTCCACAGACCCCTCCCTTGTACATTCACCTGGACACCCCCCCTTTACTCCCGCCTCCACCCTTACTCCCTCCTCCACACTTACTCCCTCCTCCCCCAGACTCCTTCCGCCCTCCAAACTCCCGCCTTCCCCCGGACACCGTCTACCCCTCCGAACTCGCTCCTTCCCCCGGACACCTTCCCCCCTCCAAACTCCCTCCCTTACACCTTCCTCCCCCCTTACACCTACTCCCCCCGACTTGCTGCATTCTCCCCTATTACACCCTCCTCCCACCCGTACTCCCAACCTCACTGTCCCGACAGTTTCATCCCCCACAACCTCATTCCCCCAACACCTCCATCCCCCCTTTCCCAACCTCACCCCCCCAACACCTTCGTCTAGCCCCTCCCAACCTCACTCCCCCCCAACACCATTGTCTCCCCGCCTCCCAACCTCACCCACCCCCGATACACCTTCCTCTCCCACTCACAGCTGGATGTTCCATTACCCCCCGCCTTGCCAATCATCTGTAGCAATCCATGGTCAAGACCCTGATGTTCCGAAGCAGACCCAAAGCATCAATGGAGACATCCCTTCCGAGAGCTGTTTCATGACAGAGCCTTGTCAATGAGAAGCCACCCAGCATGCAATGCGCGTGTTCCTCCAGGGTCCGGTAGCTGTAGGGCTCCAGCATCTGCTTCTCCTTGGATGTCTGCGATCTGAGCAAGGCCCTGATGGTAAGTCTCGACTTCTGCGCGTCACTCTTGTCCAGACGTGTTCTTGGCCGGCGTGTTTTCTTGCTGGCGTAACGGTAAACTGGACGTGGGGGGGAGCGGTTCCAATCGGGCCTCACTTTGCCAGGCGTGAAACCAATTTCTGCCACTAATGCCAAATTGTCCCCTCCCCACCTGCCATGATGCCCACCGCCAACAGGACCGGACGATGCCACCCTAAGCCCCAGAAGGAAGTGGCATCGGATAAAATTTCAGGAATGCAGGTTTTGAAGAAGTTCTGCTCATTTCTCTGATGGGATTTATGTTTGTCTCTTTTACCTTGTTCTATACTGGCTTAAAACCTGTTAATCTCTAACATTTTCCAGTTCTGAGAAAAAGTCATTGATCTAAAATGTTAACTTTGGGTTGGATTTAAGCAACCCTGCCAGGCAAGTTTTTGGTGAAGGGAGGTGGCATGTACAATATGATGGGTGGTCAGACTACCACCTTCCCACCCACTTCAACCCCTTTCCAATAAATGTTAGGCTGTCGGGTGCCAAAAATGGCAGCCCAGCTGCCACTTTGAAAAAAGTATTTAAGAGCAATCGAGCTTGTTAACAAGCCAATTAATCTAAATATTATGCTCCCCATGCCATGATACAGTTGGCGTGGGCAGGCGGGCGGGAGTTGGAAGGCCATTTCTTTAACAAAACTGGTTAAAAGGCAGGAAGGAAGGTAGGCTATGTCCTTCACGAGATGCTCTGTGCGCACCCCCGAACTTTTTACCCCTTTGTCACTTGCCACCTGGCCACCAAAATGCACCCCACACCCCCCCCTTGCCCCCTTCATAGGCTCCCGATCCTTGCCCATCCATAATCCCAGACTTATCCGTCTCTGAGATCCCTGTTGTCTTCATCTCGAGGCCTACCTGAAGTCCCAGTCATGCCTAGTACAGGGTTCTGGCGCTGCTGGGACTGCTAGAGCTGCTGGCCAATCAGATTGGTTGGCAGCTCTTGACGGCAGGACTTCCCCCTACTGGAGGGTGGTCCCACTCTCAGGTACCCCCAGTGTATTATGTGGGGCGGTCTTATTTAAAGATGGTCAGTTTGGGACTAACTTTTCTTCTGGGGAGGGGGCTGTAATGAGCGGTATGTCCCCCACCTCCCACCAGAAAATTCCACCCTTTGTTTTTATCTCTCCACAAATGCTGCTGCATATTTCTAGCACTTTCCATTTTTACTTCAGATTTTCAGCATCTGCAGTACTTTGCATTTGTTTGAGATAAAATAATAGATAGCCCATCGTCAAATACTGGAATCAACTACTTTTAAGGCAATGATAGTCTTTCTGATCACTGTTACTATTTGAATTACTGGGAAATTAGCAACTTGGATAATACTGTTGATTCTTCATAAAATAACTACCCTAAAATGTTCCTGTTTTTTTGACAATATTATCTGAATGTTTAAGACACTGTTGTAAACAAGTCAACACCTCTGGCAAAATAGCAGCAAGCGAAATTTGATATAACCATCTTAAGCATTAAGGGGAGATGATGGTGTAGTGGTATTGTCGCTGGACTAGTAATCTCAGAAACCCAGGTTAATGTCCTAGTGACAGAGGCTCAAATCCTGCCACAGTAGATGGTGGAATTTGAATTCAATAAGTATCTGGAATTAAAAGTCTAAATGATGACCATGAAACTATTGTTTTTTGTTGTAAAACCCATGCAGTTCACTAATGGTCTGGTCTATATGTGACTCCGGACCCACAGCAATGTGGTTGACTGTTAAATGCCCCTTTCTGACCTAGGGCAACTAGGGATGGGTCATAAATGCGACAGCCATATCCCATGAACAAGTATATCACCAATGGAAATTTCCAGCAGTGTCAACTTGGCTCAGTTGGCAGTGCTCTTATGCAAGTCAGGAAGCTGTAGCTTTAAAACCCACTTCTAGGACTCAAAATAATCAGGACAGACATTTTCGCTTAGAAACCGTCGCATTGTCGAGGATGCCACCTTTCAGTCGACCACTCAGGTGGATCCCATGACACTATTCAAAAAAAAAAGAGTAGATATTCTCTCAGTGCCTTGGGAAACATTCGCCACCACCCTACCACTCCCTGCTCAACAAAGTTCACTAGAACAGTTTAACCACTCATTCGTTCATTTGTTTGTGGGACCTTGCTGTGTGCAAATCAGTTGCCATGTTATCAACCCTGCATTTACTGCATTATCAAAGAAAACAATCAGTTGTAATGTGCTTTTGCACATTAAACACGTTAAATGCATAAGTTGCTGATAATGATTCCCTACTTCTCCACAGGGTGCGCTACTGAAGTCCCCACAGATGGAAATCTTCTGAAATCATTTAATTTCACATGAACTTTCACTATTACTACTCGTTTTGCTGCAAAATACCTAGAAAAAGTTACTCCTTGTTGAATGAGGTGCAACTGACTTGGTAACAGCGCATTAAGTCCATAATTACTGATGAACATACAAACAGAGGAGTTAGGAGCAGGAGTAGGCCATTCAGCCGCTCAAGCCTGCTCCGCCATTCAAGAAGATCATGGCTGATCTGATTGTAACCACAGCTCCACATTCCCATCTACCCCTGATAACTTTTCACCCCCTTACTTATCAAGAATCTATCTACCTCTGCCTTAAAAATATTCAAAGACTCAGCTTCCACTGCCTTTTCAGGAAGAGTTCCAAAGACTCACTAACCTCTGAGAGAAAAAAAAATCTCCTCATCTCTGTCTTAAATAAGCGACCCCTAATTTTTAAACAGTAACCCATAATTCTAGATTCTCCCACAAGAGGAAACATTCTTTCCACATCCACCCTGTCAAGACCCCTCAGGATCTTAAAGGTTTCAATGAAGTCACCTCTTACTCTTCTAAATTCCAGTGGATACGAGTCTAACCTGTCCAGCCTTTCCTCATAGGACAAACTGCCCATTCCTGGTGTCAGTCTAGTAAACCTTCTCTGAACTGCTTCCAATGTACTTACATCCTTCCTTAAATAAGGAGACCAATGCTGTACACAGTACTCCAGTTGTGGTCTCACCAATGCCCTGCATAACTGAAGCATACCTTTCTAGTTTTGTATTCAATTCCCCTTACAATAAACAATAACATTCTATTAGTCTTTCTAATTACTTGTTGTACTTGCATACTAGCCTTTTGTGATTCTTGCACCAGGACACCCAGGTCCCTCTGCATCTCAGAGATCTTGCAATCTCTCACCATTTAGATAATATGCTTCTTTATTATTCTTCCTGCCAAAATGGGCTATTTCTCACTTTCCCACATTATACTCCATTTGCCAGATCTTTGCCCACTTGCTTAACCTACCCATGTCCCTTTGTACCTTCCTTATGTCCTCTTCACAACTTACTTTCCTACTTACCTTTGTGTCATCAGCAAAGTTAGCAAACATACCTTCAGTCCCTTCATCCAAGTCATTTATACAAATTGTAAAAAGTTGAGGCCCCAGCACTGAACCCTGTGACAAACCACTTGTTAAATCTTGCGAACCAGCAAATGACCCATTTATGCCTACTCTCAATTTCCTGTTAGCTAGCCAATCTTCTATCCATATCAATATGTTACCCCTTACGCCATAAGAATTTATTGCCTGCAATAACCTTTGATGTGGCACCTTCTCAAATGTCTTCTGGAAATCTAAGTACAATACATCCACTGGTTCCCCTTTATCCATAGCACATGTTACTTTTTCAAAGAACTCCAATAGATTGGTTAAACATGATTTCCCTCTCACTAAACCATGTTGACTCTATCTGATTACCTTGAATTTATCTAAGTGCCTTGCTATAACATCTTTAATAATAGCTTCTAACATTTTCCCTGTGACAGATGTTAAGCTAACTGGCTTGTAGTTTCCTGCTGCCTGTCTCCCTCCCTTTTTGAATAAAGGAGTTATATTTGCTACTTTTCAATCTAATGGGACCTTACCCGAATCTAGGGAGTTTTAGAAAATTAAAACCAATGCATCAGCTATCTCATTAGCCATTTCTTTTCAAACCCTAGGATGAAGTCCATCAGGACTCGTGAGCTTGTCAGCCCGCAGCTCCAACAACTTGCTCAGTACCACTTCCTTGGTGATTGTAATTTTCTTGACTTCCTCCCTCCCCTCCATTTGCTGATTTACAGCTATTTCTGGGATGTTACTTGCATCCTCTATAGTGAAGACCAATGCAAAATACCTGTTCAGTTCATCTGCCATCTCCTTGTTTTCCATTATTAATTCTCCAGACCCACTTTCTATAGGGCCAATGCTCAATTTATTAACTCTTTTCTTTTATAAATACCTATAGGAACTCCTACCATCTGTTTTTATATTTCTAGCTAGCTTTTTCTCATACTCTAATTTTTCCCCTCTTAATAATTTTATAGTTCTTCTTTGCATTTTTTATATTCTGTGCAATTTTCTGACCTGCCACCCATCTTTGCACAATTATATGCTTTTTCTTTAAGTTTGATACTATCTTTAATTTTTTTAAATTAACCACAGATGGTGGGTCCTCCCCTTGGAATTTGTCTTCCTTGTTGCAATGTATCTATTCTGTGTATTCTGAAATATCCCTTTAAATGTCTGCCATTGCATCTCTATTGTCACATCCCTTAACCTAATTTGCCAGTTCACTTTAGCTGGCTCTGCTTTCATGCCCTCATAATTGCCCTTATTTAAGTTTAAAATACCAGTCTTGGACCAACTCTTCTATCCCTCAAACTGAATGAAAAATGCAATCATATTATGATCACTGCTACCTAGGGGAGCTTTCACTATGAGATTGTTAATTAATCCTATCTCGTTGCACAAAACCATGTCTAGTATACCCTGCTCTCTGGTTGGCTCCAGAAGGTGTATTTCTAATTATCCTGAAAACATATTATGAACTCATCATCTAGTCTACTTTTGCCCATCTAATTTTTCCAGCCTATATGTAAATTAAAATCCCCCATCTGTTTCTGTTTCTCTCTCCACAGATGCTGCCAGACCTTCTGAGTTTTTCCAGTATTTTTTGTTCTTGTTTCAGATTTCCAGCATCCGCAGTATTTTGCTTTTATATTAAAATCCCCCATGATTGTCATCGTACCTTTCTGACAAGCTCCCATTATTTCTTTCTTTATACTCCGTCCTACCAAGTGGTACTGTTAGGGGGGCCGGTACACCACTCCCACAAGTGACTTCTTGCCTTTATCATTTCTCATCTCTACCCAAACCTCTTCTACATCCTGGTTTCTTGAATTTAGGTCATCCCTCTCTTTTGTGCTAATACCATCATTAATTAACAAAGCCACCCCTCCACTTTTTCCTAGTTTCCGATCCTTTCTAAATGTCATGTACCCTTCAATATTCAGGTCCCAATCTATGTCATCCTGCAGTCATGTCTCTGTAATGGCTATCAGATTGTACTTATTTATTTCTATTTGCTCTTGTTTCTATTTGCTCTCTGAGTTCATCTGTTTTGTTTTGAATGCTATGTGAATTCAAATATAGAGCCTTTAGTTTTGTCCTTTTATTATTTTTGTAACCTCTAGCCTTATCTGTTGATTTACTCTTAGATTTGAACTCTCTATCCCTTCCTGTCACGGTCTGTTTATCATTTCCCATATTAGTATCTTTCTCTGTTGGGTTGTCTCCACTCTTTGATTTATCACCTCTTCCCAAATTTGATCCCTTGCCCCCCAATATTTAATTTAAAACCCTCTCTACATCCCTAGTTATGTGGCTCACTAGAACACTGGTCCCAACATGGTTCAGATGTAGACTGTCTCAACGCTACAGACCTGACTTTCTCCAGTACTTGTGGCAGTGCCCCATGAACCAGAACCCATTTCTACCACACCAGTCTTTGAGCCACGTATTCATTTCTCTAACCTTATTTACCCTATGCCAATTTGCACGTGGCTCAGGTAATAAGCCAGGGATTATTACCTTTGAGGTTCTGCTTCTTAATTTGGTGCCTAACTCCTCATATTGACTATGCAGAACTGCTTTCTTTGTCCCATCTATGTCATCGGTACCTACATGCGCCATGATAACTGGATCCTCCCCTTCCCACTCCAAGTTCCTCTCCAGCCCTGAGCAGATGCTCCAAACCCTAGCACTGGGCAGGAAACACAGCCTCTTTATCTGCAGAGAACAATGTCAATCTCCCTCAATATACTGTCTCCTACCACCACTACATCATTTTTTGCTCCCCCAAATTGAATGACTTCCTGTACCACAGTGCCATGGCCAGTCAGCTCATGCACCCCACAGCCCCCACTCTCATCCAAACAAGCTGAAAGAACTTCAAACCTGTTGGGCAATTGCAAAGGCCGAGGCTCCTGCCCTTTGTGTCCACTTACCTGCCTCACTTGCAGTCATGCCCTCCTATCCCTGACCACCGACCAAATCAGAAGACTCTATCCTAAGGGGTGTGACCCCCCCCTACTGGTACAAAGTGTCCATGTAACTTTTCCCCTCCCTGATGCATCGCAGTGTCTGCAGCTTGGCCTCCAGCTCAATTAATCTGAGCAAAGGCTCTTCAAGCCGCAAGCACTTACTGAAGACATGTTTGTCCTGGGTCACAATGGCATTCAGGAGCTCCCACATGCTGCAGCCATGACTCATCACCTGTCCTACCATCCTTGATGTGTTTTGGCTAAATACTTAGTTATTTTATTCAATTAATTATTTTCCTTTTTTTATATATTTTATTAACCATACCACCGGTTCTTGCACTATTTTAAACCTTAGGAAAATTATTTTTTTTAATTCATAAAACCTTCAGGAAACCTCATCCTTCCTGTGGATGAGGTTTCCTGAAAAACACGAAAACCGTTTGGGCTCTTCGCCTGCCCGTCAACCTTAAAGTTGGATGGGCAGCGTTCTTAACAACTTTAATTACTTTTTTAGTGGCCTTAATAGGCCATTGGCAGTTCAGCGGGCACGCAGCCAACTTCAGCGTGCCCCCGCCAAACCGAGTATCGAAATGACGCATGTCATTGGCATGTCGGGCCCATCCCCGCACGCTGACGGCAAAATTCTGCCCCTGTAGTAGAGTAAGAGCCAATTCCCACAGGACGAAAGAGTTAGAAAAACTTTTGTTATTTTCAAAGTCCAGATAGTGGATCAAGAACAGCAAAGACAAAAACGCATTGGGCAGCATTTAATGTCCTCCCCCATGGTGAACTTCCTCTCTGGCTCTGAAATTTTCTATTTGTGGAATGTCAAATTTCTCCATTATGATAAAAGAAAATCCTCAGTTTTTTAAAATTAATATAAATTACAGTTTTTTAAAGGTTGTTTATAAAATTTCAGCTTAACCCCATGTGTATGCCCCAATCTTTATTTCACTCTCTGTAAAATGATTAAAAAGCGAAGGATAATCAGTACCTTTTACATCCTGGTTTTCTGCCTGTGAGAATTCTTCACTGTGATTGGCTGCTTAGCTTGCTTGATGACATCATGGTTGCTGGACACCAAAGATACTATTGAGCTGAGGTCAGGGTGGAACATCAGAAAAGTGAAATGCACTCCAGAGAGATCACTGCACATTTGTGGGCAGCTTTTTTCGTGTTCAGCAACGAGTATCTTCACTTCTCCACTGGCTGCAAAATCCAGTCCAACATATTACTTCTGGGATACAAATTAATTTTTAAGCAGCACTAAGCAAAATAAAGCTCCCAGGATGACGGCAATGTTATAAATAAATGATTCTGTTATGGAAACACATCCTTGGACTTCTCCTTAAATTATATAAAGAACAAACAAGATAAAATAATGCTCTCCACAATTGAATTGCCTGTCACTAAGAATGGTAACTTAGCCAGTGCATCAGTGGCACTGGGAAATGGTATAGCAACGCAAGGCAGTGGTTAAAATTACCTCCCCCCATTAAATTTTGCTAGGTTTCAGTTTATTAATTTTTGTTAACCTATGATTTTATTCTCCACCTTAGAATTAAAGGTAAATTGATATTTATATAAGGTTTTCTTCTAGGCTTCTTACAACCAGGTTTCTCTTCAAGGTCCAGGCAGTGGATTATTATCAGCAAAAAGAAAAACGCTGGGTGGAATTTAATGCCCTCCCCTGTGGTGAGTTTGGTAGCAGGTGGCATTTATTCGGGTGGGGGGTGGGGATTTCGTCATCTTCCCGCCTCTGCCCTGATTAAGTTCCGGGAGGGAAGGCTCACAGACAGCCTTTCTGCCCTGCCGCTAATTGAGGCCCTTAAGTGGGCAATTAATGGCCATTAAAGGCCCCACCCACCCCCCCCCGCCGCTAATATTAACCCAGTGGTGGGTGAGGGTTCAGCATCCAGGCAGCATGAAAAGCAAACCCTGTTGGGTTGATTGCAGGCTTCCAGGGGGGTGGGAGGGTTCCCTCATTCTAAGGCACAGCGCCTGATTGAAGGACCCATCATCAGGAAGTGGGAGGCCTGAGAGCCACACCCCCTGCCCTGCTGCCAACACCCCACCCCCGGAGACCCACCTCAAAATCACCATCCCGCCCTCACTCAACTGTAGCCCGGGTCCCTTGGTGATCCTGGGCCTAAGGTGGCTGCATTACCTGCAGCATAGCCACTGCCTCCCCATTGGTGCTGACTAGAAATGAAGTGCTGCCAGCTTCTGATTGGTTCTTGATCCCGGGGAAGGCTCGCCGCTGCCCAGTGAAGCGCCTGATTGGCATTTAATGCATGGGGCTTCCCAAAAAAAACATGACGCAGGTCTCTCACCGGCTCTCCAGCCAGGGTGGGGTGTCGAGGGGTGAGATCTTGTTTGGCTACATTAAATTCCACCCATTTTGTTGGGCTTAGAATTGAAGCAGAATATAGGAATATTAACTGTATCTGGATGAGTGCATATCCCCATTGTGACTGGATAACATAGGGGAGATGCTGGAGAAAATACCTGATTGGATGTATTTTGCTGCAATTCTGTTTTTTAAGGGATAATATCAGGGATTCGGGTGCTGTTAGCAGAGGCAATCACCAGGTTAAGGAGAAAATTGTAGACAGGATGAGGCAACAGGCACCGATGAGTTCCAGGACTGACCCAAATCAGACCGGGTTATATAATTTCTTGTTAATTATTGCTTAGACATTTAAATGTATTGATCTTTGATTTTACTTTTCAAAATTAACTAGAACGCATTACTGTCAGTTTTGGTCCTCACCTTCTGAACAGGTAAAAGAGGCCTAAAGATACAATTTTGTACAATAGGGACTTCAAGAAGAAGGGTAAAGGAAACAAAAAGGAATGACAGTCTCCTGTACAGCCCTGATACAGGGTGAATTTGGCAGATTGAGCTCTGGGATGTTCTAACAAGTAATAATCATTCCAGTGACAGTACTGCTTGAGGAAATGATGTGTCACCAGCACCTATCCATCAGGTTATAGTTATTAATGCAGAGAGTTAATGCCATTCATAATTCAAAGTTCTGCTTTCCATTTGTGTCAATCGGACTGATGATAGATGGTGGAGGTTACATTACGAAGGTGTAATGTGGGCAGTTATTTGCTTTTGAACAATTTCGTGCATGACTGTCATTGGTACAAAAGTCAAAACTAATGTAGAATCATTAATAAATGCTGAATATTCAATCATAAATAACCCTTTAATTGATCTCCAGTAACACAATTAGTAAAATTAATGCAGGTGTGTTATTGAGCCACATAGAGCAGGAAGATCCCAGTATTCATTCTCAAGTTAGCCAATCTCAGTTAGGTCAACAGCAGGGGTTGGCTGTGGCAATTATGGGCTACAGTGGGCAGGAGCTGGGGATGAGGGCGCTGGTAGATATCAAATGGCTGGTGCTGGTAAGTGCACATATGTTGACATCAGCAAAGAACAATTTCAAGTTCATCTGCATAATTAGTCCGATATCATTCACTAGGACTGGATTTTGACCACGCCCTGTCATGGGGACAGCTTGCCAATCAGCAGCACTGAATGGCAAATCACAGGTGATTTCTGCACGACCATCCATTTTCTGCTAGGTGGGGTTTCCAGGTGACAGGGTGAATTTGGAAAATTGACTTTTCTGTTCAGGTTCTCAAAGGAAGAATGTCCATTGAAATGAAGGTGCCAGGGAGTGGCAGACACTGTGGGCAGAATTTTCAATCGCCGGCAGAGGTGAAAGTGGGAGCAGGTGCTCTTTGAAAATCACACTCCCGGGTGGTGCGTTGGTGTCCCGATGCCTCTGAGACATGTGCTATTTTCAAAACAGAGGCGGCGGGGCTGGGGGGAGTGGTGTTGGAGTGGGGAGGGGGTTGCGGAGCCAGGAACCCGCTTGCCTCTAATTAACTGCCCATTAAGCTTCTTAAAGAACGTGTTAAAGGGCCGGGGAGGACCAGAAGGGAGGTTTGAAAGCTAGAGAGCAAGAGGACCAGGCAGCCTGATGCACTTAAATAATTAGCTGTCAGGACTTACGTCGGCCATCGGGGGAGGCAGCGGACCTGCGATGGAGCAGCCCAGAGCAGAAGAATATAAGTTGAGACTGAGGCTTGAGGCCTCCACTTACCTTTGGAGTCGGAGAGGCGGTGGGCCTGCAAGGGAGCAGCCGGAGGAGGAGACTATAAATCAAGACCGAGGCTTGAGGCCTGCATTTACCTTGGAGGTCAGGGAGGCAGCGGGCCTGCAAGGTAGCAGCCTGGAGTGGGAGAATATAAATCAGGACTGAGGCTTGAGTCCTACATTAACCTTGGGAGTAAGAGAGGCACACCCAGTCAGCTGCTCATAACCGACCCGCACTAAGTTCGAAAGGAGAGTGAGAAAAACAAATAGTGACATCACAGGAAAACCGTAAGTTCATTTGTTGGTAAGAAACTGTTGTTAGGGACTGTCTTTAAATTGCTATAAATTAGAAAGGCTCATTATTTTTAAAGAAGTAGCCATACTTGGATTTAAGTAAGAAACGCCAGGAATAAGGGAAAGTCAGGGCCAGTATTATAAAGTAATATTAGTAAACCAAAGTAAAATTAAGTTAAGACATGGCAGGGCAGCTTGATCAAGTGGAATGTGTGGCCTGTAATATGTGGGAAGTCATGTACACTACCGGTATCCTAGACGACCACATGTGCAGGAAGCACTCTCTTCTCATACAGTCTAAATTGTTGTTCCCTTTACATCTGGTGTTCTTGTGAATTGTCCTGATAAATTCAAGACAAAAAGCTTTGACAAAAAAAGTCTCTTTTTTCAGCAATACAATATCACGTTGTATGTGGGATATATCACTCCGTTGTGTTTCCTACATTACAGTAGTAGCTACATTTCAGAAAAAAAAGTACTACATGGTTGCAAAGCATTTCAGCATTTCCTAATGCGGCTGAGGGCACTAGGCAAACACAGGGCCTTTCGCTCTTTCTCCTTCCTGTTTTGTAGCATTTGGTAATTCAACATTTTGATTCCACCTCACATTGTGTTCCATCAGGTTAGCAAGCAACTATCTAATTTCATCTATTCATAGAATCATAGAACGATACAGAATAGAGGGAGGCCATTCAGCCCATCATGACTATCCTGGTCCTTTGCAAGTGATATCCAATGAGTCTCATTCCTTGATCTTTCCCTGTCGCCCTCCAATTTTCTCTCCTTTCAGTATTTATCCCATTCGCTTTTGAAGGTTACTATTAAATCTGCTTCCACCACCATTTCAGGCAGTGCATTTCCAGATCACAAACAGCCACTGTGTAAAAAAAAAATTTCCTCATCTCCCCTCTGGTTCTTTTGGCAATTATCTCAAATCTGTGCCCTCGGGTTACCACTCTCCTGCCGATGCAAACAGTTTCACCCCCATTTGTTCCATCCAAATCTTTCATGTTTTGGAATGTTTCTATTAAATCTCCACTTAACCTTTGCTTGCTCTAAGGAGAACAATCCTAGCTATTTGAGTCTCTCCACATGATTTTACTGGAGGAAGATACACAGACGGGAGATTATTTTTAAGTCAGAAAGTGGAGGGAGAGTATTGGTACACTGTATATGGGACTGGTTTATAATGGATGGTGAGCTTTAATGTATCAAGTCAGTAATCCAACCCAATAGATCTCATGATAATAAAAGCCACAAGTGAAGTTGGTGGACAAGGCAAAATGTACTCCCTCAAATGATTTGTTGTTCTTTGGACTATTCATCAAAGGCTTAGTGAATTGTTACAGTGCAATGGCGTACTGTCTTTTTACCTGCTGTGTCTTGACCTACTTTTGAATCCCACCTAGGCTAGAGCGATGAAAGTCTCCGGCCAATCTCCCTCTGTCCCACTGCTAGTTGAGAGGGTCGTAGGTGAAATGAGTATGGTTTTCTAGTAGGCGGGGGTCCATGGTACAAACCTGTCGCTAATTCAGCACAAATTAGTGTTAGATTGTCAACGCCAGGTAAACCATAAAGATAGCTGATGGGGGAATAGAAATATCACACTGATTGGAGCAAAGGTCACATAACATGGGTCGATAGTGCCTAAAATATGACCCGAGGGTCATTTGTGGCCACCTGACCTCTCACTTATGCATCCCACCCCCACCTTCCCCCTGTGTGATCTGCTGTTCCATGTATGTCTGGATTTCCATTAACAGGCCAAGAAATATTGGCCCCCAACAAAACATAATTGAAGAACTCTGGCAAAGCTAAAAGGCAATAAAGGTGTTAATGAAGTGGGAACTGACTGTATATATGGCATCAGAAGGATGGTACTGAATTTTTTTTTCAGTAGCAGATTAGCTGGAAATAAATATTCCCTGTACATCACGGTGCAGTAAATTTGTAATGGCAAGGAGACAGCTGCATTGTAAATCACTAGTACGTTAATGAAATCCAGAGAATACATGTAGTCCAAATACAGACGGCATTTTAATGTGAATGGTAGGTCATACAACAGAATGAGAAAAAAAACATTCATTACAGAGAACGATAAGAGAGTCACTTATTGAATATCAGGATTAACTGGGGTTAGGTAAATGTGGATTACATGCATTAGTGGCTGACCTTAGAGAACTTGGCCAGGGCTTTGGGGTGTTTGATAAACTGATCTTCTTTGTTGAAATGATTGTTTTAGCATTCCATTGGAGGCTGATGGGATTAAATTCCCACTGGTGCTTTGAAGGATGACACCAGCGTTCCTGAGGGAGAACTCCAGCTGTCACTCTAGACCACGCTGTAATGGATTTGCATTCTGTTGTCCCATGGTTTACATATAAACTGATGTAGGAAGAAAGGTTGAACACTTGTTAGCTTGAAATTACATTTTAAACTATATGTTTCGAAACCTGAAATTACTTTTTCACAGAAATATACCTCACAACCTTAAATTACTTCTCAGTAAATACATCATTCCCTTATGTAACCTTTTTATCCTTGCAACGAAATGGTTTTGTCCTTAACCCTTACACCAGAACACTCCAACACTTAGGTTTATACAGAATACCTGTATTGTTATTTGTGCGGGTATCTATATCTATTGAGTCGGTAGTCAGGAAGGCAAATGCAATGTTGGCATTTATTTCAAGAGGACTAGAATATAAAAGCAGGGATGTGCTGCTGAGGCTTTATAAGGCTCTGGTCAGACCACATTTAGAATATTGTGAGCAATTTTGGGCCCCGTATCTCAGGAAGGATGTGCTGGCCCTTGAGAGGGTCCAGAGGAGGTTCACGAGAACGATCCTAGGAATGAAAGGCTTAACATATGAGGAACGTTTGAGGATTCTGGGTCTATACTCGATGGAGTTTAGAAGGATGAGGGGGGATCTGATTGAAACTTACAGAATACTGAAAGGCCTGGCTGAATGGACGTGGGGAAGATGTTTCCATTAGTAGGAGAGACTAGGACCCGAGGGCACAGCCTCAGAGTAAAAAGAAGACCTTTAGAACAGAGATGAGGAGAAACTTCTTTAGCCAGATAGTGGTGAATCTATGGAATTCATTGCCACAGAAGGCTGTGGAGGCCAGGTCATTGAGTGTATTTAAGACCGAGATAGATAGATTCTTGATTGGTAAGGGGATCAAAGGTTACTGGGAGAAGGCGGGAGAATGGGGTTGAGAAACTTATCAGCCATGATTGAATGGCGGAGCAGACTCGATGGGCCGAATGGCTTAATTTCTGCTCCTATGTCTTATGGTCTTATGGTCTATACATTTGTTATAAAGAATAACAACATGTTTGTGATGAAGATCTAGCATTTTTACAAAAATGAAAGGTTAGAAAGCAAAGTCAGTTCTTTGTTGTGACATACGGACCAAAAGGTCCCATCTTCATCATCAGCCTGTGCTAGATTAGTTTGTCTAGTAGGGGCAGTGAATAGTACATTAGAAGTTGCCTCAAGTACTTTAAGAGAAAGGAGAGGAAAATAACATCACACATCTAGGATCGTTAACACTTCCGGATTGCTTTTAAATCTCCAGGAATTGAAGATTAATCTCCAGAAATTAAAGATTGATCTCTAAAACACTGTCACAATCAGCCCAAGGGAAAAATCATGACAGCATTTTTTTAAATTTATTTTATCCCAGGGATACCAGGGGCAATCTCATATACATGAGATTTGCCCAAGATTGAGGGACCTATCTGACCATTCTCCCCTCACCAGCAAAGGTTTGTCTTCTCAGGATGTCTACCAACCCCTGCCAGCCTCCACCACCCCCACTTTCCCCCAGGACCTATCACTGAACCTGAGTCCCCTACCACCTAGTATAGCAAGGGGAGTGGACGTCTGTCGCACACTCTGGCTATAGAAGACTGGTACCCTGGATAACTGGTGCACCACTGGGCACATGTCGAGCAGCCTATCATGAGAAGATCTCAGAGCCTGCTCCATCGTTAGAGCTCCTTGGCTTCACATAAGACAGTTCAATCTCAGACAATCTCCTTGCATAAAACGAAGTGCCTGCAGAGCCCACAACTTCCTCTATGCCCACACACTGGTGAACATCAAAATGGAAACACACAAATATTAAATAAAGACTGATTGCAAACACACAACACCATAGTCTCCTACACAATAAAGAAGATGTCTAACATTCCCCTGCAGCCATCAACGAGTGCCAACCATGAGACATGCCAGTATAGTTAGATCCCTGAATAATCAAGCCCCAAAAAGGATAATGATGCACACATGAATAAAGTAAAAACAATATATTGCGCAATATTTATAATGGCAACGTGAATTTTGTTAAAAACACCCATGCCACCTTTGTGCATTCATAAATTCTTAAGTTTTCTTTTTCTACCACTGCCTGTTGGTGTAAACCCAACATCAGCGGCTGAGGTGGAGGCAGGCAGCTCAATGTGATGCCCCTTTGCCTGCAACGACTTTGGTTTGCATCCTCTTGTGTTCTGGGGACTTGAGTGTTCTGGGGACTTGAGGGCTCTGACCTACTTGGGGTGTCTGCATGGGTTCAAGGGCAACCTCTTCGGCCATGCCTACTGGAGGCAACAGGGTCAATGGCAGAGGCGATGAAGAGAGGACGCTCACCCTGGGAGTGTCTCAAGATGAAGCCCCCGGGAGACCTGGCCCGGGGTCACATCTCATGGCTGGCACTCATTGATGGCTTCAGGGGAATGTTCGACATCTTCTTTATTGTGTAGGAGACTATGATGTTGTGTGTTTGCAATCAGTCTTTATGTAATATTTGTGTGCGTCCATTTTGATGTTCGCCAGTCTGGTGTGCGATGGCACCTCCCTGTTTCCCTGAGAAGAGGCACCTGGAGGGAAGTCTAGGTGCCTCATCCCCCTCTCGCCCAGCCACTGCTGTATGGAGCCAATGGCTAGAGTAAAGGAGTGCAGGTCAGGGTATATGGGTCCATTGCTCGACCTGGCTCTTGATGGCAATTGCCAACCTCTCCATGGAGGATGTGCTCATATGCCTGAGACTTAGCAAAAATCATGGCTTGATTAAATTCCACACAAAGGGTTAGGATGCAGGTAACAGCGAGTAGTTAGGAAGGCAAATGGAATGTTGACCATTTATTTATGGGGGTGGAGTATAAACACAGGGAAGTCTTGTTACAACTGTACATGGCGTTAATGAGGCCACACCTAGAGTACTTGTTTTGGTCTCCTTACTTGAGGAGGTATATACTTGCATTGGAAGCAGTTCAGACAAGGTTCACTAGGTTGATTCCTGGGATGAAGTAGTTATTTTATGAGGAAGGTTTGAGCAGATTTGGCCTTCTCATTGGAAACATACAAAATTCTAAGGGGGCTTGACATGGTAAATGCTGAGAAGATGCTTTCCCTCAGGGGGGAATCATAGTTTCAGAATGAGAAGCCAGCCATTTAGGACAGAGACGGGGCGGAATTTCTTCCCTCAGAGAATAGAGAACCTTTGGAACTCTCTAATCCAGAGAGCTGTGGAGGCTGGGTCATTGAATATATTCAAGGCTGAGATAGACAGATTCTTGAACTAAAGGGGAATCAAGGGTTATGGGGAACAGGCTGGAAAGTGAAGTTAAGACCAACATCAGATCATGACAGACTGTATCCATAAACAAACAGTGGAGTTAGAGGCAATCATAATAGCAAGGAACCAGACATAGTAGGGAATACTGAGTCATGGCTACAGGAAAATCAGGTGTGGGAATTAAACGTTGCAGAGTATAACATTTTGAGATAAGATAGTGTAAGTGGGCCTCCAGCAACAGGTGGGGATGGTGGGGGAGAGCACTGAGCAAGGGAACTGCTCAGCTCCTCTGGGACCTCTCTCTGCAGGGAGCGGTGTCTTTGACAAGCTGAGTGGAGCCAGAGACCGTGAGGGGAGAGAGAAAACAGCCAGGACAAAGCCAGGTCTTGTGAGTGGCAGTGTGGCAGGAGTCTAGGACAGCTTGTAGCCCTTGAGAATGGCTGAAGAGCCAGGAAGGGGAATTGGAGCCTAGTCAGGGAAGTCTCATGGAGAGAGAGGGGAGGAGGACAAGCCTGAACACGTCTGGTGAGTGCTGCGCTGAGGAGCCGAGGCTCTGACTAGGATGAAGATCTGGGGCGTCGGCGGTGAATACTCTCTACAAATAGTTGTTTCTTGGAGTTATGCTTTCCCTTGACATTTTATACAGTTTTGACACCAGTGGAATAAAGAAACCTTGTTTTTTTTCATCTTCGTGCTGTCCATGTGCTTAAACCACACATTACAATAGAGAGGGTAAAATGGAAAGTGAAGTAGCTGTACTTATTAGGGATAATATAATGTCAGTAGAAAAAAGGAACACAGCTATCAGCAAGACAAATAAAATAATCCATCTGGATTGAGATCAAAAACAATAAGGAATCCAGCACACTAATAGGTATAGGTTACAGACCACCTAATAATGGAAGGGAGGTAGAGGAAGAAATAAGCAGACAAATTGAGTAAAAAACATAAAATAATGTCAATGTGGGATCTCTACCACCTTGGTATTAATTGGACAGAAGTTGGATAAGAGAATGGAGTTCCTACAAAGTATACAGGACTCCTTTTGAACCCAATATGTAAAAAGCCCAACAAGGGATGATACGCTGTTGAATCCAGTAAAGGGGGATGAACCAGAGCAGATAACAGAAGTAAAAGTGTACAAGATTATGAGGGGCATGGACAGGGTGGATAGGGAGCAGCTGTTCCCCTTAGTTGAAGGGTCAAACACAAGGGGACATAAGTTCAAGGTGAGGGGCAGGAGGTTTAGGGGGGATGTGAGGAAAAACTTTTTTACCCAGAGGGTGGTGACGGTCTGGAATGCACTGCCTGGGAGTGTGGTGGAGGCGGGTTGCCTCACATCCTTTAAAAAGTACCTGGATGAGCACTTGGTACGTCATAACATTCAAGGCTATGGGCCAAGTGCTGGTAAATGGGATTAGGTAGGTAGGTCAGGTGTTTCTCACGTGTCGGTGCAGACTCGATGGGCCGAAGGGCCTCTTCTGCACTATCTGATTCTGTGATTCTGTGAAAAGTAGGAGAACGTCTCGGCAATATTGACCATAATATGTTATGCTTTAAAATGATGACAAAAGCTGGGTTTATAGATTGGAGAAAAGCTGATTTTGATAGGCAAAGAATGGAGCTTGGGAAAACAAAGTTTGCAACGATATTGGCAAACAACAATGTAGGGCAACATGGGAAACATTTAAAACAGTATTTAACAGAGTGCAGGAAACATATATTCCGCTAAACTGAAAGAGCAAGCGAAACACTAGTGAGACTCCATGGATGAATAAAGACATACAGGAACAGTTGAGGGTGAGGAAAGAGAAGTACATTAAGTACATAGGGCAGGATTTTCTGGCCCCGTCAGTGGTGGGCATCATTGTGGGCGGCATGGGAAAATTTGGAAAGCGGCCAAAAGTTGACTTTTGAAATTGACGGGCCCAGAAAATCCCGGCCATTGATAGCAGAGGAGTGTAGGATAAGAGAGAATACAAGAGATTAGTAGAGAAGTCAAGAAAAGCAATTAGGAAGGGAAAGAGGAAAAATGGCATTAAATTATCAAGTAACATAAAACAAAATAGTAAAATATCGTTCAGGCACAACAATAAAAAATATAAAATAAAAGGAAAGCAGTGATAAGAACAGGACCATTAAGGGACACCATATGTAACACAGAGATGGCAGAAATATTAAAAAATTATTTTGCTTGGGTATTTACCAGGGAGATAAAACAGGTAGGCATGACATTGAATGATGAAATGAACAATGAAATACCATAGATCGTGATATACAAGTCAACCTGGCGTATAAGATGACTCCATCTTTTCAGCACCAATAATCATATTTAGGCTTATACTTGGCATATAAGTCAACCCCCACTTTTCTGTTAAGAAATACTATGCTTGCGTTAGGAGTCGGTTTCAATTTCACCTCACCTTATAAGTCAGCATATGGGTTCAAGCAGGTGATATGGGCCATATCGCCAAGAGGGTGCATGGGGGTTTAAGACATGCCCACACAGAGCAGACCATGCGTGGCAAACGACAAACAAAAATGGCTCCTTTGGCAAAAGGAATGAAGTACGAAGCTGTTTTCAAGCTAAAGGTCGTGACATTTGCTAACTCACCAAGTAACTGTGCTGTGACAAGGGAATTCGGTGTGGGTGAAAAACTGGTGTAAGAATGGAAGACGAAGACAAAATGCACCATGATCATAGGGACCACAGCCACTGGCCTGATCTTGAGAAGCATGTATCAGAATGGGCCCTCAAAAATCATCGGGATGTTTAAATCGTATATATGCACTTAAGCAAGCCAAATCAAAACCTGGGCCCAACAAAGAATTCAGAGCAACAGCTAGTTGGTGTAGTCACCTTGTGAAACAAAAATGTCGAGTGTTGCAGCAAAAGACCAAGATCGCTCAGAGACCACCAAAAGACCTCAAAGCTAAAATTACAAATTTCCAGCAATTCATCATCAGACAGCAGCAAAAACACAAGTACCCATTTAGTCAGATCAGCAACATGGATGAAAGGTCCATGGAGCCATACCCCGGTATGCTTCTGGTGACGGGGCGGGCGAGAGAGGAAAAAAAACAAGAAAAAGCAATGCTTACAGATTAGTGTCCCATATGCAGAGCCGAGGAGCATCTGTACAATCAGAACTGTAAGGTGAAAGAGTTAAAATCCTCTTATCTCTTTCATTACTTCTAGTCATTGGGATTTGGTTAAGTCCATCAGACAGCAGATTTAATCTACCAGAGTTCATCCTAGTGACAAGGCTGTGCATGTTTGAAAAAGTCAGACAAGGCATCGCTACAATTCATTTAACCCAGTGGTCCTTCAGTGTTCAACAAGTATGCAACAGTTTTATAAACCCAATAAACTCCATGAGTTGGGATCCAGTGATTCCACCATAGTTTAGTCATCTAGGAACACTGAAGAGTGGGAAAGCTTGCACTGGAATGGAAGATGTGTATTGCCCACAGAGGGTACATAACAAACATACTGCAAGGATTACAGCCAGGACCGTTGAATAAAACTAGGTGCAGTGAAACTATGATGCAAGTGTCAAAGTGTCAAAAATAGCCCAGATCTTCCGGTCTCCAGATAGTCGAAGGCACAATGTACAGCAGAAGATGCACTACAGGTCCCCTCAGAAGTCCCAATCCAAGAACTCTATGGGAATTGCCCAAGATGTTTGAAATTCTGACGGACAATTCCCCTGCTCCTAGAATCCTCAGGAAATTCTCCAAGTCTGAGTTAGAGTCGGAGACTTCGGACAGTTCCGACTTACCTGAATAGTTACCCAGGAAATGTTAGACAGGAAGAAAACTAGTCTAACACCTGAGTAACTATACAACTGACCCCCAATCACTCTCACTAAACCCCACCACCAGCTACCTCCCAACCAGCTCCCAACTAACCCCTGACTAGTTCCCAATACCCAACTCCCCCAACGCTTACCCTAGCCTCCAACCTGACCTGACCCCCCACAACCTAATTCTCCACTCACCCAGGAACCACTCTACCTGCCTCACCCACCTCACCCACCTCCCTGCCACCCTACCCACCTGCCACCCTACCCAACTGCCATACCACCCACGTGAAACCCTACCTCCTTACCCATTCTGCCCCCTTATCTTACCCACCCTACCCCTTACACATCTACCTTACACATCCTACCCCCTTACCCACTCTACTCACTTACCCATTTATTTTACCCACCCTTCCCCTTGTGCTGTAATGGGTTAATAGAATAGATATGCGAATGAGTGATGTAGACTGTGATATACCTGTGACATCAGTAGTCATGTACTGGAGACTTTGTGTAGCAGATAGGCAATACTCAGAGGAGATGTGCCTACTCAGTAACCCACCTTGTACATATTGTGCATGGTGTAAATAAACTCATTTTTAAGTAAATACCTGAGTCTAGCTATAGTTTCTCTTCACAAAATACAAGGCCTAACACGTCCATCAAACATGGTGGCAGCGGTGACGACACTAATCTAAGCAAGAATTGCTGCCATACAATTAACACCCACAGCCCACAATGGCAACGATCCCTGATCAGACGGAAATCTCGCAAGTGCACCTAAGCAACAGGTTCACCAAAGAAGCGTAGAGATCACTGCACTGTACAAGCTGTCACTGCTGCTACCCCACCCATTCAAAAGGACCCGCACAAAGCCCGCTGTTGGAAGACGTGGCATGACATGGCAGCCTCAGGTCTCCTTACCGAAACACAGCAACTCCAGGTCAGTTTTACTTTGTCGGGCCAGCAACCAACCACATCCTTAGCAGTCAGAGGTTTGATGAAACCTATGCAGATTTTGACTCTGCGTTAAAAGCCTTTCAGCTACAGCACAGCTCCCACTAACCAAAGGAAGTGGCCAAATCGCTTCTTACTACTTCATGCCCAGTAGCTAGTCCTTGCCAATAGGAGGCCATGATAGATGATCACATTCTCACTTGGGCATCTCATAGCAGTAGTCAGGCCGCCCCAAGCATGCAAATTCGGCCTGTTACCCCACGATACACTGAGGTGTCAGCAAAGTACACTTATCTTGTAGGCCCAAGCCCAGTAACTTCACCCATGCCAAAGCCCACCAAACTGGTCAAAAAGTGGGAACCCGTGCCTTTGCCATCTTCAAGTGTTTACGCTGCGGCGCAAAGAGATGACACAGATGACAGGACTGCCCAACACGGGGCGCAGAATGCTTCAGATGCAGGGGGAGAGGGCACTTCCAACCCTTCTGTTCATTTACAACCCCCTAATAAGCAGAGAAAACAGCAGAATTATTGCACAGCTCTCCCTGAGAATGCACCACAACCAGACAAATGCCATCTCAGACATCCTAGGGGAAGTACAAGATCATTCCCAAGACAGACATTATACAAGTCAAAGGGTTTCCAATCTGCTTTAAGCTCGATACGAGTGCAGGGGTATCCATACTGGCTGATTACCTAACGCGGTTTAACACAGTTCCTGTTCAGCTTCAAATATGAAACTCCAAGGTCCAGGGGGAGCTAACCTACATGTCAAGGGTCAAATCACAACCACTCTATGCCACAAGAGGTGACAGATCACAGAGACCCTTTATATTCTGCATAATCAAAATTATGTCTTTATTCAGCAGGAATGCATGGATGCAATTGGGCATCCTACAGAAAGTAGATAATGTTCTTCCACCGGACACCAGAATGGGATTCTGCCAGGAATTTCCATGACTCTTCCAGGGGCTGGATAAGCTAAAAGATGAATGTCACATTTCACTATTCCCAGATGCCATGCCAGTGTGCCGGATCATCCCCAGGAGGGTACCACATCCTCTACTACAAAAGGCCAAAGAGAAACTTGACCACATGCTACACAGGGGTGTCATTTCACCGGTCACACAATCAACCCAGTGGCGCTCAGGGATTATCACAGTTCCCTAACCCAATAGTCACTCAGGCTCAGGTGGACCTCACACAATTAAACAAAGCAGTCCAGAGGGAAGTCCACCCAATGGCATCTGTAGACGACAGCCTGGTGAAGCTTGCCAATAGCATCCTTTTACCAAACTCAACATAATAGTGGATTTTGGCAAATACCTCTCGATCAGGAGTCCAGGCTGCTGGCAACCTTTATCACACCATTTGGCCAGTTTTGGCATGTCATCAGCACCATATCCAAAACCCTTGAGGGAAAACAAGGTGTCATCTGCCATATGGACGACATCCTCATCCATGACTCCACAAGATCGGAGTATGACCACAGGGTATGAGAGAAGTTCTTAAGGTCCTCCAGGAAGCAGGTCTCACACTGACTAACAAGTGTGAATTCGCCAAGACCACCATAAAATTTCTAGGCCATATCATGGGATTATGGTGGACCCACGCATAACAAAGACCATTACCAAATTTCCCCAACCAACATATATCACAGATGTCCAGCAGTTCCTAAGGATAGTAAACCAGGTAGGCAAGTTTAATCCAAACTTAGCCACATTCACAGAACCTCTACAGGATCCCCTAGGATAGGTGATAGCGTAGTGGTACTGTTGCTGGACTAGTAATCCAGAGACCCAGGGGAATGTTCTGGGGACCTGGGTTTGAATTTCTGCCACGGTAGAATTTGAGCAACACAGCTAATTAACTAAATTGGATGACCTCTTAATTTTTAATCACCGCTTGGTCACTCCTCACTCAATGCAAGAAGGCACCCTCCAAAGGCTCCATAGAGGCCATTAGGTATTGCCGAGTGCAGGGAATGAGCACTGCAATCTTTGTGCTGGCCAGGCATCACACAGGCTGTTCAAGATTTCATCCTATCATGTCGCACCTGCCTCATTAATAGTCAGACACTCACATAAACCCTGGTTCCATCCAGTTTTCCACACCAACTTTGGCAGAAGTTGGAGCTCAATCTCTTTGGTCATTGCAATAAACTATGTCTACCGGACAGGTTTCTTACTTGAAACAGTTATCGTTATTTACAAAGCTCCTGAAGAAGCTACATGCTTGGACAAGGTCCACGACTAGAAAATTCCACCCCTAAGATTACCCACACTTTGGGCTAATTCATTAATACAATTAGGTGACCCCTAAAACTTAGAAAAGGTTTTATTTACGATCACTACATTCCTCCCCCTTTAATTTATTTCACATTTCTTATTTCCAAGAATATCTCAATCCATAACATATACACAGTTCATGCAATTATAGATTAAGTCTCTGAGGTGGTTTTCTAATTCGTTCAGAGCGACATAGCTCTACAACTTGAGATTCTCCCACTGGATCGACATGATCAGGAACTGCAACATCAGGGACATCCTTAGACAAGAACAGTTCAGAATTATTTAATTTAACAGAGACATCAGGCTTGTCTATTCTAGGTTGACCTGACACCGCAGGGATTAAAGGTTCAACATCAATTACAGTGGAATAACTGGTTGTTGGAGTGTCTATCTACTCCTTAGATGATCCATGTGTTTTCCACATCCACTTGGCATGACAAAGGTCCAGTTTCAGAGACAATTATACCAGGAACCCATTTAGATCCACTTCCAAAATTTTGCACAAAAACTGTTTCTCCCACGTTAAATTTTTGAGCTTTACTGTGAATATCATGATTCACTTTCTAACTACTCTGGTTCTTCCCTACCTTCCCCTTTAAGTTTGGAAACACCAGACTCAACCTTGTATGAAGGTGGCGTTTCTTCAGTAATTCAGACGTTGTTGAACCCACAGTGGCATAAAGAGTCATGCGATAGTTGAGAAGAAATCATGAAATTTGAGTTATTAACGTTCCTTCAGATAACTTCTTCATTCCTGTTTTGAAGATCTGCACTGCTCTTTCAGCTAACCCATTTGATGAGGGATGATATGGCGCTGTTTTAATATGTTTAATCCCATTTAGACTCATGAATCTCTGGAACTCCGTACTAGTGAAGGCAGTACCGTTATCCAAAACAATGACTTCCGGTAGGCCATGTACACTAAAACATTGGCGCAGCTTTTCAATAGTTGCCCACGATGTTGGTGATCTAACTTCACACACATCCATCCACTTAGAATGCACGTCGATGTTCAATAAAAACATGGTACCTAAGAATGGTCCTACATAATCAATAGGTAGTCCAACCCAGGGTCAACCAGGCCACTCCCACGGATGCAGTGGAGCTGAAACAGGCAACTTCTGCTGTTGCTAACACTGGAGACAGTGTTAACCATATTTTCTATATCACTATCTATGCCTGACCACCAGACATAGCTTCATGCAAGCATCTTCATCTTCAAAATGCCTGAATGCGCACTGTGAAGCTCTGTTGACAGTGGTTCTCTTCCTTGCGAAGGGACGACGACTCTTGATCCTCACAACAAGATTCCATCTTGACAACTTAACCCAATTTTAAAGGCATAGGATGGTTTTATCTCTTCAGAGAATGGTGCATTCAACCATCCTTGCAATACCTGGTCTCAGACTTTTAATAAAATTGGATCCCAATTTGTCCAATTATGTATTTGCTTCACACAGATAGCGAGCAGTCCAGGAAATTTGACACAAGTACAACTTCTTGTAGCACATGTACAATGCTATCTGGCAATGGAAAATGACTGAGAGCATCTGCATTTGCTATATGCACATCCAGACAGCGCATAAAGGTGTGCTCATAATAATATTACTGGCTGCTTGTCCCAACAACCCCCCCACCCTTTAAACCAGCTTATATTTCACCCCTTTCCTACTTTTACTTAGTTCTGTTGAAGGGCCATGAGGACTCGTAAACGTCAACTGTGCTCTCCTCTGCCAATGCTGCCAGACCTGCTGAGTTTTTCCAGGTATTTCTGTTTCTGTTTTTGTTTTGGATTTCCAGCATCCACAGTTTTTTGCTTTTATCGGAGCTATTTATCCTTATTGCCAATTGTAATAAACTTGGCGCGCCAGACTGATTTCTTACTTGAAACAGTTAACTTTATTTACAGAGCTCCTGAAGAAGCTACTTGCCTTGAACCATGTCCACGACTAGAAAACTCGACCCCTAAGATTACCCACGCTTGGGCTGATTTGTTAATATAATCACTACAATCATCAAGGCTAGACATACCTCATTGCCATAGATCATTAGGCTAGATGCCAAGAAATAGTCAGACTCCACACTACCACAGCAAAGTCAGTGATAAAGGTGCTACAGACCATCTTCTATGCCATGGCTTCCCTGATGAAATCATCTTGGATAATGGTCCACGATTTGCTAATGACAACTTCTGGAAATTCACAACTGACAATGGAATCACCCATATTACCAGTTCCCCTCTTTGTCCTCAAGCCGACCAAGTGAGTGGTCAGAACCAGCATGACTCTGGTGTCTAAGAAGATCTCATCCTTACCAGAACAGAGCACCCCGAGCTCATACTTGGCCCAGACACCATCTGGTACTTTTTGATGAAACAGGAGAGTCCTCATTGCACTGGTACCCACCAGACCACAAGTCTTTGATTGCCTCATCATGTGGAATGAAGACCCTAAGAATGCTTCGAGTGCCATAAGAGGTGCTGACCCATCCCAGGACCCACTCCAAGACCACCAGCCCAATGGGTCAGTCACAACAATGCGGTCCAGAAGAGTGGTGAAGACTCTACAGAGACTTAACCTCTAACCAGGGGGCTCTGGGTTCGCAGGGTGAAGGAGGTGCCAGGGTCAATGTGATGTAAATAGTTTAAAAATAAATGTGATGGAAATAGTTTGGGCATGGTTAACACTGTTGTTAAAAATTAGATAGCATACATCAGGGGCATGGGGTGTCATGTAATGGGTTCATAGAATAGATATGCTAATGAGTGATGTAGACTATGAGGTACCTGTGACATCAGTAGTCATGTGTTTGAGACTTTGTGTAGCAGACAGGCAGCACTCGGAGGAGATGTAACTACTCATTAACCCACTTTGTACATATTGTACTTAGTATAAATAAGCTAGTTTTGAGTAAATGCCTGAATCTGGCCACAGTTCCTCTTCACAAGAGACATGGCCTAGCCTATCCATCAAACACCTCTTCCCCATCCTACCCCCTTAATCACTTACCTTACACATCCTACCGTCTTACCCACCCTACCCCCTTACACACTTGGCTTCTGTCCATAGCTGTTTTCAAAGCAGCTTTGGGACATTTAAACTCTACTTACCGGAATATGGCAGCTAATGCCGTAAAAAGGGGGCATGGTTTCAGCATAGATTGTCTATGCTGCTCCCTCCAAGGTTTGCTGCACTGGGTCAGATGTGAAGGATCCTTCATCAGAAGACTGCCCTGAAGGAAGGTGAATGTGCATTTTTTTTGTCTGATTATGGTCGGAACTAAGGTTGGAAGATCTGGACCCATAGTGTTTCTTACACAGAAAAAGTCAATAGATTTCTCCATTCATTGATAAATTCAGCTCTACTTATATCCCTTGCACCCGCTCATCCTACCTAACAAAACCAGAAACCTGGCACTGGGACAATGTTCTGGTCGTTAGCTAACTCTGGTGCGAGAAGTTCCGCTGTGAAGAAGGATTAAAATTTCTCTGGCTGTTCTTTTCAGTCACACTCTCAAATTAAGCATTACTGATGTGGAATTTGTGTGGTTTGGCCCATTTATGTGTTTATGTTGTTTTAGCACCTCTCCAAGAATTGTTTCCACCTGTAATAGGGCTCAAGCTATTATAATGTGTATCATGAGAATTAATTATGTGATTTCAGGATCTGGCACTGGTCCAGTGGATAGAACAGGAATATAAAGAAAATGTTCTCAAACAGGCAAAACAAAAACATGTAGAGCAATGGGGAAACTGAGACAAGTACACAGAATAAAGGAAAGACCTTGCATTAATATAGCACCTTTCATGACAGCAGGACATCCAAAAGCACTTTACAGTCAATGTATTACATGGTTGTAGAAAACCACAGCAGCCAATCTGTGTACAGTAGAGTCCCACTAATGGCAATGTGATCATGACAAGATAATCTGTTGAGGAGTAAATATCGGCCAGGATACCACAATGCTCTTCTTCAAAACAGTACCATGGGACATTTATATCCACCTGGTTTATCATCTCATCTAGAAAAAAAGTCTAGAGTGGGATTTGACCCCACAATCTTTCAGGATAGCTTTCCTGCTCTTCTTTGAGGTGCCATAGGTTCTTTTATACCACCTGAGACAGCAGATGGGACCTCTGTTTAATGCCTCACCCAAAAGACAGCACCTCTGACAGCATTACTGCAGAGGGAATGTCAGCCTAGTTTTTAGTGCTCAAGCCTCTACAGTGAATCTTAAACCCACAACATTCTGACTCTGAGATGAGTGCTACCACTGAGCAACTAACTAACACAAAATTAGCACAGCGAGTGGAAGAAACCCTGTGCTTAACATACCACCAACAGTCACTTTTTGTTTTGCACTCATTAGGACAGATTTGCAAGAGAACCAAATCTCAGAGGGAACAACAATTAACACTGCATGAGAAGGGGACACTGGTTGGCAAATGGAGCACCCTCTTCTCATGCAGTATACATTGTTGTTCCCTCTGAGATTTGGTATTTTTGCGAATCTGTCCTGATGAGTACAAGATGAAAAGCTTTGATAGGATGTCTCTTTTTCAGCAATACCACAAGCATCATTTTGGGGGACTGAAGCTTGTGTTCATATTATGTCAGTTATGTTTTTGTGATAATGCATGTATTCCATTCAAGAAGACTCAATTCAAAAGTAGCACTACACAATGTCATAATCACATTTGCATTACGTTGAGAGTTTAGTACACAGGATCAGCATGTGACTAATCCAACTGATTTTTAACCTGCTATTATTGTGCCGCAGCTACATTTTATTTTCCCACGGAATACAGACATTGAAATTCAGGACCTACATTCTTTAAGCATCAAATCTAATTCAATAGGTTCTACAGTGTCAACACACCAAACTCTGAAGTGAGCACAGATTATACTGGAGTTATTTTTCCTTGTGGAAGAATAAGGAGAGCAAGATTGAGTCAAACAAAGACTTTCCCATCCATGTGGCAAGCGGTAACCAAAGTCAGAGCATTGAAGTGTTGAGTGAGGGATATAGAGCTGGAGGAGACTGGTAGAGCAAGGCCATGGAAGGATTTAAATAGAGGGCTGACTATATTAGAATTGAATGCATGGGAACCAGAGGGCAGTGTAGGTTGGTAAAGATAGGGGTGATAGGTGAGTGGGAAAGAATACATGCAGTGAAGTTTTGGACAAGTTGGAGTTCATAATGGCTGGAGAATAGAAGATTGACATGGAGAGTGTTAGTGTAGTCGAAGCTGGAGGTAACAGATACATGGAGAAGGCATGGGCAGTGAAGGGACTCAGGTAGAGAGGAAGTGGGCGATGCTACTAATTCAAATAAGCCATCTTTGCAATGGAGAGGAGTCTCACCAATTAGTCTGCAGCAGATCCAGAAATGAAGTAACAAAATCCCCACTGGTGGAGGGCTTTGGAGACCATAGTCCAAAGTCACCTCTTCCTCTCATGTATGCTCCACTTACCACATATCTTTTCTCAAATTACTCATAAGGTATGTAATTAGTCATAGTCCATGAGGGACTATGGGCATCTCTCTCTAATAGGAGGAAACAGTTGGTTATATTGCTTTATATATAGGTAGGTGAACAGGTTATATAGGTAATTGGGTGGTCAGGGGCAGTTAGTCAGGTGGTAGGGAGGGGTAGTCAGGTTGGGGGTTAGGCGGGTGGTCGGGGGGTAGTCAAGTCAGGTTGGGGGCTAGTCGGGTGCTTAAGGGTTAGTTGGAAGGTCAGGGGGACAATTGGGGAGGTCAGTTATGGAGTTATGCAGATGTTACACTAGGTTTTAATCTGTCTAACATTTCCTGGTTAACTATCCTGCGGAACTGTCCAAAGTCTCCAACTCTAGCTCTGAAATGGAGACACCGCAAATAGTCCCGGGGAGCAGGGGAATTGCCCTTTGGATGTTTAAACTTCCCAGGAAATTCTCACATTGGTTCATGCATCAGGACTGTCCACAGGGTCCCAATGCACAACTTCAGTCATGTGCCAGGTCTCCAAAGATCCATAAACCAGAAGATTTGACCCATTGTTTCTGTGGAATAAATTTGCATGAATCCCTCTTCCAGTGCAGCGCACTCTTTCAATTGTTCTGGATGAGGTGAAATATTTGGTCCTCATCTATAATAGCCAGGTTTGAAACTCCACTCCAGGGTGAAGAGAGTGCCAAGGCTGCCAACTGGCTGGTTGAACCTGACAAAGTGGCCAAGGAGGAGAGATAAAATCAATAGCAAGGAAGTAGAGTTTGTGGCAGGAGATGCAAATGACAGTGTCAGCCCTTTCGATGTTGGGCTGGAAGAAATTATAACTCTTGACAGGATGTCAGACAGGCAATCTGACAACACAGAGGCAATCAAGAGCTTGAGAGATGGAGTGGTACAACTGAATAGCATTGCGCAAACTGATTCCATGACTGTGGATGATATCAGCAAGGGATAGCATGTAGACATCGGAAGAGAAAGGAGCCAAGAATAGATTCTTAGGAGAGGGAAAGCAAGTCATTCCTGGAAATGTGCTGGCTGAGTTTGGATAGGCAGGAGTGAAATCATACAAGGGCAGTCCCATGAAGAAGGATGACAGAGAAGAGGTGTTGGAGGAGGATGGCATGATTAGCTATCTTGAATGCCACAGAAAATTTGATGAGGGATAATGCGTCATGGGCACAGGCACTGAGAACCGTGAAGGAGCCAAAGTTTTAAGAAATGACAGCATAACATATATCAGTCATACCATTTCATAATAATTATGCATTGAATGTTCTTTCTTAAATCTTCACGAATTATGTCACAAGATTCATTGTTCAGTCTGAATATTATTGCAATAATGTCCGAGGGACACTGGGCATCGATAACACTGGCTAAGGATTATCATACAAAAACAACCAACACCAAATATAACTCCTGACTGCACAAAGTATATTACTTAAAAAGAAATGTCAAAGCTGTAATCATGTTAGTATTTAGATTAGTGTTATAAGGTTCACGTCTTGTGATGTCATGCAAAGGGTCATAGAAATCTGGAAATCTCATCCCCCTTAAGGTTTTGGATGATTGGGGACAAGTGGCACTTCCGTGACTGAAATCGATAAGGTTTTTGCCAGGGAAGGGTATCCAGGGATATGGAGCAAAAGCGGATAGATAGAGTAGAGATCTAATTGCATGGCAGGACAGGCCAGAGAGGCTGAATGGCCTATGTAGTGTTCAATGGTTCAATTATGCTGTGTTTGATTATGTAAGCCTGTCTACTATTAATGCTTGCTGTACTTGATTGGTTAAGCCTGGGTGTGAACTCAGAGAAATGTAAACAAATTGTGGAAAGAGCTGGAAGCTAGAGCTGAAGCATGGAGCAGACATTTTAAAAAGCTGTAAATAAAACCAGCATCACAGATCTTGTATAGGTCCAAGATATGACACATACACTTGCCTACACAGAAAGAAAATAAGCCAGACTCCCATTACTTAATGATTCCTGCTGGCAAGTGAAAGTGTGGGCATGAGGACAACAGTGGGGCCCTTATGATCTGCCCACCCCACAAATGGATGAGCTACTGATACTCCTGTCCAAGCTCTCATATCAAAAGTGATCATGTGAAAGATAGCGGAAAAAGGTCTGTGGAGTTGTTTTCTCTAGAACAGAAGAGATTACAGGGTGTCAACTGACGTTGTCAGCTCTATCTTTTTAATCTCAAAGTAATTTGATAGTGGTGTTTAAAATTATGAAGGATGGGGTAGAGTAGATTGAAGCAGATTGTTTCTGATGATTGAAGGGTCCAGCATGAAGGACATTGATACAAAATTAAATGTAATAGATTTGGAAGTGGAAGCAAGGGAAATGTCTTTTAAACACAGAAGCTACAAAACTTGGCTCCATGGAGCCAGCACAATGGAAGCTGGAGGCCCTCAAAATGGCGGACACACATCCAGCCACTTCCTCTACGGTCCACATGGCGCCCCATACAGGGGAGGGCTCTGGTGCAGGCGGCTACGCATGCACTGGAAGCTTTCGCAGTGGGCAAACAGACCCGCAGACAGGCTTGACACATGTTTTGCAAATTTGGATTACACAGGTCCAAGTGTTCATCTGCAATAGGGACTCCCACTGGTGCCATTTAAAGGGCCAACAACCCAACTCAAAGATGAAGTGTTCTTGACTTATTGTTGCTCTGGCAATGTTTGTAGAAGTATTGTGGTATTTTCCCGGAGGGGTTCTGGTGATTTCCTGGATTTGGAAGGAAGTGTTGCTGCATCCTGATAGGGAGGCCTGAGGATATTGTGACCGGCTTCATTAATGGGGGTCAGTGTTGCAGTTCCTCTGGGTCTGCATCATGGTAGGGAAATGGAGGGAAGGGAAGCTATGTGCTGAGGAAGGAGGTTGGCTCTCTACTGAAGGTTCTATCTCACCGACAATCTTCAGCAAGTGTGTCTGCAAGCTCCATCTCAGCTAGGACCAATGCCTGAGGTGCCCATTATTCACCAAATCGTGGTGGTCTTAAAACTGTGCCATCTGATCAATCGAGTCTGCAGCCTCACAGCAGGGTGACAGTGGTGCTGCCAGTGGCCATCAAGGTCACAGTAGTTCTCAAACTTCTACGTGACCAGATCCTTCCAGGCTGAAGCAGGTGACATTGCTAACATTTCTCAATTCGTGGTCCATCGCTGCCTCTGAGAGGCCCATGAGAGTGGGCTTCCCATCGCCTTCTCTCTAACCACAGAGAAGCAGGATAAGCGGGCACATGGTAATTGCACAGGGAGCCATCTACTGCATGCACTCAATAAGCCCCACTTGGAAATGGGAAGTGATACAGGAACCACAAAGGGTTCTATTCCATTAATGTGCAGGCAGTGTGCAACCACACATAGACCATCATGCCAATGAATACCCGCTTTGCTGGCAGCAGCTACCATGCCTTCATCCTGAGACAGCCATTTCCACCATCTTCAAGCCACCATGTGGAACTAGAGATTGGCTGCTTGGAGAAAGGGATACCCCCTATACACATGGCTCATGGGTTCCCCTTGCTATCTGACCATTTGAGGACAAAATGCCTACCATGAGAACCATGGTGTTCTTAAGGAAAGGTTCTGCTGCCTGGACCACTCAGTGGGGGTGCTCTACAATGCCCACCAGAGCATATATCCAAATTTGTAGTGGTCTGTTGCATTCTGCACAACTTTTCACTGTCTGAGAGCGCAGCCCTTGCAACCAGGCTTACAAAGGCCACCTCAGGACAAAGGGCAAAATATCAGTGAGTTTGTTGCACTGTGTTTGGGTAATGTGCTGCCACAGTTGAATAGCTGAAGTTATGTGGAAGCAACAAGAGATGGGTGCGATGCTGACAGCATTGGTGGGTGTGTGATGGTGAGGTGGAGCATTTGAATGTTAGTTCTGAGGCCTAGGTTCCAGGAAGGGCTGATGGGTGAATGGTGGGGATGTGGTGCATTGAGCAGCCTGAAGATTTGGTGCCGTGGTGAATAGGAGATGTCATGTGAAGATGTATTCATTGACCCTCACCACCTATGTGAGATCATTGAACTTCTTGCAGCATTGCTGCCAGGTCCTTGGGGCCAGACGCTAGGAATGACACCCCTGAACAACAGCTCCCATTTCCTTCAAAGGGTGGTCCTTGAGAGCCTCCTGGACACCCGCCCAACACCCTGCCCCCATTCCTCCACCCCCCCATCCCCAACCCCCTCCTCCCCACCCCCACTAGAACATGGCCTCTCTCCTCCTGGACTAAGTGAGGGAACCGAATGGAGGAGACAAGATGAGAGCGTGATGAGAAGTGAGTCCTAACTTGGAAATTTGGTGCAGGTAGGAATTCTTTTTTCAGCCTCCACTAGCTGGTGGGTGTTCAAAGGCATTAATTAGATGTGCAGGTAGCTGATTGGTGCTGGGTTCTAAGATTTTATCCCTCTAAATGGGGCAATAATTTAAACCAGCACTGGGGAGATATAAGTATTGCATTAAATTTATAGCTGAAATAGTTAAACTACTTAATATAACTACAGATAACAGTTGAGTGATCTTTATAAACTTGAAACCTAATTAGCTAAATAAAACACAATAAGGATGGAAGACAAGTGGTGTGTTGCAGCTGGTGAATATCAGTTACCTGGACACTTTATTCTAAAAGGCAGTCACAGCCCTTAGGCTAAGTACTTCTTGGTCCATGGTGAAGGGCAGATAGGTGTGACTGCGAGTGAGGCAGCTATGGGGACCCAGAAGATAGCAATGGAGGAGCCTCAGCCCCTGCAATTGTCCTACAGGTTTGGGGTTCTTGTGTGGACAAGAGCAGGGACTTCAGGGTGGATGAATAAACTGATCACAGCACCGTGGTGCAAGGAACAATTCAAGTAATGGCAGAGGGGGATAAAAAAGAATGTAGTCGTAGTACGGGACAGTACAGTTAGGGGGGTGGATGCAGTTCTCTGCAGCCAAGAGTTGGCAGTGTTGCCTACCCAGTGCCAGGGTTAAGGACATCACCTCAGGGCTAGAGAAGCAATTGGAGTGGGAGGCAAGGATCCAGTCGTCATGGTCCATGTAGGCACCAATGACTTAGGTAAGACTAAGAAAGAGGTACTGCTGAGGGAGTACGAGCAACTAAGTTAAAAAGGACAACCACAAAGGTCTCGGGGTTACCACCCGAGTCACAAACTAATTGGCATAGGGCAAATAAAATCAGAGAGTTCAATACATGGCTCAAAGATTGGCATGGGATTTAGTTCACGGGGCTCTGTCATCAGTACTTGGGTAAGTGAGAGCTGTACCATTGGGGCGGTCTTCACCTGAACCATGTTGGGACCAGTGTCCTGGCGAGTTGCATAACTAGGGCTGCAGAAAGCTTTAAACTAAATAGCTAGGGGAAGGGTTCACAGCAGGGAGATTTGGAAAGTTAAAGAGAAAGTACAAGGTAATAGTATAGAGTTGTTATACAAGTACTGGTAACCAAAGTATGAAAGGAAGGGACAGAGTGTACAACTGTAAGAGTGTGCTAGCAAATATGGTCAGAATAGGGAAAAACATCTTTAAACTAACAGAGGGGGAGAAGGGTTTGGGTGAAGAGAGATTTAGAAATCTAAAAATAAAAGTTGAGGTAATAGGAAAGTATTTTTTAAATATATTTATTGTTTCATGGGATGTGGGAATCACTGCATGACCTGCATTTGTTGCCCATCCCCCTAATTGCCCTTGAACTGAATGGCTTTCTTGGCCATTTCAGAGTCAACCACATTACTGTGGGTCTGTGCATGTTGTACAATCTCCTTGCTAAAGCTGGCCATGGAGCAGTCACTGGTGGAGGCGCTCACAGCCCCTTACAATGTCATCATCTCGTTTTGGAACAGCTTCCTCCATGGTTCAAGCTAACAGTGCAGCCTTGCAGCACGGGTTAGGAGAATGCTTGTGCCTGAGCTGAGAGCACAGCATGCAGTCCAGTGGGCAAAGCTGCTGCCAATCAATCAGGTGAAGTGGGGCAGAGGTGGGTGGGGTTTCGGGCAGCCATGCAGCGCACTAAACTCTGGCCATCCAAGTGGTAACCAGCACTCTCCAGGATGCGTTAAGGGACCTTCAGACTTAACCAAGAGAAGTTCTTAGAACACCCAAGCTAACCCACGCATCTCTCTCTTTTATCCTGTAGGAGAAGTACATCAGGAGCATGGAGCCCAGTGAGCTAGCTGTATGCCTCATGACTTACAGAGAGTGGAGACGACAGAGAAGAGGAAGATGGAGGTGTCTGGCTTCGCAGAGGGAGGAGCAGTGCCCTCAGAAAAAGGGGCAGCTGGGGCTCCCCTGAAGGCATCGACGGTAATGAGGGTTCAGAGGTCCTCGAAGGTGACGATGGCAGCAATGAGGCCCTTGCACTGGCCAGATAAGGCTGGCGCATTTAGGAAGCCCTCATAGCTGCTAGATTTGTGAAGGATGATGACGACATGCAATGAGGAGACATCATAGATCCTCACATTGCATTTATGAATGTTTGACTTCTGTCTGGCTTATGACAGTACACACATCCTCTATGATAATGCTCCTGTCATGGAGACTCAGTGGAGGCCCTAATAGTCGCTTGATTGCAAGAGGATGATGACGACATGCAGTGAGGACACTCCATAGATCTTCACATAGCCTCTAAGAATATCTGACTCCTATCTGGCCAAGGGCAGCTCGCTTGTGCCATGTGATCAATAGAGAAGCTGTGGCAGACATTTAAGGGGATGTTTCAGAGTATTCAAAATAAGAGCATTCCTATTATAAAGAAAAATTCTAAGGGGAAGACCCACCATCCATGGTTAACTAAAGAAGTCAAGGCAAGTATCAAACTTAAGGAAAAGCATACAACTCTGCAAAGATGAGTGGCAGGACAGGTGATTGGTCAGAATATAAAGAATGGCAGAGAATGACTAAAAGGTTAACCAGGAGAAAGAAATTAGAGTATGAGAGGAAGCCACCTAGAAATGCAAAAACAGAGAGCAAGATTTTCTACAGGTATTTAAAAAGGAAAAGACTAAGTAAAGTGAATATTGGTCCTCTCGAGAATGACAGTGGGGAGTTAATAGTAGACAATAAGGAAATGGCGGAAGAAATGAACAAATATTTTGCTTCTGTGTTCACTATTGAGGATACAAAAAACATTCCAGTAACAGCCTCAAATCAGGAGGTGAAAGGGAGAGGGGAACTTGGTGAAATTGATGGAACTGAGCAAATTGATGGAGCTGTGAGCTGGCAAGTCTCCGGGTCCCGATGGACTACATCCTAGGATCTTAAAAGAGGTGGCTTATGAGGTCGTTGATGCGCTGGTGTTAATTTTCCAAAATTCGCTAGATTCTGGAAAGGTTCCATCAGACTGGAAAGTAGCAAATATAACCCCTCTGTTCAAGGAGGGAGGGAGGCAGAAAATAGGAAACTATAGGCCAGTTAGCTTGACATCTGTCATGGGAAAGTTTTTAGAATCAACCGTTGAGGAGGTTATAGCTGGGCACTTAGAAGAGCTCAAGGCGATCGGGAAGAGTCAACATGGTTTTGTGAAAGTGAAATCATGTTTAACCAATTTATTTGAGATTTTTTAAGGAGTATCATGCGCAGTGGTTAACATGGGGGCCTGTAGACATGCTGTACTTGGATTTCCAGAAGGCATTTGATAAGTTGCCACATCAAAAGTTATTATGGAAAATAAAAGCACATGGTGTAGTGGGTAAAATATTAGCATGGATAGAAGATTGGCTAACTGGCAGAAAGCAGAGAGTATGCAAAAATGGGTCTTTTTCCGATTGGCAGGATGTGACGAGTGGAGTCTCACAGGGGTCTGTGCTGGGGCCTCAACTTTGTACAATTTACATCAATGACTTAGATGAGGGGAGTGAAGACATGGTAGCTAAATTTGCAGATGACACAAAGATAGGTGGGAAAGTATGTTGTGAAGAGGACATGAGGAGGTTGTAGATGGAGATAGGTGGGTTGAATGAGTGGTAAAGATCTGGCAAATGAAGTTTAATGTGGGAAAATGTGAAGTTGTTCAATTTGGCAGGAAGAACAAAAAAGCAGAGTATTACTTATATTGAGTAGGCAGCATAATTCTGAGGTGCAGAGGGATCTAGGTGTCCTCGTACTTGAGTCACAAAAAGTTAATATGCTGATACAGCAAGTAATTAAGAAGGATAATGGATGCTATCCTTTATTACGAGAGGGATTGAACATAAAAGTAAGGATGTTATGCTTCAGTTTTGCAGGGCATTGGTGAGACTGCACCTCGAATACTGTTGCAATTTTGGTCTTATTTAAGGAAGGATGTAAATGCATTGTGTCATCTGAAAATTTAGCTACCATGTCTTCACTCCCCTCATCTAAGTCATTGGTGTAAATCGTAAAAAGTTGAGGCCCCAGCACAGACCCCTGTGGGACTCCATTCGTCATATCCAAAAGCTTTGGAGGCAGTTCAGAGGAGGTTTACTAGATTGATACCTGGAATGAGTGGTTGTCTTATGAGGAAAGGTTGCACAGACTGGGCCTGTTTCCACTGGAGTTTAGGAGAGTGAGGGGTGATTTGATTGAAGTATACAAGATCCTGAACAGCCTTGACAAGGTGGACTTCAAGAGGATGTTTCCTCTTGTGGGTGAGTCCAAAACTAGGGGGTACCATTTTAAAATTAAGGGTTGCCCTTTTAGGACAGAGATGAGAATTTTTTTCTCTCAGAGGATTGTGCGACTTTGGAACTCTCTGCCGTGGAGGCGGGGTCATTGAATATTTTTAAGGCAGAGGTAGATAGATTCTTGTTAGGCAAGGGAATCAAAAGTTATTTGAGGCAGATGGGAAATCGAAACACAAGAAGATTAGCCATGATCTTATTGAATGGCAGAGTAGGCTTGAGGGGTTCCTGTTCCTATTTCTTATGTTCTTATAATGATGTGTTTCCTGGAATGCATAATTAATGCAACATGTTTGGGACAATACAGCCTGAGAAGCTGCCATTGCGGCCTGCGGGTAAATCATCATTTTTCGCATCCACTACCGTACTTAGTGCAAATCTGGGATGATTCCGCCCATGGTTACAAGGTGAGCAAGGTTGGGAAATAAATATGCCAGGGTACACAACATATTGAAAAGACAGGCATTTGGAAAAGGAGGAGGGGTATCCTTGATAATAAAGGAGGCCATCAGGACATTAGTAGGCAAGGATCTTGGCTCATAAAATCAGTGGAATCAGTATGGGTGGAGATTAGGAATAGCGAGGGTCAGAAAACGCTGGTAGGAATAGTTTATGGCCCCTGAACAGTAGTTATATCATAGGAAAGAGCATTATTCATACATTATTGAAGCTTATAACAAAGGCAATGTAACAGTCGTGAATGCCTTTGTGACAGTTTCCTGGAGCAATATGTCGTGGAACCAATTAGGGATAAAGCTATTTTAGATCTAGTATTATGCAATGCGGCAGGGTTAATTAGCAATGTCATAGTATAAAAGATCCACTGAGAAATAGTGATCATAATAAAACTGAAGTCTACATTCCATTTGAAACTGACATATTCTAATCACAAACAAAAAGCTTAAACTTAAATATAAACATAGATATGAGGGGAGAGCTGACTATGGTTGATTGGGTAAATAGACTAAAACGTATGGTGATAAATAAACAGTGGGAAACCTTTAAAGAAATAATTCAAAATGTTCAACAAGCATAAATTCCATTGAAAAACAAAAGCTCAGCACAAAAGATTCATCTGTGGTTTACCGAAGAGGTGAAGGATTAAAAGGAGATGAGATTAAAAGAAGAGGCATATAATGTTGCAAAGAATAGTAGTAAGTCTGAGGATTGGGAGTATTTTAGAAACCAGCAAAGGGCTGCCAAAAAGTTGAGAAAAAGATAGGATATGAGAGGAAACTAGCCTGGGATATAAAAACTGATTGTAAGAGCATTTATAAGTATATAAAAAGGAAGATAATAGCTAAAGTAAACATTGGTCCCTTAGAAGCAGAAACAGGAGAAATTAACATGGGGAACGAGAAAATGGCAGAGACATTGGACAAATATTTTATTTCTGTCTTCACAGTAGAAGATACAAGTTATGGATCAAAAACAGAAAGTTACCTACAGACTAATGAGTGAGGAAATTAAGATAATTAATATCAGCAGAGAAAAAGGACTAGAGAACCTCAAGGGACTAAAATCTGACAAATCCCCAAGACCCGATGGCCTACATTCTCGGGTTTTAAAAGAGATAGCTGCTGAGATAGTGAATGCACTGGCTATGTTTTTCGAAAATTCCCTAGATCCTGGAATAGATTGGAAGTTAGCAAATGTAACACCGTTATTCAAGAAAGGACAGGGGGAAAAACTAAGGCCAATTAGCCTGACATCAGTCATTAGGGAAAATGCTAGAATCTAATATTAAGCAAGTCTTAACAATGCACTTAGAAAAGCATAGTATGATTGGAATAAGTCATCATGGTTTTGCTATTTGACAAATTTATCACAGATTTTTGAGGATATAACAAGTAGGGTAGATAAAGAGGAACCAGCAGATGTAGTACGAATATATGAACATACGAATTAGGAGCAGGAGTAGGGCATTCGACCCCTCGAGCTTGCTCCGCCATTCATTAAGATCATGGCAGATCTGATTGTGGCCTCAACGCCACTATCCCGCATCGCACCCATTACCCTTTGACTCTATTGTTGATCAAGAATTTATCTACCTCAGCCCTGGTCATATTCAATGGCCCTGCCTCTACCACTTTCTGGGGAGAGAGTTCCACAGACTCACAACTCTCAGAGAAACAAATTCTCCTCATCTGCATATTAAATGGAAGAGACCTTATTTTTAAACTGTGTCCCTTAGCTCGGTCACTCCCACAAGGGGAAGCAGCCTTTCAGCATCCATTCTTTCAAGCCCCCTCAGGATCTTGTACATTTCAATGAGATCATCTCTCATTCTTCTAAAATCCAATGGATACATGCCCAACCCATCCAGCTTTTCCTCATAAGATAATCTCCTCATCCCAGGATTCAGTCGAGTGAACGTTCTCTGAGCCGCTTCTAATGTAATTATGTCCTTTCTTAAATAAGGAGACCAAAACTGTACACAGTACACCAGATGTGGTCTGACCAATGCCCTGTATAACTGTAACAAAACATCCCCACTTATATATTCCATTCCCCATACAATAAACAACAACATTCCATTTGCCTTCTGAATCACTAGCTGTACCTGCATTCTAACTTTCTGTGATTCATGTACCAGGACACGTAGATCCCTTTGTACCTCAGAGTTCTGCAATCTCATTCCATTTAGATAATATGCTATTTTTCTATTCCTCCTGCCAAAGTGAACACATTTTCCTACATTATACTCCAATCTGCCAAATGTTTGCCCACTCACTTAACCTATCTATATCCCTTTGTAGATCCCTTATGACTTCTTCACAACATACTTTCCTACCTTTTGTTGGCACCAGCAAATGAGGCAACTATACCTTTGGTCCCTTCATCCAAATTATTAATATAGATTGTAAATAGTTGAGGCCCCAGCATTGACCCCTGTTGCACACCACTCATTACATCTTGCCAACCTGAAAATGACCCATTTATCCCTGCTCTCTGTTTCCTGTTGGCTAAATAATCCCCTATCCATGTTAATATTTTACCCTTGCACCATGAGCTCTTATTTTGTGTAATAACCTTTGATGTGGCACTTGTCAAATGCCTTCTGGAAATCTAATACACCATATCCATAGGTTCCCCTGAATCCATGATGCCAGTTACTTCCTCAATTAGTCAAACATGATTTCCGTTTCACAGACCATGTTGACTCTGCCTGATTGCATTGAGATTTTCTAAGTGCCCAACTATAAGCCCCTTAATAATGATTCCAGCATTTTTCCTATAACAGATGTTAAGCTAACTGGCCTGTAGCGTCATGCTTTCTGACTCTCTCATTTCTTAAATAGAGGAGTTACTTTTGCTATTTTCCAATCTGACAGGATCTTTCCAGAATCAAGGAAATTTTAGAAAATTAAAACCAATGCATCTACTATCTCAGCAACCACTTCTTTTGAGCACCTAGGATGAAATCCATCAGGACTGGGTACTTATCAGCTTTTAGTTCTAATAATTTCCTCAGTACCGTTTCCCTGGTGATTGTAATTGTTTTAAGTTCCTCCTTCCCTTTCACCTCCTGATTCAGATTTATTTCTGGGATATTATTTGTATACCCTACAGTGAAGATAGATGCAAAATATCTGAACATTAATCTACCATTTCCTTATCTTCCATCATTAATTCCCGCAACTCACTCTCTTGAGGGCCAATGCTCACTTTACTTTTTGTCCTTTTTAAATACCTATAGAATCTCTTACTATCTGTTTTTATATTTCTAGCTAGCTTTCTCTCATACTCCAATTTCTCTCTCCTTCTTATTCTTTGAGTCACTCATTGCTGTTTTTCCTTATATTCTGTCCAATCTTCTGACATCTTAGCCTTCGTGATTATACGCTGTTTCCTTCAATTTGATACTATCTTTAACCTCCTTAATTAGCAGCGGATGCTACATTCTTTCCCTAGAGTCTTGCTTTCTCACTGGAATATATATATCTTTGCTGAGTGTTATGAAATATCTCCTTAAATGTCTGCCACTGCATCTCTCCTGGCCTATCCCTCAAGCTAACTTTCCAAAACAAAAACAGAATTACCTGGAAAAACTCAGCAGGTCTGGCAGCATCGGCGGAGAAGAAAAGAGTTGACATTTCGAGTCCTCATGACTGCGGTCTGTCCGCAAGAAAGACCCAAACCTCCCTGTCGCTTGCCATTTTAACACTCCACCCTGCTCTCTTGCCCACATGTCTGTCCTTGGCTTGCTGCATTGTTCCAGTGAAGCCTAACGCAAACTGGAGGAACAGCACCTCATCTTCCGACTAGGCACTTTACAGCCTTCCGGACTGAATATTGAATTCAACAACTTTAGATCTTGAACTCCCTCCTCCATCCCCACCCCCTTTCCGTTTCTTCCCCCTCCCTTTTGTTTTTTCCAATAATTTATACAGATTTTTCTTTTCTCACCTATTTCCATTATTTTTAAATCTATACCTTTAATGCCCTGTTAGTCTTTCCACCGCCCCCCCCACTAGAGCTGTACCTTGAGTGTCCTGCCATCCATTCTTAATTAGCACATTCGTTTAGATAATATCACCACCTTCAACACCTCTTTGTCTTTTGTCTGTGACATCTTTTGATTATCTGCTCCTATCACTGCTTGCTTGTCCCTACAACCACCCCCCCGCCCCCAACTTCTCTCCCCCCACCCCCCCACATTAAACCAGCCTATATTTCACCCCTCTCCTAATATTACTCAGTTCTGTTGAAGGGTCATGAGGACTCGAAACGTCAACTCTTTTCTTCTCCGCCGATGCTGCCAGACCTGCTGAGTTTTTCCAGGTAATTCTGTTTTGTTTTCGATTTCCAGCATCTGCAGTTTTTTGTTTTTATCTAACTTTCCAGTTCATTTTAGCAAGCTCTGTCTTCATGACCTCCATAATTGCCCTTATTTAAGTTTAAAGCACTAGTCTGAGACCCAATCTTCTCTCCCTTAAACTGAATGTGAAATTCAATCATGTTATGATCACTGCTACCTAGGGGCTCCTTTAGTATGAGGTCATTAATTAATCCTGTCGCATTGCACATTGCCAGATCTAGAATAGCCTGCTCTCTGGTTGGCCTCTAGCATGTGCTGTTCTAAGAAACCACCCTGAAAAAACTCTATGAACTCATCATCCAGGCTACACTTGCCAATCTGATTTGTCCAATCTATGTCACACAGAATCACAGAACTATTATGTGTAGATTAAAATCACCCATGATTATCACATGATTGTCACAAGCCCCCATTATTTTTTTCTGTAGACCCCATCCTACAGTGTGGTTACTGTTAGGGGGCCAATGAACTTCTCCCACAAGTGACATCCCTATTTTTAAGATTTCTTATCTCTACCCAAACTGATACTACATCTTGATCTTTAGAACTAAGGCCATCCCTCGCTAATGTACTAATGCCAGCCTTAATTAACAGAGCTGTCCCTCCATCTTTTCCTAGCTCCCTGTCCTTCCTAAATGTCATGTACCCTTCAATATTCAGATCTCTGCCATTGTCCTCTTGCAACTATGACTCTGTAATGGCTATGAGATCAGACACATTTATTTCTATTTGTGCTCTCAATTCATCCATTTTGTTGTGAATGCCATGAACATTAGATACAGCATTTAGTCCTGTCCTTTTAATATTTTTGCTACCTCTAGCCTCATATGCTGGCTCACTCTTGGGGCAGGATATTCCCCTCGTCAGGCGGGAGTGCCGGGTGAGCCCAGAAACGGCCGCAAAACAGACCGATGCCTGTGATTGGGCTCTGACCACGATTTCACACTGGCAGGCCAACTGAGGTCCGCCCAGCGTGAAACACGACTCCGCACTGGCCGGGAAGGGCCACCGGGCGTCATTTGCACCAGCATCACACCCACTCTCTGAAGCAGGCACCAGCGCAGATAACAGCACCTCGGTGGGCATTAGAGTGGCGGCTAATATCTCGGTGCACATTGGTGAGAGCACTTCACAATCGCTTGAGGTGCAGGTGGAGGCAGGGAGTGCCCAGGGCGCTGGCAGTCAGAAGACTGGTGGGGACCAGGACGATGCTCAGTTGAAGGCTGATGATGAACCTCTGGAGTTGAACATTCGGCAGCAGATGCTGGATGTCCAGCATGATGTTTGGGATGATCTGGCGGAGATCCATGAGGGTATGCATTCCATGGTCTCTGTTGTGGAGGAGTGCATTTGGATCATGAGCACTGCGTTGACCGTCATGGTCGAGCGCATGCTTCCTCCATTGAGAGAGTGGCGTCTCTCACGGAGAGGCAGCTCCAGGGACAGAATCAGGGGTTCCTGGGGTTGTGCTCGGACCTGCAAGCCCTCACACAAGCTCTGACTTCAGGTGGTCAATTTCAGTGTGGGAGATGGATGAGGCACCCAGTATCCCAGCTAGGTGTCCATCCATCAGTGGTGTGCAGGGAGGTCCAGAGTGACCTCACGTTGGCACACGAGCTGCCTGTCATCTCTGCGGACTGCTCTCAGCGTGCTCTGGATGATGGCAGCAGCTCCTCCGCCTTTCTGCTAGTGACCATCATATCTGATGAGGCTGTGATGACTGGGGAGATGCCAACCGTGGCACTGGGCGCACCCTCCCAGGTGTGGCCAGCACAGACTCCACTGGCCAGAGAACGACCACCAAGATCATCAAGGCCAACAAGACAGCAGGCTGTCCCCAATGCCGGTGCCAGCGAGGGGGGAGCAGCTGGACATAGCACTCGCAAACGTAAGTTAAAGGCACCATGAGCGCAAAAAGGACAGGCCACAGGTGATTTTATGTTAATTTATGTTTACTTTATCTATACTAGTCTGGGAATGAAGACCAGAGAAGTTTATATAAATAGATTGGAATTATCAAAATGAGATCAATTTTGTTTTTGTCGTCATGGCCTGAGTATGTTTCACCTTTTTATTTTATTGGTGCAGGGTACCCCAGTATATAATGCTGGCCGTAAATGGTCCTGAACTTCATTGCACAGGCACTGAGTGTTCTTTGTGTTCAAATGAAAAGGTCCTTCCAAACATCCAGGATGGAGGTGGCAGCCCTGGCATGTGGTTAAAGCTGATCTTTGGTAGCCTAACTGAAGGAGCGTTGGATCAAGGCGTCCCTACCTCCCTGGAGGTTACCGAGGTCTGGCTGCACACCTTTTTCTCCTCACCTTGCTCTTCTTCTGACTCACTACTGGACTCACCATTGTGGCCTGTGCAGCTGTGTCAAGGTTCTCTTCCCCCAGTGGGTCCCCCCTTGCCAGTGCCAGATTGTGGAGAGTGCAGCATGCAACCACTTTCAGTCACATCCTCTCTGGGGGGTATTGTAGTGCTCCTCCTGAATGGTCCAGGCATCAGAAGCGCATCTTGAGAAAACCTATTATCCTCTTCACCACCGCCCTTGAGGAGCCATGACTCGTTTTGTAATGCTTCTCTGCCTCTGTTCTTGGGTGGTGGAGAGGCATCATGAACCACCTCTTCAACGGATAGCCCTTGTCACCCAGCAGCCATCCATCCTGTCGGTCTGGAGCACTGAAGAGCCTCAGCACCTGGGAGTGTCTCAGGATGTAAGTGTCATGGGAGCTGCCTGGGTACCTTGCACAGACTTGCAGAATCAGCATCCTGTGGTCACACTATCTGCATGTTCATGGAGTGGAATCCCTTCCTGTTGATGAAGGCACCGGGCTCACCCACTGGCGCCTTGTTGGACACAAGTGTGCAGTCAATGGCACCCTGGACACAGGGGAACCCAGCAATCACTGCAAAGCCTCTGGCTCGCTGAGCCTGGCTGGCCTCGCCTGTATGGTAAAGAATAAAGGTCAGTACTTGCCTGAACAGAGCTTCTGTCCCAACTTGATGCAACTATGGACAGCTGATTGGGAGAATCCACACAAATCCCCACTGACCTCTAGAAAGAGCCGGAGGCATAGAAGTTGAGGGCCACTGTGACCCTCAGAGCCACTGGCATGGGGTGTCCACCCACACAATCAAAGCCGATCTCAAACCCAATCATCTGGCAAATGGAGGTCACACTCTCTCTTGAGAGGCAGAGCCTACTTTGGCATTGCAACTCAGAAATATTGAGGTTGCAGCATCGCCGCCTGTAAACCCGCCTGTAAAAGCATTTTCTGTGGCGCCTTCCGCTTTGGTCTACCTGCTGGCCCTGTACCCCTTGTGCCTGCGCCTTTCCTCCCACAGGTCGCTCCCCTGGAAGCTGCACAGGGACACGTGGCCTCCTCTCCCTTCTGCCCCTCTCTTCCTCCTCAGAGGAGGTGCCTCCAGCGGAGAGCACAATCCCCATTACCAGGGTAAGGGAAGGATGTCTGATACCTGGAAGGTTCCACATGGTCTGAATCCTCTGGGGGTCTGGCAGACAGCCATGAGTCCTGAAATGAAGCCTGGAAATGCTAAGAATGAAGCCCCGAACAGAATTGAGGCTGCCAAGTACCGATAACCAACCAGCAGCAAACTATCTCCAAAACTCCTCACTACTCACATTGGCAATGCTGCCGACCCTTTTTATCCCACCCTTGGATGAGGTTTGTGAAAATGTCGGATGCCCACCTGCCCGTTTTGCCCGTGTGACGAGTTGGAAATCACATGCGCAAGGTAAAATACATTCAGTTGGACTCTTAAGGGCCTTATGTGGCTGCTTAATTAATGGCGGGCACCACTCCAGCACCCACGTACGCCCGTCGAGTGAAATATCACGCAAGTGGGCAATGACGTCAGGCCATTCGCCCAATGTCATCGCGCACTATTTTATGCCCAATCGGATCGGGCAAGCGCCCGTCCACGGTACATAAATTTCTGCCCTTAAGCTTTTATGCTCTTTCCCTTCCTGCCACACTCTGATTATCATTTTCCTTATTGCTCTCTTGCCTTGTCTTCTCTCTTTAATTTATCGCATCTTCCTACACTTGATCCCCCACTACCTCTAGTAAATTTAAATCCCTCTTGTATACTTGGATTTCCAAAAGGCATTCAGTAAGGTGCCACGCAAAAGGTTAGAACACAAGATAAGGGCTCATGGAGTTGATATGTTAGCATTGATAGAGAATTGGTTAATGGACAGGAAGCAGAGAATAGTGAAAAATGGGGCATTTTTAAGTTGGCAGGCTGTGACTAGTGGAATGCTGCAATAATCAGTGCTGGTGCCTAAGCTGGTTACAATCTATATTAAAGACTTGGACGAAGAGACAGAGAGTTGGCTGATGATACAAAATTTGGTGAAAATGTAAGCTGTGAGAACACAGAGAGGCTGCAAAGAGATATAGACAGGTTAACTGTGTTGGTGACAAGATGGCAGATAGAGTATAATGTGGGAAAGTGTGAGGTTATTCACTTTGGTAGCAAGAATAGAAAAGCAGGATTTTTTTACAAGGCTTGAAACTTGTAAATGTTGATGCTCAGAGAAATACAGGCGTACATGTAAATGACACACTGAAAGTTAGCATGCAAGTACGGCAAGCAATTGAGAAGGCAAGTGGCATGCTGGCCTTTTTGTAAGGGGAATACAGGAATAAAGAAGTCTTCCTACAATTGTACAGGGCTTAGGTGAGACAACACCTGGAATATTGTGTGCAATTTTGGTCTCCAAATTTAAGGAAGGATATACTTGCATTGGAGGCAGTACAGCAATTGTTCACTAGACTAGTCTCTGGGATGAGAGGGTTGGCCTATTATGAGAAGCTGAGTAAATTGGTTCTATATTCCCTGGGGTTTAAAAGAATGAGAGGTAATCTCATTAAAACCTACGTTCTGAAGGGTGGACCCTGACAGGGTGGACCCTGAGAGGTTGTTTCCACTGGCTGGGGAATCTAAAACAAGAGGCATAATTTTCAGGTTAAGGGGTAGATCATTTAGGACTGAGATGAGGAGAAAGTTCTTCACTCAAAGGGGTGTGAATCTTCGGAATTTCCCCGTGGATTGTGGATGCTCCTTCATCGAATATATTTAAGGCTGAGATAGATTTTTGGCCTCTTTGAGAATCAAGGGATACCGGCAACAGCCGGGAAAGTGGAGTTGAAGTCCAAGGTTAGTCATGATTGTATTGAATGGTGGAGCAGGCTCAATGGGCCGTACGGTCTACTCCTATTCCTATTTCTAAGGAATCCTGGGAACCCTTTTGGCTGTTGCTCCATTAGTGTCATTCTCCTTACAGCCACTTGCACTACAGGCAGTCAGCAGCTGCTTCTGTGTAATGAATGCAGCTCCCCTTTAAGAGAGGCAAACTGACTTTAAGAGGTGTGGGCCAGCTGGAACACACACTGGTCACTCATGCTGCTGGGTCCTTTGGTGAACTTTCAGCTAGGCAGCAGCATGGGTCACACTCAGCTGCAAACTGCCATCATAAAAATGAGAAGGCAGCACAAAGTTTGCATGCTGACTGCTTTAACAGGACTATGTGTAGGCTAATTGAGAACGGTGACCCATCCCCCCCTTGCCTGAAAACGTGAGGAAACCAATTTTTAGTCCAGAGAGTTCTGAGACTTGGGAATGTACTACTGGTGATTAAAGCTGGGCCCATGTTAACAGTTAATATTATACTGAGTAGGTAGTTGAAGGAAAGCAGAGTGAGCATATTGGAAAAGGATATGCACAAGGGATTAGGACTAGTTAAAGATATTTAAGGATAAAAATTCCACTTCTGGTTTCTTGGCACACACTGGGAGACACATTGCAAATTCTGCAGCCCCAACTCCATGATTCTTTGTTCATTAAATTTATTGGCGGAGACTTATGGGCTGAGAGTGTGTGATTTCACCATATATGCTCCCAACATGCAGCAAGAGAATAGAAATGGAATTCTTAACCCCATGGTACACTAACCTAAATTAGTCCAAGTTGCATAATTTCTGGTATGTTCTCGCACTGTGTGCCAGGAGAGCAGATGTGAAATTAGTACCATTAATATTTATCCCTCAACCAACATCACTTAAAGAAACGGATTATATGGTCATTATCACATTGATGATTGTGGGACCTTGCTGTGCACAAATTGACTGCTACATCTTTTACATTACAGCAGTGACTACACTTCAAAAGTGCTTTGTTGGCTTTAAAATGCTAGGGCTTGAAGTCATGAAAGGCGCTGTTTGGCTGCAGGTCTTTCTTTCTACAACACCCTCACATAACCCACCTCTGTTCAGTGCCTCACCCGAAATGATATGCCTTGTTTACAGCTGCTCCTCACAGAATGGTAAACTCCCATTGGGTTTTTCTTGCCTTATTTGCCATGAAAACCCCAGAACTGCAGCATAAGTAATATTTACAGTGTTGACCTGGATGTATGTGGTTCTTCCACAAAGTTGGGGGGGCGGGTGGGGTGGTGCGGGTGGACACCAGAGTTGCAGAACCCCTGTGGAGATTTGCCAACACAAGTGTTTAGTACTTTAAGTAATTGCATTCGTAGATGGCGGTGAGTTTGTAGATTTATCTACTTATTATTTAATACTGTGACTGTAAATTGACTTTTTAATTTATGTGTAAGTCAACTTTATTGTCTTAGTTCAGCCAAACCAATGAACATGTGCACCCATAATTCATTATAAATGTGTGGAATGAAGAGAAGGCAGAGATGTGCTTCAGAGAGCAGCTTAGTATTTCCTATTGTCTAACCATATTTCCTCACCATGATCAGTTCCTCTCAATTCAAATTAAAAGTATGATGTACAACAAAGGCACGTTATAAATTATTTTATAATGTAAAGGACCAGGACACATAATTCAAGGTGTACTTCAGGGCAGTTCCAAGGCAGCACTAGAAAATGGCCAACAAGTTCATTAATTTCCTCAAGAGAAGGGAACCAGTCATTCCTGCTTGGTCAGACCTAAACCCAACTCCAGTTCTGGTCAAGCCTAAATCCAACTCTAGTCCAGGTCAAGCCTAAACCCAGCTCCAGCTCTAGTCAGGTCTGTACCTAACTCCAATCCTGGTCAGACCTACAACCAACTCCGGTCCTTGTCAGATCTACAGCCAACTCCTGTCTTGGTCAGGTCTACATTAAGTTCATCATTACATGGTTGACTCCTACCACCCTTAAGACAACTGGACATGCACAATAAACACTGGCTGCATCCTAAGAACAAATCTTTAAAAACCCTGCGGTAGTTGTTTCCAAAGTGGCATAATGTCATCCGTATTTTAAATAAGGAAATTGCAGCCAGGACACTTTTTCCTGACTGGAGCATCTAAGCTTAGAGTTTTTGACCCACTGATTTCGCGCACACCGTATTCCCTATATAAACTGAACCATTCAACAGGTTAAATCGATGAACGGCTCTCACTGCAATTGCTAATGTATGGATGTTCTGCAACCCTGGTACAAGTCTGGTAACAGGCTGCTTGCCTGTGCTCGCAGCTGAAGAATAGCAGACAATACAGAGCAGGATCTAAAGGGTTGAGAAAGAAAAAGGGATGAAAAAATGAACCTTTAATCTAACATTTTCAAATGTCTCCAAAATCAATTCAATTTAAAATCCATCAATGCTGCTTTTGGGTTTGGAAAGGGATAAGCAGTCAGAATGTATTTGTGATGATTGCCCAGATCTGTATGAAAGGGACAGCTATATCTGAATCTTTCGCTCATGCTTACACTTTTAAAAAGAATTTAGTCTTTTGTTTTCTGACAGAAATCAACCACAAGGCTAAAGAACTCTGGTGTGTTCCACTGCGCGAGTTAACCATTGACCGGACGGCCTCATCCTTCAATCAACCTGCCCATCAATTACTAACAACAACAGAAGTGGCTCTCCACTTCTGCTAAAGGTTTGCCATTCAAATGTTCATGATTTACTCAAACACTGTTTATTCACAAAGCACATCAGTGACTCTCTGGTTAAAGTGCCTGAAACTTCACTGTTCCAAAAATTGCATCTTTCACAAAGGGCCTCTGAATAGAACATTTCGTGAAGGGAAATCTAAATGACACTTTGTACTTATTACAACAGTTGAGATGGAAATTTTAAAATCACTTCCCCAGTTCATGAAACTCACGGGGACGAAGAGTTCCTAGAAAGCCAACACAAGCTTCCACATTCAGACAATAGACCAAACTAGGCTTGGAATTTCTCAGTGGCTATGCAGATGCTTTTTGAACTACCCAGTTTGGGTGGAATTTCAAAGGGCAGGTTAGGTGACCTCCTCCAGCAGCTCTGACGAAGAAACACTTCATTTCTATGTAGCTGTTAACTAAAGCCACTTCTACATTGGTACTTGTTCAGAAACTTGGGCTACCATATTCCGCACGCAGGATAAAGGAGTCACTTTTGACAACATACGTCCATGAACCACTCCACAAATGCCAGTCTCTTGTGATCTAAACTACTCCCCCAGAGGATTATCTTCTAGGTTGTAGGCAGAAAGGATATTTCGACAGATATTCATTTTTGATGAAAAACCCATCAGACATTTTCAATCACAATGATAACAGAAACTTTCTACCAATGGAAAAGTAAGGCAGCCAATCATTAATCATTGACATTTGTAGCCTTAACTGCCAGGCTATTTGACTGAGGCAAATCATTCCCCCACCACCACTGCTCCATAATGCTTAAGGAGAGGGGATAAAAAGAAAATGGCATCCACATAGTTACAGCAGGCAGATATAATCAAGCACCCTGAACTTCAGATGACAGGTTTGCTAGCAATCCTTATCATTGTGAATGTGCAAGTGCAACATTCAGTCATCAGAGGGATGATCCTGTTGTATTTATAATAAGTTAAGAGAATGCCAAATGGACTTGTTCATTTCAAGAGTGTTAAACGGGCTTATAATGCAATGCAGGCATTTCTGACCAGAAATAGTTTTTTTAAAATAAATATATTAATTGAATTTGAAAGCTCCATATCCATCATTTCTGTATCCTGTATCTTTTTTTGGCCATGACATATTTTATTTTCAAATTATGAAAATTGCACGTGGACCCCAACTTGGCAGTGGAACCTGACATTACTGCAATGTTCTGGAATCACTCATCCCTTTAGTCTGTGGGCCTTCATTCACTTATTACCATAATACGTGCTTTGCAATTTACTGTAGTAGCTGTACTACAGTAGCTGTCATTGTCTTATTATTGTATATATTTGCAATGGAAGACAATTAGACAACGCATGATATTTATAATGTAAATGTATTAATATTTTGAAGAAGAATATAGTTCCTATTGCTTCCAGGTGACAGTTTTAAAATTGATCTGAATTAGTACGGGTACTGGTAATCTTTAAGTTTCTTGGATGATGAGGGTGGCTTCTGGTGACTTCTTCTCCTTAATAATTGGACAGATTTGAAGGTTTCTTCTCTAATGAAAACATTTTGAGAAAGGGCCATTGAATCAAATAGGCCAACATTTCAGCCTTCAAAATTTTTATTTCTCAACTGGCAGAAAATCTGCAGATCTCACTGAAAAATGGCATAACCCCTATTCCCAGCATATCACCACCTAGATTAACCACTGTTATGAACATTGAGCAGAGGTTTCATTTCTATCTGTTCCAGTAGCCTAATCTGGCTGAACAATTCCCAGTTTAACTTAAATGTCCTTTTAAATCTCTGTTTTGGAGGAATTTTATCTTATTGCAACCAGAGTAAAAAGATAAGCATATGCTGGAAAAGGACAACTGCCAATGTGTCCTTTTGTATAACTGTTGTGGAGATTGCTCATCTTAAGAATTAGGTTCCAGGAAATTAGAAACAGGTTATAAAACACACAGGTTAGTTAAATCCTGGCTAAAGGCAATCATGATAAACATGCTGTAGAATATCACAAATTGAGTTAGCAAGTGAGTATTGAGCTTTAGGTCCGGCTTATGGTTAGCAGGTGCAATGAACTGGAAGATTTCAAGCTATCAGCAGAGCAGTGATGCAGCCTGAAAGTGGAAACAATCCATTTATCCCAATTGCATCTACTTTCATGCCTCAGGCTCCTCCTCGCTTTTCAATCTGTAACTGTACAGTGCACTTTAGTGGCAGCCTGTTCAGCTGATAGCACATTTGCCACTGCACAGAAAGTGTAGATTCAAGCTGCACACCAGGTTTTTAGGTTATAACCTGGGCTCAGATACAGGGGCATGCATTGAGGAAGTGCTCCACGGTCAGAGGAGCTAACACACAATGGATGACACACAAATTAACAGTTCCATCTATTTTCTCAGGTGGACAATAAAGATCCCTTGACACTATTCAAAGAAGGACAAGATGTTCTGCTAGGGTCTTGGTCAACATCCTTCAATATTACCACAACACAAGTTAACTGCTCATCCATTTTATTGTTGTTATTCAGTACATTGCTGATGCATGTGTCAGCTATGGCTTAGTGATAGCACTTTCATCTCTGAGTCAGAAGGTTATGGGTTCAAGTCCAACTCTTGATATTTTGAGCATCTAATCTAAGTTGAGAGGTCTTGTGGCACAGTGGTACCGCCGCTGCCTCTGGGCCAGAAGCTCTGGGTCCAAGTCCTACTTCAGGACTTGATGGCCATGGAAGGCGTGTTCAAATATGGCCAAACAGGTTGACCGTTAGCCTGTAAATCCTTCCACTATACCTAATGGCAAGCAGTAAAGAAAATTTCCAATAGGCAATTCCCCTGCTCATTGGGACCCTCTGAAAAAGTCTCCAACTCTGAGTTAGAGTCAGAGACTTCGGACAGTTCTGACTTACTTACCTGGATAGTTATCCAGGAAATGTTAGACCGACAAACCCCAGTCTGACCCTAGGTAACTATACAACTGACTGACCCCTATGACCACCTGACTACACCCCCAACCTGACCTGACTAGCCCTTGGTCTGACTCATCCCACCCCACCACCCAACTCCCCCCCACAACCCCCCAACTACTCACTGACACGACATGACTAGCACCCACCTGACAACCCTTCCCGATCCAACCCAACTATTCTGTGATCCACCTACCCGCTCACCCACCTGCCACCATTCCACCTTATCCACCTGCCACCCTACCCCTTTACCCACCCTACTCTCTTAATCATTTATCTTATCCACTCTACCCTCTTACCCACACTTCCCCCTTCTCCGATTACCTTGCCCATCCGATCCCCTTACCTACTCTCCCCATGTACACACTTTCCTTCTCTCTTCGCTTTTCAAAGAAGATTTGAGACAGTAAACTCTTTACTCTCCAGAATGGACTGCAGCAATTCAAGAAGGCAGCTCAACACCGCCTTCTCAAAGGGACCTTGGCGTGTGTGTCCATTGATCTCTGAAGGCGGAGGGGCATGTTAGTGGGGTGGTGAAAAAGGCATATGGGACACTTGCCTTCATCAATTGAGGCATAGATTACAAAAGTAGGGAGGTCATGCTGGAGTTGTATAGAACCTTGGTGAGGCCACAGCCGGAGTACTGTGTGCAGTTCTGGTCGCCACATTATAGGGAGGATGTGATTGCACTGGAGGGGTTGCAGAGGAGATTCACCAGGATGTTGCCTGGGATGAAACATTTAAGTTACAAAGAGAGGTTGGATAGACTTGGGTTGTTTTCGTTGCAGCAGAGAAGACTGAGGGGCGACCTGATCGAGGTGTACAAGATTGCGAGGGGCATGGACAGGGTGGAGAAGGAGCAGCTGTTCCCCTTAGTTGAAGGGTCAGACACGAGGGGACATAAGTTCAAGGTGAGGGGCAGGAGGTTTAGGGGGGATGTGAGGAAAAGCTTTTTTACCCAGAGGGTGGTGACAGTCTGGAATGCACTGCCTGGGAGGGTGGTGGAGGCGGGTTGCCTCACATCCTTTAAAAAGTACCTGGATGAGCACTTGGCACGTCATAACATTCAAGGCTATGGGCCAAGTGCTGGTAAATGGGATTAGGTAGGTAGGTCAGGTGTTTCTCATGTGTCGGTGCAGACTCGATGGGCCGAAGGGCCTCTTCTGCACTGTGTGATTCTGTGATTCTGTGATTCTCAAGGGCAATTAGGGATGGACAATAAATGCTGGCCTAGCTTGGGATGCCCACATCCCATGAATGAATTTTTTAAAAATACAGCAGCTAGGGTTTCCGATTCTGATCAGAAGATCTAGGCCAAATATCCTCTTTAAGCATGTGCATTTATTTCTATGCATTGGTACTGGAGGAGAGACATACCCAGCGAGGGGAGTGCACACCCATCCAATACCAGGCCAAATACAAAATAATTCCATACCAGGTCCTCAGTATCATTTTGCTGTCAGCTGCATTAACTCCCAATTTGCACTGGTGAGACCCGGTGCCTTGGATAAATTGGAATTTTGCTATTTTATCTGCGCTGTTACACACAAGTGTAGCTCACTTCACACCCAAATCACCAAACTTTTCATCAGTCATACCAGTAAGTTGGATTATTAGCAACTTTGGCAGCATTTCAAGGTCATTATTACAGTTGTGATCAGCTTTTTTTATGTTAATACTGCCCTGCAATGATATTGTTTATTTAGAAACTGTCCCTACGTGTTAAAAAATATTAAATAAAATCAGAAAATGCTGAACTCAGCAGGTCTGGCAGCATCTGTGGAGAGAGAAACAGTTAACCTTTTCTCCCAACTGAAACATTATCAACCTGAAACCTTAACTCCTGTTTCTCTCTGCACAGATGCTGCCAGATCTGCTGAGTATTTCCAACATCCTGTGTTTTTATTTCAGAATTCCAGCATCCAAAGAATTTTGCTTCTTTAACAAAAATAAATTTTTGATATTTGTTTAAAAAAAATGCACAGTACACGTAACTCTCCCAAAGGATTAATGGTTCAAATCTGTGCAATGCCAACCAAGATTCAAGGCAGGATTAGATAGATTTCTGTTAGAGAGGGAGTCAAGGGTTATGGGGGTCTGACAGGAAAGTGGAATTGAGACCACAGCCAGATCAGTCATGATATTATTGAATGGTGGAACAAGCTCAAAGGGCTGAATGGCCTCCTCCTGCTCCCAAGTCCTATGCTCCTATGGCTCTAGGATCGATCCTCAGTCAGGACATCAACAAAGCAAGTTTTTCTTTTTAGGGCTGTGCACCCAATGTGAAGCTTATAAGATGAACATTTAGCTTGCTGAACCTGTCCTCCTGATTAGGAAAAACAGTAAAGGAATGTGGGGAAAATATAAATCACATATCATTGAATCTCCATGGGAGGGTTCGGTTAGACTCCTGGTGTAACTGCAGTGGGCGTCTAGTTGAACCCTACTGGAAAATGACAGCAACCTGGCTGCAACAGATTCCCCCTGATTTCTGGATCTCCCTGTCAGCTTTATAAGGAAAGGAATCTCCCGCCCAACACCTTGCAAGGCCATTCACTCTATGGTGTACCACCGGAAGGTGGTATGCTGAGTCAGGTACTCGAAGGATACAGACTTGAAACTGGGCCAGCACCCTTGCAGGGGTGGTTGAGGGGCCATACTTAGACTCTACGGTGAGACCTAGGCATCCCCACACCAATGGCAGGCAGCCTTCCTGTTGCATGGGGAAGTGAGCGCTGAGGGTGTGCCCATAACTCTGTGGATTCCTGCTGGTGCTGTCAGATCACAGCATGTACAGAAACACGTGATGGGGAGAATGGGCTGGGAATAAGGGAACCCTCATGATTTTCCATCCTTATCAACATGAGATCCTCACCAATTGATGTCCCCCCTTGCACTCGATCCAGGTGCTGCTTTACATTCAAGCACTGAAGAGAAAGACTTAACCACGTTGTGTTAATGGGTATAATGTTCCTGTATGATATACTAGGGTGGGATTTCATGTGGGGGAATGTGGAATTTGGATGTTATGCCCAAAGCTACGTAGATTTGTGTGCCCAGTTAGCCAATATCCATTTAACCCAAATGTCCTGCCAATTTCTAGCATGTAAAGATCAGCACAAGCAACCAGCACCTGAGGAAAGTGCAGAATTCAGAACATAGATTCTTCCTTTAAGTATGAAAATTAAAATTTCAAGCTATCTACCAATCCTTCAGTTACACTAGATACAGATTGTTTAAGAAATGCAAGCGAAGACGTTATTAAATTTTTAATATGACCATGCCAATGGCGATGCATTCAAAGAAACAGAAAATACAGGGAAATTCTCAAGAGAAAAATAGTTCAAAAAAAAAGCTCCAGAAAAATAACTTTCTTTCCTACTGCACCTATAATTCTGGGCTTCATTTTACACCCATTTTGAATCAGCATAAATGCAGTGAATTTGCATGTATGGCTATTTAGCCTGGGTATAACAGGACCATTGTAATGGGCCAAGATGCATTCAGTTGCAGGGAGTGGCAGATGGGCGTAAAGAGCGAGGAAATTTGGATGTAGTTTAAATCCCCGTGTAACACACAAGCTAGAACTTGCTCCATCTTTTATGCCAGTTATTTACTAAATGCCCAAGTTACACAGGTTTCTTTAATATAAACATACAGTAAATTCCATCCTGCTATGTTCCATGGTATGACCTTCTTGTATTTAATAACATAGTGTGTCCTCTGGGAGCAGTGCCTCAGGTCTACTGGCAAATTTTAAAACTTTGAGGACTTCTGCAGTAGAGGGTACAGCACTACTCTTGCCCATTGTGTCCACACTAATTTATCTTGGCTCCATTCGTAAAGCCATTTCACTCATCATATTACATTCCTTAATAGTTACATCAGAGAAAAATCTCAGTATTCTTTTCTGACATTAAATTCCAATGAACTGTCAGCCAAATGACATTGAGATGTGATTGGTTTACATTGACATCCAATGGTGTGGGGGATCAATACCACCTAATAAGCAGAGGCATGCATGGACTGTTCCAATTAGGGAAATAGAACTGGAGGTGATCTATTAGTCCTGACAGCCTGTCAGAAAACAAGACACATGTGCTAAAGAGAGAGACTGACAAGAGTTCTTTCTGCTTGACTGCTTCTCTAATGAGAGCGGTCAAACAAAATGGACTCCCATTGACACTGCCTTCCAGAGGAGGCCATCTCCAATTACTGTAGAATCTTTATTAGCTTATATAGAAGGAAGCTCATGACCATCTTTACTCAAGAGTATAAAGGGAATTATATCAATAGAATGAAATCCTGTAACAGAATGTATTTTGTTCCCTGTAAAAAGTAATTTGAAGAAAGAGGCCTTTTGCAAGGAATGAGTAAATTGAAACTCAAATTTTAGGAAAAAGAAAGGTGACAATGAAGCTGCAGAATTCCATCTGGAATTTTCCTTTTTTAGTAAAATCATCTCATTTACACTGGTTAAAAATATCCATCACATTATGGAATGATCAATCTCCACATTGCAATTGTCTAATACAGCAGAGGAAAACTACCTCAGAACAGCCCAAGGGAATCAATTGATTGTCCTCTCTGTGCTGCTCCATAATAATGTTCTTTTCATGTTGCCAGGGAGCCAATAGGACACTATAGTTTAATAGTACACATTTGTATCAATTCATTAACATACAACACCAATAGTCTGGAATAGGAGAGACTAAAACAAGTTCCCTTTTATTAAGCGAGTATATAAACTATTTAAATAAAAAGCAATCTCTTAACAGTAATAGTGGACTTAAATAAATGAATATTGTAACAGTGTCTATTTGAGCACTTGACCAAAACAGTCTTTAGTTTGGCATCTTAACGTGTATATCAGTTCATTACTAACTAAACACGGATGGCATTTGGTAATCGCACAGTATTTTCTCTCTTGTTCCAAGTTTCACAACCAGCTTTTCAGCAATTACAACCTTTAAGTTCATTAAGATCTGAGCTCTTGCCTGTGTGCGTTCAAATTAGATAGCTGGGAGGCTTTGGTATGGGTTTCACTGGCATACAGGTAAGCAAGCAAGTGTTATCACCTAGAATTAGCAGCACATAAAAAGGCCATTAAGCCCAACTGGTCTGTGCCAATCTTAATGTTCCACACAATCCACCTCATACTTTACTTCATCTAACCCTTATTAGGAGCTAAAGTAATATAATAGAGAAGCTGAAATATACGGAGCTATTGAAAATATTTCTACTAATATTAATTCAACTCTTTGACACAGCTGGTTTCAATAACTCAAAACTTCTGAAAATATGTAATCAGCCCTCACTGTTCAGTTAAAAAATATACTGTCTACAGAACAATGGGTGAATATTTAAGTTCATCATACTTTGCAATGTAAAAAAATACAGATAGTGGAGCTTCCTCTCTTTAGCCACTGATGATTGGCATCCTTCCATCTGTGGGAGATGATGGGAATACAGCCGCAGACCTTTGGTGAGGTTAGATGAGATCATCTGCTGCACTTCTTTTGATGCCGAACAAGATGATTTTGGAAAGGCAAAGTCTACCACAAGGAGCAGACATGGGGCAGAATCTTTTGGAGGTAACAGGGGTCTTGGTCATCAGCTGGAGAGCCGGCGAGATCCCTGCTTCACCTCTTTTCAGGAAGGCCTGTCGCAACTTGTGCCAATCAGGCACTTGACAGGCCAGCTGTGGGCCTTCCCCCAGGGTCAAGGACCCCAGGGTGCAGAGGTCTTGCCAGCCGAGAGGGGCAGGCCAGTCAGAAACCAGCAGCTCTTCTGCACTCAGCAGCTGCACCAAGAAGGCAGTGGCTGCTGCTGGTTTGATACCCACCCGAGGCCTTGGATCGAGGAGGGACCCACGAGGCACAGTGACTGATGGCGGGAAAGAGGGTTGCGGGGGGAATGGGGTTGCAGGGGAGGGGAGGAGGGGGGTCAGTAGCAAGGGCAGGATGGTGTCTTGCAGCAGGCCCCACCTTCCGGATGCCAGGTCCCTCAATCAGGCTTTCAGTGCCTTTGATTTCTGCTGATGCTGTGTTTGCAGGGCTGGCATCTACTTTGGAGCTTCTGAAACCAAATGTCATCATGGTGGCGAGCTCCTGCCCACAGCTGGCATTGCCATTTGCATCGATCGTCAACTAGAGTTTCCCACTTGTCATGATTAATGTTGAGGCTTTCATATCTTTTTTGACAGCAGCCTTGAATTGGAGCTTTGGGTGCCCAGCTGGTCTCTTGGCATGGGCTATCTCGCCATATAGCATATCCTTGGGAAGAAGCCATCTTCCACTCTGTGCACATGCCCAAACCAGCGAAGCTTTGCTTGATTAGTGCGAGCATGCTTGGCATGTTTGCCCCAGAAAGGACTGCTTCATTGGTGACTTAGTCTTTCCATTGATGCCAAGGATGTGTCATAGACACCAAAAATAGAAGTTATTGAAGTTACTGATGAAAGTTCTGAAGAAGAATCATATTGGACTCGAAACATTAACTCTGTTTCTCTCTCTATAGATGCCGCCTGACCTGCTGAGTTTTTCCAGAGATTTTGTTTTTATTTCTGATTTTCAGCATCCACAGTATTTCGCTTGTAATATTATGGAAGTTATTGAGCCTATTTTCTTGGTGGGTGTAAGTTGTCCAGGCTTCGCCACCATATGGGGATGTGCTGAGGATACAGGCCTTGTAGTTAAGCATCTTGGTCCTGTGGGTCAGTTTGTTGTTTTTCCGTGCCTGACTTGTTAGTTGGCCAAAGTGAGTGGTTGCCTTTCCGATGCGCTTGCCGAGCTCTCCTGTCAAGAGACAGGTTGTCTGTCACCATAGATCCAGGATGGTGGAATTTTTTGACTGTTTTCAGTGGTGTTGAGTTGTTGAGTCTGATCACAGGCAGACACAAGGCCCAGGGCAGGGGGTGCACAAGATACAAAACGCTATGGCCGGAGCCCTAGGGGGAACTTGGGCTCAAGCTCATTTCAAACACATGGAGTTATGCCTTTTTTTAAAAAATGAGAAAACGGAATTGATCTCAGTCTATGGAGGGGGGGGGGGGTGGGGGGGAGTTTTCTCCACACACTGTGGAACAAATGCCAGAGGTGTTGTAAACAAACATTAGCCCTGGATCCAGTGCAGGTGGGTTGAGAGTTATTGCTGAAATGCCATGTGCCTATCAATCACCAGGCTCCAGACTCCACAGCAAGGATGAAGGGAACTGCTCTCCACGTGCATACACACTAAAATTGACACCAGCTCGTGTTCGAGCTCCATCACCAAAGCCCCAACCCCGACAGAGCAGTTGTGGGCATGGACAGGTGCGAGCGAACCAGCTGCAGTGACAATAATAAAGCTGCAGGGAGCGCGGGGGCGAGCAGAGCCTGAGCACAAAGGGTCCTGCAAGGGGCAGCGCAGCAGGTGAGTGGCACTGCAGTAAGAAGATGAGCTCAGTGGAAGAAGGAGAGTGGAGAGCAGGTGACACTGAGACAGGGTGAGAGGGCCAGTGCTATTTGTGTGAGGGGACAGTGTGCCATTGTGTGAGGGGAGGTTGCTGTCAGTGTGAGGGGACAATATGTCACTTTGTGAGGGGAGGTTGCTGTCAGTGTGAGGGGACAGCGTGTCACTGTGCGAGGGGAGGTTGCTGTCAGTGTAAGGGGACAGTGTGTCACTTTGTGAGGGGAGATTGCTGTCAGTGTGAGGGGACAGCGTGTCACTTTGTGAGGGGAGATTGCTGTCAGTGTGAGGGGACAGTGTGTCACTGTGTGAGGGGCTGTTAGTGTGAATGGGACAGTGTGAATAACATGCACGATTGAAGGGGACGGTTAAAGAGGAGGGTGTGGGTTGAGTGGCGGGGTGGGGAATAAGGGGCCAGGAAACAGAAGAAGCAGCAGGGCCCACTCCCAGGACCTGGGCAGAGACACCGCACCCTGTCCCGTAACTAGAGTTTACTTGACATGAACGGTGAGGCAGAACATGACACAGGCATGGGTCAGACAGTCCATGAGCTTTTGGAGATAATCTTCGTCTGGGTATTTAGTGCAGTATCATCAGTATACAAACGTTCTCTGATCATGACATGTTGCACTTTTATCTCAGGTTGAGGAGTTCCCTGTCTGACCATGTGTGGAGGTACATTCCTTTCATGTTAGCAGTGAAGGCATGAGTCAGGAAGACTGTAATGACTTGATGGAGCGGACAAATTTCAACAAGAAACAGATAAACTTTATTACAGGCAGCTTTTCAGATGCTACATGCTCGATCAGGACTCTCATCAGGAAGCCCCACCCCCTGGATTCCCCGGGTTTAGGGTTCATTGGTTGGAACCTCCAAGAACATCACATGACCCCGAATAAACAGCAAGAGAGGCTATACCTTCTGTTACTACATTTCCTCCCCCTTTAGTTTTTTTACAGTTTCTATTTACAGAGAACATTTGAATATCCAACAACATATACATAAATATAACTTCAGGTGATTAAGGATCAAGTCTCTGAGGTGTTCTCCTTATTCGGTTAAAGCGGAGTAGTTCTACCACTTGAGGTTCCTCCACAGGATTAACATGATCAGGAATCACAGTACATCATTAGAAAGTGGCAGTTCTGGGTTTGGCAACTCGACAGAGACTTCGGTTATGTCTATTCTAGGTTGATCTGTCACCTCAGGGATTGATAATTCAACGTTAATCACAGACAGAATAGATGGTTGTTGGAACGTCTCTATCACGAATACGGTCCACATGTTTTTAAATGATTCTGCCTTCCATTTCCATTTGGAAGGATAAGGGACCAGTCTCTGAGGCAAAGGTTCCAGGAGCCCAACAAGGTCCACTTCCGAAATTCCGCACGAATACTGTGTCTCCTATTCTGAATGTGCGAGCTTTGCTGTGAATATTGTGATTCAATTTTTGATGACTCTAATTCCTCTCTACCTTCCCCTCTAAGTTTGGAGACACCAGACCTAACCTTGTACGTAGGCGGCATTTCATCAAAAAAATTCAGACGGTGTTGAACCCGTAGTCCAAAGTGGCGTTGTACAATAACGGAGAAGAAAGCGGACAAGTTGAGTTTCTAGACTACCTTCTGATAACTACTTCATTCCAGATTTGAAAGTTTGCACAGCTCTCTCAGCTAAACCATTTGATGGGGAATGGTAAGGGGCTGTTTTAATAGTCAGATTCTATTTAAATTCATGAATCTCTGAAACCCTGAACTAGTAAAGACTGTACCATTATCAGAAACGACAATTTCCGGTAGTCCACGTATGCTAAAACAATGACACAGCTCCTTGATAGTTGGTGATTTGACTTCATATACATCCATTCATTTAGAATGTGCATCTACGATCAACAAAAACATGACACCTAAGAATGGACCTACATAATCAATATGTAGTCTAACCCAAGGTCGACCAGGCCACTCCCACAGATGCAGTGGAGCTGAAAAAGGCAATGTTTCTGTTACTGACAATGGAGACAATGCTTGACCATGCTTTCAATGTCACTGTCAATGCCTGGCCACCAGACATAGCTTCGCGCAAGCATTTTCATCTCAGATATGCCCGGATGTGCACTATGAAGCTCTGTCAAGAGTAGTTCTCTTCCTTGCGAAGGGACGACAACTCTTGATCCCCACAACAAAATACCATCCTGACAACTTAATTCTTTTTTGGCACGGAATAGCCTCATCTCTTCAGATACAGATGAATTTGACCACCCTTGTAAAACAAGGTTTCTGACTTTCGACAAAATTGGATTCTATTTTGGGCCCAATTTCTAATTTGCTTCGCACACACAGGTGAAGAATCCAAGAAATTCAGTAAAAGCAAAATTTCTTGTGGCACTGGAGCATGTACAATGCTATCTGGTAACAGGAGACGACTGAGTGCGTTTGCATTTGCAATATGTAAGCCAAGATGGTACACAAAGTTATATTCATGTGCAGATAATATCAAAGCCCAACATTGTATTCTTGCTGATGCTATTGGCGGAATGGCCTTATCTTCACTGAATAAACCCATTAATGGTTTATAGTCCGACACAATGGTGAAATGTCATCCATGTTGGTACTGGTGGAATTTCTTCACTCCAAATACCACTGATAATCCTTCCTATTCTAGCTGGGAATAACCCTTCTTGGCTGTGGAGAGGGTTCTCGAGACATAGCCAATGGGCTTTTCTGATCCATTTTCCATTCTAGGTGATAACACAGCTACTACACCATATGTTAATACTAATTCTTTCGATGGGTCGTAGTGTACCAATAAACACAACAAATACAAGTTTCTTTACTTTCACAAAGGCTTCATCCTGTTGTGAATTCCACGACCAATGGCAATTCTTTTTTAACAACAAGTATAATGGTGCCAACACAGTTGTTAAGTTTGGCATGAAGCGGCTATAGTAGTTGATCATACCCAGGAAAGACTTGAGTTTGGTCACATTGGACAGTGAGGGTGCATCTTTTATTGTCCACACTTTCTCTTCTACTGTATACAAACCCATAGCATCCACCCTGTGACACAGGTAAGTAACCTCTGGCACTTGAAATGTACATTTTTTCTTTTTAATCGTACACAGGCTTCCATGAACCCTCTTAGCACCACCTCCAGGTTGGCCAAGTGTTTGGTCTCAGTTGACTCTGTTATCAGAACATCATCGAAGCATACGACCATTCAGGGAAGTCCTTGCAAAGGACTTTCCATTGACCTTTGGAAGATTGCACATGCAGACGATACTCCTTTGTGTGTGTTAATAGTCACGTATTCTCTCGACGTACTATCCAGCTCTAATTGTTGGTAAGCATGGTTCATATCCAATTTTGCATAGGGTTTGCCTCCAGCTAGCTTTGCATATAAGTCGTCTATCCTGGGAATGCGTTACTTATCTAGTTTTGCTGCCCTATTTACAGTCCATTTATAGTCCCCACAAATGCATATGGTTTGGTCAGGCTTAACAACTGGAACTGTGGGTGCTGCCCATTCCGAGAATTGAACTGGTTGGATGATGCCCAGTTTTTCTAACAGACACGATTCTGCATCCACCTTCTCCTTCAATGCACAAGACACAGGTCTGGCCTTAAAGAAACATGGTGTCGCCTAAGGATCCACATATAGTGTTTCTCACGTGTCGGTGCAGACTCGATGGTCCGAAGGGCCTCTTCTGTACTGTGACTCTGTGTGATATATTTTCGCTTGCAAGCCTTTTAACTTCCCTAATTCATCCCGAAATGCACTGTTGATTTTCCTTAGCAGTTCAGGAACTCCTCCTGTTTTCAGGTGAAATATTTCAGACCAGTCAAGTTTGATTTTCTGTAACCAGCCTCAGCCCAGAAGACTAGGTTCTTCTCCCGGGGAGAAGCTAGGCTGTCTGTTGCCTATAAGACACTGATACTGTGACGATGCCCTTTACCTGAATAGATTCTCCAGTGTATGTCCTCAATTTAGCAGTTGTCCATTCCAGATTCTCTGCCTGGGTACCTTCATTTAGGTTTTTAAATGTGTTTCCTTCCACAACTGTGGTTGAGGCTCCCATATCCACCTCCATTATTAGTGGCTTCCCATTAACTTGGATTGTAACAGTGATAGGTTCGGCTTTTACAGCAGTGACGTTGTCGGTATCAGCAGCTTCAGGTTCTGCTGTATTTTTCAATTCAATCATGTTGGTTTGCTGCTTTATGGGTTGTTTTGACTTCACCCTGCATTGCCTTAGTACGTGACCTTTCTTATGGCAGTAATGGCTTTCTGCCTCCTTGAATTTCCAGGTGTCTGGTCCATGGTCACCCCCACATCTATAACAAATTAACCTTGGAGTCACTGCTAAAGTGCTTCTACTCTGTCTTTTCATGTTTCTAACAGCAGACGTTGCATCTCGCTTCAATGCTGTGGGTCTGGTTTTTGCACCACGCTCGGCAGTAGGCTCCCGTCCCACATGAAGAATGGCGCCGTGCTGTATGTGTTGCAAAGCCTGTGAGTCTCTCGCAGCACTTTCCATGGTGAGGGATATTTCCAGGGTGCGCTTCAAGTCGATGTCGACTTTGGCAAGTAAACGCACTGAATGGCGTCGTCCTGAAGTCCACAAACTAATCAGCCCTGCAACATATCTTTGTGTCCCCGAAGTCGCAGTGTTTTGTCAACTACCTCAACTTCACTACATAGGTTGCAATGGACTCTCCTGGGGCCCCGACTCTGGAATTAAATTTAAACCTCTGCATTATTACGGATGGCTTTGGCTGAAAATGCATTTTCAAGAGGTCCGCTAATTCATCAAAGGACTTAGAATTGGGTGCGTTCAGGGCCACCAGGCTGTGGATGGGATTGTATGTCTTGCTACCGCATACACTCAAAAGGATGGCTTTTTGCTTTTCCTCCACGGTAATTTTGTTCGCTATGAAATAAAAACCAAGGCCCTCGCCATACTGACTCCAGTCTTCCAGTCACACCGTAAGATCGATTCTGCGGAAGAGTGGCATGACTGGTGATTGATCTTTTCTTTCTTCTTAAGATTCGATGTACGCACGTTAACAAGGTGAGGTGTAGCGTCGGAACTATTTTACCCTCGTTGCTAAATGTAATGGCTTGATGCAGTGGACAGGTTTCAACAAGAAACAGATAAACTTTATTACAGAGAGTTTTTCAGGTGCTACATGCTTGATCAGGACTCCCATCAGGAAGCCCCGCACCCCCCCGGATAACCCACGCTTAGGGCTCATTGGTCAGAGCCTTCAAGGACATCACGTGACCCCTAATAGACAACAGGAGAAGCTATAGCTTCAGTTACTAGCAGGACAGGGTAGGGGGTTAAGACTCAGCCCTGTTTCGCCCCATTCTTCATCTCAAAATTGTCAGAGTTTTAGCCATCAAACTGAATGGTGCCATGCATGTTAACATGGAAAGACCATATGAGACTGTGAAGTGTAGGAAGAAAGCTCATTTTCTGCATTATCTGGCAGAGGCCCATCCTGTGAAATGCTTTTGTGAGATGCACAAAAGCAAGGTTGTATGGTGTTTGATGCTCTCTGCACTTCTCTTGAAGATCAAGTGTGCCATGGATCCACCTGTTCCGAAGCCACATTTTGTCTCTGGGTGTTAGCTAGTCGACGGAGCATTGTTGGACTATCTCCGGCAAAGGGCTTCCCAGTGACACTGAGGAGTGAAATGCCCCAGTGGCTGTCACAATCCCATTGATGGCTTTTGTTCTTGTATAAAGTGATAATGATTGCAACACGCACATCCTGTGGTATGGTGGCTTCTCTTCAGCAGAGGTCGAGGAGGTCATGAAGGTATAGCAGCAGGTGGAGCTTTCTATACTTGAGTAACTCAGCTGGTGTTCTGTCCTCTCCAGATACTTCCTGTGCTGCCAGGGAGCCATTTCCTTATTCCAGTCAGTGAGTACTTCACCATTTATGGATTTCAAAGGAACAATTTTGGTGATGGTGGAGCTAACTGCTCTTTTGATACCATCATACGTAGTACAAAGGTTACCATTATCACTAGCAGATTGTATTTTTTAAAAGATGGATGCAATATGTGTTGGCACAGTACCTAGTTGTCTTCTGAACAGCTGCCTTGGTTAGTATGAGATGGTCATGTGATTTAGGGTCAGGAGATAGGTTATAAACCAGGTGAACTGTGCTCTTTGCTTCAATGACAGGAGTCATTTCTGCAAAGTGGGTCTCAAACCAATCTGATCCTGCCTTTTTCCTTTGCCAAACATGGTTACTGACAGCCATCTGTTTTCCTAGGCCTGAATTTTACAATCCGAGGTCAGGCGTGCGCCTGACATGAACGCAGGTAAAATTGCACAAGATGGTGTCGGGCGTGTGTCCAGACATCATCGCAAACGCGTGCAATATTGAGGTCTTACTGAGGAGCTGCGCCCGCCAATAATTAAAGGGCCGATTAAGGCCATTAAAAAAGCTATTGACCGAGATTTCACGTTGCCCGTGCAGTTCTGCACTCTTCGCACAGTCAAAATGGGCAGGCGGGCAACACATTTTAATCAAATTGTCATCCAAGAGCAGGATGAAAGGCCCCCGGAGCACGAGCACTTTCATGTTCTTTGTGATTTGGCTGCTGTCATGTTTCTGAGTTTTTGCCAGATTTCCTTTTGATTGCCCTAAGCTGGTTCACCTATAAATCTGTGCCAAAGCTCTAACAAAATAGATAAGCCTGTACAAACCATGGGGCACATTATCGTTTACAAAAGAGATTGGCCTTGAAAATCCATGGCCATTTGGAATATTGCCCCCGTAATTATGTGGGGGGTGCTGGGCGGTTGAGTTGAGGATAGGGGCTCTCTGAACATCAGACTCCCCATGACCCAGGCCTTCGTCATAGCCCAGCATACAGATACTGCAGGTGTGTTATCAGAGGTGTCCCAACTGACCCAGCAAAAGGTGTGGAATATGACCAGATCTCTGCATAATTAAAAACAGTTCTTTTAAAAAGGAATCCCCTACAAAAGGGAACAACCACACTTTGTTTGCAGTCCCCGCTTTACCGCCCCCACCCAGGCCACTAGCCCTAGCTGCACCACCTCAGCTGGGCAGTTCAGAGCTGCTGCAATAGCAGGTAGACCAGGTGCACCCTTGGGGGCATGGGGGTGTACACATTGGAGCATTCTGCTCTCTGGCGTTCAGTAGGTTATGGGTTCAAGTCCCACTCCAGAGAGCTGAGCACATGTCCTGGGAGAGTGTTGCACTGTCTGTGGTGCCAGTGTTCAGGTGAGATGTTAATCTGAGAACACATCTACCCTCTCAGATGGATGTAAAAGGTCCAACATTGCTGTCTGTGGCAGCTTGCTGTGCGCAAATTGGCTGGCCAGCACATTCTCCACATTATAACAGTGACCACACTTCAAAAAGTGGCGCGGCACTCTGGGACATCCTGAAGTCATGAAAGGTGCTGGAGAAATGCTTATTCATTATTTTCTCTTTCTTCACTGATGTAAGTGGATGAAGGGAGCCCATTCCCTTCTTCCCGCCCCTCCCCCCACCCACAGCTTCTCGCTGCTGCCACAAAGTTTAGTTCGGTCAGTGGCAGCAACGAGGAAGCTGTGGGTGGGGGGAGGGGTGGGAACAAGGGAATGGGCTCCCTTCATCCACTTACATCCACTGACCTGTAGATTTTCAAAGCATATTTCAGAGCTACTATATACAAATACATTGAGTCAGTGAAAGTTTTAGCCAGGATCAGTTCATAGCCTAAAAGCCGCAGTATTAACACTCAAATGTATTTCCATGTTGTAGGACCTATCTATTTTTCCACTGAAGTTACCAAAATCATGGGGGATACCATTGGACCTGGCGCCCGACTCATTCCCACCCCCACCCACACTGCCAGGCCAACCAAAGACGCGTTTCATTGGCTTTAATTGGCCATCCAGTGTGAAATCATATTGAGGGCGCGATCTTGCCCGGGAGCGGATTCTGCATCCACTTCCAGCCTGCCGACGTCGTGCACACGCCAAGCATGAAACTCAGGCCCTAGTTTCTGAGAATGGCCTCTTTGTCTCATTGACACTTGGCCTGGTGGGCCCGCCATATAGGAATGCTGGCTTGAATATCATACAGGAACGCTGTGTAAGCAGGTCCCCAGAATTAACGTAACAAAACTGACTACCCCCAACCCCGCTGCATCCAGCCCCCAAACATCCTCACTCCCACCCTTCTAAAATGGTATAGTTATGGAGCCATATTTTACCTAGGTTTCAGTTCCTCTATCATGGGTTCATTGGCCATACCTGGGAATGAATCTGAAAAGGGGAAACCCACACTTCTCCCATCAACTGCATTCCTGTGGTACAACGGCAACTTTTAAAAGTGATTTTAGAAGATTTGAGAGTAAAGTCTTTCTATTGCATTAGTAGATCTATGCTCCCCAGTGTCACACTAAGTAGATGCAAAATGTGATACAGTAATGAGCCACAGAAACTAGGAATATCTACAGTTTGACCTTGCATCCATCCAGAATTAGCTGGGGTAGTCATGGGGAAACTAAGCTGGACTCAGTGTCCCCCTTCTCCACTCCCACGCCCACCACCAGATTCACGACCATCAGGTGAGGACAGGGATTGGGTCTGATGCCACTTCCCAGTAGCCCCCCACCGTCATCAAAAACAGCAATTTTGCCTGAGGCTACTAACTTTATTACAATATTGTCCTAAATGTAAGCCTGTGTTTACACAGAGAGCAGAGTCGTTCTGCGGCAATAAACAGTTACATTGCAACCAGTTCACTTTCTAAATAAATGGTGCATATCTTTCTCCTGACTTTGGCCAAAAGCTGAACTGCAGGGTATTTTTCTATAATGCAAACTTCTTTTGGAACAATGCCTCACTTGCTTTCTAAGCCTCTGACTTATTGTTAGTGATATTTAGTGTACGAGCAATTACCACATTCATGCAACATCCCTTTGTCTGCTGTTCTAATGGAGCCACTGACCTCTTTATTTCAAGCAAGCTTGTAATAAACTTCACACACTAATCTCACAAACAATAACCTCCGGGCTCCAGTCCATTAATTCACTGAATTGGGATCTCTGGTTTGAGACCAATAAACCCGAACACAAAAAATTGCTGTTCAGTTCAGCAAAACCAGAAAGAAAAATGGTTTAGAAAAAAGCCTTAGTCCATACATGCCTGGTACACCTATGCTGTGTGTGTTAATTTTCAAATAACAGTGCTTTCTGTTAAATTTGAGCATTGCTTTAGTTAAGTGGAGAACACAAAGGAAGATGTCATGCTACCTGTTGGATAGAGCTGGAACTGCCTGATTAGAGATTAAGCAACAACGGATCTTTGGTTAAAAAGAAAAAGCTAAAAGCTACTGCAGATGCTGGAAATCCAAAACAAAAACAGAATTACCTGGAAAAACTCAGCAGGTCTGGCAGCATCGGTGGAGAAGAAATCAGTTGACGTTTCGAGTCCTCACGACCCTTCGGCAGAACCTGTTCTGCCGAAGGGTCGTGAGGACTCGAAACGTCAACGATCTTGGGTTGGTTATTTCGCAACCAGTTAACACAGAAACATCAACAAACTAAAAATTTAGTGCAATTGAAAAAGGTAGCTAAAATAAGGAGCAAAAATCACAAAAGATAAAGAACAAAAGCTGTAAAATCTATTAATGAGGTGTGCTCACGGGAATGACAATGATTACTACAGAGCAGTATTCTCATGTGAATATTATTTTATCTTTTAGTGTTAATATGTATTACAATATTGGGTCTGTTTTCCAACCATTCCACATTTATTCCATTCTGACCTTGTTCCTTTACGATCCAAGTTGTCAATTAAAATACTTGATTTAAAATAAAGCGCAAAAGATTTAAGCAAATACTGTTAGGAATACAGTTTCGCATCTAAAATGCATAGGCTAGTGTTAAGATCACATGTAAACAAAAAGAAATAGACATTGCCTGCCGCTTTGTCAGACCTTAATGACATGACCTCTCCTCAAGGACAATGGGCTGGATTTTCAGCTTTAAGGTGGACAGCGGGAGTCAGGAAAAGTCCCAGCGCCACATGCTTGCCCCGGCAGAAAAGTGACCCGTGGAGGCGCGAATTTCATTCCGGGGGGGTGCTTGTGCAGGCTGGAGTCAGACCTACCGACGCTGGAAACAGTTCAGAGGCAGAGCAGTAGTGGGCCTGAACGAGGAGGCGGGCTTTCCACAACCTGGGCTCGATATAAAGGGCCGCCCTGGATGCCAGTCACTGGAACTGAAAGATAGGTGAAGAATCTGCAAGGCTACATGGGAGAAGACTTGAAAACGCTGTCATGTGAGTGAAATTTGTAAATGTTGATAAAGTGGTGATTAGTGCTGCAAGAGATGGCCCATTGGCTTTCCATAGGTTGTGAAGTCTGCCTATTGCACATGCGTAAAGAGTCCACCAGTTGGCATTCGCAAAGATCCATCACACCCAGTCATGTGCATGGCTGCATCTTGGCAGGTTTAGCAGGTCACGACACTGTACAGCAAGTAACAGAAGCAGTATACTTCAGGGGCTTGTCTCAGACCCCCACTTGCAGATTCTTAATGTCCTGCACATACCCTTTCACCTATCACATTTCCAACAGTGGGCACCCAAAAACGCCTCGCCCATAAACTTTACAGCCACACCCTATCGTCGCAGGCATGTGTGACTCCAAGGGAGCAGTCCAGCAGAGTCCTCTAAGCTCCAGAACACACTATGACATTTTGGGGTGCTCACATCTCTCCTTGAGGTTGACCGAGCATAATGGGAATTTGGTGCATGGTTGAGGATAAAGGAAGGGTTACAAGCCAAGGGTTCTGCTCATTTGGTTGTTGAGAATAACGTGTAACTACATGTGCATTCACAGTTACCAAGACTTACACTAATTATCTCCTGCTGTGTCTCACATAGATTCTATCACTGCACAACCAACCCCCAGAGCTGAACTTCCCTAGGGCATCAGGAGGAGAAGGGAGAGATGTCCGAGGAAGCACCATCCCATCTGACCAGCCCACACTCCACCAACACAGGTACTAGCACTGCAGAGGGATGGACCACACATTAGAGTTGGCTGCACGGGGTGAAGGGCACCGCACAGAGTACAGGAAGAGGGGTCTGAGTCAGGCACATCTGTTCACGGTCCCCCTCAGAGGAAGGAGGTCAGTGACGATGATGGTCCAGATGACATAGAGGTGGGGCCTCAGGAATCATCTTATAGGGCAAAGTACTTGGATCAGCAGCAGCGGATGTGCAGACATCTGGCAGAATTCCCCAAGGCAATGCAACTTCGAGTGGAGGAATCCATTGCAGTGATGAGCTCCACTTTGTCTTGCAGGCTGGACTGCATGAGCTCCAGCCATGAGAGAATAGCCAATCTCATGGACAGACACATGCAGCATCACTCAGAATGGATGCAAGAGCAGTATCACTCCCTGCAAAAGGAACAAGGCTCACTCAGTAGCCTGGATGAAGTCTGATCAAGGTATGAGTGCTGTACTCCATGAAATACAAGGGGAGCTGTGTACCCATAACGGTATGTTCTTGCTGGTGGCACAACAGTTGCTGGAATGGATGACTCCTGCCCTCTAGAAAGCCAACCCAAGGCTGAGGAGGTTGCAGAGGACATTGAGGGCGCTGTCAGCAGTTCTGCAGACTTATCCTCCACAGCTTCGCCAGACCCTCTGCCAAACCCCTCATCTGTGGTGCATGTTCCAGTGACCATGGCTGCCCCTGCAGAACTGCTGGGCCCCCAGTCCCAGGTAGGTCCCCAACAAGTCCGTGTATGAAGAGGCCAGCCACAACGCTCCTCAATGCCTTACAGACAGAGAGGTGAGCAGTCCAACTGCTCCGAGGCAACATGCAGGGGGAGGGGCACTACTTAGGAGTGTTCGGGAGTGCAAGGCACCATAGAGACTCGATCGCTAATGGGTTCACATGTGGTGTCATATCTCACATTGTAAAGTAGAACATTTTCGTTGACTGTAAATACATTATATAAATCAAAGGATGGATGTGTATACTTGCTCAGTGGCAAATACAATAATTGAGTAAACATAAAACTGCATGTTCTTACCAGTGTCAATGAAAATTGAAGTCCATCTCTCAGTCACGTGACACTTGTGCAGGGTGTGGCCCATGCATGTCCATCAGAGGAAGGTTGGTTGCTCATTAATATATTTGTGCTGATAGCAATCTACCATGGGCCGTGGACATGGTGGGCACCTCGAATATTTGATTTCAGTCTATTGGTGTCTCTGAGGTTGTGCTGAGTTCACTGAATGAGGAGTGGCAATCTGTCTGATGTAGGCCCACCCATAGTGGTGAGATGAAGGTTCTCTGACTGCACAGCAGTGACCTCACAGGTCAGGACTACATGTGCCTTTGAGTTAACATTGGACTTGTGGGAGCTAACATTGAAATAATGCCCTTATCCTTCTGGAGGTTACAGGCTGTAGACTGGCAAGGAACCTCTGCGCTGGCCATTGTGGATATGTCAGAAGTCCCACAGTGTTCTAGGTTAAACTGTAAGTGTTGTATGTTCAGTAGGTCTCACGAAAAGGTTCTGAGTCTTGCTTGGTTGAACATTAATTATTTATTGATAACACATAACTATGTACATATATTCAGGGCATAGCTCAAACTGTGAGCTAACTCCATGCTTGCTTCTACACAGGTCTCTGTCCAGTCCACAACTGACCCTAATCTTAGGTCATGTGTCTCTTTACATCACACTGTGGGTGATACCATTTCCCAGTCCCACATTAACCCCTGCTATGCCAGATACATTTATAGTACACCTCCCTTCAAATCTTTACCCAATGTTTTTACATTACAATCATGCTACTCCTTCTCCCCACCTCAAGTCCCTGATTTTATAAATTCAGGTGGTCTGGAGGCTTGACAATTCTTCCAGATCTTGTTCTGGTCACATTCGGAGGAGTGGTCGGCTCTGTTGATTTGGGCAACCTTTGTTGATTTGGAGTTTGAGATGTAGTCCGTGTTTCTGGCACTTGGTTGTCTTCTTCTGATACATTTTTCCACTCCTTGGAGTTGAATTTCTCTTTGTCGACTCCCCATCTACTCTGTTTGGGGACCATCTGTTTGTCCCATTCTTTCCGGAGAGACTGTTCACTCTGTTCATTCGCGGTATGAACGTGGTTTTTCTTTATCCGCATGGTCTGCTGTGACCTTTGTGGATGTTGAAGATGTCTCTCCCTGTCACATGGACACGCCTCATCAGTGGGGTCATCTTGCAGTTTGTTTTTTACCGTGACACTATGTCCTCCTGTGTGTCTCCGTGCCTCACTGAGATGTGCTCTAGTGAGTTGATGGTTGCTAGTTCCTTGCTCCAGCATTGTCTTGCAGCTTTGCATGTTGGCTGGAGGTTGCAGTGTCTATGGCATGGTGTTTACAGGTACTGTGACAGCAACCGTTGGAACCTGGGGTTGGGACTCATTCTGCTGTTGCTAGTCATTTTCCTGTGTGTTTTCCACTCGAGGTACAGTGGTAATTATCTGAAGGTTTGGCAGGTCTGACCTGGAGCTTCTGTCGCCTGCAAAGAAATTGTTTCCCAGTCCCACGTTAACCCTTGCTATGCCAGCTGCCAAAAGTTGGTGAGGTGACCATTTACTGAGATATCTGCATTCCCAAAAGAGAATCCAGGATCCTTGACCTCACCCAAGAAGTACAGTTGGGCCTTTTCCTGGTGTGGTACCTCAATCTCATGGATTATCTTGGGATCCTCCGCCCATCAGGGTGTCTTAACTTTGCACAGCTTTCTGAAGAGTCCAAGGTGGTTGCAGTTGAAATACTGCACTGAGATTGCTGGACGTTTCTCTCGCCTGTGAGGTCGTTTGACTCCACAGCACTGGCATGGTCACTCACCCTCTTGTGGTCTGTTTGGGTATTGCCTTCCTTGGCTTGGAGTCTCTTTGCTCTTTTGTTGCTTTACTAGCTGAACAGTTGGGGTTGCTCTGTATCATGGCTTGCTTTCGCCACTAAAATAGATTTGTGCTGTTGGCAGATTTCAGGCTGTCTGACTATTTGGATGGCCTTTTCTAGAGCCAGGTCTTCCTTGACCTGTAGTATGTCTGAAAGGGCATCATCAGGCACTCTGACAACAATTCTGTCCTGTATGAGTTCTGACTTAAGATCACCATAGTCACAGCCTTCAGCCAATCTATATAATTCATTTATTAAAGAGTCAACCAGTTCTCTAGGCTGTTGGACACGTTTGTCAAATTTCGAGTTCTCTAAAATTTTGTTGCTTCTTATCTTAAGAGTATGTATTGAAGGATTTCAAAACTTCTTTCAATTTATCTGATGATTTGTTTATTCCTTGACTCATAATAAGGTCTATAATGTAATAATGGCTATTGGACCTTCTGAATAAAGTAGTATAGTCACTTGTTCAGCATCTGTCTTTTAACTGATGCTGAAGCAATCAAGTTTCTTAAGAATCTTTTACACCAAAGTCCCTATTTTTGTGTTTGGTCTGCCCTTTGGTTGAGTCCAAATTGGTCTGGTAATGTTGATTTGTTGTCCATGGTTGTTTTAACGTTCAGGCGGGTACAGCTTTAAATGATGCTGTGCGGGTTTTAAAGATGGCGCCGCGCTAAGTGTTTTTTTCAAAGAGTCTTCCCATGCTTGACGCATTCTGGTGGGCTCTTGTGGCAATGGCAGTCCTAACCTCTTTGTCTTCAGTTTTGCGCAGTGATTTACTCAATCAATTATTCTGGGTCTTCCCCCGTGATATTGGAGGATTTTTGGGTGATTTACCAATTCCCAGCCTTGGCTGAGGGCTTTAAACCTTCCACTTCATTTTATTCCCCTTACAACGAGCTCAGCCGCCGGGTGGTACGACGCTGATTCTGAATCCAGGCTGGTCATGGTGCTTTCAGAAATGGGCTGCTCTGATTTTTTTTACAGCACTGAAGATTTAAAAACTAATCCTGGCTTAGAACAGAATTTTTTGCTCACCCTGCACTTTGTGGGCATTCACAATGGACCTCCGCAAGATCTTGTGGAGCCCTCAGCTGCGCAGTGGAGTTTTTTTCTCTGCCTTTCTGCTTCCAGTTCTGCAATGGCGCTTCTTTCAGGCGACCTCCATCTACGTCTTCACTTCAGGTGCTTTCAGTCAGGTCAGAATGCTGCCCCTTTAATTTTCCAGCTTGTGAATTTCTCCTCCACCTTCTCTGAGGTTCTGGGTTTTTCTAATGGCTGCCACCATGTTGTATTGTATGTTCAGTAGGTCTCACAAAAGAGGTTGTGAGTCTTGTCTGGTTGAACATTAAGGGCGGCATCATCCCAGATTTGCACTAAGTGCAGTAGCGGGTGGGAAAAAGGTGGGCCGCAATGATGGGTTTTTGCGCCATATCGTCCCATTCCCGTCTCATTAATTAAGCATTCCCGGGAAACATTCTCAGTCACCTGCCCCGTTATCACCTCAGGCCTTCAGTAAACCGGGTGCCATATTGAAAGGCCGTCTCTGTACAGAGCTAACACTCATCAAGGGATAAGAAGCTGCTGGGAACTAATGGCTGTTAAAGGGAGGAAACATGGTGCCCCCAGGTTTAGCAATGCCTCTCTTGCGCGCCAACTGGACGTACTGGGGGCCCGCTGCCATGTCCTCTGTCACTGGTCTGGGTGAAGGCAAGCAAGCTAGGTCACCAATCCAGCATGGGAGGCAGTGGCAGTGGTGATTGGCGCCAATGCCCTGCAAAAGAGGACAGCCACCCAGTGCAGGAAGGGGATGAATGGTCTCATCCATTCAGCCAGGGTAAGTCAGTCTTCTCATCACTATCAACTCACACACTCACAAATCCATCACACATCCACAGGGATCTCACACCTCAAGGGACAACACTACTAACTCCCCAACACACCCTCACATCTTCCTCAGACTCATACCCTCTCGAGCTCATGTCCTCATCCTGTCCATGTCTCTGCTCACCACACAAACATTCCACGCAGTGCCATATGTCCTATTCACACTCTCGCCAACTGTTTTCACGCTGGCTCACAGTAGCAGACCTGGAGTGGAGTGGACCACATTAGGCCCCTCACTCACTGTGAGGAGTGTGCCATTGCGCCGACTGTCGAGGACATGGACCGTGCGCCTGCAGCGATGGTGAGGTCAGCAGCGAACAGCCACCTGAGGATCCTGCACCACATCATCCCTCTCTCAACGCAACTGTGAGTGCTCTCTCTCTCCCATTTTTGACTCTGCTTCCATGCATAGAGGACTGCTGCAGATGAGCCAGCTGTGAGATCCGAGTCAGATAACGAGCCTCTGGATTTCAACTCACCCTGGAGAGTCAGCAGAAGGTGGGGGAATATCATGCAGATCTGTTGGAAGCCCTCAACAGAGTGGCACGTGAGCCAGAGGGGTGCTTCCGCCTGCTCTCTGATGAAGTGGTGCCCACATGTGCATGTATGGAGAGCTCCATGGGAAGGATGGCAGACACCATGGAGATCCTGGTCCAGCTGAACACGGAGATGCGTGCAGAGCTGCACTCCATTGCGGTGACCATGAGTGAGTTCCTGCAGTGGCAACGCAAGAGGGAAACAGGGCACCTCGGGCACCCAAAGGGAGGAAGAGCGGCAGCTGGACACCCCGGGTCATCCACTCCGGAATCTCAGAGGCTGTCCTCTCTCTCCGAGTCCCCTTTGCCTGGAACCCCTCAACCTTATCCTCTGTCACCGTGGAGGAAGCAGCTGGCCCACAGGAGCACAGCCAAAGCAAGCTGGGGCCTTCGAGGCCTTGGCTCTCCAGAGGACCCATGCCGAAGTCATCAGAGGCAACAGGGCCAACCATTGCACAGGCTGCCTCCACCCCTTCTGCAGATCTCAGGACAGCACCGAGAAGAAGTGGTAGGCCTAGAAAAGTTAAGAATTTTTGATCACAAATGGTTGCATGGATGAACACCACTTTATAATCTGAACATATTCACTTTCACTGCATGAAGTGCAATGGTGTCTTTTAGCTTCATTTACAGGCTTCGCAAGTCCTCCCTCTGCATCCCCCCCGCCCCGCACCCGACTAGTAGTTCAGCAGCTCACTGCTGGACCACAAATGATTCTGGAGGGAGAAGTGTAAGTGTGGCAGGGCTGTCGGAGCCTCGTGCAAGCACTCTCCCACGTATGCAGATCCTTCCTCCATCACACTCATCTCAATGTCCTGAGCATTTTCAATGCTGCCTGCTGGGGTTCACTTTCAGTCGTCCATCTGAGCCTGACCCGCATCTCCGCCCACCCACTGATCACACTCCCATGCAGCACCTGTACCCGCCCAACACGAGGCTCCGCTCACTTTCCATTTTAGAAGCACAGGTTGTTAAGCATGTCTTCAGCTCCCCCTCCTTTCCACTCCCCCAGTCACCAGTCACCCATGTCTTTTTCCCCATCTCTGTTGACCACCCCCCCCCCCCCCCCCCCCACCCCCCCACTCCCCCTCACCGGTATCACATTCCACCTCCTCACTGTCACTTACCACCAGAACCCTTTTCTTTCCGGGATGTCCAGGTGAATATGCACATTCCCTACCTTCCTGAGAATCCCACACCCATCTACATTGACCTCCCTGAAATCCCCCTTCCCACCCCCAGGGTCCAGGTCTTCCTCCGAGTCCCCACCAACCACCCTTGCCGTCCCTTTTACTGCTACCATTGCACTCTCACCCTCCCAGCTCACTTTGCCCTCTGTCATTCTCACCATTCCGTCCTATCACACCCACCCTCATTTTGCTCCCCAGGAGGGCAGTCATCAAATCCACAGACCCCTCCCTTGCACGTTCACCTGGACATCACGTCGCTTACTCCTTCCTCCACCCTTAGTCCTTCCTCCCCACAGACTCCTCCCTGCCCCGGGACTCCTTCCAATCTCAAACTCCTTTCTCCCCCAGACTCCTTCTCCCCCACCAAACTCCCTCCTCCGCCCTCTGAACTCCTTCCTCCCGCACCGAGCTCCTTCTCCCCTTTGAGCTCCTTTCCTTACACCCTCCTCCCCCCTTACACCTCCTCCTCACTTATCGCATTCTCCCCCGTTACACCCTTCTCCCCCGTACTCCCTCTCCCCTCCCAACCACACCATCCCAACACCATCGTTACCCCCCCAACCTTACCCACCCCCCCGACACCATCATTCCCGCACCCCCCACAGCAACCTCAATCCCCCCCAGTACACCTTCCTCTCCCTTGGGTATAGCCCAAGCTATGAGTTAACTTCATGCGCGCTTCTACACAGGTCTCTGTCCAGTCCACAACTGACTTTAGTCTCACATGTCTCTTTACATCATGCTGTGGGCAGTACCGTTTCCCAGTCCCACATTAACCCTTGCTATGCCAGATACCCTTAAACTACAGTAAGTAGGTGAATGGTTTTCCCATTACACAGGTATCTTTATCCTGCAAGGTCTCATGTTGTAGCATTTCTATTGGTCCAGCAGTCATACCTGCACATGCTGCCTCTCATCTCACACTGCACAGCTACACTCTTGACAGAGCGGCCAGACTCCGGTTAGTTACTAGGTGACTTGGTCTCCGTGTCTTTGACTGCCTCGAACACTTGCAAGCCCTTCTGTCACAGGGCATCTTAAGGTCAATCCCTCAACAGGGGTGAATCCAGGCTTCTGATGATGCAGATTTCAGCCATTGTAATGCCAGAGAGTCACAAAGACATTTGAATGTCTCCCTTGTTGGGGAATGGGCTTTTCTTGAAGATGTGAGGTGCCCATGGTCTCAAGGGCACTTATGTCACAACAGTTTGTCTGCCATTTGCTGCTGAAGTTGCAGCTAGATCCTCAATGCTGCTTAGGAGAATCACCTCTGTATTTAGTCCTCCCTGGTGACTATGGCATCACATACTGAGCTGGCCCTAGGTAGTGGGACACACCTCTCACCATTGTCGCCCTCCTCCTCCTCCTCAGTTACATCTTCATCTGAGGCAAAGGGCAAATCTTCCTCCTCCTCCTCCTCTTCCATCTCTTCCTCTGATGAGAGGTCTTCATCACTGGGCTCTGGATCCTGCCTGCATATGCCCCTTTGGACTTGGGGTCTAAAACATTATTGGTTTGTTTGACTATGACAGAATATTTACTGAGCCTGCAGGGCTATAGAAAACAGAAGCTCCATTGACATACATCTTTCTGTGCTGGCTACACCTTGCACGAGGCTCCAAGAGAGAGAGCAAGCCATGTGATATTACATCACTTGCTGGTGCCCACATCTAATTAAAGACTTAGCCCATTATATTACAGGGTGTAGGGCTCAAAACGTTAAATATGAACACACGAATTAGGAACAGGAGTTGAGGCAAGTGTGACTCTTTCAAGATGAAAGAGTCATGGCAGCTTCCAGGGTATCATGCACACCTTATTGTGGTAGCACACAAGCTGCACGTTGCTGTGGGTGCCTCCTGCAACGGTGCTTTGATAATGATATGGGTGCCATCTATCACACATTAAACTTGTGGAAAGTCAACTATTGTCATGAACCCATTGCTCTTTGAGTCTGAGTCACCACATCTGTGGGGATATTAATGTGTTCCCAAACCTTGTAAAGAGGACATCAGGAACTGATGTTATACACTGGTGGGCGGCTGCTTGTGAGATACTTCAGAGGTCTGCAGCAGTGCCTTGGAAGGATCCGGCTGCAATTGGCAGGGCATGGGCACCAGATGTCCGAAGCACGCGATCTGCCTCCAATTTGGCAGAAATGTCTCTGACCATATCCCAGAACATTTAAAGCCTGCGGCTTTTCAAGTCATGTCGAGGAAGCTGGACATGTTCTGGTAGGCCCTTCGCCGAGGGCAATATCTCACCCGCCTCCTCCTTGCTGCTCTCTGTGGGGGCTCTGCCACCTCATGCGCAGGTACTCTGGCTCTAGCCGCATGCTACTGCCTCTGCCTTTCCTCTATATGCTGTATGTGGGAAGGTGCTGTGCCCATTTCTTTAACCTTCCTCCATTTCTGGGCAACACACTCCTCACCCAGTAAGACTGGCAGTCTGTAATTCCGCCCACTTGGCTTCGATGCAAGGAATGATGAAGAGGCCCCCACACAGATTGACCCTTCCCCTTTTCCAGACAGCCCACCCTCCCTTCCCTGAGGTCAAACAGCAACCTCAATTTCAGAGGCAAGTACAGCTTTTAAGCTGCTACTTTGCACAGCTCCATGTAAGGCTTACAAACCTTTAACTCGGGCTTTCAGTGCTACCTACAGGCCCTGGACTATCAGGTTGGGCCCACTTCCACCCTCCAGCAGGCAGAAACACCCGGTGGAATCTTGTGCTTTCCCCGAGACAGGTTTGGTGGCAGGGGGCATTTAATCGGGCAAGAGGGCGGTGGGTGAGAAACCTGCCACCTTCCACCTCCACCCGATTATTCATCCCACCGCTGCAGGGACCAAGACAAGCAAACCCTGGCATGTTTACTTGCTGGATCCCCGGAGGTTTCCCTTGTTCAAAGGCACTCAGAACCTGATTGAGGTTCCGGCATTGGGAAGGGGGGCTACTGAGAGCCAACATCCTTCCCTTGCTGCCAGTCCCCCTCCCCCACGGCCCCCACCCCACAACCCCCACCCCATGACACCCCTCCCTCACGAACCTTACCCCTCAACCCCTCACCCTTCGAGCCCACGACCCCATTCTCATCATCGCTCACCAATGCATGGGTCCTTCCTCGATCCGAGGCTTCAGGTGGGTATCATACCGGCAGCAGTCACCACCTGCCTAGTGATGCTGCTAAGTACAGAAGAGCTGCCAGCCTCTAATTGGCTGGTAGCTTCAGGTGGGTGGGACTCCCGCTCCCGGGGTCCTTCATCCCTGAGGGAAGCTCATTGGCCTGTCAGGTGCATGAGTGGAACAAGGTGCAGCGGGACCTCCCAAAATGAGGCACGCAGGGGTCTTGGAGACCCCTATCGCCTCCACAAGATTCTGTCCAGAAAGTCAGACCCAACACACCACTAATAATATCTCAGTTATATTCAAACTGGCACAGGCAAATACATACAAACTTGCGAAATTAAAGATCCAGAGTAACTTAACTTACAAAAACAACAACTTACATTTAGTTGATTTTAACACAGAAAAATATCACAGCGACTTCAAAAGATCGAAGTAAATGCTGAGTTAAAATCAGGTTTTAAAGTGGGCCTTAAAGGCTGAGGTGGAGGGTTTTAGGATGGGAACCCTACCCATAAGGCCTAGAAGTATTTCTTTAAATTGAGAACACTAGGTCTGCAGCATAATGGACACATGGTAACGGACAACATCAATGGTGTTAAATGTAAGAGAAATGAGGTAAATAAAGGGGAATGATCTGGTGACAGCCAGTTGGGTTTTAAATTGTACGGGAAAGAAAAGACTGAGAAATATTCCAGATCTTAGAGTCCAGAAAAGAAAGGATTGGAATGTAAAATGGTTGCTCAGTCTCTCAGCAAGCTTAGTAAGGTTACAGGGAGGGGAAAGGGCAGCATATTTGGAGAAGTAGAAAAGAATTCACAGTTGCAACGAAGGTAGTAGTTTGACAAAATACACAAGATGGGTGGATTGAGGAGGGTTTAAAGCTCAGGGGCAGAATTTTACGTCCCGTGGGGGGACCGGGCGCGCGCCTGATCCGATCGGGGGTAAAATCACACGAGAAGACGTTGGCCGAGTGTCCCGAGCGCGCCTGCCAACAATTAAAAGGGTAATTAAGCCCATTAACAGCACAACTCACTCCGATTTTCCGTTGCCCATCCAATCTTATGGCTGGCAGATGGGCGAATTGGCCAGGCGGCCTTTGCATTTTTCATCAAACCTCATCCAAGGGCAGGATAAAATTTCCATGAGGAAATAAAATAGAAATAAATTTCTGCGGGCAGCACTTTTATCAGCTATATTTTCAGGTGATTGATTATGATGCATGAACACTTTTTTTTTCAGCTTTTAAAACCTTTATTTCAGCTTTTTCAGGTTTCCAGCTCCCTGAGGCAGTTGTCTGCCTTCAGGGAGCTTTCTCACAGCACACACCCACGCCTGTGGAAACCCCTTCCCGCCCCCCACCCTGGCAGCGCTGAACATTTCAACGCGCGTTTCACACTGGCTGGCCATTAATTCGCCAGTCAGCATGAAATCGCAGTCAGGGGGCCCAGGGGCCGAACACGGTCGGCAGTCCATTTCCCGACTGCTCCCGGGCCCGCCAATCGGGTGCGGCCACTAAAGGTAAAATCCAGGCCCAGGAGAAGGACCATCCAACAAATAGCTTCTCTCTGCACTCTTTTCAGAGGTCAATCCAGCTATTAGGCGAGCATCGCAGATATTTAACTCTTTCATACACCAGGGTTTTGCAGTTAAAGCCACAAAGGGATGGGAAGCATTTGTCATGCAAAAGAGGACAGAGCATGTATCTTTCTCTATGTGTCCATCATTATATCTATATATACGTTTACACATCTCCCATTGAGCATATAGCCATTAGCCTTCAAAATGTCAAAAACATCAAAGTGACGAGAGACGATAGGCAGTCAGTTCCTGCTGGTTTCTCTGATAATAACGTAACCTGGCCTTCTGCCGGGCCACGAGCTGGGGATTTACAAGCAGCCACCAACCTACAGGAACTTCCAAGTATCTTTTAATTGACTTTGGAGTGTCAATTTAAATCATTTGCGACAGAGAATGCTCAAAAAATCACATTAGAGGGACAGTCCAGTCAAACACAGCTCCATCATAGCAAAATGTTCCAAAATCTAGACTCCTCCATGAAAAATGCCATGGAATATACATTTGTGTCTACGTTTTTGTATTGATCGAAATCGTTGGGGGTGGAACAGTGCACCATAGTGAAATGGCAGCAATCTCCAATAAACAGGATGGTCAAATTATTTTTGCTTGAAACATTTATTTCTATGTTCCTAATGTTTATAAAGAGAGAAGAAAGAACTTGCACTTATATCAGGCCTTTCATTACCTCAGGATGTCCTGTAGCACTTTATAGCCATTGAAAGGCTGTTGAAATGTAATCACTGTTATAATGTTGGAAAAGCAGCAACCAATTTTCACGCAGCAATGTCCAACCAACAGCAATACGATTGATGTTGTTCATCACTATGTATCCATTATGCTGTAATGACCAGATATTTTTTAATGATGTTAATTGAGCATTTGACTGCATTCAGGTGATGGGCATATGTACCAGAGTAGACTGAAACTGTGGCAGTTGAAACAGAGGTGCACAATATTTTAATTCATTGGATGTGGGCATCACTGGTTAGGCCAGCATTTATTGCCCACCCCTAATTGCCCTTGTTCAGAGGGCATTTAAGAGCTGTGGGTCTGGAGTCACATGTAGGCCAGACCAGGTAAGGACAACAGATTTCCTTCCCTAAAAGGCATTAGCGAACCAGATGGGGGGGTGGTTTCTATGACAATGGTTTTGTTGTCATCATCAGACTTTCAATTGCAGATTTTTATTGAATTCTGCTGTGGTGGGACTCAAACCCTGGGTCCCCAGAGCATTACCCTGGGTCTCTGGAATACCAGTCCAGTGACAATACCACCACCTCCCCTTTATGCGATGCATGTCTAAATTAAAGTTTGTAACCATGTAAAGACAAGGCTCCAGTTATGTCCTTCACCACCCAGCTTCCGAATTATAACATTGAGGGAGGAATTCAGTGGAAAGATTATAACCTCTGAGCCACAGCTGACTGGAATGTTTAAGAATATTTATGCCCTCTCCATATGTTGCTCAGTAAAGAACTTCTATGACACAGATGTAGGGAGGAAGATGGTACAGTTATGTATCTGGCACATCGGGCCCGATTTTAACTCTGTGTAAGTGGGTGAGTTTTGAATGAGTTAAAGTCTTGCCCATTCACTCCATGTTGTTTGCAAGTAAATTTTATAAGCTCATATGTATCAAACGGCATTCAGCAATGCAAGATGGAGACCCACCACCACCTTCTTAAGACTACTTTGATTGGGTTTGATTTGAACTGACAGCCTTACCACCACCCTCAGAATAAATACTTTAAAAAGGCCACTCTAACCATTGCTGTATGACGAACGTCCTCATACCAGACGTAAAGTTACCTTAATTTAAATTAATTTAAAAAATTAAATTAATTTAAATTAAGTTTAATTTAATTTAATTCTTTTAATTTGAAGAAGTATACCAGAGAAACTAAATAACTTCTCAGCTGCTTCCTTTCCAAGATCCTGCAGTCTTTCCTCATGCACTCAGACCTGTGACACTAAAGGCAGAACTTTCCCAGCCCCTGGGTCGCAGGAGTGGGAGGGCGGGGCCAGGAAATCAGGGGGAAGATGGGTCAGGACAGCTCCCCAATGCGTTCCCACCACACGGGATGTTTCCTGGGTGTGGGCTGGGATGCGGTTCGGCTACAAGGCAGAAGGCAGACAATTTGCAAATTTAAAACCACAATTAGGAGCTGTTTAGAGTGCTCACTGGCATTTTGCCAGCGGCGAAATGGTTCCCCCCCCGCCACCGCAGAGGTTGCCAGCTGAATGGAAGCGGCCTTGCTGTGCCAATGCCCGGGAGCCTATTGAGCCAGAGGTTCCAACCCCCAGTGAGGGTGCAAATGGCAGCAAAGACTGCACCCGTGGCCTGAACACTACTGCCGGAAGGGTGTCCCCACTGATCGGAGGAGCCTGCCTGCTTGGCCCTGCTTTAAAATAAGTATTGATTTTCATCCCTCCAAGGGTGTCGAGGTTCCAGTGCTGGCAACCCTGGGATTGGACTGGCAGCATCTGGAACCCACCCACATCCTTAATTGGGCAGCAAGCACAGAAAATAGCTCGCCCAGTCAGGTCCTGAAGTCCATGGTAAAATCCTGCCCTAAGGATCAGGCCAATGTTCTTCTTGGCATTCTCTCTGTCAGTCAAATGTTTTCCGCCAATTGCAACTAGATGTAGTGTTGTGAACGTACTGTCCGGTTTCCTCAAGCTTGTATTCTATTGATTACATTTTTAAAAAGCCCCAATTTTATTCAAAATTGCTTCTAAAATTAATACTTTTTTTACCAAGTTTGAAAATCTAATGATCAGACTTTACCTCTTGTAGTGTGAAAACTATAGCTCTCTATAAATGCAGCAGTCTTCTGAATATATCTCATTGACCTTTAAGCAGTGACACATGACTCTCAAGATGAAATTCTGATCTAACAGACTGGGATTAGTGGAGTTTATGTATTAAACCCTGGGCTTACAGTAAGTCAAGTGGCATTGATTTGAGGCAGAAGCCATAAGTATTTAAATGTTGAAACCATTCTCATCCAATGAAAAAAATCCCTTTAGATGAGATTATTGTGTACTCGGAGAGGCATTAAGGAGGCTTAAATAATGATCTAACAGTAAATAAATGTGTCATCGTCTCAATGCTGCCTTTTACAACAGTGTGTCAATACACCATGTGCAACATAATACATACTTCAAAGGGGTCATTTTATAACTTTGTCTTTCTGACTGGGAATCTTGCCTACACAGAACATACATCAGAAATTCAGGTATACACTGTGCCAAATTTCTCCTATCAACGGCTGAAAAACCACGTGCAGGGTGGGCTTGAATTTCCAACACACCCTCCCAGAAGGTGGGGCTCCACATCAGGAGTGTGAAGCCAAAAAATTGCCACCATAGCCAATGCTACATAATCATCGTCAGCTGGACAGACTATTGATTAAGTGCTTACTCAGTTGTGCCAAAGTTGGTAAATCCACTGCCAATATTGTTTTTCATTGTTTATTTTCAAGATGTGGGTAATGTTGGCAAGACCACATTCATTGTCCATCCTTAGCTGCCCCGAAAAGGTGGTTGTTGGCATTATTACACTGCTGCAGGCCTTGCACAGCTGCCACAATGGTGTCAGGTAGACAATCCCAGTGATACCAAAGCAATAGTGATAAATATCCAGGTCAGTATGGTGTGCAACTTGGAGGAGAAGGTGGGAACGATAGTGTTCCGACGATCGTACCGAAGGCAGACCAAGAAGTTGCCAAATAGTTCTGAGCTATCTGATCTCAACTATGGAGGAGGCGGGAGTGCTCTGTTTGCCTTCAGCATCCCTGGGCTAGTGAAGGGACAAAACAGTCAGGCTTCCTTTTTGTACTAATTATGGTTTTATTTAGTGTGCAATGTGCCTTTAAAAATAACACTTGTTAGGCAAGATCACATGATCTTGGTGACCAAAAGGTGAGTAGCTCAGGCTACCTCAGCAGTTAGTGTAGAGTTAGAGTTGGAGTTGAAAGCACATGTGTAGTTGCTGCTGAGTATATTGTAAATAAACTTAATGTTTCCACCCAAGAAGCGATTGCAGACCAACTCCATCATTAATAGCACAACTCGGCCACCCTACAACAAACTGGCGAAGAGGATAAAACAGGACTGAGCAGAAGAAATCAAGTTAAAAAGAAATCGGCACTGTACCTCAATGATTGTAAGTAGCAAGCTCCGGTATAATTGAAGAAGTTATCCCTTCTCAAAATGCCACCATTTGGGAGAATTGATACTTTGAACCTGCCACAAACGATTGGTCACAATACATAGAACGCCTCACGTTCCTTTTTCAAACGAGCGACATTACAGGGGAAGAGAAGAGGAGAGTGATCCTCTTGAGTACTTGTGGGAGCAAAACGTACAGCTTGATTCGAACTTTGACAGTACCCAGTGCCCCAGATTTGAAGAATTTCTTTGAATTGGTGGACCTTGTGAAGGGTCACTTTCAACCAAAGCCCTCAGTCACGATGCAGAGGTTCAGGTTTAATTCTCAAAATAGAGCCCCGGTGAGACAATTGCATGCTATGTGGCAAATTTAAAGCAACTAACAGAACATTGTGATTTCGGTACAACTGTGAACGACATGCTTAGAGTTTGTTTAGTGTGTGGTGTGAAAGAGGACACTATTCAGAAAAGGTTATTGTCAAAAGTGAATCTGGATTTCAAGAAGGCGCTAGAGATAGCGATGGCCATGGAGAGCGCAGTAAGAGATTCAAAAGCAATACAGGGTGCGCAAAATGGCATCAGGTGGGAAACCTCAGCCAAAAGAGGCGCAAAAAAGCAAGACTCCACCAAAAAGCGGGAAACAGCCCCCACTAGCCGAAGAATAAAGAAAAAAAACTTAGCAGCGAAATCGAAGAATAAGTTTGATAGAGATGGGAACAATCAGTCTTTTAGCGATTGGCAATTTAAAAAGATCAAATGCTACTATTGTCATGGAACTGGACATATGATGAGGCAATGCAATGATAGAGTCAAGCAAGCTTGCAAACAAAAGAAGAAGCCCAATGAAATCTATAATGTAGAAGAGCCTGAAACAAATTCAGACATTTACTCATTGTTTAATCAGAAAGTTGGAAAGACAGAACCAATATTTGTCACAGTGAAAGTAAATGACAAACCTGTTACAATGGAAGTGGACACAGGAGCTTCCGCTACAGTAATTGGGAAACATACCTTCAGATGTTTGAATAAGTGAAAATCAATTAAGTTTAGAAGAAACAGCCAAGCTAAAAACATATACGGGTGAAGACATTCAAGTAAAAGGCATAAGCAGAGTACCTGTCCATTATCGAAGCCAATTGGCAAAGCAAAGCTACTCCTGAATGTGGTAGTAGGTGAAGGGCCAAGCAGCCTGGGCCAAAATTGGTTAAAGGAGATGAAGTTAGAATGGTCTGAAATTTTCCAGTTGAGAGTAAGTACGCAACCAGAGCTACTTAGAAAGGACACCACCGTCTTTAAGGATGAACTGGGGAAAATCCAGGGCCTGCAGGCCGAGATTCATGTGGATCCAGAAGCAACCGCTCGCTTCATGAAGGCGAGACCAGTACCATATGCCCAGCGAGAAAAAGTCGACATTGAGCTCAACAGACTAGAGAAACTAGGCGTTATACGAACTGTTCAGTTCTCAGAATGGCCAACACCCACAGTCCTCATTCTTAAACCTGGCCAAAGCATCCGGATTTGACAGCTAATTAAGTAGCTAAGCTGGACAGGCACCCCTAGTAAAGCACTGTGTGCAATGTCAGCAACTGCACAAGTTGCCAGTGACAGCTCCGTTACACCCATGGGAGTGGCCAGGTAGACCCTGGGTGCGGTTACACATTGACTACGTTGGATCTTTCCTGGAACAATGTTTCTGCTCATTGATGATGCCCATTCAAAATGGTTGGACATACATGAGGTGAAGTCACCAACGTCGGCCGCTACAATTGAGAAACTACGTCAGAGTTTTGCCATTCACGGCGACCATAAGTAGTCATCTCTGATAACAGCACTGTGTTTACAAGTGCTGAGTTTCAACGGTTAACAGCTTCAATGGTATCACTTATGTGAAAACTGCACTGTGCCACCCTTCCTCAAATGGACTGGTCAAAAGGGCAGTTCAAACGTTCAAGGCAGGCATGAAAAAGCTAACTGGTGATTCCTTAGCAACCAAGCTAGCACGCTTTCTTTTTCATTGCAGGATTACCCCTCACACAACAAGTATTACACCTGTGGAGTTATTGTTGAAGCGCCGTCTCAGGACGTGATTGAGCTTAATAATACCGAATTTAGAGGGGAAGGTGGAAAGGAGTCAGGGAAGCCAGAAAACTAGACACAACTGGCATAGTTGTGAGAGGAAATTTACCGTAGGAGAGCCGGTATACGTGAAAAATTTCGGGGAAGGGCAAAAGTGATTACCGGGTGAAATACGTGCAGTGACTGGACCTCTATCTTACCATGTGGAGGTGGAAGGCCGGATCATCCATAAACATGTGGACCATTTAAGAAAAAGAGAGATAAATCACCAAGATTTGGTTCCACCAGTGATCATGACCGGGTCTGCATTTCCTGTTGTGAATACTCAACCCAGGACTGACATGTCTGATGTTCCTGTAAGAGTTGAGGATACAGAACTGCAAGTGCCCACCGAAACACCTGATGTTCAGGCAACTCCGGAAAAGGAGGTTCCTGACAAAGAATCTGAAGTTGTGGAGCTGCGACGTTCCACACGTACCAGGAAACCACCTGAAAGGCTGAACTTGTAAATTCCTTACCCAGTGTAAATATTATGTTGTCTTAAAAAATATGCACTTGTAAATACAATACGTATAGCTGAGCTAAAGGGGAAAGAATGTAGTAATTATGGTTTTATTTAGTATGCAATGTAACTTTAAGAATAATACTTGTTAGACATGATCTTGGTGACCAATAAGAGAGTAGCTCGGGCTACCCCAACAGTTAGTTTAGAGTTGGAGTTGAAAGCACACGTGCAGTTGCTGCCGGGTATATTGTAAATAAACTTAATGTTTCCACTCAAGAAGTGTCTGCAGATCAACTCTATCATTAATAGCACAACTCGGCCACCCTACAACACCTTTCATGTTACTATTCAGTTACTCAATCTTAAAAGTGCTTGTGTCCAATACAAGCAGGTTCAGCTGTGATGCAGTTAAAGAGCCCATCAAGACTCACTTTGCGGGTTTATACAGGAAGAAAGCCGAGATACCAAGCTGTATAGTATATGAGTAATTTGAGACATGACATGTAACAAGTATAGCAGGAAAAGGTGATTTTGGACCTTTGGTTCTCAAAGCTGTCCAGCACTGAGGTTTTCCTCTCCTCAGGTCTGGGTCTACTTAGACTAATTGGTCAAGATCGATTACCATGATTAATCAACAACTTTTGTAGGGGTGTGGTGGTGTGTCAGCTTCACCTCTGACTTCTGAGCGGTCCGAATCGCTCCCACTCCCTGATTTCTAGACCTTGGACTTATTTGGGGGTTGTGACAAAGTGCAGCAAACAACTGGTTTTGGTGCAAGAAACAAAACTGGGTTTATTGAAGTCACAAATGAATTTATAACACTAGGATTACACTGAGATTATACAGACCTACAAAGTGCACTTAGTTAAGAATGGGAAACACATGGCATAATGAGGGAAAATCACCCTTACCCTTGTCCTACCCCCAAAACCTAACTAAATTGAACTAGGAGAGGTCAGGGATCATGCTCACCAACCAGGGTTCCTTGACAGTTCGAAATCCAGCCAGGTAAGCCGGTTGCAGCTTTGGGGTACGCTCTTTGTGTCCTCTGGGGCCTGCCGTCCCCACGTGGTCCTGGTCTGTGGAATCTGCGAAGGTTCTTCAGTTGAATGGAGGGCGCAGTTGTGGGTGGTCGATCTTCGTGGAGGGCTGCGGTTGTGGCCTTGTTGTCTTCGTTTGAGCCTGCCACCCCGTGCCCCTCGCCGTGATGTTGCCAGCGGGCCTGCAAACCTCCAGATCTCCTTCCTTCGCTTGGCTCAGCTCCCTGCTTAAACTCTGCTTCAACCGCTCCAAAAACTGCTCACCCCCCAGATCTCCTCCCTTTCGTAACTGGTGGCCCAGTTACACTGTTTTTTCAAATTTCTTATCTGAAACCAAATCAAAGTTAGTTCTTTGTCAGATTTGGGCTTCTTCAGGAGATTGTTGTCTCGTTGTTTTTAATGGGCTCGCATGATGTTTATTGTTGTCTTCCTGTCCCCGTAACTAGTCTTGAACTGAAAGCCAATGTATATGTGGAGTATTGAAAGGTTCGCATATTTGCATTGATTGCGGCCTTCCTGCCTTAGTTGTTAGTAGCGATTATTTATGCAAGATTTTGATGGGCTTTAGTTTCGTGTAAGATGAAGTCTTTCTCTGGGTTGATTGTTTTAAAGGGAAGAATGCGTATTCTGTCTCCTCTCGTTGTCTGGTTACAGGCAACAATCCACACTGCACTCAACAAGCCCGGGCATGTCCAGTCCCAGGCCTTCATCGGTTGCAGCATTCTACACTCAACTCAGTAGTTGGGTCCTCTGCCATAAAAGTCCAAAAGTCATATCCTGGTTAATGATGTGAAAAATGTGGGAATTTTGAGAACCCTTCACTCTATTGTTATTATATCATGTGGCACCAGAAGGGTGGAAGGCAAACTCGATGAATCTTGGTCTTTTTTGATCTGGCATTTCCTATGTTCCAAGGAGGAGATTGGCAGCCATGGAACCAATCCTCATGACATGGCAGCACATTTAAGAGTGATGGGGAGACAAACCGAGAGGTGGGGATGATGATGTACAGCAAAGGAGCTAACTAGATTTATCATTCATTCATCAGATCAGTTGCTTGAGTTTTAATCAGTCAGTATGAAGCAGAGAGCTACTTCAGCTGAGTATTAAGAGCTGTCATGTGATACAAAGCATAAAACTCAGCAAGAAAACAGAGAAAGAACAAGCGAGGGGGATTGGGAGGCTTGGTGTTTCTGCAAGTCAAAATTAGAAAATAACATGCCCCTAGGCTAGTTGGTGAGTGGAATTTTCCAGCCCTGATTCAGCCCAGATGTTAATGAGAAAGTCCTGAGCCAGAAATTCATTTATAAAAATATCCAATCAGCCAAACTACAGAATCTTGAGTTGTGATTCAACATTGTTACGAGGATTCTGAGAAGAATATGAGTCTCAGGTTCAATCCTTAGGCTGCACAAGCCAGCTGGTATCAGTTACAATAGCATTTGGGGTGCTGCAATTGGACTTATCTCCATCAGGAGGAAAGAAAATCAGCCAAGGCTGCCTCTCCTGATCATTAACCTGATTTTCTATTGGAACTTGAGCCTTAGGTGGGAATTGAATGAGGGCAGGATTAGGGCAAGGCCCTGGTGAATTCTAAGGTGGCATAACACTCAAGCCTACATTCTCTAAACGAGCTTCAGCTTGTCAAGAAGTCAGATGGCGAGGGACGAAGCAGACTTTAGTGTTTTGACCAAGCTTTTTCTTTATTCATTCATGGGATGTGGGCATCGCTGGCTAGGCCAGCATTTATTGCCCATCCCTAATTGCCCTTGAGAATGTGGTGGTGAGCTGCCTTCTTAAACCGCTGCAGTCTATGTGGTGTAGGTACACCCACAGTGCTGTTAGAGTGGGAGTTCCAAGATTTTGACCCAGCGACAGTGAAGGTACGGTGATGTATTTCCAACTCAGGATGGCGTGTGCCATGGAGGGTAACTTCCAGATGGCGGTGTTCCCATCTATCTGCTGCCTTTGTCCTTCTAGATGGTCTTGGGTTTGGAAGGTGCTGTCTAAGGAGTCTTGGTGCGTTTCTGCAGTGCATCTTGTAGATGGCACACACTGCTGCCACTGTGCGTTGGTGGTGGAGGGAGTGAATGTTTGTGGATGGCGTGCCAATCAAGCCAACTGCTTTGTCCTGGATGGTGTCAAGCTTCTTGGGTGTTGTTTGAGTTGCACTCATTGAGGCAAGTGGGAAGTATTCCATCACACTCCTGACTTGCGCCTTGTAGATGGTGGACAGTTTTTGGGGAGTCAGGAGGTGAGTTACTTGCCACAGGATTCCTAGCCTCTGACCTGCTCTCATAGCCACTGTATTTATATGGCAAGTCCAGTTCAGTTTCTGGTCAATGGATTTGATAGTGTGGGATTCAGCAATGGTAAATGATGGTTAGATTCTCTCTTGTTGGAGATGGTCATTACCTGACACTTGTGTGGCGCAAATGTTGCTTGCCACTTGTCAGCCCAAGCCTGGATATTGTCCAGCTCTTGCAACATTTGGACATGGGCTGCTTCAGTATCTGAGGAGTCGCAAATGTTACTGAACATTATGCGAACATCCCCAGTTCCGACCTTATGATGGAAGCAAGGTTACTAATGTAGCAGCTGAAGTTGGTTGGGCCGAGGACACTACCCTTAGAAACTCCTGCAGTGATGTCCTGGAACTGCTATGACTGACCTCCAACAACCACAACCATCTTCCTTTGTGCTAGGTAGGATTCCAACCAGCAGAGAGTTCCCCCCACGCACACCCCCAATTCCCATTGACTTGAATTTTGCTAGAGCTCCTTGATGTCACGCTCATCAAATGCTGCCTTGATGTCAAGGGCAGTCACTCTCACCTCACTTCTGGAGTTCAGTCCTTTTGTCCATGTTTGAACCAAGGCTATAATGAGGTCAGGAACTGAGTGATCCTGGCAGAACCCAAACTGAGTGTCAGTGAGCAGGTTATTTCTAAGCAAGTGTCGCTTGATAGCACGTTGATGACCCCTTCCATCACTTTACTGATGATTGAGAGTTGACTGATGAGGCGGTAATTGGCCAGATTGGATTTGACCTGTTTTTTTGTGGACAGGGCATACCTGGGCAATTTTCCAATTTGCCGAATAGACGCTGGTGTTGTAGCTGTACAACTTGACTAGGGACACAGCAAGTTCTAGAACAGAAGTCTTCAGTACTATTGCCGGAATATTGTCAGGGCCCATTGCCTTTGCAGTATCCAGTGCCTTCAGCCATTCCTTGGTATCACCTGGAGTGAATCAAATTGGCCGAAGACTGGCATCTGTGATGCTGGGGACCTCTGGAGGAGGCCAAATAGGTTTCACACTGTCAGTCTCGTGGAAAACATAGAGACCGTCACACCATCTGAAGTGTTTGCCAAGATTCAAATTATCTGCCGTAAGAAAGTTGGTAACTACTCGATATTGGTCAAGATTGACACAGGGGAAGGTGCCAACATACTACCCCTGCGAATTCTAAAAGACATGTATATAGAGTGCCATGGCAAAACCTACTACTGCACAACTTTCAGCATAGAATGGTTCACTAATTCCATGTGCGGATCTATAGTCCTGGAGTGCAAGTATCATCAGTCTTCCTGGATGTCACAGATGTTTTACATTGTGGAGAATAAGGACCCAGTGATTGTGACCTCATACTAGTGACAATCCATGGAATCAGTCAAGCCTCATATGGCAGATCAACCTCAGAAACTTCAGTTCACTAACTAACATCAAAATATCCAGAATATTTTGACAAAATTGGCAGTTTCAAGGGAGCTGCAATGTTACACTTGCAGGAGAATGCAAGTCTGTCAATTGATTAGGTACACTTTGTGCAGCACAAATGCCAGCAGCTACAAGAAGAAACAGCGAAAGATTCCACACTATAGAAACTGTGGAAAACCATCATCGAAGGACGGCCTGATTCAATTCGACGTGTCCACATGCACATGAGATCATGTTGGCCTTTTTGGGACATGCTAGGCATCTCCCAGGGAGTCATTTTTAAAGACATGCAGGTCATCATACCAGAAACTTTGTGACCTGATATTCTTCAAAAACTTCATCACTCACACATGGGCACAGATTGAATGAGAAGACTCACAAGAAAGACATCCACTACCCGGGTATGAGCAATGACATTGAAATCATTGTCAAGAAGTGTGAGGCATGTCAAGAGCTATTGCCAAATCAACACAAAGAAACACTGATTCCACATGAAGTTCCTACCTGTCCTTGGTCCAAAATAGCATCCTACCTCTTTCATGTCCATGGCGCTGTCTTCATCATCATTATCACCAAGTACCCCTTTATTCAACAATTGTACAAATACTCAAGCACAACTGTCGCACACATTCTAAATGCTATTTTCAATTTATTTTGTATACCGTTTCTGCAGAATGGAACCTTTCGCTGTTTCCTCTTGGCAAACATTTCAGATCGTGCAATGGTATCTATGTTTTCCACGAGACTGACAGTGTGAAACCCTTGTTCACCACTCTCTATCTTGTCATGCACATCACCTTCGTTTCTTGGTTTGTCAATCACCTCATGTATACATTTCTGATGGACTATCGGGTGGTCATTCTTACTGCTTGAAGGCACCCATTGTGTATGGCCTGTTTGGATCAGTGTACAGCTCTTTGAAGCTGCACCAGCCTTTACTCTAGAGCACTGCCGCTGCCAAGGGCCTTTTCTGCCATATGCCTTACAGAATTCATTAAAAGCTGGGGATTTCCTTGGCACATGCAGAAGGCCAAAGCTTCCACATGGCCTGCTGGGTTTGGCTGTGCTTGCAAATGCGTCAACAATTGGAGAGGTACTTAGGACCTGTAAGCTTCGTTGACCTCCAAGGATCGTGCCATTCTTACATCCATCCTTGAGTAGTTCTTCGATGCTATACGTTTTGGGCTTGTCCAGCAGATCTTTCTGGAATGCTTTCACTGGAGTGGATGTGATCACCAACTCAACAATTCTGTCTGCATTTCAAAAATCACAGTACGTACCCTTTTCTCTGTATCTGCAGATGAAGTGGTCTATGGATTCTGTAGGCTGTTGTCAAAATGACATGAACTCTAGTTGATGAATATGGAAGTTTAACCTGATTCTGAACTGGCCTTACAATATAGTCCATATCTTTTGGGGACCCTTTAGCTCTTCTGCTATAAATCCTGACATGTTCAGCTTGTGTAGACCTTCATTCCCAATTGCTAGGTGAATATTTATGGCTTGCTCGTCTGGTTCAGACACACCTGAATCAAGAAACCATAGCTCTGTGCGCTGTTTAAACATTATAAATTCGAATAGGAGGTCAGCTGCATCCCAATACAAACTGGGCAATTTTGTGGACACGTTGACAATATCCCTTTGCCCTTCCTCCCTGTTTTATTCAATTTAGTGCTCAGCAACTCCCAAACCCACCGTTATAATCGCAACTTTCCCTGGCCCAATTTTTATGATGGCTTTGTTTGTGTTTTTGTTTGACTCTCCCTTGCTCACCAATGATCCAGCTCACACTCTGTGATCGCTCACCTTTCCCGACTAAGCTAGCCAGGTGCTGGTCCTCTCGATGTGCTGTCACACTCATGGAACTGACAGGGTATGCACTGAAATCTCACCACGATGGATCCATCTGTTTACCAGCTCTTTACTTAAGCACTATCTCGGCAATGTATCCTCAAAGCTTTTCTGTGCAGTCAGCACTCTGCATTTGCAACACTCACAGATGCTGCGACTTCAAAACGTTGAGGGTCTTCTCCTGCCATGTAGCATGATCGAAGGATCACCATGCCGTACCTGTACTTAATCCTGCTGCCACATTGTTTGATCACTGCTTAACACCATGTTTTGTTTTGATCTAAAGGTATCAACCTCTCATAAGGGATTGTATAAACACATTGAGGGTTCATTTATTTAAAATAGGCACATTAGAGCATATATACACATGGATAGAAAGCTTGAAGATATCAGCAGGAGAGCTTGTGTGCTCTGCTCTCAAACCAAAGTGAAACTGAGACTGGATCACATGACACATTTCTTCTATAGTGATGGCATACTGCTATCCTTTAAAGGCATGTTGCAACAAGCGCCACAGGGAATGGTGGCCAATGCCGGTACTGCAGTAAGTCCCGGACCAGGAGCAGCAAACGGAGGCCCAGAGGAGAGATAAATGTGGTGGGCTCACCAGCCAATCAGGCAGGTCCTGGAGAGTGGGAGGAGAGGGGGTCAGTTTAAAGGGCGGGGGGTGGTGTCTTCTCATGGGGGCAACATTGGTGGGGTCCTCCACTAATCACAGAGTGTCCAAGCAAGAGAGATACTCCTCCTAAGCCACTGGCAGGCCCACCAGGGTATATCTGGAGGCTTGCCCACATGGACCCACCCTCCCCCACAACCCCCACAACCACTGGTAGAATCCCAGCAGCAGCAGGCTGAAGCTTTTAAGTTTTCTTTTATTCTTTCACGAGATGTGGACATCACTGGCTAGGCCAGTATTTATTGCCGATCTCTAAGTGATCAAGAGATCACTTGAGGGCCTCAATTGGCTTCTGGGTGGCCTTCGCTGCCCCAGACTTAATGCATTTAAGGGAAAGGTAGATAATTATTTAAGTGGGAAAAGAATAGAAGAATATGTTGATAAAGTTAATGAAGGGGGGAGAACTCTTATGGAAAGTTTATTTTAACACCAGCATAGATCTCTTGGGCTGATTAACTTTTGTCATTTTTGTTGATTCTATGTTATATTATGTAAATAATCTGTAAATTCTCCTTGCAGTCTTCAGGTACGACTCTGCAAAAACTGTTCCATCAAAAGCTCTGACCCAGCAATCCCAGTCACCCAGTTCATATGGTTGGGAAAGTCAATCACTACCCAGTAGAAATGTCAGAAATCTGCACAAAAGACATTGCAGCGTATCTTGAGGTTCACTTACCTATCAAAATAGTTGTCTATTATCAAAACTAGCTCGCTGGAAATACCAGTATGGTATATCTGCATGGGGACACACAGATGGGGAATCTCCACCCTGAATTTGGTTTCACCCAATATGTGCCTGTTTCTCAGGGGTCAACAATCCACAAATGGTTGTCCAGGCTCCCCACACAAAAGCTCCTCTGCATGGAAACTGTAATTCAGCAAGTCAGCACCTTTGGAGGAATGAATAGAAAAAAAGAGCAGAAAATTGGAAATAAATACTTTTTTATCTTTCTAATGTCATAATTTAATTTGTATCACTGATTCAAGAAGCCACCGATATAGACCCGAACCAATGTCAATTTTATGATGTTGGATCAGAAAGGATATTGGATTTGTAACAGAGAGCTGAAGGTGTATTGAGTATATACAGAGGGCACAAAATGTCACTCAATTATTCAGGGCAATAAATTGCTGGAAGAATTCATTACCTGATGTATATTCTCACAGAATGCTATCTCAGTAATATGAACTGCAAGAATAGAGGTGTTACAACATTGACAAGTCGTGATTGAAAACCATAGTGGGTAAAATTATTTTGTTTAGTTATTAGAATTGTTATTGACCCTGAGATGCTCATTATCGTCCATCACGACAGGAACCCCAATTGAGAAAATGACCAACGTGCCCTCTGGAAGGAGCTTAATGTTGTAGGTGATTGAAGCAGCAGAAAGACCGCAGATGTTTATTGATTATATATCAATTATATTGCAGAGGCATGTGACTAAGGATCCAAGACCCTTATGTTGGTCGACCAAATTAATGCTGCTTTTAACCCTTTCACAAGAGCATAAATTCAGATGGGAATTTGAAATTCCTCATAGACAAATGAAGCTAAGACAAAGCCATCTAGTATTTCGACAGATCTTGGGGCCACAGTATATTGATCCGGTCCATGTTTTGTGTGCAATGATAACAGAGCTTAATTGTCAGAATAAAGAGAGTGATCAAAAATAAAGAACTTGCATTTATATAGCACCTGTCGTGATCTCAGGACATCCCAAAGGACTTTACAGTCAATGAAGTGCTTTTTAAACACTATTGTTATCAGATGTGATAGTCTGTTTTGCTGATGTTGGTTGAAGGGCACATATTGACTAGGACACTATGGAAAGTTCACCTGTTCTTCTTCAAAAGAGTGCCTTGGGATCTTTTATGTTCACCTGCAAGGTCAGACAGAACCTCAGTTTAACATCCAATAGCCAGCACCTCCACCAGTGCAGCATTCCCTCAGTACTGCATTGTAGTGTCAGCCTAGATCATGTGTTGAAGTCTCTGAAGTGGGACATGAGCCCACAGCCTACTGATTCAGAGAGACTGTTACCCACTGAGCCATGAACAATGTACAAGGTGTGCTTGCAGAGGCTGACTGAGCTATTTTGAACAATACACCTGAGCCACTCTGACCTACATGAGGGTGATCTTTGAGTGCACTGATGGCAGGAAGCTTTATTCACTGCCAACACACTTCAGACAGCTGTGGATACAGGGGCTGCTATCCTGTACCCACTGAAATCAATGGATGGCAAATCAAAGGCAAGTTTCTGACAATGTTCCACAGTATGCTGGAGAAGTCAAGGTTTCCAGCCAGGCCACCGGTGCACTGGATACATGACCTTTAAGTATTTATTCACATTACAGGTTGTATATATCATGGTCAGTCCCATAAATGCCCGTGGATCTCATATTGTGTGCCCATGCCACTCAGTATCTAATTATATGTTAGCATAATCCAAGAGATGTAACAGTGGGACCCCCTTGTGGTCTGAACTGATATTTTGGTTTCTTGCACATGTAATCAGTCTTCCTGAAGGAGGGTTAAAAATATTTAGTGAGATGAGGCTTGATGCACATCAGTAAGCTGCTTTGTGTTCCAGACACCAAGGGCAGATTTTTCATCCCCTGGGCAGGCGCATGCCCGACCCGTACGGGAGCAAACTAGTCCTCAATGACGTCGGGCGAGAGTCCCAGCATCATTGCGCACGCTGGCAATCCTTTGGTCAGCGGGTGCACGCAAGAGGCGGCAGTGCGTCCATTAACAATTAAGAGGCCTATTAAGGCCCTTAATTAATTAATTAAGCTGCACTTTTCAATGCCCGTTCAACCATTCAGTTGGTGAGTGGGAGAATAGACTAGGCCTCCTTTGCATTTTTAACAAAACCTCATCCACGGGCGGGATGAGGTTTCCGGCGCTTACTGAAAAAAATAAAAAGTTTTTAACATCCTTTTTTATCATGTCCCTCCTCATGTGACTGAGTCACATGTGCGAACATGTTTATCTCATAGGTAAAAAGTCTATTTTTGTATTTAAAATCCATCAGCTCCCTGAGGCAACTCTGTGCCTTCAGGGAGCTGTCAGTGCGCACTCCCTCCCGCCCGCGCATGTGCTCACTTCAGCGCTCGCACTCCTCCCGCACCCCGCCCCCCACCCCCATCCCGGCACCCCTGAGGCTCTTAGCGAGCCTTTCATGCTGGCTGGCCATTAACTGGCCATGCACGTTGTACTCTGGAGCTATGGATAGTGAGGGGAGAGGTTCCAACATTCTTTCTATCTCATTGCTGACCAGGAATCTCCCGCACTTACCACCTGCCATTGGCGGGTGTCGGAAGGATTTGCAGGTTAATACTCAACCGGTTTGGCCACTTTATGAAAGCACCTTCAGAAGCTAAGATACACAAGTTTAATTTTGTGCTATTCGAGGTTGCCTGGAAAGAAAGATAACATCTAAAAAAAAAAAATGTCCCAAGAAAGCAGGTTTATTATTGTTTGTTCTCATTTTTTGAGAAGATAAGCAAAATTGAAAGTGGAAAATAAGGTTTGTTTATAATAAAATCAAAGTGTGCTAGGAAAATTCGGCAGGTCTGGCAGCATCTGTGGAGAGAGAAACAGAACTAACGTTTCAAGTCCAATATGACTCTTCTTCAGAACAGTTCCGAAGAATCATATTGGACTCAAAACGTTAATTCTCGTTTTTCTCTCCACAGATGTCAGGCCTGCTGAGTTTTTCCAGCACTTTTTGTTTTTATTTCAGGTCTCCAGCATCCATAGTATTTTGCTTTTATTTTAAGGTTTGTTTATGGAATACTAAGGCTCCTCCCCATTCTTCATTGCCTATGAACACTTTAATCCCTCAGAGCTAGTGCTTCTCCATCTCAGTAGCTGGAGCCCATGGCTTTTAAAACCTGTGTAAATAGTTTGTTTTCAAACACAACTGTTAAACATGGCTCATTGTCAAATTCTCTCCATGTAAAAAAGAGATCAAAAATCCTGAACTAGGACAACTGACTTCAGGGAACAGGAGACATAGTAACAGCTAACTGGGACTGAGTGAGAGAGAGTCATAACTGTGAAAGTTGCTGTTCATGATGTTTATGAAGGGTTTTGTTAGAATAAATAAGCGCTAACCACTACCACTGGCAAGAGGGCCAGTAACCAGGGGGCACAGGTTTAAGGTTATTGGCAAAAGAGCCAGAGGTGAAATGACCTGGCACAGGTACAACAGGCTGACTGGCAGCTGTAAGATTCTACGATATTAGCCAACAAATGCCTAAGGTGTTCCTACAACATTCCTCTGCCAGCTATTTTAACATGGGCGGTGACCCATTCAATATTGGTTAATATTTCTGATGAAATAGTAGAATGTCATACAGGTTAATTGGCTGATTGCTATAGCCAGCTCAAATAGAGGGAGATAAGGGTGAATTCAGCAAAGTTGCTCTCACAGCGTGCCCTCTTGCGAGAAAACAGCACAAGTTAGTGACATGTCTCTAACACCTTGATTCTCCAATCCACACTCACACCTAGTGAAGCTCCACACCGGGAGCACAGCCTTGTTGAATTTGGCCCTGTAGAAACAGAGGCGAACTAGGGAGACATAGCCAAATGTGACAAAGAGACATGGCACTCAGCAAAAATGATATACAACCAGCCAAGACTAAGACATAGCCAGTTTAAATGGTGAGAAGGAGATACACGTACCATTGGGACTGAGAGGGATAGACAGACCAGTTGCAAAGGATGAAAGCTCTATGGGAATCTAGCACAGAAAGTACAGAGAAATGGAGGGAACTGGGTCAAAGAAACAATGGACCAAATCAGAGGTAGCATACAGGCTTATTGCCAGATGCCACTAATAAACAGATTCAAACCCACAGATTTCCGATCAGTGCCCCTGGTTGGGAGCACGCCACCATTTTATGTGGGCGGGCCAATTAAGGGCAGGGGGGCGATTCCCTGAGCCAGGAGTGCGCTGTTTTGCGCATGCACGCGAAAGAGCGCACAAATCTCCCTGAGGCAAAGTGCTGTCTCAGGGAGCTCGGCTCAAGTTTGAAAACTTCATTAAAGGGGAAAAAAAACACTCCTGACATGTTCCCTCCTATGAGCAGGGACATGTCAATTACTTTTATTTAAAAATTTTATATACATTTTAAATCCCTCATGAAACGCCAACCTTAGGGTTGGACGGGCAGGTCCATTAATCAGGTTAATTACTTTTTTAAAGGCCTTCAGTGGTCGTTGACAGTTCAGCAGCTGAGTCAGCTGCGCGCCCGCCGAACTGAAAATCTAAATGACGCGCGGTGACGTCGGGGCACACCCGACATCACCGCGCGTCATTTTACACGTCAGCAAGCGGGCCCCGCCCCCCGCTTGCCAACGGGAAAATGTTGCCCATGTAGGATTGAAGGAACTGGAAAATTTAAAGATCCAAACTAGAAGGAAAAATCAACAGAGATGCTAGATTGACAAACTGGACTGAGGACTTCAGGAGATGTGGATATGAGAGCCTCAGGTATCCTAGAAATACTGACAACAGGAAACCAAAATTTCTATCCAATCTGGATTCCAATTTCTACCAAAGCCAATTGTGGATTTTTTTGGACTCATGGACATAGCTTGGTAGTGGGCCCGTTCTTGAACCCATGAGACTGCTGTTTTCTTCAGCTTGGTTCCACAATTTCTCGACTTTGTTTAAGATTAATCCAGAATGCAACTGGAATCGGATCACCCATCCTTAGCCCCGATGTAAATTGTCTCACACGTCTGAAGTAAAATTCAAATAAAGTTGCAAGTCATACTCCATTAATGGACTAGAACAAATTTGATTAACAGCACTCAACTATTTAAAGAACAGAGGAAGATTTTATAATGGATAACCACAATGGGACCTTGACAAATTAACGTTAAGCTGTTCATTGCTTTCTCAGCAAATGCATTTAGAAATGTTCATTCAGTATATTTTATATTCGAATGTAATTAATGAGCTGTTAAGCTACATTTATTGGCACTGTTACTAACAATGTGCAAATCCTGCAATCCTAGACCTTACAACATATGTATCAACAATCAATAGACAATCAATGGACTGACTGTTCCAGACACCTTTCTCTCTCTCTCTCACATATATACACACAATATCTATATATGAATAAACAACAAGGCAGCGACAAGGGTTTAGACCATGTTAAAAGCCATGACACCAAAGTTTGTGAACATCACCTAACCCCAGTTTAGCGAACTTGATTCTCTGGGCGGAATAGACCCCGATTTACACTAAGTGTGGAAGTGGGCGGGAAAAAGGACGTTTTTACCCGCTGGCTGCCATGGCAGCTTTTCACATCGTATCGTCCCAATCCCGCCTCATTAATCATGCATTCCCATTTCGATGGCGGGCGGGCTCTCATTTGCCCGCCACGCCTATCACCTCGGTGCTTCCTCACGTCGGGCGTCATATTTAAAGCGCAGACCCACAAACACCTTTCAGTGCTTCCAGCCCAGGACTGCTGCACAGAAGACATGGCCCTGAAAGGCAAAAAGACTGCAGCTCCTGGATTTAATGATGTGACCCGCAAGCGCCTTTTGGTCGCCGTGGAGACCTGCTGTGATGTCCTCTATCCTCACTCTGGGCAAAGGCCAGCAAGCAAGGTCACTAATCCAGCATGGGAGGTGGTGGCAATGGTGCTTAGTGCCAACACCTTGCAAAAAAGGACAGCCACCCAATGCTGCAAGAAGACGAATGGTCTCATCTGTTCCTCCAGGGTAAGTCACTCTTCTCATCACTCTCAACTCACAAACCCAATACACATCCATAGGGATCTCACACCTCAATGAACAACACCACTAGCTCTCACACACCCCCTCATCTCCATCAGGCTCATATCCTCTCAAGCTCACGTCCTCATCCCGTCCATAGCTCCACTCTCCACACATTGGGCAGAATTTTACCACGGCGAAGTCAATGGAATTTTGAACTGCTGGCCGCATTTTATGGCCCCACCCCCACCACAACAGGGCTGAAACATTCCACTCATACATTCCACGCAGCGCCATGTGTCCTGCTCACACTCTCTCCATCCGTTTTCATGCAGGAGAAGCTGGCTCACAGCAGCAGGGAGAGGTCGCAGACCAGAGTGGCCCACAGCAAGCCCCTCACTCACTTTGAGGAGCGTGCCATCGCACTGACTGGTGAAGACACGGACTGTGACTGCGGTGACAGTGAGGTCAGCAGCGAACGCCCACATGAGGATCCTGCACCACATTATCCCTCTCTCGACACAACTGTGAGTGCTCTCTCTCCTGATTTTGACCCTGCTGCTGTGCTCTAATTATCTCTGCTTTGGATCACAGGGAGATCTGTCAAGCGACCGATGCCCTCAGCCAGCCAGTCCCTCAGCCAGCCAGGTCCTCACCTCCATCCAGGTCCTCACCTCCATCCAGGTCCTCACCTCCAGCAAAGAGGACTCCTCCTCCATTGAAGACCTGTCACAGCGCTTACCCACACCCTACACCAGCGGATATACACACACCTCGGTTGGACCTAGATCTAGAGCAGACTCGGGTTCACAAACTGGTGGTCACTGCACGGACGCGTGTCCGCAGCAGAAGGAGGCAGGTTCAACCGAGCTCCCCAGCACTCGGAGGACTGCTGGGGAAGAGGCATCTGTGAGGTCCCAGTCAGATGACGAGCCTCTGGATTCGGCCTCCTAACTCATCCTGGGGAGTCAGCAAAAGGTGGAGGAACATCACGCAAAGCCATTGGAAGCCTTCAACAGAGTGGCACGCGATTCAGAGGAGTGTGTCCACCTGCTCTCTGATTAAGTGGCGCCCACAAGTGCGAATATGGAGGTCTCCATGGGGAGGATGGCGGACGCCATGGAGATCCTGGTCCAGCAGAATGCAGAGATGCGTGCCGACCTGCACTCCATCGCAGTAGCCATGGGTACATTCCTGCAGTGGCATCACGAGAAGGAAACAGGGCACCTTAACATCCCTCCAGGTGCTCCTTCCCCTCAAGGAGTCAAACCAAGGTGCTCGGGTGCTTGAAGGGAGAAGCAGCGGCAGCTGAACACCCCTGGGTCATCAACTCTGAAATCCAAGAGGCCATCCACTCCCTCCGAGTCCCCTTTGCCTATGACACCCTCAACTTCGCCCTCTGTCAAGCTGGGGCCCCCAGGGCCTCGGCTCTCCAGAGGACCCACACCAAAGTCAACAGAGGCAACAAGGCCAACCATTGCACAGGCTGTCTCAACCCCTTCTGTGGATGTCAGGGCAGAACTATAAGTGTCAGGCCTAGAAAAGTTAAGAAATTCGGATCACATTTGGTTGCACGGGTGAATGTATTTTGTCACTTTATAATCTGAAAATATATTCCTTTCACTGAATAATGTGTAATGGTGTCTTTCAGCTTCATTGACAGGCTTTGTGAGTGCTACCCTTGCATCTCCCAACTCACAGCTCCGCTGCACGCAGCCAGCTTGTGAGTGATTCTGGAGGGAGAGGTGTGTGTGTGTGTGTGTGTGGCAGGACCTTTTGTAGCCTCGTGCAAGCACTCTCCCACGCACGCAGATCCTTCCCCCATCACACTCATTACAATGTCCTGAGCATTTTCAATGCCGCCTGCTTTGGTTCACTTTCAGTGGTCCATCTGAGCTGACCCACATCTCCGCCCACCCACTGACCACACTCCCATGGAGCACCTGTTCCTACCCACCACGAGTCTCCTTTCACTTTCTGATTTGCAAACATGGTGCATTTAACATTCTTCTTCAGGCCTCCCATCTTTTCCCTTTCCCAGTCACCCATGTCCTTTCCCCCATCACTGTTGACCCCCCCTGGCATCACCTTCCACCTCCCCACCGTCACCTACCAGCCACAACCCTTTTCTTTCAGGGATGTAAATTCCCTACCTTCCTGAAAATCCCACCCCCATCCACATTAGCCTCCCCAACCTCCTCCTTCCCACCCCCAGAGTCCGTGTCTGCCTCTGAGGCCCCACCAACCACCCTTGCCGTCCCTTCTACCAATACTGTAACTCCCTCACCCTCCCACCCTACCGCCTCACACTGCCCTCTGTCATTCTTGCCATTCCCTCCTACCACACCCGCCCTTATTTCGCTCCCCAGGAGGCAGTCATCGACGTGGGCAGTAAATTTGACGTGGGGGGATGATTCCGGCATACTGGGCTTATAATGGTATGCAGATATATTACGATGAGGTTCCCGATGTCCAATGTCAGGCAACGCAGCCCGCTATTGACACATGGAGCGGACAATGGCAAACTGGTTTCACGACGTCATGAAACCAATTTTTGGCCTTCCCACCATATTGTCCGCTCACGCCCGCCATGACGCCTGGCACCAGTGGGCATGGAAAATTCCACCCTCTGTTCCTGTGTAGGTTAGAATGAACCACCTCAATGTCTCATTTGGTTTGCTCCAACATCAGATGCCCAAAATATTTAAGCAGTGAATGATTAGAAATCTGTAACGGAAATAAGATATAATAAAATAAATGAAGAACTAAACCAACGTTCCCACTATTTTCTCTTTGTAATGTATGGCCTATTTGTTGCACTGTGCAGTCCCTTTAAGATTGCTGCACTGACACGCATACCAGTAGCTTAAAGGGAATGTTGGTTGTTTATTCCTTCTGTGGTAAGTTCCAGAATGCTGCCTGCCCACACGCCAGTGCAACTTAGAGAGAACATTGAACTAAACATGTAGCATTTGACAAATTAGTCAGCGCTCTCCCTTTGCCCCACTAACCATCACCACCCACCATGCCTGCACCATGAATTTTAGGGATAAATTGGGACAAAGTTACTGAATCCAAATTGGTCCAATACAAATCCACTGAAATATTACTTTAAATTTTATTTGAAATAGCTAAGACTCGTGCCACAGATTGGAGCCAAGTTCATCATAACTGTAAGAAAGCATTTGGTGTCTGCAGCATTAATTTGTGATTGACAGTGATACTTTGTTTAGTGATGTGATATGTATGTGACATTTGTACAGTTGCAACATACTGTTCAGTATTCTAATAAAGATCAGTGACCTTTTGGGTCAATAGGATTTGTTATCTTTGAATGGGCAATGAGTGTGACAGATGAGAAAGCATTTACAGAGGGTATTGATTACAAGCCCTGTCCATCTCTCTCTTTCTCTTCGTTTGCTTTCATTTTTAACTTCCGCACTACACTTCTACTATCCTACTTTATTCTGGGTTGTTCCACTCTCGCTTTTTCACTGAGTTCAAAATATTCCCAGTTATCTCTTCCCCCCTCTGCCTGTTTACTAATAGAATCATAATGCTCGGCAAATTACATCATCCACAAGTCGAGCATGGACTTGAGACATAATGCAGCTTAATTGCTACCAGACAGCTCTGGCAGCACAGGTGGTGGCCCGCCATCCTCAATATCATAACGGTTGTTGGTTAAAGTCCCAAAGCTCCCTGTCATTCAAGCTTGTTTACCACATTTTAATAATGGTATTCACTTCTAGGCAGGCTGTTTGACAGCGCTTTGCTCCACATGAGGGACAGACCAGCCTTACCCCCTTTATCTTAATCCATTGTTTTATAAATATACGGCAGAGATAAAAATGAAAGTTCTGACGGAGGGTCATGCCTATGGACCCTTAACGTTCCTCAGCTTCCAGATCCCAATTGACCTCCATATCCACGCATTTTCTATGTTTCTTATATTTATGAATTTACGTGGTCTTTAGTTCAGAGCTCTCTCTCGTTCCAGGAATGTAAATTTGCTGGTTCAGCATTGCTGGTTTTCCATCCATTTAAATTGACAGATAGAAAATCGTGAACAGGGATGTGTAATCACAAGGTGGGGAAGCAAAAATTGTTCCCTATACTACTGTGTAACATATAGTAATATGTAGTTTAATCACTCCTAGCCTCCAGCCCATCACAGACCTTCCCCTTTGTTCCTCTTCCCCTCCTCCCCTCCTCTTTTCTCTGAAACTGTATTTGCTATAATTTCAGTTTTGATGAAAGCTCATATATACTAACATATGAACATATGAATTAGGAGCAGGAGTAGGCCACTCTGCCCTTCAAGCCTGATCCACCATTCAAGAAGATCGTGGCCGATCTGTTTGCAATTTCAACTCCGCGTTCCCACCTACCCCCGATAACCTTTCACCCCCTTGCTTATCAAGAATCTAACTAGTTCTGCCTTAAAAATATTCAAAGACTCTGCTTCCACTGCTTTTTGAAGAAAGGAGTTCCAAAGAACAGTAACCCCTCGCTCTAAATTCTCCCACAATAGGAAACATCCTTCCCACATCCAAACTGTCAAAACCCCTCAGGATCTTATGTTTCAATCAAGTCACCTCTTACTCTTCTAAACTCCAGTGGATACAAGCCTAGCCTGTCCAATCTTTTCTCATAAGACAACACTCCCACTCCATACATACGAACGAGGAGCAGGAGTAGGCCATTCAACCCCTCGAGCCTGTTCCCCGATTTAATAAGATCATGGCTGATCTGATAGTAACCTGAAATCTGCATCCAACCTACCGCTGATAACCTATCACCCTCTCGCTTAAGAGAATCTATCCACCTCTGCCTTAAAAATATTCAAAGACTCTGCTTCCACCACCTTTGCAGGAAGGCAGTTCCAAAGACTCACCACCGTCTGAGTGAAAACATTTCGCCTCGTCTCTGTTTTAAATAGGTGACCCCTTATTTTTATTAGTCTAGTAAACCTTCTCTGAACATTTTCAACACATTTACATCCTTCATTAAATAAGGAGACCAATACTGTACACAGTATTCCAGATGTGGTCTCCCCAATGCCCTGTATAACTGAAGCATAATCTCTTTACTTTTGTATCCAATTCCCCTCACAATAAACAATAACATTCTATTAGCTTTCCTAATTACTTGTTGTACCTGCATACTAGCCTTTTTGCAATTCATATACAAGGACACCCTCTGCATCTCATTCAACCTGCAATTTGAACCTCAACGACGAAGAACAAGGGGATTAGTATCAGGTTAGAGATTAAAATTCAAGAAATCTAAAACAGGAGTCCAACCTGTTTCGAACACACCCACTTGTCATTTTAACAGAGATGGGACAAGGAATCAGAGACGCATTTGCTTGTGGGAGTTGAGTTGGCCGGTTAAATATCATCATGCCTGGAAGTGTGGTGGGGGCAAGTTCAATTGAGGCATTCAAGAGGGTATTGGATGATTATTTAAATAGAAACAATGTGCAGGGTTACAGGGAAAAGGCAAGAGATTGGCACGAAGTTAAAGTGCTCAGAGAGCTGGTGCAGACACGATGGGCCGAATGGTCTCCTACACCGTAACAATCCTGTGATAATAAGTCTGCCTATCTTTATTTTAACAGTAATTCTATTTTTAACTCACGTCCGTCAGGTTTCCCAGGCCTCAGGCCTGACCTCCAGTGCAAGCAGAAAGCATTAAGGTGGGGTGTGTTGCGAGGAGTCTAGGCCAAACAAAGTCGCCTCAGTCTTTCCATGCAAATTTGCAGAAAATTGATTCTGATCAGGCGGTCAGTCATCTTATGGTAACTATCCACACACAATTGTGTTGTCTTCCTTTTTTAGTTGAATATTTTAACATTTGCAGGGCTATGGGGAAAGAGTGGAGGAGTTGAACTAACTGGATAGGTCTTTCAAAGAATGATGGGCTGAATGACCTTGTTTTATGCTGTATGTTTTAAATGCACGTTAGAAGCCATGTAGGTGCATATCTTCTAATATGCTTGAACAATGTTGTTAACTTGCTAACTTAAATGGGGATGCAATCCTGCCATTACATGCAGTGAAATAAAACCAAATCTAATTATAGTTCAGGTCGTATGCCACCGTATCATTTCTGACCCAATTACCTGATTCAGCTGCAATGGCCTTCAATCCATCATGTCTATCATTACAACCAAAAATAAGAAAATCTGAGAATGGGTTAAAACCACGCTGTATTGCTGACTGCATATATTACAGAGAATAGCATAGGCTGAAACGCATGGTTCATGGATAAGATACATCTCAGCTTCAGCTGACATTAACAAGCTGTGTTTCACTCTCACGATTTGTGATGCCATTTGAATACCTCAATGCATTCCTGCTTTTTAGAACATTCTATTTTGCGAGTTAACCCATAGAAAATTTAAGGGTGCAATTTCCACAAAGTATGTCCCTGGGGAAGGGGCGATATAGTCGGACATCCAGTCAATGCTCATGATCATTCCCGCCAGCTCTTCCACTTTAAGCACTAATTAATGATGCATGTCAAGTTCACACCCCTAAGAAATCACAAGTATGAAGGCAGGATTTCAAAGTGCTGCTTCAAAGCTGTAAAGGGCTACAGCAGCAAAGTGTACAAGTGTTTATTGTTCCATTCCCTCTCCCCCCAGTACCGCACTTACTGATAATATAGGGATTCATATTTAATAAATTGCAACTGGAAAACCATACAGTTCGATAAAGAATGTACAAACAAGGTAACATTTAATCAACATTGAAGAAAGTGAGCAGTCACAAGTTTATGAACATAGGCAATTTAAGCACTTTGTCTTGCAGTGACACTGCATACTTCAACATACCCCAATTGCTTTAATTTCCTTGTTTGTCTTTTGCACTGAGAAGCAGAATCGATTTAGCTCTGAAATTCAGAAGATGGTAAGATTTTATTACAAATTAGTCTCCATACGTTGCAAAGGCAGTGGTGGAAAATGCTTATTTAAACCTTTCCCTCGTGACCTCCAAATAAACTACATCGATTAAAGAAATGCAAGAACTAGTTTTAAATTCAAGTCATGAAGTACTCCAAATTAAATTCCTATTTCATAGAGCTGAAAACACAGACGTAATTTAAACCTTACGCAATTGTGTTAAAAAAGGATGATAGTGAATTGGCAGCCTGTTCTTCATTTCTCCCAATTTTTATTTCCATTGACCTTAATGGAAATAAAAATCAAGAGAGATTTAAAATGGGCTGCTGATTCACTATCATCCATTTTACACTATCACACAAAATTAAAATTACCCCAGAGGACAGTAAATATTCATATTATTTCTTAACAATGCAGTTCCTGAAAGCCCTTCGACTTGTTTGTTTTTTGAGGTGTTGATGCATAAATTGAAGTAAAAAAATGTTTGCCAATCAAGGGCACCCTCGTTGTGAAAGGAATAAGAACAGCAGCAGCTAAATGAGGAAAGGCGCAGTGAGTGTTACAAGTTAGGGCCCAGCAAGATTTGCAGGTTGCAATTTTAAAATGAATCACCAGAAATTCAGGGACGGCAAAATTGAGGCTTTCGTCCAGATCTTAGATCCTTGCTCTTCTCAAAGTAGGTTCTGCACCAAGGTTCTGCCTTCTAAATTTTATCCAAAGCCTTCATCCGAATTCAGCTCCAGGAACCAGTTACAAAATGTTGCCTAAAGAATGCCCACTTTCAGAGGAACTAAGCACAGTCACTGCACTCAACTTCGAAGCATTAGTTGATACCAGGTATCAGTTGGAGGCATCGCACAGATCAGCTCCTGTGAACTTCATCACTAAATTGCTGAGATAACAGCTTCCACACCACCATCCTCGTCACCGCCCCACCTCTTCTGTTGAACACTTCCTTACGTCAAGTTCAACACTGGCATTCAACCTGCTTGCAGATCCTATTTTTCCAGTCATGTCATATCACCAAAAACATAGCACATTTGACTGCACTCCCATTGCCTTTTGTGCACAAAGGGTTACTGATCCTAAGTCTGCATGTGGTTGGTAACCGCCAGTAAAAACGATGCTGGGTCTATATCCCGAAATTCCAAACCATGAGGACTGTAGCAAAGAGAATGCCCACCAGCACCTTCTCAGGACAACAGGGAATAAATGGAAATAAGCATTCACCCAAGCAGCATCACCTGCATCTCATGATATATATATTTTAAGCCACCGCTCGGAAAACCCGTTAACTCAACAATGCCGATTTCCTCACAAATGGCAGTCAGACAAAACCTTTTTATTCTGTGGATGTCACTTCGAAAGATGTATGTACAAATTTCAACACAGGCCATGAAAGCAGAATTGATATTGATACTATTGGTCAATAGTACTGGAAATATCTTCAAGCCCTAGACACCTTTCTGCAAAGAACAACAGCCCAAGGCTAGCTTTTTGTACAAATTACTGTGGAATGGTAAACCTCTTTGAAAATGATAAAAGGGATCCAACAAAAAAATATATATATATTTTTAAAAAGCTTTTTTTCCAGTACGTGCTCATGACACAAACAGCTTGAGACGTTGGCCAGGATTTTCCATGCTCGGCGGCATCAGGCATGTTCAGTGGTGTGAGCAGACAATATGGCAAGAAGGCCAAAGATCGGTTTTATGATGTTGTGAAACCAGTTTTTGACCATCCGCCCTGCCCGCCGATGGCGGACCATGTTCCCCGCTGTCGGACATCAGGAACCTCACTGTAATATATCAGCGTTTCATTATTAGGCCTGCCCCCTTGACTCATCCCCTCCACACCCCACTGGATCGTCCGCCCACGTCGGCAGGAAAACACGCCAAAGTGTTTCACAACAGCATCTATTGGGCGTGTACTTAGCAGGCTGCACTTTGCTCAAGACTTCAAGGTTTGTTTGCCTACCTTGCTTCGGTCAGCACTCACAGTCATCAGCGCGAGGCTTCACAGTCAGCACCACATCACTTTTAGGAAGGCTCACAGGTAGGTCTCTACCTACCAGATCAGCCACATGTGGGTGGCTTTTCAATGGCTGCAGGGCTAGGTCTTGCTTGGGGAAGGGGGAGAAGTGGCTTCAGGCAAAGGAAGAGGCTGCAAAATGACAGCTAAACTGGGGAAGGAGGGTACCCCAGGCTGTGTGTGTGGGGCACATGTTGATCTATGCAAGTGGCCTCAAGATAGTAAGGGCTGAGGAGGCAGTCTCCAGAGGAGATGAGGCCAGATGGACATCTGAGGGTGTGTGTGTGAGAATGGGTGGTGATGTCCCTTGAGCTGCCAATGAGTGAGATGCCAGTGAATGTGTGATGGGCGTGAGTGTAAGAGTTTAGAGTGATGAGATGGTTGCCATACCCTTGTTGCACAGATGAGATCATTCATCCTCTATCTGCATTCAGTCAACATTTCGAGTCTTCATGACCCTTCGGCAGAACTGAAGCAGGACTCGAAACGTTGACTGATTTCTTCTCCACCGATGCTGCCAGACCTGCTGAGTTTTTCCAGGTAATTCTGTTTTTGTTTTGGATTTCCAGCATCCGCAGTAGCTTTTAGCTTTTTGTTTTTATCTATCTGCATTGGATGGCCAACCTCTTCTGTGCAACATTAGCACTGACCACCACTGCCATCGCCTGCCAAGCAGGAGTGGTAATGTAGCTGCCCTTCCTGCAGCCAGAGCGGAGGTAGAGGACATCACAGCAGCCTCCATGGCATCCGAAAGGTGCTCCAGAGCTGCAGTCTTCTTGCCTTTAGGGGCCATGTCTTCTTTGCTGCAGTCCTGGGCTGGAAGCACTGAGCGCGGCTGTACTTTAAATGCGGTACCTAGTGTGAGGAAGCAGTAAGGTGACGGCGTGGCAGGCAAATTGGAGCCTGCCCATCATCAACACAGCGTGTATCCCAGGAATGCATAATTAATGCAGCGGGCTTGGGACGATACGGCGTGAAAAGCCGCCATTGCGGCTGGTGGGTAAAAGGTCATTTCCCCGCCCGAGATCCTTTCAATTTAAAAGTAAAACAGATCTTCAGAAGAAAAATCACTCAAAGGGTGATGAATGTTTGGAATTGTCTATCATTTTTTTACTGTGCTTCCTGCATTACAACAGTCACTGCACTTCAAAAGTACTTTGTTGACTGTAAAGTGCTTTGGGACATCCTGAGGTAGTGAAAGGTGTTATAAACACAAACCCTTCTTTATTTACTAGGGGCCATATGGCCAGCTCCTGCTCCTGGTCCTGGTTTTTATATTCATAGTAAAATTAGGTTGGATGAGCTTAAATAGTAGCAGGATGTGCTTCAGGAATGGTCCTGTCTCATCCTTTACTTATATGCCCAATTTCCTTCAACCTACCATTGGTGTCCTTGCCTTCAGCTGCCTGGATCCTAAGCTCTGGAAGTTCATCCCTAAGCTTCTCTGTCTCTCGACCTCTCTTTCCTCCTTTAAGACATGCCTTAAAACCTACCTCTTTGACCAAGCTTTTGGTCACCTGTCCTAATATCTCCTTATGTGATTTGGTGTCATATCGTGTCTGATAATGGTACCCGTAAGTGCTGGGAATATTTTACTGTATTAAAAAAAATATGATTTTTAAGTGCAAATTGTTGTTGTTTTGTAGCCTGTTGTAATATTTCTGAATTATCCTCATTACTTCTCTTTTGAGCTTAATTTACAACAAGACATTAACAAATGTAGGTTAACAATACTGTGCAGGAAACATGGCTAACATCTACAATCTCCATGATTGTCCTTTCTAACAATGGAAGATATATGTAGCACTGTAAAATCATTGATTTTATAGTTAGATATAATAGTGTAAGATAATTGATAGTGATCACTGCTTAACCAAGCACTCTAAAGGCACATCGCTTAGAGATTACAAATCAAGACTTTACCATCAGGAAAGCAATCAGTGATCAAACCTTAATTCCTTTCATGACATTTTAAGAACATCTCCATATTGTTTAAAATTTCCACTTGCTGCTTTCTGTGTAGTAATGTGTATCTTGATCAGCCAACCTAGTCACGATCCCCATTGAGACCGATAAATCTTTATAAAAAGATTTGAATTCCAAGTAACCAACTTAAAGGAACCACATGAGGAGATTTCAAGTTTTAAGATTTTTACTGTAACTAGGTGGACAGAAAGACAAATGAGTGGGTTAGATCAAGGGTAAAAGTTCAGAAATCAAAAGCGTTCCTAAGTACAGTTAACGAGAAAAAGAAAACCATGTACAGACATTGGAAACGAAGACCTGACAGCTTTGTCCTGGCAACAATTGAAGGAGAAATTGAGGGTAAGAATGGAAGAGGCAGATGAGTGGATAACATTGAAACATGGACTGAGGGAGACGTACAGGAAGCCAGAGAAGAAGGAAGACGATGCTAACAGCCCCTCTAAGGCTATGGTGACAACGAATGAACTACAACAAACAAACTAAAATCAACATTGACTAAACATTACTTAGCAAGCAAGTAATACCCTAAACTAAGTATTGCTGAAGAAGGAGACATTTCTAAACTTTCTGTCTTGCACTCATCAGGACGCTTGCAAGAATACCAATATAAGGGGGAAGCAACAATTTATACTGTATGTGAAGAGAGTGCTGATTGGTAGGCAAGAGGTGTTGCCATGGAGAAAGCATCAATGTTGGTGACTGACAGTTAACTGCCAAGCATTGTTTGAAATTTAAACCAGGTATCTTGACCCTGATTGGTCAAGGCATTACCCTGAGGAATGAGTCAGTGAATGGCTGTCACTTATTTTGTTTAGCTGAAACAGGCACAATGTACGTATGCGTTCTTTCTGTCTGCAAAGAACAGGGCCCTGTGTATTAACATATGTAGCTTCCAGTACACACAAATGTGCCACACTGAGAGCCCAACTGAAAATCTTAAATTGGTTGTCAGCATAATTCTTAGCACATTGAGGATTATTTAGCAAATGTTGTCCATTCGGGGAATCACATCTAATGTTGGACACTGTGTTTTGAGTTTTGCAAGCACGGGCTGGTTGGATACAGTCTGTACCCTGCCTGTTGTGAACAGTGACTGGGACATGCTGTTTGATACGATCCACCAGTCTTTGGGACTTACGGCCTACATACCTAGCATCACACTGGCACTGAAATTCTTAACCACATTACTCATTTGTGTGATAGGCAGAACATCTTTTTGGCTTGATGGCAGCATCCTGTTAGTGGTGAATACCACTCATGTAGCTACTGCATAGTAGCAGCATGAAACAGCTAGCTTCACCTGTTGCTCAAATGTTTGAGATACCTTGCCCTTCCAGGTAATCTGAGGTAGACTGGGCACTTTTCAGGGCCAAAGGTGATGGCCTTAGGCCCATTCATGTGATGCTAAGTATGTCGGCCGTACATCCCAAAGACTAGCAGATCGTATCAAACAGGTGTGTCCTAATGAGTCAGTGAATGGCTGACAACATTAGATGTAATTCTGCGATTGGACAAAATTTGCTGAATAATCCTCAATGTGCTAAGAATTACGCTGACAGCCAATTTAAGGTTGTCAGTCAGGCTCGCAATGTGGCCCATTTGTGTATACTGGAAGCTACATATATTAATACACAGGGCCCTGTTCTTTGCAGACAGAAAGAACATGTACAGACATCATGCCTGTTACAGCTAAACAAAATAAGTGACAGCCATTCACTGACTCATTCCTCAGGGCCTTTTGCCGGGAAGAGTCCAAGACAACTTCACACCATTCCCCTTTTCCAGGGCATTCTGTTTTCCCTTGAATTAACAGAGAGTCCAAAACATAGTCATATTATAACACTACGCATTTGTAATAATCTGTATATGTTTAAAATGCCTTTATCAACACATCAATGTCAGATAGTTCCTTATATTTCTCAGGGAAGCTTGGCTGCAATGCAACTTCACTTCAGGGGCAAACATTTCAATGTCGTAGTTCCTTTACTTCTAACTGAGGAGAATGACTTTCACATTATAGTCAAATCATCACCTACTTCATTGGGACAATCTAAACCATAATCCCATGCTGCTAAATCCATATTGAGCAGCAACTCGAAGGACAAAGGAAGCATGTGGCTCTTGTCGCAAAGCACCTCATATTTTTTGTCTGCTTCGTGACTCATTCCCCCGGTCGTCATCACAGGATAGAGATTAAAACCCATTTTGAAAAGTACTCAGCTAGTTTCAGGACAAGCTGATAATCTCAAGAAGTGGAGAATGCTGCATCTTCTTTGGATTAAAAAGCCCAAGTCACTCTTCAAATCAACATCAAGGACAAACAGATTACAATTTGAGCCAAATCCTTACCAAAGCTAAATGGGAAATTATTGCTTTTTCTGCTTTGTCAAACTGTTGATCAAAATTAAGCTTTGAATAATGAAACTCCTAAAAAACCTAAATATTCCTGACTCTTTTTTACCTACCACGAATAATCATTGGCAGATCAAATGAATTTTGCCCTTCTGCTAATAGCAACAGCAATGAGCTACCCACAGATGGTAGAAGCAGGGATGAGTGATCTGAAATATTTGTGCCATTCGTTTGCTTCCTTAAACGCTGCACAGACAAGGTCAACAGAGGCTAGCACCTGATATTCATCGAATAAAGTAATCCCAACTTCCTCCCAGACCCTATTGGGGCCCAGTCCTCTGTAGGCCATGACTTCCAGTGTGCCAGTGTGTCAATACCAGATCCCAGAATGAGTACAGCAGCATAGGGATTATCAGAGAAAATGTGAGTTCAAATCCCAACACCATAGTTGGAGAATCTGAATTCAGTTTAAACAAATCTGGAAACAACAAGTGACCATAAATCTGTCCAACTGTTGTTAACATCCCAACCAATTCTCTTTTCAGGAAGAAAATTAGCTGCAGTTTGGCCCGTGAGTGACTCGCAGACCTCCTTCAATGTGGTGGACTCTGAAGTGGCCCGGCAAGTCACTCAGTTGTAACAAACCACTGCAAACAAGGAACAGCAGACGAGGAAACCACGACTTTATCAGGGCAACTAGCACTTGCCAGGAATGGCCACATCCCAAGAACTATTAACTGAAGCCTATAAAGATATTTCACTTCTTGCAGCCCTGCCCCAATTAACAGCTGGAGTAAGCTTTGCATCATCGGCATTCAGTCATCAACAGCTACATATAAAGTGATCGCCACATTCCTGTAGTAACTCTAGGCAAATGTTTATTTCCTTTGAGCAAAAAGTTGTATCATCTGAGGTAGACATTAAAATAGACAAAAACACATTCACATCAAAACTATAACAACTGGTTTTCCAAGAGGCTTTTGAGGTAACTTTCATGAGTTAGCACTCACAAAGTGGGAAGCTGTCTGTGCTTTGGGAGCCCCTGCTGAGGAAATGTTTTTTGGAGGTCAGTGTGCCTCGCACAACTTCTTGTATGTTGATTTTTGAGATGAAAGTGGTTAGATAGCATGCTGAACTGCTTCTTGACGGGAAGGAACTTGGGCAGAGTGTGATACGTCTTGTTTTGTTCTACCATCCAGGGCTAACTTTACCACCATGGGGCGGAATTTTATGGCAGTGGGATTTTACATTCCCGCCGAAGTCAATAGAGTTTAGAATGGCTCACCACATTTTACGCCCCCATCCCTGCCGCAATTAGGGCCATAAAATTCTGGCCCATGTACGTCCAATAGAAAGAGAGAATTGTCCCAATGAAGTCTGTGCAGGAAGCCATTACTTTATCTTAATCTTTCTAACCTGTATTGGGTTCCTTCTTTGTCCTCATAAGTGTTCTATCACAAAAGGTCACTCCAGACCAAACAAGACATCGAGTTCTCGCTGATGCATTTTTCACGATTTTTTTAATTTCACTGGGAGATAACATAACGGATACATTATAAATATTTCATTTAATCAACTACAGCTGTAGTTATTATGGCTCATTAGTCACAAAGTAATTGTTCCCTGAGCTTTTGGGTACAATGTAAAATAATCACTTTGCTAATCCACTACTTAATGCAAATTAGCATTGCCATATAATATATGAATAATAAATATTGTCAGTCTGGAGTACAGAATTTAAAGCTGCAGTAAACACATAAGGCTGACCCAAAGGGGTGATAGCAACCTGGTCCAGGAATGGAAGCATTCGGTTTGGAATTATAGCTCTGTCTGTTTTCAATCCCTGGGACAGATTCTGGCTGAAATGCTTATTGTAATTTTGGACACAAGCTCCTTCCAAATGAATGGGTAACCTCACTTAATCACTGCAACCCTGCTCAATGAAGCTACTATGCGAGCCCCCCATACCTGAGCAGAGCACAGATATAATGATGCACTGGATATTCATTGTGTAGATGCTTTGTATTCTCAAGCAAAGCCTCAGAGGGTTTGGGCCATTCATGTGGATGGGGGGAGAGTGCATGACAACTGAGAGGGAACCCACAACTATAGGTCATGTACTGCATACTGTATAATATGGCAGCAGAAAGAGGCCTTACCAGGGAAGTTGATGAGGTGTAACATGAGAAAAGTACAGGCCATGATGCACCAGAGCCACCAACAGTACCATAGCCAGTGCATAAAGGGGGACTGCTGTTCTCGTGAACAATTACTTCAGTGAACCAAAATATATCAACCTTCCAACATTCACTCCAAAACATTTCTCATCTGGACCTGCTTATAGGCTTTGCAATACCATGTCTGGCATTGGTACGTACAATTTCATAATTTGTAGTGCTGTTGTCTGCCTTTCTGATCAGCACAAAAGAAAGGAACTGGTCAAAAGTACAAGCAAAGTTGAATTGTACTGTTAACATGATGTACTGTCCCTTGTGACCTGTCACTCCTGTCAGGGAAAGAAAAGGACCAGTAGCATAGTGACTATACTTCGGGTTCAGGTAGAGCAAATCCCTTGGGAAACAATAACAGGCAGCCAAAATGGAAACCCAAAAGGAATTTCAACAACTTATGGAAGCTACAAGTCTAGAAAAGTCTTGGGAGTGAAATCGGACTCCATGAAACCTGTTTTATAAGCGCCACAGTGTTCCAAAATGGTAAACGTACACTAGTGATACAAGGCAGCCAAACACTATCTTGGTAAAGATTACTTAGCGTCCGTAGCAGGTATGCAAAACAGGCAGATCAAGGCGTTATTCAGCATGCATTAGTGAAATAAACACCAACACCAATATTTTGGAGGCCTACACTCCAGCCACCAGTGCTATTTAAAAGGATCATCAACAACTTACAAGTTAGCTGCTGGTTTAGCTCTTCTAGATGTTGTTACTATTCTATACATTTTTAGTGCTTTCTATAATTGTTCTAACCTTTAAAAGTGTACAGGGAGTGTGTGACAGATTCTGAAGGACTTTGTGTTGATGTTAAGGCTGCTGCATACACCAGTTGCTCCCAGACATGGGTTCCTGGAGGTCTTCCTCTTGGGATCACCCAGGACTGGGAGAAAGAGCAGAGGTCACACCAAGTAGGACAAGCTGCTGGAAGAGAGAGGGGGAGGATAAGAATAGTATTTTTCTGACCTAAACAGCAGTTCTCAAAATGGCTGGTCATTCATATAGCTTCAGCTTGCAAATTGCAAAGCTATCAGAAAGGAGTAATGCTGTCTGGAAGTAGCCAATCAGGCAATCAGTAAACAAGTGGGAAAGACCCATCCCCTGAACTCCTCACAGACATCCAGACATAATCTGTTTGTTCAGGTACATGTAGACTGAGCCATTAAACTCAATCACTTTGGACAATGGAGCTCGCCTGAGGAGGGGGCTCCACCGATCATTCAATCTAATCAGTGTAAACAATAGACCTGGAATGAGGGTTCCCAGCTTGCTATGACCATATTTAGTAACTGGCTAGTTTGTGAATGGAGGTCATGTGATAGCAAGTTAACCATTTGTGTTAAAAAAAGACACTGCTTTTCCAGAGTCAGATAGACCATGAGTGGGTAAAAGCAAGAGGAGAACTCGTGGTTCCTCTCCCTCTTTCTCCAGCCATTCTGCAAGCATGTGCCAGGCCTGTATCTGACCAGCCAAACACCACAGGCAGCATGTTATGACACAGCAGTTGGTAATGGCTGCGTTGTTTAAATCACAGAGGGAAACTTGAAAACTGTCATAACCTATATTTTCAATTGGTATGTTTGAGATGCAGCTCTGAATTCAGTAATAAGACCACCAAGCCTCAAGAGCTCTTTTATATAAAACTAAAATAAACATTTATTAATTTAACAACTAGTTAAACACATACATATGTCTACAAATTACTACTATAATAACTTTTAAACAAATCCCCAAATTAATTATTCCCAGGTAAATCTTCACCAAGACATAAACAACCCATAGGCTTTAAACGCCAGGCAAAGCACATTTGACCTTACAAATTCAAAATGAGATTCCATTCAATTTGGTTCCTTTACACAGTTGTAGGCTTACAGGCTGGTTAGATCTTACATGCCTCTGACTTACACACACAAACTCCAGTCTGTTTCTACCTAGCTTCTCCTTTGAATACAAATTTTCCATTGTATTACCATGTTTTTTAAATTTTACCTCTCCTAACAATAATCCTTTCATTCCACCAATTTTATTAGTAATATAAACACATTGCTTGGCATCTCCCAGATAGATGCAAGATTTTACCCATTCTTTTGAATGATTTACTTAAAAATGAAATTGCACTTTACCTTTTAACTAACTTATGTTTATCTAATTAACATCTCAAAACTACTACACATCAAAGCACCCAGACTAGCTGGCTTTAATCCAATTAAGACACACAGAGACACACACATAGACACAGACCCTACTACAATTCCAATTTAAAAATAATTTCCAATAACATTATAGACATTAATATCTCTTCATGACATAGCATCTTCAAAGTAAACCAAACAGCTGCTGACTTCAAGGGAAAAGGCAGAAATCATTTTGCCAGGGCCACTCAGCTCCTGACCTCATTACACCTTGATCCAAACATGGACAAAAGAGATGAATTCCAGAGATGAGGTGAGAGTGTGTGTCCTTGACATCAAGGCAGCATTTGACTGAGTGTGGCATCAAAGAGCCCGAGCAAAACTGAAACAATGGGAATAAGATGGAAAATTCTGCACTGTTTGGAGTCATACCTAGCACAAAGGAAGACGGTTGTGGTTGTTAAAGGTCAGTCTATTCAGCTCCAGGACATCACTGCAGGAGTTCCTCAGGGTAGTGTCCTAGGCCCAACCAGCTTCAGCTGTTTCATCAATGACCTTCCCCCAATCGTAAGATCAGAAGTGGGGTGTTTGCTGATGATCGCACAATGTTCAGAACCATTCGTACTCCTCAGAGACTGAAGAAGTCCAGGTCCACATGCAGCAAGACCTGAACAATATTCAGGCTGGTGTTGTTAAGTGGCTGGCAGTGGTATAGTGCCAAATCTTGAGATGCAGGAGCTCTAAGAAAATGTGTTGGCCACATAATTTCTAAATCTACCATTACATTTTCTCCTATGTATTAATCATTTGAGACCCCAAATGTCACTAAAACTATGCTTTTTAAGTGGAAAATATTAGTGCCGGTAGGCATTTTATTTAGAATCATGTGATATTTTAAATCATTAATCTTTAGCATACCTAGAATTTGATTACGGAACAGTTTAATTATTTAATTCAAGTCTAATAAAACATGAATTACAGAAAACTTTGCTTACCTCTGACTGGGGGATGGTACATAGAGGGGCCACTGCCTTTCTTGATTTATATTTATAACATAGACCTGGGCGTATAGGGCACAATTTCAAAATTTGAAGATGATGCAAGACTTGGAAGTATTGTGAACTGTGAGGTGGATAGTGATGGACTTCAAGAGGATATAGACAGGTTGGTGGAATTTAATGTAGAGAAATTTTGGTCAGAAGAACAAGGAAAGGTGGCATAAAATAAAGGGTACGGTTCTAAAGGAAACACAGGAGCAGAGGGACCTGTATGTATATGTGCATAAATTATTGAAGGTGGCAGGACAGGTTGAGAAAGCAATTAATAAATTATACTAAGTCCTGGATTTTAGAAATAAGGAAACAGAATACATAAGCAAGTAAGTTATGAACCTTCATAAAACACTGGTTCAGTCTCAACGGGAAGGAAGTGAACGTTTTAGAAAGAGTGCAGAAAAGATTTACAAGAATGGTTCCGAGGATGAGAGACTTCAGTTATGCGGTTGGATTGGTGAAGCTGAGGCTGTTCTCCTTGGAGAAGGGAAGGTTGAGAGGAGAATTGTTGGATCTGTTCAAAATCACGAGGGGTCTGGATAGGATAAATGGGGAGGAATTGTTTCCATCGGCAGTAGGTCAAGAGCCCTAAGGTGATTAACAAAAGAACCAGTGGCAACATGAAGAAAAGCTTCTTTATGCAACAAGTGGTTTGGACCTGGAATGCGCTGTGGTGGAGACAGATTCGATTATGGTTTTCGAAAGGGAACTGGATAATTATCTGAAGAGAAATGATTTTACAGGGCTACAGGGAAAAGGCCGTGGGGTAGAACTAGCTGGGTTGCTGTTGCAGAAAAATGACACAAAGACAATGTGCTGAATGGCCTCCTTCTGTGCTGTATCCATTCTCTGGTTGTAGTATAGATACATTCAAGGAAGTTGATAAACACATGAGAAGGGAAGAAGCTGAAGGTTACCCTGATAGTGAGATCAAGAAGGGTGGGAGAAGGTTTGGGTGGAATATAAACACCAAATAGATGGGGTGGGCCCAATGGCCTGTTTCTGTGTTGTAAATTCCATGTAAATCTGCCAGCAGAAAATACAAACACATTTCACATCCTCAGGCCATCACAGCCAAGGAATTAATGTGAATCACTCTCTCCTCCCCCCACACACTCATGCTTTCTTTCCCCAGCCCCTCACACTCTCTCTCCCCACACCCCTTCACACTCTTTCCCTGTCCCACTCCCTCACAATCACTCTCCCCCACCCCCTCACACTCTCTCCTCATACCCCCTCACACACACTCTCCCCCACCCCCTCATACACACTTCCCCCCCACCCCCTCACACACACTTTCCCCCCACCCCCTCACATTCACTTTCCCCCCACCCCCTCACATTCACTCTCCCCCACCAACTCACACTCTCTCTCCCTCCAACACCTCACACTCTCTCTCCCCCACTCCCTCACATTCTCTCTCTGTCACACAGTCAACAGTCACTCACTTACTCAGATGCCAGTGGGTCCCGCTCCAACTGCCTTGCCTGGGCCCCGCTGCTCTGGCTGCCTCGCCTGGGCCCCTGCTTCTCTGGCTGCCTCGCCTGGGCCCCTGCTTCACTGGCTGCCTCGCCTGGGCCCCTGCTTCACTGGCTGCCTCGCCTGGGCCCCTGCTTCTCTGGCTGCCTCACCTGGGCCCCGCTGCTCTGGCTGCCTCGCCTGGGCCCCTGCTGCTCTGGCTGCCTTGCCTGGGCCCCCGCTGCTCCAACTGCCTTGCCCTCCTGGCCCTGGAACTTACCTTCAAAACTTACCTTCCCACTCTTTGCTACTTACCCAATCACAGGCTGGATTCGCTCTGCGTTTGCTGCTGATGGGCTCACTAGTAAGCCTATCAGCAGTAAGTGCAGAGACGATCCAGCCTGTGATTGAATGAGCAGCTTTACAGCTTTTTTCAACTGTAAGTCACTTGAATGTCCAACAAGTTTGGCGGGCCACATTGAGTTGGACAAGTCTGCTATAAATAGAAGGTTCTGGAATGGCACTCTGGTGTGCTCTGGCAGCACTACACCACTGGTGGCAGGTAACATTCATGCCATATAAGTGCCAGGCAATAACCATCTCCAGTAAGAGAGAACCTAGCTATCTCCCCTTGACATTTATTGGCATTACCATCACTGAATCCCCCACTATCAATATCCTGGAGGTTAACATTGACCAGAAACTGAACTGGACTATCCATCTGAATACTGTGGCTACAAGAGCAGATCAGAGGCTGGGAATTTTGCAGTGATTAACTCACCTCCTGACTCCACAAAGCATGTGCATCATCTACAAGGCACAGGTCAGGAGTGTGATGGAATACTCTCCACTTGCCTGGACGAGTGCAGCTCCAACAACATTCAAGAAGCTCAACACCATCCAGGACAAAGCAGCCCTCCTGATTAGCATCCCATCTACAACCTTCAACATTCACTCACTCCACCACCGACGCACAGTGGCAGCAGTGTGTACCATCTACAAGAAGCACTGAAGCTACTCACCGAGGCTCCTTCAACAGCACTTCCCACATCTGCAACCTATACCACCTAGAAGGACAAGGGCAGCAGATGCATGGGAAAACCACCATCTGCAAGTTCCTCTCCAAGCCACTTACCATCCTGACTTGGAACTATATCGCCATTCCTTCATTGTCACTGGGTCAAAATCCTGAAATTCCCTTCCTAACAACACTGTGGGTGTTCCTGCAACACATGGACTGCAGCCGTTCACCACCAGCTCCTCAAGGGAATTAGGGATGAGCAATAAATGCTGGCCTAGCCAACAACACCCACATCCCATGAATAATTTTTTAAAAATCCATCAAGACTTTAAATTGTCTGCACAAGATCCAGAAATATCACCAAACATGGCCTGAAACCGTCCAATGCATCAACCTACAGGATATGATTGATTTTCTATTCGACACTCTTAAACAATATAATCTGCCCTCCCTCCTTGTACCCTAATTCTCCGTGTGTGTGGGGGGGAGTCTCTTGGATGCATGTCTGAGTGCGAGTTGGAGCATTTTTTTAATTTTATCTATCAGGTATGAAGGACAATAAACACTATTTCCTTAACTTTTAAAACTTACAAGATCACCTGTCTGTGTATGTCTTTTACAGTCCCAGAACTTAAACAGTTAAAAGCTCAATGGGTTGACAAGCAAATTCTTTTAAAACACCTGTTTAAAACACATTATTATAGGGCCCCCCGTCTATGAGTTGTGAATCGGAGCCTCATGGGGAATTGAGCAGCACCTGAGGGTAGTAGTGCATTGAGGAAGTATTTACTGACCTTGGCCACTCGTGTGAGGTCATTAAACTTCTTGTTGCACTGCATCCAGGTCCTCAGGACTAAGCAGCTTGCATTTGCCTCTGTGGTGGTTATCTGCCTCCTGACTGTGCATCTCAGGGTATCTCTTACCAACGCAGACACAGGACATCCTTCCACACCTCCTCCACCAAGGCGTCCAGTGCAGGGTCAGGGAACCTTGGTGTGCACTCGCTCAAATGGTCAACTATTGTTCGTTCCTGAGCAGCACCATTGCAAATGATCTAGTCACCTCCAGCAGTCACAATACACATTCCCATTATGAGGTGCTGGCTAGCTTAAGTAGTACTAGCAAGTAACGATATTGCACCTCCTGCAGATGATTTCAGCTAATGAATCGCAGAGTTAGTGCTGGCTGAACGCAGAAACCAACATGTGGCAGGGAGATTGTATGTTGCCTGCATTAATGTGGAACAGAAGGAAGGTAATCACGCATTGCAATCCCCACGCCCATTTTCAGGGCTAACTAATTCAGCACATTATGCATTTATACAGCACCTTTCATGGCCTGAGCATGTCCCAAAGCGCTTTACAGCCAATGAAATATATTTGAATTTTAGTCACTGCTGTACGTATGAAAATACGGGAGCCAATTTGTGTACACCATGCACCCACAATGAGAGATATGATCAGATAATTTTGATTTTTAGTAATGTTGGCTGAGGGTTAAATATTGGCCAGGACACCAGGGAAAAGCCTGCTTTTCTTCCACACGGTGCGACGGGGTCTTTTACGTCTGTGAGAGAGGACGGACAGGGCGACATAATCTTCCTCTGGTCTGGAACTCTTCCTGCTCATTCCACTTGGGTAGGTCCTGACTTTAAATGTGCGTCACAGTTACACATAGTTAGGGAACTTGAAAACTGAGACTTTTTACACAAGATAAGTTTAGTCGCCGTTTAACAAGCAGTTGATAAATTGCTAACAGAATCTCCTGACACCTATTTTAACAGGGAAGACTTACGAGGCAAGTGCAAAATTTGGGCAAACATGTCACTCGTGCACAAACAACACATTCCTCCACATCAAAATTTAATCTGCCTTTGCGGTAAGCACATCAAAATGGAGTAATTCCCAAACCTGGCCACTTTTCTGATCAACATGCAACAAATGTAATGAACAGATTTATTGTTTGCAATTTCCCAGAGGATAGCTTGCGGACTAAACTCCATCTCAGAAAATGGGACCCTGAAACTTCCTTTGCCCAACTTCCTGGCTGAATGAAAAAATGCTAAAAGCACAACAGCAAAGAAGCTGGTGAGATTTAATAAAGCAGATGTCCTCATGAGATGTTTTAAAAGTTAATCTCCAAAACTTCAGAAAACCCTTCAAACCCAGCTTCCCAATAGAAGCTTGAATCCACTAAATACAATGAAATTTTAATCATCTTTATTTTGCTTCTTTCTGCAAATTTTTTTCATTTCTCTTTCTTTTTATTTTCCTAGTTTCCACAGAGTAATATGAGCAATTGTCAGGAATAGCCCTTTGCACAACATTAAATATTTATTTTTAAAAGATCAAACAAAGAGAAGTTCTAAGGAAAAGAACCTTAAGTGCGTTTCGCATAATTTTTGTTTTGCATTCTTAGTAGATCGTTTCTACTTGGCATTACATCAAAACAGGCCATTCAGTCCAAATGGTCTGTGCTGGTGCTTATGCTCCACAAGAGTCTCCTTCCACCTCATTTTCTGTAACCCAATCTGCATTGCCTTCTATTTCTTTCACCTTCTTGTGTTTGTCTACCTTTGCCTTAAATCCATCCATGATATCCATCTCTTCTATTCAACGTGGATGCAAGTTCCACATTCTAACGAGAGATGTTTGCTTTCACAAGCCTTCCAGTTCCCAAGTTCTTCCCATGCTGAAGTGGACGCTGAACTAGTCTCAACAATTTCTATAGGAATTCCGGGAGTGGGCCATTGGAAATGCAATCATTGCAGTAAAAGACAACGTGGGAAATGGACTTTTTGGCCAGTATCTCACTTAATTTACAAGTGCACTACTTAGAGGATAAGTAGGCAAATGTTGATAGAGTTCATTATGTTTCCATTTCCAGTTTCTGTAATCAATATTTAGCCAATGCTCTGATCAATGAATTTTTACATCATGGAAATGACCTATTAAAATGGGAAGATTCAAGGAGCGATTTTCAGCAGGGCATTCAGGCACTAATGAGGTGAGCAAGGTGAGGTCTTGGGCTAAAATGTTGGTTTAGCCCACATTTAATGCGCCATTTTGGTAAAGGAGCTGAAAGACAGCTCAGAGCAGCCACCCGGAGGCTTGTTAAACAGCTGATTGCCATAAATATGCCTGAGAACACACATCAATAGGCTACATGGTGTTTTGATGGCTAGCATTTCAACTAATGCCAACTCGTAACAGCTGTTTGGGAGTTTGATGTCGATCACAAGCTACTTAAAAGGATACTCACTATTTCACGGTCATTGCTGCTGCATCTGTGAAGAAGACCTCTGAAATACTTCAGGAGATTTTCTGGGACACTTTATCCAGACTTCAACAACGCTCTAGCAACACTTATTTTCTGAGGGCTTCAAGTAAAAAGATTAAGTGTTGTGCTACTTATTGGACACCTTATAGCAATCACTAGAAGAAAGGGAGTGTTTGGTCATGAGCACTTTGCAAGGGTTTCTCTTGGACAAGGATTGGGTGACATGAGGCCAGGCAAAGCAGCACCCGCTGCTGCAGGAGAGTCTGACAGGAGGGCGAGTGGTGTACCTCCCTCCTGTGCATACGGGATATCCCTCCTCCTCTGGATCTCCTCCACATGGATCTTCAGTGGGGCATCTGAAAGCCTCTGCGCCCTCTTCTTGGTTCCTCAGCCATCCTGCAACATGCCTCTGTGACAGCCAAAGCACTCCATGTCTTCAGTGGAAGTGGTGTGAGGAACCTACATAAACCACTCCACCAAACTTGCATTTGATTAGCAATTGGATACTAGACCTGCAGGTTTAGCAGCTTCAGGCAAGTTCAATGTAATCAGCAATTAGGGCCAAAATTGTTTGCTAAATCCAGACTTTGGAACAGGTATATCTTATTCCTATTTAGCATCTATTTTCACCCTTTGCCAAAATAACCCCCTCAGCCTCTTACATGCTACTTGGGGTATAACTTAATCAACAAACTTCAATTAAGCTTAAATAATTCTATCTTAGCTTTGGGACTTTGACTTGAATAAAATTGATTGTGGTCTAAAGGTGTTTGATAAAGTTTCATATACCATCTCATTTATCAGCAAAGTTGAAGTCCATGGAATAAAAGGGACAGTGGCAGCATAGATAGGAAATTGGCTAAGTGACGAAACAGAGTGAATGGGTGTTTTTTGGACTGGAGAAAGGTATAAAATGGGGTTCCCCAGGAGCCAGTGCTCGGGACACTACTTTTCTTGATAAATATTATTTCAGTGTTCCTACAGTTCCATGTGTATCGGCAAGGAGACAGGTTACCTGACCTCTCAACCCTATTTTGTTACAGGAAAGTGTTCATTTTGGGTTTGTACTTCATAAGTTCATATTTATAGCTCATAAGTTCATATTGCGTGAGCATGACACTAGGCAGAGTAGATAGAGAAAAACTGTTCCTATTGGCAGAAAGGCCAAAAACTAGAGGACATCAATTTAAGATAATTAGCAAAAGAACCAACGGTGATATAAGGAAAACCATTTTTATGCAGTAAGTGGTTAAGATCTGGAATGCATTGCCTGAAAGTGTGGTGGAGGCAGATTCAATCAAGGCTTTCAAAAGGGAATTGGGTAATGAGGAAAGGGCAGGGGGAGTGGGACAAGTTAAATTGTTGATGGACTGAATGGCCCCCTTTGCTGTAACTATTCTATGGTTCTATCATTCTATTGGTTTGTGCAAATACCTTGATTTATTCACCATTTGGATCTCTAAGGACAATGGACAGTTCCAGAGGATTTTGCCAGGAGCTGGAGTATGGATAAGAAGAATAGCCCACTCCCAAATCCAAGACAGGGTGAACTCCAGCTCAGTTACCATCTGCATCTGGTACTGGACATAAAATTATCAACAAGCAGCTTGGTATCTGGGGAAAAAGGGCCATCTGGAGCTCTCTGTTTGGCATAAGCTTTCTGTTTTATGTTTATAGTTCAAAACTTCATTATCTCAACTGAAATAACTACATTCAACAATTGGACATCTGTTGTGATCTATTCTGAATGCTACTTTTACCACAACTGTGCGTTCCTATTGTTCTTCTGGGACATAAACACATTCGCAAACCAATAACTCTCCAAGAGAAAACCAAAGTCGAGGCAGCTTGTGATGTTCGGAGATCCACAGCAAGAACTGTTCTGGGTCATCTTCCATCTTGAACTTCTAAAGTGGCAATTATTTTACAGAACCATACCATGAACCTTCAGAATAAATTTGGGAATTTTTGTGTAAAGTGGCGTAAATGGGTGCATTCTAAGGCATATTTACTTAAAAATGATGACTCTTTTATTTACCGAGGTGGTTTTGTGAGTGGGTGGGAGGGGATTTGGCCAGGTAACTCCAAGCTCTGAATCCTGGTTTCTCTGCACGCTATGCAGTTTCAATATCACACCATCCATCTTTTATTTCAATCATGTTGCTTGCCTTGATTGATGGACTTGACTCCCTGTCAGATGGATACACACTGGTGGAGGCTGCAGGCCAAAAGTAGATGGGGAACCTGCAGCTGGGTAAGTGGCAGCATGGAGGAGGGCCTGGACCTTGGAGATGGGGGTAGGAGCTGGTCCCTGATTCGGAGTGGGGGTGCTTATGATTTCTAATTCCACAGATGGAGGTGTCCAATCTCTGATCCCAAGGGTAAGAGGGGGTCCACACTCTCTTGGGTCTCAGGTGCAGAGGTATCTAATGGTAGGCAGGGAAGATGCTAAGCTTCAGGGGGATGTGGAGGAAGCATACCTGCTCCACTAGCCCACAAGCTGTGTCCCAAAGTAGCCCTCATGTTTCTTTATCTGCCGGGTTTCCTGGGCCTGAGAAACCTGACCAGGCAGGGTAAGACCTGAAAACCATGTTAAGTATGAGGACACAGATTGTCAGCTTCATCATCCCACCTCCGTTAAAACCAGAGAAGTGGGCAGGCTGGAGATAGTTTCGAGTCAAAACTTAACATTCTGCCTGACCCAAGCCGAACCAATTTTTGGGATTAAAATTTCCTCCTGTGGCACATTCACAATTGATTGCATACTCTCCTTCATACACCCTCCATATACAGCTACTCAGATAATGAAACAGTCTGTGCGTGCATGCAGCAAGGCCTGGGCACATTCAGGCTTTGGCTGATGTGTGGTTTGAACGTTAAGAATCAAGCAATAACCATCTCCAACAGGAGAAGGTCTAACCATCTTCCCTTGATGTCAAATGGCATTACTGTCACTGAATTCCCCAACATCAACATCCTGAGGGTCATCATTGACCAGAAACTTAACTGACCAGCTACAAATACAGTGGCTACAAGGGTAGGTCAGTGAATGACTCATCTCCTGACTGTCCAAAGCCTGTCCACCACCTACAAGGCACAAGTCAGGAGTGTGATGGAATGCTACCCACCTGCCTGGATGAATGCAGCTCCAAAAATACTCAAGCAGATCGACACCATCCAGGACAAAGTAGCCCACTTGATTGGCACCCTTAAACATTCACTCCCTCCACCAGTGGCAAACAGTGGCAGCAACGTATACCATCTACAAGATCCACTGCGGCAACCTGCCAAGGCTCCTTCGACAGCACCTTCCAAACGCCCACGTGAAGGAAAAGGGCAATAGGCACATGGGAACACCACCTGCTGCAAGTTCCCTTCCAAGTTGCACACCGTCCTGGGAATTGGGAATATATCACCGTTCTTTCCTGGTCACCGGGTCAAAATACTGGAACTATCTCTCTAACAGTGCTGTGCTTCACCACACAAACCACAGCGGTTCAAGAAGGTGGCTCACCACCACTTTCTCAAGGAAAACTAGGGCTAGGCAATAAATGCTGGCCTGATTAGTGATGCCTATATCCTTGGCCAAATTAATGAAAATACCTGCCTCTCAAATTTTCCAACATACTCAAACCTTTTCGCTAATGCTCCTCAGAAATACTCACAATCCCTTTCTCTCACATACCGTCTGGCAAACTCACTGTTTTTTTCTCATAAACTCATACACAATCTCTCTTGCTTATTCTCGCACACACTCACAAACCCTTACTCTTGCACTTTCTCACATCCCAACTCGGAGAAAATCCAGGCTCCGCTCTCTCTTGCGCTTACTCTCCTCCTCCCAGGTATTTTCTCAGACGATCCAATCCTTCTGTCAAATACTTCTCGCACGTTCACAACCCTTCTCGCACATGCTCCTTCACACACTCAAATTCCTTCCTTCAGATACTCTCCCATACTCACAATGTTTCTCTCATACTCTAGCGCACACTCACAAACTCAGACTGCTGTCACTGTGGCCGTTCAACGAGGCTTCCAGGGCATCGCAGCGGTCCATCAATCTGATCTCCAACAGGTTTTCAGGATTGCTGTGGTGCCACCTGGGAAGGCCTCTCAGCTTGAGTCACTTCACTGCTACATAAGGGACATCACAAAGGTTCTCTATGCACAGAGAGGCAATTTAATCTCATTCCCTCTTACCAGAGAAAAGCACACATTGCAAGCACAAAGGATTACATGGATTGCAGGCTTCCCTATGATGCTGGGTGCCATTCACTGCATACACAATGCCTTACATAATGCCTACGAAAATAAACTCTTCACCCTTGTGCAGCCTCTGACTGTCCATGTACTCAAAAGAGTTACATGCGATCTGTTGATAACTCGAAAGAGTTACATATTCTTAACGAGAGGTGTCAGCTGTGGCTCAGTTCATAGCACCCTCGCCTTTGAATCAGAAGGTTGTGGGTTCATGTCCCACTCCCGGAAACCAAGAACTCTGACTGTCCATCTTCCATGTGCCTTTGCCTCTGCTAGTGGCCCCCCAAGTGGCAGGAGAGTGGCAGGCCCTTCATGGAACACAAACCTGCTGTACCTTCGCAGGATGATGGCACTACAGCTCATACTCCTGCCATTCCGCCAATACCTTTATTCTGGCCTGTTACCAGCCAGACTAGACTTCTGCAGCCCAGGCTGAGAAAGTGCAGTACGAATCCAGGCTTTCTGAGCCGAGAGCTGCTTGAGGTCATCCTCCAAGGCCGTATTTTTTTTTTCAATTTGTTCATGGGATGTGGGGGTCGCGGGCAAGGCCAGCATTTGTTGCCCATCCCCAATTGCCCTTGAATTGAGTGCATTTCTGGCCATGTCAGAGAGCAGTTAAAAGTCAACCACATTGCTGTGGGTCTGGAGTCACATGTAGGCCGGACCAGGTAAGGATGGCAGATTTCCTTCCCTAAAGGACATTAGTGAACCGGATAGGTTTTTATAAGAGCCGATGATAGTTTCGTGATCACTATTACTGAGAATAGCTTTATATTTCAGATTTACTAATTGAATTTAAATTCTACCAGTTGCCATGGTAAGATTTGAACCCATGTCCCCAGGGCATTAGACTGGGCCTGAGGATTACTAGTCCAGTGACATTACCACGATCTCTCCACCTCCCAGTTTCCTCAATTGAAGGTCAGCAGCCTTCAGCAACCCCATCTGCAATATTTTGCCTATGTCTCCAGCAGCAACCTAGAAGGAGTCATGCACATAAAAACTAACAGCCAAAGTCACCATGACAACCATTGGCAATGCTATCCTTTCCCTGCTTTGAGGTTGCAGTTGTGGCTGCAGCTATTGGCAGATTTCAGTCACGATTCCTTTTGTGAAGTGAAGAAGCCCAAACATTGGTCCTCTTTGAATTTCAAGTCACATAATTGTTCCCTGGGCAGTTATGGCCCTTCTCCCCCCTCCCCCTCCTCCCCCTTCTAGCAGCTTGTCCTACTTTGCATGACCTCGCTTCATTCCCCCAGTCATGCTCAATTCCCTGAGGAAGCCCTAGGAGGTTTTATGACTCAGTAGTTAGCACTCATGTCACTAAACCAGAAGCTCTGGGTTCAAGTCCCACTCCAAAACTTGTTGGCTATACAAGGAGTGTACATGAATCGTTCAAACGGATTGATAATCATCCTGCTCATCCTTTGCTTAGCCACTATTCCCCAAAGGGGAAAAGATTTGCGTGAAGATACGAAACAGAGAAAAGCCAACCGTATCTGGAAAAATCTTGTGCATCACAAGCTTCTAAACTAAATTAAAGTGCTACATAACTAGACAGACCACTCCCTGTAGGTTATTTGAACTTTAGCTAAGTATAGAAGAACTTCAAAAGCATGTACAATTGCACCAGAAAGAAATAATCCCACAACTAATTTGCATGTAATTCACGTTTTCTTTAAATGCCGTTGGGTGGTTTCCTTCATTCCGTTTAAATCTGTGTTCAGCTGTTTGAGGTTAAAACAGGGTGTTCACTGGAGCATGATGTTCGAAAATGGTAACACTGGCATCAAGTCATCATTGATCAGCGAAAATGTCATCACTGATTAATGTCATAATCTGCCTGCACTGTAACCCCCCCAGCAGTCATTAGGTGCAACATGCAAACCCTTTTGCCAAGGTTGCGTCCAGCGCACTTCGGGTTAGGGGTGTACACGCTCATCACAATAGCATGCTGCCTAGCACCTGAAAACAGGAACTGCACAACTCAATTTAGTCCCCACACTCTCTTGCACAGTCCCGATCCTTCTCTTACATACTCTTTTCACAGAGTCCCAGTGAAATGCTTAACAACTACTGAAGCATCCTGGCACCAACTTGAAGGCATCTATACGCTTGCACACTTGCCTCACTGCGCTTCCCGCCCACCCGTCCATGTACAATTTTACCTGTTGATTGGGTACATGATGTTAGTGTTGAAGGGCATTCAAGTTTACCTCAGTGTTTATCATCAGACCCGGGCAGAATATAACCCTTGAGACGATGAAGCAGAAATCAGATGCCAGATTTGATTAATTATTGGGGATAAATCAATTACAGTGCCACAAACCATACAGAATAACCCATTAAATAACAGGTTTCTGACCAGCTCATGGTCAGAAATTGATGAGGAAAGATATGAAATGGATATTGTTGATTATAGGGTTTATGAGAATTAAGAACATAATTTAATGACATAATGGACAGTATATTAACGAGTATTAAGTATAGTATGTTATGTTATAGTGGAATACAGATTAACGAGGATTAAACATAATTTAATATGTTAATGGAGATTAATGGAGTATGTGGTATATATTGACTATATCGTTAATAGGCATAGACGTGCAGCTACTGCAGTCGCAGCAGCAGCAAATACAGCTGTGTTAAAATAGGGAATCGGTCAGTACAGAATGGCAAAAGGAGTCATTCTACTTTAACTGCTCCAGCATGTGGTTCCCACCAATCAGGGAGAGTTAAACCTCCCCCAGTGTCCTTCTCAAAACAGGGCTTTGGACAATTCTATGAGAAACTATTAAACATCAGGGTCTCCCAATGACTTAAAGACTGTACTTTGTAAACTAAAGGAGTGAACGCCTCCAAAACACAGCAGAGGAATGTGACACAAATGTGCTAAACATTTGCACAATATCATATTACTTGAATTCCATTCTCACGTTTAGTTTTTGAAATATTTTTATTTTTGAAATGTATCCAGCTCTTCAAAAAACACATTTTTATGGTTGAAATTTTGCTTGGATTGTTGTTGCAGTAGTAATAGCTGCTGTTTTCTATGACTTAATTTAAATAACATTGTTTGTTGCTGGTATTTTACATTTGTTTTAATGTCAGAAGTGGCAGATTGAAATTAATTGCCCTTCATTTATGAAATACAAATTATGTGATTATTTAATGGTGGAATTTGACATGAATGACTAAATAGCTTGGCTCTGAAAAATGGGACATGGAGCAATAAAAGTTCCATCAGAATTATATCCAACAGTGGTTGCAAGATCACGGGAGGGCACCTCATTTTGACCAAGTTGGCAAGTGCGAGGCCCACTGCGGGCACCATGCAGCTGGAAAATCTAGTGTGCGACCAACAATGCAGAAGGGGATCTCATGCACCTCTCCACTACCATGCCTCCCCCACCCCAGTCCTCATGCAGAGCCTAACAATCGCGCTTGAACTTCTGTGTGAAGGGGTTGATCAAGATGTTTATTCTAGGTTGCATGTAATGGGCGGAAACTTAAGGGTTTTAGAAATAATGGCAGGTTGCAACCATTTCCGGATCCCGAGCCACACTTGCTGGCAACGTGCCCACCTGCAAGATCTCCCCAGAGGCAGCCAATTAAGAGGCTGCCTTCACATCCACCGTCCAATCAAGAATGGCAGGTGCGTTCTTGAAGTTGCAGACCCAATCAGAGGGCCAGCAGCCTTTGAAAGACAGCAACGCCCCACCCCAGCAGAAGTAGGAGCTGGAGCAGTAGGAGAGCAACCACAAGGATGCCTCCATCTTGAGGCGACTTCTGAAGAAGTTTCTCCTTTTTTTAAAAATAAGCTATGGCCACAGCTGCCAGGCCACCAGTCTGGAAAGGAAACCCACCAACCTAGATGGCTGACAGCCACAGCTGTGGCCCACTGATCTCTGCTGCTCGGCTGTGGGATGCCTCGCGAGGCTCTCAGGCCAGCCTTCGGCAAGCCGTCTCCAGTCACCTGCCAGGCTTTGACCTGAGCGGGGAGCTCATCTGCCAATGAGAAGGTCCTGGCAGCCCTCCTATTTTGCCCACAACTGGGCACTTACATATTCTAATTGGTTCCCCGCCAATTGTCAGACACCGGTTCCATCCTGCCTCCGGCAAGATCAAACAAAGGCAGAAATGCATCGGCCCACTAAACCAACAGCCTCATTTCAAAACTTTCTCCCAGTCCTACCTTAATGACCACCTCGGCAGGATCGAGAAGGTTCCTCCCAGTAACACCTGAAATCCCATCAGAACGGAAACAATTGGAGACTCCATTGCCGTTAGTGATTTTACCCACATCACTTGATTCATGGATTTGCAGGGTCCTTATTATCGCTTTTTTTGATCAGTGCTTTTTTATCCCATACTTCCTGTTTGCTGCCCATTCTTATTCCACACCCAGCAGAGAAAATCACCTTCCTGCTGTGTACAATTCTTGTTGGCCCAGATCTTCCGTGAATCATCGTCGGATTGCCGCTCCGCTCGAGCGTTTCAAATCCCAATGGGGCTCCGCATTTCTGGCCGGGTCTTTCGAGTCCGGCTTCTTCAGGAATACAGTCCCACAAAGAACCCCATGGCAGCGCTGTGGCATCTGGAGTGGGGCACGAAGGCCGAGACAAACCACAACCCCCTTTTTACAGCGCTAGCTGCCGCACCCTAGGTTTAAATGCCCAGTTAGTGAATGGATGAGTGGATGAATGAGTGAATGGGCAAGGTGGTAGGACGAAGTAAGTGAGTAAATAGGTAGGGTGGCAGATGGGTGAGGGGGCAGGTGGGTAGGGTGAAAGGTGGGTAATCTGGCAGGTGGGTGAGGATGGTAGGTGGGTAAAGTGGGTAGGTGGGTGATGTGGGTAGGTGTGTTGAGGGGGTTGTTGATGGGCCAAGAGGGTAGTCGGGGTTTGGGAGAAGAGTCTGGTAGGAGTCAGTGTAAGTGTTTGAGGGATCAGTTCTACAGTTACCCAGGAGTTAGACTAGGACTAAAGGCAAAATACTGCAGATGCTGGAAATCTAGAACAAAAACAAAAATACCTGGAAAAACTCAGCAGGTCTGACAGCATCTGCGGAGAGGAATACAGTTGACGTTTCGAGTCTGTATGACTCTTCAACAGAACTAAGGAAATAGAGAAATTAGGTGAAATATAAACTGGTAGAGGGGGGGTGGTACAGGTAGAGCTCAATAGGGGGCCAGTGATAGGTGCAGGCCAAGAAGAGATTGCCAAAGATGTCATAGACAAAAGGACAAAGGGGTGTTGACAGTGGTGATATTATCTATGGAATGTGCTAATGGGGACATTAAGGGTAGCAAGCAGGACTAGGACTTTTAGACTAGGACTTTTCTGTCTCATATTTCCTGGGCAACTGTCCAGGTAAGTACATCGGAAATGTCTGAAGTCTCCGACTCTAACTCAGAATCGGAGACTTATGTGGCGATCGCGGGGAGCAGGGAGATCCGGTCTGAAATTTAAACACGCGGGGCAATTTCCACGGAGATCAGTGCGCCAGGATGTCTGTGGGGCCCCGATGTGCATCTTGGGTTGTACGTCCAGTCTCCGATGATCCGGAGACCAGAACATCTGGGCCAACTGTTTCTGGAACTATTTTCATTTGTCCTATGGATGCTCCTTTCTAGCAGGTGACTCAGATTGTGACAGATGAAATGTATGAATTATTTCATACTCCAACATACAGGGTTCAGTAGCTTAGTGGTTATGGCACTGTAGCTAGAGGCATTGACTAGTAGAGCAAACATAAGTTCAAATCCCACCATGGCAGCTTGAGACTTCAAATTTTGTTTCGAATAAAAATATGGAGATAAAGGTAGCAGTAAAAATGGTAATGAAACTGTCGGATTGTCAAAAAAAACCCAACCGCTTCATTAATGCCCTTTGGGGAGGGAAACCTGCTGCCCTTACCTGGTCTGGCCAATGTGTGACTCCAGACCCACCCCCCATGCAAGCCATTCAGTTGTATCCAGGACAACTGGCAATGCCCACATCCCAAGAATGAATACAGAGCATCCACAAAAAAACATTGCAAGTGCTGCCTTTCCCCCAAGTGAATCTATATTGCAATGCTAATAGACCACACAGCCGTATCAGAAAACATCATTTGTATTACTTTGTGATGAATCAATGTTCCCACTAAGGCTTAAACTTGTTAAATAATACAAATTCCCTCATAGATTGAAAAAAAATGAAACAAAATATATTGACTTATGTCTGTTGGCAGTTGTAGAACCTGGTTGAATCATGATTTACAGCAACTGCCAGATAAGAGGTTTTAAATATCAAACAAAATGGCAGACTGATGTTAGAAAATCCACTAGCCTAATAATAGACCTTTCAGTCCATCAGCATAAAGCATTTAGCATTCTGTTAAACATGTGTGTGGGAGGCAGGATAACAATAATGGCTGAATAATGATCCTTAATGTGGAAAAACTGCATTGACTCCCTTCCAAAGCATCTCGCACTTTAAGAATCGGTGATTCAACCCCTCCATGCCTTTGACACATAGGAATTGGACACACGTCTCTTTCAAAGTTGCATTTGGTGTTGGGGGGGTGCGCTGGTGGTGGGGGATGCAGTCCCGCAGCAGGTGAAGGTCCTCCATTGGCAAAGCTAGTCAGCCTCCGCTCTGAGGAGTCATACAGACTCGATACATTAACTCTGTTTCTCTCCCCACAGATGCTGCCAGACCTGCTGAGTTTTTCCAGCACTTTATGTTTTCATCTCATAATCAGCCTCCCACCTGTTCTGGGCAGGGGTGCTGGTAAAGCTTCGCATAAAAGTTAGTCTGGGCAGGTAAATGAGTGCACAAGATCCCCGCCGGCCTTTCCACAGCTGCAGAGGCTGAGAAAAAGGTAGTCAGTGGTCGACTGTCTCCACCATTGAACGTGGCAACACAGAATGAGACCATTCAACCCATCTAGTTCATGCCAGTGCCTTTACCCCATAAGGCAGCTGGTCTATTTCTAATCCTAATCCCCTACCTATACCCTTCAGTATTACTTTTCCTGAGCAACTATCTAGTTATTTTTTAAACTATTAGTAGGCTTTGGTTTGTGGCAGAGAGTTCCACATTTCCATGTTTGTTCACTTTGGTCCAATCTTCCCTTTCATTCTTTTTGTGATTACCTGTATTGTAATTTGTTGCCCATTTGTTAGTGGAAGCAATTCTGTTCCTATTTACCTTTAACTCTTCATCATCTTTAAAACTCTTTATCATCTTTTAATCTTCATGCTCTCAGCTCTGTTGAAAAGAGCCCGAATTTCACAAATTAAAAGGGAAGATGCTGGAAACCCTCAGCAGGTCAGAATCTAAGGCGAGAGAAATGAAGTTAATGGGATGGATTTTGCCACAAAGGCACAGGCAGGCTTGGGGGTGGGTTGGGGGGAAGCGAGGAAATTCAGATAGTTGCAAGTCGGGACTGTTCCTTGACATGTTCCAACATTGTTCCAGACAAGTTTCTAAGGGCAGACTAGAATCAGCAACACACTCCATGGAGGCAGACAGGAAATTAGGCCATTTAAGGCCCCACTTAGAGGTCATTTTCAGAATATGCCACCTTTTTCGCACTGTGGAAATGGCTCCCCGCAAAGTCTGGAGGACGTCAGCAACTTGGAGGTGGTTCCCTGGCTGTAGAACGGAGGTCCATTGGTATCTCCTCTTACTGGCCCAATGAATGAGCCACAAGTATGAAAAGGTTGCAGCTGTAGCCAAATCCAATCCAATAGAGGGCTTTCCCCTCCATTCTAATGGCCTTAACAACTGTGGGTCTTCTTTAGTTTTAACTTTTCAGCAGGTTTCTGCAAGAACCTCCAATTTGATGTGTCCTCACGTTTACCTTTCTGCCTCAGAAACGCCCATCTCTCCTGGTGGGGCTACCAGTGATGTTGTCCCTGTCATTGGACCTCCCACCTCAGGAACCCACTCATCATCCTTAATTGGGAGGTAAAGTGGAGGGGGCCAATTAGGAGCCCAGCTCACATAAAGTTGCGCCATCAGGCACCTTGATGTATTTGTCAAGCTGACCTACATATAGTTCCAACATTGGGTTCCTGAAATAAAAACAAGAGTTCTGAAGAAGAGTCATACAGACTTGAAACGTTAACTCTGTTTCTATCTCTACAGATGCTGCCAGACCTGCTGAGTTTTTCCAGCATTTTCTGTCTTTATTTCAGATTTCCAGTATCCGCAGTATTGGGTTCCCAATGCCCACGGCAAATTCAGCCCAATGTTTCAGGTCAATAACCTTTCAACAGAACTGGAAGATGTTAGAGATGAACAACTTTTGAGCAAGTACAGAACCATAGGGTAAAGGGGGTTGTGACAGGATAGCATAAGGGAGAGAGAGAGGTCAGTGACTCAGTGGAGGGTAGCAGTGATTAAATTACTAAAGTGATGATAGTGCAAGACAACAGGAGGTGATAATGGGACAAGTATAGAAACAAAAGAAAAGCCCAGAAGATGTGTAAATTGTCACAGGAGATTAGCAGGGGCGAAGGGAAGACTGGAAAATCTGACAAGTAAAAAGCTTTCATGGGCCTGAAATGTGCCAGAAGAATTTCTTAAGTCTTTCTTCGTCCCTGGTAGCATCCTAATTAGTCTACTTTGGAACTTTCCATTGCCTTTATATCCTTCCTATAATGGGGTCCCTAAAACCCTAAAGAATACTGCAACTGCTGCCTAATTAAGGCTAAAAAAAGCTCTTTTTACTTTTGTATTCCTAACCGCTAAATAAAATAAAACAAGGATTTAGTTTCTTTCATATGGCTCTATCTACCATTCGGCAGAAAATTAACATTATCCCCAGTGAGTCAAACTTGCTCCTCCTCTCAATCTTTGATGAGTTCAGTGTAAAGCTGCTAATTCTGGTTGGATGTTTTGGAATTGTATCCGACCTCTCCGCCCAGTTAAGCAACTTTTTTCTCCCCATCTCCAATATGTTTATAGCTAATGTGTCAGCCGTAGCCCTGTTGGTAGCACTCTCACCTCTGAGTCACAAGGTTCCGGATTCAAGTCTCACTCCAGGGCTTGAACACAAAAATCAGGCTGACACTCCAGTGTAGTATTGAGGGAGCACCGCAATATTAGAGGTGCCAACTTTCGGTTGAGTTGTTAAACCAGGCCCCATCTGCTGGTTCAGGTGGATGTAAAACTACTCTGAAAAAGGGTAGGGGAGTTATCCAGTGTCCTGGTCAATATTTATCCCTCAATCAACATTGCAAATAAACAGATTGTCCAAGCATTACCAAATGCTGTTTGTGGAATCTTGCTCTGTACAAATTGACTACTGCGTTACCTACATCAAAACAATGACTCCACTTCAAAAATACTTCATTGGCTGTAAAGTGTTTTGAGACATCCGGTGGTCAGGAAAAGCGCTATATAATTACAAATCTTTTTCTTTTAATAAATGAGACTGTTTAAAACAAAGTGAAGAAAAACACACGGTTGGTTTTAATGCCCCTATGATTTTTCTCCTGGCACACTGGCAGAGGTATCCAAGAGGTTAGCGATTCATTCCTGGAGACTCCAAGACAATCCAGGAGGGTTGGCAACATGCGCAGGGGCTACACGCCAGCCTTCTCAACGCCAAGTATTTTATAAATGTGGGAAGCAAATTGGAAGCAAAAACACAGGATGGGAGAAGGATTAGGAAACACAAGTAATCTTTAAGTTACAGATAAAAATCTTGGCAGAATGTGACTTACTAGGCTTGGCTTTAGGGGACGTGTATGTCAAAGAGTGTACTAAGTATAGCAATAATGATAAATGTAGTGTACCTTTAACACCCTGACTTTGCTCTTGAGTTAATTGGTAGTCTCAAAGCAGTTTAGTCAATTGTGAGTGGAGCCTTAATTGGCTTGGGAATCAGCAATTAATACAAGCTTGCTTAGCAAGTAAAAGTACATTTCTAAACCTCCCTTTCTCCCATGAGGGAGGGACATTACAATGTCACCATAATGACATTTGAATATTTTTCACTCTCTCTGTTGCTTTTCCCCAGCTCCACAGGCAGCTGATCGTAATCAAGTTGGTGCCAAGCAAAGCATTTTACTGATTGCTCTGCCACTGGTCGCAAGACAACCTATGGAATGACATAAGGAAGGGGGAGGTGGAATAATGCCTATCACAGTGTCAAATTAGGTCCAAGATTTTCAACACAGCAAATTAATCTTTGGAACGCGGTGACTTTCTGCAGATAGGAAAACTGAGATCAAATCAATCGTCCTGGCATCCAGTCACCAGTCTTGGAGAGGGAGTAGAGAAATGCAACTGCTGCTCTCACCTTGTCAAACATTTTTATAAATGTTTCCCACTTCCTGCACTCCACACAGGCTGATTAACTGTCTGACTCTGTTAGGGAGCCCCAGTCCTTTTTATCATCTCAACTCAACGATTCATCTTCAGGCAAGTTGGAAGAAGCTGTATTTTTACAGCACTTCAACGCATCTCTCAACATGTCAGGTCCAACGCATTACTTGCAGAGATCTGTCATTGTAACTATGCTGATCAACACGGCAGCCATTTTTACACACAGGATGATCCCACAAGTGGCAGTGAGATGAATGACAATTAATCTGTTTTCTTTGAAGTGTTGTGTGAGGGAGTAATGTTCACCAGAAAATTTTGTAGAAGACTGGATGGATGCCAGGCAGCAAAGAGTAAAGAGAAAAGGGAAAAATCCTGAAGGCTGAAAATTTGGATTAAAAACAGAAAATGTTGCATGCACAGCAGGCCAGTCAGCATCAGTGGAGACAGAAACAGGGTTAGTGTTTTAGGTCCTTTTCATCAGAAGTGGAAGATTTGGGGCAGAATCGTGCCAGATTTGCATTGAGTGCGGTAGCGGGCAGGTAAAACGACTTTTTACCTGCCGGCCGTATCGCCCCAAACCCGCCGCCATTCCCAGGAAACACGCCATTTCAATGGCGTGGCAGGCTCTCATTTGCCCGCCGTGCCATCACTTCGCCACTTCATCATGCCGGCCGCCATATTTAAAGTCCAGACGCACGCACACATCTCAGTGCTTCCAGCCCAGGGCTACTGCAGGGAAGATGCCCATGAAAGGTAAAAAGACTGCAGCCCCCAGGTTTAGTGACACATCAATAAAACACATTTTGGTTGCCATGGAGGCCTGCCATGATGTTCTCTACCCCCACTCTGGCCAGAGGATGGGCAGCGGCGTGACCAACCAGGCTTGGGATGCAGTGGCAGTGGTGATAAGCGCCAATGCTGCACAGAAGAGGTTGGCCATCCACCGCAGATAGAGGATGAATGATCTCATCTGTGCATCCAGAGTATGGCAATCATCTCATCACTCTAAACTCACACACTCAAGCCCATCACACATTCACTGGCATCTCACTCACTGTCAGCTCAAGGGACATCACCCATTCTGATACACACACCCTCACATGTCCATCTGGCCTCATTTCCTCTGGAGACTGCCTCCTCAACCTTCAACATCTTGAAGCCACTTGCACAGATCAACATGTGCCCCCACACACCCTGTGATACTCTCCTTCCCCAGTACAGCCCTCATCCTGCAGCCTCTTCCCTTGCCTGAGGCTACTTGTCCCCCTTTGCCAAGCAAGCTCTAGCCCTGCAGCCATTGAAAAGCCACCCACATGTAAATAGAGACCTGCCATGAGCTCCCCTAAAAGTGATGTGGTGCTGCCTGTAAAGCCTGGCGCTGATGACTGTGAGCGGTGACCGAAGCAAGGTAGGCTAACAAACCTCGGAGCCCCAAACGAAGTGTAGCTCACCAGGTGCACGTCGCTTAAGTGCTGTTGTGAAACAAATTGGCATGTTTTCCTGCCAAAGTGGGCAGACAATCCAGTGGAGGTGGACGATTCCAGCAAGCAGGCCTAATAATGATATGCAGACGTATTACAATGAGGTCCCCAACGTCTGATGGCAGAGAACGCGGCCTGCTGAGCGGACGATCGCGAACTGGTTTCACGCTGTCATGAAACTGATCACACTATATCGTCCACTCAGACCACTGAACACGCCCAACATCAGCGGGTACTGAAAATCCCGGCCATGGGGTGGCAGGAAAAGAATAAAAGGGAAGGTCTGCAACAGGATGGAGGATAGAAATGATGAAATGGCAAATGGGATGATGGTGCAAGGCAAATGCAAGTGATAATAGGACAACTTCAGATTTCTAGCATCTGCAATATTTCATTTTTATCTGGAAGATACAAGATAGGTTAACATTTTAGTGGAGCCTTTACTAAAGTCTAGGCTGTAATGAGATGTATTTTAGTTTACCATTGGCATTATATTACTCTGCTTCTGACTATATTGTACCTGACCTGGTAAGAATACTTTTTCCACATTGCTGGACCTAAAACATATTCCATTTCCTGCAACTAACATTCCTCATCATCATGAGCTCAGAAATTCAACCAAAAAAGAAAAAATTAACCTAGAATCCATATCTCAATCAACTGCTAGAGTGAAACTCCTTTTTAGACTACTATTTTGAAACAAAGCAAGAGTACTAATATCTAATCACTTCTATTTACAGTTTGTTTCTGGTTCCAGAAAAAACTCTTGTAAAATGGAGACATTTTATCTGTAAAATAACTCATAGGCTTTTCACGTGCAATTTCTTCTCTCTCTTTCTTCCCTCTACACCTAAATGAATTAGAACTTGGTATGGTAAAGTTCATTGGGATTCTGGTACCTCATCCACAATTTTTTTATTTGTTTATGGGATCTGAGTGTCACTGGCCAGTCCATCATTTATTGTCCACTTCAAATTGGCCTTCAACAGATGGTGGTGAGCCCTTGGCCGTAATTTAATGCCCTCCCCTGAGGCAGGTTTAGTGGTTTGTGGCGGGGCAGGGGGCAACTTAATCAGGCGGGATGGTGGTGGGTGGAAACTTGTTGTGTTCCTGCCTCTGCCCTGATTAAGTCTAGGGCAGGAAGGTTCGTGGATGGCCTCTCCGCCTCGCTGCCAATTGAGGCCCTTAAATGGACAATTAATGCCCACTTAAGGGTCTCCTCTCACCGCTGCTTGTATTCACCCAGGAGTGCGGGGTGGGGTGCTCATCTTGTGGGAAGCCCAAAAGGCAAACCCTGTTGGAGTTCCTTGTGGACCTCTGGAGGTGGGGGGGAGGTGGGGGGGGATCGATGTCCTTCATTCAAAGATGCTCAGTGCCTGATTGAGGGACCAGGCATCGAGAAGAGGGGCCTGCTGAGAGCCATCCCCTTCCCCTGCTGCCGATCCCCCACTTAACCACAACCCCCATACCCAGCAAACCCTTTCCTGCCATCACTCACCTGTGGGCTGGGTCCCTTGTCCATCCTGGGTCTCGGTGGGTGCATTACTGGCACCACTGCTGAGCAATGTACAGCCACAAGCCTCTGATTGGCCAGCACTACTCAGGCGGGGGGGGCTGGATTTCCACCCCAGCGTCCTTGATCCTGGGGAAGGGCCACAGCTGCCCAGCTAAGTGCCTGATTCAATGGGCCTTCCTGAAAGTAGGCAACACCGCACTTTCACAGGCTCTCCAGCCAGTGGGTGAGAGCACCATTACCTACTTTAAATTCTGCTCCATATATCTACTGCCCTTGTCCTTCTAGGTAGTAGAGGTCATGTGTTTTGAAGGTGCTGTCGAAGGAGACTTGACAAGTTGCTGCAGAGCATCTTGTAGATGGTACACCCTGCTGCCATTTGTTGTAATATGCCTTTAAGGGATATCAGCAGGACATCACTAGAAGAGAAATGTGTCATGTGATCCAGTCTTAGTTTCACTTTTGCTTTGAGCAGAACACACACACGTAGCTCTGATGCTTTCAAGCTTTACACCTGTGTATAACTGTTCTCATGTACCTAGTCTTAACAAATGAACCCGCAACATGTTTACTCCAATCCCTTATGAGTGGTTGGTGCCTTGTACAGTAAATAAGTCCAAGATATTATATCATTACAACAACATAACATGGTGATTAACAGTGTTAAGACAAGTGCCAGCAAGATTAAGTACAGGTACGACATGATGAACACGCTTAGATGATGCTACACGGTATGAGAAGACCCTTGATGTTTTGGTCAGACCGCAGTGCAGTCGTACTATTGGAGAGTATTGAAAACGCAGAGTGGTGACTATGAAGAAAAGCTTTGAAGACACAGCACCAAGATAGCGTTCAAGTAAAGAGCTGGTAAGCTAATGGATCCTTCGTGGTGAGATTGCATTGCAAAACCTGTCAGTTCCGTGAGTGGGGCAGCGCTCTGAGAGGACCAGTACTGGGAAAGAAGAGCTCAGTTGGGAAAGAAGAGCAACCAGGGTGTGGGCCGGATCGATAGCGAGCAAGGGAGAGTCAAACAAAAAAAAATCATAAAAATCAGGCCAGAGAAGGTTGTGATTATAATGGGCAGCTTCAGGAGTTGCTGAACAATAAATTGAATACAAAGCAAAGACGCCAATACTCTGTGGTGCATTCCTGCCACAACCCGTTTTCACGGGTAGAGCTTTGGAAAAGAACACGAAAGCGGCTACACCGACACTCATCCCGGGTACTAAAGAAAACAAAGGTCAGAAGGATATTGTCCAAATGTCCACAAAATTCCCCAGTTTGAATTTGGGATGCAGCTGACCTACTATCCAAATTCAAAATGTTTAAACAGCTTACAGAGCTACGGTTTCTTGATTCAGATGTGTCTGAACCAGACAAGCAAATCATAAAAATTCACCTAGCCATTGGAAATGAAGGTCTACACAGGCTGAGCAAGTCAGGATTAACAGCAGAAGAGCTAAAGGATCCCTAAAAAATATGGACTACGTTGGAGGCAGGTTCAGAATCAGGTTAAACCTCTGTATTCGTTGACTAGGATTCATGTCATTTTAACAACACCCTACAGAAACCATCAACCACTTCATCAGCAGATGCAGAAGAAAGGTAACATACCGTGATTTTTCAAACGCAGAGCTGGCAGACAGAATTGTTGAGTTGGTGATCACGTCCACTCCCATAGAAGCATTTCAGAGCTATCTGCTAGACAAGCCCAAAACATATAGCATTGAAGAGCTACTTAAGGATGGATGTAAGTATGAAGCAATCCTCGCAGGTTGATAAAGCTTACAGGTCCTAACTACAACACCAATTGCTGACGCACTCACTAGAACACTCAAATCTAGCAAGACATGTAGAAGGTGTAGTCTTCTGCATGCACCAAGAAAATGCCTAGCATTTCATCAATTCTGCCAGGCATGTGGCAGAAAAGGCCATCGGCAGTGGCAGTGCACTAGAGCAAAAGGTGATGCAGCTACAAAGAGCCGTGAAGTCATCCAAACAGACCATGCCCAATGGGTACCTTCAACAATATAGAATGACCATCCAGTATGCTGTCAGAAACATGTTGGCACACCAGAAAATGGTGATGATGTGCACAAGATGAAGAGAGGTGAATACATGTTTCACAACTTCAATCTTATAGAAAACGTAGATGCATCACACTGAAGTGTTTGCCTAGATTCAAATTATCTGCCCTAAGAAAGTTGATAACTATTCATTATTGTCCAAGATTGACACAGGGGCAAGTGCCAACATACTAACTCTGTGAATTCCAAAAAACGTATATCCGCAGACTGAGAACGCCATGGCAAAATCTACTGCTGTGCAACTTCACGTGTACAACAGTTCACTAATTCCATCTGCAGGATCCATAGTCCTGGAGTGCAAGTACAATCAATCCTTCTGGGTGTCACAGTTGTTCTACCTTGTGGAAACTAAAGGCCCAGCAAATGCTGGTCTACCGACCTGTCCTGACTTCACACTAGGCCATGGAAATAGCCAGACCTCACAAGGCAGATCAACCTCAGAAGCCACTCCTACCACTTCAGTTCACGACTTAACATCGAAATATCCAGGATGTTTCCATAAGATTGGCAGTTTCAAGGGAGCTGCAGCATTACACTTGTAGGAGAATGTAAGTCTATCAATTGATCCACAACATAAGTGCAGAATTCACATACAAGACAAACTGAAGATCAGACTAGACAAAATGAAGAAAGCAAGCATTATTAGAAGAGCACAGGAGTACACAGATTGGTGCTGTTCAATCACATGTTATAAAGAAGGACGGATCAGTGAGAGTATGTCTTGATTCTCGACATTAAACACAGCTTTGAAATGTTGTCCTTACAAAATGACCACTTTAGAAAAGTTAAACCCGAGATTTGCAGCTGCAAATTTCTTCTCAAAGCTTTTTGCCAAGCATGGTTACTGGTCAGTGCATCTCGTGGAGAAGTCCAAAGAGCTTACAACATTTCGCATGTCATTTGGACAATACTGTTTTCAACAACTTCCTTTTGGGCTATCTGTTAGCCAGGATCTCTTTCAAGTTGACATAGACCACATTACATGTACTGTACCAGGATGCAACTGTTTCACAGATGACATATCTGTTGTGGGAAGAACAAAGCAAGAATGTGACCATAATGTGCACTTACTGATGCAAGTGGCGGGTAATGAAGGATTGGTATACAACAGTACATTTTGCACAATGCAAATGCCAGCAGCTACAAGAAGATACGACAAAAGATTCCACATTACAGAAACTGCAGAAAACCATCATTGAAGGATGGTCTGATTCAATTCAGCATGTCCACAAACACATGAGACCATTTTGGCCTTATTTGTACAAGCTAGACATCTCCCAGGGAGTCAATTTTAAAGGCAGGCTGGTCTTCATATCGGAATCCTTGGAACCTGATATTCTTCAACAACTTCATCACTCACACATGGGCACAGATCGGACAAGAAGACTTGAAAGAGAGACAATCTTTTGGCCGAGTTTGAACAATGACACTGAAGTCATCGTCAAGAAGTCTGAGGCATATGGCAAGTCAGCACAAAGCACCATTGAGTCCACATGAAGTTTCTACCCATCCTTGGTCCAAAATTGCAACCAACCTTATTCATGTTCATGGCACTGATTTCATCATCATTGTCAACTACTTTACCAAGTACCCCATTATGCAACAATTGCACAATACATCAAAAACAACTGTCGCGCACATTCTAAGTGCTATTTTCAGTTTAATTGGTGCACCTAGAGAGACCATCACGGATAACAGCCCACAATTTATTGGTAAGCCATTTCAAGATATGTGTGACAAGTGGAATATTGATCATACTGCTGCTTCTCCTCACTACCCTAGATCTAACAGCCTAGCTGAATGAATGATTCACATGGTGCAATGCCTAATTCTCAAATGTACAGACCAAGCAAGATCTACACATTTCAATGTTACATCTGAGAGCGACACCTTTAAGTGCAACTGTTCCATCATCAGCAGAGCTTATGTTTGGCAGACCAGTGCATACCAATCTACCTATTCTTACCCATTATACTCTCAGAAGCTAGAAAGCAACTTTTAAAACTACAAGAGAAGATGACCAACATGCACAATAAAAATGCAGGTACAGAATTGTCAAGTTTACAGTTGAGAATACAAGTTTGCATCCAAGATCCTACAGAAGGTACGTGGCAACCAGCCGAGGTAGCAAGGATTTGTCCAGAACCAAAACCCTATGAAATCATTACTCATAAAGGTGCAATGATGAGGTGTAACCGAGAACAAATCAAATCCGTTCCAGCTCCTCAACTACTGTGCAGTCCTATTGTGTCTAGGAAAAGATCCCAAATGCAACCAAGAACAACATCCAAGAGTGACAAGCCCACAGACCACTGTGAGCAATTAACCTCCAGACAAGGTTACCATTACAAGATCTGGGCATACCAGCAGATTACTTTTATGTTTTAGAGACTCATAGATTCATCAGTTCTATGCATTTAATAGGAACAAAACATGAACATATATTGTAAATAGTTATACTTCTTTGGGAGGGGGGGGGGTAAATAGCTTTAAAAACAGAGGGGGATGTTGTAATATGCCTTTAGGCATCAGCATGACATCACTAGAAGGGAAATGTGTCATGTGATCCAGTCTTAGTTTCACTTTTGCTTTGAGCAGAACACACACGCATAGCTCTGATGTCTTCAAGCTTTACACCTGTGTATAACTGTTCTCATGTGCCTAGTCTTAACAAATGAACGGACGATGTGTTTATCCAATCCTTTATGAGTGATTGGTGCCTTGTATCCTGTAGAGTAAATAAGCCAAAATATTATATCATTACAATAATACGGCACCACTGTGCATCAGTTGTGGAGGGGGTTAATGTTTAATGTGGTGGATGGGATGCCAATCAAGCGGGCTGCTTTGTCTTGGATGTTGTCAAACCTCTTGAGTGTTTTTGGAGCTGCACTCATCCAGATAAATGGAGAGTATTCCATCACACTCCTAACTTGTGCCTTGCTGATCACTTTGGAAGTCAGTTCGAGGTTTACTCACCACAGAATTCCTGGCCTCTGACATGCTCTTCTAGCCACAGTATTTAAATGGCTGGTCCAGTTAAATTTCTGGTCAATGCTGATAACCCACAGAATATTGATGGCGGGGGATTCAGCAATGATAATGTCATTGAATGTCAAAGGGAGTTAGGTTCTCTCTTGTTGGAAATGGTCATTGCCTGGCACTTGTATAGTGTGCATGTTACTTGCCACTCATCAACCTAAGCTCAAATGTTGTCCAGGTCTTGCTGCATCCGTGCATGGACTACTTCATTTTTTGAGGAGTTGTGAATGGCACTGAACACTGTGCAATCATCAGGCAGCCTGCTCACTTCTGACTTTAAGACGTAAGAAAGGTCATTGATAAACCAGCTGAAGACGGTTGGGCCTGGGACACTACCTTGAGGAAGTCCTGCAGTGATGTCCTGGGACTAAGATGATTGACCTGCAACAACCACAACCATCTTCCTCCATGCTAGGTATGACTCCAACTAGGGCTCCTTGATGTCACACTCAGTCAAATGCTCTTTGGTATCAAGGATAGTCACTTTCATGTCACCTCTGGAATTGAGCTCTTTTGCCCATGTTTGTACCAAGGATGTAATAAGATCTGGAGCCGAGTGACCCTGGTGGAACCCAAACTGAGCATCAGTGAGCAAGTAATTGGTGAGCAAATGCTGCTGATAGCACTCTCAATGACACCTGTCAATTTTCCAATGACTGAGAGTAGACTGATGGGCATGTAATTGGCCAGGTTGGATTTCTCCATCTTTTTGTTTACAGGACATACCTGGGTAATTTTCTACAATTTTTGGGTAGTTGCCAGTGTGTAGCTGTGCTGTAATAGCTTGGCAAGGGATGTGGCTAGTTCTGGAGCACAATTCTTCAGTACTACAGCCAGGCTGACATTGGGGCCCATTGCCTTTGCTGTACCAATTTGCTCAGCTGTTTTTTGATATCATGTGGAGTGAATCAAATTGACTGAAAACTGGCATCTGTGATGCTGGGGACCATGTAGTGCAATTGTTCAGTGTTTGTATCTGTGTGTCTGTTGACTGTTCTTTGTGCTGTTAGTTTGGTGGGTGTGCTGTTAGCCTGTGAGTGTCTTAACTGAGAAGCTGAAATTAAAAGTAAGCTGGAAGCTTGTACTGCAGACATTTTGGAAGCACTGTAAATAAAATTCCTGCACATTTAGAAGCTGGTGTGTCATCTCTGCATATCTCTGAGGCATAAAACACAACCTACCAGAGGAGGGGGCTGAGATGGATTATGCACTCAGCACTTCTGGCTGAAGATTGTTGCGAACACTTTAGCCTTGTCTTTTACATTGACATGTTAGGCTCTGCCATCAGTTTATGGAACCACCTTCTCTGGATAATTGTTTAATTATCCACCACCATTCATGACTGGACATGGCAGGCCTGCAAAGCTATGATCTGATCTGTTGCTCATGGGATCACTTAGCCCTGTCTTTAGCAAGTGGCTTCTGTTTGGTATACATATACAAGAACATAAGAGCTAGGAGCAGGAGAAGACCATACAACCTGTCGAGCCTGCTTTGCCATTCAGTATGATCATGGATGATCTTGGGCTTCAACTCTACTTTCTGCTCCCCATATCCCTTGATTCCCTGAGAGACCAAAAATCTGTCTACATTAATCTTGAACATATTCAACAATGGAGCATCCATAACCCTCTGGATTAGAGAATTCCAAATATTCACAACCCTTTGCATGAAGAAATCTTTCTTCTTCTCAGTCCCAAATGATTGGCCCCCTACCCTGAAACTGTGTCCCCTTGTTCTAGATTCCCCAGCCACTAGTTATGAACTGTAGCTTCACCAGGTTGCCACCTCATTCTTAGTATGCCTCTTGCTAATCCTGGCATGCTCTCCTGCACTCCTCACTGAAACTGGGCTGACCGCTAGCTTGATGTTAATGGTAGATTGAGGGGTATGCTGGGTTATGAGGTTACAAATTGTGGTTGAATACAATTCTCCTGCTGCTGGTGGCCTGCAGTGCCTTGTGGATGCCCACGTTTAAGCTGCTATATCTGTTCTGAATCCATCCCATTTTGCAGAGTGGTAGTGCCACACAGTGAAATAGATGGTGTCTTCACCTCTACAAGGACTGTGTGGTGGTTACTCTTACCAATACTGTCATGGACAGATGCACCTGCGACAAGTAGATTGGTGAGGATGAATTCAAGTAAGTTTTTTCCTCGTGTGGTTCTCTCACCAACTGTCACAGAACCAGTCTAGCAGATACGTCCTTGGCCATTTCAGTCATAAATGGTGCTACCAAGCCACTCTTGGTGATAAGCATTGAAGTACTACACCCAGACTACATTCTGTGCCCTTGCTACCCTTGGTGCTTCTTCCAAGGTGTTTTCAACATGGAGGAGCACAGATTCTTCAGTTGAGGGAGAGTCATAGGTGGTAATCAACAGCGGTGAACCATGTTTGACCTGATGCCATGAGGCTTCATGGTCTCTGAGATCAATGTTGAGAATTTCCACGGGCAATTCCCTCCAAACTGGTCTGAAAAGTGATGCTCAGGAGAAGGCCAGGGAAGGAAGAGAACGGGGATTTGTACTGGAATCTGCCTTATCACTTACCTTTCCCATTCTGATCAGGTCATTAAACGTATTACGGCACTATATCCAAGAGCGAGGCACCGTACTCCAGCTATTCACCTCATCTGCCACTTCCAGCCATGCTTGCTTCTTTGAGGCTGTCTTCTTGCTCCACCCACAGGGAACAGGACCTCCCAGTGGATCCTTGCAGGTGAACCCATTCCTCTCTCTCAAGGTACCTCTTCACATCTACATCTGACCAAGCACCACTGACACTCATCCTCACCTTACTGCAATGTCACAGCATCCCTTATTGCGACACTCCAGAAATGTTGGCCTTCCATCCTCTCAAAACATTCCACAGCTTTCACTCCAAGGTCTCTTCTATATCTCCTTGTAGGAGAAGAGAGCACAGAACACCAGGGAGAGGCAGAGAGCCTGAGGCAACCCTCCAGGCATCTCTATCCTGACAGATGCAGAGGAGGAGTTGCTGGAGATAAGCTGGGTCTTCAGATGACTGGCTATTGGTGATAGAGAGATGGGGGTCTCCCAGCGACATGGTGACAGAATTAAAATATAGCGACATGGTGTGCAACACTCACTCATATAGACTGGATGTCACCAGCTAGTGAAATATGATGATCTGCACAATGATGACTTACAACCTTCTGATCTTGGCAGTTCTAATTCATGCCTTTCATCTCCCACAGATCCTACAAGTGTTACTGAGCAGCTATCGCCAGAGGAGGATGAAAACTCCTCAGAAGAGGCCACGCACTCTAAGGAAGCACTGTCACAGGACTTGTGCATCCTCCACCAGCTCAGATATACACATGTTGGTGAAGTAGCCAAGACTGGTAGTTGGGTTGGGATAAAGTGAAGCATACATCACAAGTTATCAGGAACAGGTTGTGGAGACAGCGGTTAAGAGTTCCATCAGAGAATGTGGAATCCTCTAAGCTCCGCTCAACTGGACACAGATGTTGAGCCTTGGGGGTCATCCACAAAGAGGACACTCATGTGGAAAACATATGAGGTTCTGTCAGCATTTTCAAAGGCACTATTTTCCCTTGAAAAGAGATTGGAGGAGTTCAGCTCTAGCATGAGCACCATGATATGACAGGCCTACATGCTGATATCCATAGAAAGCGTGGTCTTTTGCTGCAGTGGGTAACATCCCTGCCTCTGAGCCATGTTCGAGTCTGACACCGGTGGGGGGATGAGGGGGGCAGGGCTATAAAATGCAGCGAGCCGTTCATAAGTCGATTGACTTCAATGGGACCGTAAAATTCTGCCCCAGGACTTGATGGCCAAGGAAGGTGCATTCATAACCGATTGAGTATCAACTTGTAAATCCTTTCAACATACACCAATGGCAGGTGACAAGAGTTGGAGAGATTCCTAGACAGCCATGTGACAGAAAGAAAATTGGAGCCTCTACCATCACTATCCATAGCTCCAGATTACAACAAGCATGTAAAAGTGTTTGTTGTCACAGCAACTAAGGCTCCTTGGGGTGGGGGCTGGTTGGCTGGATGGCCGGTGTGCACCAGGTTGGTAGCAACAACACGGGCTTCGAATCCTGTTCTGACTAAGATGGATTTGGGACCTGCCTCCATGTCCTACCTGTGCTGGAGGTCATCACACTGTGGGTCAGACCTGCCTTTGGGCAGTGAACTGAAGAAGAGAAAGTGTGGCCACTTGTTTGGAGTATCAGGCGCGGCAGACCACCGAGTGCATGTTGGACCTTACCAACGCTCAGACTGCCACCTTAATCAGTGTGGAGAAAAGCCTCACCTAGCCATTCTAAACCTCACTGAAGTGCAGCAAAGTGTTCTGTAGCTCATGGCTAACAGTCAAGTGTGGGTGGCCAATGAGAAAAAAGATAGAGAAAGAGCAAATAAAAGTGGGAACACTGCTTAAAGCATCTCCGCTTTTCACCCTAACCCTCCCAAGTAAGAGCCACGGGTGCCATCTTTATCCTAATGGCCTAGTCAGCCCCTGCACAAGTGCAGGTGGGACAGTCATTTGACAGGGTCATCACTGGCTCCAAAGCCCAGAGGACATCAACCAAGAATGTCAGAGGAGAACAAGTAGCCTGCCACTAGCTCTGCTGAAGCTACAAGGGTAGAACCACGTCAGAGTAATAGAGAAAGGATTTGTAGTTGCACAAAGGTAATCACTTGGATGTTTGACACTGTGTTAAATGTTCACATTTCTGTTTACTGTTTATGCACCATAAACTTTATTTCAAAGCTCCATTGTCCTGACTTCTCAATTGTTGCCACCAAGTGGCATTCTGTCTTGTGAAAAATGATATGACAAGAATAGAAGACAAGCCAGTGAGAGGGATGGATTGTTGGCTATTGAATGCTTTGTACTGGGAGCTGGGGGCATGGTGGCACACTAACTCCAGAATTGGTATGCCAGATGACTGCACTACCTCAGATTACCTGAAGCCTGAAACAGTCCTGGGCAGCTGCAGGTACCCTGGCTATACCAGGCTCTTCCTCATCTGCTCCTGTTGCTCTTCCTTCCCCTCGTCCTCCTTCAACAATGAAGCACAATCCTCACCTTCCTCCTCTTGCAACTCCAGTCCCTGCTGCTGTACAATGTTGTGCAAGACACAGCACACCACCATCATTCTGGACACCCTTGTTAGTGCAAATTGAAGGACACTACAGATCTGTCCAGGCACCTGAGGTGCATTTTCAGCATCCCAATTGCTTGCTCAGTGACACTTATGATGCTCATTTGGCTTCAGTTGTACCTTTCCTGTGTGTCAGAGGTACGGCTCCTCAAAAGTGTCATAATCCATGTTCTTAGAGGGTAGCCTTTGCCTCCAAAGAGACATCTGCTGATTCTACTTGGAGTTGTGTATACCTGTCATAGGCTTGACTGGCACAGGATGAAGGCATCATGATAGCTTCCTGGATATCTTGCACAGGCATATATTATAATCTTCTGGATGGTTACATACCAGCTGAACATCACTGGAGTGGGATCCCTCTTGATTTTTTGAATACTCCTGGTTGATCTGAGGGTGCCTTGATTGCCATATGTGTGCAAACTATGACTCTTTGTACCTGTGGGAATCCAGCATAAGCAGCAAGTCCAAGCCGGCCCTGCCAAACGTGGAATCCATTGCCTAGGAGACGCACTTCCAGACAGCGGATTCCTGGAAGGAGCTGGAGGCGAAGAAATTCAGGGTGGTGGTGACCTTCGCCACCACTGGCAATGTGTGCCCAGCTGGTAAACTTAGTAGGAAGTTTTATTTTCCTGGAGGCTGCAAATGTCAGGGATAGCCTGAAGTGAATAGCCTCCTGGTGTTCTGTTAATTTTTGTCATGTCCAGAAAACTAATCCTCTCTCTTTATATCCTATATTGGGAATTTAGCCCTTTTCAAGCTGGAACTCTGCACCCATCCACTTTGTCCTGTGGCGTGGCAGGTGGTTGAACAGAAGACTGTTGCTGCTGCTGCTGTGCTGTGTCTCCTGTACCTGATCCGAGGCCCAAGGTAGAGCTGCATAAGTAGCTCCTGTGCTGATCCGAAGGCTGATAGCAGGGAAGCACCAATCAAAGGCAAAGAAATTACCATCAAAATATTGGAAATCGCCTCGAAAGAATTGAAAGCACACTCTCAGAAAAATTCCTGTGAGCAAAAGCCTTTCACTTAGGCAAGGAAACAGCAGTCATGCCTCAGTATTTAAAGGCCCCCTTGCCTGCTATTGGCACAGCCCCATCTACTCCCCCTGTTACGTTGCCTAGTTCAAACTGGTAAGTTCCAGAAAATCCTGGAAACACATGTGGTCAGAGTTAGACAGGATTCACAATTAAATTTATGGTTAATGAGCATTTTACATCTGTAAATGTAGATCCAGCTGACCCACGGGGCTTTCCCACACGCTAACAAATGCATTCCAATCAAGTGCAAAAGTCGTTTTTTTTTTTTGCTATTTTATCCTGCTACCCCCACACACCCTGGCAGGTAAAATTCAACACCTAGTGACTTTAGTAATGGAGGAAATATGGCAGCCAATTTGTACACAGCAAGCTCACAAAAATAGTAATGACATTTGTAGTTGGTTAAGGTATAAATATTGCAGGTAAGAAATTGTAGGGAGACGTCCCATACTATTCTTCAAATAGAGCCATGGGATCTTTCTCATCCACCTGAGGGAGCAGATTGGTCTTCCCTTTAAAACATCGACGCCTCAGTACTCCCTCAATCAGCTTAGATATTGTGCTTAGGCGTATGGAGCAGGACCTGAGCCCACAACTTTCTGACTGAGTCAAGACTGACACGTTAGTATAAATTATGCCAAAATCCTACTATAGCCAAATGGTCAAAAATCCAGAAATCTGACAGGTGCCCATACATTACATTTATTGTGTCTATCACTAGATAATGTCAAGTTATTTTTTGATTTAAATCCTTTACCTGCTTCCTTCAAGCTGTAGTGAATTTACATCGCATTATTTCTAACATTCACACCTCGGAAAAAAAATCAGGCAGATGCACCATTCAGGATCTCCTTGGTATACATAGTTTGATTCCTGCCATTTCAACTGAGCACTATAGTAATATCAACACCTGATAGCATTACTCCAAAAGCTGATTTAACCTCTCTCAGCTTGTTATCACATATGCACAGCTAAAAGAGACAGTGTTTCACACAGCTCATCATGAGCAAAGACATGAAGATTTACTCGGTATTTATATCAATGATGATCTAATAGCCATATGCAGTCTTCAGGTTTTAAAAAAATTCCAGGAAATACACAATTTCTAGCTTTCTGGCTCTGTGTTGTTTCCTGTACACCTGTCAAGCAGGATAATGATTTAATGGAATGACATTGTCTCTGGTGAATGTATGAGATCACTGCAGCCTGTTTATTTCAGTTAGACTAGTTTCACTCTGCTTTTTGACCTTCATTAAGAATTGTGTTCGATTTTATAATTAAAACAACAACATTGTTTAATTAAATTAACTGCAATCTTTTACTGGATTTTTGTAAGATAAAGCTTAAAAGATTTGTGTTAACTAAGAAGCATGTGGCACTTTAAGGCGCTAAGATGAAAAGACAGAAAGGAAACACTTGCATTTATATAGTGCCTTCCTCAACATCAGTATGTCTAAAATTACTTTCCAGTCAATGAAGAACTTTTGAAATGTAGCCACTGTTGTAATCTAGGAAACGCAGCAGCTGATTTGCACAGAGTGGGATCTTCCAAACAGCTTTGAGATAATGACCAGATAATCTATTTCTGTAACAGTGGTTGAGGGATAAATATTGACCAAGGTGCCAGGGAGAACTCCCATGCTCTTCTCTGAAATAATGCCATGGTATCTTTTATATCCACCTGAGAGGTCTAGTTTAGCATCTCATCCACAAGGCAGTACTTCCAAGTGTTAACCTAGAGTATTGGTTTTGCCCTCAAGTCTCTGGCGTGGGAATTGAACCCACAACCATCTAACTCAAAGGTGAGAGTGCTGCCACTGAGGCACCATTCCTGCACATCTGTACATCAAAACCAGGTCTTCCTTGTAGAATGGGGAGTAAATTTAAGTGGGCAAAACACTTTTGACCATCCAAGTCTCTTCCTACTGGTTACTCACAGCACCATAACTGATGGCAAATCAATTGGCCAGCCATCCTGACCGGCATAGAATTATATGTTGTGTAGGGTTCGGGTGAAGAGAAACCTAAAATTATACTGTAAGGTGGAAAAAAAACCTCTCAAATCTCAAATCAGGACTTTCCAGCATTAAAGGTTAATAGGGTCCAAGCCAGTTGGCAAAGCTGAAACCAAGACACGGAGCTTTTCTTTATTGAGAGATTTTATGGACTTGTCTAGTCTCACAGCTCTCCTCCCACTCAACCCAGTGTCCCAGCTATCCTCTATTTAAATGTGCTCAAAGACAATTAATACCCATCACCTCTTTCTCTTAACCTTAACAATGTCATTGACAAAACATTAACATTAAACAAGTACCAAGCTGGCAAAATCAGCCAATTTGAAGGTCCCTGCTGACCTCATCTTTTCATCACACTGTTGGTTGAAAAGTATGAAAGGAAGCATTTCCAATTTAATCACAATTAATTAAATTAATATTATACTTGGGATAGAAATTTTGGAAGGTCAGGAACTCCTTCCAAAGCTTCGGCACTCCCATTACTCAGTCCCAAATCCTGGAGGTAGGATCATTGGCAGGCATCCAGGTCAGCAGCAGTGCAACAGGAGCACTGACCCAGAATCTCAGAGATACAGAGAGGAAGAGTCCTGGGCTGGTCATGGCAAAAAGGGGAAAAGGTGAGCGGAAATTGTTTCTGGTCACACTTTCAACATTAGGCCCAGGATCAAACAGTGATTGATTCATTCCTGTTGCAGCCCAAGGTATATGAATTAGGGTAACAACAACAACGGATTACATTTGTATAGTAATGTTGCAAGATGCTTCACAAAGGGTGCAGTGGGAACAAAAGTTGCCAAGGAGATGTGAAGAGGCTTTTAAATGTGGCACGTTCTTTTTTTAAATTTGTTCCGGGGAGGTGGCCAACACTGGCATAGCTGAGTTTATTGTCCATCCCTGATTCCCTGGAGTACATTAAGAATCAGCTGTGTAATATGTGGGACTAGAGTCACATGTATTGGGTAAAAGGTGACAGATTGTCTTTCCAACAGGAGATTAATGAAGCACTTGAGCTTTTACAACAATCTGGCAGCTTCTATCATCATTTGCTATTACACCAACTCACAAATTAAATCCTTTTTCTGAATCTACCATGGTGGGATTTGAATACCAAATTACTAAATTAGGAGTGATGTAAGAACAACAATTTGCATTTATATTGCACCTTTGATTTTGTAAAACGTCCCACGGGGCATTATCAAACAGGGCTGGAGGAGGATACAGAGATAGGGAGGGGTAAGACTACGGAAGGATTTAAAAACAAGGATGAGAATTTTAAAATTGAGACACCGACAGATCAGGAACCAATGGAGATTAGCAAGCAAAGGGTTAAAGTGAACAGGATCAGATGCTGACAGCAGAGTTTTGGATGAGCTCAAGTTAACAAAGGTTGAAAGTTGTGAGGCAACCAGAAGAGTGCTGCAACAGTCAAGACTAAAGATAACAAAGGTGTAATTGAGGATGGCAGCAGCAACTGAGCTGCAGCAAGAGTGGTGACGAGCAATGGTACTGAGGTGGAAGCAGACACTCTTGGTAATGAAGTGGATATAGAGTCGGACGCTCAGCTCAGAGTCAAATCGGAGACCAGTCTGGTTCAGTCTGTGACAGTGACCAAGGAGAGGGATGGAGTCGGTGGCTAGGAACCAAGACTATGGTGGAGACCAAAAGCCAACTTTTCCCTGAGCTGCACGGGTGCGTGGCAGTGCAACAATCTGGAAGGTATCGTGGAGGACCTGTCATGTGATAAATAGCATGCGTGCATAGTTGCACAAAAAAAATTTAATGGGACCACGCAATGGAAAACTGGCCACACATAACAGCTAAATTTGAAAGAAAACATTTAATACAAAAAGCAGATTAAATTCATTACTTAAGGATATACTTTAAAGAAAGGCATTTTTTGTGCTGATCAAGATGTGAAATGTCAATACAGTGGAAACAAACATTTTCCTATATCTTGGCACCCAGATAGGTCAGGCAAAGCTGACTCAGTTCTAACAAGGTACTTTAATTCCAAATTGTGAAGGGCACCCCTGAATAGACCAGCGTGGTATTATCCACTTCCCATACCAGCATTATGGCCTCCCTTGAGTGACTGACAATTTCAGGCAAGTCCCTGGTTAAATCCTCAGTCCCTACTCAGCTAATCTGTTCTAGCTAGAGCAGCTACAGAGCAATGTAATTGGGTTCAGCACTTCTTGACTGGAGAGGTGAAAAATCAACCCTGGTTCCTGATGACTATCGACTGTATCCTGCATGGCTGTATACCTTCCTGTGGTCAAACATTCATTATACAGACTGGCACACACAGGGGTGTTTAATCCAAATAAAGGAATTGATGGGGTAGATAGAGAGAAACTATTTTCTCTGGTGAAGGAATCCAGGACTAGAGGTATAATCTTAAAATCAGAGCTAGGCTGTTCATGGGGCAAGGGGCTGCATATGCGCAAACATTTTAAGGCAGCAGGGCAAGTTGATATGGCACTGAGGAAAGCATGTTGGGCTTTGTAAGTCAGGGAATGCAAAGGCAATAAAGTCATGTCAAGCTTTTAAAAATCACTGGTTAGGCTTCATCTGGAGTATTGTATACAATTCTGAGCACCACACTTTCAGGAGGATGTCAAGGCTCCGAAGATGGTACAGAGCAGGTTTACCAGGTATGCGGGAGTTCAGTTATGGAAGAAGTTAAAAAAACTGATGTTGTTCTCCTTGGAGCACAGAAGGTTAAGGGCAGATTTAAGTGATCAAAGTGTTGACGGGTTTTGATAGAGGAAGTGGTGAGAAGCTGATTCTTCAGCAAGTCAGTCAGAAACCAGAAGTCATAGATTTCAAATAATTGACAAAGAACTAGAGGAGAAATGTAGAGAAATTTCTTAACACACATTGTTGGGATCTACAAAGCAACACTTGAAAATGAAAAAATCAGATTCCATAGTAACTTTCAAAAGGCAATTGGACATATAGTAATTTGCAAGGTTCTGGAAAAAAAGATAGAGTATAGGACTAAATTGGATAGCTCTTTCAAAAAGCCAACACAGGCACAATGGACCAAATGGCCTCCTTCTCTGCCGTGAGATTCTATTCCTCCCTCAAGGTGGAAATCTGGAACCCTCTCCCACACAAAACTGTTGAGGCTAGGTCAATTGAAAATTTCAAAATTGAGATTGATGTGTGTGCACTGAAGTGATCTATGAGAGTGCAGCTGCTAATTGAAAGTGCACCACAGTTTTCATCAGTGACTTCCAAAGAGAAAGGGACAGAACAAGGGCTGGTTAACTTAGTGCAAATTCGGAGCAGGTTGGCGGTTTAGGCCCAAAGTTGACCTGGGTTGAGACAGCCCAAACCTATTTCACATAGGGTCTTGACATGTATAAAATACAATTATATTACATATTCATGAATTGGCAACAACTGATGGTTCATGAACACAGTCATATTAACTAAATGCATAGGCAAAGTAATACAACAAGGAAATGGTGGGAATTACTTTGACTCTTCTAATTTGATAGGCACACATAAATATTTTAGTTCTATTTCCATTCGGCTCAGTGTTTGAGCCATATATATAAACTTAAGTGTGCATTAATAATTAATAAGTTTACTCTGATTTTTTAAATTTATATTAAAGACCAGTTGTCAGTAGTTAAGGCATTCATCAGCCATAATGTTGCTCATAATTTAGTTCTGCCATTGAACAGTAAAGTCATATTATGGTGCTCCAGAAAAGGAACGGCTGAAGGCATTAGATACTACAAAGACTGTAGGCCCTGACAAGATTCCGGTAATAGTACTGAAGACTTGTGCTCCAGAACTTGCTGCGCCTCTAGCCAAGCTGTTCCAGTACAGCTACAACACTGGCATCCACTTGGCTATATGGAAAATTGCCCAGGTATGTCCTGTACATAAAAAGCAGGACAAATCCAACCCAGCCAATTACAGCCCCATCAGTCTACTCTCCATCATCAGTAAAGTCATGAAAGGGGTCATCAACAGTGCTATCAAGCGGTACTTGTTTAGCAATAACCTGCTCACTGACGCCCAGTTTGGGTTCCGCCAGGGCTACTCAGCTCCTGACCTCATTACAGTCTTGGTTCAAACATGGACAAAAGAGCTGAACTCCTAAGGTGAGGTGAGAGTGACTGCCCTTGACATCAAGGCCGCATTTGACCAAGTATGGCATCAAGGAGCCCTAGCAAAACTGGAGTCAATGGGAATCAGGGGGAAAACTCTCCACTGGTTGGAGTCATACCTAGCACAAAGGAAGATTGTTGTAGTTGTTGGAGGTCAGTCATCTCAGCTCCAGGACATCACTGCAGGAGTTCCTCACTTGGCGTCCTTGCCCTAACTATCTTCAGCTGCTTCACCAATGACCTTCCTTCCATTATAAGGTCAGAAGTGGGGATGCTCACTGATGATTGCACAACGTTCAGCACCATTCACGACTCCTCAGATACTGAAGCAGTCCATGTCCAAATGCAGCAAGACCTGGACAATATCTAGGCTTGGGCTGACAAGTGGCAAGTAACATTCGTGCCATACAAGTGTCACACAATGACCATCTCCAACAAGAGAGAATCTAACCATCGCCCCTTGATGTTCAATGGCATTACCATCACTGACTCCCCCACTATCAACATTCTGAGGGTTACGATTGACCAGAAACTGAACTGGACTAGCCATATAAGTACTGTGGCTACAAGAGCAGGTCAGAGGCTAGGAATCGTGACGACTAACTCACCTCCTGACTCCCCAAAGCCTGTCCACCATCTACAAGGCACAAGTCAGGAGTGTGATGGAATACTCTGCACTTACCTGGATGAGTGCAGCTCCCATAACACTCAAGAAGCTTGACACCATCCAGGACAAAGCAGTCCGTTTGATTGGCACCACATCCACAAACATTCACTCCCTCCACCACCGATGCACAGTAGCAGCAGTGTGTACCATCTACTAGATGCACTGCAGGAATTCACCAAGGCTCCTTAGACAGCACCTTCCAAACCCAAGACCACTACCATCTAGAAGGACAAGGGCAGCAGATAGATGGGAATGCCACCATCTGGAAGTTCCCCTCCAGGCCACTCGTCATCCTGATTTGGAAATATATCACTGTTCCTTCACTGTCACTGGGTCAAAATCCTATAACTCCTTTCCTAACAGCACTGTGGGCGTACCTACACCACATGGACTGCAGCGGTTCAAGAAGGCAGCTCACCACCACCTTCTCAAGGGCAATTAGGGATGGGCAATAAATGCTGGCCCAGCCAGCGAAGCCCACATCCCATGAATGAATAAAAAATAGAGAACTATTGGCAACTCAATGCCAACTGTTAGTTACACTTTATGAAACTCACTCACAGAGCTTTAGAATCCTGCATTCAACTGACTGCCACTCTATATTGCTGAGAACAATTTGAAAGTTGATATTGGAAATGAAGATTGCATGTCCCTTGACTGATTCATTATTATTATGAAACGTTTCATTTATAAACACGGTTTTAATGCAGACATGCATTGGAGCATGAAATGCTTCGCCATAGTGAGTAATTAAGGCAGAGACCATTGCATCAAAGATAAAATACATTCGAAACATAGGGTGACGTAGGGTATCAGAGAAAGCAATGAAGCAGGGCCAGCTTTAGATTGTCCTGTTAAACATTAACACAGGTGTAATGGGCCGAATGGTTCTTTCTTTGCTGATAGCTTCAATAATTCTACTGAAACAGTGATAAATGGGGCAAAAGGCAAAATGGGTTCCATTAATGCCAAATGCCGCCATTATATAAATCGGATTTATGGAATGTATATGGTGCAAAAGCTAAACGATACAAAGTAACAGTGTGCAAGTCGTCAAAGTCCTACGTGGCAGAGTAACTGAGCAGCAATTTGCTAACCTAATGCTGAAACTCTAGATCTGCACAGAGAGCAGGTTTTCACATAAAAGAATCTGTATCATAGACCTAAGGGATGGAACAAAATATTGCTAAACCTTCTAAACACAATTACTTCGCCAAAGGAATGTTATTCTTGGATCCGGATCCATTTGGCACATCATCAGAACATTTTGATTCAGTTACAGCCCTGAAACTGACTGCCAGGTGCCTATTAGCGTTTCTGCAACTCAGTGCCAACTGTTAGTTACACTTTATGAAACTCACTCACAGAGCTTTAGAATCTTGCATTCAACTGACTGCCACCTTCTCAAAATAATGTATGCAATTCACCACCTGACCAAAAACCCAGCATTTATCACACTATCACCAATCTACATTCCGGTGTATACAAAAACAACACTTGCATTTATATAGCATCTTAGTAAAACCTCCTAAGTCGGTTCGCAGAAGTATTATCAAATAAAGTATGACACCGACCCACCTGGGGATATTAGGGCAGATAACCAAAAGCTTGCTCATAGAGATATGTTTTAAGGAACATCTTAAAGGAATAGATAGAGATAAAAAGAAGGAGAGCTTTAGAAAGGGAATTTCAGGACCACTGGGGCCTCAGTTGTTGAAGGCACAGCAATGAGCAATGTACAAGAGGTCTGAATTGAAGGGGGCACAGTGATCTCGGAGGGTTGGAGGGCTGGAGGGAAACAAGTATGAGAATTTTAAAATTGAGGCATAGCTGAACCATTAACCAATGTAGGTCAGCGATCACAGATGGGTGAATGGAACTTGATGATATGGGGAGCAGAGTTTTGCATGAAATTAAACTTAAGAAAGTTCAAGATGGAAAGCCGACCAGGGAAACATGGAAATAGTCAAGCCTATAGCTAACAAAGACATTAATGAGGGCTTCAGCAACAGATGAACTGAGACAGAAGTGGATGTGGGTGGTGTTATAGAGGTGGAAAAAGGTGGGGTTGGCGATGGATCAGATTTATGGTCAGATGCTCACCCAGGGTCAGAAATGACACTAAGGCTGCAAACGGTTTAGATCAGTCTCAGACTGTGGCCAGGGAGAAGGATGGAACCAGTGGCCAGGAAACCGAAGGCATTGTTTTCAGTCTTCCCAATATTTAGTTGGAGGAGATTTCTTCTTATCCAGTAACGGATGTCAGAAAAGAAATGTGACAAATTAGAGATGGTGGAGTGCTCAAGAGACGTGTGGTGGTGAGGTTAGATGGGTGTGGTCAGATATAGGTAACGATGTTAATGAGGGGCAGCCTGTAGATGAGAAATGGATGGGAGCTATGGATAGATCCTTGGGGAAGTCCAGCGTTAACAGTGCAGGAGCAGGAAGAGAAGTCATTGTGGGTTGCAGCTACGACAGGACAGATAAGGATGGAACCAGGCAAGGACAATCCCACCCAACTGGACAACAGTGAAGAGGAATTAGGCGAGGATGGTGTGGTCAAATATGTCAAATGCTGCAGACATGTTAAAAAGGTTGAGGGAGGAATAGTTTCACATGGTCACAGTCACATTGGATGTCATTGGTGATTTTGAAAGTGCCGTTTCTGTACTGTTGCAGCGACAGGGACATGAATGTGGGGATTCAAACATGGAGCTGAGGTAAAGATGGGCATGGATTTATGAGATGGCAACAGGTTCAGGAACTTTGGAGAGGAAAGTGGGGTTGGAGATGTGGTGATAACTTGCAAGGATAGAGGTATCAAGGGTGCTTTTTTGGAGGAGAGTTGTGAAGACAGCAGATTTGAAGGGGGACAGAACAGAGAAGAGGGAACCATTTATAACAGCTAACATGGGGACCAGGAAGGGAAGATATGTGGTCGATTTACAGCTAGTGCAACAGGGAAACCTAGCAGAAGTTTGGCTAGGGAAGGGGAGGGAAGCGGCAGAGGCAGTCAAACAGCTTAGAGAGAAATTAGTTCATAAGCTAATCATACAAGTTTTTGGAGGTGAGGGTGGAAAAGGCAGGGAGACGGGTTTAAAATTATATTCTCAATCTACAGTCCTGTGTATAAATCATGTTACATCTAGGAAAATATTTTTAAGTAAATAATTCTGTACATCATAATGCATAGTGAAGAAATGTAAATCAGGGCACATTCTGACCTTTTCCAGTAAAGACTTTCAAACTTCACTGTACTTTCATTCTGTACAGCTACATTGCTGTACTCCGGAATGAACCATCAAACACTTGTTTGTGACAAAGAAATAACTTTTTGTGCAGATAAAAGAAATGCAGAAAATACTGGAATTCCAGAAAAAATAATTGTGTGTGTACACAGCAGGTTCATCAGAGGAAGTTGGGGAAAAGAACGAAAGACAGATATTGATATTGTATTTTTATCTACTTTTCAGTAGCTTCTATAAACTCTTCCCACACAAGAAGTTATTAATGATTTTATAGTACTTTCCACTAAGAACTGTACTTCAGAATATTCCCTTCAGAATACAATTGAAAATAAAGAAAGCTAAACTAAAGACACGTGATATGAAATGCAAAGTGCTTGGTTTCTGAAAACCATAACGTAATGTGTCCAGAAGGATTTAGCCAGAAACTTCACTTTAACACACATACCGTGAACGACATGATGCTCCTGACTATCCTCCCTGTATCACTGTCCTCATCTGTATGGTATTCCTATTAAACCAGTTCAGATATTTAGTGATTCCCTGTGCTAGTCGTTCCCCTTTGCATGTTGCCACTTGCTGTTTCTGTTTCAGCTCATGAATCTCCACTCATGACCTTTTCAACCTGTGTGATGACTGTTTTCTTTTGCTGCCTGGGAGCTGTCTTGTGCCATGTAGTGGTCCCCCTACTCCAACAACACAAGCCTATGATGCCTCAAACACACAAGGTTCACCAGAATATATTGCAGATGTTGAACAGTTTACATGATATATGCCAAACCCATCAGGGGTTACCCCTGATTCTACCTTCCTCACACTCTCTTGCTATTCATTGTCCATGTGAGATACTGTGGGTGTCTCTGGTTATTTCCTAGTGTGTGACTGCTCCCAGTGTCTCAACTGATTATCACCAGATGTCTCAGTTGGATCCTAGGGCCTTAGCTATTTTTGTTTAATTTGTTCATAGGGATGCAGGCGAGGTCGTGTTTATTGTTGATCCCTACATACCATTAGACAGTGGTGGTTGTGGTGAACCTTCTACTTGTGCAATTATCTGTCTTCTGCTAAATTATTTCAGAGGGCATTAAGAGTCAACCATGTAGTGCGAGACTGGAGTTACATATAGGCCAATGAAGAAAAGGGTCCCTGAAGGACACGACTAGATCAGTTAGATTTTTTAAAAGTTTAAAAGGTTTATTGTCTTTTTTTTTTATTGGTGATGGCCTAAAAAGTATGAGATTTATTGATTTCAGTTTCATAACATATCCTAGTGGGATTCAAGTTCACCTACAGGTTGTTAAGCCATTGACTAACTTAGTGCTGAGTGCTAGCAAAATTTGACTCATCTCAACAATTGCTTACAACTGATTCAACTGTGTATTGGTTGATTATTGGTGAGACTCTTGCTTATATCTGCCTTCTAATGTCTCCATTGGCCATTTTGTCTACAATTATCCAGAAGCTCCCTGTTCTCAATGTCCTGGTTTGTTATTGCTCAGTTGGGGCTCCTATGCTGACTCTCTCCAGTTTGTTAAACTCGATAGCAATCATTGTCATGCTTAATTCCCAAATGTTAGAACCCAGTGACAGCCAGTATGTGACCCAGCTTCCATTAGTTTGTTTCCCAATTAAAGAGAGAATCTGAAAGGAGGCATCTCCAACCGTGCAGCACTCCCTCAGTAGTACACTCGAGTGTCAGTCTACATTTTATGCTCAAATTCTCTGCAGTAGAACTATGAACCCACAAACTCCTGATTCCAAGCAGTGGTACTATCCCTCTGCCACTGCTGACTGAGTTGACTCAAAGCAACTATGATTACCAGAAAGCCTTAGAACAGCACCAGACCAGTCCACGCCTGTTAGTTGCTGTTCTCTGCAATGCTCCACTCTTCAATGCTGCAATATTAAATGGCAACTATCACTCACCACTCCCGACATCAGTCCAACCTCTTACAGAGAAAATCCAACAGAATAGGAGCAGGAAGAAAAAATCTCAAATCAACAGTGAGAGCCAAGACTGAAATCATGAGGGAGAAATGCCACTTAAATCGTGCAGAGCAGCAGAGTAACCTGATGTCTAGATTGCATTGGCTCTGAAATAAGAAACAATAGAGGAAAATGTATTTGCTGAAAGGAAGCATTGCAATATTTTGATTTTGTCTTATGCATAAGTCACAGACCTTTTGGCGGCGGGGGGGAGCAGGGTGCGATGTTAGGTGGAAATATTGGATGTTGTTCACCTTATCCGGATTACATGTATTAAATCACAGACTATAAATTATACTTTGATTGACCTAATGCAGAGGTTCTCAAAAGTGGTCATCCGCGAGGTCTTCCAGATAGGCTGGTCCAAAATGCAAGTACTGATGCACAACGCCTTACGAGAGAACAGTCTGGAACCCTCATCCCCACCACTCGCGTGATGTTGCACAATCAGAGCAGCTTCTGCCTGCACGGCTTGAGTTGTCATAAGCGCGAGCAGCGACAATGTAGTGTTGTAACCAAAATTTATCTTACTGTCACAAAATGCAGCTGCGAGTTTGGGTTTTCAACACTTGCGGGGCTGAAAACAAAGAAGAACCAGCTGAATGTGGAGCCCAACATGAGACTGAAGCTCTCCAGCTTCATGGGGGAGATGGTCGCACAGTGGTAATTCAATTAATAATTACATCAGTAATGGAACCATCGTCGATTGTCATAAAAAACCCATTTGGTTCACCAATGCCCCTTTAGGGAAGGAAATCCTTACCTGGTCTGGCCTACATGTGACTCCTATCCACAGCAATGTGGTTGACTCTTAACTGCTCTCTGAAATGGTCGAGCAAGCCACTCAGTTCAAGGGAAGTTAGGGATAGGCAACAAATGCTGGCCTTGCCAGTGACGCCTGTGTCCCATGCAAGAATAAAGAAAAGAAGCTTGGAACCAGACATCCCCTCATTGGTGTCTTATCAAAAGCGGTGTAATTCTTCCCATTAATTCTGATGAGTAGTTTTTGTGGCGGCAAAGGGAAAGTGGGTGGGGTAGGGCCAGCAGGTGGTCCGCGGGGTCTTGCCCTATCCAAGTGGTGGAAAGGATCGAGTGTGAGTCTAAGTGGGGTCACAACTCCACAAGGCCAATACCCCAATCCAAACAGCTTTCAAGGTTGTCAACGCCACTTCCCCCCCCCCCCGCCCCGCCCCGAGCTCAGGATTGGTGAACTTACCTTCCAATCAATGGTCAGCCAAAAACTTGGATTATCCTGATACACAGCTCGATGAAACATGCAAAATATTGTGTTCCCTCACCATGTCACAAAATGAACAGGGTGTTTATAAAAACCAGAGCAAATGATCTCTGGCAGCTGAATAACTGTATTACACTAAGTGCAAATCCCTTTCAGACCATTTTTGTCTATTTTGGGCAGATTTAGATCAATTTTGTAAAGACAAACTCTCCCATAATTGTGTCAGCCCTCTGGGTCGGCCTGAGCCTTTACCACCATCTCACAACTTGAATTTGATTATTAGTCAGTATTCATTGGAAGATGTGGCTGTTTTAGTTTCTTAGCAGAACATTATCCATTAAAAAAAAGTGAAAAAACAAGGAGCAGCTGGATGTTCTACAACAGGAGTTTTACCCCAGAACAAAAAAACAGTAAAAACTGGGAAATAAGAGTACAGGTCCGAATTGACACAAGCACACTGGTCTAACTTTAAAATAACTTATTCAAGATATTGGCTATATTGCTAACAGTAACTGGTTACCATAACATCTTAATTGTGTTAAGAGTCACAAATGAATGGGCAGAGGAGCTGCTGCAACAGAAGGGAATGATTTGGATGAACCTGGAAATTTTATTTCTGAAGGATCAGGGAAGCTTCCCTGATTAAGAGAGTCAGAGGACAAACTCAGGAAATCGGGATTTAGATAGAAGTGAAGGATTAACTAGATCCCGGTTTGAATTGTTAATTTATGGGATGGAATGCCACCTAGTGTCATGAATGTAAACTTCAACTAGACAAATAGAGGAGAGCAGCGTAAACTTGGTGGCAATGTTGAGCCAGTGCTTGTAAATAACAGGAGGACCTTTTCTCATTCATACTTTATTAACAAAGTAAACTAGAAATTCACTTTCCAATGAGCTTATATTATTAGTTAACACGTGCAAGGTGGGATAATAATTCAGTATTGAATATCAGAATCACACATCATAACTTGAAATTGTTGGGCTTTGACCAGGATGGGAGAATTAATTCACAGAGCTATATTAGCCATTAGGGCTCAGGAGGTAAATGACTAGGATGGTTCCAGATGTGATCCCCAGTCTGGGCTAATTTAGCTGGTCTCAGCTGGGGGATGGTAGTCGGGGATTCCTGGTCTCAGTGCCCCAGGCTATCAAAAAAAAATTAGCTGTGTTTGCTGCTCCTATATTGCTATACCAATGACACCAGCCCACTCCCAACCTGACCCCGCCCCCCCCACTACTTGTGGGAAAGTGCCTGTATGTGGATGTCAGGTTAAGACAACATCAGGCTGGCCTACGATGCCACCTGTGGTCAACCAGCTGGTCAACACTCACTGTCTAGGCTCATACACATGAGGAATGGTTAAGGCCCAGAGTGCGGGATGGGTCTCTGAAACCTCAGGGCTGAGGGAGAGAAATAACTTGGCGGGGTTGGGGTGCTGCAGAGGTGAAGAAATAAAACCAAAATTACTCCTCACCCATTCTGTAAGCAGAATATTTTAGTCATGGGTAGAAGATCTGGATAAGGTCAGATGTTTCACTTATCCATGGCTCATTTATTACACAGAATTGCACAGGTCATTTGGCTCAAGTGTTCTATACCAGTGTTTATGCTCCATACGAGCCTCCTCCTAAACTTCTTCATCTCACCCTATCAGCATAATTTTCTATTATTTTCATGTGTTTAACTAGCTTCCTCTTAAATGCGTCTATGCAGGTTCTACATTATAACTAGTCTCTGGATAAAGAAGTTCCTTATTAGGTTTATTAGTGACTAAATTATATTCAGGGCTCTAGTTTTTGACTCTGCTATAAGCAGAAAGATCTTCCCCACTTCTAACCTAATTTCAAAGACCTCTATTAGGTCACCCCTCAGCCTTCTCTTTTCCAGAGAAAAGAGCCCCAGCCTGTAAATATTAAACAAAACAAAAATACCTGGAAAAACTCAGCAGGTCTGACAGCATCTGCAGAGAGAAATACAGTTAACATTTCAAGTCCGAATGATTCTTCATCAGAACTAAGGAAAAATAGAAAAGAGGTAAAATATAAGCTGGTATAAATATTAACCTTGGGATAACCTCTAGTTAGATTAAGTTCTTTGTCTTTCTCTCCTTTTGGGGGGCATTCAATGTTGGAAAGTTATTGAATATCATTGCCTATCATTTAAGTGTAAGGGAAATTCATTACTTAACTGGATTTACGAGCTCTCTCAATAAAAGACCATAAACCGCAATTGCTGCAGATGGAAATGACTTACACAGATCACGTTCGAGTGAGATATCATCAATTTCTTGTTTGACCTCCCCCTCCCCCTCTCCCCGCCCCCAACCCCATCGCCCAAATTCCCTGGAGTTGTCAGGAACTTGGTGAAACACAGAGTAAGGAGTAAGTGCATCTTCCTGAAAACCTACTGAGGTGAAAGGAGAGTTGTTGTTTATCTCACTTTAACACTTTAAGCAATAAAATAAACATTCCTACCAAAGGACCTTTACAGTGCAAGGAACACCACTTTAGCCAGTGTCTTATCAGTAGTATGTATGTACAGATCCCCTATGGCTATGTACCTCTCTAGAAGCCAATCAGGAAAGTGTATGTTTTATTTTAAAATGACAAATAATGCACAAATGGCGTGGCATCTTCAGAACCTGAACATGCAGCTCCTTTGGCAAGTGTTTCAATCCCTCACCCTCTCTGTAAATGCCTCAAAGAAATCTGCATTCCTCCAATTCTGGCTGCTTGCAACTACCCCTAATACCTTAACCGCAGGTTGTGAGGAAGGTTGTGTCTTCAGTGGCCGAGGCACTAAGCTCTGGAGTTCACTCCATAAACCTCTCTCTCCATCTTTCCTCCTATAAAACTTTACTTAAAACCTGCCTCTTTGACCAAGCTTTTGTTCACCTGTCCTAAAATCTCCTTTATGTGGCTCATGTCAAATTTAGTCAGATAGAGCTCCGGCTTTGGGACTTCCACTACATTAATGGCACTATATAAATGCAAATTGTTGTTGATATGAAATCAACTTATAGAGCCGTTGACCCTTGCCTTTCTTGAAGAGAGTAAATGTTTCACTGGTTCTTGAACCGATCGTTTGAGAGAGGCAGAACCAACTGTGAGTTGGGGAGTCTCTTCTCACACAATTAGTTAATTGAGCACAGAACAATACCGATACCCCGATGCAGCTGTGTCCTGTTCCATTCCCACCCATCTGATTGAGGAGGGTGGCGCAGATTTTTCACAGAAAGGGCTGAGATTGCCTTGGGAAGATAGCAGAAAAGGGCATAAGGAGGAAGTGCGACTATAAAAACACTGTAAAATTAAAAGTAAATTGGATAATTGTTATTAATAGTAAATTAATGCAAATCTGCTGTGTCCCTCTGAAAAATCTGACAAGGATCCCTGTTCTAACAAAATGATAGTTCCATGGGGGTGAGGGGGAGGGGGCTAAAGGCCATCTAACAAAGCTAGGCTGGGTTAACTGGATCAATATTAAATTAATATAACCAGCCAATTAACCAAAGATTTGAAAAGAACTGTTTATTGTTGTTTGGTTGGGAAATGGTAACACAAAACTGAAATCTCTTTTCCTTTATAATTCTAAGGAAGAACTTTCCTATCCTACCTCGAGACCATGCACCTTCTGGACAGTGTCCCAAGAATACAATTAAAAAATGAAGAAACACCAATATGTCCAGCATTAATATGTTATGGACTTGCTCCTTCAAAGTGCCATTGGTAAATTTATTGAAGTACTAATCCATATGGACCAGAAATATCACAAGTTCAGTTCCCAGTCTGTAGCTGAGACAGCTAGGCCTGGGAATCAGATTATGCAACTGGCCAAAAGGATTATGTTTTGAGGACATAAGACTTGTATTCCTTTGGGAAAAGAAGGATAAGGGGTGCTCTAATCGAGGTGTTGATTAAATAAATTGGTAAGGTAAGTAAGAAGGGTCCAACCTTAACTCTGCGTGAGTGAGTGGTTTTGAGTGAGGTAAAATCAGGCTTAAAGTAGTACGTCCTCTAGCAGAAGAAGCCAGAACAAGGGTGCATAACTTCAAAATCAGAGCTAGACTGCTCAGGGATGTTTAGGGTTGTGTAGTAATTATAGATTTGATAAATGTAGGACTGTAGCTTTGAGAATAATCTGGTGTTGTAATATCACATGATCTGTGTAAACCAATAGGTTAGCAGCATGGGGAACCTCTAAAGGACAGTTCTTCTTTAGTTATAGAGTTTGATGCATACATGTGGTTGCTGCTGCTGTCTTGTAAATAAAGTTAAATGTGTCCACCAAGAAAAGTTGCCTGGAAAATCAACTCTATAACAAACTGGTGATGAGGATAAATCAGATCCAGTGCTGTCCCTCGTCCAGTGATTGTGAGTATCTAAGTTCATTAAAAAGAAAGGGAGACATACTCATCCGAGATGCCACAGCTTGGCAGAATTGATCCCTTTGAACCAACCACAGATGACTAGTCTCAATATATAGAACATCTCGAGTACTACTTTCAAGCCAACGAAATCACAGGGGAGGAAAAGAGGAGAGCGATTCTCCTGAGTATTTGTGGGAGCAAGTCCTACAGTTTAATTTGAAGCTTGACGGCCCCCAGTGCCCCAGATTTGAAGACCTTCAGTGAATTAGTTGACCTCATTAAGGGACATTTTCAACCCAAGCCCTCGGTCACAATGCAGAGGTTCAGGTTCAATTCACGAATAGGGCCCCGGGGGAGACCGTTGCTACATATGTGGCAAAATTTAAGCAACTAATGGAATATTGTGATTTTGGCGAAACCCTATATGATAAACTCAGGGATCGTTTAGTATGTGGCATGCAGGAGAATGCTATTCAGCGAAGGTTTCTGGCTGTATTGGATGTTGATTTTAAGAAGGCGTTAGAAATAGCGCTTGCAATGGAAAGCACTGTAAGGGATTCACAAGTGATTCAAGGGGCACAAGATGGCGCCCTTCTCCTAGTTGGACGGGAACAGTCAACTGAAAGTGGCGCAAAAAGCCGGGACTCCATCGTGAAGCAGGAAACAGCCCCGGCTAACCAAAAACTTAGAGGAAACAGCTTAGCAGCAAAGTCGAAAACTAATTTTTATTGACGTGGAAACAATCATACTCTTAACGTTTGTCAATTTAAAAGGTAGAGTGTTATTTTTGTCACAGAAGTGAACACATATTGTAACATTGCAAAACGAGATTCAAACAGGCTTCCGGGCAACAATCGAAGCCCAGTGAAGTATATAGTGTAGAAGAGCCAGAAACAACCAATTCTGACATTTATTCATTATTCAACATGAAAGTTGGGAAGACAGAGCCAATTATTGTCACAGAGCAAGTGAATGGTAAACCATTAAAAATGGAAGTAGACACTGGTGCTTCTACCACTGTAATAGGAGAACACACTTTCAGGTATTTAAATAAAGGTGATCAACGATTAAATTTGGAACAAACATCTGCCAGGTTGAAAACATATACAGGCGAAGAAATCCAGGTAAAAGGTATCACTAGAGTACCTGTTCATTATAGACACTAATCCGCACAGCTACCAGTGATGCTGGCAGAAGGTGAAGGACCAAGACTTCTAAGTCGTGATTGGTTGAAGGAAATTAAATTAAACTGTCCAAAGTCTTCCAGTTGCAAGCAGGAGGACTGCCAGAGCTGCTAAAAATAAAATGACACCGTCTTCAGGGATGAACTGGGAAAAATCCAAGGTCTACAGGCCAAGATTTACATGGACCCAGAGGCAACCCCTCGCTTCTTGACAGCAAGACTGATGCCATGCGCCCTGAGAGAGAATTTGAACTGGCTAGAGAGACTGGGTGTCATAAAAGCTGTTCAGTTCTCAGAATGGGCAGCAGCCATAGTCCTTGTCCTTAAACCAGACCAGACCATCCAGATCTGTGGGGACTGTAAACTAACGGTCAACAAAGCAGCCAAACTGGACAGGTACCCTATTCCCAAGGTTGAGGACCTCTGTGCCAAATTAGCAGGAGAGATAACATATACAAAGCTTAACATGAGTCACATATATCAGCAACTGGAGCTGGATGATGCCTTCCAAGAATTTGTGACCATAAATACCCACAAAGGGTTATATCAACACACACACCTGCCCTTCGCGGTTTCCTCAGCCATTTTTCAGAGGACGCTGGAGAGCTTGCTACACGGACTACCTCAAGTTCTGGTCTAGCTGGTTGTACTGATAACTGGATTCACAGAAAAGGAACACTTGGCTAATCTAGAGGAAGTCCTGAAACGATGTTTAGAAGCAGGAATGTGCCTTAAGAAGGAAAAATGCACTTTTCAGGTGAATGAAGTCATTTATTTATTTGGGCCACCAAGTAGATGCCCAAAGGTTACACCCTGTTGAAAAGATGGTTAAAGCAATCAGAGAGGGACCTGCACCTAAAAACATCTCTGAACTTAAATCATTCTTAGGGATGGTAAATTATTATGGCCGATTTCTACCAAATTTATCAACAGTTCTAGCCCCTCTACATTCACTGTTTAAAGAAAAACCAGCGTTGGGTTTGGGAATCACCCCAAGAAGAAGCCTTCATGAATGTAAAATAGCTCTTGCACTCTTCAAATTTGTTAGTGCATTAAGACCTGACAAAGGAATTGGTGCTAAACTGCATTGCATCTCCCTATGGGGTGGGAGCGGTACCATCTCACAAGATGCACAATGGTACAGAGAGGTCAATAAGCTATGTATCCAGGACAGTTACCACAGCTGCAAAACGATATTCTCAGATCGAAAAGGAAGGTCTGTTGATTATTTTTGGTGTAAAAAGATTCCACCAATACGTGCATAGGCGACATTTCGCGATTGTATCAGACCACAAACCAATTTTGGGTCTGTTTAATGAGGAAAAGGCTACCCCTCCCATAGCTTCTGCATGAATTCAAAGATGGGCCCTAATTTTGGCAGCATATGAATACACTTTTGTACATAGCCTAGGGATTCATATAGCCAATGCCGATGCCCTAAGTTGCCTTCCTTTGCAAGAGAACAATGACCATGTCCCAATTCCTCAAGAGCTCGTATTAGTGATGAATTTCCTGGACTCCTCACCAGTCTGTGCCAGGCAGATAAGAAACTGTACGAATCCTGATCCAGCCCTGTCTCGAGTGAGAGGCCAAGTGTTACATGGTTGGTCCCAGGAACCAGTCTCTGATGAATTGAAGCCATTTTTCAACCAAAGACACAAGATGAGCAGTCAAGACGGTATTCTATTATGGGGTGTACGAGTAGTAGTTCCTTCACAAGGAAGGAACCACTCTTAGTAGAGTTACACAGTGCCCATTCAGAAATCTCACGAATGAAGGCGATAGCGCGGAGTTATCTTTGGTGGCCGGGGATGGACAGCAATATTGAAAAGGTGGTAAAACAGTGTGTGCAATGTCAACAGCTACAAAAGTTGCCTGGAAAATCAACTCTACAACAGGTTGCCAACCGTGGCTGGACATATTCCAGTAGATGTTGGTGGAAGTGACATCACAGAAAACCTGCAGCGTGGCGAAAGCGGGTTCTAAGGATGTGCGAGAGAGGAAAACAAACCAACTTTATTTATAGACAAGCAGGACAAATTTGCAGTGAGGGTGAACAATGACTAAAGTTCAGAGGAAATAAAAGCTCTACTCACTCTGAAGGGGCTCAATGCAAGATCTCATGCCATGGTTTACAGTGTTATCAAACCACTGAATCTCCTGCCACTGCACTGGAACAGGAAGTTGGTGTCGCTGATGTCATCATTGTGCACCTGGAACAAGAAGTCGGCACCCACTCCCGCCGCAGGTGCATGCCTGGTGCCACTGACACCCACATCAGGGGCCCAGTGAATGCTCGTCACACACTTGCTCACCTCGTTTGCTACCCCACTCGTCGCTTTGCTCACCGGCCCACTCCCTGCCCTTGGCCGCTTTGCTCACCGGCCCACTGAAGATAGCGAGGGTAGAGGGTGGCAGATGAGAGGGAGGCAGTGAGGGGTTGGGAGTGGGGCAGTCAGTGAGGTAGTGAGCAGGGCGGCGAGCAAATTGCAATCATGATCCCATGACTTTTAACTGGTGTTTAGGGGTTCAACATTCTGTGAAAACTGCAATCCTTAACCCTGGTGGAAAAAACACATTTAATTGATGCTGAACTTGTTTAAATATCTTTACATTGCTCAATATTATGGATGGTCCTATTCTTTGATGCTTTGATGCAGGGAGCTACCTGTGGCTGGCACTGACGTCATAGACACTGCGACTGCATGTCCGGTACAGTTGCAGCAGCAGCAAATGGAACCATTATTAACAGCTGCTAAAATTGAGGAGAAAATACTTTTTTTCTATCTCTCTCCATCTCTGGGTTTTTAATGAAATGAAGTGATCCAAACCCGTTCTCATGCCCAATGCACTTGGACTAACACTCGCTGCTCGTACCCAATCCCTCAGTGAAATTCAAACCCCACCAATCCCATCACAGGCCCCTAAAATCCCAGCCAATCGGAGTCCTCCTGGCTTTTCTTTTTGGTTTAATGCTTGAATTTGATTAGGCGGTGCTGTGCCAGATGTGATGTCACCGTGTGGCAATGCCTCATGACGGGAGTTGTAGTTTCTTCCCCTTCTTGGTGGTTGCTGATGACAACTAATGGGGCCGATTTGTTTAAAGTATTGTTATAAAATCTCACAGATTGCTTTCTTTGGCCACCGGGAGATTGATGCTGATTCTGATAGACTCCCGACCGTTCCGGGAGGGTTAGCAACCCTAGGGATGTTGTCAGGAAGCACTTCTTCGCACAAAATATAGTGGAATTCTGAAACTCTCTCCCTCTAGCAGCTATTGAAGCCGGGGTTCAATTGAAAATTTCAAAACTGTGATTGATAGATTTTTGGTAGGTAAGGATATTGAGGAATATGGAACCAAGGCGGGTAAATGAAGTTGAGATGCAGAATAGCCATGATCTAATTGGATGGCAGAACAGGCTCAAGGGGCTGGATGACCTATTCCTGATCCTATGCTGAAATTTTACAGTGAAAAACGGGCACTGACGGGTCCAATATGGCATTTTGAGGTGTCCTCTTTCACATGAGGCATTAAACCACAGCCTCGTTTGCCTTCTCAGGCGGACATAAAACATCCCACTACACTATACAAAGAAAAGCAGAAGAGTTCTCTCTGGCCAATATTTATCCCTCAACCAACACCATTAGGCTTTATTAATGAGGACATTGAGTACAAGAGTAAGGAGGACATGTTGAACTTGTATAAGACACTAGTTAGACCTCATCTGGAGTACTGCGGCCAGTTCTGGGCTCCACACTTGAGGAAAGATATGAAGACATTGGAGAGACTACAGTGGAGATTCACAAGAATGATTCCAGGGATAAAGAACTGTAGCTATGAGGATAGACTGGAGAGGTTGGGACTTTTTTCCTTGGAGAAAAGACATCTGAGAGGAGACTTGATAGAGATATTCAAGATCCTGAGGGGTATGGACAGGGTAAATAGTGAGAAACTGTTCCCACTCAAGGGAGCATCAGGAACTAGAGGGCACAGATTCAAAATAATTGGCAAAAGGAGTAAATGTGATGTGAGGAAAAATGTTTTCACCCAGAGGGTGGTTGGAGTCTAGAACAAACTCCCTGAAAGGGTGGGGGAGGCAGATTCGATCAAGGTATTCAAAAGGAAATTGGATTGCTGCCTGAAAAGAGAGAACGTGCAAGGTTACGGGGATAAGGCAGGGGAGTGGGACTAGGTGCAATGTTCTTTCAGAGTGCCAGTGCAGACTAGATGAGCCGAATGGCCTCCTTCTGCACTGTAAAGATTCTGTGATACGGTGTGATTAAAAAACAGATTATCTGGCCATTATTTCGTTGCTGTGAGTGGGACATCGCTGTGCACAAATTGGTTGTTGCATTTCACACATTATAACAGCTGACTCCACTTGATTGTTTGAAATAGGTTTTGGCTCAACTTTCTTTCGTTGCTTCGTAAAATCATGCCCCACGAGGATGACATAATCAGCTATCCAAGCTACATTTTGAGAACTTTTTATATGACAGTTATGGGTTGGAAATTCTGTGTGATAGATACATGATAGCACAGGGCATGTGGTTTTACTAGGCTGTAACAGATTTGAGCTGTTCAGTTAACATCAGAAGCCACAATAACATAGCTCGAACAGCTTATGAATGCAAGCTGAACCTTTCATTGTGTTACACTGGTGCACTTGCTTCAATGTGAAAAATGAAATTTATTCACAAATGGGAAGTTAGTGTGAGTGAGTACAAACAGCAGTGAGGAGATCAGCTGTCTTATCACAGTGCTCCATGTTAAAATATTTTCTAATCTTTGAGCTCATGCTAGGATATTGCGCGATCATATTTTGTATTTTTTTTAATGAAGTTGTTCTTTCATTTCAACACAGTGTGTTACCCAAGGGAGTTCCCACTAGGTATCCTGGCCGATATTTATCCCTTAACCAACAGCACAGATTATCTGGTCATTACTGTTTGTGGGAGCTTGCTGTGTGCAAATCGGCTGTCGCGTGTCCTACATTGCAACAGTGACTACACTTCAAAAGCAATTTTTTGGTTGTGAATTGCTTTCAGACATCCTGAGGTCTTGAAAGATGATGTATAAATGCAAGCCTTTCTTACTTTTAGTGTTCTAAGTTGCTTTACGTGCTGCTTTCAGTGTATTGGCTACTAAGTTTGCCATCCGACCCTATTTTAAGTCAGCTGGGATATGAAAATAATGCTAAACTGCTGAGCTCTAAATTGCAGAATATTATTAACATTTTTTTAAATCATTCTAAGAATGTGGATGTCTCTGACAAGGTCAGCATTTACTTATTGTCCATTTCTAGTTGACCTGCTTGGGTGGCTTGTTAAGCCACTTCTGAGGGCTGTCAAGTTCTCTCATTGATGTGGGACTGCAGTCATTTGTAGGCCAGACCAGATAGTGACAAGAGGTATCACTTCCGAAAGAAAATTAGCTGAACTGGTTGTGTTTTTAAACAACAGTCCAACAGCTTCATGGTCGCTTATACAGTTTATTTTTATTTTACACTTAAGTGCATATTTTATCTGCAGATTTTGTTTTATGAACTGAATTCAAATTCTCAAATTCTCAAACTGCCAATATGAACTCATGTTCACTGGACTACCTGACAGTAAATAACAATGATGAACAGAATTGACACGAGAGATCAATTGATCACATTGGCATTATCCTCAATTGTGCTTAATAATCGGGGAAAGGATTTCCACTGTACCATTATCCCTTACAAAATTTCAAACTCATTTATAAAATACAAGGTTGATGATTTTCCTCCACAAATCATACAGTGGAAAACTGCACCTCCCCCTCTCAGTGAATTGTCTTGCAGGGCAATTTATGAGACACCAATCTCACTTTAACCATCAGGCTCCGAATATACAACCGGGAACCCGACAAGCTACATGATTGTCTGCGCACATTTTAAATTTTGTCTCTTGCGCATTCATCACTTCGGGTGTTATATATTCAAAGTATATGTTAAGCACCTGATTGCCTGAAATGCCATTTCTATTAACAACCATACACATCTCTGCACTCAAATTAAATAAAGTATGTATACATTTATAATGGAAACCTGCTTTTGGGCAGGATTTTGTGGTCATCGGGCGGGCGGGCCCGTGTGCAGCGGGCAATGGTCTGCCGCCAGCAATCGGCCCCCTGACCGCGATTTCATGCAGGCGGACCAATTAAGGCTCTGCACTGGCCAGGAAGAGACGGGCGGTGACCAATGGTGACCTGGTGGCCAGTTTAAAAACGGCCCAAACAGCCCCTGAAAGGCTACCATGGAAGGATGTGTGTTCAGCGTTCCCAATGGAGTCAAGCGTGGCTGGACACGGCAGGCGGGAGGGCAGGTCGGGTGGGCACTCGGCCCCCCAGCTTTTCCGACCAATGCCTCGCCATCCTCCTGGAGGAAGCGGCTGCCTTGGAGGAGGGACACCCTTGTCCCCAGAGATGGGAGGAGGAGGCCACAGCACCTCACTTAGAGGGCATGGGAGGAGGTGGCAGCAATGATGAGCAGCCATGATGTGGTGCGGCGCGCATGGCTGCAGTGCCAGAAGCGCTTCAATGACCTGCTGCGCTCAGAAGGGTGAGTACCGTGTTGGCATGATCAGTGTGCAGAAGTGTTAAGGTGTAGCACCCTCAGGGGTGCTAGAATCTGAGTGCCAACTGTCAGTGATGTTGGAGCTGGCCAAGGGGATGCACCCTGGCTGCTTGGGCTGAGAGTCTAGCGGCTCGAGGGCCACAACCCAGATGTGTTCCTCAGGTGGGGTTGGCCAGGTCACAATGACGCTGCAGGTAGAGAGTAGGCTAATCAATGTTCCTCTAATCAAGACAGATTATGGCTGTCTTTCAGGAGAAGATAGCCATAACCAGGCAGAAAGGGCATATACAGGCGGACGGCAGCCCAACCTCCTGTTGCTCAGCAGGTTTGAGCAAGATGCCCTGGAGCTCGAGAGCCAGCACCGTCCTCGTGAGCGTGGAGAGGCGGGGGTGCTAGACAAAGGTAAGAGTGCAGTGCACAGAAGTGAGAGTTGTGCAACCATTCTAGTGTAGTGTCTTCGTTGATTTGAGCCTCGAACCTGGAGTCCCCATTGATCATTGAAAGACGATGGCACCGTGATGCAGATCCCCATTGTCTCACCAGGGTACCTGGCATGCACAGTGACAGTGTGATGACTTTAACTAATGACATGTCCTTGTTCTCCCTTTTAGGTTCACCAGCAGGCATTTGTTCTGCGGACCACGAAGGGCCACCCCTGATGCCAGAGGACCACCGAGCTTCTGTTGCACCTGCATCACACTGGCTCTCTGAAGTGGGCACCAGCGCAGATACCAGTACCTTGGTGGGCATGACTTCGGCAGCTAGTATCTCAGTGCACATAGGTGAGAGCGCTTCACACTCGCTTGAGGAGCAGGCGGAGGCAGAGAGTGCCCAGGGCGCCGACAGTTGGAGGACTGCTGGAGACCAGGACGATGCTCATGTGAAGGCTGATGATGAGCCTCGGAGTTGTCCATTAGGCGGCAGATGCTGGATGTCCGGGAGGATCTGGTGGAGATCCATGAGGGTATGTGTGCCAGGGTCTCCATTATGGAGGAGTCCATGCAGAGCATCAGCACTGCGTTGACCCACATGGCCGAGCGCAATACCTCCTCCATTGAGACAATGGTGGCTCTCATGGAGAGGTAACTCCAGGGGCTGAATGAGGGGTTCCTGGGGTTGTGCTCGGATCTGCAATCCCTCACATAGGCAATGACCTCCGGTAGCCAGTGCCAGTGTGGGAGATGGATAAGGCACCAAGTATCCCAGCTGGGTGCCCGTCCGTTAATGGTGAGCAGGGAGGTCCAGAGTGACCTCACGTTGGTGCACAAGCTGCCTGTCGTCTCTGCGGACTCCTCTCAGGGCACTCTGGATGACAGCCTTGTTGCCCAGCAGCCACCCATCCAGTCAGGCTGGAACAATGAAGAGCCTCGGCGCTTGGGAGGACGTAAGCGTCATGGGAGCTGCCAGGATACCTCGCACAGACTTGCAGAATCTGTGGTCACACACAATCTGCACTTTCATTGAGTGGAATCACTTCCTGTTCATGAAGGCACCCGGCTGACCCGCTGGTGCCTTGATGGCCACATGTATGCAGTCGATGGCATCCTGGACGCGGGGGAACCCAACAATTGCTGCAAAGCCTCTGGCTCACTCAGCTTGGCTGGCCTCATCCATACGGTAAAGAATAAAGGTCAGTACCCGCCTGAACACAGCTTCTGTCACCAGCTTGATGCAACTGTGGACAGCCAACTGGGAGACTCCACACAGATCCCCCACGGACCCCTGGAAAGTGCCAGAGGCATAGAAGTTGAGGGTTGCTGTGACCTTCAGCGCCACTGGTATGGGGTGTCCACCCACACAGTTGGAGCTTATCTCAGGCCCAATCATCTGACAAATAAAGGTGACGGTCTCCCTTGAGAGGTGGAGCCTCCTTTGGCATTGCACCTTAGAGATATTGAGGTAGCTGCATTGCCGCCTGTAAACCCTGGCAGCAGGATAGTGGCTTCTTCTTCTGCGACCCCTTCCGCCTTGGTCTACCTGCTGGCCCTGGGCACCTTGTGCCTGCGCCTCTCCTCCCACAAGTCACTCCCCTGGAAGCTGCATTGTGACACCTGGCCTCCTCTCCCTTCTGCCCCTCTCTTCCTCCTCAGAGGAGGTGCCACCAGCAGAGACCACAATCCACATTAGCAAGGTAACGGAAGGGTCCGTAGAGTCTGAATCCTCTGGAGGCCTTGCAGATACCAAGGAGTCCTGAAATGAAGCCTGGAAATGCTAAGAATGAAACCCCAAACAGAGATGAAGCTGCCACGTGCCAATAAGTCACCAGCAGCAAACTATCTGCTAAACTCTTCACTACTCACAATGGCAATGCTGCTGACACCTTTTTATCCCGCCCGTGGATGAGGTTTTAGAAAACGTCGGCTGGCCGCCTGCCCGTTTTGCCCATGCGACGTGCGCAAAATCACACGGGCAACAAAAAATCACCGTCAATTGGACTGATAATGGCATTAAGTGGTCTGTTAATTAATGGCGGGCGCAGTTCCAGCACCTGCCCGGGCCCACCAAGCAAAATATCGCGCAAGTGCACGATGACATCGGGACATGCGCCCACCCATGGGACTTAAAATTCTGCCCAATGTAAACTTATCGTGTTGTAATTCCATTTGCTCACTAGTGGTGGCACTGTAGTGCCTCAGTTCCAGCTATGCAGCCTGTACTGAGGAGAACTTCCTATGTCTAGCAACAACACATTGCATTTGTATAACACCTGTAATGTAGTGAAACATCCCAAGGTGTTCCAAATCAACTCCAATTCCCTGGCTTCCAAACTGTTTAAAGTTTTGGCATTTCTTCTTGTTGAGTTCGCTGCCTGAAAACAGGCCCTTGGTGATTACTTACCAAACCACAACTAAGTGCCATGAGATTTTTACAATAGGTGGAGTGAGGAGGCAGGTCCTGAGTCTACCTTAGTCAAAATGGGGATTGAACCCCATATGGTTGGTGTTAATCAGAGTCACATGCTAGCTGTCTAGCCAAGTGAGCTTACCTGTCCCCTTTTGCTATTTAATTATAAATAGTAACATGAGATGAAAGTATTCTCTGAAAAAATAAGGAATGTTTGACACTGCAATTGAAATTTAGTTATCTGCACACTGTACCCAAATTATTTCCCTCACTCCAATCCCCCCCCCACCCCACGTTGTTCACTCAGGCTAAAGTAGACAGTGCAAAACCTATTGATTCTGAGCTAAATTTCAAACCCACATCCTTCCAACACCGAGATAGCTTATTTCCACCCCCTCATATTATTTACTTCCTCTCTTATCTTGTTCAACCCCTGCTCTGGCCCTTTGGTAAAACCCCTGTCCACATTTTCATTATCCGCAGACTCTCCAACAACCTCCTCAATGGTAGCGCCAGCTCCAATCTATACAAACTCCAATGTGTCTTAAAGCTCTACTGCCCACATCCTGTCTTGCCACGAATCCCACTTGCTCATCGTCCCCAACCTCAATAGTCTCCATTGTTCTTCATTCCCTGGCCAGAATTTTATCTTCGGCATGTGGGCATGCACCTGACATGCCGGAGCGTAATATGACGCGCAATGATGCCAGGCATGCGCCCTGACATCACCGCGCACTCGCGTGATACTTCGTTCGGCAGGTGTGCACCAGAGTCGGCTGTGTGTCCGCCGATAATTGAAAGGCCAATTAAGGCCATTAAGGACCTAATTAACTTGAAATTTACGCTGCCCATCCAACCTAACAGTGGGCGGGCAGGCGAAAAGGCCAAGCAGCCTTTACATTTTTTACAAGCGGGATGAGGTTTCCTAAAGCTAATACCAATTAAATAAATCCTTTATTTTGACATTAAAAACATGCCCCATCTCGTGTGACACAGTCACATGAGGGACATGTTTCATTCAATTTTTACTGTATTTATTAATTTTTTTAAAAAGCGCTTCAATCTCCCCGACACAGCTCCGTGCCTCAGGGAGATTGAAGCGCTCTTTTGCGCGCATGCGCGAACTGCACGCTAGACCCGACTCTCCCTCCTCCCCCCACCTGCACAGGTAGTGCTCAGCGCTACCGCTCGCGATCCACACAGGGTGGGCCCTAATTGGCCCGCCCACGTAAATGGCGGTGCGGAGCCGATCACGGGCGGCGGTCAGCTTCCCGACCACCCCTGCCCGCTCCCGCCAAGCCTGCATGCCGACCTTAAAATTCTGGCCCCTGTGTACAATGTCACAGCAAATGTCCTTTAAGGAAGGAAATCTACCATTCTTACCTGGTCTGGCCTGGAAGTGACACCAGACCCACAACAATGCGGTTGACTCTTAACTGCCCTCTGAACTGGCCTAGTAAGCCACTCAGTTCAAGGGCAATTAGGGATGGGCAACAAATGCTGGCCTTGCCAGTGACATCCACATCCCATGAAAGGAATTTAATAAATTAAATTGACAAGAGTTCATAAAACAGCGACAAAATAATAATGGAAGAACTTTGATAAAGGATTAAGAAGAAGAAAACAAACCAGTGGAAGGCATTCAAAAATAACTTAATGTGATAGAAAACCAGTTTATACCCTAAAAGACAAGAGATCTACTTGCCAAAAAAGACAGTCATGGACATCTAAAGAGGTAAGAGACTACATAAAACTAAAAAAAGAGCATACAACGATGCAAAACAAGGCACAGGTTCTGGCAAATGGAAAAGGTAAAAGAACAGCAAAGGTGACAAAGCAGAGAACAAGAAGGAAGCATGAAAAGAAACTAGAAAGAGATGTGAAAATCAACACGAAAAACTTTCACAATTAAATTAGAAAAAAGAGGATGGTGAGAAGCAACGTGAAAACTGGTAGTGTAGATTTAGTAGAATGATAAAAACAAAAAACTACTGCGGATGCTGGAAATCCAAAACAAAAACAGAATTACCTGGAAAAACTCAGCAGGTCTGGCAGCATCGGCGGAGAAGAAAAGAGTTGACGTTTCAAGTCCTCATGACCCTTCAGCAGAACTGAGTAAAGTTAGGAGAGGGGTGAAATATCTTATATATTTCATATATATCCATAAGGATAGATTAAACAAACTAGGGTTGTATTTCCTGGACCTTAGAAGATTATGGGGTGATTCGATCAAAGTAAGATATTAGGAGGGACAAATTGGGTAGATTGGGAGAAACTATTTCCATCAGTTGGGGAGTCTATGACTAGGGATCATAGTCAAAAAATTAGACCTTACAGGATTGAAATTATAAACTTTTCTTCAGGCAAAGGGCGATAGAGGTTTGGAACTCTCTTCTGCAAATGGCAATTCTTGCAAAATCAATTGTTAATTTTAAATCTGAGAATGACAAATCTTTGTTCGACAAAGGTATCAAGGGATATGGTGCAAAGGAGTTAATGAGTTAAGTCGCAGATCAGCCATGATCTTGTTGCATGCCAGAACGGGTTCGAGGGCTAAATGGCTGACTCCTGTTCCTATGTGCTCAAATTGGCTGATACTTTTCCTACTTTAAAACAGTAGCTATGCTTCAAAAGTACTTAAATGGCTGTAAACCTGTTTAGGGCATCAAGGTTGTGAAAGGTGCTTACACAAATGCAATTCCTTTTTTCTTTAATTGTACACACAAATCTTCAGCGTCTCCTTATATACCTTGTCACATTTCAAGTCTCTTTCTCCTGACTTCTAACCCTCTTCCTATGTTTGTTTGTGCTGTGGACCTGCAGAGCCATTGGAGAGTTCCTCTCTAATAAATTAAGTATAGATGGAACAGAGGGGGAAACTGAATTCTAGTGCTATAAATAGGTTCAAAATGTGCTGCAACAGCTAATGCATGAGTGACGTTCAAACCTGTACAATCTGGAGCCTGTACAATTATGGCACTTTAGCTGCAGAGTCTAAAAAGCAAACCAAAAATAAATAGTTACATTGACTTCGAAGTGAGTCCTTGCAAAATTCGCAAACAAATATTGGTTCTTCTCTATGCAGCAATGTTAACCCATTTAGAATACCCATGAGCGGGGCTTCGATCAAATGTGTTAATGTGTTTGTATGCAACACAGCACAATCGCAGCCTAGAAATGTTACTCATTCAGTGACCTTGATGTTGAAGGACTAGTTTTATAGGTCATTTACAACATGTATCTTTAATAAAATATAATTCTGATGAGACATTGACATTGAAGTTATACGTTGCATATTTTTAAAATAAATGGGTCAACATCTACATAAAAATAGAAGACGAAGGAATTTCGGGGGAGTTTTCTTTATTCATTCACAGAATATGGGTGCTGCTGACCAGACCAGCATTTATTGCCCATCCATAATTGCCCTCAAAAAGGTGGTGGTGAGCCTCCTTCTTGAACTGTAGCAGTCCACGTGGTGTAGGTATGCAATGAAGGAAGGAGTTCCAGCATTTTGACCCAGTGACGATGAAGGAATGACAATATAGTTCCAAGACAGGATGCTGTGTAGCTTAAGGGGAACTTGCAGGTGGTGGTGTTCTCATGCATCTGCTGCCCTTGTCTTTCTCGGTGGAAGAGGTCATATGTTTGGAAGGTGCTGTCGAAAGAAGCTTGGTGAGTTGCTGCAGTGCATCTTGTAGATCAGGCTTGTCCAACCCATGGCCCACAGGCCGGATGCGGCCCACGAAACCCCTCTATCATGGCCCATTGTGCCAGTTTTCAAAATGCCGGCAAGACAGATAAGTGGAGCAGAAGATTCTGCAAGAAGCTACTTCTCCAATCACAGGACATTCCTCTCCCATATTTGCTGCTAACAGGCTCACTAGTGAGAGAGAAACAATCTGTGATTGGAGGAGCAGCGAATACCTGCAGCGGTGAGTGTGCTCAGGAGAAAGAGAGGAGTTCAGAGAGGGTGAGAGACAGAGAGAGAGAGAGGCTGGCTGTGGGGCCCAGGGGAGAGAGGCTGGCTTTGGGGCTCAGGGGAGAGAGGCTGGCTGTGGGTCCCAGGGGAGAGATGCTGGCTGTGGGGCCCAGGGGAGTGAGGCTGGCTGCGGGACCTGGGGGGAGAGAAGCTGGCTGTGGGGCCCAGGGGAGAGAGGCTGGCTACAGGGCCCAGGGGAGAGAGGCTGGCTGCAGGGCCCAGGGGAGAGAGGCTGGCTACAGGGCCATGGGGAGAGAGGCTGGCTGTGGGGCCCAGGGGAGTGAGGCTGGCTGCGGTACCTGGGGGGAGAGAGGCTGGCTGTGGGGCCCAGGGGAGAGATGCTGGCTACAGGGCCCAGGGGAGAGAGGCTGGCTGCAGGGCCCAGGGGAGAGAGGCTGGCTACAGGGCCATGGGGAGAGAGGCTGGCTGCAGGGCCCAGGGGAGAGAGGCTGGCTGCGGGGCCCAGGCGAGAGAGGCTGGCTGCAGGGTCCAGGGGAGCGAAGCTGGCTGTGGGGCCCAGGGGAGAGAGGCTGGCTGCAGGTCCCAGGGGAGAGAGGCTGGCTGCGGGACCTGGGGGGAGAGAGGCCGGCTGCAGGGCCCAGGGGAGAGAGGCTAGCTGCAGGGCCCAGGGGAGAGAGGCTGGCTGCGGGGTCCAGGGGAGAGAGGCTGACTGTGGGGCCCAGGGGAGAGAGGCTGGCTGTGGGGCCCAGGGAAGAGAAGCTGGCTGTGGGGCCCAGGGGAGAGAGGCTGGCTGCGGGACCTGGGGGGAGAGAGGCCGGCTGCAGGGCCCAGGGGAGAGAGGCTAGCTGCAGGGCCCAGGGGAGAGAGGCTGGCTGCGGGGCCCAGGGGAGAGAGGCTGACTGTGGGGCCCAGGGGAGAGAGGCTGGCTGTGGGGCCCAGGGGAGAGAAGCTGGCTGTGGGGCCCAGGGGAGAGAGGCTGGCTGCGGGGCCCAGGGGAGAGAGGCTGACTGTGGGGCCCAGGGGAGAGAGGCTGGCTGTGGGGCCCAGGGGAGAGAAGTTGGCTGTGGGGCCCAGGGGAGAGAGGCTGGCTGTGGGGCCCAGGGGAGAGAAGCTGGCTGTGGGGCCCGGGGGAGAGAGGCTGGCTGCGGGGCCCAGGGGAGAGAGGCTGACTGTGGGGCCCAGGGGAGAGAAGCTGGCTGTGGGGCCCAGGGGAGAGAGGCTGGCTGTGGGGCCCAGGGGAGAGAAGCTGGCTGTGGGGCCCAGGGGAGAGAGGCTGGCTGCGGGGCCCAGGGGAGAGAGGCTGGCTGTGGGGCCCAGGGGAGAGAGGCTGGCTGTGGGGCCCAGGGGAGAGAAGCTGGCTGCAGGGCCCAGGGGAGAGAGGCTAGCTGCAGGGCCCAGGGGAGAGAGGCAGACTGTGGGGCCCAGGGGAGAGAGGCTGGCTGTGGGGCCCAGGGGAGAGAAGCTGGCTGTGGGGCCCAGGGGAGAGAAGCTGGCTGTGGGGCCCAGGGTTAGAAGAGGCTGGCTGCAGGGCCCAGGGTTAGAAGAGGCTGGCTGCAAGACCCAGGGAAAGAGTGGAGGAGGAGACTCACTGTCGGTGGATGCGTGAGACAGAGGCCGGGTTTTTCAGGCCCCGGCACAGTTGGTCCCACCGCGGCAGATGCGGCAAGCCATTCAAAAGTCTATTGAATTCAGTGGGACCGGTAGACCCTGCCAGTGGGAGTGTGTGTGTGTGAGAAAGAGAGGGGGGGGAGAGAGAGAGAGAGAGTGTGTGTGTGTGTGTGACAGAGAGAGAGAGAGTATATGAGAGAGTGTGTGTGTGAGACAGGGAGAAATGAGTGTGTGAGAGTGTGTGTGTGAGAGAGGGCGACAGTGTTTGTGAGAGGTAGAAGTGAGTGCATGTGAGAGTGTGTTTGTGTGTCTGTGTGTAAAGAGAGAGAGAGAGAGTGTATGTAAGAGAGGGTGTGTCAGAGAGAGACTGAAAAAGAGCGTGTGTGTGTGTGTGTGTGTGAGGGAGGGAGAGAGTGTGTGAGACAGGGAGAAGTGAGTGTGTGAGAGTGTGTGTGTGTGAGAGAGGGCAAGAGTGTTTGTGAAAGAGGTAGAAGTGAGTGCATGTGAGAGAGAGTGTGTGTGTGTGTGTGTGTGAGTGCGTGTCTGGCTCACTCCCAGTTTCAGGGTTCTCACTCACCCTCACCCCAACACACCAACACATAGGGCAGAAATTTTCGCTCGGCGGCTGTTGCACGGGCAAAACGGGCAGGCGGGCAGGCTACAATCTGCAAAAGCTCATACACGATCAGGATAAGAACGGTCAGCATAATTGTCAATATGAGTAGTGAGGAATTTTGGAGATCATGTGCTGCTGATTGATTTTGTGAACTGGACGGCTTCATCTCACTTCAGAGCTTCATTCTGAGCATTTCCAGGCTTCCGTTGATGACTCATTGTTGTCTTCCAGGCCCCCAGAGGATTCAAACCGTGTGGGCCCTTCCATGTATCAGACAGCCCTCCATAACCCTGGTAATGGGGATTGTAGTCTCTGCCGGTGGCACCTCCTCTGAGGAGGAAGAGAGGGGCAGAAGGGAGAGGAGGCCATGTGTCCCAATGCAGCTTTCAGGGGAGGGACCTGTGGGAGGAGAGGCGCAGGCACAAGGGGCGCAGGGCCAGCAGGAAGCCCAAGACGGAAGGGGCCACAGAAGACGCCATTATCCTGCTGCCAGGGTTTACAGGCAGCGTTGCAGCTACCTCAATATGTCTGAGGTGCAATGCCGAAGGAGGCTCCGCTCTCCAGGGAGACTGTGACCTCCATTTGTCATATGATTGGGCCTGAGATCAGCTACAACTGTGTGAGTGGAAACCCCATGCCAGTGGCTCTGAAGGTCACAGCAGCCCCCAACTCCTATGCCTCCAGCTCTTTCCAGGGCTCAGTGGGGGATCTGTGTGCAGTCTCCCATTCAGCTGTCCATAGTTGCATCAAACAGGTGACAGAAGCTCTGTTCAGGCGTGTATTGACTTTCATTTATTTCCATTCGGACAAGGCCAGACAGGCCAATTGAGCCAGAGGCTTTGCAGCGATTGCTGGGTTCCCCTGTATCCAGGGTGCCATCAACTGCACACATATGGCCATCAAGGCACCAGCAGGTGAGCCCGGTGCCTTCGCCAACAGGAAGGGCTTCCACTCCATGAACACGCAGATAGTGTGTGACCACAGGAGTCTGTGCAAGGTACCCTGGCAGCTCCCATGACGCTTACATCCTGAGACACTCCCAGGTGCCGAGGCTCTTCAGTGTTCCAGCCCGACTGGATGGATGGCTTCAAAAGGTGGCTCATGACACCTCTCTGCCATCCAAGAACAGAGGCTGAGCAACGGTACAAAAGGGTCCATGCCTCTACAAGGGCAGTGGTAGAGAGAACCAAAGGTCTTCTCAAGGTGCACTTCCAATGTCTGGATCGTTCAGGGGTCGCACTGCAATACCCCCCCAGAGCACACGTCACTGATATATAAACTTCAGGAAAAGCTTCTAGACTCAACATTGAGTTCAACAATTTCAGACCGAAAATTCTGTTTTGTTTCCTACTTGGCTTGTTTCATTTTTTTTCTTCTGATCAATTATACATTCTAATTAGAAGTACATATGTGGACGGACATGGAGTGAGGACAGAAATGTGTCCACTGTGATTCCCTCCACAGTTCCATATCCATTAAGATGAATTATCCAGGCTTACATGTGAAGAAAAGATATTGGACACCTGTCAGGCCACATTGCACAGTACCCCAGAAAAGCATCAGTGCTTTCACAAGATAGGTTTGAATGAAGAACATCCTATGACGCAATTGGTCTCACCCTTCCAGAACTTTAAGTGACTTCCCATCACAACATCTATGTGTTGAAAAAAATCCAGCCACCTAGCTTTCATCGCCTACTCCAGCTGTTGACCATGCTTAGTGTAAAGAGATACTTCCTGACATTTGTCTTACACTTGCCCTGAACCTGGCCCCCATATTCTGTAACATTGTTCTGGTTTCCCATCTCTATCCCATTAAGTATCTCTTAGACTGTAAGGAGCAATCGGGATATAAATTGGGAAGGCAGTTCAACAATCTGTAAATAGAAGTACAGGAGCCGACCATGAAATTAACTCAGCTTTCTTGTACCCTTAAACGTCTATGGCTAGAAATTTCCTCGGAACTGCTCCTGTTCTACCACCACAACTTCACCAGAGGTTCAACAGAAGCATGAGAGCTTACATTGCAATTCAGGCAACATTATGTCAGTGAAGCAGGAATAACACAAGCTTGAATGACTGGAAACACTCCTTGAGATACTAGTGATTGCATTGAACTCTGCTCATTAAGGTTAAATGCGTAGTTCTATCAAAAAAAGGAATAAGTTAATAGGATAGGCTGCTGGACTTAGGCTAGTTGAGGTTGGAGAAAAGTGTTCCATGTTAACTTAACTGCATAAATCAAATTTACAGGGAATGTTTATTGAAATCCAACTGGCAGCCAATTGAGATCAGTTAACAACAATGATCACAGGTTGAACCAACAACAACTTGCATTTATATAGCCCCTTTAACGTAGTAAAATGTCCCAAGGTGCTTCTGACCTTCTGGTCAATTTGACTCAGGACAACAATATGCTGAACATTTACATAAGAACCAGCTGGTAGATACTATGGGGAAAAGGTTTAATTGTCCCTCCCCACCCACCACCATCTGGCTCTCTTTTAACACAAACTACTGATTAAATGAAGTAATGGTGGGATGAAATCATACTGTGTAGTATTCTGATACAAACTCAATATCATGTTTGGATCTAATTCTTTTGTTAATTTAATCAAATTAACGTGCTTGTATGTGAATGTCTTCAGAAGCCTCTGTCCATTGCTCTGTTCCACAGCATCCGACAGTAATTTTGGAGACACTATTAGGCACATGCAATAAAAGCACCCTTGAGTGATCTAAACAGAGGAATCTTTGGCTCAGCAGGTCAAATGTCTGCTTAGTGTTTTAGCCAGCATGCCCATTTCAATAAGAAATGTTGCAGAAATGTTTAAGAGCCACAACCCCAGTCTCTAGGGAACCATCCTTCATGCAATTTCTTAGCTCTGGTGCATATGAATTAAGGAGAAGGATACAAGTCATGCATGCTGCTCAGAAACATGCACTGATATACAAAATTTTAATTCTGCAACAGATCACTTGGGACACTGATGGATTCTAAACACTTTCGTTACTATTGCTACACTTAATACATGCACGAAGTAAGCTTCCAGAAATAGGTCTGTGAACCAAAACCAGCCTGATTTGTATAAACATGCCTCAGACTAACCTTTTATGGGGAAGTTAAACTGCTAAAAGATGTTTCATGGATTGCTTGGCATATACTCCTGATCTCTCTGATCGTAGGAAAACACACTAGCATATACCATATATTTCAAATTATTGGTGCAAATTATTTATAAGTTCAACAACATGTAGTTGGGTAGAAAAAGCAAGAACGTAGGTTATATATTAAAAAATGAAGTGTTTGAGTTAATAGAGCAATGAAAGATTTGGGGCTTGCATGGAAAGATTGTTAAAAGCATCGAGTGAGGAGGTGAGGCAAGTAAATAATATATTGCAATATATAAATAAGGGGCTGACTAATGAATCAATGAATTAATGAGGATGATGTTGACCATATTTGGCCATGGTGACTGTTTTGGGAGTGGTGTATCCAGTCTTGGTCTGTGTACCACAGCAGAACTGTCGGGTTAATTGTCCAGGGTCGAGATACAAGGCTGCATTTTTAATCTTAATTTACCATTAAGTTATGACAAAAGATGGTCTACCCTGGGACCTTATTCTCTGGAAAAAAGGTTAAAGAGGAACTTAACATAATTCCTTAAGATGTTTCACACGTATGCATAATTTGGATGTGGGAAAACTCTTCCGTTGACGTAGGATTTAAGGACTAGGGGGTGGGATTTCTAACCCCCCCCCCCCATCCCCTCCCCAACCCCAAGGATCATCCAGTCCCGCCGAAAGTCAATGGACTTTTGACTGGGCCACCGAATCTCCCACAGCAGGTCCCGCCACAACTGGGCCAGAAACTCCCAGACCAGGAATGCCCAGACCAGGATGCAGTCTAGGATTCACAGCTAAGGATAAGGGGCCAAAATGTAACTCCAAAAAAACGGGTGGATTGAGGTAATGCCAGAAGTTGAAACGCAAGAAATCTGAAACATGCACGCAACTTCCCTTGAACCTGCCCACTTCTGGAATGAGGGGCAGGTGACCAACTTGCTCATGGGAAGTGGGTTGGTCATTTAAATATTAAGGTGAGACTGTGTGCCTTAATTTTAACTCTTATTCTATTTTTTACCTAGAGCATTTGTTCTTCCCAGATCTCAGGAAAACCAGCAGATTAAAGGAGGCAAGAGGAGCTGAATCCATGAGGTAGGGGCTTCTGACCGTACAGTACTGGATGTTGCATTGAACAAAGAGAGAAGGACATTTCCATAAAGTTGCATCCCTCCTCAGGCAACTTACTTCAAAACTCATCATGGTTCTAACACCAAGGCCAGGATCTTACAGCCCCTCCTGCCTGGCGGGATATTATGGTCCTACCGAACTGAATGGTCATTTAAATGGCTCTAAGCATCTGCTGGGGTGGGGGGGAGACACACCACGACGGGGCCATAAAATGCTGGCCCAAGCTTCTTTGAACATTTGTGTAAAATTGCTTGAAGTGGCTTAATTGGTTTTAAAGCAGAACCTAACAAGCTAAATCCAACTTAATGTGACAATGGCCAGATAAATTGTGTTCTTGCCTCCTGAGTCAGAAGGTTGTGGATTCAAACCCCACTCCAGAGACTTGTGCATGTAATGCTGGCTGACACTTCAATGCAGTATTTTTTTTTCATTCACGGGATGTGGGCTTCCCTGGCTGGGCCAGCATTTATTGCCCATGAGAAGGTGGTGGTGAGCTGCCTTCTTGAACTGCTGCAGTCCCTGTGGTGTAGGTGCACCCACAGTGCTGCATTGTTGAAGGGAGATCTTTCAAATTAGGCATTAAGCATAAAATATCCCATAGCACTGTTTGAAGAATTGCAGAGAGGCTGACCCAGTAGTTGTTGCCAACATTCAAAACACGTTATCTGGTCATTTATCTTATTGCTGTTTGTGGAATCTTGCTGTGCACAAATTGGCTGCTATGTGCTTCCCTACAATAGCAACACCTCAAAAATACATAATTAGCTGTGGAATGTTTTGAAATGTCCAATGGATGCGAAAGGTGCAACAGATATGCAAGTATGCATTTTTTACAGTAATGTACATAACTAACATCAGAGAGTCATATTCTGTGATGCATAAGCACTATATTATCTCGACATTAACAATAATGCTCCAGTCTGTTGGGACAACAAAGAGAACATTGTATTAAACATTCACTGCAATATAAGTAGCCTCAAGGTATTCAATGCTTACACTATACACATAACGAATGACTACAATTATTATTTTTTAAATATTGAATAATCTAATCTTTCCTTTTGCAAATTGGTGTTTTGAAGGTTCCTTTAAACCTGTTCTCACATTGAAAGCAATAAACCTTAAATTACCAAAGTCCTTGGCTGTTTTGCTTTCATTGCCAGGTGCAATTTACAAATTATATTAAATAATATAAAAGATATCATAAAATCTCAGAAGGAAGTTCTCAATGTGCATTCTAATAGATTACTACCTTTGAAGTCCTGCTTTTCAATTTCCTACCTAACTCCCTAAAGTCTGCTTGCAGGACCTCATTTCTCTTTCTTCCTATGTCATTGGTCCTAACATGGACCACGACCTCTGGCTGTTCACCCTCCCCCTTCAGAATGTTCCGTGACATCCTTGACTTTGGCACCCGGGAAGCAAGATACCATCCTGGAGTCACGTCTACGGCCGCAGAAGCACCTGTCTACTCCCCTCACTAACGAATCCCCTACCACGATTGCCCTTCCACACTTCTTCCTCCCGCCCTGAGCAGCTGGACCCCCATCGTGACTTGGCTCTGGTTGGCCTCCACAGAGGAATGAAAAATGGTTTGTGAGCGAGATGCACTCAGAGGATTCCCTCACTACCTGCCTGGTTCCCTTCTTCTGTCTGGCAGTCATCCATTCCCTCTCTGACTGCACTTCCTTAAGCTGCGGGGTGACCACGTCCTGAAACGTGCTATCCGCGAACCTCTCAGCCTCATAAATGAAAGGTAGTACCCCCAGCTGCCGCTCAAGTTCCAGAGCCCGGAGCTCGAGTTGCTCCAGTCAGAGGCACCTCCTGCACACTTGGTCATCCAGACTGCCAGGAGCATCTAGGATTTCCCACATAGTGCAGGATGTACAAATCATGGGACTGAGCTCCCCAGACATATCTTAACTAAATAGAATATGGACTCTTGCTTTTATTTTACCTTTACTCCTACTTGACTATAGACTAGATGCTAGATCCTCTCGATAGACTTGATCCTCTCGGTGTTGCTGACTGCCTGTCCCAGGGTCCTCCTCTCCCACTCTCCTCTAGGTACTGCTGACTGCCTGTCCGAGGGTCCTCCTCTCGTACTCTCCTCTAGGTGCTGCTGACTGCCTGTCCGAGGGTCCTCTTCTCACACTCTCCTCTCAGTGCTGCTGACTGCCTGTCCCAGGGTCCTCCTCTCGCACTCTCCTCTAGGTGCTGCTGACTGCCTGTCCGAGGGTCCTCTTCTCACACTCTCCTCTCAGTGCTGCTGACTGCCTGTCCCAGGATCCTCCTCTCGCACTCTCCTCTAGGTGCTGCTGACTGCCTGTCCCAGGATCCTCCTCTCGCACTCTCCTCTAGGTGCTGCTGACTGCCTGTCCCAGGGTCCTCCTCTCACACTCTCTTGTTATCTTAAGGTTTGAGAAAAAAAATTCAATCATTCAATTTGGCAATTCAAAGAATAGAAAACACAGCTACTAAATAAATATTTTGCTTCAAAATGAATTTGATTCCTAAAATGTACTATAGTGCTCAGATGAAATCTGGTGACGAATTAATTGTAGTCTATGTGTTAAGCCTAAAATAATAGGGAATTGGGGCTTCATGTATAAATGTCATACCTTGATTTGTGATTCCACACAATAGGAGTAAATTGGATATTGTAGAACATATTAGAATTTTGTGCTTGAATCAGAATAATATTTGAAGAGTTCACTCTAATGGTTTGTGTTGGTAAAAGTGCATTGCAAAATGTGTAAACGGAGCTATGAAGATGAGGAAGCTCCTAAATTCAATCCCTCACTGTTTCATAGAAACATAGAAAATAGGAGCAGGAGAAGGCTACTCGGCCCCTCAAGCCTGGTCTGCCATTCTATATGATCATGGCTGATCCTCTATCTCAGCGCCGTACTCCCACACTCTCCCCATACCCCTTGATGCCTTTAGAGTCCAGAAATCTATCTATTTCCTTCTTAAATATATTCAGTGACTTGGCCTCCACAGTCTTCTGTGATAGAGAATTCCATAGGTTGACCACCCTCTGAGTAAAGAATTTTCTCTTCATCTCCATCCTAAATGGTCTAACCCGTATCCTGAGACTGTGACCCTTTGTTCTAGACACCCCAACCGGAGGAAACATCATCCCTGCACCAGTCTTGGGTAAGGAATGACAAATCAGCAGTGTCCCTGCTCCTTATTGCTTTCCAAAGAGTCTTGAGAACTGTGTTGACATCAGACGAGAATAAGATTGGGTTTAGGCTTAATAACCCCTCAGTTGAACATCGGCTCTAACTACACCACCCCGCTCCCACCCCAAAGTCTGAAATTACTGTCTTTGCTTTGTGCAGGGCAGGCTCAATTTTCTGCCTAACACACTGCTGTCCATTGGGGACAGTCGGGAATCGGGATCCATTTGTGAGGTAAATTCAAATGGGAATGAAGCACAAAATTCAAGTACAGCAGCCCAATTTGAATTAGGAAATCAACCATTTTACTGGCCATGGCGGCTCCATCATTTTATCCAAATTCCCGAACTTTTCTCCTACTTTTCCCCTATTTCGCAAATAAATATGTATCCCCTTTTTAAACACCTCAATTGAATTTGCATCTATGGCCTTCTGGGCCAGTGCATTCCACATTCTCACGATCCTCAGCATGAAGAAATGTCTCCTGGATCTGTTTTGAACTGTCTTAGCTCCCGTTTTAAGGTCATGGTGCTTCACCTTCTGGATTTCCCAGTACAAGGAAGAGTCTTCTTTACCTACTCCATTATTTCATACATGTTCAGATCAAATTCTTCATCTCCAGGAAGGAAATTGTCTACCCAATTGTAACCCAGTGCCATTACCCACCGAATATGTGATGAAGGTACTCCCACAATACTGTTAGGTAGAGAATCCCAGTAATTTTGGCCCAATGACAATGAAGGAACAACCATATATATATCCAAGTCCAGTTAGTGTTGACTTAGGGAACTTGGAAGTGATGGTGTCTCCATGCATCTACTTGCTGTATCATTCTAGATTGTTGAGGTCACAGGTTTGGAAGGTGCTGTCAAAAATGACTTGGTGAGTTGCTGCAGTACATTCTGTAGGTAGAACACATTGCAGGCACAATGGTGGAGAAATGGTTGTTTAAGCTGATGGATTGGTTGCCAATGAACGGAGTGTTTGTTCTATATGATGTTGACCTCCCCGGGAGTTGTTGAAGCAGCTGCACTCAACCAGCAAAGAGGAGAATATTGCATCACATACAAGACTTGTATCTTCTAGGTGGTGGAAACTGATTAGGAAGTCAGAGGTGAGCCATTCGCCACAGAACACCTGCTCCAGTTGTCAGCATTTATGTGGCTGGTTCAGCTGAATTTCGGGTCGATGGTGACCCTCCAGGATGATGATGGTAGAGGATTCGGTGATGGTAAGGCCATTAAATGTCAAGGGTCTCTCTTGTTGGAGATGGTCACTGTCTGGCACGATGTCATTTGCCACTTATCAGCCTATGACCGAAAGTTGTCTTGCTGCAGGCAGGAATTGTCTGTTTCATTTTCTGAGGAACTACGAATGGAACTGAACACTGCAATCATCAGTAAACAGCCCCATTTAAGATATGCTACTTGTACTCTGCTCAAATATATCAAAGCTACCTCAGGAAAGCATCCACCGCTCACCAGTGGAGTATTTCCTGTGACCAGTTAGTGCCAGTTAGCACCAAATTAAAAATGGCTTTGTGCCCTAGGCCCATGCCCACTGAGATTGCCAAAACTTATTTCTCACGGGGTAGAATATCCCCCCCGTCGTGGCGGGGGGGGGGGGGGGGGGGGGGGGGTTGTGCGGGGGCGGGTGCAGGCCCAATAGCGCCCCCGATCAGATCCATGCCGCCATTTTATGTGGGTGGGCCAATTAAGGCCCGCCCAGCGTGACGCATGCCTGGAAGCGGGCGGGGGGGTGGTTCCCTCAGCCGGGGTCTGCGCTGTTTCGCGCACAGAGCTGCCTCAGGGAGATTAATTTAAGTTCCAAAAATTTTAAGACATGTCCCCTCATGTGACAGTGTCACATGAACTGGAACATGTCAATGAACTTTAATGAAAAAATTAATTTAATTTACAGACCCTTCATAAAACCTCATCCCACCCGTGGATGAGATTCCATGAAAAATGCAAAGGCCGCCTTGGCTCTTCGCCTGCCCACCAACCTTAAGGTTGGATGGGCGGCTTTCTCAATAGGCTTAATTAGTTCATTAATGGCCTTAACAGGCCTTTGACAATTCGGCGGGCGTGCAGCCAATTCGGAAACTGAAAATCTAAATGACGTCAGGACGCATGCCCAACGTCACCCTGTGCCATTTTACGCCTCGGCGAGCAGGCCCTGCCCCCACTCGCCAAGGCGAAGATTCAGCCCATGGAGTTTTACAACAAGCAAACTGTGGAGGTTTTCATCTCATGATTGAATTTGAACCGGTTCCCGGAGTGAAAAGCCAACGTCTAAACAACCACACCAGCCAGTTCCCCATCTCTCTTGATTTACCACACGTTCTCTCCACAGCTCGACCCCAGAAGGAAAAAAAAGTTCCGGCCAGTACTCTTATTTCCCAGTTTTCACTGGCGTTCCATTTTAAGATATATAAGACCAATTCGGACCAGTATTCTCATTTCCTGGTTTTACTGGTTTTTTTTCTTCTTTTAATCAAGCACATGTAACATTTTGATAATCTCACATGGTGGGCAAAATTTAATGGAGGCGACAGGGTTTCGTCCGCTGGCTGGAGAGGCGGCCAGAGCCCCATGTTGCCTCTCTTAGGGAAGGCCCACTGAATTAAGTGTCACTCAGGCACTTAACAGGACAGAAGCAGACCCACTCCAGGATCAAGGACCCCGGGGATGGAAGTCCTGTCCACCGAGAGCTGCCAGCCATTGGCGAGGTGGTGGCTCCCACCGGTACGTCACCCACCCAAGGCCTAATGTCATCACGGGGCCCCAGGCCACAGGTAAGTGATGATGGGAGGGAGGTCGTGGGGTGGTGGGGGCTCACAGGGGAGGGGTGATGGCAACAGCGGCAGGAAGGTGGTTCCCGGTGGGCCCCACCTTCCCGCAGCCAGGTCCCTCAATCAGGCACTGAGTGCCTTTGAATGCAGGACCCTCCCTGGGAGCCCGCAAGCAACTCTGCACAGGTTGGTTTGTCATGCTGAGCCCCTTGCCCACCATTGAGTTAACAGCAGCAGCGGTGGGATGGAGGCCCTTAATTGGGCATTAATTTTCCCATTAAGGGCCTCAATTGGCAGTGGGACAAGAGGATCGTCCTCCCACCACAGACTTAATCAGGGAAGAGAAGGGAAGGCAGCGGGGTCCGCATCTACCACACTCCTAGGCTTGAGAGTGGTTTGATCAAGGTGGATAAGATGATGAAGGGAATAGATCATGTTTGGGTAGACAGCTCATTTCAACAATATAGGTTAGGAAGAACTGGGGTCACAATAGTTATGTAAGACCAGAACTAGCTTAGATGTCAGGAGGTGGTTCTTTTGCTGGACAACAGTGGGCCTATGGAACGAGAGCTGGAACAGTTTCTAGCTTCAGCGGAGATCACCTCGTGCAAGAAGTAGGTACCTTGTAAGATTAAACAGTGGTCTCCTGAACTAGTTTTGATCATCCAAGTGAGTCAGGAATTTTATAGGTTTTTCTTCTTCCCCAGATTACTAAGATTCCCCCTCAGTTTTTTATTTGGTTTTTCACCTCTCCCAGATTTCATTGCTTTCAGGTTGGGTAGGGAATAAATGCATTATAATGCACAAAGCGTCACAGTTGTGTGGAGTCTGGCTGAATTGACTAGAGGGTATTTTACTATCCATCATTGTTTGTTGACATAAGTTCAGTCGTGGGGATGTTAAAATTGAGTGATCGTGCTCAAAATGCCTGAAATTATTTGTTTTTTAAAGTGAACTATAGCCAAAGCCACTTTACATTTGGAAACTATACTAATTTGCGTAACAGCTAGGAATGCCCCAGCGTGACTTTCTGGGATGCTTTGTGCAGAAGGAGTTGGGATCTTTTACATAAGTGCACCACAGCTACATGAACTCACATGTTAACTCAGTATATGTAAGTTTTAACTGAAACAAGCTGTTCCTTGCCTTGGATGGAAAGAAAAACACAAGATTCTAAATGTTAGCGACAAGAGTCACAATAATTGATGGGAATGTGCTGAATAAATGGCATGGTAAACAGCACAAAGTAATCTTGACTGGCATTATCCATCAGGAATGTGTAATTTATATTATACACAGGCTTAAGAGAATTTCAAACATCAGCTAAATACATGCCGTTAACATTTTATTCTAGACCACAATGGGGCATATAGATAAGGATTGGTTTTGAGCTGGAATCCTAAAATATTATCTTTTGGTACAGACACGTTAGAATATTCATGTAGAAGCCACTGCCAAATCGCAAGCCACATCTGCAACTTGCTGGCCAGCATTTTAACACTTACAGCCAGGGAACTGAAGGCAACATTTGCTTTACTTTGGCCTGTGCCTACACTTTAGCAATATTTCAACCAACTCAGTGGGCAGAATTTTTCACTCAGCGTGTGGGCGCGCGCCTGACACACTTGAACATGAAATAGTGCATGATGACATCGGGCGAGTGTCCTGACGTCATCACGCACTCGCACGATATTTTGGTCGGCGGGCATGCGCGAGAGTCACCAACACACCCGCCGAGATCTATTAAGGCCATTAAAGTATTAATCAACCATGAATTTTTGTTACGGCCGGCAAGTGGGCGAATCGGCCAGGCGGGCCTTTGCCTTTTTGAGGAAACCTCATCCAAGGACGGGATAAGGTTTCTGATATTAATTAAAATTAAAATAAAAATGTTTGCACAGATTTTTCATCTTGTACATGTTCAGGTGCCTGTTTCTGATATGTGGGCATTTTTTCCAGATTATAAACTCTGTCATTGTTGGATTTGAATTCTTCAGCACACTGAGGCAGCTCTCTGTGAGCGCTCACCCACACCTACGCTGACTTCAGCGCTCACCCTCCTCCCACCCCCACCCCAGCAGTGCTGAGTCTTTTAGTGCGCCTTTCACGCTGGCTGGCCATTAATTGGCTTGAAATCGCGGTCGGGGGCCGATCGCGAGCGGAAGCCCATTTCTCGGCCGCTCCCGGGCCCGCCCACCGCGCCCGCACGCCGATCTCAAAATCTTGCCCAGTGTACACCTCAGACACCATCAGTCATATCACCTAGAAACTCCGATTTGGGAGGTGTATGGCTAGATGAAATGTCTGGGTCCAAAAAGAACTATCAAGGGTTGGGAGAGGTTTTTGAAAAAATATGTCATAAAATTTAAAGCTAAATGAAAGATTTTAATAGAGTAAAAATGAAGAAACTGCCAGGAGGATCGGTAACTAAAGGAAACAGATTTAAGGTAGCTGGCAAAGAACCAGGGTGAAGTGGGGGGTGGTGGAGGTTGATGAAAAGAATTATTTTTATGTACAGATGTCATGATCTTAGATGCACTGCCTAAATGGGTGTTGGAAGCCAATTCAATCGTAACTTTCCAAAGAGAATTGGATTTCTACTTGAATGGGAAAGAATTGCTTTGAGAAAAGAGAAGGGAGGGGGGGAAACTAAAGAGCCAGCATAGGTGCAGTGAACCAAATGGCTTCTTTCAATGCTATATGATTCTATTATACCATGAAATGAAGTTAAAAGGACAACCACACATTCTATAGTTCCTACAGGGCCAGAAAAGATGTGATGGGCTGAATGGCCTCCCTCTGTGCTGTAAGATTTTATGATTCTATTCTGTTTCCATTTCTTGCTAGTTAGTCTCCCATTGTGTTGTTGAAAGGCAAAAACACAAACTGCATCTCTTCATTCACTTCGTCAGTAATCCTTGGGGTGGAAATTTGTTGATGCTCAGTTTCAAGTGTGAAGCTGGTGATGTAAAATTGGGCCTCGGGCCCCATCTGTCGCCATCTGTCACACCAATCACAGACAGCTCGTACTTGTGTAGGAACAAATTTTCAGCCCTGTGTCTCACAGGTTAAGTGAGGAGTAGAAAGCAGATGCCGTTAATGACAATGAGAGGGAGCTGATTGTGGCCAGCAAAAGTGATGTGCAGCTGAGAGGAGCACTGCTGGCTAGTACTGAACTTCTTCAAAAATTAAAATTTACCTTTCTACTGGCACCTATTCCTCGACCAAACCTGCACAAAGAAAATCTGAATGAACCAGGCCCATTACCTGCTCAACTTCTCAGAAGGAACCTAAAACTAGCCGTAGGGCCCTCATTAGCATATGTGAGCTTATGCAGGAGTGAGACCGCACAGAATGCTAACTCAGAGAAGAGTTCATGGGAGGTAGTGAGCCAAACTGGAATATTTAGGCCAACTATATGGAAGGTATCAGTGGGTCTAAGTGAAAATGGAGGCCTTAAACTTGAAACAAGGTGAGATCCATGAGTGGGTCAAGTAGGGAGCAAAGTAGAATCAGAGGTCAAAAGTAGAAAGAAAGTCAGAGAGGTAGAAGCTGTTATATTGGCTTTTTGTGTGTTTGGAGGCCAAGGGGGCATTGCTGGGGTCATCAGTGGGCACAGTGTGGCGCTATTACAGACCAGTAGGTTTTAAGAGGTGACATGGATTCCTGCTGCTCCTCAACTTTAATCCTTGGAAGCCATGCTCAGGTGATTAGCTGGTGACACCATTAATGTAAATTTTTGGCACCCTCTTAAACTCACAGTCCTGGTCTAAAGCCATGTGAACAGCAGGAAGTTTGTGAGGCATTCGGAGAGAAGATTTTAAACAATATGATCGATGAGCAACAAAAGTAGAAAATAATGAGAAAAATGAGAAAGGAGGACACAGAGACCTAATCCACAAGGAAGAAGAAAATTGAGGGGGTGGTTCAAGGAAACATGGACAGACTTTCAGAACAGATGCTACAGTCACAAAACTTCTTATTGTAGACCTGCTGATCTCCCACAGCTCTGCTCATGGGAAGTAATTTATTTTATAGGAGAGAGCGTAATGTTTTTAAGTTTTGTACTCAATATTTTCCTCATGCTCAGCACCAAAGACCACACTTGTGCCTGAGTCCTTATTGCTCCCTACAAACCAGAATCTTATTTTATTCTCAGAATTTCTGGTAATGTAGCAGTGCGCAGGGGCTCAAGGGGGAACCCTTTATGTAGTAGTTAGCTAATCGAATTGACATAGACCCACCCGTGTTCTCCTATAGGATGTCAGAAGGATAATTGTTATATAAAACTGTGTGGTTTAAAACTCTAAAATATAAATCCAGTTTATTAAAAACAAGTTAAATAGTAGCATGAAATCAAAACAGCAAATTTTATTTAATTACAGAGCATGCCTACACATCCTCAGAAAAGCAAAAATAACAAAAAAAAATCTGACAGCAAAACTCGCTACCTGGACATAAGTATACATAAGTGTATATAACACTGTTCATCAGTGAGGTTCCATACCGATCTTTAAGTATTTGTCTCTACCTTGTGAACCTAACAGAGCTGAGCAATCGGCAGTATGTTGCTGAGATGTACTTCTGAGACTGGGATACGTGAACTCAAAGGCCAGGATTTTACGGCCCCACTGTGGCGTTCCCACCAAACCCGCCCCCCCCCCCCCCCACCCCCCCACCCCCGTCCCCCCACCGCCCCCTCACACCACGCCCCGCACTCCCCCCACCCCACCCCCACACCCGGTGGATGTGGCGAGCCATTTAAATCTCCATTCAGTTCAACGGGACCGTAATATCCTGCCAGGCGGAAGGGGTCGCAAAATCCTGGCCAAATTGTTTTCCACAACTGAATAACATTTATCATATTAAAATGGTGCTCCTTTTGACACCTCTACAGGATGGGGAGAAGGGCACTTAACAGCATTTTTTTAAATTTGAGATTTTTTTTTAGCAATCCAGGCCAATATTCGGATGTACCCGACTTCCTCTGTTTGTTGGCAAATTACACCTGGTCTTATAGAGTCCTTCACAGACTGGAGTGGAGACATAGTAACTCCCAACAAATGGATCTCGATGCCCACATATGCCCATGGTATTGTCTGGCATTGGTTAGTGATCTTTCCCCTCAATGCTAATTGGACACAGCCTAAAGTGTGACTGAGCACCACCAAAGTTAAGGAAGGAACACCTAAATAGATGGCATTAAATCTAGAAAAAAAGAAAAGGAGGAAGGGAGGGATGGAAAGGATGGACAAATCGATTGATCTGGTCTACTACTTGTTCACCTTCCTCCTCTTCAATCATCAGTGGCAAAGCTTTCAGTCAGCCTATCCTCACTCTGGAACTTCCTCCCTAAATTTTCACCCTATTACATCTCTCCACACCTTCAGAAGCCTCCTTATAACCCATCTGCCTCAGAGTTCCATCAGCCACCACCCTCCTATTTCTGCTCAAGATATTTCAAAAACAAAATAGTGGGGATGCTGGAAATCTGAAATAAAAACAGAAAATACTGGAAATATTCAGGTCTAGCAACATCTGTGAAGAGAGGAACAGCTAATATTTCAGGTCTGTGACCTTTCATCAAAAAGCATTTGTTTTGTATATATCATTTGTAACTGAGGCAATTAAATTAAATCATTCAACGAGACCCATAACATACAACGTATAGAGAAGGGCAACTTGTTTAAAAATACAATAAACTTTTGAATTAGTAAAGATCTAAAATAGATTTCAGCCAAAGAAAGGACAAGGGAAAGGGTAACAAAGGAGGAAAACACTTTGAAATCTACCAACTACTTAAAATACTTTAAAGGTGTTTAATTCTCTTCAAGTCCTATTTTCGCTGTCCCCAGGGCTTAATTCTTTCAATGCCCTTTTTAAATTCTCTGCCGGTGCTATTTTCACATTACACAGAATAATATAATTACATAGAGTAAACCGCATAGAAATAGACCATTTGACCTAAAAGGACTATGCCGGTCTTTACCCTCCTTACAAGCCTCCTCTGACCCAACTATCAGCACAACCATATGCATCAACTACAGTGATATTATTGCATATACATATATATATATATTCATGTCTGTAAATGATCATTCATTTAATGTCAAAATAATTCAAATCAAAGATCAAAATAATTTAAACCATAAAGGGTTTTATTTTTCCTTTTTCTTTATATAATGTTAAGTAGAGACCTTTTTTCCAAACCAATGTAAAGGGGACCAACGATCTCTCCTGTCACTTCACTATCCGTTCCTTGTACCGAGGCTGTGGATTATCCTCCACGTATTTCCTTACAAACCAGCAGCTGATGCGTGCCTTGAGGTCCTCCTCTACTATAAAATTCAAGGCAGCCTGTGAACAAGTCCAGTTTAACAAAAATTAAAAGATGGGAGATGTAAAGAAAGAAACATTTGCATTTCTGCAGCACCTTATACAGCCTCAGGATATCTCAACGTGTATTACAGACAATTAACTACTTTTGTAGAGTAGCCCCTATCATACTGTAGGAAACGAGGCACCCAATTTGCAAATAGCAAGGTCCCACAAAACGAAAAATGACCAGATAATCTGTTTTAGTGATATTGGTTTAGGGATAAATATTGGGCAGGGCACCAAGGAGAACTTGCTCTTCTCCAAAATAGTGCCATGGGATAATTTACATCCACCTGAGGGGCTGAAAGCACCTCAGTTTAATATCTCTAAATACACCAGCTTATAAGGATGACAGGAAAGATGGGGAAAGAGGGGGAGTAGCATTACTGATGATAAGAGACTTTACAATGAGTGGTAAGCAGGCACTGGACTTTATGGGTACAATTTAGGAACAGTAAAACATTTAAGACTGCAGTGGGAGTTGTGTATAGGTGCACTGAAAGCAGCTGTAAAGTGGTGGATTGCATAAATGCAGAAATTAGACAAGCTTGTAGCAAATGTAAAGTGGTTTCAATGAGGGATTATAATTTTCATATAGATTGTGATAAACAGACAACACATATAAGAAAGGTAATGAATTTCTTGAGTGCATCCAGGATACTTTTCTGTAATAATGGGTTGGATTTTTGCTACCGAGGCAGATAGTTCGAGTCGGGTGTGGGATGGAGTTGGGCCTGTTGCTCCTGGAAGCAGATTGGAGGTGGCCATAGGGACAGCTGAGTGCTAAGGTGGGCTGTTTTTAAGGCCCGCCTCAGTTCTATGGAATTTCATCCCAGTTGTTTGGTTACATTTTAGACCCCCTAGCCCTGATTCCTCATACTCCATCACCCCCCACCAACTCATTCCCTTTGCCACTTCCATGTGCCCATCCCAACTCAATGCCAACTCATGAACCCCCCCGCCCCCCCCACTCACATGACCCCTTATAACCCCCATGTTAACTCAATACCAACTCATGTTCCCCAACCACTCCCAATGGCCTTTCATACCCAACATGCCAACTCGTGGCTCTTCCTTGCACATTCACCCAGTATACACTACGTACAGAACCAATGTGCCTACAGTAACAATGACATGTGTGAAACTACTTAGAAAAAAACACCTATTCATATTTTTTTGAAAAAAAACTAGTGTTTCTACAACCAAAAGGTTGTTAAGACTTTCATAATAATGGCCCGGATTTCCCTACCTCAATATCAGTGAACGCTGAGATGTTTGCTGCTATTGAAGTTTGCAATGAAAATTTCAGCAACCTGACTTACTCTGAAATCCAGAAGTTGCAGTGTGCCTCAATGGACTCCAGAGGAGCACACACTAATGTTTCTGCTGTTCCGATTCTTAAAGCAGCAGGAACCATTAATTTGAGAAGTTTGCCAATTTGCCCCAAATTGCATGGATTAGTTAGGGCTCATAATCACAGGCATAAGTCAGCAAATTAGTTAAAAGTAAATTTATCAGGCTGGATCAATGAAAATATCAGCAGTAAAATCCAAGGCTTCATTGCTGTAAACTGTTATCATTGGCAATAAAAATGTTCTTCATCATACAAGGCTAGGGACCATCACCTGGAAAGTGGGGTTAGGCTGGATGGCTATTTGTCGGCCAGCATGGACGCAATGAGCCGAATGGCCTCCTTCCGTGCTTTAAATTTCTATTATTCTATATCTCTCGCTCCTCTTCCTTCACTTTCCCAGCTCCCCTTCACCCGACCCTCGGCTCCCTCTCCCCACCCCCCACCGCCCACACCCCAGGTTCCCCCCAGCTCCTCATGAGAAACAGATTCTGGCAGACTTTTAAAATTATTATGAAAAGTGTTTCAAGTACTTGAAAGTTTATAATAGTTTTAAAAATTTTCACAAATGTTTCAAAAATATTTAAAATCATTTTAAAATAACTCACTGCTCTTGGAGCTGAAAACTTCAGCTCGTGACATCATGGAAGGCGACTGGAAGAACTTGCTGTTTGCAAATCCCTAATTGCCCTTGAGAAGGTGGTGCTGAGCCGCCTTCTTGAACTGCTGCAATCCATGTGGTGTAGGTACACCTATAATGCTGTTAGGAAGGAAGTTCCAGGGGCAGAATTTTACGAGTCGGCGAGCGGGAATGGGGCCCGCTCGCCGACGCATAAAATGATGCGCGGTGACGTCGGGGGGAACTCCTGACGTCACCACGCCCAATTTAAATTTTCAGGAAGGCGGGAGCACAGCAAAATCAGCTGCGTGCCCGCCAACCTGTCAATGGCCAATTGAGGCCATTGACAGGGTCAATTAAGTAATTAAAGGACCTGCCCATCCAACCTTAAGGCTGGCGGGCAGGCCAGGAGCCCCGGCGGGAAGTAGAAAAATCATGAAACCTCATCCACGGGCAGATGAGGTTTCATACAGGCTTTTAAAAATTTTAATAAAGATTTTGTAAAAATTATAGACATGTCCCAACTCATTTGACACTGTCACATGAGGGTCATGTATGGGAAATTTTATTCTTCAATTTTTATCTTTTTTACATGTACAGCCAATCTCCCTGAGGCAGCACTTAGCCTCAGAGAGATGAGTGCGCTCTTTCGTGCACATGCGCGAAAGAGCGCACACTCGATTTTGGGATTCCCCCCCCCGACCCGTCCGCACAGAGAGCGCACAGCGCTTCTGTGCGGACGTCATGTTGGGCGGGCCTTAATTGGCCCGTCCACGTAAAATGGTGTCACGCCTCCGATCGGGGGCGCCGATCGGAAACGCGCCCGTACGCACCCGCCCATCAACTTCCCCCCCAACGAGGGGAAAATCCAGCCCCAGGAATTTGACCCAGTGACAGTGAAAGAATGGCAATATAATTCCAAGTCAGAATGGTGTGTGGCTTGATGGGGAACTTGCAGGTGACAGTGTTCCCATGCATCTGTTGCCCTTGTCCTTCTAGGTGATAGAGGCCGTGGGTTTGGAAGGTGCTGTCAAAGGAGCCTTGGTGAGTTGCTACAGTGCATCAGATGGTACACACTGCTGCCACTGTGTGTTGGTGGTGGATGGAGTGAATGTTTAAGGTGGTGGATGGGGTGCCAAAAAAGCAGGCTGCTTTGTCCTGGGTGGTGTGTAGCTTCTTGAGTGTTGTTGGAGCTGCATTCATTCAGGCAAATAGAGAATATTCCATCACGCTCCAGACCTGTCCCTGGTAAATGGTGGACAGGTTTTGGAAAGTTACGAGGTGAGTTACTCGCTGCAGAATTTCCAGTCTTTGCTCTGTATCTATATGGCTAGTCTAGTTTATTTTCTGGTCAATAATAACCGCCAGGATGTTGATAGTGGGGATTCAGCAATGGTAATGCCACTGAATATGAAGGGATGATGGTTAGATTCTCTCTTGTTGGAAATGGCCATTGTCTGGCAATTGTGTGCACAAATGTTACTTGCCACTTATCAGCCCAAGCCTGAATGTTGTCCAGGTCTTGCTGCATATGGACACGGACTGCTTCAGTATCTGAGGAATCGCCAATGGTGCTGAACATTGTGTAAACACCAGACAACATCCCACTTCTGACCTGATAATGGAGGGAAAGTCATTGATGAAGGAGCTGTAGATGGTTGGGCCAAGGACACCTGAGGAACTCCTGCCACAATGTCCCAGAACTGAGATGATTGATCTTCAACAGCCACAACCATCTTCCTTTGTGCTAGGTATGACTCCAACCAGTGGAGCGTTTTTCCCCTAATTCCCACTGACTCCAGTTTTGCTAGGGCTCCTTAATGCCACACTTGGTCAAATATTGCCGAGATTTCAAGGGCAGTTACTCTCAGCTCACCTCTTGAGTTCAGCTCGCTTGTCCATGTGTGGACCAAGGCTGTAATGAGGGCAAGAGCTGAGTGGCCCTGGCAGAACCCAAACTGAGCTTCAGTAAGCAGGTTACTGCTGAGTAGGTGCCACTTGATAGGTACCGCTGATGACCCCTTCCATCACTTTGCTGATGGATCGAGTAGACTGATAGGGTAGGTAATTGGCCGGTTTGGATTTTTCCTGATTTTTGTGTACAGGACATATCTGGGCAATTTCCACGTTGCAGGGTAGTTGCCAGTATTGTATCTGTACCAGCACAGCTTGGCTAGGGGCACAGTTAGCTTTGGAGCACAACTCTTCAGTACTATTGCCAGATTATTGTCAAGGCCCATAGCCTTTGCAGTATCCAGTGCCTTCAGCTGTTTCTTGATATCACATGGAGTGAATCAAATTGGCTGAAGACTGGCATCTGTGATGCTGGGGACCTCCGGAGGAGGCCGAGATGGATCATCCAAACGGCACTTCTGATTGAAAATGTGCTGGGATCCCCCATTATTGAGGATATTGAGGATATGGGGATATTTCTCGAGCCTCCTCCTCCAGTCAGTTGTTTAATTGTCCAACACTACTGGTGCAGGCAAGTCAGCGTGTGTTGGTGCCAGTCCCAAGCCCAGATAAATGGGGAGGGTTAATGGCAGGAAGGGCATCCAGCTGTAAAACCACCCGCCAAATCCAAATGATGGTTGATATGAATGGAAATGGCGCCCATGTTAGGGAGTATCCTGCATGCAACATCCATGCCAAAACCCTATGAGAAAGGGTTACCATCCAATGGACAAGGTTTGCTAAAGAAGAAAGCTTGAAGGAGAGATGAAAAGATGACCAACTCAAAATTGCAAGTCTAAATGTTGGTAGCCTGAGAGAGAGAAGCGGTGAAGTAACTGACCTGATGGTGAGAAAAGAGAAACAAATCATGGGTCTCCAGGAAACAATGTGGAAGGGCAGCAAAGTAAGAGAAATTGGTAGTGGATATAAACTTTACTACCACGGAGAAGATGGGAGAAGAAATGATGTTGGAATAGTACTAAGCAAGGAAATGGAGGACAAGATGCTGGCAGTGGACAGAATCAGTGGTAGAATCATCAAAGTAAAGCTAGAAATGGAGGATGAAATGTTAGTTAGTTGTTAATACATCACAGAGCAGGTGTGGACCACAAGAGAAAGAAGAATTCTGGGAACAGGATAATGCAATTCAAACAATACCAAGCAGTCACAGACTAGCTGGGGCAGGTGAACTAAATTGACATGTTAGGGGTGGGTGGCGATAGCATAGTGGTATTGTCACTGGACTAGTAATCCAGAGACCCAGACTAATGCTCTAGGTACCTGGGTTCAAATCCTGCCATGGCAGATGGAATTTGAATTCAATTAAGATCTGGAATTAGAAGTCTAATGATGACCATGAAACCACTGTTGATTGTTGTAAAAACCCATTTGTTTCAATAATGTCCTTTAGAGGAGGAAATCTGCCATCCTCACCTGGTCTGGCCTACATGTGAATCCAGACCCACAGCAACACGGTTGACTCTTAAATGACCCCTGAAATGGCCTAGCAAGCCATTCAATTATATCAAACCACTTCAAGGCCAACTAGGGATGGGCAATAAATGCTGGTCCAGCCAGTGAAGCCCACATCCTGTGAATGAATACAAAAAAATGTGGGAAGAGAAAGAGCAGGATATGAGGTTATCCATGGTGGACACAGTTTTGGAGAAGCAAATGAAGAAGGAGCCAAGATCCTTGAGTTTGCTGTGTCATATCAACTGGTCATACTATATGCCTGGTACCAAAGATGCAAAAAACAATTTATAACTCACAACAGTGGTGGTAGAAAACACAGCTGGACTACATGGCTAGAAAAGAACATGCAAAGGAAGCAAAGAACTGCAAATTCTTCCCAAGTGAGGCACTAACCTTGCAACATAGAGTGCTGATGGCAGAGCTGATTGCAAAGAAAATAAAATGATAGCAGACTAACAGTAGACTGAACATTAGGTGGTGGAAGCTCAAAGATCTGCAAGTGAAGGGGGAACTCAGAGAGCAGATGGAGAGAAAGCTAAGAGAAATAGAAGAAGTTACGCCAGATACCGTGGAAGATTAGTGGAACTAGGTGGCAGACTTGATTAGGAAAACTGGTAACAAAGTGCATGAAAGATTATCAGGGAGGAGAAAGGCTGGAAAAGAAACTTGGTGATGGAATGAAAACACAGGAAGTGCAGTAAAAGAAGGAACTGTTGAAGAAGTAGAAACAGTCAGGGTTCAAAGAATATAAAGATCAGTACAAAAAGGCAAAAAGGAATGCAAAGAAAATGATTGCTAAAGAAGGATCCCTGGCCACGGAAGGAATGAATGAAAGCCTGTGTACCAAAGAGAGACAAATGATATCTTCAGAATAGCAGCTGCGAGAGATAGATTAACAAAATATGTGGGAAATATATGTGCAATCAAGTAACCTTCATGAAAGAGGATGAAATCAAAGAGAGGTACAGTCAATACTTCAACTGGTTTATGAATGAACAAAACCCGAGAGCAAAGACAGAAGAGGTAGTTCAAATCAAGGAATGACAACTAGCATCAATCTCGAAGAAATCAGAACATTTAAAGGAATGGAAAACTGCAAAACAATAGGACTAGATGAGATACCAACAGAGGTTTAAACCTTCAAAGGTGAATATGGGGTCCAGGTCCTGAACAAGCTACTCTACTACTTTTTATTTGAGACAAGTGATGGAGAAATATCAGGAATGCCAATGCAACATGGATTGTATTCATCAATTTGGAGTACGCTTATGACCGGGTACCTAGGGAGGCAGTCAGGAGATGTGCTAAAATGCACAGAGTACCTGAGGGGTACGTACAACTATTACAGGACATGTACAAGGAGTGCCAGACAAGAGTAAGAAGCAGTGTGGGGGAGAGGGACAGTTTCAAAGTCAAAATTGGATTACACCAAGGGTCGGCACTTTCCTCTTCCTGGTTCTCTTCATGGATGTTCTAACTGAGCAAGTGAGATGGAAAGGTCAATGATGTCTGCAGATGACATTGGGCTATTAGGCGGGGATGATGAGAACATGACTGATTATCTGGAGAACTGGAGAAAAGCACTGGGAGAAATATGGAGATCAGTAGACCAGTGACCCAATTTATGGATTGTCAGTTTGGGCCTAGGGAAGAGGATCAGATGAAGGTGTAAAGATTATCGGTGAAGATTTGAAGAAAGTGATTAGCTTCAAGTACCTGGGGTCAAAGGTGGCAGAAGATGGAAGTATAGAAATGGAAATGAAGCAACGGATTAGCCCTGGTTGGAGTAATTGGAAGAAGTGCAGTGCAGTGTTATGTGATAGAAAAATATCGCTGAAATTGAAAGGAAGAATTTACAAGATAGTTGAGAGACCAGCCTTGTTATATAGTGCAGCAACTTGAGCAACATCATGAAGAGAGGAACAATGACTGGATACTAATTAGATTCAAATGCTGAGGTGGGTGTGTGGAGTAAAGAGAAAGGAAAAAATCAGGAACCAACACATCAGGGGGTTCGGAAAGATCGTGGAAACATCAAAGAAAGTAGTCAAGAAGAGACTGAAATGGTATGGTCATCTGTTGCGGAGAGGAAGAGAAAATGTGGTGAGGCGAGTGATGGAATTGGACTGCCAGGAAGAAGAGGAGGAAAGCCTAAGACCAGATGGAAAGATGCGGTGGCGAGAGACTTAAACGCAATGGGATTGGAAGAGGAATTGGTGACTGAGAGGAGGAGATAGAGAAGAGTGATCAACCAGCATTGTGGCGACCCCAAGTAAAATGGGAGAAGCTGAAAGAGACCGATTCAACTTCCTGATCTTCTGAGCCAAGATCCTTTCTTACGACTGTCCTTATGTAATCCGTTATTATTAGGGCTACTCCCACCCCTTTTCTATTTTGCCTGTCTTTTCAAAATGTTTACCCTGAAATATTTATTTCCCAACCTTGCGCACCTTGCTACCATGAATCTGTAATGGTGATTATGTCAAACCCATTTATCACTATTAACGCCGCTAGTTCAGCTAAGCATTACACTAACAATCAATTTAAGATGATCGGTTTAGCACACAATGTAGATCACTTAGGCCTGCTAGAAACTGTATATACTCATACACAGGAGCCTATCCTTTGCAGGCAAAAGGAACATGTACAGGCATTGCACCATTAATTAATTAAACAAAACGGTGTGGGACAATCGTTCCCTGGTGCATTCCCAACTGCAATGCTTGACCAATCAAAGTCAACTTGCCGACCAATCAGCACCCTTTATTCATGCAGCACAAATTGCTGCTCCCTTTGAAATTTGGAATTCTTGCATATGACCTGATGAGTGCAAGACAAAATGCTTTGACAGTAATACTTCGTAATACTTTCTTCAGTAATACTCTAGTTTGTCTATCTTATTGCGAATGCTTTATTCATTCAGATAAAGAGCCTTTTTTTCTACTATTCTTTGCATGGATCTTAATCACTGATGCACTATTACTGTTAAACTCTATGTTCCTTCCTTCCCAGTCAGCTCGTCTTTACCCAAATCACTACACTGCTCTATTACCTTGACCCTTCTCTTTAAAATTTCTAAATCTCCCTTCACCTTATCCCTTCCAGCCCTCTTTTAGTTTAAAGCCCTAGCCACAGTCCTAGTTGTACGTTTCACCAGAGTGCCGATCCCAGCCTGGTTTAAGTGGAGCCCATCCCAATGGAACAGCTACCACTTTTCCCAGTGCTGATGATAGTGCCCCATGAATCAAAGCCCTTCCTTCCCACATCATTCTTTGAGCCACGCATTCAATTCTCTAATCTGCTTGACGTTAAGTAAACTGGCATCTGGCTGAGGTGCCAATGCAGACCCTTCCGCTTTTTCATTTTAGTTTGGAACCTAATTCCTTAAACTCTCTTAGCAGAACTTCATTCCTAGCTTACATATGTCATTGGTTCCTACGTGGACCATGACAGCTGCATCTTCCCCCTCCCACTCTAAGTTCCCCTCCAGCCGCAAGGAGATATCTTTAACCCTGATAATGGGCAGGCAACACAACCTCTGAAATTCCCGGTCTCAGCTGCAGAGAACGGTATCTATACCCGTAACTATACTGTCCCCTATTACTACCACATTCCTTTACACTCTTTCCATTTGAATGGGCTCTGGAACCATGGTGCTATGGTCAATTTGAGCATCCACCCTGCAGTCCATGTTCTCAACCTCTGTTTGTTAAAAAACAGCAAGGATTGACCAAATGTACAGTAAGAGCTACAAAAGGTGAATATGAAAAGAAACTTACAAGGGAAATCAAAATTAACACAAAGATACATTAGGGGGAAAAGGGTTAGTCAGGAGCAATGTGGGCCCAATAAAAACTGAAAATGGTGAAATTGTCAATGAAAACAAGGAAATAACAGAAATGCTGAATAATTACTTTTCATCAGTATTTACAGCAGAGGAAGAGGTCAGCATGTCGGAAATCCCAAGGAAACTAATATTGAATCAAGACTCATCAAAATCAATTAAAGAAAGTTAATAATAATGGAGAAAATAATGGCACTAATGAGTGACAAACCCCCAGGACCAGACAATTTTCATCTCAGGGTTTTAAAGGATATAGGTGACAACTACAGATGCCCTATCTATAATCTTCCAAAGTTCTCATACTCAGGAACCATTCCTGTAGTGCACATATCATCTACTATTTAAGAAAGATGGCAGAGAGAAACCAGGGAATTATAGACCAGTTAACCTAACATCTCTTGTTGATGTTTCTAGAGTCTACAATTAAGGTTAGGTGACTGAACACCATGAAAGTTTTTAACTGATCAGAGAGAGTGAGAATGGATTTGTAAAGGTAAGTCATGCCAGATGAACCTGATTTTTTGAAGAGGTGATTAACGTAGTGGACAATGGAATGTCTGTAGATAGTATTTATATGAATCTCCAGAGGGAATTTGATAAAGGCCCTCATAAGAGACTGTTATATAAACTTGAAGCCCATAAAATTGAAGGCAAATTATGGCCCTGGTTAAGGAATTGGCAAAGGAAAAGGAGACAGAGAGTAGGAATAACAGGCAGGCACATTAAGTGGCAGGATGTGACTAGTGATGTCCTACAAGGATCTTGTTCAGGACTCAACTATTCACTGCATTCATTAACAAATTAGATGATGGGATAGAAAGCCATATCTCCAAATTTGCTGCTGACACAAAGATAGGTAAAAATGTAAGCAGTGTAGATGAAAGCATTAAATTACAAAGATACATTGTTAGATTAAGTAAATGGGCAAAACTGTGGTATATGGATTTCAATGTAGGCAAATGTGACATATTCCACTTTGAATCTAAAAAGGATAGAACAGGGTACTTTTTAAATGCTGAGAAGTTATAAACAGTGGCAATCCAAAGAGACTTGGGGATCGAGGTACATTGAACATTCAAACTTTCAACTTTCAAACAAGCATCAAGATGTAGCTTTGCTAATGGTGAGAAAGGCCCTTCCTGTCAGATCCTTCCTGCACGCTCTGAGTCTCACACCCTCTGCAAGTTGCCCTCGAGATGGCTGCAGTGGGGAAGAGGCTGTCCTCCACCTCCTTCTGGAATGTGCCTTTGCAAAGAAGGTCTGGAAAGAGATGCTGGGGTTTTTGTCGAGGTTCATCCCGACCAGCTCCATGATGCAGGACTCTGTGCTCTATGGACTGTTCCCAGGGACGCATGCTAAGATAAACATCAACTGTGGTTGGAGGACCATCGATTCGGTGAAAGACACTCTTTGTTCTGCTGAAACCTGCTGGTCTTCCAGTGCAAAGAGTTGTCCATGACTCATTGTTGCAAACTGGCAAATTCCAAGGTCCAGAACTACATACTGAAGGATGCACTAAAGTTTGGAGTAGCCGCAGTAAAAGCAAATGGAGAATGGCCACCACCTAAGGCCTTTCAGCCATAGTACACCCAGGGACTAGAAACTGAGTGAAACCCCTCGGGATGTATGTTTGGTGCAATGAATCTTGTAAATATGAACTGTAATTGTAAATGGAGTGAGTAACAGACAGTATCAGAAAAAATCTGATTTGGTTTGCACCTTATGTAATGGCAACTTTGAATGGTCATGTAAGGTACTTTTATAAATTTTATGAATAAAGTATATCTTTGAAAAAAAAATTGATCGTTAAAATGTCACGAACAGGTACAGAAAATATTTCAGAAAAGCTAATATGAATGCTGAATCACTGACCTTTGTATCTAGAGGAATGGAAAACAAGGGGTTAGAAATCATGCTACAGCTATACAAAGCCCTAATCTAACTAGGTAGCTAGATTACTGCGAGCAGTTCTGGGCAACACCTTAGGAAGGATATACTGGCCTTGGGAGAAGTTTGCCAAAACGATACCCGGACTCCAAGGGTTAAATTACAGAGGGGAGTTTAAACAAACTAGGGTGGTATTCCCTGGAGTTTAGAAGGTTAGGATGGGGTTGATCAAAGTTTTCAAGGTATTTAGAGGAACTAGCAGAGTAGATAAAAAGAAATCACTTTTGTAGGTGGGGAGTCTAGGACTAAGAGGCATAGTCTAAAATTAAAGCCAGACCTTTCAGGAGATAAGTGGAAGAAATGTGGAACTCTCTTCCGCAAACAGCAATCACTATTTTTCAAGCCAAGCCACTTTAGCAAAAAACCTGCAGTGTGAGAGCCACATCGACTACTAAATTATCATTGCTTACTATTCGATTAACTCACTGGGGCCAATAAAAATGTGACACCAATGATCGAATGCTCTGCTCGTTCTGTGGCGGTTGCTATAGTAATATAACTGTTCCTCTACCATGCACATACTTAGATATACTTACTGGAGCGCATTGAACCATGTGGTCAATGTGACATGTAAAGAAGGCTGAATTTCTATAGGCTCAGTACACATTATTTTAACATATTTTAATGTTAGAAATAAAATAAATGGGAATATAATGCTGGGTTGGTCTCTGGCTCGCCACAACCCTCTGAGAATAAAGCGGTCACTGAAAATGGATAGATGGAGTCGGGGAGCCACACTTTGTGTTGATGGGAGCCACCACTGGTTTGAAGGCCTTGCAATGAAGAACACTGTGCTAGATAAACAGTAAATTTTAAACATGTTTCATAGATTTTTGTTATCCAAAGATATTAAGTGATATGGAGCAAAGATGGGTTTATGGAGTTAGGTCACAGATCAGCTATGGTCTCACTGATCGGCGGAACAGGCTCAAGGGGCTGGCTTATTCCTGCTCCTATGCTAATCTGAAAGTCGGCACCTCCAACAGTGCAACACTCCTTCAGTATGCATGGACTCTCAACCTAGATTTAATGCTGGAGTCTGAGTGGGACTTGAACCCTTCTGACTCGGACTTGACCCTTCTGACTCAGAAGTGAGAATACCACTACTGAGCCACGGTTGACCCAAGATTGTTGCTTATCATCCTTGATCATCCCAGACATGTAAACTATTGTAGTTTTATAGAAAATCAAGACATATTATGGCAACATTCAATACCTGTGCTAGCCGTGTGCCAATTCCTTGTCCCCTGAACTTAACTGGTACTGATGTGCTGTTCAGATCAATCATCTTCTTTCCAATATATTTGTACCGCAAAACAGCTTCTTCTCTAGAATCTGTCAATACACATTGGCATTACTTCAGTGACAGGAGCTTTCTGGACTGTGACAATTACATGTAAAACATTATCCAGGATCTAATTAAAGAATTGCCTCAGGCATGGTTATAGCACAAGCTTAATTGGTATATGTTTAAACCAATAGAGGGTTGGCAGACCTGAGTTATACTGCCAGTTCTATATTACTCTGTTGCCAGAAAAAATAGACTTCTGGGCGTACATTTAATTTTTGTATTAATAAGCTGCTGTCTTGCTGTTAACATTATTAAAAAGATAATTCTTTGGACCCAACACACTCATTGCAGTTCATTTTTCACCAGTCACAACTGTGCAGTGGCAAATCAAATCCAAAAAAGTTTACTTATTGTTGGAGATCTGCAACAGAACTCATTTGATAGCAACAGGGGAACTAAAATTCCTTCCACTACTAATTTTAGACAAGAACTTGAATCCCTAAATGTCTTTGATCTAGACACTCAGAAGCATTAGATAGCCCTTTTGTGTACAAAATTTTATAAGCAATTTTTAACCAATATTCAGTTAATTTATTAGCTATATAATCATAAAACCATAGACTACAGACTACAACCACACATTGTGCTTGTGTTGGCTCTCTGAGGTACCAATTAGTCCCCATAGAATAAAATATTTAACTGAAGTGGGCTTATTTCAGCAATTTGTTGAGGGAGCTGACCCAGGTAAATTGGAGTCAAGGGCTGGCAGGCAAAAATGTAATGGAGCAATGGGAGGCCTATAAAGAGAAGAAACTTTGAGCGTAGTCTAGACACATTCCCACAAGGAGGAAAAGGAAGAGCAACCAAAGCCAGAGGTGAGAGACTAGGATGAAGTAGAGAAAGGGGGCATATCACAGATGTTTTCTTGATAACACAAGGGAGAATCAGACTGAATATAGAAAGTGAAGTAATAAAGGGAAAAAGAGGGGAAAAGAACAGTATGTGAATAGAATAATGGCAAACATAAAATCGAGATCAAAGGTCTTCTACAGGCATATTGACAGTAAGACGTCAGAAGAATAGTGTAGATGATTAGGGAACAAGATGGAGATCTACTAGTGTTAAGTAGAAGGCATGGGATTAGGTAGGTAGGTCAGGTGTTTCCCACGTGTCGGTGCAGACTCGATGGGCTGAAGGGCCTCTTCTGCATTGTGTGATTCTGTGATTCAGTTACTAAATGAGTACTTACCAAGGAAGAGGACTTAGCCACAGCTATAATAAATGAGAAAGTTGTCAGGAAAAGGCCAACAGTACAGTATTTCCTCACTTAATGTTGATTCAATCAAAATTGCTTTGTTATAACCTTGCTGATACAATAGGGAACACGTATCCTTTTAACGTCGCGATATTGGCTATTATGTTGTTTGCAGTGGGTCACAACAAACTACTTTGTGTCGTCTGGATATAGAGGCACCATTTTTGATGTAGTTTGAAGTGCGTGATCAATAACTTTTTATTGTAATTTAGTAATCCTCTTTATGCCATCCCTGCTTTGAAGGAATATCATGTCATAAAAATATCGACTTCAAGATACTGCTCATCTTAGTAAATGCCCCAGGTCATCTTGTTATCCTTGATGGCTTATCAAAAAATGTTATAGCTGTTTTCCTGCCACCCAACACAACTTCATTGCTACAGCCCGTGGAATGGGGGCAATAGAGACATTCAAAGCTTTTTACATTGTACTTTCTCTCAGCTCATCAAGGAAAAGGGAGAGCAACCAAAACCAAAATAAGTCAACAATCAAGGAATTTTGGCATAACTATAATATCAAGGGTATTGACAATATTGCTGATTCATGGGATGAAGTTACATCAGCGTGCGTGCATGGTGTGTAGCGAAAAGCATGAATGTGTCAATCGCTTCAAACAATAGTGAGCACAGAGATGGCCAATTAGGAGGACCACCTCAGAGAAGGTTGTGTCAGCAGTCACGCTGACAACATGAGTGGGCTTCAAACCCTCATATTGTCAGGGTCCCAACGCCGACTGGAAAATACCGTCCAATGATTCTTAGATAACTCAGGAATTTATTTTCCTTTTTAAGTAGAAATCCAATTCCCTTTTCAAAGTTACTATTGATTATATCCCAAAACATTTCAGGCAGTACATTCCAGATCATAACAACTAGCTGAGTAAAACTATTTCCCTTCATCTATTCCTGGATTTTGCTAATTATCTTCAATCTGTATCTTCTGGTTACTCACTGTCAGTGGAAACAGGATATGAAACATTTTCAGATATCCTGAAATATCCTAAATGCAAGTTTTCTTTCATCTTTCCCTACAAGTTAATGTATTTGTAAAAAAATTCCCCTTTGTCCAATGTTATCACAACATTAATCTGTTTAATTTAGACTGGTCATACAGCTGCATTAAAATAGTGCAAACGGAATTTTACGTAAACACGTAACCAGTGCATTAACAGAATGAATTAAATACCTAGATATTGATTTGATTAGGGAAGTAAAATAAAGAAATAATTTGACAATTATGAAGTGTTTTTGTAAAATTTGGGCGTGATAATTGTTCCCTTCAGCCTCAACAAAGTACATAAACAGTTTAAAATCAACAGTAGTTCAGATTCTCGCACCAATGCAATGATGGATGCTTTCTCCATTAAAAGCTGGAGGGTGGAATCGTTCAAACCTAAACAGTACTCTGTGATTGGTTCAGTTTGAATGTTACTGGCAGCTTTTTCTTTAAACTTATATAGACAGATATTCAGAGTCCAAAATCCAAATAACTCCCAAGATATAAAAAAATGGTTTGTTCTCTTTAAATCATTGAGTCAACTAGAAGATTTTTTGGAAGATGGAATGAGTCAGTTTGAAACACTTGGAGCTGAATTTTACATCCCGTGGGCGGGCACACACCCGACCCGATCGGGCACTATATCGTGCGAGAAGACATCGGGCAAATGTCCCGACGTCATTACTCGATATCGGGAGCACACCCGCCGACAATTAAGAGGGCAATTAAGCTCATTAACGGCGCAATTGTCTCTGATTTTTCGTGGCCCGTCCAACCTTACTGCTAATCGGCCAGGCGGCCTTTGCATTTTTCATCAAACCACATCCAAAGGTGGGATGAAATTTCCAATATGAAAAAAAATAAAAATAAATATCTGTGGGCAGCATTTTTATCAGCTACAATTTCAGGTGATTGATTGTGATGCATGGACATTTTCTTTCAGTTTTTAAGACCTTTATTTGGGCATTTTCAGGTCTGCAGCTCCCTGAGGCAGCTATCTGCGTTCAGCGAGCTTTCTCGCAGAGCTCACCCATGCCCACGGTGACATCATCGCCCGCCCTCTTTCCGCCCCCCCACCCCCCACTCCCTCCCCCTCCCTGGCAGCGTTGAGCATTTCAGCGCGCGTTTCACACTGGTTGGCCGTTAACTGGCCAGCCAGCGTGAAATTGCAGTCGGGGTCTAATCACAGTGGCCGGTCCGTTTCCCAACTGCTCCCTCGCCCGCCGATTGCGCCCTTCCACCCACAGGTTAAACTCAGGGCTTGGGGCTGAATTTTACATCTCGCAGGCGGGTGCTGCTGCATACCCGATCGGGCATAAAATCGCGCGGGAGGACGTCGGGCAAAAGTCCCAACATCATCGCGCACTCATGCAATACTTCGCTCAGCGGGCGTGTGCAAAAGTCGGAAGTGCACCCGCTGACAATTGAGAGGGCAATTAAGCCCATAACAGCTCCATTGTCTCCGATTTTTCGTGACCGTCCAACATTACTGTTGGCGGACGGGTGAATCGACCAGGCCTTTGAGCTTTTCATCAAACTTCATCCAGGGTCAGGATGAAATTTCCGATATGAAATAAAATTAAAATAAATATCTGTGGACATCACTTTTATCAGCTATATTTTCAGATGATTGATTATGATGCATGGACATTTTTTTGCAGCTTTTTAAACCTTTATTTTAGCATTTTTAGGTCTGTAGCTCCCTGAGGCAGCTGTCTGCCTTCAGGGAGCTTTCTCGCAGAGCTCACCCGCGCCTGCGGAAACGTCATTGCCCGCCCTGACCCCGGCAACGCTGAGCTTTTCAGCGTGCGTTTCACGCTGGCTAACCATTAATTGGCCGGCCAGCATGAAATTCTGACAACGACAAGGAATTCAAAGAGAAAGAAACATTATATGTATTCGTGAAGGATTAGCTTAATTCTTACAATTGTGGGCTTTTTTAAGAGTTAAATAATATACTTTTCTAGAAATATATAACTATTATATAGTTACATAATAGCCACCCCCACAGCTACAACACCATCGCTAGATCTGATCGCTGGTGCCTGCCCTGGCACATTAAAAAAATTCATTACATGCCCAGCAAGAACACCTCAATGTGGAGGCGCCTTCTCCCTGTAGCCTCAGAGCGATGACCATCTCTGTCTCTGATTGGGCCAGCAGCTCTGAAAGGCAGGTAGCCACCTTATTTGGACAGCAATCCAGGCGGTGGTCTCTTAATTGCCCCCAAAGACCCACTATCGGGCCAGGCAGTCTCAAGGACTTGCTTTCAGTCCTGTTGGCCAGATTTCCTTGATTCACATTAAATTCTGTGAATTAATTTTGTTTCTCACGACACAGAAGCTGCCTGACCTGCTGAGCGTTTCCAGCATTTTCTGCTTTTACTTCAGATCCTCAATATCTGCAATATTTTGATTTACTTTTATTGTTAATTATTTGTTCACCTTTAGTTAAATAAATATGATTAATGGCTTAAATGTAATTAATCCCTTGGGATCTGAGTGTCAATGGCCAGTCCAGCAATTATTGTCCAAACCTAGTTGCCCTGGAGGAAATGGTGGCGGTGCGTCTTTTCCTGAATCTCTGAAATCCATGTGGCAAAGGGGCTCCCACAGTGTTGCTGGGTAGGGAATTCCAGAATTTTGTTTCCCAGTGACGAGAGAAGGAACAGTGAAGTAGAATGGTTTGTGAATTGGAGGAGAATTTGGGAGGTGATGAAGTTCCCATGCGCCAGCTTCCCTTAAAACAAGCTCTGAGAATGTGATGCTCTATTTGCTCATCAAATATGAGGGATCCTATGGAGGAATAGGATAACTCCAGCAGTTAAAAACATTTAACAGACAGGGTGTTCTACTTTATTATCGGGGGAATGATATCAAAAGCTTTCCTAGATTTTGAGGCAAAGATAGAGACCCTCTAAGGTATTGGGTGTTGGGACCATGAAAGTGATGTAAAATTTAAGAGACAAAATGATCAAGAGTGAGAAGGACAGAAAATGTAACAAATATATTTTCAAAAAGTTACAAAACTTGAGAGGGTTTGAACTAATTTGGCAGGGGGAGTACCACCAGCAAATAGCAGTGAGGGACAGAGAAAGATATAAACAGCATTAAAATGAGAAACTTCCCAAAAATTGCAGAGGCCATATTGAGGAAAATGGGAAAAGTAATGAAGGTGGTACTAAATTGTGCATACATCAATGACCATTGTGTAACTAATAAGGTTGGTGGGTTGCAGGCACAAATTATCATGTGGGATTATGACATGGTTGCATCTAGACACATGGCTCAGACAAGGTCATAAATGGGTTCTTAATATTCCTGGTTACCGAGTATTAAAGTCTACACAGAAACCCTCTCAAGTTTTGTAACTTTTTGAAAATATATTTGTTACATTTTCTATCCTTCAATCTTTTGATTTACTTTTATTGTTAATTATTTGTTCACCTTTAGTTAAATAAATATGATTAATGGCTTAAATGTAATTAATCCCTTGGGATCAGAATGTCAATGGCCAGTCCAGCAATTATTGTCCAAACCTAGTTGCCCTGGAGGAAATGGTGGCGGTGCGTCTTTTCCTGAATCTCTGAAATCCATGTGGATCCAACCGAATCCCCTCTTCCTGTGACCTCAGCAGCTGCAGCTTCACAGGGCGAGGAGGGTGCCGCTGCCACACAGCAGGACCCCAAGAGCAGGCTGCGGCCCTCCAGAGGACACCCGTCAAAGTCATCACAGATAGGGCGTCGCAGTCAGCAGGCTGCCTCCACCTCCGCTGTGGATGTCCGGGGAACACCAAGACGTGGAGGCAGGGTTAGAAAAGTTAAGGAGAATTAGTTGCACAGCCTGGGTATGGGCGTTAATCACTTGTACATACTGCTCATTATTGTCAATAAACTCTCAAGAATGTCTCCCTGCCTATGGCTCCTTGTTCTGATGAGCAGCGTTCTTGACATTGTGAGAATGCTCCTGTCATGGAGTTGCAGTGGAGGCCCTAATAGTCGCTCGATTGCAGGAGGATGAAGATGACATGTAGTGAGGGCACTCCATAAATCTTCACATAGCCTCTGAAAATGTCTGACTCCTGTCTGGCCGAGGGCAACTCGCTTGCATTCCATGATCAGGGTCATATCATAGAGATGCAGCCAAGAAGCTTTAGAAGCAGCTGATGCTTTGTCTGCCTTCAGCACCTGAGCCCTTCAGGAGCTGGAGCACAGCATCAGTGATCACAGATGCTGAAGAGATGGGGGCCAGCCCCTCCTTATAGGTGCTGAGAGCACATCGAGAGAATGAGAGAACTCTGTGGTGCCTGCCCACTACATTCTGGCAGCAATGACCAACACTGCCAAGGTGCAGGCATCAGCAATGTTTCAGAGAGTGAGGGGCCGGACCATCACTTTGGTCTGAAGGCTGCACAGACACAGGGAAGAGGCCCTGGACTGAGACACCTGCCTTTATCTTGTGCAGAAAGGTTTCACATCTGAATGTCAAGAACGCTGCTCATCAGAACAAGGAGCCATAGGCAGGGAGACATTCTTGAGAGTTTATTGACAATAATGAGCAGTATGTACAAGTGATTAATGCCCATACCCAGGCTGTGCAACTAATTCTCCTTAACTTTTCTAACCCTGCCTCCACGTCTTGGTGTTCCCCGGACATCCACAGCAGAGGTGGAGGCAGCCTGCTGACTGCGACGCCCTATCTGTGATGACTTTGACGGGTGTCCTCTGGAGGGCCGCAGCCTGCTCTTGGGGTCCTGCTGTGTGGCAGCGGCACCCTCCTCGCCCTGTGAAGCTGCAGCTGCTGAGGTCACAGGAAGAGGGGATTCGGTTGGGCCGGTCACTCCCAGAGTCACCTGGGTGGATGGGCCTGGAGTGTACACCTGCTGATCCTCCTCCCTATGGGTGCCCGCAGGCCCCTGGCTGACTCCTTGAGGGGAAGGGGTAGCTGGAGTGCGACCAAGCTGCCCCACACCCTTCTCACTGTTGTAGTCTATGGTGTCAGCGATGGAGTTGAACCCACGCAGCAACACAGGAGTGACATCTTGAACCAAGGTCTCCATGGCGGCCACCATCATACCAGTGTTGACCCCAGTGCATTGGCATGCCAGCGCTATCACCTCAGCCTGAAGGCAGACGGACTCTTCCATCATGCCTTGCAATCTGAGGGGTGCAGCGGATATCCCTTCCTGATGTTCCCGAGCTAGCCTTTGCAATTCCAGCAACTGTGACATGACCGAGTCCAGCGGCTCATCATCTAACTTGGACTCAGCAAATTTCTGGCCTCCAGCAGTCCTCCGGGTGCCAGAAACCTGGGAAGTCCCTGCCTCCATCTACTATCAATCAGGCAGTGTGAAGTGCTCATCAGATTGTGATCCCATGTCTATTCTAAAGCTAGGTCCCACCGAGGTGTGTCTCTATGCGCTGGTGGAGGGTGCAGGTGAGCGCTGTGACAGGACTTCGAGAAGCCTTCAGATTCCCCTTCAGAGCCCCCTTGGGGGCTCTTCAGAGGGGCTTGGTTGGAGGCCCTAGGTCATGGACTCTATTGGCTGTTTGGCAGATGTGCCTGTGAAAGCAAGGAGAGATAATTAGTGCATGGCAGTGGCCTGAGAAACAAGACACATTACTCACAGCATGGTTGTCTGATGGATGTTGCACTGCTGGATCCTCACTTAGTAGAGCAGTGCCAACCTCACCATCAGCACAGGACCGGTCCAGATTCTCACCAGCCAGCTGGATGACTCTGTTTTTTAAGTCTATGAGGACCTTGATTTGAAGCATTCCACCACCAGTCTGCGACCTCTCTCTCTCTTGTCGTGTGCCAGCTTGTCCTGCATGGATAGAGATGGAGAAAGTGTAAGCAGGATACCTGCCAGGCCAGATGATAAGTATGCCTGGCCTGTGCAGGCGTTGAGTGGTCCCATAGACGGGCTGAGGACAATGAAGGTGTGTGTGAGAGTGTGAATGGTGATGTCCTTTGAACTGGCAGTGAGTGAGGGCCCTGTGGATGTGCGATGGGTTTGTGAATGTGAGATGTCAAAAAGTACCCAAGGCTGAGCTAAGGGAATTGGCAGATAAGTTGAAGTTAGAATTAACTGAAGAGGTGAGGAGGGCAGAGATGGTTGAGGTAATAGCGCAGCATTTGAAACTGGAAGGGATACGAGAGAGACCACATTCTCCAGGGGATGATTCAATTGAGTTAGCTAGGATTCGGTTGCAAATGAAGTAGTCTGAACACGAAAAAGAAATGAAGAAACTTAAATTTGAACAGGAAAGAGCAGAAAGAGAAAGAGCATTTAAGCAGCTAGAACTGGAAGTTCAGGTAAGAGAAGAGGAACAAGAAAGGGAATACCAGCTTAAAAGGCTGGAATTTAAAATAGAGGCACCAGATGTTGGGGATCGTTTTGAGGATGGAATAACTTTTCCCAACCCAGAGTCCAATGTGGAGATGTTTAAATTTGTACATGCCCTTCCAAAGTTTGAGGAAAGGAACATAGAGGCACCCTTCATTTTGTTTGAGAAGGTAGCTAAGCAAATGAACTGGCCAAAAGGAAACTGGACATTGCTCCTACAAAGTAGGTTAGTGGGCAGAGCTCATGAGGTTTATGCATCACTTTCAGATGTCTATGGATTATGGTGCTATAGAAAGCTATTCTTAGTGCATTTGCTGAGGTATACAGGCAAGTTTTGTAACATAAGGAAACAGCCTGAGCAAACCTATATTGAATTTGAGAGGTTTTTTTCATTTGTTCTTGGGATGTGGGCATTACTGGCCAGGCCAGCATTTATTGCCCTTGCTCAGAGGGCATTTTTTTTTAAAGCGTCAACCACATTGCTGAGCGTCTGGAATCACACGCAGCCAGACCAGGTAAGGATAGCACATTTCCTTCCCTAAAGGATATTAGTGAAACAGATGGGTTTTTACAACAATCGGCAATGGTTTCATGCTCATCATTAGACTTTTAATTCCAGATTTTTATTGAATTCAAGTTTCACCATCTGGTGGGATCCGAATCCAGGTACCCCAGAGAATTACTCAATACCACTATGCCACCATCTCCCCCCCCGAATAAAACAAACTAGATTCGAGTAAAACAAACTAGATTTGATCGTTGGATATGGGCACTAAAGGTAGAGGCCACAAATGAGACCCTTAGGGAAATAATTCTCCAGAAGGAATTTAAAGATTCACTCCCTCCAGTAGCAAGAACTCATGTAGAGAACCAGAAGGTTTCAACAGCTAGACAGCAGTGGAGATGCCTAATGATTAGGAGCTTGTCCATAAATCCAAACCCTTTTCCATCACCCCCACAAACCAGAGAAGGATAGAAAGTGGGAGGGTGAAAGGAAGGCAAGTATCCAGGGAAGAGAAGGAACAACTGGGAATATGTTGAAATCTCCTCCTCAAACCAGAAAGGAACGTTCTGAGGTGAGAGTGACATCCGAAGTCCTAATTGTTTCCATTGTAACAAGGTGGACAAATTCAGAAAAATTGCTGGAAGTTGCATGGGAAATCCATGGGACTTATTGGGATGTGTAAAAGCCCCGACTGAAAATACAGCTGCTGAAGTTGTAATGTTAATTGCAGCTGTGAGAACGTTGCTGAGAATGCAGTGGGGTGAACAAGACATCTGAAAGCTACAGGAAATTCTTGTCAAAAGGAAAAGTAACTCCTTATTCCTCAAATGAAACAGGTAAACCTGTAGTTACACTTAGAGATGCAAGGGCTACCTAAACTCTTTCGCTGGGGAAAGGCCTGACTTTCCACCAGAGTTCACTAGATGCCAACATTTTACTGAATGGTATTGGCAGGGAGTATACACCCGTACTTTTGTGTCGGGTGCACCTGGACTGTGACCTAATGTCTGGAACGATAACAGTAGGAGCTGTTCATAGTTTGCCTGTAGGTGGAGTTGACTTACTCTTCGGAAATGATTTGGCCGGAGCAAAAATAGTAGCTTCTCCAGTAGTTACGGAAAGACCAAGTGAAATCGAGGAGACAGAGCAGTTGCAGGAAAAGATTCCAAGAATTTTTCCTTCTGGTGTAGTGACCTGAGCAATGGCTAAACAAGTTCCATTGTCAGAGGTAAAATTGGCATCATAAACAGATATTTCGCTATCTGAAACTTTCTTTGGGGATTTGGATAATCCAAAGGAAATGATCAGTAAATCGTCTCTGATTGAAGCTCAGCAAGCCGATCCAGAGTTAAGTAGAGTGGCACAATCAGCTCAAACCAAAGCTAAAGCATAAGGGGTTCCAGAATGCTACTATATTAAAATTATGATGCTGATAAGGAAGCGCAGACCACCTCACAGACCTGCGGACGAAGAGTGGGCAGTGGTTCATCAGGTAGTGGTACTGCCCAAATATAGTCAGGAAACATTAATGGTAGCTCATGAGATTCCTTTGGCAGGACGTGTAGGGGTCCAAAAGACCCAAGCACGTAGAAGTCAACATTTTTACTGGCCAGGTCTTCACAAGGACATGGTGCAGTTTTGTAAAACATGCCATATGTGCCAGATGGTGGGAAAACCACAACATGCAATCAAACCTGCACCTTTAATTCCCATACCAAATTTGTGAGAACCATTTAGTAGGGTGTTGGTAGACTGTGTGGGGTCATTACCGAAAATGAAAGCGGGATACCAATATATCCTTTGCTATTACAGATATGACAGCTCAATTTCCAGAGGCCATCCCTTTGAGAACGATTATAACTAAGGCCGTGGTAGAGGAGTTAACCCAATTTTTTACGAGACGTGGATTACCGATGGAGGTCCAGTCAGATCAAGATTCCAATTTTATGTCTAAAAATTTTCAAAACATAATGAGTAGTTTGGATATAAAACAGTTAAAGTCCAAGGCATACCATCCACAGATACAATGATTAAAGCATATTGTCATGAATATCCCCAAGAGTGGGACAATGGATTGGACTTTCTTTTATTTGCCACCCAAGATTCATGATGTATGAATCTACCGGTTTTAGCCCTTTTGACTTAATCTATGGACATGAGATAAGAGGTCCTCTGAAATTAATCAAAGAAATATTTTTAGGACAGAGGGTAAAAACATGTATAATAGATTATGCCCAAAATTTTTCCCTTGATGGGCGGGCAGGCCCCACCGGCTCGGCGGCGGGCGGACAGCCAAAACTGGGCCCGTCGCCATTTTGATTGAGCAGGCCAATTAAGGCCCGCCCAACGGCATGCCCGACAGGGAGCGCTATGCACTTCCTGTGCGGGGGAGGAATTGGGATTCCCCATCTGTCAAAGTGCGCTCTTTCGCGCATGCACACGAAAGAGCACACATCTCCCTCAGACTAAGTGCTGTCTCAGGGAGATTACTGACAGTGTAAAAAACTTGAAAAATATAAAAATTATTAACATGTCCCCCTCATGTGACAATGTCACACGAGATGGGACATGTTAATAAGAAGCACATAAACTTTATTAAAGTTTTTAAAAACTGACATGAAACCTCATCCCACCAGTGGATGAAGTTTCATGTATTATCAGAAGCCCGCTGGGGCTCCTGGCCTGCCCGCCAGCCTTAAGGTTGGACGGACAGGGTCTTTAATTATCTTAATTATCCTGTCGATGGCCTTAATTGGCCATTGACAGGTCAGCGGGCAGACAGCTAATTTCGCTGTCCGCCCACCTTCCTCAATATTTAAATGGACCAGGATGACGTCGGGGGTTTCTCCCGACGTCATCCCGTGTCATTTTCCCGTCGGCGAGCAGGCCCCGCCCCCAAATCGCCGACAGAAAAATTCTGCCCTATGCGTCCATGTTCCGGGAACAGCTCACAGGAGCCTGTGAAGTGGCTCAAAAACATCTTATAAAGTTTCTCGAACAAAGGTGAGGGAACGGGCAGATAAAAAAACTGAGACCCAAACATTTCAACCAAGGATGAAGCGTTAGCGTTATTACCTTTACAGGAAAGCACGGTTCAGTGGTCCATACAGGGTAGTTAAGAGGGTCAGTAAATTATTTGATAGACACCCAAGATCGCAGGAAAAAGAATTGGCTATGTCACATCAACATGTTAAAACCATACTATTGTAGGGAGGATAGGAAGGAGCAGTAATGTCAGGTAGTAAGGAGACGGTGTGTCCTCCATGACTGCATCATTTATGAGGCAGGAAGGGGACGATACAGCGTGAAAACCCGCCAGGTAAAATGTTGTTTATCACGCCTGCTACCGCACTTAGTGCAATGCTGGGATGATTCCGCTCATTGTCTCCACTTAGATCATAACAAAATGGAAGGCTCTTTGCAGGATTTCAAATCCACACATGGATACAGGTACAGGGTTTTGCTAAAGTTTGTGCCCCAAGTGATTCAGTTAAAAACTTCAGGCTTTAAAGAAAATACAGAACCAAACATTTGCAGACTTCGCTAGGGAGGAAGGAATGTTGTTTGACCAGTGATTTCAGTCAAGGAAATAAGAGGGAATTTTTGAGAATCTGGAAGGAGTAATAATAATGGAAGAATGTAGAACCAGCACCCCAATAACTATTAAGTCACACCTGGAAGACCATAAGATTTCTAAAACAAAGGAAACTGCGGGTCAGGCAGATGGGCGTGATATATCACATAAGCAGCTAGGGGACAGATCTCTATTTGTAAACTCACAGGAAAAACCAAAGGAATTGAACGTTCCAGAATAGAAAATATTCTGGCTTTAGTCAATAAGAATGCTAGTATGGAGAATTAAAGTGATATAAAGAAAGCAGTATGCTTTCATTGCCGTAAGGCTGGGCATTTAAAAGTGAATTGTTGAAAGCTGAAAATTAAATCAGTGGCAGTAATAGGAATGCCTAAGGAGTCTTTGGAAAAAAACTGCACCAGTAAACAGATTATAAAACAGTCGTAATTATACACTTGCAAAGTGTTCCCTCAAAACCTACTAAAGTGGCATATGTAGCTCAGGACAGTCAAGGAGATTCTTCCCTCAGGTGTTTGGTTAGATGTGACATTTTTTCCAGAAATTTCAATGAGTTTAAAGACCCTGAAGAATTGCAAGGCAATTATTTAGCCAAATTTTCTTGACTGAAGCCTAGGAGGCAGAGCGTCATTTGCAGGGATGGTCTCAGTGTATTTTGACAACTTTAAACCTCTGACTCATCGTTTGAATCCTCAAGTGTATTCATATCACCATTTTTCTTCTTTAAAACCTGGAGTACACTCACTTGTTGACTCCCCTCCCTGTTATAATACCCTTTCAACATATTTAAATAACAAACTTGTTTATGTTTCCTCCTGTCCAGGAGGATTACTAATTACATAGTTTACCTCTTAAGAGTACTCATGATGTGAAATTTTATTCCTGATCAGACTGGACCTCACGGAGTAATCCATACCTGTGTAAAAAAACTGAATTAACCCATTGATTATCACCTTTGCAGTAGTTTTTCTTATGGGATTAACTCTGGAAATCAGGTAGACAAATCCATGATGGTTAAAAGATATTGCTACTAGGTTTTGGGTCGGGGTTTCATACAAGCCACTAGAACCCTACTAAATGATTCATCAAAAGCAAGTATTGGCGTCATTGGAGCTGGTTTAATTGAAGGCCGGGGCTTCCCAAATAGTTGACATATGACGTCTTGCAGAATTCAACCACACGTCCATGCATTCCTGGCCAATAAAAGTGCTTAATTAATTTAGCCTGAGTCTTTCTTATTCCTACATGACATGCCATCAGAATAATTTGACTGACTCCTGTCCACTTGTCATCCATTAGTCTCTGAGGAGGTTTCAATTTCCTCATCAATATGCCATATTATAGCTAATAACATTCAGGGACCCTTTCTGATTCTTCTTCTGAACCCCCAGTAATGAAATTAGTCAATCCCGGAGGTGCTAATGGAATTTGGATAGAATATTACATACACCCAATACCTAACACAGAAGCATGATCTGACAGTTTGGGATAGCAGCCATTTTGAATTGTAAAGTCTGGCTCAGAACAGCCATTTTGTGCAAAATCCCAGGAAGAAATGAAAGAAACATCATCCTCGAGGAATGATAGAGGGCAAAAAGGATGGTATTCAGAAACCAACTGCAGCTCTATTGGAAGAGTCCAGGCAATCTGCAGGTGTCATAGCCACAGAACTAGTGAAGAACAAGAAGCCTTCTCTCTTCCCCAAAAACTTGCTGAGTCCACCAACAAAGGCAACCTGTGACTAGTCGACTACAGATGCCATCATAGCTACTAAACACAACTCTTCAACTTCACCCCTTCACTCCAAACAACCAACACTTCAATTGCAAGCTACCGCCTGCAACTATATCTTAAAGAACTGAAATGAATTTCATCTTTATAAATAGCCTTTATCCTTATTTGCATTTGCTCTTTGTACATATTTAGTTGGTAATTTTATTACTTTTACTTAAGTAACTTAAGGCAGTGTTTTGTATTAAACGAACCTTTGTCTTGTTTAAGACTAAGGCCGGGATTGTCCAGCCCCGTCGCAGATCGGTCCCGCCACAGGCAAGGCGGCACCCCAGCCAGAAGACCATTGACTTACGGCAGGACCAAAAGATCCCGGCAGCAGGCAGGTGCGGAAAATCCTGCCCTAAAGCTTTATTGCTGGCTATTTTTTAAATTGAATCACTCACAAATTAAAAGGGGGCTACATACACACACTAATTCTTAGCTCATGAACCACTCTGAGGAAATGCCTTTTACACGGTCGTGACAGCAGGCTTTGAGTTATGATAATTCTATGATGTTTGAATCCTGCTAATCCTAAAAGTTACATTTACTAACTTTTGCTTTGGTTAAGCCTTTATAGTTTTGGAAATATATGTGTAATTGCAAAATATGAAAAGGTTATTTGTACAGTATGTAATAAGCTATTTGTTAAAATATTTAGGATGAAAAGAACTTGCTACATTTCAGAACTGTTGTAAAGAAAACTTTACTACAGTAAAGCTCTCTTTTTCCCAAAAAGTGGTTTGGAACTGTGATGGAATCCATGGCTTCAAAGGTTGTATTTTCTGAGACAGACCCCAATCAAAAAAAGTAAACTGATAAAGGAAATTGACCCTTTCAGTTTAAGAACATTAAGACTGAAACTGAAATTGGAAACCAAAACTTCTGGGGAGACTGAAACTGGTTGAAACCATATAAAAGGACAAGACCCATCAGAGCTCAGACGACGATTCCAATGGTGCAGTACAGACAAGCTGAAGAAGTTGGAGCTCTATCCAGAAGCCAAGAATAGACAAATATACAGTTGCTGCAGCTGCTTCTGTTACTTGAAGATAACATTAGCGGATCTACACCATCCAGGACGTTGTAAGCAGAGTTGACAAGGTTCTGCAGGCATGTGCCATTTTTAGCAGAGACCATGCCCATGGAACTTGGGTTGGTTGTGCGCTGCTGTTGGCTGAGGTTCAGGCTAAATCCTAGAAAAGGAGAAGCTGAAATCCTTTGTGAGGAAGACAGGGTTTGGAATGGCCTTGTGACTGAAATTCATGGCATTTATGCTGAGTGGACTGCCGAACCAATTTGAAAGATCTGTCTTAGCTGTATCTGCCAATTACTGTGTAATTTATAGTTTACAATCAACCACAATTTTCCTGTCAATTCATATTTATGTTCAGTCATTTAGAGTATATGTAGTTACCCAATTAGTAATTGGTGTTTGCTTTGTTTGACTCTTGTATAGTAAAAATTATTTTGTTTCAAACTGTGGAATCTTGTGGCTTAATTCTTTCAGTAAATAGCTAGAATTTCAGATTTCTTCTTTTTAAAATATGTTACTAGTCTCAATGAGATCATAACACAGACACCTTAAAAAACATTTGTTCTGCCTTTCAGATGTTAAGGATCACAAGCTCGCACAACTTAAGGTTACTACCGCCCATCCAGATCTTTCTTCCCTCTCACTTGCCACTGATCCGCACCCTTCTTCTAATCTCATCTCTTGCCAGGTATTGATTCCAACTTCTCCTTTCTGAACTTGAACTACCTATCCTTAGCAAAGAAGTCAGCTCTATTGCTTTACTCCCCCACGGCAATGAATAGAGCTCACTGTGAAGTTGAGTTCTTCTTCAGTCACCTTTGCCTCCATGCCCACTGTTTTGGTCAGGAGTCTTCTCCTGCCACACAGTGGACACTGTTACCCATTTTCAGTATTCTCACTCCATGTGGACCCCTCCCTCTGGCCTCTTATCCCCTCAATCATTTCATTGAGAACTGATGGCATGGACAGGTCTCATCAACTATCTCAATTTCTCTGCTCCCTTCATGCACTCTAAGCTGTTTCCCTCTGAACTGGCTGCACTCAGTTCCTTCAGGTCAAACCCATTCTGAGGAAAGGTCATCCAACCTGAAACATAAACTCTGTTTCTCTTTCCACATCTGTTGCCAGTCCTGCTGAGTTTTTACAGCACTTAGTTTTTATTTGAGTATTTCCCTTCATTATATCTCTTTCCCCTGGATCAGCCTTGTGACATTGTTCTGTACCACGTCAAGAGCTTGAGTAGCACATTATATTGGCAAAATTATATTGGCAAAAGAGTGAAGTATTAGTCTGGAGCCCGCTGTGCTGAAACTCTGTGTGCACTGATAATTGCAATACACTGGAAACATTCCTTTTGCAGGTGTCTTGGTCTGGAATAGTATACTGGAGGTAGCTTTTGAGCAACTTCTGGTGCAGTGGTGTTCTGTAGCATGGACAGTTCAGAATCTTCTGTGGAGAGAACACAAGAACAAACACTGAGTTGCTGGAGAGGCAGTTATGTTAGAGTCCACAGTATCATTTATAGATAAGCACCGTAAGATTGGTAATTTCTGTAGAGAGTCAGGACTCCACTCTTGCGTGACTATACTTAAGCACAAATAGGTTGTTCAGCCTCTCGTGGCTGTTCTGCCATTCAATTAGAGCATGGCTGGCATGTACATCAACCCCATCCATATTCCTTAAATAACAAAAATAGATGACCCCACTTCTACAGCCTTTTGGTAGGTGGTGGTGGGGTGACCGGGTGGGTGGGGGGTGTTGAAGAAAGAATTCCATATTTCCACTATCATGGAATCATTGAAAGTTTACAACACAGATAGAGGCCATCGTGTCTGCGCCAGCTAAAAACAAACCACCCAGCCTAATCCCACTTTCCAGCATTTCCATGATATCATCCCTGTCAATCTCCTTGATACTCTCTCAAAGGCCTTGACATTCTTTCTAAAGTGTAGCATTCAGAATTAAACACAACATCCCAGGCTAAGGCCAAAACAGTGAATTATAAAGGGTTAGTATAACTTTCTTACTTTTCTACTCTAAGCATCTATTAATAAAGTCAAAGATCCCAAATGCTTTTTTTTAAAAACTACTTCCCAACTTGTCCTTCAAAGCTTTTGTGTATGTGAACCTCCAGGAATCTCTATTCCTGTAGCCCTTTAAAATGTAATACAGGAAACATTGCTGTTGCTGAGTGTTAATCTTTGTTTAATCCATTCTTGGGATGTGGACATTGCTGGCAAGTGCAGCATTTGTTGCCCATCCCTAATTGCCCTCAAGAATTGCCTTTTGCTAAACTGCTGTAATCCATGTGGTGAGGTTCACCCACTGTGCTGTTAGGAAGGGAGTTCCAGGATTTTGACCCAGTGACAGTGAAGGAACAGCAATATATTTCTAAGTCAGGGTGGCAAGTGGCTTGGAGGGGAACTTGCAGGTGGTAGTGTTCCTATGCATCTGCTGCCCTTTTCTATCTAGGTGGTAGTGGGCGTGGGTTTGGAAGGTGCTGTCGAAGGTGCCTTGGTGAGCTGCTGCAGTGCATCTTGTAGTTGGTACACATTGCTGCTATTGTGCATCAGTGGTGGAGGGAGTGAATGTTGACAGTGGTGGATGGGGTGCCAATCAAGCAGGCCCTGGATGGTGTCGAGCTTCCTGAGTGTTGTTGGAACTGCACTCATCCAGGTAATGTCATAGGTACTGTGTGTTCTAGGTGTTGGTTGAGGGTTAATATTTACCAGGGGAGGGTACTCTTTAAAAAGTGCTGTGGGATCTTTCATTGTGTACTCCTATGGTCCACAGCTCGTGGCTTGGGTCCACAAAGGCCCTCAAAAGGAAACTCAAGGTGCTCTCCCCATTTTATTGAAGCACTGTTCTGTACTGGAAGGGAGTAACATAATTAACAAACTGTCCATGTTTCTCATTCCTTTCAGTCAGGTTCCACTGCAGTCAGAATCATGCATCTGCCTCCCTTTCACATCCTTTTATGAGAAAAGTGTTTCCTGATTTAATTCCTAAATAACCTAGGTCTAATTTTAAGATCATGAAACAAACTTGGTTTCCCCTTCCACCATCAGCAGAAATATTTACTCTGTATTTATCCTATTGATTCCTTTTAACATTTTAAATACCTCGATCAGATCGTCTCTCAATCTTGTGTTCAAAGGAATGCAAGCCAAGCTTCTGCAACCTATCCTCACAATTTGACCCTCAAAGTGCATGGGAAAGCATAATGTAGGAGGGAAGATACTTACTGCACTCACTGGTAGACAACCCAAATCATCTGGCACTCCCCAATACCTTCTTTTATGCAGGTACTTTGATGGCTGTGGTTTACAACCTGCAGTCTTGTACACCTGGCAGCACCTCTTGATATGGAACCTTGTCCTGAGCTCCCATCACATCTTTCAGGGGGCACCCCTCTCCAGATTTGCTGTCGTGCACTTAAGACTTGAAGTTGAAGGAATTACCAGGAGGTAATTCTTCCAGAATCAATGTCCATGAAACCCTTAATGCTTTTCAACCATGGCTTCTGAAGTATATGATGAATCCACAAACATTTCAGTCCTCATTAACGATGGTCAAGTGATGAAGGTGTGATAAGTCACTGGACTGCTGGGATTGGTTCCATGCCCAAATTGGGTTGCAATGGCCTGCAGCGAGAGGAAAGTGTTTGCACAACAAAAATACGTTATTTAGAAACCCACCGATATCTCGAAATTCATCCCAACGAATGGCTGAATGGCAGCCGAGAAAAAGGTCAAGACTTGTTAAGTGGGAGGTCTGAAAGAGTGAGAATATGCGCTTGCGCAGTACCGTCAGCTCCCGGAGAGGAGGCCGGCTCTGAGTTTGCGCAGTGGACGCTTTGTGATTCATTCAGTGGCCCGGGTCCAGTCCAGCGGCCCTGGGGAAGGATGGAAACATTCGCTGAGGAGCTCGGCCTAGTCGCCGGCTTCTTGCTTGACCTCGGATCGGAGGCTGCCCCAGCCCAGGCTACTTACCGCCCAGCTTAATTGAGAACTGGTACTTTTCTCGGTCGTGTTTGACGGCTGGGTGAGCGGAGCTGGTCCCCGGGCGGGCGGTACTCTTTCTGGGTAACATCACCCTCAACAGGTTAGCAACAACCTTCCGAGACATGGCCGCCTGGAACTTTCCACCGCGCGAGGAGCAACGGGTCCGAATGTGGCGCCCCCTGTGGGAGCGCATGGTAACTGCGACCCCACGCACACACATCTGAATCCTAAACCAAACCTCAAACTGAACTCAACCCAAATCCAGTTCCAATCCTCAAACTCAACCCAAAGCTGAAATCCAACTCTAACCTCAAACAAACTCAACCCTAATCCAAAACTGAAATCCAACTCTAACCTCAAACAAACTCAACCCTAATCCAAAGCTGAAATCCAACTCTAACCTCAAACTCAACCCTAATCCAAAACTGAAATCCAACTCTAACCTGAAACTCAACCCTAATCCAAAACTGAAATCCAACTCTAACCTCAAACTCAACCCTAATCCAAAACTGAAATCCAACTCTAACCTCAAACTCAACCCTTATCCAAAACTGAAATCCAACTCTAACCTCAAACTCAACCCTAATCCAAAACTGAAATCCAACTCTAACCTCAAACTCAACCCTAATCCAAAACTGAAATCCAACTCTAACCTCAAACTCAACCCTAATCCAAAACTGAAATCCAACTCTGACCTCAAACTCAACCCTAATCCAAAACTGAAATCCAACTCTAACCTCAAACTCAACCCTAATCCAAAACTGAAATCCAACTCTAACCTCAAACTCAACCCTAATCCAAAACTGAAATCCAACTCTAACCTCAAACTCAACCCTAATCCAAAACTGAAATCCAACTCTAACCTCAAACTCAACCCTAATCCAAAATTGAAATCCAACTCTAAACTCAAATTCAACCCTAATCCAAAACTGAAATCCAACTCTAACCTCAAACTCAACCTTAACCCAAAGCTGAAATCCAACTTCAACCTTAAAACTCAACCCTAACCTTAAACCCAACTCCAACCACAAACTGGACCCAACCTGCAAACTCAATCGTAATCCAAACCTCAACTCAGACTGCAAACCCAACTCAAGATATAACCAAGCTTTGTTAACGTTTTGAGTCCGTATGACTTTTCTGAAGAAGAGCTATATGGACTCGAAACGTTAACTTTTTTTTCTCTCCACAGATGCTGTTAGACCTGCTGAATTTTCCTAGCATTTTCTCTTTTTGTTTCAGATTTCCAACATCCGCAGTATTTTGCTTTTATATAACCAAACTTTGTCTATGCAACAAAGTTATTTAGAAACTCATCAACACTAGAAATTCATCCCTATTTAATGCCAATGTGCTTAAATTTTATCTGCACAATTACATGCAAGTCAGTTATAAACAAGGATCTTGACTTTTCTTCGGCTGTCAGTTCTCAGGAGGATGAATTTCTAAGTGTTGGGGGGGTTACCAAAAACCTAGCCTCAATTTCACCCAAACCCAGTATTTGGGTCAATTGGTAGCACTTTTACCTTGAAATCACGAGTCATAGGTTCAAGTCCACTCCAGAGACTTGAGCACAAATCTCGGCTGACGTCAAATGTGACTCATCAGTTGAATGAAGTGTCTACTCTTCCACAAATGTGATTTGTCCATGGAAACAATGTGTCCCATGTGTCGAATTGAGTAGCATTTTACAATGATTTGGTTCTTCCTCTGTTGGCAATGTCAATTTAACCATATCATGCACATCCAAGATTACTAGGTTGCCTTAGCTAAGGTCTTGCCTCTGAGTGAGAAATGTTCACACCCCTCTCCAGAGTTGAGCACAAAATCTAGGCTAACCCTCTCAGTGTAATACTGAGGGAGTGCAGCAGTATTGGAAGTATTTTTTGAATGAAAATCAAACTGAGGCCACATCCGCGCTCAGGTGGATGTAAAAGATCGCTTAGCATTATTTTGATGAGTGGGGGAGTTCTCTCCTGGTGTCTGGTCAAAATGTATTCCTTAACCAACAACACAAAAATGATTATCTAATCTAGCCCATTGTTGTATAAGGGATCTTGCTGTGGATAAATCAGTTGCTGTGCTTCGTACATTACAATGGTGACTGCACTTTGGGACATCCAGAGATTGTAAAATGCATCATTTAGCCACAAATCTTTCTTCCATAACCCAATCCGAAACCTAACTCCAACCCCAATGATTTGCAACCCAAACTCAGCCTAACATTAAATCTCCTCCTACAAATAAAGTCACCCTAAACTATAATCCATAACTCCCACCCTATAATAACATTGGGCTGGCACAGAGTCTCCCTCCTCCACCTGAACCCCACCCAAAATCTAACCTTAAACCTCCTTCCACCACCCACCCCGTTTCTACAGATAAAGTCACCTATGCCAACTCTTTAACTGTTAAATCTGACTCTAACTACCTCTCATCTCCCCAACTCTAAAAGTGGCTTTGCCACAGAACCTTCCTCCTCCACCCCCCGAACCCAACTCCAATCCAAATTAAGTCACCCTAATCTAATTTAAAGCCCTAAATTCAACACTCTCTGAACATCAGTCCAAGCACAGAGCCTCCCTCTAAAACCCAATTCCACCCCAACCCACAACCACCCCTCCTCTTGCAAATGATTTCCCCCTTGCCTAACTTTGACCACTAATTCCAAAACTACCCTCATATCCAAAAGGCAGAGAACTTTCATCCTCCAAGAAACCCAAACTTTAATCACCCTCCTCCAAAATAAAGTCACCTACTCTAACGCTAAGCCTGCTCCAAATAAAGTCACCCTAAACCCAACCCCAACATTACCCTATGCTAACCTCAGCCTGAGAAACCAGCCTCTATCCGCCACTCAAAACCTAATCCCTGCCCAAACCTAGCTCTAAACCTCCAACTCCTTAACTAAACCCAATCCCAACTCTCCTGCAAATAAACTCATTCCAAACTGGCTCTAAATCTCTCTTGTATGAATCCAAGCAAAGCCTCCCTTCTCCACCCAAAACCCAAACATAATCCTCTTCCAAATAAAGCCATGCTAAATCCAATCCACATCAAACCTAGCCCTCCTTCAATTAAAGTTACTTTAAACCTAATTTAGTTCAATCCTAAACTCCTAGTCCAACTTTAAACCTGACCCTAATCCAATGCTAAATTCTGAAGTTGAATCTGACAGTTTATATCTTAAACTGCCACTTTGTCCCCAAACTGAATCTCAACATTGGCATATACATATCAAGCAGGGTTACCTGTTAAAGGTAGCAAAACAAGAAAGAGTCTGGGAGAATAGCTGTTGACTCATTAAATGTGCACAAGCTGTGTGAGGCGTATAAAGCAAATAGGGTGTTAGGTTGTATGGCTGGAACTATCAAGTATAAAACAAAAAGCATTATACGTATAATATAAGGCTTTGGTATATCCACAGTTGGTGTATTGTATCTAGTTTTAACCCTGACACATGGCAAAAGATGTGAAAATGTTGTAGAAGTTGCATTATAGGATGGCCAGGATAATTTTTCCCCAACCACCTGCCCCACCGCCCCCAACAGCCAGGGCCATCAGTCACTTGTTTCTATGTTGTTCTTTCACAGAGTGCTGACCCTTGTTCTGCCATTAACACATTCTGCTTTCTTACCTTTATGCCACTATCAGCACCTTCTTTAGTCTTCACCACTATTATTAACACCCCCTTTGTCTTGTGCCCACAACATCTTGGTCAATCTCTCTTTAGCCCCTTTATCTTGCTTCACCTGCTCCACCCCACCTTAAACAGTATAAATTCCTTCACATTTCTACTTCTCCTTAGCTCTGAAGAAGAGTCATACAGACTTGAAACATTAACTATGTTTCTCTCTCAACAGATGCTGCCAGACCTGCTGAGTTTTTCCAGCATTTTCTGTTTTTATTTTATATATTATTATTGACCAGGATAATACTTAGTTCTTGGGGCTCTTAGTTATCAGGAAAAGCTCCAAGGTTAGGACTGTTTAAGAAAAGTTTACGTGATATATAACTGAGGTGTTTAAATTGATGGAGGAGTTGGATTCAGTTCCATTGAATAGTTATTTGAGATGGATAGGAAGGGTAGGACAAGGCAGCATTCATTTAAAATCCATAGCCAAAGAGCTGGGTTTTTGTTAGAGATGTGGAATCTGCTTGTGGAAGACAAAGCTGATGCTGACCCTAAGAGAATGTAAAGGGGGCCGACTGATATTCAACGTTGACAAAGCAAGACTGAAGCACAAAGTGTATATATACAGTCAGACTCAAAACTGCCAACAGCTGGCAATTTGTAACTGGTGACGAGGATAACCAGGGATCAGTAGCACTGGATAATTTGCTTGTAATATAATAATTTCTTCAGGACTTCACTCAAGCAAAAACACTTGAGTTATTAAGGAGCCCCTGTGGTGTATCACACATACACCCATCAAGCATAAAACTGGCAAAGGCCGTGATTTATCCACAAATTAGTGTAATGCTAAAAGAAAAATTAAGAGCATAAAGCTCAAACAATGGGTTCTGCTCAATTCTGCATATGTCATTAGGGAGTAAATACAGAACTGAAATTATTCCAAAAATGACCATACAACTTAAGTACCATTTAAAATATTAATTAGTGTAGTACCTTAATATTTTTAATGCAAATCCATTTGGAAAATGATAGCCCATTAAACATAAATGAGGAAAATCGCCTGAGGTAATGTAGTTTTCGCAAATTGCAATAACTATGTGTTTATATTGACCATAAAAAAATCAGTATCAAGTTAGAGTGTATTAGTGTAAACCTATAACGTGTGTAATATTTTGCTTTATAGGATTTCAGTGTAATGCTGCAAAAGGAATATCTTTAATAACAATTTATTTTGTTAGTTATGAAGTTTAAGGATTTACTTTTTGATTACACTGCTATAATACTACATTTATTTTCATGTTGTAGAATGGGGCCAATAGGCTGAATTTCTAATGTTTTTTCTTATTAGTGCTCCTAGAAATCAGAAAATCTTCACATGAACAAACAATTTATATAGTCACTTAACACGCAGGTTTATATTTATATAGGCTTTAATATAGTCAAACGTTCCAAGGCGCTTCACAGGAGAGTTGTTAAAAAAAATTTGATGTGCATATTTTCATAATACAAAAATAACTTTGTACACCATTCATCAATATAAGATTATTTTTCACCAAAATGCTTATATTGTTGCAGGAAGTTGAATCATGACTGTCTTTATAATAATCCCCAACTGCTTCTACACAGAATTATGAATAAATAATTAGCTTTTCTGATATGCATGAGGGGGTTTTATGGTGCAGTAATAGTGCCCCTACCTTTGGGCCAGAAGCTCCGTTTTCAAATTCCACTTCCGGACTTGATGGCCATGGAAGTTACATTAATAACGTAGCCAAACAGGTTGAGTATCAGCCTGTAAATCCTTCCAATACGCCTGATGGCAGGTAGTAAAGAGTAGGAGACTTTCCTGGTCAGCTACACTGCAGAAGGCAATTGCAGTGCTTTGCCAAGCATAACCATGGACCAATGTAATGGAAGTCCATGGTCACCAACGCCCTCTCGGCATGGCTCCTGATGGAGAAGGAGAATGAATGATTTGCATTTATGGAATACCTTTCACAACCTTAGGACTTCCCAAAGTGTTTTACACTTTGAATTAATGCAACGAAACACAGCAGCCAATTTGCACACAAGTGCAAGGTCCCACAAATAGCAATGAGATAATGGCTATATAATCTGTTGTAGTAATGTTGGTTGAGGGAGCACACCCATACTCTTTGAAGGGTGCTGTGAGATTTTTTACATCCACCTGGGACAGCAGATGGAGCCTCAGTTTAATATCTCATCCAAAAGATGATATCTCCGACAGCGCAGCAACCCTTCAGAACTGCACTGTAGGGTCAGCCTAGATTTTGTGCTCAAGTGTCTGGAGTGGGACTTGAACCTTTTACACTTGTGAGAGGTTTACAAGATTATTATGTTTTAGGATTGTACCTTTTGATTTCTAAAATTATTGTATTTTGGAATTGTAGCTTTAAATATAGGGTAGACAATGGGGGTTGTGTGACCAGTGTTGCAGTTTGCCTGACAGTAAGCCTGAGTGCTTTAATTGTTGGAGATCTGAGGAAGACCCAGATTGTTTTATTACTAGGTAGGTGTAAGGTATTTACTCTTGGGGCCACAAATAGCAGTTTCTAAATCCACAATGAGTAGACCCAGAATCTTCCAAAGACCTGGAAAGGTGTTAAGTTACAGGCTTCCCTTTGTTCCCAGGGATATCACAGTCAGACAGCAGTTGCAGATCTAAAAACAAAAAACTACTGCGGATGCTGGAAATCCAAAACAAAAACAGAATTACCTGGAAAAACTCAGCAGGTCTGGCAGCATCGGTGGAGAAGAAAAGAGTTGACGTTTCGAGTCCAATGACCCTTCAACAGAACTGAGTGTGGTTAGGAGAGGGGTGAAATATAAGCTGGTTTAAGGTGGGGGGGCAGGGGGAGAGAAGTTGAGGGTGGGGTGGTTGTAGGGACAAGCAAGCAGTGATAGGAGCAGAGAATCAAAAGATGTCACAGACAAAAGGATCAAAGAAGTGTTGAAGGTGGTGATATTATCTAAGAGAATGTGCTAATTAAGAATGGATGGCAGGACACTCAAGGTACAGCTCTAGTGGGGGTGGGGTGGAAAGATTGACAAGGTATTAGTTGTAGATTTAAAAATAATGAAAATAGGTGGGACAAGAAAAATCTATATAAATTATTGAAAAAAACAAAAGGGAGGGGGAAGAAACGCGGTGGGGATGGAGGGAGGGAGTTTAAGATCTAAAGTTGTTGAATTCAATATTCAGCCCGGAAGGCTGTAAAGTGCCTAGTCGGAAGATGAGGTGCTGTTCCTCCAGTTTGCGTTGGGCTTCACTGGAACAATGCAGCAAGCCAAGGACAGACATGTGGGCAAGAGAACAGGGTGGAGTGTTAAAATGGCAAGCGACAGGGAGGTTTGGGTCTTTCTTGCGGACAGACCGCAGGTGTTCTGCAAAGCGGTCGCCCAGTTTGCGTTTGGTCTCTCCAATGTAGAGGAGACCGCATTGGGAGCAACGAATGCAGTAGACTAAGTTAGGGGAACTGCAAGTGAAATGCTGCTTCACTTGAAAGGAGTGTTTGGGCCCTTGGACGGTGAGGAGAGAGGAAGTGAAGGGGCAGGTGTTGCATCTTCTGCGTGGGCATGGGGAGGTGCCATAGATGGGGGTTGAGGAGTAGGGGGTGATGGAGGAGTGGACCAGGGTGTCCTGGAGGGAACGATCCCTACGGAATGCCGCCAGGGGGGTGAAGGGAAGATGTGTTTGGTGGTGGCATCATGCTGGAGTTGGCAGAAATGGCGGAGGATGATCCTTTGAATGCGGAGGTTGGTGGGGTGATAAGTGAGGACAAGGGGGACCCTATCATGTTTCTGGGAGGGAGGAGAAGGCGTGAGGGCGGATGCGCTGGAGATGGGCCGGACACGGTTGAGGGCCCTGTCAACGACCGTGGGTGGAAAACCTCGGTCAAAGAAGAAGGAGGACATGTCAGAGGAACTGTTTTTGAAGGTAGCGTCATCAGAACAGATGCGACGGAGGCGAAGGAACTGAGAGAATGGGATGGAGCCCTTACAGGAAGCGGGGTGTGAGGAGCTGTAGTCGAGGTAGCTGTGAGAGTCGGTAGGCTTGTAATGGATATTGGTGGACAGTCTATCATCAGAAATTGAGACAGAGAGGTCAAGGAAGGGAAGAGAAGTGTCAGAGATGGACCATGTGAAAATGATGGAGGGGTGGAGATTGGAAGCAAAATTAATAAATTTTTCCAGGTCCCGACGAGAGCATGAAGCAGCACCGAAGTAATCATCGATGTACCAGAGAAAGAGTTGTGGGAGGGGGCCGGAGTAGGACTGGAACAAGGAATGTTCCACATACCCCATAAAGAGACAGGCATAGCTAGGGCCCATGCGGGTACCCATAGCCACACCTTTTATTTGGAGGAAGTGAGAGGAGTTAAAGGAGAAATTGTTCAGTGTGAGAACAAGTTCAGCCAGACGGAGGAGAGTAGTGGTGGATGGGGATTGTTCGAGCCTCTGTTCAAGGAAGAAGCTAAGGGCCCTCAGACCATCCTGGTGGGGGATGGAGGTGTAGAGGGATTGGACATCCATGGTGAAGAGGAAGCAGTTGGGGCCAGGGAACTGGAAATTGTTGATGTGATGTAAGGTGTCAAAGGAATCATGGATGTAGGTGGGAAGGGACTGGACAAGGGGAGAGAGAAGGGAGTCAAGATAACGAGAAATGAGTTCCGTGGGGCAGGAACAGGCTGACACGATCGTTCTGCCAGGACAGTTCTGTTTGTGGATTTTGGGTAGGAGGTAGAAGCGGGCCGTCCGAGGTTGGGCGACTATCAGGTTGGAAGCTGTGGGAGGAAGATCTCCAGAGGAGATGAGGTCAGTGACAGTCCTGGAAACAATGGCTTGATGTTCCGTGGTGGGGTCATGGTCCAGGGAGAGGTAGGAGGAAGTCTCTGCGAGTTGACGCTCAGCCTCCGCGAGGTAGAGGTTAGTGCGCCAGACAACAACAGCACCACCCTTGTCAGTGGGTTTGATGACAATGTTGGGGTTGGACCTGAGAGAACGGAGTGCAGTGAGTTCAGAGAGAGACAGATTAGAATGGGTGAGAGGAGCAGAGAAATTGAGATGGCTAATGTCACGCCGACAGTTCTCAATGAAAAGATCAAGAGAAGGTAAGAAACCAGAGGGAGGGGTCCAGATGGAGGGAGAATATTGGAGGTGGGTAAAAGGATCCGTTGAACGGGGAGAGGACTCCTGCCCAAAGACGTGAGCACGGAGACGAAGACGGCGGAAGAAGAGTTCAGCATCGTGCCGAGCCCGAAATTAATTGAGATGAGGGCGTAAGGGTATGAAACTAAGTCCTTTGCTGAGCACTGAACGTTCAGCATCGGAGAGGGGAAGGTCAGGGGGTATAGTTGCAGATTTACCTTGCGTGGTCTGTAGCCAACTAAGAAGTAAAGAGCAATAGATAGGATCACCTAGGCCTGCACCAAATGCGGAGAAATGCTGACTCTATCGTTCATCATGCAGAACGCAGGTGGGAGCTTACGGTCAGATTGAAAACTGAGTTCTTGAGGAGTTAAAGGAGGCTGGAAGATTTGCCTAGCATAAAGCTAGAGGAAGAAGTCTACAGTGAGAGATAATTCTGGAATTTGAAGTTACCCAGCTGGGAAAGTGAAAAAGAACCAACCCATTGGAAGCTGGGAGCACCTGTGAAATGTTTGAGATAAGAACGTTAATTCCTTGGAGTGTGTGTGTGTGATGAGTAAAAAGGAACGATTTATGATTAATGAATAAGTTTCCAATAAAAGAAAATAGTGTTTAGTCAATAGTGTCTTAGTCATTTGATACAGTAAAAGTTTTAAAACATGAAACCTTAATGTGTTATTTTTTTCAGCTGTTAACTGGAAGACAAATTTCTCTTTAAAGGTTATCAGCCTCTACAGAGATCGTAACAAAATTACAGCTTTCTGACCTGAGACAAGAGTGCTGCCAACTGAGTCCAGCCTTAGTAATCTCCTGTGTATGTGATATGGTTAAGTTGACATTGCTGGAAGAGTAAAAAACAAATTATTGCAAAAATGCTACCTAACCGGAAACATTGTTCCCATGGACAAATCACATTAATGGAAGAGTAGACATTTTATTCAATGGGTGGACTGCATGATTCTTACTCAGCAATCGGATGCGATATTTATTCAGAATATCAATCAGATTGACTGAAAAGGAATTCACTTAATTAATATATCTAATTAAGTTATCTAATGCTCACATTCAAAATTAAACAATGTCTCTCTCTTTCTTCCACTAATTGAATCGCTGTTTATTTCCCACTCTTCAGTTTTTGCCGTTCCTTTTCTGCCTCTTTCTGTTTGTCCTGTATTCTTTTTGTTTTGTTTTATCCTTTTATTTATGTCTCTCCAATTTTCTGTCCTATAATAAATAATATTACCCTCCAGGGGCTTGAGGTATTCTACAGAGCCACAACCCAGAAGTTCCACCCAAAACTATGCCCATTCTGCCAATGTTAACCTGCCAAACATAAAATGGGTGTAAATCAGGACAAGTGACCACTGTGGTTTGAACATAGTTGGAACATAACCAATGGGATTTTAAGATGTTTGGGTGGCAGATTATAAAAATGGGGGGGGTTGTCTTTCCTCTGGAGTGAAGCTAGAGGATTCAAAGCAAGCCTTGAAAGAAAGTAGGAGAACTTCTCTTTCTCTTTTATTGGGAAGGCTGCCTGATTGGAAAATTGTGACCATCACTGTCACATCCTGCTTTATTGATGACTGCCTTGTTTTTGAATTGTTACAGCTGCTAAGTAAAAAAAAATGACTCAAAGAGGCTAGATATTTGTCTAAATTTGCCAAAGCTGTAACATTCGCTGAAGTTTTCATTAGTTTATCTCGGGTTTCCAACAGTTTCTAACATTGATTAATGTTCATTTTAAAGTTTTCTTTTATGTTATGCATAATTGTTCGACTTTCTAAAAGGTGTTTAGCATTGCCACAAAACACTTTGTAATTGAAATATGTTTCTTAGAGTCTAGTTTTTGGAGTTCCTATAAGGGATAATTGAAATTATTAGCATTTACCTTATTTATCAAACATTTGTAATTATTTGGAAAAAAATTGCACTTCAAGTTCACTAATCATATGTAACATCTTTTATAATAAGTCAATTTTGGATCTAAGAGAGCTGTGTCTGACTCTCCTGGTTGTGACCTCTGTGGGCAGTACTCATTGCATAAAAGCCAGTGCCTCAGATGCTTCTGACAGCCCGTGCTCTTGAGGAGATGCCTCCTGTGAACACTTGACATTCCTTGGCACTGGCTCCCACAGTCCAGGATCGTCTGCTTTAATTGGCTTCCCACCCTCGACCCCTTCCCCACCTCACCCCCAGTACGTCAAGATCCAGACAAGCTGTCAAGACTATCTTCGCTACCTTCTCTGGTGAGCCATTGCAGGACAACCCCAGACCTATCTAAGCACCTGAAGCAGCAGTTCATCAGCCTGATAGTGCTTGGTGGATGCATATATTTGGTTGTATCGTTGCTCTGCTTTGGTCTGTGGGGCGCTAAAAGTCAACATCAGTCACAGCAGCAAGAGGTAAGCCTCACCACCAAGAATCCATCCTTCCACTCATTTCCTATTCATGAGCCTTGTGTATGGAATGCTGTCCATGCTGTTGATGCTTCAATCTCTGGGCCTCCTGCCTCTGCTTCTCTTCCCCCTCTTCCATTACAGCAGTAAGCAGGTTACAACCAGATAAAGAACCATTTATTATTTCTCATAAAGGACTGGAAAATGGGGGTGTGCACTAATGGGATGAGAATACCTTCAGTGCTTGGTGGAGCAACTGAATCTGCACCTGCTTTAGGAGATTGCAGGTTTCTGTGTGCCAGAAAATCTGGTCACAATATGAAGGTACTCCCCGAACAAGTGCAATTGGACATTTGCACATAATGTATCTTGGAGATGGGGCTATTATAAGTGGAGGACTGTTTGGGCAGAGGGGTTGATAAATGATCATAACAGATTGAGGAAATGGCAGTGTATTATAATTATGCAGGTAAATTACTTACCCATTTGTCCATAATCTTATAGGCCGTGTATTTGCTTTACATCCCATTAAGCATGTATGTGGCTGCCAGTATGCAGGAAACCCCAGGCCAGGGTACTTTGAGTGCCTTGTCCTTCAGGCTGCACTGATTTTCATTGTACTTCTTTCAGTGTCATTTTGCCATTTATTTCCTTTTTGGGCTATTGTTACAGAATTCTAATGTGGAAGAAAGTTTCTAATAGGTCAATTCATAGAAGCTATTTTGGAGAGGCTTTTGCATGGGCTGATCTTCATCTGCAGAAAGGGAAGAATCTATCATTTGATCAATGACTAATATCATAGCTTGAAGCTACAGTGCATTGAGCTGACACAGCACAGGAGCTTGTAGAAGTAGTATTTCAAGGTGGCAGGCCCTATTAAGATTTCTGTCATACTGCAACGAACCCTTATACAAATGTCAGATTGAGAATAGGGTAGTTTAGGAATTCTTCAGAAAGCTTAAGGGCAGATGTCAATCTTCTGCACAACCTTTCCAAATGATTATTTTAAGAATTTTCTTCTGCAGGTTTTCTCATAACTGTAGACTCAGCGAGATTGTTTCTGAAGTTTTGTGAGAGGTTAGCCTGGTGGGTAGTTAATGACCAGGGGACTGATCTACACCTGAATAACGCAGTGAGGGTTTCATAGTGGCATTTAAAATCAATGGCATGTCAGATAGGAGGCAATCTTAATCTGGAGCAGTGCAGAGAGTTACAGACTGTAGTAAGAACAATGGTAATATATGCAGGGGTGTAGTGGTAATGTCACTAGACTAGTAATCCAATAGCCTTGGGGACACAAGTTCAAATCCCACCACTGCAGCTGGTGGAATTTGAATTCAATTAATACATCAGCTATCATTGATTGTTGTAAGAACCCATCCGGTTCACTAATCCACTTGAGTGGACATTCCTTCTTTTAGGGAAAGAAATCTGACATCCTTACTTAGACCCACAGCAATTGGTTGACTCTTAACTGCCCTCTGAAATGGCCTAATAGCCACTCAGTTCAAGGGCAATTAAGAGATGGCAACAAATACTGACCTTACCAATGACACCCACATCGCAAGAAAGAATTAAAAAACGGGCAATAGCAACATTGTTATCGCTGATGTTCACGCATAATTTGCAGGGCCCTTCCTAATCCCGAATACAATAGCATTGTTGTTAGATGCACAAATGAGGTCCTTGGGTAATCCATAACACAAGAAATTTGGGGGAAAGTTTAAATTTGATGACAGTTTGATCTATTCTAAATGTTCTCATTTCCTCTGTTTGACTCTTTTGACTTTAATAATATTTTGTTGTGTGGTCGGGGTCTATACAGGGGTTTTGGGGATTGTGTGTTCTCCCAAAATATGCTGCTCGAGTCTGCATTTTCTCAAATCTCTATTTACTGCAAGTATTTACACATTTGGACTGCTACACGAGGTTGGAGCTTCTCCTCCTTCCAGATCTCTTTCACCTCTCAGTCATGTGACATGTCTCAGACATTATTATTACATCAGTATCATGTATGCTTCTGATGTTAACCCTTTACTCTACAAATAGTGCCTCACTTGTTTCAGAACCAGCATGTACACATTGGGCTGAGTGACCTCTTTGTGCTGCAACCATTCTATGATTCTATAATCATTCTTATTCTTTCTTTTCTTCCTAAAGGTTGTAGGAGCAGAGCAGACGGATCTTTTCCAGCATCCCACATGTGTTTCATGCTGGATTTGATGCAACAAGTGGGAAATAGACCCATGCTTGTAAAATTCAGCATCTTCCTCCATCCCTAAAAACAGTTTGAACTATTCTAGAGGGTCAGTCCCAAAGGTGCCTGCTGAAGTCTTCCTGTAGCTATTCTGCAGAGGAGATCAATTCTACACATACTAAGTATGCTGACTGCTGGGCCAACACATTGCAGCTTCTGGTAGCATCGTGAAAACACTATTCTACTGATAAAACAGAAAATAAAAGTGCTTTTTTTTAAAATCTCAGGAATGCAAAGTCAGCAAGTGGCCAAGCACCTGCAGTACTGATTCCCTGCCACTGGAGTGCAAAAATATATCTTATTTAGTTGTGATCTGGTACCACTCACTGGAGAAGCTGTGCTACTGCCACTATTGAGCACAATGTATTATTTAACATGTAGCTAGATTAACTTCTCCAGTTATTTTATCAGTATACCCAGATGGGTGTGTTTGAGAACTTCAGACACAAGAATTAGGAGCAGGAGTCAGCCATTCGGATCCCCAAACCTGCTCCGTCATTCAGTAAGATCATGGCTGATCTGATTGTGACCTCAACTCCACTTTCCTGTTCATCCCCCATAATAACCCTTGATTCACTTGTTAATCAAAAATCTATCTAACTCAGCCTTGAATATATTCAATGACCCATCCTCTACTGCTCTCTGGGGAGGAGAATTCCACAGACTACCTACCCCCTAGAGAAAAAAATTCTCCTAATTTCTGTCTTAAATGAGAGACCCCTAATTTTTAAACTGTGTCCTCTAGTTCTAGACTCCCCTACAAGGGGAAACATCCTCTCAGCATCCAGCGTGTCAAATTCCCTCAGGATCTTATATGTTTCAATAAGATCACCTCTCATTCTTCTCAGCTCCAATGGGTATAGGCCCATGCTGCTCAAGCTTTCCTCCTAAAATAGTCCCTTCATCCCAGGAATCAGCCAAGTGAACCTTCTCTGAACTGTGTCTAATGCAATTATATCCTTTCTTAAGTAAGGAGACCGAACTCTACACGTTATTATAGATGCAGTCTAACAAAGACTCTGTACCAGCTGCAGCAATACTTCTCTCTCTACCGTCGAGTTCTGCAGTCTCTCTCCATTTAAATAGTATACTGCTTTTCTACCTGCCAAACTGAACAAGTTCACATTTCCCTACATTCTGCCAAATTTTTGCCCACTTATTTAACCTATCTAAATCCCTTCGTAGACTCTTTATGTCCTCTAGACAACTATCTGTGACATCAGCAAATTTAGCCACCATACATTTGGTCCCTTCATCCGAGTCATTGATATAGATTGTAAAGAGTTGAGGCCCCGGCACTAGTTACCATTTGCCAACCTGAAAATGAGCCATTTATCCCTACTCTCAGTATTCAAATTTCAGTCAGTTAAAAGTGAGTCAACAAAGCTTTTATTCATGTTATGTTAAATATCTTTCTTCTGTCATGAATGATTAATACGCTTAAATTTAAATTTATGATACAGAGAGAATTATTTATTTTTATGGGTGTGAGGCGTTGTGGAGAGTTATTTCAGGTTATTAAAGGGAATCTTTAGGAAAGACAGTAAACTTTTTTGGAAGAGAGGATAGGCGGATGAGCCAGGAAAGCAAAGTAGAGAGGTGGAGAGATGTAGGGAGGGAATTCCAGAGCTTGGGACCTAGGCAACTTGAGGCACGGCCACCAATAGTGGAACAGTTATAATTGGGAATGCACGAAAGTCAGAATCAGAGGAGCACAGATAACGCAAGGCAGTTGTAGTGTTGAAGGTGATAACAAAGATAGGGAGAGGCAAGGCCATGGAGGGAGTTGAAATCAAGGATGAGAATTTTAAAATCAAGATGTTTGTCCAGAGACAATGTAGGTCAGCGAGCACAGGAGTGATAAGGGAACAGAACTTGCTATGTTTAAGACACAGGCAGCAGAGTTTTGGCTGACCTCAAGTTTATGAAAGGTCATCTCTCATTCTTCTAAGCTCTAGAGAATATGAACCTACTCTACTCAGTCTCACCTCAGAACAGTCACCCCTCATCCCCGGAATCAGTCCAGTGAACCTTTGTTGCACTCCCACTAAGGCAAGTATAGCCTTCCTTAGGTAAGGAGACCAAAGCTATACACAGTATTCCAGGTGTGATCTCTACTTGATTTGTATCACTAGCTTGTAAAGAAACAACAGTCCGATCTGAAAACTACATCTTCAAAACAACTTGAGATACTATAGGAAGTTTGCTGCAGTAACACATTTGAAATCTAATTCTCTTAAGGCCTTTATTTCTAAGACTTGTGCTGGCCAAGCTTATTGCAAACATTGGTCTGTTTCAATAGCAGACTGACCAAAGAAAGTACACCATTAGCTCAGGCAAAGCAGCATGGTTTATCATTTTTGTTATTCCTGAGGAAATATTTCAAATTAAGCGAAGTGAGTCTGTAACATCTATTAGTTTCTCTCTAGGCATTAAAGAGTTAACTGGTATTTGTAGGTCAGTAAGCAAAGCTTGGTATAAGTGCATATCAACTTAGAGCTTCATGCTCAGAGCCCTGCTTTGCTTGACCAAAGAGCTATGCAGTGCTTGTAGTATAACTCGTTGCTGCCGACTCATACCACTCCAAGGCAAGTATTATCAAGCCAGTACTTGCAGTATAAGAAGCCCACTGGTCATTTCAGCAATTATTATATTCTAACTATTCTTAATAAGATGCTGTCTGCCATGTAATTCATACAGAAGGTCATTGAGAACAAACCACAGAGGAGAGAATGAAATATGTTGCTTTATTAGTGGTAAACCCCACAGAGCAATAAGAGATTGCGTGTTGAAGCTGGAACATTAAGAACTTGCAAGCAAATTGTATATTTTTTCTTACATAAATAATATTGCATACAAACTTGCTCAGTCAAAATTGTGGACTAGAAATCAGAGCTAGCAGAGCAAAGCTTAATATGTTTATCCTCCGTTTTGCCGTCAGCTGTTTAAATTGCAAGCGTTAACCCATTTATTTTAAGTGGCTTAATCCTTCCACTAAATTAGAGGACAGGAATATTATAGGATGCATAATGTCTTCTTTAATATCGCCGAGAGTAATTTTATCAACGCAGAATTAACTGAGTTCAGGACATATTTCTCAAGTTCCTACATTTAATTAAAAAAAGGATGAGGCTCCCTAAATTACTTGGCGGGGGAATGCACCGCTAGTCTACACTGATCAGGGCGGTTCAGGTTTAATCCTTAATGGATGCTGAGTTGACTAATTTCAGGAGTGATGACAGCGGAAGTAACGCAATTGTACTTCAGTTGCATCTAATCCATAGAAGCAGAAAATCTAGTCAGGGTTCTTGCATTTGGCTGCTTTATATACATTGGAACATGCAAGTGTGTGGAACATCAGTGAAAATAGGATCAAATTTAGCTGTGGCACCTTTCAAAGTCGGATAATGTACTAACACTAACTATCTAAACTCCCTACCGGAGAACTGTTGTGGTACCATGTGGAGCCATATGTTATTATGAGTCAGCATCATCAGGAGAGGATGAGAGATGTGGAGGGGTGTAAAAAGTTAGTTTTATTTATTATTGTGTAAATACTAAATCATTATGTGGGTATGGTGTGACAGCGATAATTGCTTCGTGATTTTTATTTACAAATGCGAAGATAAGTCATTAAAATGCACATGATATAAACAGATACCTCATGAAATAACACCAAGGTGCTGTGAATTTCTAAACTTATGAGGTACATTGTGTAGGTGCTTGTGAGGACTGATGTGTTTTTCTTTTGATTGATTTTCTGTTCAGTGACTGTGAAATGATAGCCAGTCAGCTGTCTCTGTGCCCTACAGCGATCGCGGACATGTATCAGATAGAAGGCGTGTTTAATTATACTCCAATCCCAATTTCCTCTCTTTCATTCAAAATTAAGGTTATTTATAAAATAAAAAATACCATACTGATTTCAATTAGGGCCTATTGTTTATGGAGCAGGTTTGCACCTTGGTGTTATATGTTTTTTAAAATTTACATTATACCAATATATCTCTTGTGACAAACCATTTAATCTACTTAGTTTTATTTTTGTTGCTGAAAACTGAATCAACAAGAGCATGTAAATTCTAAGCGTAAGTTGTAGGAAAATAGGAATCTCAGAACAGGAGGGGATAATTCAGCCCCTAAAGCTTTAGCCTCCATTCAATTAGATCATTGTTGATCCATATCTAAACTCCATCTACCCATCTTGGTTCTACATTCCTTAGTACCCTTGCCTAACAAAAATCTATTAATCTCAGTTTTGAAATTTTCTATTGGCCTAGGCTCAAAAGCTTTCTGAGGGTGTGTGTTCCAGGTTTCCAATATCAGTTGTGTGAAGAAGTGGTACCTAACAGCACCACTTAATAGCGCAATTCTAATTTAAAGGTTATGCCCCTTTGTTCTGGACTCCCCCATCAGAGGAAATAGTTTCTCCCTATCTGAATGTGGAAATGGCTACAAAACTCCCACAAAGCTCATAAGCAACACCTATGTTAGAAAAGTGTTCGATATAATTTTTTGCCTCAATATTTCAGTTCCATCAGGGTACACATTTTCCTTGGCTAATTTTCTTTTCCTGTAATTCAGTTGTCCTTCTCCGACCTGGAAGGCCAAATTATCCAGCCTGTCTCCAAAGGTACAACATTAGTGCTGCTTTCCCAAGTACTTGAGGTGTCAGCTGTGGCTCAGTCTTTGCCTCGCCCTCGCCTTTGAATCAGAGGGTTGTGGGTTCATGTTCCACTCCCGGAAACCAAGAACTGTGATTGTACTCGAAAGAGTTGCAATCTGTGACTGTTGATAACTCGAAAGAGTTTCCCAAGTACTTACAGCACCTGTGGTATCAGGCTGATTAATTGTTTCAATGTACAATCAGTAAAATTGATTGGATGCAGCTTGACTCTTACTGATGTTAGAGAGTAAAAGGGAGATAAAAGAATGCAAAGATATAACATATTAGTTTATTCAGCCCCTTGAACCTACTCTGTTGATCTGCACCTCAATTCTATTTACCTGTCTTTGCTCCACATACCCTGATATCCATACCTAACTTAAATCTGTCTATCTCCATCTTACAAGCACCAACTGTCCTGGCATTCACAACCTCTTTAGGGAATAAGAGTTCTAGATTCCTTCTACCCTTTGTGTGGAAAAAGTGTTTCTTGATTTCGCTCCTGAATGGCCAAGCTTTATTTTTAAGATTATTTCCCTTTACTCTTGATTCCCCCACCAGAGGAAATAGTTCATATGGATCTACCCTGTCAAATCCTTTTCACATTTTAAACACCTACATCAGATTATCTGCAATCTCCTATGGTCAAGAGAATGCAAGCCAAGTTAATATGACCTGTCCTCAATTTAAACCACTAAGCTTCTAAAGGTGAAACAGATGATATAAGACATCAGAATAGGAAAACAAAACAGAAAATAGGAGTGATGTTTATGGAAGAAGCTATTCTAAAAGCAGGCAAATTGGGAGAGATAAGTGGATCAGAAAGAAACAATAAACATAAGACTTGGAAGAGACAGAATGGAAAGATGGAGCAGTAAAGATGTAGAAACAGTAAAGTACAAGCAAAGAAGATTATTGTTCTTCCTCTGCTATGGATTGGTTTGAAATTCCAGCAGCAACAATTGCAAAAAAGATCTCAGGGCAGAATGTTCGTAAAAAGACAAATGCTTTGGGCATTGGGTTGCCGATCGTCACTTCCTTGCTGCCTCTGTTCACTGTGTATAGCACTTCCTCTGCTACTTCCACTGGGTGAACACCATAGGCCCACTTCCTGAAAAAAACTAAATAGCACAAAGCAATGAAAGAAAGAACACAATTAACATTTCTCCCAATCTCATTCCCTCGGATTTACCCATTGCTTCATCTATGATTATTTTTGGATTATTATCTTTCAACCGTGATTTCATTTATTTGTCCTGTTCAGGTTTAAAATCACATGGCACAATTCAAAGAAAAACAATGGATATTCCCAGTGTCCTGACTAATATTCTTGGTCAACAACTGTTAGCTGATAGAAACAATTAGCTGTTTTATTTTAAGAATATGAATTAGCTATTACTGTACACTAAGGTCTACTGTATTTTCTTACATAACAGTTATGTACATAATATATGAAATATACTATCAACATCTAGGGGGTTACAATTGACCAGAAACTGAACTGGACTAGCCATATAAATGCTGTAGCTACAAGAGCAGGTCAGAGGCTGGGAATTCTGTGGAAAGTGACTCACCTCCTGACTCCACAAAGCCTATCTACCACCTACAAGGCACAAGTCAGGAGTGTGATGGAATACTCTCCATTTGCCTGGATGTGTGCAGTTCCAACAACACTCAAGAAGCTTGACACCATCCATTTGCCCATTTGATTGACACCCCATCCACAAACATTCACTCCCTCTACCACCAACTCACAGTGGCAGCAGTATGTACCATCTACAATATGCACTGCAGTAGCTCACTAAGGCTCCTTCGACAGCACCTTACAAACCCGTGACCTCTACCATCTAGAAGGACAAAGGCAGCAGATGCATGGGAACAACACCATCTGCAAGTTCCCCTCCAAGCCACACACCATCATGACTTTGAAATATATTGCCGTTGCTTCACTGTCACTGTGTCAAAATCCTGGAATGCCCTCCCTAACAGCACTGTGGGTGTACCTACAACACAGGGACTGCAATGGTTTAAGAAAGCAGCTCCCCATCACCTTCTCAAGGGCAATTAGGGGTGGGCAATAAATGCTGGCCGAGCCAGCGACCCCCAAATCCCGTGAAAAAATAAATATAAAGAAATACTTCAAAATAGTTCATTATGGTTGAAGGGCTTTTAGATGTTTCTGAAAACAACACCCTGCGCTAAATAAATCTAACTCTTTCTGATTGGGACTGTTGGTGCATTAGCATTGTAATCAGCGGCCAAAGAGGTAAGGTATATTCTGTAACTATTAAAGTGCTAAGTTTCCCAAAATAAGTGTACCTTGTAATTCCATGGGTTCTGCTAATCAGAATGTTTATAAATTGAATATGATTAACAAGCCAAACCCTCCGACTTGCAACAGGTGAGGATATATAGGTTTTTAAAGAGTAAAATGTTAGACTTGCAGATGACAGGAATAGTTCAATGAAAAGTGCAGAAGGGCATGCAAGGAGCAGTACCAGGCACACCTAAATATGTGGTGTCAACCTGGTGAAGCTACAACACAAGACTACTTGCATGCCAGACAGCAAACGCAGCATTTGATAGAGCTAAGTGATCCCACAACCACAAAAAAAAAAAAAAAAATCCCACAACCAACAGATCAGATCTGAGCTCTGCAGTCTTGCCACATCCAGCTGTGAATGGTGGCAGACAATTAAACAACTAACAGGACAAGACACCTCCACAAATATCCCAATCCTTAATGATGGGGGAGCCCAGCACATCAGTGCAAAAGGCAAGGCTGAAGCATTAGCAACAATCTTCAGCCAGAAGTGCCAAGTGGATGTTCCATCTTGGCCTACTTCTGAGGTCCCCAGCATCACAGATGCTAGTCTTCAGCCAATTCAATTCATTCTACGTGATATCAAGAAATGGCTGAAGGCATTGGATGCTGAAAAGGCTATGGGCCCTGACAATATTCTGGTAATAGTACTAAAGACTTGTGCTCCAGATCTAGACACCCTCCCAGCCAAGCTGTTCCAGTACAGCTCAACACTGAGTATCTGGGCAGCAATGTGGAAAATTGCCCAGGTATGTCCCGTTCACAAGATGCAGGACATATCCAATTCAGCCAATTACCACCCCATCAGTCTACTCTCAATCATTAGCAATATGATGGAAAGTGTTGTGGACCGTGTTATCCAGCAGCACTTACTCAGCAATAACCTGCTCTCTGACGTTCAGTTTGGGTTCTGCCAGGACCACTCAACTCCTGACCTCATTACAGCCTTAGTCCAAACATGGACAAAAGAGCTGAATGCCAGAGGTGAGGTGAGAGTGACTGCCCTTGACATCAAGGCAGTATTTGACCGAGCACGGCATCATGGAGCCCTAGCAAAACTGGAGTAAATGGGAATCAGGGGAAAACTCTCTGCTGGTTGGAGTCATGCCTAGCACAAAGGAAGATGGCTGTGGTTATTGGAAGTCAATCATCTCAGTCCCAGGATATTACTGCAGGAGTTCCTCAGAGTAGTGTCCGAGACCCAACCATCTTCAGCTGCTTCATCAATGACCTTTCCTCTATCATAGGGTCAGAAGTGGGGATGTTTGCTGATAATTGCACAATGTTCAGCACTGTTCACAATTCCTCAGATACTGAAGCAGTCCGTGTCCATATGCAGCAAGACCTGAACAACATTCAGGCTTGGACTGATAAGTGGTAAGTAACATTCGCACCACACAAGTGCCAGGCAATGACCATCTCCAACAAGAGAGAATCCAACCATCTCACCTTGACATTCAAAGGCGTTACGATCACTGAATCTCCCACTATCAACATCCTGGGTGATACCATTGACCAGAAACTGAACTGAACTGGACTAACCACGTAAATAGTGTGACCACAAGAGCAGGTCAGAGGCTAGAATTCTGTGGAGAGTAACCCACCTCCTGACTTTCCAAAACCTGTCCATCACCTACGAGGCACAAGTCAGGAGTCTGATGGAACAGCCTCCACTTGCTTGGATGAGTGCAGCTCCAAAAACACTCGAGAAGCTCGACACCATCCAGGACAAAGCAGCTCGTTTGATTGTCACCCCATCCATGGCCTTAAACATCCACTTCCTTCACCACTGATGTACAATGGCAGCAGTGTCTACCATCTACAAGGTGCAGCAACTCACCAGGCTCCTTTTGACGGCACCCTCCAAACCCGTGACCTCTACTATCTAGAAGGACAAGGGCAGCAGATGTATGGGAACACCACCACCTGCAAGTTCCCCTCCAAGCCAGACAACATCCTGACTTGGAACTACATCACCATTCCTTCACTGTCGCAGGGTCAACATCCTGGAACTCCCTCACAACACTGTGGGTGTACCTACACCACATGGACTGCAGCAGTCCAACAAGGCAGCTCACCACCACTTTCTAAAGGGTAATTAGGGATGGGCAATAAATGCTGGCGTAATCAGCGACGCTCACATCCCATGAAAGAATAAGAATAATAGTTAAAACAGAAAGTTGGGAATAGAATAAAAAGGATTTGTTTATATAGTACAAGTTGGGTCTGGGTTAATGATTATCACGTAGGTCGCAGGTCTCAGTTCCTTGGCATAAACGCTGAATTGTTTGAAAATCAGTGTGAAGACAAAGATATATTCCTTTCTGTATTGCTGAATTTAGAGATGAACCCGAGGAATTGACCTCGGCTTTAGTGAAATTCCAAGAGCAAATTTGAAACTCAGTTGTCTCAATCATTCTGCAAAGGCAACTATCCCACCAAAAATAAAATTGGTTTCAAACACCCAAAGGCTCAGGCACACTCGGGTTTGCGAGATACATACCGGTTAAATAAATGCTTATATGGACAGATTTGTTTTTTCCTTTCTCAGAAGCTTTGGGGCCTTGTTTAAAGTTAATGAATAAAGATGCTGATGCTTACATTTCCAAATAGACGCCTCCCAATTCCCAGCCTCCGGCATTTGGTGATAGGAGCGAATGAATGTTGGGCTCACGGTGCTCACAGTGATCCCAAATTCTGCAACTTCGGCCCTCAGGCAGTCGAAAAAAGCTTGTATCGCATGTTTAGAAGCAGCATCTACATGGGGAAAAGTACACAGTAAGAATATAAGTTTGTAGTACATTGTATATGTTAACAGGAAACGGTAGTTGTATTTGTAAATGAAACATCCTGCCATAAATGGGAACTACTGTACTTTTTCGGTAAGTTGCTCTAATCAAAAATAAGAGATTGTTTATTTCACCATTGAGTTGTAATGATCTGGAATGCACTGCCTGAAAAAGCAGTGGGATCAGTTTCAAAAGTAATTTCAAAGGGGGATTGCATATATACTTGAAAAAGAAATATTTGCAGGCCTGTGGTTAAAGAGGGAAGGGAGTGTGGCCAATAGGATAGCTGTTTCAACAGCACGATAGATTGAAGGTCCTCCTTCTGGGCTGTATGATTCCATGATATCATGATTGGAAATGAACACGATCCTATTTTCAGCACCCAGTTCAACATCAAGTATTCTTGGGTAACCTATAATATGACCAGATAAAAATAAAGCTTCCTCTATTCTGCATCAACTCTGAAGGTTGACCCCAATTTCGGAACAGCATCTGTTACTTCACCAATGTCAATTTTTAATTACTATTTCCACATCCAGCACCTCTACAGCCAACCTGAGTAAGATTGCAAATGTTGTTCACAAATGTTTTGTGCTAGGGTGACCAGAGCATACTAGGAATTGGGTTGTGATTACCAAAGTTCATGTTATGTATGTGTTTAAACCTTCCCTCTAGACTGTAGACCTTGATCTCCCATAATCTTTATATTCAGGATTGTTCTTGTTGCTTTCCTCAGCGCGCCCTAAAATTTTTGTGTTGTTTTTTGGTTACATTCAAAGGAAGGTTGTAGGAATGTTGCATGTGGCAGGTTTTGAACCTTAAGAACCCACAGTATGCAATTAGTAAATAAATTGTAGGGTGTAGGTTTTGAATTTATGTTAACAGGATCTTCCCTGCCCCTGTTGATTCCCTCATTTATTTACTCAATGTACATGACAATATTTGAAATCTAATTAAAATCCATTGCTTGGGGACTACCAGTTAAAGAATCATAGGGACATGGTCTTTTTCTTGTTGAAACATTGAAAATTAATCATTTTGGCATGGGAAATTGTAATGGAATTTAAATGACAGTGAACATAATCAGAGGGTTTATGGCACTTGTTTATCCGTAGGAATCTAAGGCTTGAAAGCCATAAATTCCAGATTTCCAATGGTCTTGTATTCATTCCCTCTCCAAATTCCATAACAGTTAAGAAAATATTAGACATACATTCAAGATGTTTCACACATTAAGTTGCATAAAACACTGCTTTATATTGGAAAGTATAATGTGATACCATGTAATGCTCAAATGATTACTCTGCTAAGATGCTGTTGTTTAATTATTTTTAAAAAATTTTTGCAAAGTAATCACTGGGGTTAATCATTGCTTAATCAAAATGTGTTTCAGGCTGAAAATTAGAAGCGCAGCTCAGAAACACCCACCATTTTAAGACTGTTCATACGTGTAAATGAAGTGTGACATCTGTATGCACTGATATACCCTCGTTTAGTATATTAATAGTCATGTCAATCAGAGTATGTGTAAAACTTACAGGCTGCACGAAATGGAAGTCCTAATTTCCCCTGGATGCTGTTGACTAACACAATCTGGCCATTATGTCTGGAGATCATTGAGGGAAGAAGTTCTGTGAAGGGAAAGAGAATTTTGTTTTGCCAGCTGTAAAAACCTGTTTTGAAATTATTGCATTCTCATGCATGTCCCTATGACATTGTGCATTGATAAATTTTTAAACATTGAACTAAATCACTTTAAATTGACCTCCTGTGAGCACAGCTCCCCTCCAGGATTGTAGGATCATTTAATTACCCCACTTATCTTCTCATGGAGTAAACTACCATCTTATTCTAACTTTGTAGTCTGTATTATATCCCTGCTGTTAATTTTGCCATTTTCACCTTAAAAATGTGAACTAGAGTAATTCATTCTATGGTTTTCTAGATCTATTGGATCAACTTCTATAGCCAGAAATTCAGATTTCCAGCAACTGCAGCATTTTAACATATGAACATAAGAAACAGGAACATAAATAGGCCATACAGCTGTTTGAGCCTGCTCTATCATTTAATAAGATCCTGGCTGATTTCTACCTCAACTCTACTTTCCACCTGTCTGTTTTCCATGTGTAATTACTCCAAGGCACTATATAATTGCATTAAGACTTATTTATTCTCATACTCCAATTGTTTTGTAATAAAGGCAAACATACCATTTGCTTTCCTAATTGTTCGCCGTACCTGCATATTAATTTCTTGCGATTTATGTACAAAGACACCCTGATTCCTCTGAATACCGACATTTCTGTCTTTCACTTTTCAATATTCTACTTTTTTTATATTTCCTACCAAAGTGGATAGCATCACATTTCTCCACATTATATTCCATTTGCCACATTCTTGCCAATCACTTAACCTGTCTATTTTCTTCTGCAGCCTCTTTGTGTTTTTCTCATAGCTTACTTTCCCACCTTGCTTTGTATAATCAGAAAACATGAATATATTACATTCAAACCCCTCACCTAAGCCATTGATATAGATTGTAAATAGATGTAACCCAATCTTTGCAGTACCCAACTAGTTATGCACAGCTCACCTGAAAACTGCCTGTTTATTCCTAGTCTCTATTTTTTGTCTGTTAGCCAATCCTCAATCCATACTAATATATTACCCCCAATCCCCTGAGTTCTGATTGTGTGTAATAACCTCTTGTGTGGTACCTTATTGAATGCCCTCTGTATATTCAGGACAGAAATTGATAGATTTTTGGTCACTAAGGGAATCAAGGGATATATGGTTAAGTCAGGAAAGCGAAATTGATGTACAGGTTCAGCCATGATCCAATGGCAGAGCAGCTTGCTGAACCATAACAATAAATCCTAATCCTGGTCATATTTCTTATTTCTTATGTACCTTTGATTGTTGTATTAATTACCATCTTCGAGAGTTAACCTAGTTTCTGATATCCCTACTAACCCATAATTTATTTCTGCCTCAAAGGCCTAAGGTTTTGGTACCTTATTTCTAATGCTTCTATCACAATCATGTAACTATATTTATTATTAATTTACCTCCTCTTGAGTCAGAGTCAGAGCCCTGACTCTGCATGTTACCAGGAACTGGTTCCAGTATTTCTCTCTGAATTACCATGTTGATTTTCAACGGCTGACTATCATCCATTGTTATCAAACTTGTTTGGTAACCTCTGTTATCCATCTTTCCATCAAGTTGAAATGATTCTCAAAAGTCACCTCAATGTTCCATGAATTTTTCATGGTTCCTGCCCTTTATTGCTGCACCTTGTTTCCATTACAAGTCCCTTTATTCCTGAATACAGTGCCAGTTTCTTATGAAAGTTAAGTGTACTACCAAGTCCACAACTTTTAAGTAATTCTTTTATCATGTAAACAATCTTGCTTGAGCCATCCTCCTGACAGTAAACCTTAGGCTACTGGTTACCTTTAGTCAGGGATATTGGTCCAAAGTAGTTTGCATCCATTATCTTCTTGTCCATTTCTAAAGTGACATTGAGAGCATCTCCTTTAACTTTCAGACTGCTGTTGTTAATTAGCACGTCCACACACCCATAGGATTCGAGGATTTCCTTAGCTACCTCAGGAATATTCCCTGTTTCACTGAGGTCCAAAAGCACAAGCTTTGGACTGAATGTCTACAAAAAAAAAGACATCAATAAATCATCGTCTATCCGAATCAAAATGGATTGAATGTAAAAATGTCATAAAATACCAAACATACGAGTTGACGTGCATTCCATATTAGAGCTTTGTCAGAACAGATAAATTACTGCAGCCAGCTGCCGTCTGGTAAATATAGTTACATCTGGTAAATACATATCTTATTGCCTTTTTAACTGTTTGTTTTTCTCCTTAAAGAATAACAAGGTGTGCCTTCAAGGTACAGTCCAAATCAGAGGAGCCTCAGGTTTGAACATAGTGCCCCTGGTTGGGAAGCCCATATTTACTGTACTGCATGGCTAGGTAATTAGAATCATGTTTTCTTTCAGTCTTCTACAGATTTGCGTTTTAATGTCACCACTTCTGTTTATACTTGTATAGATCAACAAAGTAACTAGTTATATAATCACAATATCAAATGCATATATTCACCTCACTTAAAAATCTTGATGATGAAGAGAAAAGTGACAGGAGAAAATTGAATTATTTTTCAACCCGTTGCCATAAATGTGTTTAAAGTAGATGCTGAAACTATCAGAGAGATGTATATTTCTAAAAAAAAAAACAATACTCACACGACTAGGGTCAGCAACATCAATTAGGGCTTGTTGCAGGGCTTCTAACTTTTCCCAGTCATTGCCACACAAGACTACTCGACCTCCTCCACTGTGAAATACTCTGGAACATTCTGTTAAGCATTAAATAAAGCATTAATTTGTGTTAAATTGAAGTAAACTTAAACTCTACTTCAGATTTTTTAGTCTATTGGAAAGATGCATTTCTATTTGCTGCAAAGTCATGTATTTTGGGCTTTGGGTCATATTTTGTTCCAAGGCCGTGTCACCCACGGTTTTTTTTTAAGGGGCCCCTGTACGATGGAATTGACCATTGACACATAAAGAATAGCCACTTGGGAGAAGCACAATTGGAAACCACCCAATCTCTGAATTACATAGGAATTCGAACATGGAAACGGGACATTTTTTTCTATTTTGTTGTTTTCCCTCCACATGATCAGTAGACCTAATCTCATGTGGTGTTAACACATCATCTCTGAGTCAGAAAAATTTCCTACTCCAGAGTCTTAAATAGTGGGCTAGATTTTACAAAAGGCCTTGGGACCTGGCCGCCGGGAATGAAAGCAGGACTGAGCCCATGAAGGTGGACGGCGGGACCTCGGGGGATTTTACCGGCAACAGCCTATTAATTGGCTGCCATTGAACTGTGGCAGCCAATTAAAAAGGCCACTACCGTGACCGCTGTCCAATTGAGGACGGCGACCCGCCTCTCAGAGTTACCAGCCCAATTAGAGGGTCAGCAGCTATGCAACCTGGAAAGTGCTGCCAATAGAGGTGATTGCTGCTGAGACTGCATGGACAAGAAGAGGGTGCCTCTTTATTAAGGTGCCCTCGAAGGCCGGGTAAGGATATTTGTTTATGTGCTGAGACCCAGGCAGGCAGGCCGCAGAGCCAGCCATTGTTTCGAGTGAGGGGCACCCCTCTGTTGGCCATAGAGCGGCCATAAAGGAAAGCTTTCCCTCCCCCAGCTCCCCCACCCCCATGCTCCCCAGGAACCCACTGGGAGATAACCACGGTTTATCTGATTGTCTCCCCATGTGGCAGGGAGTAGTGCTGATGCTGGTAAAATCCCAGCATTGTTATAAAATGGCCTTTAATTGGAAGCATTGGTCACCAACCTCCTGTCAGCAGGCAACCACGTTGCTGCCATTCCCATTTCTGGGACTATTCCAAGGTGGTGGCGGAATGACATCAGGCTTCCCTCCAACGTCTTCCACCATCATTTTACATGTCCTCCCACCTTGAGCCTGTCTCCATGTGGCTGGTAAAATTCAGTAAACCCTTCAATTCCTTTCCCCCTCAGCTGCATTTCCCTTAAATGCACCTTTGCTATTCATGTCAACTAACAAAATAAATTTGGAATATGAAAGTTGGTCTCAGTAATAGTGGCCATGACAACTATCATTGATTGTTGTAAAAACCCACCTGGTTCACTATAATGTCCTTTAGAGAAGGAAATCTGCCATCCTTCCCAGTCTGGCCTATATGTGACGCCAGACTGACAGCAATGTGGAATTGGCTCTTAACTGTTCTCTGAAATATCCTAGCAAACAACACAGTCAAGAGGAATAATGCTAGCGATGCCCACATCCCATTAAAGAATAATTTCCTATTGAATTTATTAATGGCTATCTTATATTTTTGGTCCCTACTTTTGCTCTCCCCCAAAACAGTGAAAACATCTTCATTCCACCTATCCAACCAATCCCTTTCATAAGCATAAAGACCTTTCCCAGAAGGAAAAACCAGTAAAACTTGGGAAATGACTGGTACTGGTCTGAAGGGGTCTTGTACACCTTAAAACACCAGTTCGGACCAGTACCAATCATTTCCCAAGTTTTACAGGCTTTCCTACTGGGTTATCAGGTCACTCCTCAAAATTCCCTTTGCTAGAGAAAAGAGCCCCACCCTGTTCAGCCTTTCTTGATAAGTATATCCTCCTGGCTCTGTTATCGTCCAGGTGAATCATTTTTCCACTTTCTCCATTGCCTCTGTATCCTTCTTATAACATGGAAACTAGAACTGTGCAAAGTTCTTAAGTGTACTTAAGCACACAATCCAGGCTAATGCCTCAGTACAGTACTGGGAGGAGTGTTGCAACGTGGAAAGTGCCGCCTGACACATTAAACGTTAAACCCACTCTGCCAGTGAATATGAAAGATCTCACAACATTATTTAAAGAAGAGCGTGGACGGGGTGGGGGGTGCAGTGGGGTATCTCGGGTGCCTTACCCCTTTATTCCCCTTTGCTTTAGTCACCTGTCTAATCAATTCTGAAATGTTGACGTGGTCTCTGCTTCAATCATTACTCCTAGTGGTGTATACCACGATCTCACAACCCTCTGAAAAATAGTTTTATTCTGCACTAAGTCATTTACATTTAATCTTGTATTTATTACCCTTTGTTTTAGACCCCTCAATCCAAACCGCCACCATGTGAAAACAAAGAAAGACGCACACATACAACAGAGTTTGCAGTAAAATTTACTTTACTGGTTGAACAGGACTTCTGTATCCTTCATTCACAGAATGTCACAGGTTAATTGCCAAGAACAGGAAGAGCAGACTTCATGCCTAAATATAGACATTACCACTGCCCTAAAGGAATTTTGATCAGCCCTATATATAGCTTTAAACCATTTATGCTGATGAAAGGCTGTGTAGCAGACTCTTATATCAACTGTCAGTGGCTTGGGTCATATCACTTCCAAGGGCATTTTCCCATTTTTTTTGTGAGTATGGTGTGTGTGTGGGAACATACTTTCAATAATGGACCCCGGATATATCATGGAGTTGAAGCAATTCTTTTTTCTGGGTCAAACCATTGCATTGTCAAATTGTTCAATTTCTGAGATAAAGTTTATCAAATGTTGTAATAATCCCATCAATTTTGATAGTGTTCATTTAATATAAACCTTTGGTGTCCAACACAGTATATTTTGAAAAAAAGACTGCCCTGTTTATTTGCAACAACTACTAAGGGACTGCATGGTAAATTGTTCTACATACTGCCCTCCCACCTCTAGACTTGGGTTTGAATCTAGTTTAGATTGAATGGATTAAAGTTTCCTCTGTGTGTTTATGGGATTAATTCTAGGTGAAATGATTTGTGGTAGTCTTACCCCATTTCTTAATTGGTATGAGCCTACATAGCAGAGCTAGCATTGGTTAGCATTTTTGACCAGTAAATAGCTTCTTTGGAAAAAATGGGAAAATGTCTTTGTTTTGCATATTTTACATGATTGTTAATTTGCCTACACTTTGAATGGAATTTCTCACACACACACACAAATATAAGAAATGGCTGAAGGCACTGAATACTGCAAAGGCTGTGGGCCCTGACAACATTCTGGCAATAATACAAAAGACTTGTGCTCCAAAACTAGACACTCCCATAGCCAAGCTGTTCCAGTACAGCTACAACACTGGGCATCTGCCCAGCAATATAGAAAATTGCCCAGGTATATCCTGTACACAAAATGTAGGACAAATCCAATCCAAACCCCCCACCCCATCAGTCTACTCTCGATCATCAGCAATGTGATGGAAGATGTTGTAGATAGTGTTATCAAGCAGCGCTTACACAGCAAGAACCTGCTCACTAATACGCAGTTTGGCTTCCGCTAGGACCATTTAGCTCCTGACTTCATTACAGCCTTACATGAACAAAAGAACAGAACTCAAGAGGTGAGGTGAGAGTGACTGCCCTTGACATTGAGGCAGCATTTCACTGAGTGGGGCATCAATGAGCCCTAGCAAAACTGAAGTCAATGGGAATCAGGGAGAAAACTCACCACTAGTTGGAGTCATACTCAGCACAAAGAAAGATGATTGTGATTGTTGGAGGTCAATTATCTCAGCCCCAGGACACCGCTGCAGAGTTCCTCAGGATAGTGTCCTAGGCCCAACCAACTGTAGCTGTTTTATCAATGATCTTTCCTCCAATATAAGGTCAGAAGTGGGGATGTTTGCTGATGATTACACAATGTACACAATGTTCAGCAACATTCATGACTCCCTATATACTGAAGCAGTCTGTGTCCATATGCAGCAAGACTTGGCCAATATTCAGGCTTGGGCTGATAAGTGGCAATTAACATTCACACCACACAAATGCCAGGCAATGACCATCTCCAGCAAGAGAGAATCTAACCATCTCCCATTGACATTCGACGGAATGATGATCACTGAATCCCCACTATCAACATCCTGAGCGTTTACCATTGACCAGAAACTGAACTGGACCAGTCATATAAGTTCTGTGGCTACAAGAGCAGGTCAGAGGCTGGGAATTCAGCGGAGAGTAAATCACCTCCTCGCTCCCCAAAGCCTGTCCACCATCTACAAAGCACAGGAGTGCGATGGAATACTCTCCATCTGCCTGGACGGGTGAAACTGCAACAACGCTCAAGAAGCTCAAGAACATCCAGGACAAAGCAGCCCGCTTGATTGGCACCTCTTCCACAAACATTCACTCCCTCAGCCACTGACGTACAGTGGCAGAAGTGTGAACCATCTACAAAATGTACTGCAGGAACTCAGCAAGCCTCTTTCAACAGCACCTTCCAAACCTGCAACCTCTACCACCTGGAAGGACAAGGGCAGCATATGCATGGTAACATCACCTCCTGCAAGTTCCCTTCCAAGCCACACACCATCCTGACTTGGAACTATATTGCCGTTCCTTCACTGTCACTGGGTCAAAATCCTGGAACTCCCTCCCTAACAACACTGTGGATGTACCTACACCACGTGAACTGCAGCGGTTCAAGAGGTGTCCTACCACCACCTTCTCAAGAGCAATTAGGAACAAATGCTGGCATAGCCAGTGAGTCAGTACTAAATGATGCAAGTGTGGGTTGGAGAATTGGCCATACAGGTCAGAATGCCAAATTGGGAGTGCCCCTGATTGATGTGATATTTAAATTAATGATTTGGTTATCCACACCAACAGTACAGCAACCTACCCCAATGTTTCTATCCCCAATTCTAAAATCCACTAGGAAGAAAGATGTGCATTTATATATATTACTTTATCTGTTTATATATATTACCTTCTAAAACCTCAGTATGTCCCAAAGAACTTTACAGCCAATGAAATGCTCTTTGAAGTGTAGACACTTATAATATAGGAAATGTAGCAACCAATTTGTGCACAGTAAACAGCAATGCGACAATGACCAGATAATCTCTTCTAATGGGTTCGCTGAGAGTTGGATATTGGCCAGGAGCACTCTGCTCTTGTTCGCATCTCTTAAGCCCATCTGCGATGGCAGACTGGACCTCAGTTTAACATCTGATCAGAAGCACAGCATCTCCAACCAAGTAGTACTTCCTCAGTATTGCACTGGAGTGTCAGCCTGGATTAAGTGCTGAAGTCTCTGGAGTGGGAATGGAATCCACAAGCTTCTAATTGAGAGGTGAGAGTGCCACCACTGAAATAATGTCAGAGTAATTAATTTCTTTCACTAGAAGACACAACTTCCAACTACCAAAATCGGAGTAAGGACCACGGAAGAGGCCATACAAGACCTTTTGTTTTCGAATGACTGTGTTTGAGGGATACATAATCAGGGATCTCTGCAGCTAATTGCCAACCAATTTTTCAATGTAGAAAGCAAATGTGATTTAAGAAAACAGGAAGCATGCACCATCCAACTCTATGGAAACAACAAGCAAAATCACTGGTGATACTTGTAACACACGAATTGTTATGAGGCTTCAGACTTAAATTGAATAAATAATAATGCTGGCAAAGGTATAGGATCATAAAATTCTCAAACTTATTTTATTGACCTACGTTTCAAAATCACAAAGATATGAATAGGACATTGGTAACTGATGAATAGGTGAGTAACATCATGTAGGACCCATCAATGAAAAATAAAACTTATAAACTGATCCCATTCAATTCAGTTGTCTCCTCATTTTATAAATACCCCACAGGAGCTGAATCCTCCCAATCTAATTTGTGTTCTACCTTTTAAACAGAACAACTGTCCCCAACCTTGCCCTTCAATCTCTTTACTTTGAAGAGGGTATTCCCTCCCATCCTGCAACTACCACATAGGCCAGTTGAAGAGGAGAAACTACAATCCCCTACCACATAGCAACCAGAGAGACTCAGGCTTCGTTTTACCAGTTTTATTCAAGCAAGGGAGCCGCAATCATTCCTAAGAATAAAGACCCAGCTCCCAGATTGATTACATTTCATTACTTTTATACTTTTTCTTATCACAATATATTTGAGTACATTTGAATATATCCAATCGGTAACCTACACATAGGTACCATTTTAAAACTATCCTATTGAGTACATAAACATGTGATTTTGCTAAAGGGTGTATACATAATTATCCAATCAAAATTAAAACACGTACGCAAGACCTTGGTTCTCACAACTCAAGACTGCTGTTGTTTCATCAAAGACCCCTCTGTCCATTGTATGTTTTCCCATATCCAAGCTAAAACCACCTGCCCTGTCCTTATCTGAGAGGGGAGTTTACCTAAACTAACTATATGTTATGTTTTATCTCCAGTCCAGCTCTCAAGGCTTCATCGCATCGTTACACCACTTGAATGGTTCTGCCAATGCCTGGACATTAGCTCATCTCTTGAAACTGTGTAAATCACGCAAACTCAAAGCTCCTTTGTGTGCAATGTCCATTTGCTTACCCTCAGCTGTCATTAGGCCTAACATCCATGGCTGCTTGGAGATTTTAAGAGTTCTTCAGTAAATTCTTACAGTGTTCTCTTTTAGCATTTTTAATTTTCCCCTAACAACTTTAACCCACAGAAAACCTGGCACTTCCCCTCCAGATCTCTGCTTTGATTCAACCAGGAGACTAAAGGGTTACACATTCCCTGAATGATACTCACAATACCCAACCCAGCTGGCCTCTTCTAGACCCTGTTCACACCTGGACCACTGATCTGACACCCAGGGGGGAAAATGTAACTTCTGGCTTGTTGGCCAAAATCCAGCTGTACAGCAAGAGACAAAGGAAAGATACAACTTTCTCATGTGTTCAAAATCTGTAGTGATCAGGGATTGGTCAGCTCTATAAATTGTCAAAGGTAATGTCACCCCTTATGGACAGCGTCTCTATGAACTGTTTCAAAATGCCCTTTTTGACTGCTGTAAGACTCCCAAACATTTCATATGTTTGATAAGCATCACCCAGGCATATCTTCACACTTTTTTTTTAATTGGCGAAAGAAGTAATAGTGATGAGGAAAAGATTTTTCACCCAGAGTGTGGTTGGAATCTGGAACGAACTTCCTGAAAGGGTGGTGGAGGCAGGCTTGACCAAGGTATGCAAAAGGGAATTGGATTGCTAGCTGAAAAGAAGGAATGTGCAAGGTTACGGGTATAAGACAGGGGAATGGGACTAGGTAGAATACTCTTTCAGAGAGCCAGTGCAGACTCAATGGCTGAATGGCCTCCTTCTGTTCTATAAAGATCCTGTGATTCTGTTTCAAGGTTTCTCACACCTCTGACCACAATGATAACCCCATAAAATAAGAAGAAGTTTTAAAATTCCCATATTGAGGTCTATCCTGTCAGTGTCTTGATAATCGTAGGTATTTGTACCATTGGCATGCTTCCTGACCTCATGTAATCACAGGTTTTTGGTCTTTTCATTGTCTATATCCTGCCTTAAGAATGCAGCACACACAGGTCGCAAGACATTTTATATTGAATTCTGCTTAAGTGCTTGTTTGCTTAGTGGAATTGACCGTTACTATTTTCCACTCACTTAACGCTTACAAGCTGGCAAAGTCAACAGTGGTCAATCCAACTTAATATATCATGCCTATGTGCAATCTCATACCATAACAGGCATAACTGAAGTCATAGTATGCAGCCCAAAAATTAACCAGTTACATCGTTATTTCAGGCTTTTCAGTCCATATTACACATTTCATTAAATATTGTCAACTGGTTCGCTAATCTAGGTACCATGTCATCAAAGGATGTACCGATATAGATAACAAAAGACTCTCATATTCAAAAATGTAGTTCTGTATTTGGAGCACTGAAATAGAACATCTCTAACTAACAAGATATTGAGTTTCAATCAAAGTTAAAAGTACATACATTTGCTGTCATTACCATCGTTCTACATGACATAAATCCTTCAAATTTTACTGCTGTCAAATTCAACAGTTTAACAATTTCCAGCCCCCAGAACCCGGGCCCCTCACACACATGACCTAGCAAAGCAAAATGGCCAGCTTGTGAGATGATTGAGCCTGCCAAGACCAATGGCATTGAGGCCATGCTGATATGAGTACAGTTACTCTGGTTTGGTCACTTTGAAGCTGACTTTAATGCCTGTCCATTGAGCATTATCTGGGTGGAGCCCAGAAAGGCAAGTCCAGTGGGGCAAGTAGCACATTCTTACAGAACCTGTTGGATTCTACTCCCATTATAAAAGTTAATGTAATTGTCTTGAGGTCTATATATAAAATTTTAATATTAAAATCGGTGCTTTAAAAAAGTTCAGTTAGACTGTGGCAATTATAAGTTCATTACATATGTCGTCAATTAAGCATGAAAAGAAATCAAAACTGTGTACATCAAAACTTTAATTCTTTTCTTTTGCTATTTTTAAATGGACTTTTGCTGAACCAAAAAGATGGCTGCTACTGGTCACATGACTTACAAGATTGACCTTCTGTTCTGGAAGTTTCCAACAGAGATTACAAGAACAAGAGTTCTATTCTCATCCTTATGGAATCTCACACCCCATTGTAAGGCCACATTATAATCACAAAACTAGAAAGCTAACAGATAAATTGGCTCCCCAACCAGGGACAGTTTTAATATTGCATTTCTAGCCTCACAGATTAGTCTGCTGATTACCCCTAATCTGAAAGGAACAACAGCAGGTCACTGATCAAGCTGTCAGCCACCATCTCTCAACTCCTTGAAACCTGTTGTATTTTAAAGGCATCTGACCATCACTGGCCAAGCAGTCTAGATACAGAAACCTCATTGTGCTGCATTGTCATTCGAGGGTTTTCATGCTGCTGTCTCCAACCAGGAACTTATCTGAACTGAACTCGACCATGAAAGAAACAACCTCTGGGCTTTTACTTTCTAGGCCCTGGACATCACGTGAAATAATATTCATTTCTGTGGTTCTTTTACTGTTGTTATCCATAATTGTAAAAACTCCCTCTTCTATCCTGCTTACTGTATTTTTGTGTGTGTGTGTGTGTGAGAGTGAGGTTGCAAACATTGCCCCAAACCCCCCAGGTTTCAATGTGAAATAACCATCTGAGTAAATCATAAAGAGAGTTTGCTGCATATTACTTCAAAAATTGGACCACTCAAACCGAGGGTTTGGGGAAACACGCTACAGCCTACTTTATAAACGTTCAAAACACCTCTGCTTATGGATAGATGGTGAGAGGATAAAGAAGTTCAGCTTGCCTCTCTCCTGTCCGTAACGCACATGGGGCAGAAATTCTCTGGCGAGAAAATCCTCATAAGTCAGGAAGCCACTATCCCTCACCAGGGCAGCATGCTTCATCATCTGATCGGGCAATTTACTAAAGACTGCTGGAGTTTGATTCGAAATATGTTGACCCATCATTGGACAACTGATAGGTGTCTTCACCACGGGCTCTAGATTTGAGTCATTTGTAAAGATCCTGCTCAGGCTCCGCGCCCGACCTGCTTGAGCATAAAATGACGCGCGATAACGTCAGGCAAGCGTCCCAACGTCATCACGCGATGTTTCAGTCGGCGGGTGCGCACGGGAGTCGGCAGCATTCCCGCCGACAATTAACAGGCCTATTAAGGCCATTAAAGTTATAATTGAATGAAATTTTATGGTTGGCGGGCAAGCAGCCTTTGGATTTTTTAGGAAACCTCATCCATGAGCAGGATGAGGTTTCTAACAGCCATTAAAAATTAAATTAGAATTTTTAAATTTCATTTATAACATGTCCCTGCTCACATGAGGGAACATGTTTTTAACATTGCTAAGTTTTTTAATTTTGATTATTTGAATCTTCAACTCCCTGAGGCAGCTCTGTGCCTCAGGGAGCTTTCATTGCACACATTCGTGCACACGCGCGAACATCCACACTCGCCCTCCTCCCGCCACCCCCGCCCTCCCCAGCAGCGCTGAGGGCTGCAGCGCACATTTCACGCTGGCTGGCCATTTAACGGCCAGCTAGCATGAAATCGTTGCCGGGGCCCGATCACGGGTGCGCGGTCGGTTTTGCTGCCACTCCCGCACCCGCTCGCCGCACTCGCCCGACTAAGGGAAGACCCTGCCCATGGTGACATCACTAATCCCAGCCAGAATAGAGGTGATTTGTAATTCCCCTGTCAATAACTTCTGAAGACGGCACTGCTGTAAGTGATTGTGATTGATTGTACAACTGAGTTCTGTTTGTTGCAGTTTGTAAAGACTCTTTTTAAATAGACACCGTAGCTAGGCTTTGCTTTGTTTTTTAATGAAAAATGCACTGTTTGATGCAGGTTGTCCTGGCTGTAAATTGCATCCCATATCCAAGTCCTTGGCTGGGACAGTGGTGTCAATAGACATTCAAGTGGTGTTGGTGGACACTCTCTTAAAAGTTGCCAGGCAGAGGTGTCTAGCTGATCAAAATTCAGTTACAAACTTCCTTTGTCCTAAGATCTCTCAGCTGTCCTCTTAGGACAAGGCCACTTCTATACAAGATAAGTTACAATGTCATCTTCAGGGGAGCCTTTGTTCATTAATCTGTCCAAGGCCAAGGGAAAGCTAAAACAAAGTTGGGAATGATTTTTGTTAAAGCACCATTATTGATAAGGGAGAACAGTTAATTGAATGTGATAATGCTAGGAAAATGTGGATTCTTGTAGCTGGGATGAAAAAGAAACAGTTTAAAAGAGGAGGGAGATCTCAGAATTACATGAGACCTCCCCTGCATCAGGCTTGTGCACTGTAACATGTGAAATGGAGCCATTATGGCACAGGAGGAGGCTATTCAGCCCATTGAGTCCATGTCAGCATCTCCAGTGAGCTCACAAGATATTACCATAAATGTACTCTTAATTGTATGTGTAATTATTATCACTATGCTGATGTACGCAGAGTATTAAGCAATAAATACTTTTGAACTCTCTTATTTTGAGGAACAACTTATAGATTTATATGTAAGAACACTCATCCTCTAACATTTACTTCAATGGAAGTAAGATTCAACAGGTCTTGTTAATCTAGTCACTGTTGCTTTACAGACAAACACAGCAGCCAATTTAAATACAAAAAGGTCCCAATGAACAGCAAACAACCTGATGACCAGTTAATCCATTCTTGGTATCACATATTGCCCTAGGATCATTTTGATCTACCCAAACAGGCAGACGGGTAGATAGCCCTCTCTCAATCTTGTACTGAACTGGCTACCCAGATAATGTGCTCAAGTTCTGGAGGAAACTGCAAAGAGATGAAACTGTGGGCACAACAATCTGGGGGGTAAGTTAAGACCGACAAAATCCATTTCTCTTAAATTTTGATAAATGTTGCATCAGTGCAAGTGAAGAAGAACTTGCGGCTTGAACATTTTCACCTTTTTGTACTTTTTCTCTGCCAGCATCACCAGAAGCTGCTGACTCTTGATGTCGTACCATTGGGAACAATTGCAGGCACAAATTCAACTCGGAAGGTATGACATGATAATCATTACAGAGACATGGCTGCAAGACAGTCAAGACTGTGAACTAAATATACCAGATCACAAGTTCTACAGGAAAGATAGCAAAAATGGTAGAGGGGAAGAAGTAACCTTAGTGATTAAGGTTGAATTCACTTCAGTGATAAGAGAGGACATAACAAGGATTAAACAGATAGTGAAGACTTTATGGGTAGAATTAAGAAATAGGAAAATGTTTACGAGGGAATTGTGTATAGGTCCCCTGGTAGCAGCTGTCAAGTGAAAGATTGCATAAATACAGAGATTAGTCAAGCATGTAGCAAAGGCAGAGTGGTTTTAATGGGAGATTTTTACTCTCATATAAATTAGGACAAGCAAACTAGCGCATGTCAGAAAAGTAGTGAATTTCTTGAGTGTGTCGAGGACAGTTTTCTGCAACAATATGTCTGAAAGCGAACAAGCAGTCATCTCACATTAGATTTAGTGTAGTAATTGAAGGTATAGCCTTTCCTACTGCCTATCAGGGGTCATGTGATTGTTCTTGGAGGCTCTCACCAATGACCCCCAAATGGGGGTAATCCAGGGGCGGGGCTTTTTGTCAAGGACCTGGTTCAAGCTTGTAGCATCTGAAAATCTCTCTGTAATAAAGTTATCTGCTTCTAGTTGAAACCTGCCCAGTACGTCAAGTCATTACATTTGGCGATGCGGGTAAAATAGCTCCAACGCTGCACCTCGCCTTGCTAACATAAGTACATCAAATCTTAAGAAAAAAGAAAATATGTTACGGTACAATGGTAAATGCTGAGCTGCTCAAATCCCGGAGGGAAACTTGAAACAGCTACCACCTCTGTTTTCAATTTGTATGTATTTCGAGATGCAGGCTTTGAATTCAGTAGTAATAAGACTACCGAGTCTTATAGGTTACTTACAAAACTAAATTAAACCATTATTAATAGAAGAAATGATTTGAACTACGTTCATAGATCTACAAATTACTGCTATGATAACTTCTAAATCCCCTAGTTAATCTAACTCCTAGTTACACGTTCATTAAGGCAACAATAAGACACACAGGTTTTAAAAGGCCCAGGCAAAGGAACACACAATACCTTGAACAGTCGAATTCAAAGTGAATTTTTCTCACCTTCAGTTCTTTGTAGATAGCAGTTTGAGGCTTAAATGCTGGAAGCTTTTGACACTTATATTAGATCTTAGAATTCCTGCCCTTACACACAGCCTTCTCTCCTTTATGCATATTTTCCTCTTTGAATGCAAATTTCCATTGTTTCACTATCTCTTTGGTCTTTACCTCTCTAATAATAAAAAAATCTATCATAGTACTAATTTTACCAGAAATCTTTGGGAAAAACAAACACATTGTTTCTTAACTTCTCCTGGCTAGGTGTAACATTTCACCCCCTCTTTTGAATTCAAACTAGTCTAGTTTATTTAAAAATGCAAATGCTCCCTTTAGACCTTATATTCTAAAACTTCCCCCATGTAGACATACTTAACATTTCAAACCCAGCTTATCTTTTGATACATCAAAGCCTTCAGACCAGCTGCCTTTAATTCAATTAAGTCACACACACACAGATATAGACGCAGACCCCGCTATTACTCTAGAATAAATTCCAATAACATTATGAAAATTACTGTATCTACCTGGCAAACTATACTCACCAGTCATGCCACTCTTCGGCAGACGATCCTTGTGTTGAGGCTATGGAAGACTGGAGCCAGTATGTAGAGGGCCTTGGTTTTTATTTTGTAGCAAATGAAATTACCACGGAGGAAAAGCAGAAAGCAATCCTTTTGAGTGCATGTGGTAGAAAGACATACAATCTCATCTGAAGCCTGGCAGCCCCAAACTTTTCTGGGTATGATCAACTATTATAGCCACTTCTTGCCAAACTTGTCAACAGTGTTAGCACCATTACACGTGTTGTTAAAAAAGAATCAACGTTGGTCATGGAATTCACAACAGGAAGACGCCTTTGTGAAAGTTAAGAAGCTACTGAGCGCGACTTACAATAGAGTGCCAGAGTTGAGCGCTTCAGGGACGTAAGTGGAGGAAGGGAAAGAGGTGTTTGGTTGCTTTTGCCTAAACTTTATCAGCCTCCAGCAATTAATTCTTGCTCTGCTACAGGAGAAGAAGCTGGCTAATTGGTGAGTACCCAGTAAGTGATTAAGGTTTATTCTATTCCTAAGGCTCAAAATAGTATATTTTGAGCAAGAGGTGAGCAGAAGAGGATAAAAGATGCGGATCGAGATGCCTACCTGCAGTGAGATCAGCAGCAGAGTGACATCATGAACCACAACATGACATGAGTGCAGGGAAAGCAGCTGATTGGTGAGTAGGATTGATGAGTATTTCTAGTCTTTAAAGTAAAAGCAAAGTCTTTAGTTTGTGTTTAGGTCTCTGGTCTGTTTCTCAAAAATAGATTGTTAAGTATAAGATCAATACTGGTGTAAAAATAAATTAATTACAATAAAGTGTAAAGAGCAGGGGATTCTTCAAGTGTAAAGAGCAGGCATACTAGAGTAATTAATTAATAAATTACATAAAATACGATAGTAATGGCAGGATGGGTGATGCGTTGCTATTGCAGAATGTGGGGTCTGCGGGACACCAAGATGGTCCAGAACGAAGACATCTGTAGTAAGTGTTTGCAGCTCGAGGAACTTCAGATCCAAGTTGAGGAATTGGAGTCCGAGCTGCAGACATTGCGCCACATCAGAGAGGGGGAAAATTACCTGGACACTTTGCTCCAGGAGGCAGTCACACCCCTCAGATTAGGTAATTCAAATTTGATCTGTGACCAGGGACAGGAGGGTGTGACCGAAGGTGAGGCAGGTATGGGACCCAGGGGACAGCATTCGAGGAGCCTCGCCCCCTGCAATTGTCCAGCAGTTACAAGGTTCTTGCAAGCTGTGTGGACGAGAGCAGAGACTGGAGGGAGGATAAGCGAACTGACCACGGCACCATGGTACAGGGAGCCATTCAAGTGGGGGGAGGAAATAGGAACGTTGTAGTGGTAGGGGTCAGTATAATTAGGGTGATAGATACTGTTATAGAGTCATAGAGGTCTACAGCACGGGAAAAGGCCCTTCGGCCCATTGAGTCTGCGCCAGTCAAACAATTACCTAACTATTCTAATCCCATTTTCCAGCGCTAGGCCCATAGCCTTGTATGCCATGGCATCACAAGTGCACATCCAAATACTTCTTAAATGTTATGAGGGTTTCCGCCTCTACCACCCTTTCAGGCAGTGAGTTCCAGATTCCCACCACCCTCTGGGTGAAAGAATTCTTCCTCACATCCCCTCTAAACCTCCTGCCCCTTACCTTAAATCTACGCCCCCTGGTTATTGATCCCTCCACCAAGGGGAAAAGTTCATTCCTGTCTACCCTATCTATGCCCCTCATAATTTTATACACCTCAATCATGTTCCCCCTCAATCTCCTCTGCTCCAGGGAAAAAAACCCCAGTCTATCCAATCTCTCCTCATAACTAAAACTCTCCAGTCCAGGCAACACGCTGGTAAATCTCCTCTGCACTCTCTCTAGTGCAATCACATCCTTCCTATAATGCAGATTCCAGAACTGCACGCTGTACTCTAGCTGTGGCCTAACCAGCGTTTTATACAGTTCCAGCACAACCTCCCTGCTCTTATATTCTATGCCTTGGCTAATAAAGACAAGTATCCTATATGCCTTCTTAACCACCTTATCTACTTGTCTCGCTAACTGAAGGGACCGGTGGACATGCACACCAAGGTCCCTCTGATCCTTGGTACTTCCCAGGATCCTACCGTTCATTGTGTATTCCCGTGCCTTGTTTGTCCTGCCCAAGTGCATCACCTCATATTTATACGGATTAAATTCCATTTGCCACTGATCAGCCCATCTGACCAGCCCATCTATATCTTCCTGTGATCTAAGGGTATCCTCCTCACTATTTACCACCCCACCGATTTTCGTGTCATCTGCGAACTTACTGATCAACCCTCCTACATTCAAATCTAAATCGTTTATATATACCACAGACAGCAAGGGACCCAACATCGATCCCTGTGGAACCCCCTGGACACAGGCATCCAGTCACAAAAACACCCCTTGACCATCACCCACTGCTTCCTGCCACTCAGCCAATTCTGGATCCAGTTTGCCAAATTGCCTTGGATCCCATGGGCTCTTACCTTCGTTATCAGTCTCTCATGCAGGACCTTATCAAAAGCCTTGCTGAAGTCCAAGTAGATTACGTCAAATGCATTGCCCTCATCTACACACCTGGTCACCTCTTCGAAAAATTCAATCAAATTGGTCAGACATGACCTCTTCTTAACAAAACCATGCTAACTGTCCTTGATTAATCCCTGCATCTCCAAGTGTAGATTAATTCTGTCCCTCAGAATTGCTTCCAATAGTTTCCCCACCACTGAGGCTAGACTGACTGGCCTGTAGTTCCCTGGTTTATCCCTTCCTGCCTTCTTGAATGACAGTACCACATTGGCTGTCCTCCAGTCCTCTGGCACCTTTCTTGTGGCCAGAGAGGTATTGAAAATTATTGCCAACACCCCTGCTATCTCCTCCCTTGCCTCACTCAACAGCCTGGGATACGTTTCATCCAGGCCTGGAGATTTATCTACTTTTAAGCCTGCCAAACCGCATAGAACTTCCTCCCTTTCTATGCTAACTTCTTTAATTATATCACAGTCCTTTTGCCTGATTTCCATACCCAAGTCGCCCCTCTCACTTGTGAACACCGACACAAAGTATTCATTTAGAACCCTACCTACATCTTTCGGCTCCACACACAAATTACCACTGTGGTTCTTAATGGGCCCTACTCTTTCCCTAGTTATCCTCTTACTCTTAATGTACTTGTAAAATAATTTTCCATTATTTTACCTGCCAATGTTTTATCGTGCCTTTTTTGCTCTCCTACTTTTCTTTTTAAGTCCCCCCCCACTACACATTCTGTACTCCTCTAGGGCTTCCACTGTTTTGAGCCCTTGGTATCTGCCACAAGCCTCCCTTTTTCTCTTTATCCAATCCTGTATATCCCTCGACATCCAGAGTTCCCTGGATTTGTCGGTCCCACCCTTTGTCTTTACTGGACTATGTTGGCCCCGTACTCTCCCAATTTCCTTCTTAAATGAGTCCCACTGCTCTGCCGCAGATTTACCTAAAAGTAGCTGCTCCCAGTCCACTCTGGCCAAATCATATCTGATCTTATTAAATTCGGCCTTCCCCCAATTTGGAACTCTGATTTCTGGCCCATCCTTGTCCTTTTCCATAACAACCTTGAATCTATCGGAGTTATGATCGCTATCTGCAAAATGCTCCCCCACTGATAACTCTACCACTTGCCCGGCTTCAAATTCCCTAAAATTAAGTCCAGGGCTACCCCTCTCTTGTAGGACCTTCTACGTACTGGTTTAAAATGCTCCCCTGGATGCATTTTAAGAATTTCGTTCCCTCTAAACCTGGCATACTGTGGCTAACCCAGTTAATGTTGGGGAAGTTGAAATCCCCCACTATTACTACCCTATTATTTTTACACTTCTCTGAAATTTGCCCACATATCTGCACTTCTATTTCTCTCTGACTGTTTGGGGGCCCATAGTACGCTCTCAGCAATGTCATTGCTCTTTTTTTGTTTTTCAGTTCTATGGCTTCATTTGAGGAACCTTCTAAGATGTCATCCCTCCTTAATGCTGTAATTGATTCCTTGATCAATATTGCGATGCCCCCTCCTCTTTTATCTCCTTCCCTGTCTCGCCTGAAGTCCCTATATCCTGGAATATTGAGCTGCCAATCCTGCCCCTCTCTTGACCATGTCTCTGTGACAGCAATGACATCATACTTCAATGTGTTAATCTGTGCCCTCAACTCATCTGCCTTATTCGTCAGACTCCTTGCATTAAAATAAATACCATCCAACCTTGCTAAACTCCCCTGTGCCTTAACTGGCCTATAATTTCTATGCCTTCCAGACTCACTTGCTCTCTCTTCTAATTTTGGCTGTGTATCTCCCCCTGCTGAACGTCCTCTCAGGATCCCACCCCTCTGCCAAGTTAGTTTAAACCCTCCCCAACAGCGCTGGCAAACCTCCCCACAAGGATGTTGGTCCCATTCCGGCTCAGGTGCAACCTGTCTGCCTTGCACAGGTCCCACCACCCCCAGAATCAGTCCCAATGTCCCAGAAATCTAAAGCCTTCCCTCCTGCATCATCTGTCCAGCCACGCATTCATCTGGACTAACCTCCCAATTCTATACTCAATAGCGCGTGGCACCAGAAGTAATCCAGAGATTACTACCTTTGAGGTCCTGTTTTTTAATCTGTTTCCTAGCTCCCTAAATTCTGCTTGCAGGATCTCATCCCTCTTTCTACCTATGTTGTTGGTACCGATATGTACCACGGTCCCTGTCTATTTGCCCTCCCCCTTTAGAATGCCCTGCAGCCGTTCAGTTGTTATCATCCATATTGGTACCAATGACATTGATAGGACTAGAAAAGAGGTTCTGTGGAAATAATTTGAACGGTTTGGAGCTAAATTAAAAGGCAGAACCTCCGAGGTAATAATCTCGGGATTACTACCTGAGCCACAGGCAAACTGGCATAGGGTAAATAAAGTCAAGGATTTAAATGCGTGGCTCAAAGATTGGTGTGTGTGGAATGGGTTTCAGTTCATGGGGCACTGGCACCAGTACTGGGGTAGAAGGGAGCTGTTCTTGCAGGACAGGCTTCACTTGAACCGTGCTGGGACCAGTGTTCTAGGAAATTGAATAACTAGGGCTGTAGAGAGGGCTTTGAACTAAATAGATGGTGGTGGGGGAGGGTTCTGGAGAGAGGATACATACGCTTACAAAGCAAAAGGATATGGCAGCATACAGGGCAGCTTTAGGTAATGATACCCAGAGTGTGGCAGGAAGAGACAGAGAGGGTACAAACATAAAAAAAAAAAGCAGCAAATAGGGTCAAGGGGGACAAAATGGTAAAAAGGCAAAATTAATGGCTCTTTACTTAAATGCATGTAGCATTCAGAAAATATAAATGAATTAACGGCACAAATAGAGGTTAATGGGTATGATCTTATGGCCATTATGGAGACATGGCTACAAGGAGATCAAAGCTGGGAACTAAATATTCAGGGGTATGTGACTTTTCGAAAGGACAGGCAGGAAGGAAAGGGTGGTGGGGTAGCTTTGTTAGTAAGAGACGGAATAAGTACGACAGCAAGAAAAGATCTTGGATTGGAAGATGTAGAATCCATATCGGTGGGGGTAAAAAATAACAAGGGGAAGAAGACACTGGTGGAAGTAGTCTATAGGCCCCCTAACAGTAGCTATACTGTAGGACAAAGAATAAATCAGGAGATAATGAGGGCATATAAAAAAGGCAGTACTAATCATGGGTGACTTTAATTTTCATGTCGATTGGGCGAATCAAATTGGCAGAGGTAGCCATGATCAAGAGTTCATAGAGTGTATTCAGGACAGTTTCCTAGAACAATATGTGTGGATCCAACCAGAGATCTGGCTATTTTGGATCTGGTAATGTGTAATGAGGCAGGTTTAATAAATGATCTCAGAGTAAAAGATCCCCTAGGAAACAGTGACCATAACATGGTAGAATTTAGCATTCAGTTTGAGAGTGAGAAACAACTGTGCTAATTTTAATTAAAAGTAATTACAAAAGAATGAGGGCAGAGTGGACTGGAAAAGGATTTTAGCAGAAAAAACCATTGATGAACAATGGCAAGTCTTTGAGAAAATAGTTCATGGCTCACAACAAAGATATATCCCAGTGAGGAAGAAGGATTCTAGGAAGGGGATAAACCAGCCATGGTTAACCAAGGAAGTTAAGGATAGTATCAAATTGAAAGAAAAAACATACCATGTGGCAAAGATTAGGATGTGGCCAGAGGATTGGGAAAGTTTTAAAAACCAACAAAAGATGACCAAAAAAATAATGAGAGAGAAAATAAACTTTGACTAGCAAGTAATATAAAAACGGACAGCAAGAGCTTCTTTAAACATATAAAAAAGGAAGAGAGAGGCCAAAGTCAATATAGGCCCCTTAGAGGATGAGGCTGGGGAAATAATAATGGGGAACCAGGAAATTGCAGAGGAGTTGAATAAATACTTTGCATCAGTCTTCACGGTAGACGACACTAATACCATTCCAAAAATACTAACTAATCAAGGGGCAAAAAGGGGGAGGAAATAAATAAAATTGCTATCACTAGAGAAAAAGTAATAGGGAAAGTCATGGGCTAAAGGCCGATAAGTCCCCTAGACCTGATGGGCTGCGTCCTAGGATATTAAAGGAAGTAGCTACAGAGATAGTGGATGCACTGGTAGTAATCTTCTATGAATCCTTAGATTCTGGAAAAGTCCCAGAGGATTGGAGAACTGCCAATGTAACACCCTTATTCGAAAAGGGAGGAAGACAAAAAACAGGTAACTATCGGCCAGTTAGCTCAACATCTGTCATTGGGAAAATGTTAAAGTCAATTATAAAGGATGCAATAGCAGAGCATTTAGAAATATATAATATAAGCAAGCAGAGTCAGCACGGCTTCATGAAGGGGAAATCATACCAGACAAATTTATTAGAATTCTTTGAGTAGTTAACAAGCAGATAGATAAAGGGGAACCTGTAGATGTAATATATTTGGGTTTCCAAACGGCGTTCGATAAGGTACCGCACATAAGGCTACTTAATAAGATAAGAGCCCAAGGTATCGGGGGTAGTATATTAGCATGTAGAGGATTGGCTAACTGATCGAAGACAGAGAGTTGGGTAAGGGGGGCATTTTCAGGATGGCAACCTGTAGCTAGTGGAGTGCTACAGGGATCAGTGCCAGGGCCACAATTATTTACAATATATACTAATAACTTGGATGAGGGAAGTGAATGTGCTATTGCCAAGTTTGTGGATGACACAAAAATAGGTGGGAAGGCAAGTGGTGAGGATGACACAAAGAATCTACTGAGGGTTATAGACAGGTTAAGTGAGTGGGCAAAAACTTGGCAGATGGAATATAATGTGGGAAAATGTGAGGTTATGCACTTTGGCAGGAAGAATAGAGGAGCTGAATATTATTTAAATGGAGATAGGCTGCAGAAAGTGGCAGCACAAAGGGATTTTGGGGGTCCTCGTGCATGAATCACAAAAAGCTAGCATACAAGTTCAGCAGATAATAGGGAAGGCAAATAGAATGTTGGCCTTTATTTCAAAGGGAATGGAGTATAAAAATAGGGAATTCTTGCTAAAACTATACAAGGAACTAGTTAGACCACATCTAGAATACTGTGAACAGGTTTGGTCCCCTTACCTAAGGAAAGATTTACTGGCATTGGAGACAGTCCAGGAAAGGTTCACTAGGTTAATCCCAGGTATGGAGGTATCTTCTTATGAGGAGAGGTTGAGTAGGTTGGGCCTGTACTCATTGGAATTTAGAAGAATGAGAGGTGACCTTATTGAAAAATATAGGGCAGAATTTTCTGGCTGACATGCAGGTGGCGGAGCCCACACATCAGCGCTTAAAATGTCGCGCGAGCGTCCCGAAGTCAGCGTGCGGCACCGCAATATTTCGGTCGGTGGGCGCACGCAGCAGCAGGATGCGTGCCCGCCATTAATTAAAGGCCTTGTTAAGGTCCTTAACTTGCCAATTGTTGACAATTTTGAGGGGCCCGTGCAAACTTCAGGTTGGTGCACGGGCCCAACGGGCAGGCGGGTAGGAGATTTTTTAATAAAACTCATGCACTGGCGGGATATGTGGACTCAGAGGGGTTGTTCATGTTTTCCACAAAGTTTTAATTGCAGAAAGTGTCTTAAAGTTGCGTGTTTGATTGTTAGCAGTTCACATCAATTTCCAAGAGCTTTTTGTGTACTTTGAAACCAGTCTGCAGACAGTAATCTTTCTCGGGCCTGTAGCTTTCCAGAGGCCTCCATTTAGCCTGGGGGTATGGGTTCTGACATTTCCACTGGAGGCAGCTCCTCTGAGGAGGAAGGGAGGGATAGAATAAGGAGGAGGCCAGGACTGGACAATCAGCCTCCAGGGGAGCCACCTTTGGGAGGCCAGGCGCAGGCATAAGGGGCGCAGGGCCAAGAGGTTGTCCAAGGTGGAAGGGACCGCAGAAGATGCCACTATCCTGCTGCCAGGGTATACAGGTGGCGAAGCAGCTACCTCAATATGACTGAGGTGCAGTGCCAAAGGAGGCTCCGACTATCAAGGGAGACAGTCAACTATATCTGTCAGATGATTGGCCCTGAGATATCTCCTAACAGTGTGGGTGGACACCCCATGCCAGCGGCTCTGAAGGTCACAGTTGCCCTCCACTTCTATGTCTCTGGCTTCTTCCAGGGCTCGGTGGGAGGTCTTTGCGGTGTCTCCCAATCAGCTGTCCACACTTGTGTCAAGCAGGTTACAGATGCTCTGTTCAGATGGGCATTGACCTTCATCCACTTCTGCTGCGACCATGCAAGTCAGGCACAGCGAGCCAGAGGCTTCGCGGCCTTTGCTGACTTCCCCCACGTCCAGGGTGCAATAGACTGTACACATGTGGCCATCAAGGCGCCAGCAGGTGAGCCCGGTGCCTTCGTCAACAGGAAGGGATTCCACTCCATGAATGTGCAGATAGTGTGTGATCACAGGATGCTGATTCTACAAGTCTGTGCAAGGTACCCAGGCAGCTCCCACAACGCCTACATCCTCAGACACTCCCAGGTGCTGGGGCTCTTCAGTGCTCCGGCTCAGCTGGATGGTTGGCTGCTGGGTGACAAGGGCTATCCCTTCAGAAGGTGGCTTATGATGCCTCTCCGCCATCCAAGAACAGAAGCTGAGCAGCGGTACAATAGAAGCCACGAATCCACAAGGGCTTTGGTGGAGAGAGCCATCGGTCTTCTCAAGATGTGCTTCCGTTGCCTGGACCGCTCAGGGGGCACACTCCAGTACCCCCCAGATCACGTCTCTGTGATAGTGGTAGCATGCTGCGCTCTGCACAATCTTACACTGGAAAGGGGGGATGCAGTTGACGATGAAGACCTTGACGCCCTGGATGAGGCTGCACATGATGAATCCAGCAGTGGCTCAGAGGATGAGGAAGTACAGGGCGATGATGAGGGGCAGCACGCCGACCCGCTACTACACCAAGGAGGCAGGGACACCCGGGACAATTTAATCCAACGAACCTTCAGCTAGCTCCACACGCATGGATCAGCAGGAGCAGCATTGCCTGGCGCTTCCACACGTGGCACTTAGGTGCTACATCTTCCACCTTATCAGCTGCAACTAAGAAACATCAATGTCCACTCAAACACTCATGATATGTCTGTGAAAAAGACAAATGCAGCACAAAGGAAACACCCTCGGCCATGGTCAGAAAAGTGGACTTTATTATGTCCAAAATATAACAGAAACGTCTCTATTGCATAAGTATATTTTTCCCTATTCAAAAGCCAACACAAAATCACCAGTGACATACCCGTTGAGTGCCTAACATGCCTTATGCTTTCGTTTGCAGGTGCTACGTCTAGGTGCCGCCCCATCGCACGGAGTGGCTTGTGAGACAGCCTGCTGACTCTGCTGTCCTGTTAGCGTCGATGACCTTGGTGGGTGTCCTCTGGCCCGTGGAGCCTGTGATGGCCCCACTGGGAGGGAGTGGCCAGTTCCAGAACTGGTTGTCGCAGCCTCAACGGAAGCAACGTTGACTGGCAGAGGGGCGGAAGAGCTCCCATTGGACATCCCTGCTCACCGCAGATGCATGGGCACCAAGTGCCGACGCTTGGTGTCCACAACATCTCCCACATTGGGAATGACCAACCATGGCCAGTACCGCTGTGAGGGCTTGCAGGTCGGAGCGTAACCCAATCAGAAGATTCTCCATCCGATCGAACCCCCTCTCCATGAGAGTCGCCAATCTCTCAGTGGAGGAAGCATGAAGCTCTGCCCTGAGGTTCATGCCTTCTTGCCATCACAGAGACTAACTGAAGCACACCCTCATGCAACCCTGCCAGATGTAAACGCGATTCCTGCCGTTTGTCCTGCAGTTGCTGCATTGGTGACAACTCCAGAGGCGTGTCATCAGTGCCAGACTCAGCATGTGCCTGGTCCCCTGCAGCCCTCCGGCTGCTGGCACCATTGGCACTCTCTGTCCCTACCATCTCCTCCAGTGATTGTGAAGTGTCCTCTCCACAGTGACCCGGGACACTGGCTGACGGTAAATTTCCCACCGAGGAGTTTGTGTCTGTGCTGGTGCCTGGCTGGCTGAAATGATGTGCCGCAAGTTGCACACCTTGGGCCTCAGGTGTGGAGGGGGGGCTCTGGACGTGTTGGTGGCGGCCATGTGGTGGTGATGCTGAAATTAACAACAAGGACAGTGCATCAGTTAGCGTACGGTCAGTTAAACCTTTCACCCCTTTCCCCCCCCGAGCCTCATAAGTCGCTCACCCTTCAAGACCCTAAGGAGATGAACATTGGTGGAGCGAAAAAGCGTCAAGAGGAGGCCCAAACATTAGACGCGCATACAGACAGGCTTGTCAGCTGACCTCAGGAATGCCACATGGCATGTTATGTGCCATTGGAGTGGGGAGAGTGCAGAGATACCTGACCTGGATGCATGCTGGCCTGGATAGTTGCGCTGCTGAGGAAACATCGCAAACACTTGCGACATTTGCCGTGGATCACAGGAGATTGACAGGTCACATTATTGACTTCATACCATTAGGAGGGGCATAGACCAGGTGGGCAGAAGGCAACATTTCCATGTTTTTATTGATCATAGATGTACATTCTAAATGGATGGATGTGCATGAAGTCAGATCACCAACATCGAGCTATCAAAAAGCTGCGCCATAGTTTTTGTATACATGGCCCACCCTAAGTCATTGTTTCTGATAACGGTACAATTTTTACAAGTACAGAGTTTCAGAGTTTCGTGAGTTTAGGTGGAATCAGACATATTAAAACAGCACCATATCAACCCTCATCAAATGATTTAGCTGAAAGAGCTGTGCAAACCTTCAAATCTGGAACGAAGAGGTCATCCGAAGGTACTCTAGAAACTCGAATTTCCTGCCTTCTTCTCAATTATCCTACAACATTCAGCTACGGGTTCAACGCCATCCAAAGTATTGATGAAATGCCGCCTATGTAGAAGGTTAAGTCTGGTGGTTCCAAACTTAGAGGGGAAGGTAGAGAAGAATCAGAGTAATCAAAAATTGAATCACGATATTCATAGCAAAGCTGGAAGATTCATTGTAGGAGACACAGTTTGGTGCAGAATTTTGAAAGCGGACCTTGTTGGGTTCCTGGTACAATTGTCTCAGAAACTGATCCCTTGTCCTTCCAGGTGGAAGTGGAAGACCGAATTGTTTGAAAACATGTGGACCATCTTAGGAGTAGAGAGACATTCCAACAACTAGCTATTCCGCCTGTGATTAACATCGAACCATTAATCCCAGAGGTGACAGATTGACCTAGAATAGACATGCCTGACATCTCTGTAGATTTGCCAAACACTGAATTGCCACATTCTAATGACGAATCTGCTGCTGCAGTTCCTGATCACGTCAATCCAGTGAAAGAACTTCAAGTGGTAGAGCTACGCCGCTCTAACTGAATACAGAAACCACCTCAGAGGCTTAATCTTTAATCACCTGAGTTGTACGTACATATATGTTGTTGGATATTCAAATGTTCTCTGTAAATAGAAACTGTAAAAACACTAAAGGGGGAGGAAATGTAGTAATTGAAGGTATAGCCTTTCCTACTGCCTATCGGGGTCACATGATTGTTTTTGGAGGCTCTCACCAATGACCCCTAAGCGCGAGTAATCTGGGGAGGCAGGGCTTCTTGTCAAGGACCTGGTTCAAGTATGTTGCATCTGAAAATCTCTCTGTAATAAAGTTATCTGTTTCTAGTTGAAACCTGTCCAGTATGTCAAGTCATTATATTTAGTAACGAGCAATGAAAAAAAAATGGAATGCAGCCGACTAACTGAGGGAAGACTTGAGGCAGGATTTTACACGTCGGTGAGCGGGGGCGTGGTCGGGGCCTGCTCGCCGACATGTAAAATGACGCGCGGTGACATCGGAGGGAACTCCTGACGTCACCGCGCCCCATTTAAATTTTCAGGAAGGTGGGGGCGCAGCGAAATCAGCTACGCGTCTGCCAACCTGTCAATGGCCAATTGAGGCCATTGACAGAGTCAATTAAAGTAATTAAAGGACCTGCCTGTCCAACCTGAAGGCTGGTGGGCAGGCCAGGAGCCCCGGCGTGAATGAGAAAAAGCATGAAACCTCATCCACGGGCGGGATGAGGTTTCATGTGAGGTTTAAAAAATTTTAATAAAGTTTCTGTGACAATTATGGACATGTCCCAACTCATGTGGGGACATGTTAGGGAAATTTTACTTTTCTATTTTTAGGTTTTGTACATTTAAAGCCGATCTCCCTGAGGCAGCACTTAGCCTCAGGGAGATGAGTGCGCTTTTTCGTGCGCATGCGTGAAAGAGCGCATTCTCGATTTTGGGATCCCCCCCTGCCCGCACAGGGAGCGCATAGCGCTTCTGTGCAGACGCCACACTGGGCAGCCCTTAATTGGCCCGCCCGCATAAAATGACGCTGCACATCCGATCGGGGGCACCGATCGGAAGTGCGCCTGTGCACGTCCGCCCTTCAACATCCCCCCTCCGACGGAGGGAAAATTCAGCCCTTGGAGTTTGTTGAGAGGGGAGTTTTAAGTGTTAATTTTGTTCTTAAATTTTGCTCTTAAAATCTAATCTAGTCTGTAATTAGCAATAACTAAAAAGAGCTGGGTAAGCAGGCAAAGTTCTTTCTTTCTTGCAGTTTAGACAGGGTAAGCTCACTCTCAGCTGTAAGCAGCTGAGTAGTTAATTAGCTAACTGGTTGCTACAGCCCCAATTCAGTTTACTGTAATTTCAGGGTTCTTTAGCACATCTTTGGGAAATGGAGTGCAGGTGACTAACTGAGTGAAGACTTGGAGTTTGGTGAGAGGGGAGTTCAGTGAAGGCGGAGAAGGAGTTGCTATTTCTCTCTTTTCTATCTTTCTCACCCCAGAGAAATTGGTTATTGCTCTACTGCAGGGAAAGGCACCAGCTGTTTGGTGAGTATCTGATAAGTATTATTCTATCCCTAAGGTTTAAAACAGTACACAATTTGGTGGTAAAGTTAATAAAATATATAGGAAAGCAACATTAAATAAGTGATTAATATAATTAAGTAATTATCAATAACACATTAAGGATGCAGCATGTGGTAGCTCCTGGATAACATTGTGATCCAGGGCAAACACATCTGCAGTAAGTGTTTGTGGCTGAAGGAAATTTGGCTCAAAGTCATTGAGCTGGAGGCTGAGCTGCAGACTCTGAGACACACGAGGGAGGGGGAAAGTTACCTGGGTGCTTTATACCAGGAGGCAGTCACACCACTTAGGAGAAGATCTTCTGATTTGGTCAGTGGCCAGGGACAGGAGGGTGACCGCTTTGCGGAACATCTTCGGTCTGTCCGCAAGCATGACCCAGACCTCCCTGTCACTTGCCATTTCAACACACCACCCTGCTCTCATGCCCACATGTCCGTCCTTGGCCTGCTGCAATTTTCCAGTGAAGCTCAACGCAAACTGGAGGAATAGCACCTCATCTTCCGACTAGGCACTTTACAGCCTTCCGGACTGAATATTGGGCTCAACAACTTTAGATCATGAACTCTCTCCTCCATCCCCACCCCCTTTCCGATCCCCCTTTTTTCCAATAATTTATATAGATTTTTCTTTTCCCACCTATTTCCATTATTTTTAAATGCATTTCCATCCATTGTTTTATCTCTACCTTTTAGCCTATTTCGATCCCTTCCCCCCACCTCCACTAGGGCTATCTGTACCTTGCTCATCCTGCATTGTACCCTTAATGTCACCTATTAGCACATTTCTTAGCTAATATCACCACCGTCAATACCTCTTTGACCTTTGGTCTATGACATCTTTTGGCAATCTCCACCTATCACTGGCCCTCTATCCAGCTTTACCTGCCCAACCCCCCCTTAAACCAGCTTATATTTCACCTCTCTTCTATTTTTCCTTAGTTCTGTTGAAGAGTCATATGGACTCGAAACGTTAACTGCGTTCCTCTCCGCAGATGCTGTCAGACCTGCTGAGTTTTTCCAGGTATTTTTATTTTTGTTTTTTGTACAGGAGGAAGTGATTGCAAGTGAAGTAGGTAAGGGGACCCAAAGGGCAGGAGTGCAGGAGTGAGAGTTTCTGCAATTGTTCAACAGGCTTGAGGTTCTCTCAGCTTGTTTGGATGAGAGTGGGGCTGTGGGGTGGATGAGCAAACTGACCATGGCACCATGGTACAGGAAGCCATCCAAGTGGGGGGAGCAAAATGGAATGTAATGGTAGTAGGGGAGAGTATAGTAAGGGAGATTGACACTGTTCTCTGTCGCAAAGGGCAAGAGTCCAGATGGCTTTGTTGCCTGCCCGGTGCCAGAGTTCGGGACATCTGCTCAGGGCAGGAGAGGAACTTGCAGTGGGAGGGGGAGGATCCAGTGGTCATGTTCCATGTAGGTACCAATGACATAGACAGGATGAGGAAGGAGGCTCTGCGTAGTCAGTATGACGACCTAGGCACTAAATTAAGAAGCAGAACTTTAAAAGGTAATAATTTCTGGATTGTTATCTGAGCCATGTGCAAATTGGCATGGGACAAATAAGATTAGAGGAATGAATGCGTGGCTGAAAGACTGGTGTGGGCAGAGTGGGTTCCAGTTTGTGGGACACTGGCGTCAGTATTGGGGAAAGTGGGATCTGTACCGTTGGGATGGTCCACACCTGAACCGTGCTGGGGCTGGTATCCTCACGAGCCACCTAACTAGGGAAGTAGAGAGGGTTTTAAACTGAATAATGGGGGCAAGGGATTAAATTTGGGAAGATATGGTGAAGCAAAGAGTAGAGACGAGGCAAAGGAGACAGTTATTAATATGGGAAATGATGAACAGACTGCAACAGGAAGGTACAGACAATACAATTCTAAGACCTGAATGTTTCCCTCATTTGGCGCACGTGATTGGCGGGCCCGGGAGCAGTCAGGAAACAGGCCCCCAACAGTGATCAGTCCACGACCGCGATTTCACACTGGCTGGCCCGTCCAGCAGGAAACGCATCTTCCTAATGGTCATGGAGGGCCGGGCAGGGAACGGGTCCAATGGCGACCCAGCGGGCGGTTTAAAATCAGCAGAGGCAGCTCCCTGAAGGCTGCCAGGAGAGAAATTTTCTGCAATCTGGAGACTGGAGCAATAGCCTCAACAGCGACTGAAGACTGGAGGGCAGGTCGCGTGGGCGCTCAGCCCCCGTTTCTCGGACAAGTGCCTCGCAGTCCTCATGGAGGAGGTGGGTGTCAGGTGGCTCACCCTCTTTCCCAGGGATGGCAGAAGGAGGCCACCGCATCAGACTAAAAAAGCTTAGGAGAAGGTGGCAGCCAAGGTCAGCAGCCATGACATCATGAGGCGCCCATGGGTGCAGTGTCGCAAAAGGTTCAATGATGTGCTGCGCTTGGCAAAGATGAGTACTGTGTTGGCACGGTTCAGTGTGAAGAAGTGTTAAGGTCTGGCCATCCCCCCCCGTAGAGCTCAGGGATGCTAGAGTCTGAGTGCCAACTGTCAATGATGCCGGAGCTGGTCAAGGGGGTGAGCGCTAGCTGCTTGACCTGAGTGCCTTGCGGCTCAAGGGCCACGACTCAAACTCAAGGTGTTCCTCAGGTGGGGTTGGCCAGGCTGCAATGGCGCTGTAGGTAGAGAGTGGATTAATCAATGCTCCTCTGTTCTTTCAGGAGAAGAGGAGCCATAACAACATAGAGAGGTCATGGACAGGCAGAGGCCCCCCAAACCTCCTAATCATGATGAGCTTTGAAATGAATGCTTTGGAACTGGAGAGCCACCACCCACCTGGGTCAGCCGGTCATGGAGAGGCAGGGGTCTCTGACGAAGGTAAGAGTGCAGTGCACAGAGGTGAGAGTGTCAGATTGTGCAAACATTCTTATGTAATCTCATCATTAATGGGAGCCCCCATTTATCATTGAAAGACAATGGCACCATGATGCAGATCTTCGTTGTCTCACCAGGGTGCCTGGCATACACAGTGACAGTGAGATTACTTAAACTAACGATATGTCGCTGTTCCCCCTTGGATTCGCCAGCACACACTCATATGCAGGGCCCCGAAGAGCCACCCTTGATGCCAGAGGTCTACCGGGCTGCAGCTGCACCTGCGTCACACCTGCTCTCCAAACCAGGCACCAGCACAGATACCAGCACCTCGGTGGGCAGTAGATCGTCGTCTAGAATGTCAATGCGCAGTGGTGAGGGCACTTCACGCTCACTTGAGGAATAGGTGGAGGCAGAGTGCCCAGGGCGCCAGCAGTCGGAGGACTGCTGGGAGACCAGAACAATGCTGAGTCGAAGGCAGATGATGAGCCCCTGGAGTCATCCATTAGGCGGCAGATGCTGGATATCCAGCAGGATGTGCAGGAGGATCTGGCGGAGATCCATGAGGGTCAGCTTGCCAAGGTCTCTGCTGTGGAGGAGTCCATGCGGAGCATCAGCACTGCATTAACCCTCAGTGCTGAGCTTACTGCCTCCTCCATTGAGAGAGTGGCGACTCTCATGGAGATGCAGCTCCAGGGACAGAATCAGGGGTTCCTGGGGTTGTGCTCGGACCTGCAAGCCCTCACACAGGCAATGACTCAGGTTGTTAGTGCCAGTGTGGGAGATGGATGAGGCACCCAGTATCCCACCTATGTGTCCGTCCATCAAAGGCGAGCAGGGAGATCCAGAGCAACCTCACGTTCATTTTGGCAGGAAGAATAAAAAGGAAGCTTATTATCTAAATAGTGAGAGATCGTAGAGCTCTGAGATTCAGAGGGATCTGGGTTTCCACGTGCATGAATTGCAAAAGGTTAGTGTGCAGGTACAGCAGGTAATTAGGAAAGCTAATAGAATGTTATCATTTATTGTGAGGGGAATTGATTACAAAAGTAGGGAGGTTATGCTTCAGTTGTATAGGGCATTGGTGAGACCACAACTGGAGTATTGTGTATAGTACTGGTCTTCTTATTTAAAGAAAGATGTAAATGCTTTAGAAGCAGTTCAGAGAAGGTTTACTCGACTAGTAGCAGGAATGGGTGGGTTGTCTTTTGGGGAAAGGCTGAATAGGTTAGGCTTGTATCCAGTGGACTTTAGAAGAGTAAGAGGTGACTTAATTGAAACTTTTAAGATCCTGAGGGGTCTTGACAGAATGGATGTGGAGAGGATGTTTCCGCTTGTGGGAGAATCTAGAACTAGAGGTCACTGTTTAAAAATGAGGGGTCACTCATTTAAGACAGAGATGAGGAGAAATCGTTTCTCTCAGAGGGTAGTGTGTCTTTGGAACTCTTCCTGAAAAAGCAGTGGAAGCAGAGCCTTTGAATATTTTTAAGGCAGAGCTAGATAGATTCTTGATTAACAAGGGGGTGAAATGTTGTCAGGGGTAGGCAGGAATGTGGGGTTAAGGTTACATTTTGATCAGCCATGATCTTATTGAAGGGCGGAGTAGGCTTAAGGGGCCAAGTGGCCTACTCCTGCTCCTAACTCAAATGTTTGTATGCTCCTATGTTCGTATTTGTAACAGCCTACTGGTGAAGAATATTTATCTAATAACAATCATAATGTGATCGCGTTCAATATAGTGTTTGAGAGGAGGAAACAATAATTTTATTTTGTTATCCATTCATGGGATGTGGGTGTCGCTGGCTGGGCCAGCATTTATTGCCCATCCCTAATTGCCCTTGAGAAGGTGGTGGTGATCTGCCTTCTTGAACCACTATGGTCCACATGCTGTAGGTACACCCACAGTGCTGTTAGGGAGGGAGTTCCAGGATTTTGACCCAACGACAGTGAAGTCAGGATGATGAGTGGCTTGGAGGGGAACTTCCAGGTGGTGGTGTTCCCGAGTGTCTGCTGCCCTTGTCCTTCTATATGGTAGCGGGCTTGGGTTTGGAAGGTGCTGTCTGAGGATCTTTGGTGAGTTCCTGCAGTGCATCTTGTAGATGGTACACACTGCTGCCACTGCATTTCGATGGTGGAGAGAGTGAAAGTTTGTGGACAGGGTGCCAATTAAGCGGGCTGCTTTGTCTTGGATGGTGTCAAACTTCTTGAGTGTTGTTGGAGCTGCACTCATCCAGGCAAGTGGAGAGTATTCCACCACATTCCTGACTTGTGCCTTGTAGATGGTGACCAGGCTTTGGGGAGTCAGGGGATGAGTTGCTTGCTACAGGATTTCAAGCCTCTGACCTGCTCGAGTAGCCACAATATTTATGTGGCTAGTCCAGTTCAGTTTCTGGTCAATGGTAACTTTCGGGATGTTGATAATGGGGGATTCAGCAATGGTAATGCCATTGAATGTCAAGGGGCAATGGTTAGCTTCTCTCTTGTTGGAGATGGTCATTGCCTGGCATTTGTGTGGCGTGAATGTTACTTGTCACTTGTCAGCCCAATCCTGGATATTGTCCGAGTCTTTCCGCATTTGGACATGGCCTGCTTCAGTGTCTGGGGAGTCACAAATTGTGCTGAACATTGTGCAATCATCAGCGAATGTCCCCGCTTCTGACCTAATGATGGAAGGAAGGTCATTGATGAAGCAGATGAAGTTGGTTGGGCCTAGGACTCTACACTGAGGAACTCCTGGAGTGATGTCCTGGAAGTGAGATGATTGACCTCCAACAACCACAACCATCTTCTTTTGTGCTAAGTGTGACTCCAACCAGTGGAGAGTTTTCCCTCGATTCCCATTGACTCCAGTTTTGCTAGGGCTCCTTAATGCCATGCTTGGTCAAATGCTGCCATAATGTCAAGGGCAGTCACTCTCACCTCACCTCTGGAGTTCAGCTGTTTTGTTCATGTTTGAACCAAGGCTGTAATGAGCTCAGGATCTGAGTGGCCCTGGCGGGTTCTTCTGAAGGGTCATGAGGACTCGAAACATCAACTTTGTTCTTCTCTGCCGATGCTGCCAGACTTGCTGAGTTTCTCCAGGTAATTCTGTTTTTGTTCTGGCAGAACCCAAACTGGGCAACAGTGAGCAGAGTTATTACTAAACAAGTGGGCTTGACAGCATTGTTGATGATCCCTTCCATCACTTTACAAATGATCGAGAGTAGACTGATGGGGCAGTAATTGGTCCAGTTGGATATGTCCTGCTTTTTGTGTACTGACATAACTGGGCAATTTTCCACATTGCCGGGTAGATGCCAGTGTTGTAGCTGTACTGGATCAGCTTGGCTAGGGGCGCGGCAAGTTGTTAGAGCCCGTAGCCTTCGCAGTATCCAGTGCTTTCAACCATTTCTTGATATCATGTAGTGTGAATTGAATTGGCTAAAGACTGACATCTGTGATGTTGAGGACCTCCACAGGAGGTCCACTCGGCACTTCTGGCTGAAGATTGTTGTAAATACTTCAGTCTTATCTTCTAATGTTCTAAATTTAGGTAAGCCTGAATTCAATGTGACGAGATAGGGACAGTTCGCTATAAACGGGACAAGTCTGTTAATGGGTAAAACAACAAAAGATCAGTGGGTGATGTTCAAAAAAAAAATCTAAAATGATGCAGAACCAGTTTATATCCCTAAGAGGCAAGAGCTCTATTCAACTAGTGTCAGCCATAGCTCAGTTATTACTGTTTAATAGGTGGCTATCCATTTACCGATCAGGCAGCAGAAGATATTCTGTGAATTGCAACTGTTTTATTGTTAAACTGTAGTTCAGTACAAATACCAATTTCCACTCCTCCCTTCTGGATCCTTCCCATATCCAGAAGCAAAAAACCCCTTATTAGGAAAAAACCTAGCTCTTAATTACAGGCTTCAAAGAGCATCGCCTGCTCTCAATTCAGTCTGTAGCTTGTCTGGTTTACTCTTAAAGGGACCTGCATTTCTAACATTGTCAGGTAGCACTTTCACCTCTGACTGCTGCAGGCAAGGAGTCTGCTGTGTCCGAGGCAGATGATGAGCCTCTGGACTTGGTCCTCAATCAGTTGGTGGAGCTGCATAGACGATCGGGGGAACATCAAGAAGGGATGTCCGCTGCACTCCTCAGATTGCAAGACACGATGGAGGAGTCCGTCCACCTTCAGTCCAAGGTGATAGCGTGGGCCTGCCGATGCACCTCGGTCAACATTGGCAGGATGGCGGCCATCATGGAGGCCATGGTCCGGGACATCAGTCCTGCACTGCTGCGTGGACTGAACTCCATCATGGACACCATAGTTGGCCTCCAATAATGCCAACACGAGAGGGGTGTGGGGCAGCTTGATCTCAAGGAGTCAGCCAGGGGCCGTCGGGCACCGATAGGAAGGAATACCAGCAACTCAATACCTCGGGGCCATCCACCCAGGTGACTCCGGGAATGTCAAGCCGATCCAAATCCCATCTTCCAGTGACACCCGCAGCTCCAGCTCCACAGGCCAAGGATGGTGCAGCTGGCCCACAGCAGGACACCCAAAGCAGGCCGGGGCCCTCCAGGTCTTGACCCTCCAGAGAACACCCGCCAAAGTCATCACAGACGAAGCAGCGCAGTCAGCAAGCTGCCTCCACCTCCGCCGTGGATGTCGGGAGAGCACCAAGACATAGCAGCAGGCCATCCCCTCTGGCCCCCGCCCTGGCCCCGGCATGTGCTTGTGTACTTCCTACAGTCTGTACTGCCTTGCCCCCTTTCTTTTGGATTTCCACATCTGAGTGGAAGTGTTTGAGGAGTTTTGTGGTATACCTTTATTAACATGACAACAATTTTTTGCCTTGGGTGATATTATTGGATTTTTATAGTTAAAATCTATAAGGGAGTTGTTGCCAAGAAGATAGTTTCCTTGTGGAAACCAAATGGGTTTTTCAGGGGCTTGTTCTCTAAGACTATTTTAACTGTGTAACTTTAATCTTATGTGCTCAAAGTCTGCTGATGACACAGAGAGGCAGCATTGCAGGTGGAAGCATAAAATTGCAAAGAGAATGATACCTGGATTGCAAGTGTTAAATTAAGAGGAGAGATAACACAAGGGTTGTTCTCTAAGACTGTTTTAACTGTGTAACTTTAATCTTATGTGCTTAAACTTTTTTTCAATAAATCTTTTAATTATTAAAATCCTAAAGGTGCTACTGGAGTTCTACGCTTTTGGGGTCAGTAGCTTTTCCTCCTCGTTTTCATAATACAAAAACAAGGTTTATGATCAGTAAGACAGGTTTCCCTCTGGGATCTAGCTTGCTCAGCAAATAACATCAGCTGTGGTCATAACATAAGCAAAATAACAGTAATGAACAAAATAATAATAATAAAGAATAAACAATCTACAGGACCAGATAGCTTCCATCCCAGGATTTTAAAGGAAGTAAGTCAGAACATTGCAGATGTCCTAACTATAATCTTCCAAAGTGCTCTCAATTCAGGAACCTTTCCTTTAGATTTGAAAATGGTGCCTGCCATTCCACAATTTAAGAAATGTGAGAAAGGAAAACCAGTGAATTATAGACCAGTTAGCCTAACATCTATTGTCAGGAAATTACTGGAGTCTATAATTAAGTTAGGATGACTGAACATCTTGACAATTTTAAGCTGATTAGTGAGAGCCAACATGGATTTGTAAAGGGCAGATCATGCTTGACAAACTTGATTAAAATTTTTGAAGATGTGACTAAGGTGGTGGACAGAGGAATGTCTGTGGCCATTATTTGTATGGACTTCCAGAAGGCATTTGATTAAGTCCCTCATGAGAGACTGTTAGTTAAAACTGAAGTTCATGAAATTGAAGGTAAACTATTGACTCATTTAGAAAATTGGCTGAGCGGCAGGAGACAAGAGAGTAGGGATAATGGGCAGGTAGTCTAACTGGCAGGATTTCACTAGTGGTGTCCCACAAAAATCTGTGCTGGGACCTCAACTATTAACCATATTTATTAACGATTTAGATGATGGAATTGATGATTACATATCCAAATTTGCTGATGACACAGAGAGACAGCATTGCAGGTGGAAGCATAAAATTGCAAAGGGAATGATACCTGGACTGCAAGTGTTAAATTAAGAGGAGAGATTACACAAACTAGGATTGTATTCCCTGGATTTTAGAAAACTAAGGGGTGGTTTAATCAAAGTTTTCAAGATATTAAGGGCAACAGAAAAGATAGAAACTATTTCCACTGCTTGGAGTGTCTAGGACTAAGGGGCATAGTCTAAAAATTAGAACCAGACCTTTCAGGAGTGAAATTAGGAAAAACTTCTATGCACAAGAGGTAGTAGAAGTTTGGAACTTTCTTCCACAAACCGCAACTGATGCTAGATCAGTTGCAAATTTTAATTCTGAAATTTTTAGATTTTTATTAAAGGTTTGAAGGGATGTAGGGCAAAGGCAGGCATATAGTTAGGTCACAGACTAGCTATAATCTCATTGAATGATGGAACAGGCTCGAGGGGCTACATGACCTATTCATCTTCCTATGTTCCTTTATCCCTATCTTCCTATGTACAGTTCTGCAGGCTTTAGCCACTGCCCAGTATTTCACCCCGATGCGCAACTCTAAAGAGTAACCGTTAGCAAGTCATCAGGTATTTCCTTCCCCTAAAACCTGCACACATTCACTGGATGGCTGTTGTGGTTATCAGTAATTTATTTGTAATATTTAGAAAAAGGCCAGGTGTTGGTGGTTGCTGAGTAAATAGAATGAAGCCAGTGTTGACAGATGTGCATTGGTTATGGGAAGAACACACTAGGCTGTGGAGAGAGGCAGAAAGTGTCAGAGATGTATTTAGGAATAAAGGATTGATGTTAGGTAACATTCCTGTGTCCATTCTAACAGAATGCTAACATATCAACCATCATAGCTGGAACCTTCCCATCTGAGCTAAACTGACAAAGGCAGACCATAAATGGAGGCCCAGAGATAAATAGAAAGCTGCCTCAATTGCCTAGTAAGTAAAGGCACCTGTTAATGTAGTTATTTGGATTCCCAATCTACATTGTTAACTGTTTTCGGTAAGATAGCAATTATTTCAGTGCTCCTGGTCTAAGAAGATTTGCTTGGGAACTGCTGCTAGGAAGATTACTGGTATGGATATTGGATGATGACAGAATTGGGCCAGCAGAGGGAATAGCCTGTTAACTCTCCCTGCCTAAGGTTTCAAAACAGTAGTGGTCACTTCGGTGAAGTAGCAGGGGAAACCTGGCAAAGGTCAAGATTTTCAAGAGAGAGAACTGGAGGAAAAGTATAAACCCAAGATACATAGAAGAGAACCCACAGATGAAGAAGCCTCAGACTGTGTTATATTATGGACAAGAGGGGGTTTAATTTCAACAGCCCTGATTTCACCTCTCACCACCCGTCCATAAACAGAAAGGTGTTTTGATTTTGATTTCCCCCCCCCCCCACCATTTATAAGCAGTGGCATATTTCCCAACCCCTCAGTTTTGTTGTGCTCCAATTTTTATTAATAACCCCACAGAAAACTCAGAGGAGTAGTTTATTTGTGCACACTCAAACACGAGAGGAGGGGTGCAACATAGCCTCCTTTTTCACTCATACAATAAAAGACTGGGGATAGAGAAAGGAAGACTTACAGGGAAAAGACAACAGGTTAAAGAATTAGTGTTTTATGTGAGTCCAGAGTCAGAATCAAAGTCCAATGGTGTATTCTTTCACAGAAGTGTTGGGAGGTTGAAGACTGATGCTGGATAATTCATTTTGCCAGAGGTGACTTCCACAATGGGATAGGCACATAGAGATGAATTAGTCTTGTAGGTGCTAGTACTGAAGTTCAGAAGTTCCAGTGTAAACGCTGGGGGAGGTGAGGTGGTGGTGGGGGGGGGGGGGGGGGGGGGCTTTCACCTGGACCGAGCCCTTGATCTGAGCTGCTGCTTGCTAGATGGAAGATAGCAGACTGAATGGATTACAGCAAGACAGTGTAACTGGGTCTCCCAGCTAGGGGAGGGGTCATGTGAATCTCCACTTTGGCTTTGATAAAGGATGTATATTCCTTTGTCTGGATTCTTGTGATTGTTAATGTTCCATCCATCCATTAAGAATTTCAAAGGAGGTTGCAGGGTCTTTTCTCTTAGCAGACCGGTAGGCAACATTAGTCAAACTTGGCTTAGGAAATGTAGATGGCCTTTGTATAATTCCCTTTGAATTTGGTCTCTGCAGTCCACAGGGTTGTTAGCACGTCTTCAGATATAATGAGACACAAATTTCTTCAATACTGCTAGATTAGTTCCACTTGTTCAGGGTTACAGGCAGACATAGCTTCAGTCACTTTAAAGTCTTTGTTCAGTTTTAAAAGTTTTAGGAAATAGCCATGTTGATATCATAAGAATATAGTGTGAGGTCTTAGCTCCATTAGTTAGAAGTATCACACCTCATCCTTCCATAACTTCACTCCTCCCTAACTTTCTAACCTTCTGCTGCCCTACAACATCTCTGTGCTCTTCAAATCCTGGCTTCTTGCACCTCCCTGATTTTAATCATTCCATCTTTGGAGGCTGTGCCTTCAGCTGTCTGGGCCCTAAGCACTGAAATTCCCTCCCTCAACCTTTTTGCCTTTCTGTCTGTCCACCTAATCTAATCCTAATCTAAGATCTACCTTAAAATCTACCTCTTTGACCAAGCTTTTGGTTACTTGTCCCAACCTCTCTTTATGTGATTCGATGTCAAATTTTGTCTGACAACACACCTGTGAAACACATTGAAATGTTTTACTCTGCTAAAGCCACTGCTGTATATAGTTTCAAGTTAAAATAAAAACAGGTACTGTTCACAAAAGAAACAAAGAACAATTGATTGCTCACCTTTCCCAAGTCCTGAAATAGCATCAGTTATCACGATCACTTTGTTCCGCACAGCTGATTTGGACATCAGTTGCATTATTCTTTTGTAAACGTAAGCAATGCCAGCAATCCCAACCAGCAATAATGGAAGGATCAATAAAGCCAGAGCACCCATCTCTCTGCAATCAGCAAAACCACAGCAATCAGTGCTACAAAAATTAATAGTTGACGCTAAAAAACCAAACTATCAGTATTACATAAACACAGTAATCAGAACCATAAAAGCATAAATCAGTATTATAAAAAGTAATAATCAGAGCTACAATTAATAGTGATCTTGTCGCTTTTTAAATTCATTCATGGAATGTGGAAATCGCTGGCAAAGCCAGCATTTTTTGTCCATTCCTAGTTGCCCTTGAGAAGGTGGTGGTAAGCTATCTTCTTGAACCTCTGTAGTCACTGTGGTATAGGTACACCCACAGTGCAGTTATGGAGGGAATTCCAGTCATTTGACCCAGCAACAGCGAAAATACAGTGATATAGTTAAAAGTCATAGTGTGTGACTTGGAGGGGAACTTGCAGTGGTTGTTCTTCTCAGTGGCAGAGTCTGCGGGTTTGGAAGTTGCTTTCAAAGGAGCCTTCGCGAGTTGCTGCAGTGTATGCTATAGATGGCACACACTGCTGCCACTGTACATCTGTGGCGGAGGGAGTGAATGTTTAAGGCAGTAGCTGCTTTGCCCTGGGTGGTGTCAAGCTCCATGAGTGTTGTTGAAGCTGCACTCAAGGCAAGTGGAGATTATTCCATCACACCGATGATTTTGTGCCTTGTATCTAGTGAACTGCCTTTAGTGAGTCAGGAAGCAAGTTATTCACCACAGAATTCCCAGCATCTGACCTGCTCTTGGAGCTAAAGTATTTACGTGGCTGGTTCAGTTAATTTTCTAGTCAATGGTAACCCCCCAGGAAGTTGATGGTGAGAGTTTTATGGGGAGGTGGTAGTGTTGTGGTAATGTCACTGGGCCCACAATCCATAGGCCCAGCCTAATGCTCTGGGGACACAGGTTCAAATCCCACCATGGCAGCTGGTGGAATTTTTTTAAAAATTCAATTAATGAATCTGGAATTGAAAACTAGCCTTGGTAAGGGTGACCACAAAACCATCATCAATTGTAGTGAAAACCCGTTGGTTCACCAATATTCTTTAAGGAAGGAAACCTGCCATCCTTACCTAGTCTGGCCCACATGTGACTCCAGACCTACAGCAATTGGTTGACTCTGCCCTCTGAAATGGCCCAGCAAACCACCACAGAAAAGTCAAACCAGATGGGCTGCAGTGATTCAAGAAGCTGGCTCATCACCATCTTCTCAAGGGCAATTAGTGATGGGCAACAAATGCTGGCCTTGCCTCCAACACATCAAAGGAAGGAGTTTTTTTTTTAATTTAGCAATGGTAATGCCATTGAATGTCAAGGGGAGATGGTTAGTTTCTCTCCTATTGGAGATGGTCATTGCCTGGCACATGTGTGGTGCAAATGTTACTTGCCACTTGTCAGCGCAAACCTGAATGTTGTTCAGGTCTTGCTGCATATGGACATAGACTGCTTCAGTATCTGAGGAGTCACGAATGGTGCTGAACACTGTACAATCATCAGAAAACATCACCACTTCTGACCTTATGATGGAAGGAAGGCCATTGATGAAGCAGTTGAAGATGATTGGGCCTAGGGCACTATCCTAAGGAAGTCTTGCAATGATGTCTTGGGACTGAGGTTATTGACCTCCAAAAACCACAACCATCTTCCTTTTTGCTAGGTATGACTCCAACCTAGGGCTCCTTGATGCTACACTCGGTCAAATGCTGCCTTGATGTCTTGGACAGTCAATCTCATGTTATCTTGGGAATTCAGCTCTTTTGGGCATGTTTGGACCAAACTGTAATAAGTGACCCTGGTGGAACCCAAAGCCAATCAGTGAGCAGTTTATTGCTGAGTAAATAAGTAGCACTGTCACAGCATCTTTCATCACTTTGCTGTTGATTGAGGGTAGACGAATGGAGCGATAGTTGGCTGGATTGGATTTGTCCTGCATGAGGTTTCCTTGCCCATATTTGACCTGATGACAAGAGACTTCATGGTATCCGGAGTCAATGTTGAGGACTCCCAGGCGCACTCCCTTCTAACTGTATACAACTAGACAGTCACCTCTGGTGAAAATATTGCAATCAATACTGCAAACACAGTGATTAGTACTGTTAAAATTGATCAAAATAACTAATACAGTATTACAAAACAGTAATTGTTACAACAAAAAATAATGAGCTTTACAATAAAACATAGTGATCATTAGTTCAAAATAATAGGGATTAGTACTACCGAAATATTGATCAGTACAAGAAACAACATGGAGCTATCAATTCAGTGTCATTTCTGAAATTCAAATTCATCACAGAAATTTTCGAATAAAATTATTTGAGTTGAGGAAGCTCACACTGTTAAATTCACAGGCTATGTTTCTTTAGTGAACATAAGTTCATGATACCTGAGACACAGGTATTTAAATTGTTTTCTCCACCAGCTTATTGACACCCACCATACTCAAAAACATCTCCCTCCACCTGGACCCCTCCCTCTGGATTCTTACCTTCTCTTGATCTTTTCATTGAGAACTGTCGGCGTGATATCAGTCGTCTCAATTTCTCTACTCTCACCCACTCTAACCTGTCCCTCTCTGAACTTGCTGCACTCCGTTCTCTCAGGTCCAACCCTGACATTGTCATCAAACCTGCTGACAAGGGTGGTGCTGTTGTTGTCTGGCACACTGACCTCTACCTCGCAGAGGCTGAGTGTCAACTCACAGACACTTCCTCCTACCTCCCCCTGGACCATGACCTCACCACTGAACATCAAGCCATTGTTTCCATGACTGTTCCACAGCTTCCAACCTGATAGTCTCCCAACCTCGGACGGCCCGCTTCTACCTCCTACCCAAAATCCACAAACAGGACTGTCCCGGCAGACCGATCGTGTCAGCCTGTTCCTGCCCCACGGAATTCATTTCTTGCTATCTTGACTCCATTCTCTCTTCCCTTGTCCAGTCCCTTCCCACCTACATCTGCGATTCCTCTGACACCCTACATCTTATCAACAATTTCCAGTTCCCTGGCCCCAACCGCCTCCTCTTCATCATGGACGTCCAAACCCTCTACACCTCCATCCCCCACCGGGATGGTCTGATGGCTCTCTGCTTCTTCCTCGAACAGAGGCCCGAACAATCCCCATCCACCACTATTCCCCTCTGTCTGGCTGAACTTGTTCTCACACTGAACAATTTCTCCCTAAACTCGTCTCACTTCCTCCAAATAAAAGGTGTGGCTATGGGTACCCGCATGGACCCCAGTTATGCCTGTCTCTTTATGGGGTATGTGGAACATTCCTTGTTCCAGTCCTACTCCGGCCCCCTCCCACAACTCTTTCTCCGGTACATTGATGACTGCTTCGGTGTCGCTTCATGCTCTTGTCTGGACCTGGAAAAATTTATTAATTTTGCTTCCAATTTCCACCCCTCCATCATGTTCACATGGTCCATCTCTGACACTTCCCTTCCCTTCCCTGACCTCTCTGTCTCGATTTCTGGTGATAGACTGTCCGTCAATATCCATTACAAGCCTACCGACTCCCACAGCTACCTCGACTACAGCTCCTCACACCCCGCTTCCTGTAAGGATTCCATCGCATTCTCTCAGTTCCTTCACCTCCGTCGCATCTGTTCTGATGATGCCACTTGCAAAAACAGTTCCTCTGACATGTCTTCCTTCTTCCTTAACCAAGGTTTTCCACCCATGGTGGTTGACAGGGCCCTCAACCGTGTCTGGCCCATCTCCCGCGCATCTGCCCTCACACCTTCCTCTCCCTCCCAGAACCATGATAGGGTCCCCCTCGTCCTCACTTATCACCCCACCAGCCTCCGCATTCAAACGATCATCCTCCGCCATTTCCGCCAACTCCAGCATGATGCCACAACCAAACACATCTTCCCTTCACCCCACTGGTGGCATTCCACAGGGACCGTTCCCTCTGGGACACCCTGGTCCACTCCTCCATCACCCCCTACACCTCAACCCCCTCCCACGGCATCTTCCCATGCAACTGCACAAGGTGCAACACCTGCCCCTTTACTTCCCCTCTCCTCACCGTCCAAGGGCCCAAACACTCCTTTCGAGTGAAGCTGCATTTCAATTGCACTTCCCTCAATTTAGTCTACTGCATTCGTTGCTCCCAATGCGGTTTCCTCTACATTGGAGAGAACAAACGCAGACTGGGTGACCGCTTTGTAGAACACCTTCGGTCTGTCCACAAGCATGACCCAGACCTCCCTGTCACTTGCCATTTCAAAACTCCACCCTGCTCTCATGCCTACATGTCCGTCCTTGGCCTGCTGCAATGTTCTAGCTCAACGCAATGCTCAACGCAAACTGGAGGAACAGCACTTCATCTTCCGACTAGGCACTTTACAGCCTTCCAGACTGAATATTGAGTTCAACGACTTTAGATCATGAACTCTTTCCTCCATCCCCACCCCTTTTTTCCAATAATTTATATAGATTTTTCTTTTCCCACCTATTTCCATTATTTTTAAATGTATTTCCATCCATTGTTTTATCTCTACCTTTTAGCCTATTTCGATCCCTTCCCCCCACCCCACCTCCACTAGGGCTATCTGCACCTTGCTCATCCTGCTTTCTACCCTTAATGTCACCTATTAGCATATTTCTTAGCTAATATCACCACCGTCAACGCCTCTTTGTCCTTTTGCCTATGACATCTTTTGGCAATCTCCACCTATCACTGGCCCTCTATCCAGCTCTACTTGTCCCCCCCCCCCCCCCCCCCCCCCCAACCCCCGCGCCCCCTTAAACCAGCTTATATTTCACCTCTCTTCTATTTTTCCTTAGTTCTGTTGAAGAGTCATACGGACTCGAAACGTTAATTGTATTCCTCTCCGCAGATGCTGTCAGACCTGCTGAGTTTTTCCAGGTATTTTTATTTTTATTTTTATTTTTGTTTTTGTTTTGGATTTCCAGCATCCGCTGTTTTTTGCTTTTATCAAAACCATGGAACTTGTTAACTCTCAGTTTCCCCGTCCTCTCTTCCCCGTCCTTTCACCCTACGTTGTCTCCAGAGGCTGTTGAAGAATCCTGTATAAGGTCTGGTGCCTGGTCCTATCCCACTCACCAGTGACAAATTTTGAAAAGAGTTCTTAAATACACATTGGGTCCCCTAATTTACACAATCAAGGTACCTAAAGCCTTAATGTAGTGCATACTGCATCCATTAAGGATGCCTAAAAATGGGCCCCACAAATTTAGCATTGCCTGTGCCAGTTAGGTTTCTTTTTGTTCATTCTTTCATGGGATGTGGACATCACTGGCAGGGCCACCATTTGTTGCCCATCCCCTAATTTGCCGTTGAACTGAGTGGCTTGCTAGGCCATTGCAGAAGGCTTCCCTTTTCAGGGGACCAGATAGGTTTTTACAACAATCAGTGATGGTTTCATGGTCATTATTATTGAGACTGGCTTTCAATTACAGATTTTTATTTTTAATGAATTGAATTTAAATTCCACCAGCTGCCATGATAGGATTTGAAGAGGATTAGTCTGGGCTGTTGGGTTACTAGTCTAGTGGCATTACCACTACTCCATCATCTCCTACTAGGTGTAGGTGTAGGCATTCCCACTGTTAAATTGATAAGCTTTAAGTTTTGCTTCACTCACTACTACATCCTGATTTATTTTGTCTTCTCTCATGCTTTTTCATCTTTAATGATATCCTGAACTACAAGCTTTGCCCCTTAGTTTCTCAGCTTAAAAAAAATAACATGTCAGCCAAGGCGGCCTGTGAATTGCGAGTGACTTTTAACCTTATTCTCCGGATCAAGAAAACATTTCTTCACACAGTTCGTCCTGAGGAAGGAAGGAAGGGAGGGAGGAACGAACATTCACACAAACTTGGTCTATTCAATCTGTAGGTTCTGACAGGGGAATTATAATTTCATAATGAAACAACAGAATTACACATTCATAGATGCTTACTTGATGCCACACTTCACTCAGGTTCCAACATGAGAATAGTCACTGCAGGGCAAGAAAATGTAGGGACAAAAAATTATGCGGTCCTGTTTCAGGAAAAGGCCACCCAGCAGAAAAACAATTGGATTTTAAAATCAGGGCTCACTTTCAGGATTCACTTTGTTAATAAGCACTGAACATCTGAATTTATGTCCAGGCTCTCGTGTCAGGGCTTGGGGTTTCAACGCTATTAGAATAAAAGTCAACAACAACTTGATTTTAATAGCAAGAATCAGATAAAATTTGACACTGAACTAAGGAAGACAGGTGACCACAAGCTTGATTGGAGAAGTTGGTTTTAAAGCGGAGAGAGAGGTGGTGAAGTGCAGAGGTTTGTGGACAAAATTCCAGAACACAGACACTGAATGTACAGTCACTGATGACAGGGTGAAGGCAGTGGGGATGCACAAGAGGTCAGAGTTAGAGGAACGTGAGTTCTTGGAGAGTTGTAGGACTGGAGAATATTACAGAGACAGGAATGGGCAGGGCCATGGAAGGATTTGAACATGAGAATTTTAAAGTCAAGGCTTTGGTGAACTGGCAGCCAAAGTAGGAAAGCAAACAAAGGGATGATGAGACTTGGTATGAGCTTTGGATGCACTCAAGTTTATAGAGGGTGGAAGATGGGGGACCGGCCAAGATAACATTGGAGCAGTTTCATCAGCAGATGGTCAAGGCAAGGGAGATATTATGGAGGTGGACTTGGTTTTAATGAGCCTTCCACATAATCCATCTTCTTAGTCAGTCCCTCAGCATCGAGCGTGACTTGTTTCCACTCCAGTTTGGTGGGTTCTGAGGTGGTTGATCTGCAGACCCTGCCACATGTGGGACAGGTAGTGCTTGAAGGGTGGAGGTTTTTTGAGCTCTCTCTGGTGCCTCAACTTTGCCTCTGCATATTCCCGATGAAGTTTCTCCATATGTACCTTCCTGAATAAGCCTTTTCCATTTTGGTCGGTCATAAGCCAGAGACGCCCATGAGTCAGTGGGAACCATAGAACCATAGAACACTACAGCACAGAAAACAGGCCATTCGGCCCTTCTAGTCTGTGCCGAAATATTATTCCGCTAGTCCCATTGACCTGCACCCAGTCCATAACCCTCCAGACCTCTCCCATCCATGTATCTATCTAATTTATTCTTAAAACTTAAGAGTGAGCCCGCATTTACCACGTCAGATGGTAGATCGTTCCACACTCTCAGCACTCTCTGAGTGAATAAGTTCCTCCTAAACCTTTCCCCTTTCACCCTAAAGCCATGTCCTCTCGTGTTTATTTCTCCTAATCTAAGTGGAAAGAGCCTACTCGCATTTACTCTGTCTATACCCCTCACAATTTTGTAAACTTCTATCAAATCTCCCCTCATTCTTCTACGCTCCAAGGAATAAAGTCCTAACCTGTTTAATCTTTCCCTATAACTCAACTCCTTAAGACCCAGCAACATCCTAGTAAATCTTCTCTGCACTCTCTTAATCTTACTGATATCCTGCCTGTAGTTAGGCGACCAGAACTGCACACAATACTCCAAAGTTGGCCTCACCAATGTCTTATACAACCTCACCATAACATCCCAACTCCTATACTCAATGCTTTGATTTATGAAGACCAGTATGCCAAAAGCTTTCTTTACAACCTTGTCGACCTGTGACGCCACTTTCAGGGAATTATGTATCTGAACTCCCAGATCCCTTTGTTTCTCCGCACTCCTCAGTGCCCTACCATTTACTGTGTATGTCCTCCCTTGGTTTGACCTTCCAAAATGTAACACCTCACACTTTTCCGCATTAAATTCCATCTGCCATTTTCTGGCCCATTTTTCCAGTTGGTCCAGATCTCTCTACAAGCTTTGAAAGCCTTCCTCACTGTCCACAATGCCTCCAATCTTAGTGTCATCAGCAAACTTGCTGATCCAATTCACCACTATATCATCCAAATCATTGATATAGATGTTTGATCTCCTCAGGGATGCTTTGAGGACATCCCTAAAGTGTTTCTACTGTCCTACTGGGAGTCTCCTGCCACGACCAAGTTCCAAGTAGAACAGTTGCTTTGGTAGTCTCGTGTCAGTGTTATGATCCTGGACCAGACCCCCAAGTTATTGGTACAACCCAGTTAGAGACCAGTAACTTCTTGTTAAAAGTAGACAACATTTGCAATTCAAGACACTTGCTAAGAGAAGAAAGCCACAGGTTTTGAACAAACAAAATAAACTTTACCATACAAGGTCAGAAAGGTAAAAATAAACTTACAGTCTCTATGTTATACTCTAACATTCAGGGTTAATATAGGATATACATGAATTAACAGGCAAACTGTGGTCAGACACACCACACTGCAAACTAAATATCAAGCATGACCAAGACAGACCCCATGTATTTCACAGCAACCCATCCAAACATCAGTAAACACAATGGATCAACCAATGTCATTGGAACTTTGTCTCTCTCACGAGGGATTCCAGTCTTCATCTTTGAAGATCTCACCTCAGAATTCTCTCTAAAAGTCAATCCAATTCAAACGGCCTCAATGTTGGCCTACCTCACAGGTTTTAATCTCATCTCTGAGTCTCCATTCCCCTGGATTCCAAATCTGCGTTCCAGCACCAACTTACAAACACAACTTCAGCTCTTCAGCCACACTGAACATAATACTACTGCTCCAAAGGGATACCTTCTCCCCAACGGGCTCCAGCATGGAGTCAGCAACCTTCTAATTCCTTCCAAAATCTTCAGAGATTCTCCTGAGCCTCCATTCTTAAAGTCTGCCAACTGTAGCCCTTTTTCTGCTTGGAGCCTCTTTCTCTGCTCCTCTCTCTTTCCTTTCAACTGGGACCTCTTCCTGTCCCCTTATCCTGTCCCCTGTCTGGGGCTCTTCTCTGGATATGGTGCCCATTCTCGGGCCACATGATTTGGTTTTCACACGCTTTTCCTTTTATGCAGCCTCACTGGGCCCAACCTCGGTCCAAAGAGCTACAGAATGTTGGATTGCACATGTGCTACCTGCTCCCAGTCCACGTATGTGCAAAACTCCTGAGGCATTCTGAGAGTTGTGGTTCCCAACCATTGAGGTAAGTCTGGATCTCATAACACCTTTCCCTTGGGATAAAGAAAGCTTCACCATAGTGAAGGTTTCTTTACAATGGGTTTACAATTTCTTTACATGAAATACATAAAACTACTAACAAATAACTTATTACATACTGTACAGATAAACTTTTCATTTTGATCCACAATTACACCTTGTATTATAAAGTTATAAAGGCTTAAGAAAACCAAAAGCCAGTACATGTAACAAGTAGAATTAGCAGGATTTAATCATCATGGAACTATCACAACTCAGAACCTGCCTTTTCTCCTATACCGGTTCTTTAACTCTGGACAGAATATTAACAATTACATGTTTTTTCCATAAACTTTTCAAGGTCAACTAAAAGCCGTGAAGATACATTAAAGTTTTCTTTAGAAACATCTTAACCAGCTTGTAGTTCTGTTTTGTACCATGGGTTTTCAACTTTTCTGGTGCAACTACAAACCAATACACTTATGTTTTTCCCCCCTTCACACATAGATGCATATGGGCTACACTATATGATACAAATAACGTTCACCTGGATTTCTCAACTTCAATACAGAAGAACATGGGGTTTTTCTTACTTTTCTCCCCTGTTGATGGAAACATGTTTACAATGGGTCCTTTAAGTTTGCTACGGAAAGCGTGTATGTCTGATTTACAACCAGCTTCAAAATTATCTCGTTCACTCACTTCCTCCATAACCGATTTTGTTGTTTCATTGTTTTGATTAACACCAGGTGAATAAACCTGCACCAAGTGAGTTTTCCTCCTTTTACTCAAGTCATTTTCTAGCTTATCCAAGACATGTGCCACAGCCTTCTGCACACGTTCATATTCTTCTCGCTGATGATTGTTATTACACAACAGATGATGTGTGCCAGGTGGACCGAATCCACGAGGGAAACATGGTCGCACTATCACAATCGCAATTTGTATTTATTTTGAAATGTGTGCACTGAATTCAGAAGTAATAAGTCCACCAAGATTTCTAGAGATTTTTTAAAAATAAAATTAAAATATTTATTAACAAAATTAAAAGATGTCAAGCACATACATAAGACTACAATTACTACTATAATAATTCCTAAAATTCCTAATTAACCTAACTCCCAGTTACAGCCTCTTTAAGGCAACGATCCAAAAATTGATTTGAGATTTTAAACAGATCCAGTAAATTAACATGATACCCTGGACGGTAGAATTCCAAATGCTTTCTCCAGCTTCAGTTTCGGTAGATAACTGGCTTATGCACAAATGCTGGAGGCTTCATTAAGGCTTCTGTGTGAAATCTCACAGAGCTTTTCCTGACACATAGCCTCTTCTCCTTTATATATGTTTCTCTCTTTTTAACATGTAAATTCTATTGTTTCATATGTCTTTGAAACTATCTTCCTCACAATATAAAAACTTTCAAGTTGCTACTATTTATTGTCAGTAACCTTTGGGAAAAATAAACACATTCCTTAGCCTTGCTTATCTGGCTAGTTGTAAACAGATTAAAATCCCTTTGAAATCCAAATCTCCCTTCATCTATCTAAAAATGCAAATTCTCTTCACACCTTACATGCTAAACCAGCATCCATGTTTTCTCATTAGTATGTCAAGCACTTAGCTTCTTTTGATGAGTTAAAGCTTGCAGTCTACTTGACTCCAAATATAATTAACGCACACACAGACAGACCCAATTACTTACCCTCATAAACCTACTTCAAAATAAACCAGAAAAATATTATGAAAATGATTATACTTTCATGACAATGCTTGAAAAATGAAAGCTTCATCTCCACTTCTTTCAATGTTTCATCCAAATATTTGTTTACTCTTACTTTCCAATTCTGTCCCAAGCTTATTGATCTTTTCATTCAACTCAGCAATTGCTCTGGTGAGTTCAGTTGTCTTTGTTTCAGTCATCTGTGGAACCTGTATACAAGCTTAACAACTTCACATGAACATTTCGTTCATTTTTGAATCTTTCTTCCATGGTTACTGACTGCTCCTTAGACTTTTGGACTCTGGATCTGCTCTTCCATACCATACATCTCATCTTTCTTGTTCTCCAGATTGTACTGGAGTTCAAGAATTCCCTTGCTCTTTTCACAATGAAGTTCCAATAGTTCAGAAGTTTTTAATTTTGCATTCAACCAACCGTTCTGATTCATCAGCAATCCCTTTTCCTGTTCAAGACATTTTTCATGATACTTAATAGAAACTTATGATTGAAGTTCATCCAGTTTTAACTGAAGATCTATCTTCATTGAATTTGCTTTTACAAGTTTACCATTCAGATTTTTTAAGTCCTCATTCAAATGTGCTACTTCCTATGACCAATACTCCAATGTTCTCACCAATTCTCATTTTTCATTAGCAAACTCATTTTACGTATGTGAAAGATAGTTCTCTACACTGATCAGCCTTTCCTTCAGTTGCTCATTATCAGCAATAAGCTTTTCATGTTTGGCCACAGTAATTTTGAGGAGTTTTGTAAGATCAGCATGATCAAGCAACTGCTGCGATACAGTTGTTGCCATGTTACTGTCTACGCTGGCCAAATCATTATATAATATAAAATCTACCCCTTCAATAGGTAAACTAGCAACAATTGCCATAGTAATAATTCTATTTACTAAGTCACTTTGTACATTGATTTTACACAATGGAAGGGGTTCATAAATCCCATGAACATCCCCTATTAATACTTTTTCTTCCATCATACCATCTGGAAAACAAATAGTATCATTAGCCACCATCAATTACTGAACTGCCCCAGTTCCTCTCAAAACATTCATTTGTTTACTTGTTTTCTTGGAGGAGCAAGGGAATACTCCTTCCGTAGAGACAAAACCTCTATAACCTCTAGTAACCTAACTCACTTCAGCAATAATCAAGGAAGAATCCCCTTGACTATCCTGAACTACATTCCCCATTCTAGTAGATTCTGAGGGAAAACAATTCACTTGTATCATTGCTACCATTTTACCACCATTTCTTTTACTGGTACAGCTTTCCCAGAGACTCCTTATAGGCATCTTTATTACTGACACTGATTTACCGTTCAGTTTCCAACAATTTGCTTTTACATGCCCTCTGACAACGAAAACATACTAGTTTCTTTGCATCACATTTCTTCTCTACACTATCATTTTTATTGACTGGAACAGCTTCTTAAACCATATAACCTCAGCTTTTCTTTAGCCATTTCACACAGTCTGATTTCTCTCTCTCTTTGAAACTCTCTGAGTCTCTTTCCCTTTCCTCTTTTTTTTCCCCTTGCAAATTTCTCTCTCTGGAGTTCAAGTTCAAGCTTTCATATTTCCATTTCTTTCACTCTTTCTTTTTCCTCTTTTTCCAATTTGAGCTTTTTTCATTTCTTTATCAAGTTCAAGTTTTTTTCATTCCTTTTTCTATTTCAAGCTGTTTCATCTGCAACTAAATTCCAACCAACTCAACTGGATTGCTATCTGGATTAACTTTTATGCCTTCCAATACCAAATGCTGTGCTATTACCTCAATTATGTCTGCTTTCTTAGCCCCTGCTTTTAACTCTGACTCTAGTTCTTCTGCTAATGCAATTAACCGAGTCTCGGTTAATTGTTGCAAATCACTCAGGGATAAATCTTCCCTCTCCAGAAAAGTTATAGCAATTGACAAAGACATTCTGCTTTTCAATCAGTACAGTAAAACTTACCATGGAAATCATAACCTCAGCAAGTATCAGCACTTGTATCAGTCTGTGGATTCCAAATCCCAGATAAGCCCCCAATTTTTGTTATGATCCTGGACCAGACCTCCAAGTTATTGGTACAATCTGGTTAGGAACCAGTGACTTTTTGTTTAAAGTAGAGAAAGTTTGAGATTCAAGATACTTGCTAAGAAAATAAATCCGCCAAACCCCATGGGTTTTGAACAAACAAAATAAGCTTTACTATACCAGGTCAGAAAGTTTTAAAAAATTATAATATCTATTGTAAATTCTAATATTCAGAGTTAATATGAGGTACATGTGAAATAACAGGCAAACTGGTTGAACACATCACACTGCACACTAAATATCAAATTCAACCAAGACCGATCCCACGAATTTCTCAGCAACCACCCAGACAGCAAGTCAACCAATGTCACTGGAACCCTGTGTCCCAGAGGGATTCCAGTCTTCACCTTCGAAGATCTCACCTTGGAATTCTCTCCAAAAGTTGCTCCAACTTGGATGGCCTCAACAATGGCCCACCTCGCAGGGTTTCAATCTCATCGCCTGAGACCCTGGTCCTCTGGATCCCTGACTGTGCACTCCAGCAAAACTCACAAGCACAACTTCAGCATTTTGGCCCTAAGCAGAATGCTTCTGCTCCAAAGGGATACCTCCGCCCTAACGGCCTGCAGCACAGAGCCACCAACCTTATGCTGCCTGCCTATATCTTCAAGGCTTCTCCTGAGCCCTATTTCTTGAAGTTAACCAACCGCAGCCCTTTATCTGCTTGGAGCCTCTTTCTCTGGTCCCCTGTCTTTCCTTTTAACTGGGATCTCTCCCTGTCCCATGTCAGGGACTCCCTTTGGAACCTCTTCCTATCCCTTGTCTGGACTGGGACTCTTCTCTGAATATGGTGCCCTGATCTCGGTTCACATGCCATGGTTTTCACACTGTTTCTCTTTTTATGCAGTTGCACTGGGCCCATCATCGGCCAAAAGAACTACAAACTGCCTGCTCCCAGTCTGTGCATGTGTGAAACCCCCCGAGGAATGCTGGGGGTTGTACTTCCCAGCCTCCCAACGATGAGTTAAGTCTGGATCTTATAACGTCAGGCATACAAAAAACATCTTCTGCCCTAAAGAGCTGGTTTTGAGTGACTAGCGGCTAAGTCCTGGGCATGTTGGCTTGGAAGAGGACACTGCCATTGGACCACCTTTCTTGCCAATGAATTTGGAGGGTCTTGTGAAGGCACCGCTGGTGCTACTTCTTCAATGCTCAGTGCATAGCCTCTTAGCACACCAGATGCTTCCTGGATTCATTGTCCTGCACTGAATGAATTCAGCAAGAACTAAGGCCACTACATGCCACAATACAGGAAGCCAACACCCAAACGATGTTTGGGACATCCTGAGATTGGGAAATTCGCCGTGTAAATGCAAGTTCTTTCTTCATTCATTCTAACATCTATTCCAGAAAATAGATATTCATTGCCATTCAGAAATGTCTCAGATTGCTTTACAGTCAGTGAATTATAGCGACATGCAATGACTTCTGTTACGTAGGCAGATTGCAAGATCCCACAAACAGAACTGAGGTGAATGACAACACAACCTATATTTGATAGCGTCGATTGAATGAGGAATGTTGGACACTTGGAGAACTCCCTGGGCTGAATATTACGGGGCGTTGGGGGGAAGTGGTGGGGGGGGGGGGGAGGGGTGGGGGGGTGGTGGGGGAGTGTAGATGGCTCACCCACCACCCCAGAAGCAAAGTCAGTTTGGAGCTGATCCGCTCCACGTTGGCCCGCCCTATAGCCGTAATGCGCTGTGGGCAGGCTTATCAAGGACAGAGTGGGGCTTCTGCCTCTCACTGGGGAGGAAGTCCTGTCTCGAGAGCTGTCGACCAAACCGATTGGCCAGCAGCTCCATCAGTCCTGGCAGTGCCGAGTGCATTAGTGGACATTGGCGAGAGTGCAAGAGGAGGGGGAAGAAGACCCGATGAATCCCCAGAACAGGTAAGTCCGGAGTCTTGGTCAGCGAAGGTTTGGGCAAGGTGGGGGGTTGGGGCGGGAATTGGCAGGGGTGTAGGTTTAAAGCAGCAGGCAGGTAGGAAGAAAGAGTGGGTTCTATCTTAGGGGGGCTGCCCCCATCCCCTGATTGGCAAAGGGCAGTCCCCAAAGATAGAACCCCACATTCTTTCCCACCCTTTGAAGAATTTATTTTAAAATTTGGGCTGCCCACTCCTGCCCGACTGCCCACGCCAAAAATTTTACGGCATGGGCTGCGTAATATCAGGGTCAATTGGCTTGGTACCAAGCCTAATTGACCCTTGATTATCTATTTAAATATGGTGGGCGGGCTGGCGATTTCATCGGCCCATATTATGAGGGTGGGTGGGAAGATGGTGGGGCAGGCACCCGCCCTATTTTACATGCACCCCACCACCCCCCCCAACCCCAAAACACACCCAGCAGGGCCACATAAAATGCAGCCTCCTATTTTTCCTTAAACAGGCATATGGGGATTCAATTTAACATCCTCTGTTAGTGGAGCAATCTCTCAATACTGCATTGACGCGTTAGCATAGATAGTGTGATCAAGTGTTAAACTAGAATGTGGACCCATAACCTCTGACTCAGAGACAAGGGGCAGGATTTTGGGTTTTGGGGCAGAGTCAAAGTCAGAGTCAAATAGGGGTCACAACTCCACACTGTGTGGGAAACAGTTACAGGCAGTGATTTTCCACAAGTTAGCCAATTCGTGGGCAGTGGATGGATTCTCAAAGCTGGCGTGCCCCCAATTCCAAAAGAGCAGCAGCCTGCAGTTCAGGTAAGAGAGAGCGAAAGGGGCCCGTCCTCTTGAGACGCCCTTTCTCCAACTTTTTTAACTTTTGAATTAAAAAATCAACTCAGCAGCCAGAGCACCATTGTGGGAGGGGCCCAGTGCGGCTGCCACTATGATCTAGCAAATTGGGAGGGCCTCGAAGCCTGCCTGAATTATTGAGATCCCTGGTCTGCTGCCAGGAGGCCACCTCCAGGTAGGTGGCCTCATCCATAATGCCTGTGGGGAACTCACAGGCTGAGTGGAAAATTCCAGACAGCCTCTGACAATAGTCCCTAATAGGCCTTTAACTATCCTTAATTGGTTAACCACTGCTTGCGGGTGGGTAGACCTTTGGCCACTGATCCCATCTCTGGGAAAATGATTTTGAGAAGGTGCCAGCAACTGGCACACTGGCTGACGGCATGAATTTTTTGGCATCCACCCGCCTTCATACTCTTCCTCCATGTGCGGGCAAAACTTCAGCCCATGAATGCTACCAGCTGTACCCAATTCCTATTTTTCTCAAAACAAAAGTATCCAAGTTTTTTTAGGGCTCCTATATCCCATGTGGGGTGAAAGTGATACCCAGTAAATTGGCCTCAGATAGACAGAGAGCCAATTGTAAAGCCAGTATTAATAAAGGCATTGTAAAAATTAAACTGCTTGCATCGTCAAACAAACTTTAACACAAGTATTTAATCTCAAACATGCATATGTAACTACTAGTCCAAAAAGATTCCACCTATGGCAGCAATAGCCCACTTCAGTCAAACAACACCACTTCACTGAGGGTTAAATGTGAATTAAATAGGCACAGATTGTAGAGTTATGCTCTATGATACTATTAGAGAGCTTTTTTTGTATTACCAGCTGTTCCCAATTAAAAAAGAATAAGGATTTGTAGTTAAATAGCACATTCAGAATCATCTGAATGTGATGAGTTACTTAGCAGTGTAGTGACTGTGCATGTAGGCAAATAAGGCAGCCATTTTGCATACATCAAGAGTCACAAACAAAATGACTATTTAATCTATTTTAATTTGTGTTCATTGAGAGAGGAAGATTGCCCAAACCATGTCCTTGCCCTTCCTTGAACAATGCCACAGAACCTTTAACATGTATTTTTACTATGTTTAACATCTAGAGGACTGTGCATCAAACCATGCAGAACTCCTTTTACAAAGGAGTCTCAATTTAGAGAACTGAACTTCTGAGTGAGCCTGGAACCCAAAACTTTGCATATTAGAGGCACGAATGATTTAATTAAACTGAAATTTCAGAATGAGTATGAGGAGGCCTGGGCTCCCCTATCAGGTGAATGTCACAGTTCCTGTCACTCTATTCACAGAAGAGCAGGGGACATCTCTCAATATCCCAGCTAATATTTATCCCTCAACTGACATCACTAAAGCAAATTATATAGTTGCTTGTCTTATTGCTATCTGTAGGCACATGCTGTTCACAAGTTAGTTAGCTATTTTCCTTACATTGCAACAGTGATTATACACTTCAAAAGCACTTAATGAACTGAAAAGTGCTTTGGAATTTCCCAGTCGAGATAAGTGCTGTATAAACGCAAGTTCATTTTTTTCTTTATCAGATTTACCTTGTGTGAGACGTGCAACATAAACGTGTACTTCAGCAATGTTTTCAGTATTTTGTTATATGTAACATGCCCCCTCTATTCTGCTTCACTGATTAAAAAAAGTGCCCAGTTGCAATTTCTAAGTATAATACGTACATTTCAAATAATTTAATCCCTCTAACCTCTATAAAATAGTCGATAGATTTTCCCTGAACTGTAAGGAGGTTTCTTTTTTTAGAAAGCAGCAGAACAATTTCTTATGTGTTTTTTTTTATTGAAACTATTTTAGATCAGATCAAATCATTCATACAGACCTAGAAATATAGTCATGTTTTAAAACCACATTGAATTGAAAGATTGACTTACAGTTAAAGCTGACCAAACGTTGAAAGATGATAATGGGGCCCTGCTTTTCCAGAATAAACTAATATTCCCAAGTGAGTCAGCTAGAAACCTTTGTCTGTCCACATTCAAAGCTTCACACTTTCTGGTGAGCTGTGCACCAAAGGAATTCTCAGAAAGTGTTTTAATAGCTAAAAGCTGAGCCAATCATTTCAACGCAGCTGAGTTGAGCCCTTTCCCAAATACCAGCCTTGGTTTCTCTCTCTCTGAATGTCATGTGATCCAGCTGTCATTCTAAGAATATACAAGCCAGAAACAGCTATGTGTTACTTATGAACACGAGCCTTTGTACAGTATATCAGCTGCACAAGTGCTTTGACCCAACAACTAAATACTGCTCAAGGTGGCACCCCCTTTTCCAGGCAGTCTCAAAGTTAGAGCATCACGCAGTACAATAAGATATCTAAAATGATCTGACTCTTCCAATTGGTCAACACAGGCAGTTGAGGTGGAAAAATTCAGGAAAGAGGGAGGACAAGAAATTATAAAATTATTGAATGATACAACACAGAAAAAGGTCATTCGGCCCTTCGTGCCTGCGTTGGTTATTTGGTCGAATTATCCAATTAATCCCACACCGCTACTCTTCCCTGGAGCCCAATTAATCTGTTCCCTTCATATTTTTATCCAGTTCTTCATTGAATGGCACCATTGACTCTGCTTTGACTGCCTTTTCAGCCAATGCATTCCAGATCACACTAACTCATTGTGTAAGAAAAATGTTTCTGCATGTTGTGTCTAGTTTTTTTGCCTGTCACCTTAACTCTGTGTCCTCTGGTTGTCAACCCTTCTACCAGGTGAAGCAGTTTCTTATTTACTCTTTAAAAGCCATTCATGATGTTGAACAACTTTATCAAATCTCCTCCTAACCTTGCTATAAGGAAAACAACGCCAGCTCCTCTGGTCTCTCCATATAACTGAGGCCCCTCATCCATATTTCACCATTCCAGTAAATCCTTTCTGCACCCTCTTCAAGGTCTTCACATCCATCCTCAAGTGTGTGTATCCAGAATTGAACACAATACTCCAGCTGATACTCGTAATAAAAGTGAAAACTTTAATCGTATGTGGTTTCCTTCAGGCTCAGGTGAAGCCAAGAGCTTGTGTCTATCTCGGATGCTGTGCTGGGTTGAGCTGTCCAAAGTTTGTAAATGTTCAGCGTAACTTCCTTGCTTTTCTACTCTGTTCCTCTATTAACAAAGCCAAGATCCCACATGCTTTTTTTAATAGCCTTCTCATCTTGTCCTGCAATCTTAAGGATTTCTGTAACTACAACTCCAAGATTTTCTATTCCTGCACCACCCTTAAAATTATATCATTTAGTTCATAACAACCATCCTCATTCTTCCTACCAAGACATATCATTTCACACCTCTGCGTTAAATTTTATCTGCCACCCATTTAACCAGTCTGTTTATGTCCTCCAGGAGTCTCTTACTATCCTCTTCATTGTTTACTATATTTCTGAATGTTTTCTTCATTTACAAATTTTGACATTTTTCCCTATGTATCCAAGTCCTTAGTGTCCCACATGGACCACGACTTCTGATGTTCTTCTTCCCTATGCAAAGTGATCTGCACCCTTTCAGTAATCCCACTTTCACTCGAAAGGATGTAAAAGAATTTGAAACAAAAACAGAATTACCTGGAAAAACTCAGCAGGTCTGGCAGCATCGGTGGAGAAGAAAAGAGTCGACGTTTCGAGTCCACATGACCTTCAACAGAACTGTTCTGTTGAAGGGTCATGTGGACTCGAAACGTCGACTCTTTTCTTCTCCACCGATGCTGCCAGACCTGCTGAGTTTTTCCAGGTAATTCTGTTTTTGTTTTGGATTTCCAGCATCCGCAGTAGCTTTTTGTTTTTATCTCTGTGTAAAAGAATTTGTCCTGGTGCAAACAACGAGCGGAAGTGAAAATGGACTGAATAAGGATTTATATCAGGTCCACAGTAGGGAGGGAATTGGATGGCTTACTCCAAATTCCTTTTGGTGGGCCACTCTGAATTCCATTGAAATGTCAATGACAAGTAGAATACTGTCAGGTTGCTCTAAATCTCCAAGATTTCAGGGAATCTCAGAGAATGAGGTCATATGAACATATATGGACTGAAAGGAAAATATCAGCTGGACCTTCAAGGCTAAGCACTTCTTCCCACCACTGCATCCCCATACTCTCTATCTCACACCCATCATGCCGTCTCCTGGGAGAAGCAAAAAAAAAATGAGAAAAAACTCAGAGCCAATAAGGGAAAAAGGATTCTAGAAAATTCCTTTCTGATCCCTTTTGGTATTCAAAACCAGTCCAGGAGATCACATGGATCAAGCATACATTAATCATTAAATGACTTACCAGCTATATGAAGTGATCTCTGCCCTAGACATGAACCAGTCCAGCTCCTTCTTGAAGGCAAAGCAGAGTCACATCAAAACACCAGAGACAACAGATTCCGGTATCTTACAATTCTTCTGAAAAAACAAACAAACTGAGTAACATCCAGCCTATTCCTGCTCTTACATAAGAACATAAGAAATAGGAGCACAAGTAGGTGGTGGCGTAGTGGTATTGTCACTGCTGAGTGGATGATCCACCTTTGGCTCCTCCGGAGGCCCCAGCATCATAGATGCCAGTCTTCAGCCAATTCGATTCACTCCACGTGCTATCAAGAAACAGCTGAAGGCACTGGATACTACAAAGGCTATGGGCCCTGACAGTATTCCAGCAATAGTACTGAAGACTTGTGCTCCAGAACACGCCGCACCCGAAGCCAAGCTGTTTCAGTACAGCTAAAACACTGGCATCTACATGGAAATGTGGAAAATTGCCCAGGTAAGTCCTGTAAAGCAGAACAAGTCCAACCTGGCCAATTACCACCCCATAAGAATACTCTCAATCATCAAGAAAGTGATCAAAGGGTTCATCAACAGCGCTGTCAAGCTGCACTTGCTTAGCCACAACCTGCTCACTGACACTCATTTTGGGTTCCACCAGGGTCGCTCAACTCCTGACCTCATTACAGCCTTGGTTCGAACATGAATAAAAGAGCTGAACCCCTGAGTGAGGTGACAGTGGCTGCCCTTGACATCAAGGCAGCATTTGACTGACTGTAGCATCAAGGAGCTCTAGCAAAACTGGAGTCAATGGGAATCGGGGGGAAAACTCTGCACTGGTTGGAGTCACACCTAATACAAAGAAAGATGGTTGTGGTTGTTGGAGTTCAATCATCTCAGTTCCAGGACATCGTTGAGGGATTCCTCAGGGTAGTGCCCTAGGCCCAACCATCGTCAGCTGCTTCATCAATGACCTTCCTTCCATATAAGGTCAGAAGTGGGGATGTTCACTGATGATTGCACAACGTTCAGCACCATTCGCAACTCCTCAGACACTGAAGCAGTCCAGGTCCAAACGCAGCAAGACCTGGACAATATCCAGGCTTGGGCTGACAAGCGGCAAGTAACATTTCTGCCACACAAGTGGCAGGCAATGACCATCTCCAATAAGAGAGAGTCTAACCATCGCCACTGGACATTCAATGGCATTACCATCATTGAATCCCCCACTATCAACATCCCTGGAGTTACCATTGACCAGAAACTGAACTGGACTAACCATATAAATACTCTGGCTACAAGAGCAGGTCAGAGGCTAGGAATCCTGTGGTGAGTAACTCACCTCCTGACTCCCCAAAGCCTGTCTACAAGGCTCAAGTCAGGAGTATGATGGAATACTCTCCACTTGCCTAGATGAGTGCAGCTCCAACAACACTCAAGAAGCTCGACAACATCCAGGACAAAGCAGTCCGCTTGATTGGCACCTCATCCACAAACATTTACTCCCTCCACCGTCGACGCACAGTAGCAGCAGTGTGTACCATCTACAAGATGCACTGCAGGAACTCACCAAGACTCCTTCGACAGCACTTTCCAAACCCTCAACTGCTATTGTCTAGAAGGACAAGCGCAGCAGACACATGGGAACACCACCACCTGCAAGTTCCCCTCCAAGCCACTCACCAACCTGACTTGGAAATATATTGCTGTTCCTTCACTGTCACTGGGTCAAAATCCTGGAACTCCCTCCCTAACAGCACTGTGGGTGTACCTACAATGCATGGACTGCAGCAGTTCAAGAAGGCAGCACACTACCACCTTCTTAAGGGCAATTAGAGATGGGCAATAATTGCTGGCTTAGCTAGCGATGCCCACATCCCATGAACAAATAAAAAAAGGCCCATCAAATCTGCTCTGCCATTTACTGAAAACATGGCTGAACTTTTACATAAACTCCACTTAGCCCCTCCCACCCCCCATCACCCCCCCACCTCAATCCCCATATCTCTTAATCCTCTTAGTATCCCTCATGGTTAGAGAATTACAAAGATTCACAACCCCCTGAATGAAGAAATTTCTCCTCATTTCACTCCTAAATGGCAGATGCCTTATCCTGCGAGGATGACCCCTAATTCTAGACAAGGGAAACAGCCTCTCATTTTCCACACTGTCAAGCCCTATAAGAATTTTATACATCACCTCTCATTCTTCTAAACTCCAGAGAATAAAGGCCCATTTTACTCAATCTTTCCTCATTGGACGTTGGACTCCCAAGGAATCAATCTAGCGAACCTCTGTTGTATTCCTTAGTAAGGAGACCAAAACTGCACACGGTGCTCCAGGTGTGGTCTAACCAAAGCCCTATTTAATTGCAGCAAATCTTCCTTACACGTATGTTCCCTTGCAACAATATTGTTTGTGTACTGTATAAGGATACCCAAATCCCTTTGAATCCCAACGGTTCCTAGTCTTTCAAAAAAATGTTCTGTTTTGTATTCTTCCTATCAAACTAGCTAATCTTACACTTCCCCACATTGTGCACCATCTGGCACCATCACGCTTAATCACTTAATTGGTCTATATCTCTTTTCAGCCTCTTTACGTCCTCCTCCCAGCTTACTTTCCCACCTAACTTTGTAATATCAGCAAATTTCCATACATGACGCTGAGTCCCCTCATTTAAATCATTGAAATGGATTGTAAAAAGCTGAGGCCCAAGCACTGATCTTGGCACTGTGCACCCAGAGGATTAATATAGAAGTCAGCCCTCCTAAAAAGTTTGCCTTACTGCTGAAAAGATCCCCAGTTGTCTTTAATCATAAGTCTCTCGCTCTCACACAGGTCCTGAGCCGAAAGCTGAGTCCAATGATTCTGTTGCCCCTTGCTGCAGGACAGAATTTCCTGAAGACAACAACATTTGCTACATTGTGTTTTACTGCTTAACCAACTTCCTGCAGTTGTCTGCAAGAGAAATGGACCTTTTAATCATGGACTTTCTTGTCGATCAAAAAGTTCCTGATATATCTTATTTGCTCTACCATGTGCAGCAGCCAACAGATGCAGTCTCTTTTTTTGCAAAGTCTCATGCACTGGATAGAGCGCAGTAGGAGGTTTTTCTCTTATCCTTCTAGATGGTAGCAGTCATGGATTTGGAAGGTGCTGTCTAAGGAGCCTTGGTGCATTTGTAGATGGTACACACTTCTGCCACTGTGTATCAGTGGTGGAGGGAGTGAATGTTTGTGGATGGGGTGCCAATCAAGCAGGCTGCTTTGTCCTGGGTGATGTCGAACTTCTTGAGTGTTGTTGGAGCTGCACTCATCCAGGCATGTGAACATATGAACATGGAGCAGGGGTAGGCCACTCAGCCCCTCAAGCCTACTCTGCCATTCAATAAGATCATGGCTGATCTGACTGTAATCCCCCCACCGACCCCCAATGACCTTTCACCCCATTGTTAATCAAGAATCTATCTAGCTCTGCCTTAAAAATATTCAAAGGCCCTGCTTCCACTGCCTTTTGAGGAAGAGAGTTCCAAAGACTCACGACCCCCTGAGAGAAAAAATTTCTCCTCATCTCTGTCTTAAATGACCGACCCCTTATTTTTAAACCGTGACCCTTAGTTCTAGATTCTCTCACAAGAAGAAATATCCTCTCCACATCCACTCTGTCAAAACCCCACAGGAACTTAAAGGCTTTGATCAAGTCACCTCTTACTCATCTAAACTCCAATGGGTAGAAGTCTAACCTGTCCAACCTTTCCTCATAAGACAACCCACCAATTCCTAGTATTGGTCAAGCAAACCTTCTCTGAACTGCTTCTAACATATTTACATCATTCCTTAAATTAGGAGACTAATACTGTACACAGTACTGCAGAAATGATCTCACCAGTGCCCTGTACAACTGAAGCATAACCTCCCTATTTTTGTACTCAATTCCCCTGACAAAAAACAATAACATTCTATTAGCTTTGTTAATTACTTGCTGTATCTGCATACTAGCCTTTTATGATTCATGCACTAAGACACCCAGATCCCTCTGAATCTCAGAGCTCTGCAATCTCTCACCATTTCAATAATATGCTTCTTTTTTACTCTTCCTGCCAAAATGGACAATTCACACTTGCCCACATTATACTCCATTTGCCAGAACTTTGCCCACTCACTTAAGTTGAGGACACTACCTTGAGGAACTCCTGTAGCGATGTCCTGGAGCTGAGATGGCTGACCTCCAACAACCACAACCATCTTCCTTTGTGCTCAGTTTGACTCCAACCAGCAGAGAGTTTTCCTCCCGATTCCCATTGACTCCAGTTTTTCCAGGGCTCCTTGATGCCACACTCGATCAAATGCTGCCTTGATGTCAAGGGCAGTCACTCTCACCTCACCTCTGGAGTTCAGCCCTTTTGTCTATGTTTGAACCAAGGCTGTAATGAGGTCAAGAGCTGAGTAGCCCTGGTGGAACCCAAACAGGGCATCAGTGAGCAGGTTATTTCTAAGCAAGTGCCACTTAGGTGTTGGTGACCCCTTCCATCACTTTACCGATGATCAAGAGTATACTGATAGGGCGGTAATTGGTTGAGCTGGGTTTGTCCTGCTTTTTGTGGATTGGACATATCCGGGCAATTTTCCACATTGCTGGGTAGATGCCATGTTGTAGCTGTACTGGAACAACTTGGCTAGGGGTGCGGCAAGTTCTGAAGCGCAAGTCTTCAGTGCTATTACCGGAATATTGTCAGGCCCATAGTCTTTGTGGCATCCAGTGCCTTCAGCCATTTCTTGATATCATGTGGAGTGAATTGAATTGGCTGAAGACTGGCATCTGTGATATTGGGGATCTCAGGGTGAGGACGAGATGGATCCTCCACTTGGGACTTCTGGCTAAAGATGGTTGCAAATGGTTCAGCCCTGTCTTTTGCACTGATATGCTGTGCCCTCCCCCATCCCCCCTCCACATCATTGAGGATGGTGATATTTGTGGAGCCTCCTCCTCCAGCGAGTTAATTATCCACCACCATTCACAATTGGGCATGGCAGGACTGCAGAGCTTAGATCCGATGCGTTGATTGTGAGATCACTTAGCTCTGTCTATTGCATGCTGCTATCACTGTTTAGCATGCATGTAGTTGCATGTAGTCCTGCCTTGTAGCTTCACCATGTTGACACCTCATTTTTAGGTATGCCTGGTAATGCTCTTGACATACCGTCCTACACTCTTCTTTGAACCAGGATTGATCCCCCACGCTTGATGATAGAATGGGGGTTATGCCAGGCCGTGAGGTTACAGATTACCAATGTCAACTGAACAAGGACATCCTCCAAAAGGGGAAAAATGGAAGGAAAACAAAATAGAGAAGCTGTTAAGCAAATGATCATCTGTGCTACGAGCACATATTTAGTTGCCAACCTATTTATCTATATGTACAGATAGATCTCCTATGAGTGCAGAGAAGAATACTCCTGATAGTGATGCTGTGTCCAGATTGTTTGTGGGGTGGAAAGTTATTAGTAGGGTATCACTCAGTTGAATCAATAGATGCATTTGCTGTGAATTGTTGTGAAATTAAATAGATAAACCCTGTAGGACAATAACAGCTTGCACTACATTTATAGTGCATTATAATATATTAAAATGTCCCAAGGCACATCATGGGAGCATTATCAAACAAGATTTGATACCAAGATACATAAAAAGATATAAGAGAAGATGACCAAAAACTTGTTCAAGAGTTAGGTCCTAAGGGGCATTTTAAGGGATGAAAGAGTACTAGAGTGGCAGAGAGGTTCATGGAGAGCATTCCAGAGGTTAGGGCCTAGGGAGCTGATCAGCTGCCAGTGCTTACAATCAGGGATGCGCAAGGGGCCAGAATGGAGGAGTGCAGCAGATTCAGCTGGTTGCAGGGCTGGAGACGGTTTCAGAGATAGGGAGGGGTAAGGCCATGGAAGGATTTGTAAATAAAGATAATCTCAAAATCGAGACATGCTTAACCAGGAGCCAATGTGGGTCAGGTGATGGATGAATGGGTCTATGTGCAAGTTAGGTTATGAGCAGCAGTGTTTTGGATGAGATCAAGTTTTTGGAGGTTGGAAAATGGGAGAACAGCAAGGAGGGCACTGGAATAGTCAAGTCGAGAGGTAACAAAACATTTCATCAACAGGTATGGTGAGGCAGGGTAAGAGTGCTTGCAGGAGAATGGCAATAAGGACACACATGAACCTAGAGTGAAAGATTGCACCAGCAGAGTGGGCTGAAAGGCAGAAGGTAAGAAATCATGCTTGGTTGAGATCAGAAGAGCAGATTTTTTTTTTAACCACGGGTACTTTAAAATGGATGACCATCATATGCAACACTTTGTATGGTTAGACTTTTACCTTTGTTCATAAGAGTAGTGAAGTTCATGGATCCAAGGAGTTGCATGATTTACCCCATATTCCAGCCATTTCTACTTAGTTACATTAATTGACTGGATTTCCTTAATGTCCAACAGAACTGCTCAGTCTCGCAATATATGCCATAGCACCCTCCAGGCAACACTTTACAAAGAGAACTAAGTATATGGGATGTACCAATAAATTTATAATGCAACATGAAAGATTAGCTTTTGAGAACATCTTATCACTGCATAACTGCGACATGCCTGCTTGTGGATGATACATATGTAATCTTTTAATCTCCAGCTGCTTGTAAGGATTTCCTCACACACCATCCCATGCTCAAATTCACTTTTGAGATGGAGCAGTCTAACATGTTGTCTTTCCTCGACATGCTAGTTGAGAAATCCACTAGTGGATTCTTCATTACTATCTACTGCAAGCCTACCTTCACCGGTCAATAGACACAGTTGGGGTTTGTATAGCTCAAAATGCTATAAGGTTGGCTACATCAGCAATCTTGTAAATAGGGCCTTAGCCATTTGCTCACCTTGCATGCTTTGCGCAGAAATAGAGCGCATCAAAGCTATCCCACGGGACCATGTTCTGATCAGATCATTGTTCGTTGTGTATCACGCAAACTCACAAATGAGCCAAAGGCTGCCACTTTAGGGCCTGAAAAGTGCCTGGTCTACCTCAAATTACCCTGGAAAGGCAAGGCATCTCAAAAATTTGATCAACAGGTTAAGCAAGCTGTTTCACGCAGCTGCTATGCAGTGGATACACGAGTGGTATTTTCCAAGAACAGGATACAGCCATCAGTCCAAAGAGACTTCTGCCTACCACACAATTGAGCAACGCCATGTATGAATTTCAGTGCCGGTGGGATGTCAAGCAAGTAGACCGTATGTCCCAATGACTGGCTGACTGAATCAAACAGCATGTTCCTCCATAATGTAAAAGCAAAATACTGTGGATGCTGGAATCCACTCTAACCTGTCGCTTTCTGGACTTGCTGCACTCCATTCTCTCAGGTCTAACCCTGACTTTGTCATCAAACCTGCTGACAAGGGTGGTGCTGTTGTTGTCTGGCGCACTGACCTCTACCTCGCAGAGGCTGAGCGTCAACTCGCAGACACTTCCTCCTACCTCCCCCTGGACCATGACCCCACCACTGAACATCAAGCCATTGTTTCCAGGACTGTCACTGACCTCATCTCCTCTGGAGATCTTCCCTCCACAGCTTCCAACCTCATTGTCTTCCAAACTCGGACGCCCGCTTCTACCTCCTACCCAAAATCCACAAACAGGACTGTCCTGGCAGACCAATTGTGTCAGCCTGTTCCTGCCCCACGGAACTCATTTCTTGCTATCTTGACTCCATTCTCTATCCCCTTGTCCAGTCTCTTCCCACCTACATCCGCGATTCCTCTGACACCCTACATCATATCAACAATTTCCAGTTCCCTGGCCCCAACCGCCTCCTCTTCACCATGGACGTCCAATCCCTCTACACTTCCATCCCCCACCGGGATGGTCTGAGGGCTCTCCGCTTCTTCCTCGAACAGAGGCCCGAACAATCCCCATCCACCACTCCTCTCCTCCGTCTGGCTGAACTTGTTCTCTCACTGAACAATTTCTCCTTAAACTCCTCTCACTTCCTCCAAATAAAAGGTATGGGTACCCGTATGGGCCCCAGTTATGCCTGTCTCTTTATGGGGTATGTGGAACATTCCTTCTTCCAGTCCTACTCAGGCCCCCTCCCACAACTCTTTTTCTGGTACATCGATGACTGCTTCAGTGCCGCTTCATGCTCTCATCTGGACCTGGAAAAATTTATTAATTTTGCTTCCAATTTCCACCCGTCCATCATTTTCACGTGGTCCATCACTGACACTTCCCTCCCCTTCCTTGACCTCTCTGTTTCAATTTCTGGTGATAGACTGTCCACCAATATTCATTACAAGCCTACTGACTCCCACAGCTACCTCGACTACAGCTCCTCACACCACGCTTCCTGTAAGGACTCCATCCCATTCTCTCAGTTCCTTCACCTCCGTCGCATCTGTTCTAATGATGCCACTTTCCAAAACAGTTCTTCTGAAATGACTTCCTTCTTCCTTAACCAAGGTTTTCCACCCACGGTGGTTGACAGGGCCCTCAACCCTGTCCGGCCCATCTCCCGCACATCCGCTTTCACTCCTTCCTCTCCCTCCCAGAACCATGATAAGGTCCCCCTTGTCCTCACTTATCAACCTACCAGCCTCCGCATTCAAAGGATCATCCTCCGCCATTTCCGCCAACTCCAGCATGATGCCACAACCAAACATATCTTCCCTTCACTCCCCTGGTGGCATTCCACAGGGATCGTTCCCTCCGGGACACCCTGGTCCACTCCTCCATCGCCCCCTACACCTCAACCCCCTCCCACGGCATCTTCCCATGCAACCGCAGAAGGTGTAACACCTGGCCCTTTACTTCCCCCGTCCTCACCGTCCAAGGGCCCAAACACTCCTTTCAAGTGAAGCAGCACTTCACTTGCACTTCCCTCAGTTTAGTCTACTGCATTCACTGCTCCCAATGCAGTCTCCTCTACATTGGAGAGACCAAACGCAGACTGGGTGACCGCTTTGCGGAACACCTTCTGTCTGTCCGCAAGCATGACCCAGACTTCCCTGTCGCTTGCCATTTCAACACACCACCCTGCTCTCATGCCCACATGTCCGTCCTTGGCCTGCTGCAATGTTCTAGTGAAGCTCAACGCAAACTGGAGGAACAGCACCTCATCTTCCGACTAGGCACTCTACAGCCTTCCGGACTTAATATTGAGTTCAACAACATCAGATCGTGAACTCTCTCCTCCATCCCCACCCCCTTTCCAATCCCCCTTTTTCCAATAATTTATAATTTCTTTTACAAATATATTTTTCTTTTCCTACCTATTTTTAAATTTATTTCGATCTATCATTTTATCTCCACCTTTTAGCCCATTTCGATCCCTTTCCCCCCACCTCACCCCCACTAGGGCTATCTGTACCTTGCTAGTCCTGCTTTCTACCCTTAATGTCACCATTAGCACATTCCTTGGATAATATCACCACTGTCAACACCCCTTTGTCCTTTTGTCTATGACATCTTTGGCAATCTCTTCTTTGCCTCCACCTATCACTGGCCCTCTATCCAGCTCTATCTGTCCCACCCCCCTCAACCAGCTTATATTTCACCACATTTCTATATTTCCTTCGTTCTGATGAAGAGTCATACAGACTCGAAACATTAACTGTATCCTCTCCGCAGATACTGTCAGACCTTCTGAGTTTTTCCAGCTATTTTTGAGCATGTTCCTCCAGTTGTTCGTAATAGAAGGAGTACAGACTGTACTCAACCAGCCCACACTTGCAAAATCCAAAACAAAATATCAACTGTTAGCTGGGATTCTGATATTGGGCAGCACTTGCTGTACTATCCTGAGTGCACTGATAGCTACACTAACAACCAATTTAAGATAATCAGTTGAGCTTGTAATGTGGCTCATTTACATTTGCTAGAAGCAATACGCATTCTGCAAATAAAAGGAATATGTTCAAGCCTTATCCCTTTTATGAATTACCCGTGAGCTTGTGGAGCCGATAGTTTCCCACTGCTTTCTTAATGGTGATGTTTTGCTCAATCAGAGTCAACTTGCCAACCAATCAGCATCCTTTTCTCCTGTAGCGTAAATTGTTGTGATCATTTGAAATTTGGCATTCTTGCATTTGTCCTGATGAATGCAAGATAAAAGGGCTCAGCAATATGTCTCCCTTTTCAACAATTTTCATTATTGCCCATTGTAAGAAACATGGAGTATTTTTACCCAGAATTATATGGACAGTAGTTCACTTTAATTCAGCCACAATATATGAGGGAGTCGATCTTGACCTTGTGAAACAGTATAAAATGATTACATGTCTCCTGATTTTTATTTATATTGACTTCAGAAGAATTTAAAATTGGCCACCCTAAAAAGATTGAAACATGAAAATTCAGAAAAATTACATATACATGAAACTCCCTTTTTGTCTTTAATAGTATTTTTAAATTGTTTCTTGCATTGTCTCTTTTACAAGCCTAATCCAATGGGAGATTGGAAACAAGATTTTAAGACATTAAAGGTTGTCCATTTAGTTATGAAGCAACTGTTCTACTTGGAAGTCAGTCACAGCACTCCCAGGGCGGTGGAATGATTTAGGGATGTCTTCAAAGCATCCCTGAAGAGAGGAAACACCCTACCGACTCATAGGAGTCCCTGACTTGTGACGGACCAAAATGGAGATTTACTTGGGAAGGCACTGAACTTCGGTGGGACTACACAGAGGCAAAGTTGAGGCATCAGAGCACAAACCTCCAAACCCCTCATCTGCCCGACCCTCCAAGCACCTTCTGTCCTGCCCCTGGCAGAGTTGGTAGATCATGTGGTGGACTTATCAGCCATCTCAGAACCCATTGAATCTCAATGGCAGCAATTCATCCTCAATCCTGAGGGACTGCCTTAGGAGAGAACAAGTGAATTATGCAAATGCAAAATGCTGTAAATCTGGAAAAAATAAATTTTAAAACTTTGCACCTTACTAGGTGTAACTTGGAGTATTTTAATATATATATATATATATATACACACGTGTGCGACTGGATGATGTGAGGGGATATGGGTTTAAATTTGGTGTGAGACATCCTTTTCGTTGCAGGTTGACAGGACGTTTGTCCCTCCGCGTGCACCGTGCGGCCGCAGCTCAACAGCGGCTGCCAAGGTCCCCGCCTTCGCGCCGCAGCCATTGGGCAACTGGGAGGCGCTCGGGCCTGGCGCGGGCAAGGATTGGCCAGGCGGGCTGTCCGTCAGAAGCCAAGCTAGGGGTGAGGCGAGCGCAATCTGGGAGCCGCTTGGTGAAGCGGCCATTGTGTGTGTGAGGGAATCGAGCCGGGGGGCCCCCGCCGGCTTGTTAAACGGTGGATGAAGGCACAATCAGAAAATTAATAAAAGACCTCTGGGTTTTTTTTTTGTTTTATTTCCTCTTTTTTTTTAAAAAAAAAACGTTAAGATTACACCGACACAAATGTCAGATTTTGACGAATTCGAAAAACAGTTGCATGAGAACCGGCAAGGTGAGTGGGCCTGCAGGAACAGGCTTCCGTGCGTTTGTTTTTTTTAAAAAAAAAATATCCGGTTCCAACCGCGGCCCGGAGACGGTTCGAGACGTATTTACAGGAGTTTAATTAAAACTCGTGGCCCAGTCATCGAGCGAGGCTGGAGAGAGGGGGGGAGGGGAGTGGAGGGGGGCACTGCGCACGCTCAGTGCCGGTGTTGGACCGGCGCGAGTGGCTTTGATCAGAGGAGTGAGGCCATTCAGCCCTTCCAGCCTGCCCCCTTCCATTCAGACCTTAAAATTGCAGGAGAGGGTTTAAACTAGATTGGCAGGGGGGAGGGGAGCCGGAGGCCAGAGGCCAGATTCAGATAGGATGAGTTCAGAAGCAGGGAGGGGGAGACTGAAAATTAGTGAGTGACTCTGAAAGATGGAAGAAACAAAGGTTAAAGGGTTTATAGCACAGGAATTTGGCAATGTTAACATGTATTTCTTTAAATGCAAGGAGTAAAGTCAACAATGCCGAGGGCGCAGATAGATTCGTGGCAGCATGATATCATTGCTATAATGGAAACTTGGCTGAAAGAGGGGCAAAAATTGCAGCTTAACATCCCTGGATGTAGAGTTTTCAGGTCAGATAGAAAGGGGGCTAAAAAAAGGGTGGGGTGTAGTATTAATGGTTAAAGAATCAATTACAGCTGTGAGGAGGGATGAATCATTAAATGAGGCTATATGGGTTGAGCTCAGAAATAAAAAGGTGACAGCCACTCTACTAGGAGTGCACTATAGACCCCCACATAGTGAGAGGGAGATAGAAGAGCAAGTATGTGGGCAAAAACAATAGGGCAATAATAGTTGGGGACTTCAACTACCCTAATATCAATTGGAATACGAACAATGTAGTGGGCACAGAGGGCACAAAATTCTTGAATTGCATTCAGGAGAACTTTTTTAGCCAGCATGTAATAAGCCCAACGAGAGGGAGTGCAATTCTAGATTTAGTTTTCGGGAATGAAGCTGGGCAAGTGAATGAAGTAGCAGTGGGTGACCATAATACAGTTAGATTTAGAATGATTATGGAAAAGGATAAAGATAGAACAGGAGTAAAAGTTCTAAATTGGGGAAAGACCAATTTTATGAAGATGAGGTGTTCTGGCGAAAGTGGACTGGTTACAGCTATTTCAAGGGAGGTCAGTGACAGGTCAATGGAAGGCATTCAAAAGCGAGGTTCTACAGGCACAGCTCAGACATGTCCCCACAAAGAAAAAAGACAGTACTGCCAAATCTAGAGCCCCCTGCTTATCTAGAAGTATGCAAGGTAAGATAAAGAAATAAAAGAAAGCTTATCACACTCACAAAAAACTTAATACTTTAAAAAGCCTAGAAGAGTATAGAAAGTACAAAGTGAAGTAAAAAAGGTAATTAGGAAAGCAAAGAGCAGATATGAAAAAATATTGGCAAGTAAAATCAAAAAAACCCAAGTCGTTTTACCAGTACATTGAGAACAAGCGAATAACTAAGGAATGGGTAGGGCCTATCAGATGTGTACATGGTAACTTGTGCGCTGATGCTGAAGATGTGGGCAAGGTTCTCAATGAGTACTTTGCCTCTGTCTTCACTAGGGAGAGAGATGATGCAGATATTCTAGTCAAAGAGGAGGAGTGTGAAATATTAGGTACTATAAACATGGTGAGAGAGGATGTGCTGGAGGGACTGACATCCTTGGAGATGGATAAATCACCATGGCCAGATGGATTGTATCTCAGGTTGTTAAAGGAAGCCAGGGAGGAAATAGCGGATGCTCTGAGGATCATTTTCTAATCCTCACTAGATATAGGCAAGATATCCAGAGGATTGAAGGTCTGCAAACATACCATTATTTAAAAATGGTGTGAAGGATAGGCCAAATAATTATAGGCCGGTCAGTCTGACTTCGGTGATGGGCAAACTATTAGAATCAATTCTGAGAGACAGGATAACCATGTCACCCAGAAAGAAATGGATTAATCAGGGATAGTCAACATGGTTTTGTTAGAGGAAAGTGGTGCCTTACTAATTTAATCAAATTTCTTGAGGAAGTAACAAGGAGGGTTAATGAGGGTAGTGTAGTGGATGTTGCCTACATGGATTTTAGTAAGGCATTTGACAAGGTACCACATAGCAGACTAGTCAGAAAGTAAAAGCCCATGGGGTACAAGGGAATGTGGCAAGTTGGATCCAAAAATGGCTCAGCGACAGGAAACAACGGGGTAATGGTTGGATGTTTTTGCAAATGGATAACAGTTTCCAGTGGCGTTCCACAGGGCTCAGTGTTTGGTCCCTTGCTGTTTGTTGTATATATTAATGATTCGGACTTAAATGTGGGTGACATGTTGGGAAATTTGCAGATGACACAAAAAGTGCCCATGTAGTTGATAGTGGAAAGGATAGCTGTTCTCTCCAGAATTATATCAATGGTTTGTTTTGAGTGAGCAGAAAAGTGGCAGATGGAATTCAACCCAGAGAAGTGTGGGGAGGGCAAACAAAACTAGGAAATATTCAATAAATGGGAGGATGTTGGGAAGGGTGAGGGAAGTGAGACCTTGGAGTGCATGTCCACAGGCCCCTAAAGATAGCAGGACAGGTGGATCAGCTGGTGAAGAAAGCATATGGAATGCTTTCCTTTATTGGATGAGGTATAGAATACAAAAGCAGAGATGCAATGATGGAACTGTATAAAATGCTGATTAGTCCATGGCTGGAATTTTGTGTACAAAATTCTGATCGCCACATTACTGAGGGCATTATAGCTCTGGAGAAAGTACAGTTGAGATTTACAAGAATATTGCCAGGGCTTGAAAATTGCAGCTATGAGGAAAGATTAGATAGGCTGGAGTTGTTTTCCTTGCAACTGAGAAGGCTGAGGGGTGACCTGATTGAGGTGTACAAGATTGAGGGGCCTAGATAGAGTAGAAAGGGATGCTGTGTTACCCTACCCGAGAGGTCAGTTACAAGGTGGCATAGATGTAAGGTGATTGGTAGAAGGATTAAATGGAACATGAGGAAAAACCTGTTCACTCAGAGGTTAAATTGGTGGGTGTTTGAAATTCGGTGGCTGATTTGGTGGGAGGCAGAAACCCTCAGCTCATTTAAAAGGTATCTGGATCTGCACCTAAAATGCTGTAAGCTGCAAAGCTACAGACTGGGTACTTTAAGGTGGGATTAGAATGGGCAGCTAGTTTTTTTATTTTTTATTTTTCGGCTGGCGCAGACACAATGGGCTGAATGGCCTCTTTCTGTGCCGTAACTTTTCTATGGCTCGATGTTCTGTCCCCTTCCAGTCTGTTTCGCCTCCCCTCATTCAGTCCCTCCAGCTGGTTTCACCTCCCCTCATTCAGTTAGATCATGGCTGATATGATGTGTATCTTTATACCTGGAATCAAAGATTGTTCTGTTACAGCTTTGCCAGCCAATGAACGGCCTTTAAAGAGGAAATGATTTTGGCGGAAAAGCAAATTACTGTGGGTGCTGGAAATCTGAAATTAGAGTTAACATTTCATGTTGATGACTTGAATCATCATCAGTTCAATGCCAGAGCTTCCTGGATGATGAAAAAGAGATTGGGAGTAAGATGTAGCAGAAACAGGGTGTGTATGGTAGATGTCAGTTTGATGATACAAGTGATAACCAGGCTGAATATAGAAAGTTCAGAGCGGAATGCTAAAGATGAAATAGAGGAGCAAAGGGAGAGTATGAAAAGAGACTGACAGATAACAGAATGGAATCCAAAAATCTTCTATAGGCATATAAGTAGTAAAAACAAGAGGAGAGCCAATTAGGGACCCAAAAGAGGATCTATGCAGGGAGGCAGATGGCATGGCTGAGGTACTAAATGAGTACTTTGTGTCTTATGTTTTTCTTTTATCAAGGAAAAAGATGTGGGTCAAAGTCATAGTGAAAGATGAGGATCTTGAGATACTGGAGTGGCTAAAAATTAATACTTGGAGGTATTAGGCTGATAACTTGATAAACCAGCAAGGCCAAATGGCAAGCATCTGAGGATACTGAGGGCAGTAAGGGTGGAAATTGCAGAGTTACTAGCCGTAATCTTCCAGTTCTCTCTTGATGAGGAGATGGTGCCAGAGGATACTTGGATCCCACTACTGAATTGAACTTTGTCATTTGCCATTGTTTGTTAAATCCTGGTAACTTGTTCTGTTCAACTTTTGGACATGTGTGGTTCAGGCTGTTGCAATTTTTTAAACATTTAAGAAAAAGAAACAAATTGGCTGCTGTTGCCTGTAATATACATAGGCCCTTATGTTGAAATTCGCCAAAGTGCTTTATACCATGGATATCTTTGAAGTGCAGTGGCTTATTTTGGAGATGAACATTGCAACCATTCTGCATCCTACAAGAGCAGCAAGCTGTTGACTTTTTTTTATCCTGATGTTGATTGAATGTGGAGTTTTGGTCAAGACTCAAGAGGGAAAGGGATTTTTTTCATTGCCCATCCCTAATTGCCCTTGTTCAGAGGGCATTTAAGAGTCAGCCACATTGCTGTGGGTCTGGAGTCACATGTAGGCCAGACCAGGTAAAGACAGCAGATTTCCTTCCCTAAAGGACATTAGTGAACCAGATGGGTTTTTACAACAATGGTTTCGTGGTGATTAGACTTTTCATTCCAGATTTTTATTGGATTCAGATTTCACCACCTGCCACGGTAGGATTCAAACCCGGGTCCCCAGAACATTACCCTGGAATACTCGTCCTGTGACCATACTACTGTGCCACCAACTCCCCTTTTTAAGCATACATTTGCTACAATGTCATACAGACTAAGTTGTTATTTATCTCACACTCACAGATGGTAGTGGGTTTGACTTTATACTAGAGATGAGTTCACAATCCAAGCCAACACACCAATGGAGTTGCCGGAGTGCTGTCCTTCAGGCAAGGATCCCACCTACATACATGATGGGTTTTTATGACAACGGTGGTTTCATTAGACTTTTAATTCCAGATATTTATTGAATTCAAATTCCACCATCTGCTTGGTGGGATCCGGGTCCCCAGAGCATTACCCTGGGTCTCTGAATTACCAGTCCAGTGACAATACCACTGTGCCACCACCCCCCAAATTATGCCATGGATTCTTTATGCATCTAGATCTGTATGTATGTATGTAGGTGGGATCCTTGCCTGAAGGACAGCACTCCGGCAACTCCATTGGTGTGTTGGCTTGGATTGTGAACTCGTCTCTAGTATAAAGTCAAACCCACAAACATGTGAGAGTGTGAGATAAGTAACAACTGAGTCGGTATGACATTGTGGCAAATACATGCTTAAAAAGGGGAGTTGGTGGCACAGTGGTATTGTCACTGGATGAGTATTCCAGGGTAATGTTCTAGGGACCCGGGTTTGAATCCTACCATGGCAGGTGGTGAAATTTGAATCCAATAAAAATCTGGAATGAAAAGTCTAATCACCACGAAACCATTGTCGTAAAAACCATCTGTCCTTTAGGAAAGGAAATCTGCTGTCTTTACCTGGTCTGGCCTACATGTGACTCCAGACCCACAGCAATGTGGTTGACTCTTAAATGCCCTCTGAACAAGGACAATTAGGGATGGGCAATAAATGCTGGCTGGCTTAGCCAGTGACACCCATATCTCATGAGCGAATAAAAAAAGACTTCAAACATGTGTAAATTGGTGCCCATAATTTGTTTTGGGAGAGTGCTGATATAATTGCAGATGTGGATTCCCCAACCCAAATATTTTTAACTCTCACCAAGTTTTTCAATTCTATATAAATGATTCTGTATTTGAATTTACTCAGTTGCATTGTACTTTTTTCTAGTCAAATTTATAATTATTAATCGGACTCACTTAGAAAAATTATTTTCTAATTGTGTAAAGCCCCAAATTTTCTGAATCTGTTTCTCTAGGAGTGTTTCAGCATTTGCAGTGTCTGGATTTTTGTGAACTATCAATCTCCAAGTGTTCTGAGTAGTACTGTGCTACTGTTTTGAGGGCTAACCTGCTAAGTTTTGTGTACAGGCAGTCCTTGGACTTACGACACAATTGATTCCTGAAAACCGCGTCTTAAGTTGAAACATCGTAATTCAGAACTGATTTTCCCATAAGAACAGTGTTCTAAATGGGGGATTGGTTCCTGAGCCAAGGCCCAATACCCTAGTTTTACCAAAATAACCCCGAATTTTGTACTCAATCATAGACAAGTAATACAGCAAACTTAATGTACTTATGTTGTAAATAGCAATCATGTTGACATTAAAAAAATCGCAAGCTAAAAATACATATAGAAATCTATAATGGCATCGGGACAGCAACTGAGCATCTTGAGACAGATGGGCGGCGCACAACGTCAAAGCACACATGAATGTTTGAACTTGTTCGCTGGCGTGGTGTCATAAAGTCGAAACCGACGTCGGAAAGTCAAAACAGGGTGTCAATTTATAAATGTCGCAAGTGCATCATCATAACTCCAATGTTGTAAAGTCGACGATTGCCTGTAACTGGATAGGAGCTGTTGCCCCCAGCTGTTTCAATAGCTGAGAATGCCAATAGGTGCAGAAATCCAATAACACAGACACTGCAATTAAATCCTTCCTCTGAATCATTCAGTTTTGACCAACTTGTACATTCTGAGTTTTGCATTTACTAAATTGCCAACCCATACAAGTTTCCTTCGAGTTTCACACGGCCCTTGCTATGCCAAGCTGATGATGAATTTTTCTGTGGTAAAATTACAGTGGCGTAATGGTAATGTCACTGGACTAGTAATCCAGAGACCCAGACCCAGGATACGGGTTCAAATCCCATCATGGCAGCACTTAGAATTTCAATTCAATTAATAAAAAAGATCTGGCATTAAAAGCTAGTGTCAGTAATGTCGACCATAAAACTGTCATCGATTGTCATAAAAACCCATCTGGTTCACTCATGTCCTTTAGGGAAGGAAATCTGCCATCTACCTGATCTGGCCTACATGTGACTCCAGATAATCAAAACTGCTTTCTGAAATGGCCAAGCAAGCCACTCAGTTCAAGAGCAATTAGGGATGGGCAACGCCTGCATCCCATCAAAGAATAAAAATAAAATTTGATTATAGGTATCTGCCAACTGAGTTTTCAGTGCATGACATTATGGATTAAACTATAGGTACAGGACCCCTTACCCGGCATCCGGAATACCAGATCAGGCATTGCTGTCCATCATATCTTTTATTAACAAGGTTTACAGGATTCCATTGATGCCCCCAAAAGTGATTATTCCCACCTCCCATTAGTAGCACTTTTACCATTGGTGGTGGAAGGGTACTAACATTTCTTTCCCTCAGAACATTCGAACATATTCTTGCAGATTGTACATTTAACTGAAAGGTGCACAAGAAACAAAACCACAATCTCTCTGTCAGTGATGCAGTTAGTACCTTGTTAATTCTTTTAGCATTGGTGGTGGATGGGGTACTATATATCCAGGTCGCAGCACGCTGATGCCCTGCTCTTTAGGTCCGGCCTATTTTCCCCCTGCCCCCAGGACCCAAAATCTGGAAAATCCTCTTTTTTGGAACATGTCTGGTCCCAAGCTTCTGGATGCAGGATCTGGTACCCTTATATAGTCTTGGCTCCCTTGAAGAACTGTTTGACTTGTATATCTTCTGCTTTCTCGTATGTAGATTGACAAATCAACATTGTTCCATACCAAGAATGTGGTTTCGGTGAGGTTCTTTTGTGCAGACAGGGAATTAGAATTGTTGTTGGGCAAATTTGTCATACAAATTTAGACCCCTGGAAATATTGGCACTTTCCTGTCTTCTAACATTTATGAATGAATTCTGTCCTATTCAATTTACTATCCAATACTGAGATTAACGATCTATTTTTGCATAAAAGTTTTACTGCACACTCCAAATTTTGTTTGTGTGTTTTTGGTATTTTTAAGCATAGAAATAAAAATCATCATTTCTTTCCCAAATTTGAGAGACTAGAGCAGCTATTGAGCTAACATGGGAGGAGCCCTGCAGCTAATCTAGGGAAATTTCCGAGACATGTAACGGTAGTTTATCTCTAATGTCCCCACAACAAATAACAGCATTGTATTAAGGACCTTTTAAAAGATATGTAAAGTTGGCAATGAAACAATATAACAATTTTGAACCCAAGGCTCCCTTGTGAAAAACTCTGCAGGAGATCACCAAGCCAATTAATTGCTTCACATTATAAGATTTGCAAAGCCAAATGCATATTGTGGAAATGTTATTTTTCACCTTTTTAGCAATGTTCAGAGCTTGAGCCTGTAGACTAGGAAGGTTCTAGAGATTTTAATAATTTGATTAATGGGGTAGAAGCAGAACTAAAAGAGACACAAATTAAAATGTAAGTGCAATGTAAATGTGAAACTTTGAACATTCATGTGAAGCTCCTAATTTCAGATCATTGCTTGCTTTCGTCCCCATTGCATAGAATCATAACACTGCATGCAGCTATGTTGAGGCCAGAGCCCATTCTTTAATGAACCCACAGAACTCTAGAATGAGATTAAACATAGCACAGAGCAGTTGAAAGGACATCAAGTTTCTTTCTCGTCATGCACTTCTTTTCTTCCCCATCAAACATTCTAACCTCGGGGTTGAGGGGGTGCTGTAATTTGGACCAGGTGACCTTCCAGATGAGAAATACCATGAATAAAGACTGAAAGGTATTCTACATATGGGTTATTACTTAGTGCTCAATAAAGCTCAAAGATGGGGATGGTAACAGCGGATGAGCTGTGGTCTTTGCTACCAATGTCATCAAGGCTACAAACTGCCTGGATTTTGGTTTTCAAAATGGAGGGCTTGAGTGTTATCTTCCAACTGTCAGGCCTTTGTTTATGCTGCAAGCTTAGTTTACATTATAAGTAATGAATTATAGAATGTACAATGCAGGAGAAGATTGGATGGGCCTTTGAGTCAGTGCCAGCAGTTTATCCACTTGAGCCACCTAGTCTAATGCCAATCTCCTGTAATACCCCTAGTTTTCAAGCAACTAATTCTTAATTTTCTGAACTGTGCTTCGACAAGGGTTTATAGCAGTGAATTGTACCTTCTAACTATCCTGTGCAAAGAAACATTTTCTTTTAATTTTGACTCTTCTATAAAGACTTGAGGCGTGACCACTTAGGGGTCCTTAAAATTATGAAAGGCTTTGATGGGGTAGATTAGAGGGAATGTGTCCACTTGTGGGGGAGAGCATAACTAGAGGACATCAATATAGAATAGTCGCCAAGAAATCCAATAGGAAATTCCAAAGAAGCTTCTTTATGCAAAGAGTGTTAAGAATATGGAACTCGTTACCATGGAGTAGTTTAAGCCGATAGTATAGATACATTCAAGGGGAGGCAAGACAAACATATGAGGGACAAGGGAATAGATGGTTACAATGATGGATTTTGATGAGGAAAAATGGGAGGAGGCTTGAGTGGAGCGTAAATTCCGACATGGACTGATTGGGCCAAATGGCCTGTTTCTGTGCCTGTATAATAAATAGTTTTCCTCTCTTGTCACCTTCTCACAGACACCATTATTTTTACTAGTCTATTTCTCTTGCCATAACCTTGAAGATCTCTTTTATTTTAAAAAAGATTCCTTCTTGATAATAGTTGGGGAGGAGGAAATAGCCCTAACTTAAATCTGGAAAAACTCAGCAGGTCTGGCAGCATCTGCGGAGAGGAACACAGTTAACGTTTCAAGTCCGAATGACCCTTCAACAGAACTAAGGAAAAATAGAAGAGAGGTGAAATATAAGCTGGTTTAAGGGGGGGTGGGACAAGTAGAGCTGGATAGAGGGCCAGTGATTGGTGGAGATAACCAAAAGATGTCATAGACAAAAGGACAAAGAGTTATTGAAGGTGGTGATATTATCTAAGGAATGTGCTAATTAAGGGTAGAAAGCAGGACAAGCAAGGTACAGATAGCCCTAGTGGGGGTGGGGTGAAGGAATCGAAAAAGGCTAAAAGGTAGAGATAAAACAATGGATGGAAAAACATTTAAAAATAATGGAAATAGGTGGGAAAAGAAAAATCTATATAAATTATTGGGGGGAAAAAAGGGGGTGGGGATGGAGGAGAGGGTTCATGATCTAAAATTGTTGAACTCAATATTCAGTCCGGAAGGCTGTAAAGTGCCTAGTCGGAAGATGAGGTCCTGTTCTTCCAGTTTGCGTTGAGCTTCACTGGAACAATGCAGCAGGCCAAGGACGGACATGTGGGCATGAGAGCAGGGTAGAGTGTTGAAATGACAAGCGACAGGGAGGTCTGGGTAATACTTGCAGACAGACCGAAGGTGTTCTGCAAAGTGGTCGCCCAGTCTGCGTTTGGTCTCTCCATTGTAGAGGAAACCGCATTGGGAGCAACGAATGCAATAGACTAAATTGAGGGAAGTGCAAGTGAAATGCTGCTTCACTTGAAAGGAGTGTTTGGGCCCTTGGACGGTGAGGAGAGGGGAAGTAAAGGGGCAGGTGTTACACCTTCTGCGGTTGCATGGGAAGGTGCCGTGTGAGGGGGTTGAGGGGTAGGGGGTGATGGAGGAGTGGACCAGGGTGTCCCGGAGGGAACAATCCCTGCGGAATGCCACCCGGGGGGTGAAGGGAAGATGTGTTTGGTGGTGGCATCATGCTGGAGTTGGCGGAGGAAGATCCTTTGAATGCGGAGGCTGGTGGGGTGATAAGTGAGGACAAGGGGGACCCTATTATGTTTCTGGGAGGGAGAGGAAGGTGTGAGGGCGGATGCGCAGGAGCTGGGCCGGATACGGTTGAGGGCCCTGTCAACCACCATGGGTGGAAAACCTCGGTTAAGGAAGAAAGAAGACATGTCAGAAGAACTGTTTTTGAAAGTGGCATCATCAGAACAGATGCGACGGAGACGAAGGAACTGAGAGATTGGGATGGAGTTCTTACAGGAAGCGGGGTGTGAGGAGCTATAGTCGAGGTAGCTGTGGGAGTCGGTAGGCTTGTAATGGATGTTGGTGGACAGTCTATCACCAGAAATTGAAACAGGGAGGTCAAGGAAGGGAAGGGAAGTGCCAGAGATGGACCATGGGAAAATGATGGAGGGGTGGAGATTAGAAGCAAAATTAATAAATTTTTCCAGGTCCAGACGAGAGCATGAAGCAGCACCGAAGTAATCATCGATGTACCGGAGAAAGAGTTGTGGGATGGGGCCGGAGTAGGACTGGAACAAGGAATGTTCCACATACCCCATAAAGAGACAGGCATAGCTGGGGCCCATGCGGGTACCCATAGCCACACCTTGTATTTGGAGGAAGTGAGAGGAGTTTAAGGAGAAATTATTCAGTGTGAGAACAAGTTCAGCCAGACGGAGGAGAGTAGTGGTGGATGGGGATTGTTCGGGCCTCTGTTCGAGGATGAAGCGGAGAGCCATCAGACCATCCCGCTCTCCGCTTCTTCCTCGAACAGAGGCCCGAACAATCCCCATCCACCACTACTCTCCTCCGTCTGGCTGAACTTGTTCTCACACTGAACAATTTCTCCTTAAACTCCTCTCACTTCCTCCAAATACAAGGTGTGGCTATGGGTACCCACATGGGCCCCAGCTATGCCTGTCTCTTTATGGGGTATGTGGAACATTCCTTGTTCCAGTCCTACTCCGGCCCCCTCCCACAACTCTTTCTCCGGTACATCGATGATTACTTCGGTGCTGCTTCATGCTCTCGTCTGGACCTGGAAAAATTTATTAATTTTGCTTCCAATTTCCACCCCTCCATCATTTTCACATGGTCCATCTCTGACACTTCCCTTCCCTTCCTTGACCTCTCTGTCTCAATTTCTGGTGATAGACTGTCCACCAATATCCATTACAAGTCTACCGACTTCCACAGCTACCTCGACTACAGCTCCTCACCCCGTTTCCTGTAAGGACTCCATCCCATTCTCACAGTTCCTTCGCCTCCATCGCATCTGTTCTGATGATGCCACTTTCAAAATCAGTTCCTCTGACATGTCTTCCTTCTTCCTTAACTGAGGTTTTCCACCCACGGTGGTTGCAAGGGCCCTCAACCGTGTCTGGCCCATCTCCTGCGCATCCGCCCTCACACCTTCCTTTCCCTCCCAGAAACATGATAGGGCCCCCCTAGTCCTCACTTATCACCCCACCAGCCTCCGCATTCAAAGGATCATCCTCCACCAACTCCAGCATGATGCCACCACCAAACACATCTTCCCTTCACCCCCCCTGCGGCATTCCACAGGGATCGTTCTCTCCGGGACACCCTGGTCCACTCCTCCATCACCCCCTACACCTCAGCCCCCTCCCACGGCACCTTCCCATGCAACCACAGAAAGTGCAACCTTCTTTTACTTCCTCTCTCCTCACTGTCCAAGGACCCAAACACTCCTTTCAAGTGAAGCAGCATTTCACTTGCACTTCCCTCAATTTAGTCTACTGCATTCGTTGCTCCCAATGCGGTTTCCTCTACATTGGAGAGACCAAACGCAGACTGGGTGACCGCTTTGCAGAACACCTTCGGTCTGTCCGCAAGCATTACCCAGACTTCCCTGTCGCTTGCCATTTCAACACTCCACCCTGCTCTCATGCCCACATGTCCATCCTTGGCTTGCTGCAATGTTCCAGTGAAGCTCAACGCAAACTGGAGGAACAGCACCTCATCTTCCGACTAGGCACTTTACAGCCTTCTGGACTGAATATTGAGTTCAACAATTTTAGATCATGAACCCTCTCCTCCATCCCCACCCCCTTTTTTTCCCCCCAATAATTTATATAGATTTTTCTTTTCCCACCTATTTCCATTATTTTTAAATATTTTTCCATCCATTGTTTTATCTCTACCTTTTAGCCTTTTTCGATTCCTTCACCCCACCCCCACTAGGGCTATCTGTACCTTGCTTGTCCTGCTTTCTACCCTTAATTAGCACATTCCTTAGATAATATCACCACCTTCAACACTGCTTTGTCCTTTTGTCTATGACATCTTTTGGTTACCTCCACCTATCACTGGCCCTCTATCCAGCTCTACTTGTCCAACCAATCTTAAACCAGCTTATATTTCACCTCTCTTCTATTTTTCCTTAGTTCTGTTGAAGGGTCATTCGGACTCGAAACGTTAACTGTGTTCCTCTCCGCAGATGCTGCCAGACCTGCTGAGTTTTTCCAGGTATTTTTGTTTTTGTTCTGAATTTCCAGCATCCGCAGTTTTTTGCTTTTAACCTAACTTACATCTGTCTTTGTAGTTGTTGCTCCTCATCTGTAATAACATCCTTCTAAATTTACATTGTTTTTAAATCATCCTGCATTGGGGTAACCAGTATTGCTTCTGGAGCCTAACTTAGGTCTTAAACTGTTACTTTCTTGCTATGCTATCTTCATGCTATGCCTTTAAATACAAAACAAGATTTCCATTTGTCTTTTAATAGCCTTAGTTTCTTGTGTTGCTGCCTCTTATGAACTTTATCTGTGCTGGTGGTGTTTCTGATTCTCTACTCCATTTTAAATTCTTAAGATATATTTCTTTTCCATATTTCTTTTCTCTATTTTTTTCTATATGACTGAACCTGCCACCTATTTGCACATTTTACTTGCCTGTTTGTGTCTGCGGCAGTTTTTCACAGTTGAAAATTGAGATGTCAGGCCTAGAGTACATGCTGCTTTCAAAGTTTTAATAAGCAAATTGAGATAAAGCAAAGCTAGGCTTCAAAATTATAAAGGTGTCAATTTAAAGAAAATTGGTATTGTGACAATTTGATAACCTGTATCATAACATGTCAGTATAACAATGTTTCAACTTGCAGAATAAGACTTGTTTTATCAATAGGGCAACTTGGGATTTGAATTTACATTACTTTGCTGTTGAATTGGAAAATTCTTATCAGTGCTCCTTGGAATGCTTAGAGTGGTGGTAACTCACAGCTACTAACATATTTTCAAGCTGCTAAATTTTATATCTCTAAAGATATATACTCACCCCTGAATTCAATAAAATGTGGTGAAATGGGTTCTTATTTATTTGCGTTGTGTGCTTTATAGTCTTAGGGCTGTATTTAATTTAATTAAATTAACAGGGGTCTTGCTGAAGAGCCCGCTGTATTAAGTGCCACTGGACACGTAACTGGATTGCAGCTGATTTTCCCCTGGGATCAAGGACCCTGGGTGGAATCCCGTCCGCCAAGAGTTGCCAGCCAAATCAAAGGCCGGCAGTTGTATTGAACAGTAGCACCACCAGGGTGCTGGGGGCTGCTGCTGGTATGACACCTGCCTGAGGCCGAGTATTAGAACCATAGAAAAGTTACAGCACAGAAGGAGGCCATTTGGCCCATCTTGTCCATGCCAGCCCAGGGACACCCAGGTGCCCTTTCTAATTGCACCTTCCTGCACCCAGCCCATAGCCCTGTTGCTTACAGCACTTAAGGTGCAGATCCAGGTACTTTTTAAAAGAGTTTAGAGTTTCTGCCTCTACCACCAAATTGTGCAGTGAATTCCAGACACCCACTACCCTCTGCATAAAAAAGTTCTTCCTTACACCTTCTGCCACTTATCTTGAATCTATGTCCCCTGGTTCTAGAATTCTCTACCAAGGGAAACCATTTTATCCTGTCCACTCTATCTATTCCCCTCATAATTTTGTACGCCTCAATCAAGTCACCTCTCAGCCTTCTTTGTTCTAATGAAAATAACCCCAATCTATCCAACCTCTCCTCGTAGCTACAATTTTCTAACCCTGGCAACATTCTTGTAAACCTCCTCTGCACTCTCTCTCCAGAGCTATTACGTCCTTCTTGTAATGTGGTGACCAGAACTGCACACAATACTCCAGTTGTGGCCTCACCAGTGTTTTATACAATTCCAACATTATATCCTTACTTTTATATTCTATCCCTCTGCCAATGAAGGAGAGCATTCCATATGCCTTCTTTACAACCTTGTTTGCTTGAACTGCTGCCTTCAGGGACCTGTGTACTTGTACGCCAAGATCTCTCACTTCATCTACCCCTCTTAGCATATTCCCATTTATTGTGTAATCCCTGTAACTGTTTGACCTCCCTAAATGTATGACCTCACACTTCTCTATGTTAAAATCCATCTGCCACTTTACCGTCCACTCCACCAACCCATCTATATCGTTTTGGAGATTATGGCTATCCTCTACACTATCCACTACTCAGCCAATCTTTGTGTCATCTGCAAATTTCCCAATCGTGCCCCCCACGTTCACGTACAAATCGTTAATATATAACACAAACAGCAAGGGTCCCAACACCGAGCCCTGTGGAACACCACTTGAGACAACTTTCCATTCGCAAGGGCATCCATCAACCATTACCCTTTGTTTCCTGTTACAAAGCTAACCTTTTATCCAGTTTTCCACATTACCCTGAATCCCATGGGCTTTTACTTTCCTGACCAATCTGCCATGTGGGACCTTGTCAAATGCCTTGCTTAAATCTATGTACACAACATCCACTGCACTACCTTCATCAACCCTTCTTGTCACTTCCTCAAAGAATTCAATCAAATTTGTGAGGCAGGACCTTCCTTTAACAAATCCATGCTGACCATCCCTGACTATTCCATGCCTTTCCACATGACAGTTAATCCTATCTCTCAGGATTGATTCTACTAATTTGCTCACCACCGACGTAAGACTAACTGGCCTATAATTGTTTGGCATTTCCTTTGATCCCTTTTTAAACAATGGAACTACGTTTGCATTTCTCCAATCCTCCGGTACCTCCCCTGTATCTAGTGAAGATTGGAAAATCATCCTCAGAGCATCTGTTATCTCCTCCCTGACTTCCTTCAGCAGCCTTGGAAACAATCCATCTGGCCCTGGTGACTTATGAACTTTCAAGGATTTCAACCTTTCGAGTACTTGCTCTCTCTTTATGATGATCCCATCCAATATCTCGCTGTGTTCCTCCTGGACTACTATATCTACATCCTCCCTTTCCTTTGTAAACACAGAGACAAAATATTCATTCAAAACCCTTCCGACAGCTTCTGCATCGCCACACAATTTTCCATCTTCATCTCTGATAGGTCCCACTTTTTCCTTAACTAACCTTTTAGCATTAATGTATTGGTAAAACATCTTTGGGTTATCTTTAACTTTACTTGCTAATCTTTTTTCATGCCCTCTCTTTGATTTCCTTTTTTACTTCGTCCCTGCACTTCCTATATTCGTCTAAGCTATCTGCAATGCTTAGTTCTTTGTGCCTATCGTACGCTTTCTTTTTCTGTTTGATCTTCCCCTGTATTCCTCTAGACAACCAGGGGGGTCGAGATTTGGCAGTACCGCTGTTATTTTTGTAGGGGACATGTCTACTTTGTACAATTAGGTTCTCGCATTTTAGTGCTTCCCACTGGTTTTCCACTCTTTTATCCCCCAGCAGTGCTGTCCAGTCCACTTCAGCCAAGTCCCTTCTCATTTCTGCAAAATTTGCCTTCCCCCAGTTCAAGTCTTTTACTCCTGCCTTATCTCTGTCCTTTGCCATGGTAATGCTAAATCTAACTAAATTGTGATCACTGTCCCCGATATGGTCGCCAACTGTCACTTCACCCACTTGCCCTTCTTCGTTCCCCAAGACTAGGTCTAGAATTGCATCTCCTCTCGGGTTTGTCATTAATTGGTTGAAAAAATTTTCCTGGGCACACTGCATGAATTTTTCTCCCTCAGTGTCCCTTATATTGTTTGAATCCCAGTTGATATTAGGATAGTTGAAGTCTCCTACTATTATTGCCCTCTTGTTCTTAAAAGCAGAAATTTGCCTACATATTTGTTCTTCTATCTCCCTTTCACTATTTGGGGGTCTGTAGTCTACTCCCAGTAGTGTGACTGCCCCTTTTTTATTTCTAAGCTCAATCCATTAAGCCTCGTTTGTTGACCCATTTAGTATATCATCCCTTCTCACAACTGGAATTGATTCTTTAACCATTAGTGCTACCTCTCCTTTTTTATCTCCTACTCTATCGTGTCTGAAGACCCTATAACCAGGGATATTAAGCTGCCAGTTTTGTCCCTCCTTTAGCCAGGTCTCCGTTATAGCAATGACATCCTGCTGCCATGTGTCTACCTGTGCCCTTAACTCATCTACCTTGTTTGTAATACTCCTTGCATTGAAGTATATAAACAGTTTAACCCTGTCAATTTCCCTTGCTAGACACTTTTTAAACTTTGCTTCTCTTGTAACTCCATATCGATCACAGCGTCCCTAGTTAATGTTCTACCTCCATTTTTCAGATCAAAATCTGACCTATCCGATTCTACTCCTGGGATCCCATCCCCCTGCCACACTAGTTTAAATACTCCCCAACAGAACTAGCAAAAGCCCCCAGTAAGGACACTGGTCCCAGCTCTGCCTGGGTGCAGCCCGTCTGGTTTGTACAGGTCCCACCTTCCCCAGGACCGGTCCTAGTGCCTCAAGAATCTGAATCCCTGCCGGCTACACCATCTCTCCAGCCATGTGTTCATTTGGTCTATCCTCTTATTCCTGCTCTCGCTAGCACGTGGAACTGGGAGTAATCCTGAGATTACTACATTTGAGGTCCTGCATTTTAATTTATCTCCTAACTTATCCTCTTATTCCTGCTCTCGCTAGCACGTGGAACTGGGAGTAATCCTGAGATTACTACATTTGAGGTCCTGCATTTTAATTTATCTCCTAACTTCCTGTACTGAGCTTGCAGGTCCTCATCCCTTAGTTTACCTATGTCGTTGTTACCAATGTGTACCACGACCACTGGCTGTTTACCTTCCCTCCCCAGAATGTCCTGCAGCCGCTCCATGGCATCCTGGACCCTGGCACCAGGGAGGCAACATACCATTCAAGTTTGTGGCCACAGAAGCGTCTGCCTGTGCCCCTAACTATTGAATCCCCTATCACTATAGCCCTGCCAGTTGTCTTCCTCCCGCCCCTCTGAGCAGCAGAGCCACCCAGGGTGCTGTGAACTTGGCTGTTGCTGCTTTCCCCTGAGAGGCCATTCTGGCACCCCCCCCAACAGTATCCAAAGCGGTATATCTGTTAGAGAGGAGGATGACCGCAGGGGACTCCTGCACTACCTTCCTGAGTCTTTTACTGTTCCTGATAGTCACCCATTCCCTTTCTGCCTGTGTAATCTTCACCTGTGGTGTGACCACCTCGCTAAACGTGCTATCCATGACTTGCTCAGCATCAACCCTAGGCCACAGGTGAGTGAAGGTGATATGTGGTATGAGGGGGCTGGCTATCAGGGGGCTCCATCCCCCTTCCCAATTGCAGGTCCCTGGATCAGGAACTGCTCCCCACCCCCTCCCCAGGAGCCCACAAGCAACCCTGCACAGGTTTGCTCGTCGTGCTCCCTGCATGGGGAGCTGCCCCAGCAATGTGTTCTAACAGTTCTCCTCCCATCTCCTCTAGAAGAATATCTGTGCTGCACCAGGGGATGTGGCAAATTTGCTAATCTTCCCTTTTGGTGTGTGTGAGATATGCCGTTTCGTGTCTCCACTAGAAACAACTGAAGCTACTCAAATTCAGAATTGCACCCCACAAGTGGAACTAACTTTGGGTGATAGTGTAAAGCAGGCAATATCAGATTATCTGCCCCTTTTGGAGCATGCCAGATTTTTCCCTTTCTGTTGAGCGACTTGATTGTAAATTTCACTGCCTCTGTTTTTAGAACGGGAAAAGGAACGGCACAAGAAGAAAAGTCGAAGCGTTTCCAGAAGCAGAAGCCGGGATAAAAAACGGAGAAGTCGAAGCAGAGACAAGCGCAGCCGAAGTCGAGGAGGGCGAAGCAGAAGCAGGGATAAGCGAAGCACTTCACGAGAACGGAAGCGTCACAGGTAACTTGCTGTTTCCTGATTGTTCACACCAGGTGCATAACATTTGCAGAGTATCAGTGTGCAGGCTGCAGCAGTGCTGACCATAGCTATGCCACCTTGAGAGGCACTTGGTAAAGGCCAGGTGGCTCCCAAGAAGGAAGGATAAATCATGAGATTCATGTGTTGCCGACAGCCATCACAGAGCAGCATGGAAGTGGACTGGAAACAGGTCGGATGCTGGCAGTGGATGATCCAGAGTGAAAACTGGAGGATTTGATTAGCTGACAATTTCTAGAAAAAATCAGAGCCAAGAAACTGTTTCGTTTTTCGTCTTCCGTTTTGCTATTTGGGATTAAGGCGGCTCATCTCGCCACCACCTTCTTGAGGGCAATTAGGGATGGGCAATAAATGCTGGACGAGTTAGCAATGCCTGCATCCTTGAAAGAGTAAAAAAAAATTAATTTTTAATTTTTTTTAAAAAAGTATGTCATTCAGTCTTGAATGTTGGTGGTTGATTCAACAGATCAGCTTACCTCTCCTGCTAGAAAAGATACTTGTTTGCTGCCCGAACAGAAGGTGCAAACTCATGCTGGAGTACAGCTCCACTCTGTACTCTGGTTCAATGGCTAAATGCTACTGAGAGGAGGCATCACAATCAAACCTGATGGTTCTCAGCACTCCCTGCCAGTGCAGAGAGTTTCTCCTTTTACACACCTATTTCCATTGCCTAAACACTCAAACATATGCATGTATGATTATATGACCAGCTCATCTGAGCGTTATTTCAACAAACTGGATAGTTATCCTGCGGGTTGTCTGCATCTTTTCCAGTGTTTAGTTTTTGATTACACTGGAGCCAAAGCAGAATGCCACACCTGCAGACATTCATCTTTGGACAAATCTGGAAAGGATCTCCGTGCTATTGGACAGTTTGTTCATCCTTCAGAATATGTTGCCTTCTTGAAAGAAAAAAAACCTGACTGCTGCTGACCACTATCTTCATTTAGCCTGTCATGTCTGCACTGGTTCTTTGCAAGAAGATATTTAGTCCCATTCTACTGTACTTTTTCCCGAAATCATTTTAAACTTGTTTCTGTCTGGGGCAACTATATCATCCCATGATTTAAAGTAGTGGCTCCAGGAGCAGAATGGGGTTATGAATTCTGACAAGTAAGGTAGACTTGATTTCAGTCTCCTGGTTCAAACTCCAATTTATACTACTAACCTTGACAAAATATATTGCTCTAGTCCAGAAGCAATTCATGTATTTCAAAGGTGAATGACATGGCAGTGCACAGATACATAAGGGCTGGTCCTCCTGGGCACTGGTGTCAAAAATAAGTCAGTAATTTTCTCATCCCATAACAAAATGACAACTGACTGCCAATGAATCCTTAGTGTTCTCTGATGTAGTGGTGTACTCAGATGAAGGCAATTTGCATGATCTTGAATCCAGTGGTGAACCCTGTTAACAAAGTGGCAGTTGGTCATTTAATTATTACAGGGTTAACCAGAGGCTGTATAGTCTTTGTGGAAATAGGTGCTTTGCATATGTAGAGGAGTTACAGAAGTCTCTGACAGATAGAGGAGTCAAGATAATTCTGTTTTTTTCCAGGTAATGGTACTGACACCACCTTTTTTATCATGTTTGGGAATGTCCAAGTAGGAACAGAGAGCTATAGTCCCAAGAGGGTACTCAGATTTGAGTAAGTACAATGAGAGACTAAGAGGACTGATATACAATCCTCGTTGCAGCAGCTGTTCTCATTTAAAGTGATTGAAAAAGAGGAAGAGTCATGGTATCGGGAATCCTGAAGAAGAAATGGACCAACTAGCTAAAAAAAACAATGGCAGAAGAACTCAGCAAGATAGCCACGTGGAGCATCTTATTAAAACAATTTTTACTTTTAAAATCCATCTGCAGCATGTTCGATCTGCTCTTAATATGTCTCTCTGGTTAAACCCAGTAAGTTCCCAGAGGTGTATGGAGTTTCATTTTCATATCTTCCATATATGATACTACCAAATATGGAAGAATCTATCTTGTTCAACATAAAGTATTCTGCATACCAAAGATTCCATCCTGCCAACCCACCCTTCCCTTGCAGGGTGCATTTCTTTGTTCTGTTGATAGCTTTGCTGCTTCTCTGGAGCAGAGTGGTAGGATCCATACATTTATATTGCTCGTAGGACAGACTGTATCACTGGATCTAAGAAGTTTTCTTATAATTTACCCTTTTGTTGAAGTTCTGTAGTATGACTATGATAAATATTTCAAATCACATAAAATTATCCTACCTAGGTGTGATATAACTTCTGATGTTTCAGTAGCATACATTTCTCCATGAAAGCATTAAGTTTTGCAAGCTTTGTTTGCTTTCATCCTACAGTCGGTCTCCCCGTCGTTCTCGCAGAAAGAAGCCCTACAGATACTGGGATGTGCCTCCTCCAGGCTTTGAGCACATTACCCCAATGCAGTACAAGGCAATGCAAGGTAGATTCTTCCAACTTATTATGTTGCATTTAATGAGAACCAAGTCAAACCACTACATGATGCTCTGACTGTTGTAGTGTTGTTCTGTGAACACATGTATATTGCACTAAGAAAAAGAATCAGCCTGTCTCCCTCTGTTTTCCTTAGCTGCGGGTCAGATCCCTGCTACAGCACTGTTGGCGACCTCCACAGTAGGTGGTGTGACGATCACACCAACACAAGTTCCTATCATTGGCAGCCAAATGACCAGGCAGGCCAGACGACTGTATGTTGGCAACATACCCTTTGGTGTCACAGAGGCAAGTGCAAAGCTTCTAAATGTATTTTACTGTCATCATGTTGGTTTGGCTTAATGACATGACAGCAACAGATCTCATTAAAATGTTTGAAAGAAAAGGTCATGTGGAGGGTCAAGATACTAGGAATTCTGGAGAAGAAATAGATCATCTAGCTAAAAAATCATTACCTATGTGCTTGCCTTCCCACTTTCAAAATAGATGCTGGGATAAATTGTAGATATTAAGTTGCAGGGTTGCAAGCACATGAGTTGGAAAAGCCCAGTCTGTGTTGGTTTTGCAGCTGAGAAAAAGAATAAAAATTATACTTCATGGTTTCCTGATCTTGTACATTTCACAGGTTAGATCATTCGAATTTGGTCTGTGATCACGGTCAAGACAGTGTGACTGCAGGTGAGGCAGGCATGGGGACCCAAGGGGTAGCGTTCAAGGAGCCTCAGCCCCTGAAATTGCCCAACAGTTACAAGGTTCGTGCAAGCTGTGTGGACGAGAGCAGGGACTGCAAAGAGGATGAGCAATTTGACCTCGGCACCATGGTACAGGGAGCCATTCAAGTGTGGGGAGGAATTTGGAGCGTAGTAATGGTAGGGAACAGTATAATTAGGGGGATAGATACTGTTCTCTGCAGCCGTGAGCATGAATCCCGAAGGCTGTATTATCTGCCCGGTTCCAGGGTTAAGGACATCTCCTCAGGGCTGGAGAGGAACTTGGAGTGGGAGGGGAGGGATACAGTTGTCGTCGTCCACGTTGGTGTCAACAACGTTGATAGGACTAGAATGGAGGTTCTGCGAAAAGCATTTAACAGGTGGGAGCTAAATTTTAAAAGCAGAACCTCCAAAGGTGGTAATCTCGGGATTACCACCTGAACCAGGGGCAAAATGGCACAGGATAAATAAAGTCAAGGAGTTAAATGAGTGGCTCAGAGATGGTGTGGGAGGAATGTGTTTCTGTTCATGGGGCACTGGCATCAGTACCAGGGTAGAAGGGAGCTGTCCGGTGGGATGGGCTTCACTTGAATCATGCTGGGACCGGTGTCCAGGCGAATTAAATAACTGGGGCTGTAGAGAGGGCTTTAAACTAAATAGAGGGGTGGGGGAGGGTTCTGGAGAGGGGATAAGTAGGCTTACAAAGCAAAAGGATATGGTGGCATTGCAGGGCAGCTACTTAGGTAATGATACCCAGAGTTTGACAGGAAGGGACAGTGTACAAACATTTTAAAAAAACAACAGCAAATAGGGTCAAAGCGGGGAAAAATGGTAAAAAGGCACAATTAATGGCTCTTCATTTAAATGTACTTAGTATTCGGAACAAAGTAAATGAATTAACAACACAAATAGAGATTAATAGGTTTGATCTTATAGCCATTACGGAGACATGGTTACAAGGAGATCAAAGCTGGGAACTAAATATTCAGGGGTATGCGACTTCGAAAGGACAGGCAGGAAGGAAAGGGCGATGGGGTAGCTTTGTTAGTACAAGATGGAATAAGTACGATAGCAAGAAATGATCTTGGATTAGAAGATGTGGAATCCATGTGGGTTGAGGTAAGAAATAACAAGGGGAAGAAGACACTGGTGGGAGTAGCCTGTAGGCCCCCTAACAGTAGCTATGCTGTCGAACAGAGAATAAATCAGGAAGTAATGAGGGCATGTTTTAAAAAAAGAGACAGTATATTAATCATGGAGACTTTAATCTCCATGTAGATTGGGAAAATCGAATTGGCAGAGGTAACCGCGAGCAAGAATTCATAGTGTATTTGGGACAGTTTCCTAGAACAATATGTTGTGGATCCAACCAGGGATCAGGCTATTTTGGATCTGGTAATGTGTAATGAGGCAGGTTTAATAAATGATCTCAGAGTAAAAGATTCCCTAGGAAACAGTGACCATAACCTGGTGGAATTTAGCATTCAGTTTGAGAGTGAGAAACTTAATTTGGAAACACCTGTGCTAAACTTAAATAAGGGTGACTACAAAGGAATGAGGACAGAGTTGGCTGGAGTGGACTGCAAAAGGAGTTTAGCAGAAAAGACGGCTGATGAACAATGGCAGATATTTAAGAAAATAGGTCATGAGTCGCAACAAACATATATCCCAGTGAGGAAGAAGGATTGTAGGAAGGGAATAAACCAACCATGGTTAACCAAGGAAGTTAAGAATAGTATCAAGTTGAAAGGAAAAACATATCATGTGGCAAAGATTAGTGGTAAGCCAGAGGATTGGGAAAGTTTTAAAAACCAACAGAAGATGACCAAAAAAATAATAACCAGGGAGGCAAAATTTGAGAGTGAACTAGCAATGGACTAGAAATGGACAGTAAGAGCCTCTTTAAATATATAAAAAGGAAGGGAGAGGCCAAAGTCAATATAGGCCCCCTAGAGAATGAGGCTGGGAAAATAAAGGGGACCCAGGAAATGGCAGAGGAGCTGAATAAATATCAGTCTTCACGGTAAAGACATTAATAACATTCCAAAAATACTAAATCATCATGGGACAAAAGGCGGGGAGGAAATATATACAATAACTATCACTAGAGAAAAAGTACTAGGGAAACTAATGGGGCTAAAGGCCGATAAATTACCTGGACCTGGTGGGTTGCATCATAGGATATTAAAGGAAATAGCTACAGAGGTAGTGGATGCACTGGTAGTGATCTTCTAAGAATCCTTAGATTCTGGAAAAGTCCAAGAGGATTGGAAAACTGCCATTGTAGCACCCTTATTCAAAAAGGGCGCCAGTTAGCTTAACATCTGACATTGGGAAAATGTTGGAGTCTATTATAAAGGATGTAATAGCAGAACATTTAGAAATGCATAATCTAATCAAGCAGAGTCAGCAAGGCTTCATGAAGGAGAACTCATACCTGACAAATCTATTAGAATTCTTTGCGGAGATAACAAGCAGGAAAGATACAGGGGAACCAGTAGATGTAATATATTTGGCTTTCCAAAAGACGTTCGATAAAGTACCACTAAGGTTACTTCATAAGATAAGAGCCCATGGTTTTAGGGGTAGTATATTAGCATGGATAGAGAACTGGCTAACTAATAGAAGACAGAGATTTGGAATACGGGTGGCATTTTCAGGATGGCAACCTGTGACTAGTGGAGTGCCACAGGGGTCAGTGCTAGGACCACAATTATTTACAATATATATTAATGACTTAGTACATTCATTTCCCTCATCTATCACCAAGTTTGCAGATGACACAAAAATAGGTGGGAAGGCAAATGGTGACGATGGTACCAAGAGTCTACAGAGGGATATACACAGGTTAAGTGTGTGGGCAAAAAACGTGGCAGATGGAATATAACGTGGGAAAATGTGAGGTTATGCACTTCGGCAGGAAGAGTAGAGGAGCTGAATTATTTAAATAGAGAAAGACTGAAGAAAGCTGCAGCACAGAGGGTTTTGGGAGCCTCGTCCAAAAAGCTAGCACCTAGAATACTGTGAACAGTTTTGGTCCCTCTATCTAAGAAAAGATATACTGGCATTGGAGGCAGTCCAGTGAAGGTTCACTAGGTTGATCCCGGGTATGGAGGGATTCTCTTATGAGGAGAGGTTGAGCCTGTTGAGAGGTTGAATGCAGTTGGGCCTGTAGTCATTGCAGTTTAGTGGACTGAGAGGTGACCTTATTGAAACGTATAAGATTCTTAGGGGGCTTGACAGGGTAGATGCTGAGAGGTTGTTTCCCCTTGTGGGAGAGTCTAGGACCAGAGGGTATAATCTCAGAGTAAGGGGGCGCCAGTTTAAAACTGAGATGAGGAGGAATTTCTTCTCAGAGGGTAGTCAATCTGTGGACTTCTTTATCACAGAGGGCTGTAGAGGCTGGGTCGTTAAGTATATTCAAGGCTGAGATAGACAGATTTTTAATCAGTAAGGGAATCGAGGGTTATGGGGAAAAGGCAGGAAAGTGGAGTTGAGGATTATCAGATCAGCCATGATCTCATTGAATGGCGCAGCAGACTCGATGGGCCGAATGGCCTACTTCTGATCCTATGTCTTATGGCCTAGATGAAAACGTGCAACAATAAAAACCATTGTTGAGGAAGGAAGACATTCATTTTTGTAGTACCTTTCACAACCTCAGGACATCTCAAAGAGCTTTCTTTTGAAGTTGAATCGCTGTTGTAATGTGGAATGTGCCAATTTGTGCACAGCAAGGTGTTAGTTGCGGGATAAATGTTTGCCAGGACATGAGGATAACTTCCTTGTTCTTCAAATAGTGCATGGGATCTTTTGCATCCGTTTGACGGCTGGCAAGGCTTCAGATTAGCATCTCCTCATCCAAAAGCCAATAGCTGTAATATTGCAGTACTCTTAGTATTGCACTGGAGCGTCATCCTAGATTATTCGCTCAAACCTCTGAAGTGAGGCTTGAATCCATGCCCTTACTCAGATGTGAGCGCTACTACTGAGCAAGGCTTACATTTGGATGAGGGGTGGTAGGTGGAAAAATGGATGGATTTAGGGAAGGAATTCCAGAGCATGGAGCCAATGCAGCTGAAGATAAAAGTGGAACAAAGACAGAAAAGGTGAGAGTCAGAGGAGTGAAAAGTTCAGGGCATGAAGGAGGTTAGAGATAGGGAGTAGCAAGGCCATAAAGGGATTTAAATATAAGAAGAATTTTAAATAACACCTTAGACCTGTATGACAGTGTAGATCAGCACAAATTGGGTATGAGCAGAACTAGTGTGGGGCAAGATATTAAGGTTGCTATATCCGCCATGGGTCAGTGTCTAATAATTCTGTCTTCAAAAGATTATTGCTTTGCAGTTTGTGGGAATAAAATGTGGTGAGATTAACAACAGCTTAGTATCACACAACAGCGTTAATAGTTTTCCAATTATATTTAACTGTTTGAGCATGGGGCTTTTGGATTCTCTAATGTTGTTCACTTCCCCCCTGCTGCACCCACCCCCCCGCAAAACATCATGGGCCAGTGTGTCATACTGAGCTGATTAAAATTGATATTAGAATCTTTAGACTAGAATGTAAAATTCATCTGTGGTTTCTTTTATGATTGCTGTAGACAATCCTTGCCAGAAGTGAACGTGTCTGGTGCCAACTCTTGCTTCTGATGGTCAAATAGACCCTTCAATTTGGAAAGCACCCATAGAACTGTACCATCTCACACCTTTTCAATTTTCATCCCATAGCATCTATTGAAAAGGCAGAGAGAGAGGAAAGCCATTTGAGCTGTTTTTATGACTTTCTATAATTGGTAATCAACCCCCTTCCCCCCAGCCCTGCACCCACCCCTACCCAGCAAAAGCAATTGTGCAACCTGTTTGCAGATTGTCAGAAGAACTAACTTTGATAATGGTTCTTGTGTGGATAGAATTGTATGGGTTTAGTAGAAAACTGAAATGTTAGTGGTTGACGTTTTTAAGTGTTGATGGCATATCAAAATGTGGGAAAAGTGCATCCATTTGTGTTCTCTAGCAGATTTTAAAATGCCTATAAATACCCTTGATTCCCTTAGGAAGCTATGGCAGACTTCTTTAATGCTCAGATGCGCCTTGCTGGGTTGTCGCAGGCACCAGGAAACCCTGTATTGGCTGTGCAGATCAACCAAGATAAAAACTTTGCTTTTCTCGAGGTAAGTCTGTGCCCTCAACTTCTACTTAATTATTTCTAAAACAAATATTTGTCTTCAGTGCCCAGCTTTCTTTACTTTGTAGGGCGAATTGTCAGTTACTTAAATGGAATAAAAATAGCCTAAGTCCAGTGATCCTTGATAAAGATCCTTATTTTCAAGAGGAGATTTGCCATCAAATGAATTGTTCCTCATGCACAGCCTTGGGTTAATCCTTTTGAGGACATGTGCATGTCAAAATATAGAATAATAGATATTTGAAATGATATGGCAGTAATCTAATTGAATGGTTGAACTGAGTTTGAACTCGAGTCATTTTAGGCTATAATTAGGTATGCCATTAAACACACACTAATTACTGGAGGAAAACCTATAACCAGTGAAAAGAATATATGAGTGAATAATAATCGTTGAAGGAATGCATTGTATTTGCTGCCTGGTAAGTTAACTGCTTATAAAATGAGTACTTTTTTTTTTAAACACTTTATGTAAGAATTTCATTACTATTTATCTTTAGTTGCTTATGCAGTATACATGTTTTCATTGGAGAGCGTAAGCAGGCGAATTGCTTCCAAGTCTCTGGCATTTGTTACAATATAAGGTTTATAAGATTATGTTTTGGACCTGTCTCTTTAATTTAGGGTAAAATGAGGGGACAAATATGACCTGTTCTGAAGTCCTCATGACAGCATGCCTGGGTGGTTTGATTGTTAGAGCTTAAAGGGAGGTTGTTTTACTAGGAAGAAGGTGCAAAGTGTTTGCACTTAAAAGACACAGTGGCAGCAGCCTATGTGCTAACATTGAGACTGAGTCTTAAGTCCCAAAAAAAGTATTGAGAATGTCAAGTTGTAAACAATTGAGTTGAGGTCTCAAAAGAGAGTTGGGGCCTCAAGGATAGCTAATCAACATTTCTCCTTGAATCACATGGGCCTTGTAGCCACGTTACCACGGAGGGCAATTCAAACCACTGGACTTCTGAGAGGGAAAGGGTCTAAGATATCTCGGAAAACTCAAAACAAAGTTAGGATCCGGGAGACGGAGTGCAGCTATAAGTTGCAGGACACTGTGGTTCACTCATGAGGAGTTAAAACAAGACTGGAAAATTTGCCTAGCTTACACTAGAGGAAGAATCTCCAGGGGGAGCAATCTCACTATGAAAGATAATTCTGAGATTCGAAGTTCCCAGGCTGAGGGAGAAAAAGAACAGAAGTAAACCCTCAGGATCTAAGAATCACCTTGGACTGGTTCCAGGAGAATTGAATGTCTATTTAAAGGACCGTGTAATGTATATCTGTGAAGTGTGTTTTTGGGTGTGCTAAAAGAAAAGAGGGGAGAGATATTTAGTCAACAGTGCTTTTAGTCTTTTGTTACAGTAACATGAAATCTTTCTTGTTGTGTCATCCTTTCAGCTACTAACTGGAAGTTCAAATTGCTTTTTAAATGTTATTGGTCTCTAAGGAGATTGCTGGTCTTGAATCGTTGCTATAAGGAGCAGGTTGAATTGCCCTCAAGTTTCTCTTTTCCTCTCCCTGTATGAAAGTCACATCTTTATTTGATGTCTTGCCAGAGGACAGGGCTGCTTTTGCAGCTTTACCTTGAGTTTTGATTCAGTTAAGACCTGCTCCATCTAAAAGCACTGAAGCACTTTATGCATCTGGTTTAATTGTCTGTTTGCTCTGACTTTCTTTCAAACATGTGATCTTTAATATTATACTGTTGGTCTCTTCCTAGTTCCGTTCAGTCGATGAAACTACACAAGCCATGGCGTTCGATGGCATCATCTTCCAGGGTCAGTCTTTGAAGATCCGACGTCCCCACGATTACCAACCTCTGCCAGGCATGTCTGAGCAACCTTCTTTCCATGTTCCAGGTCCGTCAAAAAATGCAACATCTGTGTGCTGGACTTCCTTTGCAGGTTTAAGTATACTGCATGCATCAGATGTAATGTCAGGTCACCAAAATGTTATTCACATCAGCTATTTGTTGGCTAAAATGGAATAAAACAAAATATTTAAACAAACATCTACAAAAAACGAAATTTGAAAAAAAAAATGCAGATACTATTTCAAACAAAATGCAAGGAAAGTCAGTGTCAGAACTCGCACAGCAGAATTATAATTCTGTGGATGAAAAGCTCAGGGTGACTATCTGACTCGGATTGTATGAACACTCTGAGTTGCAATGAGGAAAATAACGTTGACATCAGAAGTGACATTAAAATGGGTCACAAACTGTTGTACAATGCTATTCTTGTTACCTAAAATAACTTCAAATATTTTGGGGCAGGAGGCGGGGGTGGTGGTGTTATTTCCAGTGATCAAGAGTTAAGCCAAGATTGTTCGAGCCTTGTGTACTGAGGCTCCCCTCCCAGGGGACTGCTGACTCTGCCAGATTCCCATAGTGGAAGGTGGAACACTGCAGTTGTGAAACTCATGTGCCTGCAACACTAGCAGCACTACAATCTCTCAAGGTGCTGATAAGGTCTGACTTTGATAAGTGACTATGCATCTTTAGCCAAGTTGCTTCAGAGGAAATATGGCAATGGTTTGGCCTAAGCCCCTATTACTTCTGTTATATTAGATGCTGTGAAATTAAGCAGAAAGTAAATTGAACAGAGATTTAGTAATGATGGTAAATGGGTTCAGATAATGTTTAAAACGTAAAATTTATTGGCTTCCATTATTTAAGGTTTGGAATTTGGAAACAAAATGCTGCTTTAGCTCTTGTTGGGCGTGGGGTGGTGGAGGAAATACACTTTATGAAAAGAATTCACCTTCACTTTGCTCTTTTTCTCTTTTTTTTGTCTTTTTTCTCTTGCCTTTTGAACATTTATTTTCTTTCCTGTTGACATTTTCTCAATTTTTTTCTTCATTTTAATCTCTTCCATCCTCACCGGTTCTTAATCCCTGCAACTATTAAAAGTTCACTCACTTGTGGATTTTGGAAACCTGCAGAGTCTTTATGTTCCGGTTTGGAGCAGCTGGCGCAGCAAGATTCTACGCCAGCCTGGGAACGTGCGCATGTGACTAGGGCCACATTCGCAACACTGTAAGTCAGAAGGTTTTACCAGTTACGCTTCTGCTTTCCTCTGACCCATATGTGGCTTGCTTTTTTTTTAAACAAGAGGGGTGAGTTCATTCAAATTAAGGTGCAGGAAGAAACTTCCAACATATAATGCTTTCCTAAGTGTTCAATATAACATATATTTATCTTTTTGTTCTCTGAGACAAAACATAATTAAGGTCCATTATCTGAACCCTTCCTTTGTCCCCTCCTCCAAAGTTAAGATTGCTCGAGACCGAGTGGTGGCGCACATCATCCATAAGCATGATGGTATCGTCAAGCCTGTAGCTGCACTTGTATACCCCATGGAAGCAGTTCATCTCACTTATAGGGTATAGTTTCTATGTATCTCATTGCAACATGTCTTCCTATCCATTAAATAGAAATCTCCATGGTGATTCAGACATTCTGAATCCCTTGCCTACCTCCCACCATGAGGTAAAATGTTTTGTGTGATCCTGATATATTTCCTTCCTTAATTTTTTTGTTAAATGTGCGACATAATGATCCATACTCCCACTAGCTTTTCGTCCAGGATGTTTATATTGCCATGTTTTGTTTCTCTTGTCTCTCTGTAGGTGTTGTCTCTACAGTGGTTCCGGATTCTCCACACAAGCTTTTCATTGGCGGTTTGCCCAATTACCTCAATGATGATCAGGTAGCTATGGATACAACCCACTCGGAGAAAGCTGACAGTGTGGTCTTGCTCTTTCTCCTCTTCAATTTCATACATCCAAAGCTGCATTGATTTATGCCACTGACCAAATATGGCTGGTCTGATAGTTATGTAGCAGTTATTGACTCTTCAAGGTGTCAGCTTTCTCCAATGCAATTCCAAACTAATTTTTGAAGATGGCTTTTTTTTTATCACTAATTGGTTTCTATAAGCCAGTGTAATTGGACCAGTCCTTATACTGAGACGTTTTAAAATGAGATTTCTGGATAATTCACTGAGCAAGGAACATTTGTTGTTTTATGGTGAAGCTGATGGGTGAATCAGATTGTTGCATGTTTTGGAAACGATAATAGAGCGTTTTTTCTTTTTTTCCATCCCACTCTCTCCCCAAATCTTTTTTAAATGTGAAAATGCTTGTGTGAAAATGCTGATTTAATAAAATGGCTGGTGGAGAATTTGTTACCTATTATATAAAATCAACATTTTTGCTCAAGCAAATTTCACTAGCTTCCTTTTGCAGCAAGGGAAATAGCAAATCTGGCTGCTGAAGGGTGACAGAATGTCTTAAAGATCCAGATCTGCAATACCAGCACCACAAACAAAACAAGAAAGCGAAGTCCACTCTGTAACAACATTACTGGAAGATATTTGCATCTTAAGAGGGCCGATTCTTCCCCTTTGCAGGAGTTTGCTTTTTTCCCCCATTATTTTAGGACTCCTGAATTTGGCTTTGTTTTCCATTTTAGTATTTCAATTGTTTGTAAATTAGTGTAGGTATTTTGAATTGTAGAGTTTTCAGTTTGCCAACATGGCATTTTTTTGCAGTGGTAAAGCTTTTCGTTTTAGCCCCATTTTCTTTTCACAGCAGTTCAGTTCAGTTTTTACAGGTTTTTAGATTCCTAAACCGTTCGGCACTTAAAGGTGAGATGCAATTACAGTCAATTTCTTTACTACCTTATGATATGTAGTGTTAAAAACACTTTGATAAATTTGTATAGTTCAAGCTTGGTTTTACTACAAAATTGCCTTTGAAGGACCATATCATGTTGGCTTATTAATTATTTTTATTAAATGGTCTTGTTTTTTTTTTAGTTAAACTAAAGAGATGAGCAGAGGGCACTCAAGTTTTGGGCTGAGACTTAACTGTCGGATCCACTTGTACATACAGTACTGGCCAATACACAGTTTTTGTTTCTCGATTTTTTTTTTTAAATGCATCGATGACTTTAAGCACCTTCTGAATATTTTCTCCCCCAGACCGGCCTATCTGCAAATAAGTTTCATAGAGGTAAAACATAAAAATAATTTGGACAGTCTCGAAGGATAATTTCACGCATGCCTGAAGCACTAGACTATAACTGTTGCAAGTAAATTCAAAGCCGAGCCATACAAGTTGGCAAACTAATTATAACCATTGGTTGTAAACCAATTACTTAAGAATCCCTTGGAAAACTCAACTCTAATTAACTTCTTGTAGAATTTATTAATTGATGGATGGATGTTTGCACTGTGACTGCTTTGTTTATTTTTTTTAAAAACTTTGGATTTACTTTTCCATTTGTAAATACTGGATCACTGTTAATTTCAAGCCCTAATTTATGTGCCTTGCACCAATAAATTAACTATATTTTTACTGGATAGTTCAATTCTGTGTTTATAGCAAACCTTTGCTTAAGGTGCACATTCGCTTCCTAATGTCATGCTAAATATTTAATAGATTCCAAATTTTGTAAAGTTATAAACATGATATGATCCTTGGCAACACTTTATTTAATTTCTGTAGCTATCTATATTAGCTATCGTAACACTCACCTAAAACTGGAAGGGGGGAAACAATTGGAGAAATTGATATTAATCTGTAATTGATATTCAACATTAGAAAATCTGAAATGCACGGTTTAATGAGAACAGGGAGTTTTGCTTTCTAATTCTAAATTTGTGAGCCAGTGTTATACTGACTCCTTCCTTTGTAGTCACTGCTGGTTGATACTCATGGCTCTTTCATTTTTGTTCCCCCACTTTGTCCCCAGCTAGGGGCCTGTAAGATCGTAAGTCTTGGCGCATAGTTTGTTCAGTAGTACTGATCTACTGCTGCCATGCCAACCTGTAAGACAAGGCAAGTAAGAGCTCATGTCCCGCACTCGGATACCCTCGGAGCCAGCTGCTCTGCTCTGCCCTCAACTCTAGGACCTGCCCAGCCTTCCTGGGAGCATTTGCTGGCTTTGAGGGTAGACCTAAACAAAGAAAACAAATTTAACTTGTTTTTGGTACAAATGAATAAACCACTTTAAGGAGTGGTGTAAATAGTCCGTATAAACCTATGGTATATATGTCTGTAGGAGGTAAGACTTTTTTCTTTTTCTTTTTTTCCAACTTTTCATATAGTCAAGGATTGTTTCTTTATGAAGTTTTTTTTTGTTGGGAGAGACCTTTGAGCCTATAGTTTCTCAATTGCCTTTATTAACCCCTTGAGAACCACATTTATGTTATGGCTGTTTGATTGGTAAGAATGCTTCATCACTTTGAATCCTTAAAATGTCATGGTTTAGAAACTACACAAACATTTTTTCATCTACAATAATAAACATAAAATTCTATGATTTGAATCAGTGCAGATTGTCCTCAATGGGTTAATTTGAAGGCTGAAAAGGCCTCGATTTTCTTGTAGAAAAATAACCCATGTCTGGAGTCCAGAGTTCTGAAAACTATAAAAGTACCTGGATTCTGTTGGTATTTTGGATACGGGATCCGAGAGATGTGTAAACCCAAGTACACAAGGGGACCTAAGGTGTGTGAATTGCAGTAAAGGGTGCCTGTTAGATATTTGAATCCCTGTGCTCTTGAAGGATTAAAAAAATAAAGCTAGGCCTTAATGTATGCTTTGGGATAACAGGTTAGTGCATTTTCCTGAAATTCCTGACTATTTTGAACAGAGGTGTCTTTTTATAACTATGAGTAAATTGGTTATATAATTATCCTGCCTCACATCTTTCTTCAAGAATTAAATCAAAGGTGACAGCTCATTTGTAATCATGTAATTTTGTTAAATGAAATTGAACCAGTTCTCTCTCATCCATTACCTTTTTCTTATTGATGATATAAATTTTAAAATGTAATCAGGACAATTATGAAGACACTTCTCTGAAAAGCTGTCTTTGGTTCTGGATCAATGAATGGATCATATGGGAGGGAGATTCCTTGTTTTTAAAAGAAGTGAAAGAGCTTGTATGTATGCCATGATTACGTTTGGCATTTTCAAGTATTGTGCACTTCCTCAATATTATTGAAATTGCCGCTTGGCAGCTTAAGCAGTAGAGGTGCCTTTTTTTTATTTGTTCATGGGATGTGGGTGTCACTTGCTAGGCCAGCATTTATTGCCCATCTGTAATTGCCCTTCTTCAAAGGGCATTTTAAGAGTCACGGTGGGTTTGGGGTCACATGTATGCCAGACCAGGTAAGCATGGCAGATTTCCTTCCCTAAAAGACATTAGTAAATTAAATGGGTTTTTACAACAATCGACAATGGTCATCATCCAAATATTTATTGGATTCAAATTTCACCATCTGCCATGGTGGGGATTTGAACCCAGGTCCTCAGCATTACCCTGGGTCTCTGGAATACTAGTCCAGTGACTGTACCACTATGCCACCACCTCCCCAATAAATCTTTCCCTGACTAAGAATCAAACACAGGTCGTAGTGGTGAAAGCACCGAATGCTAACCACTAGACCACCAGGGAAGCATTGCACTACTGGATGTATTCCATAGGCCACTAACTGGTGGGAAAGATATCAAAGGACAAATTTGCAAGGAAGTAGTGATCGTGGGGGACTTTACACTCTCTGAGCCTACATTTGCATAATTAAAGAGCAAAGAGGGGAAAGAGTTTCTGAAGTGTGTTCAGGAGAATTTTTTTGATCTGTATGTTTCGACCCAATTAGGAGGAGGCGTTACTGGATCTGATTCAGGGGAATGAGATGGATCAAGTGCCAGTAGGGGAACATTTAGGCAGTGGTGATCTTTGGGGAAAATTTTCTACCCATTTGGGGGTGGGCGTGGAGCCGATCGCCGCCATTTTGCATGGGCGGGCCAATTAAGGCTCTACCTATGCAGGGGGAGGAGGGAGAGTCGGGGCCTATGCTCTTTCGTGCTTGCGCGCAAAAGAGTGCATAAAACCCCCTGAGGCATGGGGCTGCCTCAGGGAAATTAATTTCATGATGTGAATTTCAAATAATGAAGCTGAAAAATCATTTACACATGTCCCCTCGTGACAACGTTACATGTTTTTCAAATGTTCCAAAAATATTTATTAATGTTATAAATCCTTCATGAAACCTCATCCCGCCTGTGGATGAGGTTTCATGAAAAATGCGATGGCTGCCTGGGCTCCTCGTCTGCCCGCCAACTTTAAGGTTGGACAGGCAGCTTTCTCAATTAGCTTAATTGTTTGATTAATGGCCTTAACAGGCCTTTGACAGTTTGGCAGATACGCAACCGACTCCAGTGTGAGCCGCTGAACGGAAGATCCAAATTATACGCTGTGACGTTGGGATGCACGCCCGACGTCACCGCGCATCACTTTGTGTCGGCATGCGGGGCCCAACCTGGCACGCCAAGCAGAAGATTTTTCCCATTGAATTATAATGTTTAGATTGGCTATAAAAAGATCAAGGAGCAATCTACAGTAAAAACACATAACTGGAGGAAGGCCAATTTCATTGGGATGTAAACAGCTTTGATCCAGGTAAATTGGAATCCAAGATTGGCAGGCAAAGCTGTAACACAATAATGGGTTGCCGATAAAGAGAAGATAGTTGGGGTGCATTCCCAGGAGGAGGAAAGGTAGGGCAAACAAACCCAGAGCTCCCTGGATAATGCAAAAGATAGAAAGTGGGATGAAGAAGAAAAGAATGCCAGCTGTACAATACAAGTGAAAGCAAGGTTGAATATAGAAAACTCATAGGGGAAGTGAAAAAAGAAAGGAGAAGCAAAGAGTATTTGAGAAGAGACTGGAAACTAACATAAAAGGAAAGGTTCACCATTTATGACTCTTTAGATACTGACGCAGTCCATGTCCAAATGCAGCAAGACCTGGACAATATCCAGGCTTGGATTGACAAGTGGCAAGTAACATTTGTGCCACACAAGTGTCAGGCAATGACCATCACCAACAAGAGAGGATCTAACCATCACCCCATGACATTCAGTGGCATCACCGTCACTGAATCCCCCACTATCAGCACCATGGGGGTTACCATTGACGAGAAACTGAACTGCAGTAGCCATATAAATACTGTGGCTACAAGAGCAGGTCAGAGGCTAGGAATCCTGCGGCGAGTAACTCACCTCCCAACTTCCCAAAGCCTGTCCACCATCTACAAGGTACAAGTCAGGAGTGTGATGGAATACTGTCCATGTGCTTGGATGAGTGCAACTCCAGCAACACTCAAGAAGCAGGACAAAGCAGCCCACTTGATTGGCACCCCTTCCACAAACATTCACTTCCTCTACCACTGACAAACAGTGGCAGCTGTGTGTACCATCTAGAAGGACAAGGGCAGCAGATATATGGAAACACCACTACCTGCAATTTCCCCTCCAAGCCACTCACCATCCTGACTTGGAAATATATCACCATTCCTTCATTGTCACTAGGTCAAACTCTTGGAACTCCTTCCCTAACAGCACGGTGCGTGTACCTACATCATGTGGTCTGGAGCAGTTCAATAAGGCAGCCCACTGCCACCTTCACAAGAGCAATTGGGGATGGAGAATAAATGCTAGCCTACCCAGTGACGTCCACATCCCGTAAATGAATAAAAACAGTTATCTATAGGCAGAAAAATAATGTATGGGTAGTAAGAGATGGGGATGAGCCAATTAAGAACCAAGAAGAGGGTTTATGTATGGAGGCAGGGGACATAGCTGAGTACTAAATGAGTAATTTGCATCTGCCCTTACCAAGAAGATGTTGCCGAAGACACAGTGAAAGAGGAAGTAGATGAATTATGTGTGGATTAATTAAGGAAAGCCAGCATGGGTTTAAGGGTAAAGCGTGTTTAAATAATTTGAGTTTTTTGATGAGGTTACATCAAACCCCCACCACCCCAGAGAGGGTGATGCTTTTGATGTGGTGTACATGGACTTCCAAAAAGTGTTTGAAGTTGTGTCACATAGTAGACTTGCCAGCAAAGTTGAAACCCATGGAATAAGGAGGATAGTGGCAACATGGATACAAAGTTGACAGGAAGGAGAATAGTAGTGAACAGTTAAGATAAAATATTGCGGATGCTGGAAATCTGAAACAAAAACAGAAAATGCTGGAAAAACTCAGCAGGTCTAACAGCATCTGTGGAGAGAAAGAAAAACAGAGTTAATGTTTCGAGTCCATATGACTTCTTCAGATGTCGAGTCTTATGGACTCGAAACATTAACTTTTTTTTCCTCTCCACAGATGCTGATAGACCTACTGAGTAGTGAACGGTTGTGTTTTGGACAGGAGGAAAGTAAACAATGGGGTTCCCTAGGGGTCAGTACTAGGACCACTGATTTTCTTGATATAAGTGACTAACGCTTGGGTGCACTGGGTACAATTTCAGAGTTTGCAGGTGACATTAAACTTGGAAGTATTGTGAACTGTGAGAAGCATAGTGAGAGACTTGATACAGACAGGCTGGTAGAATGAGCAGACGTGGCAGATTAAATTATTTCAGTTAAATGTGAAGTGATATATTTTGGTAAAAAGTTCAAGAAGTCACAATATAAATTAAAAGTGGGTGCAGGAACAGAGGTCTGGGGGCTATACATGCACAAATCATTAAAGGTGGCAGGGCAGGTTCAGAAAACAGTTAAAATGCAAATGAACTTCATAAGTAAAGGGATACAGTACAAAAGCAAGGAAGTTATGATGAACCTTTATAAAACACTGGTTTACCTCTACTGGAGTATTGTGTCTAATACTGGGCATCACGTGAGGATTTATAAAGGCTGCAGAAAATAAAGGCTTGTGAGAATGGTTCCAGGGATATGAAGTTTCAATTGTGTGGGTAGATCGGAGAAATTGGGGTCCTTAGAAGTGAATGTTGAAAGGAGATTTGGTATAAGTATTCAAACTCATGATGGGCCCAGATATAGTAGATTGGGAGAAACTGTTCCCATTGGTAGAAGGGTTGAAGCAATGACGCCGTGAATTATTTTTACGCAGCAAGTGGTTAGAAACTGGAATGCACTGCTGGAGCATGTGGTGGAGGCAGATTCGATCATGGCTGTCAAAAAGAGTTTGGATAAGCACTTGAAGAATGGGTGAGTGGAAAAGGCTGAGTTGCTGTTACAGAGAACCAGCATGGACATGACGGGCTGAACAGCCTCTTTCTACATTCTGTGATTCTAGAGAACCTGCATGCCTTTCATGTAGATTGTTGAATTAAGTTTCATTGTTTTTTTTTGCCAGCCTGCTAGACAGAGTATCTCAGCTTGGGTGAACTGTTTCATATTAGGAGAAGGGTGGGAGAGACATAATATATTCAAGTGTACTTGCCATCAGCAGGTTGAGGAACGGTCTTGATAGCTGTCACAGATATTATGACCAGGTAAAGGAAGTACATGACTCCTCTTGTCTACTGCATGGATATAAATGTGTGTAAACAAATGGCATTGATGTAAGGTTTTCGGTTTCTAGTTTCCTTAAGAAAAATGTAGCCTTCTTTACATGAAGTGAGTATGAGTTTATGAACAGTTGGGAACAAGCAATCTGGTAAAACAGAACTCTGGCCTCCAGTCATACATTTTGCCTGGTGATTGCATAAGTATTTGTATGAATTCCAATGGGATTATTCACTTATTTTGAGTGTAAGTGCTTCAAATTGTTTGTCAGCATTTAATTTGGAGAAGTTGGTAATGGTGTGGTTTAATATTAGCGTGAAGGAAGAAATGCGCAACACTGGAGCCAGAAAGTAAATTGTTAGAAACATTTTTGATGGGGTTGGGGTGTCGGGGTGACATGCCTGTTTTAACCTCTTCTGGTGGTCTGTGTAATACCAGTTGTTAATGGTCTGCAAACTGTTTTAGTGGTATGGTTTAATGCAAACCCTTGTTTGGGTCATTTGCTGCCCAATTCCGGGTGTTTTTTTATATATATATGCTCAAATGTCTTTTTTGTTAAAATTAATAATAATCCGGTTCAATCCTTGTTATCCAACTTGATTTTAATTAGCGGATCAGTGCAAGTATAAGAACAGACCTACAGTCAGATTACATTTGTATAAAAGGAACGTATATGGCAAATCGTCCTTGCCTCTGAATCCAAGATATCCTTGGCCCTTCCACCTCTCCCTCTGTTTCCAATTCCACATTTCTTCATCTGTGCTGTGAAAATCACTTCTATGAGTTTTAGCTAACTGGTAGAAATTTGTAATGGGGTTTAAAATAAGTATCTTTCTATTGCTGCAATAATCAAGTATGCTTTTTTGTTAAATTTGACAAAAGCCTACTATTTTAGATTATGTAAGCTGAACAAGAAAGGAACTTTTTTTTTTAAACTAAGTGGTTGTGTGTGAATTGTCTCTCTCAAAATTGTGGGTATATTGCTAGCTTTGTGGGGTTTGTCATATGGCTGATTTTCCTCTTTATTTTCTGCATTTGGAGAGTTTTATTCAAACCGTAAAATAAGGAACACTTCACTTTGTTGCTGATGGGACCATAGGAGAAGGGTGAGTGCTGCTGGGACTGTAGGGGAGTTGGGTTCTGAAAGGCCTGTAGGGGAAGTACTGCAGGGACTGGAGGTTGGTGGTGGGGGTTTCTGACTGACCCATAGGAGTGGGATGGGGGAGTTGTTGGTGAGAACGTGAGGGTGGGTCAGTTTGGAGCCTGGACTCAGGCCTGAGGTTGCCTCCATTTCCCAACCTGACCCCCATCGCCTGCAGTGCCTTGGTGCTGGCTGCTGCTTGTTTAAGCTGGAAACCTTTTCACCCTTTAGGTGTAAGGAGAACTACTTATCTATCAATATCCAATTGCCAAATGTTGACTAGAGGCCTGTTCTTAAACTTTAGACTGTCTACATATAATTGAACTGCTGATGTGTAAAATTATATTGAAGGTAAAAGGGATAGTTTATTGAATTGGCTCTTTCGCCGCTTTAAGCCCAGTACCTAAAAAGGGTAGAGTTTTTATTTCCAAACTTTGATACTAATTTGGGAAAGTTGTACAGTTTTTAATACTTTATTTTCGCAGTTTTGAAGAATTACTCATGCATTATTGCACTGTTGGGTTTGGTTTGCAGGTGAAAGAACTTCTGACTTCATTTGGCCCTCTGAAAGCTTTTAACCTAGTAAAGGACAGTGCAACATCTCTATCCAAAGGTTATGCCTTCTGTGAATATGTGGATGTCAATGTTACTGATCAGGTATGATCAATTCTATATTATTGGCATTGGAAATAGCATATTTAGTTTCTTTTAAATATCAGTTTCATAATAGATGGCAGAGTATTACGGAATAACATGTTTTGGATAATTGGAACAATATGTTGTCAATTCATAGTGTGGTAACTGTTTCTGTGCCTCGAGTTATCTTATCTGGGAACATGCATGCTGCTAGTGCCGCAGGCAAAAAACCGTGCAATAATGGAGGTCCTAATTTGATGTCAGAAAATTGACCTGATCGTGTTTGTAATGTGACCTTTGGTCTTTGGAGTTGTAGAATTCAAATGACTGAGAGGGATGGGTCTTTGGGCTAACTTTAAGTCAACCAGACGCAACCTTTTCCAGATGGCGATAGGCCTAAAAAATGCACGGTAAAACCTCAGGTGTGTTGGATAAAAGGTAAGGAATGTACTTTGACATTTTTGAGTAAAAGATTCATAGAATTGAATATCAGAATTAAATAAAGTGGACTTTGTAATGCTACGGATTGCCCACTTCTCATTCTGTTGTGCACTTGCTTTTGTCGCATTGTGTGCTGTTTCTCCCTCTGGCTGCAATCTAAAGAAGTTACGCTGCTTAGAACACCTCCTTTCTCTTTGTGTCTTATTTCAGCAATTGCTCTTCGTTTTATTTTTGGTTGCTGTGCTTCACTTAACTACATGGTCCTCACTTATTTTCAAAACTCTCATGTGGTTACTGGAGATCAGATTTTGGATGCATCATTGCAGTATATTGTACACTGTGTCTCTTGCCTTGTTTTGCATGGTGGGTGTCATCCTTTCACATCACTTTTATCGCTTTTGGTCAACACACTTGTGCTTCGGCTGACTACAGTTGGTAAGTTTGCATGAATGCTGTCATATATAACATTAAAAAGGGGTGGAAATCCTTACTTTGTAACTGGTGCAAACCTAAAATGACCATTGATGCCAGACAATTTTTCAAACTTGTGCGATCACAACTTTTCATGGCTTTGAGTAAATGTGTAAAGAATCAATGATTGGGTTCACCAGTTGATCAGGGATTTCCCCAATATCGATTTCCAAGGGTAGAAGTGCTAACAAGACAACAATTAGGAATAAGAAATAACAACTCGTTTCAACAAGCCAATCCTAACTGTTAAACCAGCAGCAGTTCCAGAACATCAGCCTTCTAACATGCTGCATGCAGTTTGTATGCTAAATATACCACTGATGTAAATTAACATTTCTGTATGGAGAGCTGTTGATGACTTACAGCCAGTAGCTTCCTTCTCAAGGCAGTGTGACTCAATTTTGAGCATTGCCATCTTAACTGTCATTCTCACTCTTGCACCTTTCCATTTACTCTCTGTGCTGATGGACTGAGAGTGCAGGTCCATGTACATGGAGCAATGGGGGTCTCCTGAGGGCCACAGGTAAGGGGGAAAGTGGACCACCGTCCTGAGGATTACCTTAGTCATTGGCTTCTAGGAGAGCTTGGTGACGGCCAGCCTTTTGGTTCTTATAGCCTGGGATCACACTGCATCTCTGGTTGCAGGCTTAAACTTCTGTGGAGACCAACACTCAAGCCTGCAAACCATAAGCATGATGAGTTTCATCAGTTTTCTGCTGGGTCTCCACCAGGGGCTTCAGGTATGTCTACCTCCTACCAGCTGATCCTTGCAAAGTTGTGGAGCAGCCCACAGTTTCAGTTGCCTGCTTCTTGGTAGGTTTATAATGAAGAGTGTCAATAGGGAATTGGGATTCAAAATGGGGAGGTGGTAAAATCTGAACTGCAGTAAGCCTATTAATGTTTGTTAAAAAAAAAAAATTTGAGGCCCAACATTCATGCTGTTCAGTATTGTTGTACAGCATCTGTAACAATGTGCAGTTTGTGTTTTTCAGAACCATGTTTTTAAATCAGCTGATATTGGGGATGATTTGCTTTATCCACTATGTGCAATGAAATCATAAACTGGATTGTAAAGAATATGGTTGCAGTTTGCTGCATAAAGTCCACAAAGGAAATCTTTCCCAATTGTGTTCGTGTTTTGAGCCTAGTCTGTATTGAAACATTTGAAAATTGATGCAGCTCTTGAACAGTTTTCACCAAACGTTCTTCTGTCCTGTCTGTTCTGAACGATGTGTGTTCTTTTTAGGCTATTGCAGGGCTGAATGGAATGCAGCTTGGAGATAAGAAGCTTATAGTGCAGAGGGCCAGCGTTGGTGCAAAGAATGCCAATCCGGTAACTAATTTATAGTTCCATTCTCTTTGTCCGTCTGACGTTCGCACAGTGCTAGGAATCTTCCCATCCATTGAACAGCCATCTGTTATATTTGTAAAATCAGCAAATCTGCTCATACCTGCCCCTTTCCCCTTCAGGTCTTTTTTGTTTATGATCTAGTATATGGTTGGGCTGATCCTAATCTTGAGTGAGTTTTGAGGCTTAACCAAGTGGAACTGTGACTCCCAGATAAAATTATGTAATCAGATGAAAATTTGGGTGGACAGCAAGGCTATATTAAGCTAACTCTACCCTGGTTTGTGTAGTTAACATAGAGTATATATTAAATGAAGTCTATACTAAAACGGATTGCATTTATGTAGAATTCAGCTGGAATCTTTTGAATACTCATTTCTTAAAAAAAAAATCATGTAACTTTGAGCAGCGTCACTTACAAATCTGAAAACCAGAGTGTGACCTGTTTGTTACGAATGTAGAAGGTTAGTGGAAGTTGAGGTTCCCCAAATAATGACCACATGACTAGTTGAGTCCATACCTCCCAGTATCAGATTTTCTCCCCTTGAAGATACTGACTCCTCATTGGATACAGATTCCATATAAAGTGATCAACTTGCTGTACTTTTAACCAAGTATCTAATTATTTATATTTAAACCTTGAGGGTCAGCAAACTATTCACCTGGGGAAAGAGCGTCACAGTTGGGGTTAATCCTGTCCTCCCCTGAATTCCACACACATGCTTCCAGTAGGGCAGTCGCTAGATAGGAATAGGTGGTGGAACCCATCATTTTTTTCTCTTCTCAAACCCTGGGTGCTGAGGCCAATTGTAATATTCCTCCTGACACCTATGCTGACTCAGCATGCAGTGGAGATCCATTCTGAGGATTTTGGGTCTGTGTGTTTCAGCTGTATTTGCCATCAAGGATTTTATGTCAGCATGTTTCATGGCTGTGTCAGCTTCACTTGGCAAACATTTTTAGATAAGGTAACCCTCTGATCTCAGCAATACAGTTAGTAGCTGAATTGATGGTTTCTTGCCATGCTGTGGTAGGTGCCTGGAAGTCATTCTGTAAATGATAGGGCCATGGGTATTTACACACAGAAAAAAGCTATCTTCCCTTTCATGTCTGTGCCAGCTCTTTGCTAGAGTAATCCAAAATTAATCCTACTGCAATGTCCCTTAAAGTTCTTTAATTTTTCACCCTTTTAAAATAAGCTATGGCCTCTGTCACTCCCTGTGGCTAAGTATTAGCAATTCATGGGCAGCTGAAATGTGTTTACTTCTGCTTCAGCTTGAAATTGTACTGCTTTAAAAAAAAGGTCAAAATCAGCTAGTGATATAATTATAAACTAGACATATGGCACTATACATCTCAGCTGTTCATCCAGTTGATCCAGGCGTGCAAGTCAACTAAAAATAATTCAGTAGAGTCATAAAGAGTAATTTACAGCACAGGAGGAGGCTGTTCGGCCCTTTAAGTCCATGTACCATTTATACACATGAAATGAGAGGTGCTGTTTAACATTTCACTGAGAATTATTTTGCCTAGGCTAAGACCCAAGAATATAATGCTTTGCAAAGGTTTACCAGGATAATACCAAGGATGATGTTATGCAGAAAGATTGGAGAATCTGCAGTTGGTTTCTTTTGAGCAGAGAAGGTTGAGGTGACTTAATAAGCTATTCAAAATTTCAGAGCCAGTAGCATGAAAGTAATTCCTCTGACAAGTGAGTTTTAACCAGACTCAGAATTAAATAGAATGAAAATAATTGGCTAAAGCATGAGAGGGGAAATAAGAAATTACAGAATCTCTCAGTGCAGAAGAGGCCTTTCGGCCCATCGAATCTGCACCGACACGTGAGAAACACCTGACCTACCTACCTAATCCCATTTACCAGCACTTGGCCCATAGCCTTGAATGTTATGACGTGCCATGTGCTCATCCAGGCACTTTTTAAAGGATGTGAGGCATCCCGCCTCCACCACGCGCATTCCAGACCGTCACCACCCTCTGGGTAAAAAAAGTTTTCCTCACATACCCACTAAACCTTCTGCCCCATACCTTGAATTTATGTCCCCTTGTGACTGACCCTTCAACTAAGGGGAACAGCTGCTCCTTATCCACCCTGTCCATGCCCCTCATAATCTTGTACACCTCGATCAGGTCGCCCCTAAGTCTTCTCTGCTCCAATGAAAACAACCCAAGTCTATCCAGCCTCTCTTCATAACTTAAATGTTTCATCCCAGGCAACATCCTGGTGAATCTCCTCTGCATCCCCTCCAGTGCAATCACATCCTTCCTATAATGTGGCGACCAGAACTACACATAGTACTCCAGCTGTGGCCTCACCAAGGGTCTATACAACTCCAACATGACCTCCCTACTTTTGTAATCTATGCCTCGATTGATAAAGGCAAGTGTCCCATATGCCTTTTTCACCACCCCACTAACATGCCCCTCTGCCTTCAGAGATCTATGGACACACACGCCAAGGTCCCTTTGTTCCTCAGAACTTCCTAGTGTCATGCCGTTCATTGAATACTTCCTTGTCAAATTACTCCTTCCAGTGTGTATCACCTCACTTTTCAGGGTTAAATTCCATCTGCCACTTATCTGCCCATTTGACCATCCCGTCTATATCTTCCTGTAGCTCAAGACACTCAACCTCACTGTTAACCACCCAGCCAATCTTTGTGTCATCCGCAAATTTACTAATCCTACCCCCCACATAGTCATCTATGTCATTTATATAAATGACAAATAATAGGGGACCCAGCACAGATCCCTGTGGTACGCCACTGGACACTGGCTTCCAGTCATTAAAGCATCCTTCTGTCATCACCCTCTGTCTCCTACAGCTAAGCCAATTTTGAATCTACCTTATCAAATTACCCTGTATCCCATGTGCATTTTCCTTCTTTATAAGTCTCCCATGTGGGACCTTGTCAAAGACTTTGCTGAAATCCATATGAACTACATCAACTGCACTACCCTCATCTACACACCTGGTCACCGCCTCAAAAAATTCAATCAAATTTGTTAGGCATGACCTCCCTCTGACAAAGCCATGCTGACTATCCCTGGTCAAACCTTGCCTCTCCAAGTGGAGACAGATTCTCTCCTTCAGAATTTTCTCCAATAGTTTCCCTACCACTGACGTGAGACTCACTGGCCTGTAGTTCCCTAGCTTATCTCTACAACCCTTCTTAAATAGCGGAACCACATTAGCTGTTCTCCAGTCCTCTGGCACCTCCCCCGTTTTGACTCGGTTATTAAGATCTGGAATGCTCTACTTGAAAGGGTGGTGGAATTAGATTCCATCTGAACTTTCAAAAGGCAATTGAATATGTATTTTAGAAGGGTTTAGGAGGAATTTATAGGGTTATGGGTAAAGAGCTAGTACAGAAATGGTGAGCTGAATGGCCTCCATTGTACTATAAGAAGTCTCTCAATCTGAATTAAATCCTGTGACCTCCACTGTATAAACCTAACTGCAGCGCATTTCCTTTCATGTTATTTACCTCAGTTGGTGTAGCTCTTTTACTGGTATCTGATGGTGGTAGGCTTAAGATGCTGTTTTAGGCTTTGAGCAGATAATTCAAGCTTGGCGTACCATAATCTTGATGTAACGTTAAACCAAGGCTCACCTGTGAGCTCAGAGACAAACTTTCATGATGAACATTGGAGTCCTGACCAACTTTCTTTTCACTCAACAAAACCAGAAATGGATTAAGTCGATAATCATCACGCTGTATGATGGTCAAATTTTTTCACAAAATGGCTGCCAGTTTAGACTGTGTGACCATTACTATTAGCAAAGCTGTTATCAGATGCGATGGGATGCTGTCATTTTCTTTCTAGTGCCATCCTGTTATCTTTTCTTTCGTTGATATCTTTATTGTTTCTCCAATGTTAGCTGTAATATTCAGCTACAGTGAGGGAACTTGATTCAAACCTTTGCTGATGTTGGGGAACATGATTATATTCTCACGCTCCTAAACGTGGTGGAGTGGTAGCTGACAGTGTAAAAGAAAAGCGTTAATTTGCTGAAAATCCCTTATTTTCTGTTGCAGAGTGCCATTATCCAAACACCAGTGACTGTGCAGGTACCGGGCCTTCCGTCAATGCAAGCTCAGGGCACGGGGCTGCCCACTGACGTATTGTGCCTGTTAAACATGGTGTCACCAGACGAACTTATCGATGATGAGGAGTATGAGGAAATCCTGGAGGACATTAGAGAAGAGTGTAGCAAATATGGGACTGTGAAATCCATTGAAATCCCACGACCACTGGATGGGCTAGAAGTGCCTGGCTGCGGCAAGGTAAAAGAATGGCTATGTTAGGTTAGAACAGGCTAAAATCTCTAACCAGTTAAGCTGCTGTTGAAATTAGAGTAGTAGAATGAATGTTTGAATCATTTAACAGTTTCCCCTTAACTTTGTTACACACCAAGCTGGCAAATGTAATGGGATGATTAAGTTTTAAAAGTTAGTATTTGGATCAGAATCTATGGAACCTAATTTATTTAATTAATTCTTATGCAAAGTAGAATTCAACTATTTATACTTGGAGATGGCTCTGGTATCTGAATGCAGCTGAAGATTTCTTAGACATCAATTAAAAATTAGTCTAACAAAAACAGGAATTTGAGGTTTCCAAAATCCCACATGGTTAATATAAACTTGGCTGTCCAGATGGATTAGTTGCTTAAATTCCAGCCAACATGCTCATGTCGATAATATCTCTTATCAAGTGCTATTGTTGCCCTCGGTTCCCATTTAGGGAACAGGTGTGGAGGAGAAACAGCTGCAGCTGGAAAGTATGTACATTGTATTATAAGGGGCTAGATCTTTTGACTATTCATGCTCAACAGAAAACCCATTTCTAGGTGAGAATAGAGTTGCCAATGACGGACTGTTTGTTTTCTTTCTCTCCCAGCCCCCAGCACCTCTCTCTGACTCCTAGTCTAACGGTATAATTAAGAGCAGAAAGTCAAGCTCAAATATACAGAGTTATTTATGCTTTGTGCAGCAAGCTGTCTTTGCTTGCTGAACAAATTACCAGGGAGGTGATGAATGAAGATTAAGACTTCAGTAAATGATTGATATTAATGTTCACAGCAATTGCAGTCAGTAACTGGGCAGCGCACCTAAAACTGGGGAATATCAACTGACTTAATTGTTCAGTGGTGAAGCTGATAACTGCAAAAATGAGCAGTTCAGTCCAAGGGCCTTTACCTGTGGTTCCAAGTAGGAAGACCCTTTATTGCAGTGCTGATTTACCTTTTTGCTGAACCTTAAATAACCAGTTTATTTTGCTTAATAAACTTTAACTTTTTTTGCTTTTTTTTTCTGAACAGATATTTGTAGAATTCATCTCTCCTCTAGACTGCCAAAAAGCAATGCAAGCACTAACAGGCCGAAAGTTTGCCAACAGAGTTGTAGTTACCAAGTACTATGACCCAGAATTGTACCACAGACGTGACTTCTAACAACACATCCCAGGCGGGGCCAACATGCTGTCTGCATTTCTGACTAAAAAGCTTTGTTTATAGCTACTAGATTTGTATAAAACAGCACAGGTTTGGGTAGGTTTGTAGTAGTCAAATTCAGTTTATTTTTAGCACGGATGTCTTGGTGTTGTAAGTGATCTGATTGATCTGGGTAAAGATCCATGTTGCAGGAGATGTAATAGCAAGAGACTTGTAAATGGAATTGTATCTTTTATATAGTGTTGGGCAAAATTTTTTTCAGCTTAACAGAGCAAAGTTGTGTACGGGCTGTTTCTGCCAGTCTGGTGAAACAGGTATGAGCACTATACCTGATTTCATCTAATAAACTTTGAAGTGGAAAAATCGATTTTACTGGTTATACATCATACAAGTTAGTTGCAAGCGTCTGGACCAGTAACAACTGCTTCCTCCTTGGGCTTTGTGTTTTGGCTCTTTGTTGTTTTTGTCCTGGCTAAGCAAGCGATTTTGATTGAAATGTTCGATCTGACAGTCGTACTACTTCTCAAAGTGCTGGGCAGCAAATGATCTAGCTTCTTCAATTCTGGAGCGACTGTAAAGACATTATTTATTAATTATTATTACAGGACCAGCTCTAAAGTTCTTTTGTATTATAGCAAAGTGGAGGCAACTTCTATTTCAAAAACAAAATTGCAGTTTCAGAAATACAACCATACACCAACTGCATTTCCTTTGTGCATTGTGTGTATATCTGTAAACTACTTTTATACAAAGGATTGGTTCACAGCTTCACAACACATAATGTGAGGGAGAATTCTCTTACCTATGGTTTATAAATGTGAGCAATAGATTGAAGTCGAAATATAATTCGATACATTTGCAGACTAGAAAAGTATCCGGAAAGCAAGAGATTGATGCGGAAAGCAGCTATGTACAAAATGCTTATTTGTATCTTTGTAGATATAACTTAGTAAGAAAAACTACATCCTTCTCCAACAGCAGCAATAGGAGAAACGTTTCTTCAACACTATCTGGAGATGAATATTTCCATGGCCACAGACCACAGTACTGTATTGGATGTTAATTTGGAAGGGTTTGGTTCCTGCCCTACTAATTAAGTGGTTCTCACTGTGGTGAGAAGACAGTCTGAATTTGTAATTTTTTCCACTTACATCTATAGGTATATGACCAATCTGCCACTGGCAGCTGATCAATTATTTGCATCATCCCCTAATAACAGCAGTGTAAATACCAGATAATACAGAATTAAACTAATAAAACCAAAGAGCATTTATTTTCACAAGATTGGATTGTATTTTACAATCCATAGTGCCTGTGGAGGGATTTGAATTTTACAATGAAAATTACAACAAAGAAAACAGTCTTTAAACCCAACCAATCTATGATGGTGTTTCTCTTCCAACACAACCAATAGTTTTATCTCTCTCTCTCTTTCAGACAACAATCTTAACAAGTGGGCAAATTTTTCTGTATTTGCTACCTGGACAATGTGCAAATTTTAAAAATCGGTAGGTTATGTTAACTGGCATAGAATCCTTCCACTTGATTTTGCTTTTTACACTACAATTGATTGGTGTTTAGCACCTAGGTGGTAAAAGTGAAAATCTATCCTATGGTTTCTGCTTTCAGTCAGTCATTCCAGGAATAGATTTCATTTGTCTTTTTAAAAAAAATCATTCCCTTGTTCTAATTCCTTCAATTGCTGAAGCATTGTTTCTGTCTCATCCCTTAATTTTAAACACCTATTACCTATCAAATCACACCGTAATCTCCTATTTTTGCAAGTCTTTCCTGTTTGTATTTTCTCATACCAGGCACTTCATTGCCTCAATACCTTTCTAATCATTTGGATTGGGACCTGCATTCACCACTCCCAACAGTGATCTTAGAGGATTTTATACAGATTCACCAATACATCTCAAGTTTTATATTCGACATCTCTTGCCATAAAACACTATTATTGCAAATTTTTAATGGCCTTATCCACAAGCAGCTTTTAATAAAGTATCCTGGCCAATATTTATCCCTCAACCAACATCACAAAAAACAGATTATCTGGTCATTATGAATTGCTGTTTGTGGGAGCTTGCTGTGCACAAATTAGCTGCCACATTTCCTGCATTACAACGGTGACTACACTTCACAAAAAGGTATTTCATTGGCTGTAAAGCACTTTGAAACATCTGATGACAATGAAATGTGCTATATAAATGCAAGTCTTTTTGCTTTCTTTAATACCTAGGGAAACTTACCCCTAAATCCTTCTCTTCCACATCAACCAACTTTCCACCATTCAAAGTATTAACTTTTTTAACCAAGATGCATTTTAACTTGTGAATATGATTAGTAGAAGACTAGACTAGGGGCACTGTGGCATAAAAAGGGAAGTTAGACAGTTAAAATCTGAGAGCAGGTGAACGTCACTGTCTTGAACGTGACACTAATTTGGCTGAAATCTGCACTAGAAGTTCACAAGAGGAAAGCAAAATTGGGCTAGGGATTGGCTGCTGACACTGATTTTGTAATGTGGGAGATTGAAGTTGCCCAGCAGTAGAACATCATATAAATGAACTAATTTTGTTGAATTGTGGGTGCAGAAGATAATGTTAGAGTTTCAGAAACTGGAAAATCCCTTCTTTGAGCCTTTGAATTGTTACACACATTTTCTCTCTCCTTCCTGCAAACAACCAGGCAAAATGAACAAATGTTCATGTTGATTTATTAAATGCAATTTAAGGTTACTGCCATGTCTTGACCAACAAGTTCCCCTTTTTAACTGGTTATTTGTATTTTTTTTTTACACTAATTACATTTTAAGTAGAATCTTTCTCCAGTTTTCCCACAGACAGTATAACACAGCCTGCCTAGCCTCTGGTGTAGATAACCAAGCAAAATTTTGTTTGGTGGCATCTCATAGACTACAATTCCGACTGCAGACTTTCCCAAAGCCATCTGGCTGTCCTTTTCAGGGGAAAAGAGAGAAATCCTCTTCCCCAGATAGTTTGGGAGGAGGAGAGAGGGTCAGATCCCCTTATAGGATTGTAAAGATTCTTTTGGAGGGTGGAGTGGAGTTCAGCAAGAAATGGGGAGCAAGTCCGCATTGTTGTCTTGGACGACGGTGTTTGTTTGAGTTACCAGTATCCACATAATTAGTGGTGCACAAGGTAAATGAGGTATTTTGATAAAGCACAGTCCAAAATAGCTTTAAAAACCATACTTTATGCTGTAATGTACTACGAAGTCCAGGTTCTGTTGGATAATTTGGTGACCTTGTGCAGTGCCTTTCAAATGAGCTCATTTGTTTTCCATGGAACACTATGCACTGTTTTGTTTTACTGTGTAAATATAGATTGTAATTATAAAGATACAACATGATCTTAATTATAAAGATACAACATGATCTGTGGCACATCAAGGTAAGTGAAATTACTTGTGGCATATTCAACAATTTTTATACTGAATCAGAATATAAACTAATGGTAACAAAGCCACAGAAGGTGGTTTTCAATCTATTTGCTTGACTCCCTATAAGCTTGCAGTATTTTGAGTGCTTTTGTGTTTCCACTGTTCCAAGGCATTTTTACAGACCAATTTCCATCTAGATTGTCATTGATGTGAGTTAACTGTTTGCATTTGTGAATTGTCTTTTTTTTTTAAATCATCTTTCTCCCAAACTCTCGCTGTTGAGTTGCATATCTGACAGAATTAGTGGTAATGCTGCTGTTGGACCAAGTTCCAGAAGGTAATTGAATAGCTGCTGGCCTTCCCCTGTATTGTCTCTGGTTGGCACCTTCACCAGCACTATAACTGTCAGGAAGGTACTTTGTACCATTCTGGTGGTGCATGTATGCACCATTACAATCTCCCTTGGGATGTTGTTAGGAAAAGTTAATGCTCGTGACCAGTGTGTAAAAACGAAAACTTTTTTGTTAAATTTGTATATAATTAAAACCATGTTTGGATGACTTCCATGCATCTGTGGTTATTTAGCAAGCTAGAATCTATCTTCTTCATGTGTTGGCAGCAATGGGTAATGAATTTACAATGTTACACCTCCCTTTCTTCTTCCTGCCCATTAATGTGAAAACTTCAAAGCTTCATTTTTTTTTGAACGACTGATATGTGAATTGCTACAGAACTGAGGTCAGTTTCTATCGTACGCTTTGTAATAATACTAAATGTCTGTGCTGGTTAAAAATGACAACATCTAACCCCCTAGAAATTGCCAAGCTACATAATGTTTCTACAAAATGACTTCAAAAGGCACTGTTTGTCAAAAGTAAAAAGTTTGTGCAGTCTATTGTTTCTTATTTATAGGACAATAGACTGCAATTTGATCCTTTCTTGAAACAAATAATCCTCTCCCACCTTTTATGAAGGTGTCCACTTGTGACAGTATGCGCAGCTGCCAGTTTGGTATCTCACTCCAGCATAAGTGTAGACTTTGACTGAATTGTGGTCAAAAATAGGCCCTAGATGTTTTATTACTGTTCGCTGAGATGTCATCTGTGGTTTGGTGGTAGCATGATTGTGAAAATTATGAATTTTGCTCCAAGAGACTTGATCGTAAAAAAGTACAATACTAAGGGTGTGCTGCGCTGTCAGAGGTGCTGTCTTTTGAATGAGATGTTAAAAAACAACGTCCAGTCTGTCCCATCAGGTGAATTCCACAGATTCCATGTCACTATTTCAGACAGCTGGTGAGGTCGCACTGGCGTCTTGGCCAATATTTGTCCCTCCAATCAACATCACTGAAATAACAGTTTATTTGGTCATTATCATAATGCTGTATAGAAACTTACAGCACAGAAGAGGCTTTGTAAGGGCTCTCCAATGTAGTCCCATGCCCTAGCATTTTCTCCATAAATCTGGAAATTGGTCTTCAAGTGCATGTTTGCTTTTGAAAGTTGGTGAAATCTGACTGCATCACACTTTCAGATAGTGTTCATATCTCAACAATGCTGAGAAATAATTTCTCATCAACACCCTTATGCCAATTATTTTAAATCTGACCTCTGTACTGACTCCCTGCCAGGGAAAATTGTTTCTCACTACTTGGTCTATCAAAATCCTTCAATTTTTAAAACCTGCATTAGATATCATGTTCTCCTTAGATATCACGTTCTCCTTAGAGCAGCAATGGTTAACAATCTGTTTCTTCAAATTTCTCCACATAATTGAACTCCCTCACCCTTGGTGCTATTCTGGTAAACTGCTTCTGTACCCTGTTGAAGTTTTTTGAGCATGTTACTAGCAGAATAGATATGGGAGAACCAGTGGATGTGATGTATTTGGATTTTCAGAAGACTTTTGATAAGGTCCCACACAGAAGGTTAGTAAGCAAAGTTAGAGCTCATGGGATTGGGGGAAATATACTGGCATGGATTGAGGATTGCTTAATGGACAGAAACTTAGAGTAGGGATAAACAGATCATTCTCAGGTTGGTAGGGTATGACTGGTAGGGTAACATAAAGATCAGTGCTTGGGCCCCAGCTATTCACAATCTGTATCAATGATTTGGATGTGGGGACCAAATGTAATATTTCCAAGTTTGCCACAACTTGGTGAGAATGAAGGTTGCAAGGACGATGCAACGAGACTTCAGGGAGGTTTACACAGAATAAGTGAGTGGGTAAGAACAGGGAAGATGGAATATAATTTGACAAACTGTGAGGTTATCCGCTTTGATAGGAAAAACAGAAATGTGGAGTATTTCTTAAATGGGGAGAGATTGGGAAGTGTTGATGCCCAAAGAGACCTTGGTGTTCTTCTTCATAAGTCACTGAAAGCTAACATGTAGGTGCATCAAGCAATTAGGAAAGCAAATGGAACATTAGCCTTTATTGCAAGGGGATTTGAGTATAGGAATAAGGAAGTCTTGCTGCAGTTGTATAGAGCCTTGATACCACACCTGGAGTATTATGTGCAGTTTTTGGTCTCCTTTCTTAAGAAAGGATATACTGGCCATAGAGGGTGTGCAATGAAGGTTCACAGACTAATCCTGGGGATGGTGGGATTGTCCTATGAGGTAAGATTGGGGAGACTGGGTCTATATTCTCTAGAGTTTAGATGAGAGGCAATCTCATTGAAGTTACAAAATTCTTACAGGTCTTGACAAGGTAGATGTAGAAAGGATGTTTCCCCTGGTTGGAGGTCTAGAACCAGGGGACACCATCCCAGAATGAGAGGCGCCATTTAGGACCGGGATGTGGAGGCTCAGTCATTGAGTATGTTCAAAGCAGAGGGCGATAGATTTCTAGATACCAATGACATTAAAGGATATGGGTATAGTGCGGGAAGATGGCGTTGAGGTAGAAGATCAGCCATGATCTAGTTAAATGGCGGAGCAGGCTCGAGGGGCTGAATGGCCTACTCCTGCTCCTGCGTTCCTCTGTTCCTGTCAGTCTTGCCCTCTTTCCCAAAGTGGTGCCCAGAATTGTACACAATACTCCAACTGAGGCCTAACCAGTGATTTGACATCACATCCCTGTTTTTGCATTCAGTGCCCATCAACGTGTAACAGAGGATCTGATCATTTATTTCATTACTTACTGTTGGTGAATTACCTGTCATGCTCCCTCTACATTTCAAAAGTACTTCATTGGTTGAAAATTGCTTTTAGGACATTTTGAGGTTCTGAAAGGCCCTATATAAATGCAATTCTTGCTTTACATTATACCAGAAGTTAAAAAAGGATAGAAACGTGCAAATTTTACATAGAGGTAAGAGAAAAGTACAAAAGCAACAAATTAGATTGAGTATTTGGGTTCTAAGGTTTCGATCAACCTGTGTATTGATTTGAAACCAACATTTGCATCTCCAAACACTTGGTATGGTTGTAGATTATTGTATGTACTGATAAAATAAGAAACTTTTTATTTTGAGGAAAAGTTAGAGGATGGTGTTAATTTATTAAATGTCTAACACTTGGCATCTTTGTCCTTGCAGACTATTGCCCCATCTCCAACCTCCTTTTCCTCTCTAAAGCCCTTAAACGTATTGTCACCACCTCCCAAATCAATGCCCATCTTTCCCTCTGCTACAGTACTGAAACTGCTCATATCAGAGTCACAAATGGCATCCAATGTAACTGTGACCATCATAAACAGTCCCACCTCTTTCTTGACCTGCTTAATTCTTAATAATTAATTCTTAATATGCTTGACCACACTATCATCCTCAGCACCTGTCACTGTCATCCAGCTGGGTGAGGCTGCTCTCACTTGGTTCCATTCTTATCGTTGCCAGAAAACCATGAACAACAGCTTTTCCTGCTTTTACATCATTATCCCAGTGTCCCCCGAGGATCTTCTATTTCTCATCTGATTTCTGCCCATCGGAGACGTAGCAAAAACAGTTTCCACGTGGATGCAGATAATACCAAGCTCACTGTTACCTCTCTTGACCCCTCTAGGCTCTAAGTTATCAGACTACCTGTCCAACATCCAATATTGGATGAGCAGAAATTTCCTCTGATGATGAAATTGTTGGAAGTCTGGAGCTTTCATCAGCAGTCCTGACATAACTCCATTATCCAGCTACCAACTTCATTCCTCTCCCTCAACTGTCTGAGGCTAAATAAGACTGTGCCTAACCTTGGCGTCATATTTGACCTGGAGATGCCAACTACATCTCTGTGTGATCACTGAGAATGCATATTTCCTGCTCTGTAACATTGCCAAACTCTGTTCCTGCCTCAGCATATTGCTTATGAAACTCATCCATACCTTTTTTACCTTTTAGACTTGACTATACTGAATTCCTGGCCTCCATTCAGCCCTGCATAAAATTTAGGTCATCCAAAACTCTGTTGCCTGTGTCCTTATTCATACCAAGTCCCATTCGCCCATGTGCTCAATGACCTAAGCGCACAATCAGTATAAGGTGCACGATCAGAGAGTGGAGACTTAGGCCTGAGTGAGATAGAGACCGAGTGAGTATATTTGGGACTTTGGTTCAAGTGGGAATTCAGTGCATAGGGGGAAAGAGGTGCTGAAGGTAAGGTTTACTGCATGAAGTGTGATTTAGAATACTGAGTGCTGGGAGTTGGGTAATTAAGGGAGTTAGGGAAAGAGGTGCTCTTTTGCTTTCTGCTTCCTAACTCTCAGTCTTCATGAAGTGGTTGTACTCTGCTATAGGAGAACAAGCTAGTTATTTGGTGAGTATCTGTTAAGTGACTAAAGTTTATTCCTAAGGTTCAAAATAGTCTAGCAACTGGTAGTAAGTTTAATAAAATATATTTTACTTTTGTTTTTATATATAATTGAATAAAATAATTAAACTGTTAATTAGAACACATTAAAGATGTCAGGACATATGATGTGTCACAGCTACAGCATGTGGGAGTCCCTGGATGCCAGTTTGATCCAGGGCAAACACGTTTGCAGTAAGTGTTTGAAGTTTGAGCAGCTTCAGTTTAGAGTCTGAGCTGAAGGCTGAACTACAGACACTGCGGTGCATTAGGGAGGGGCAAAGTTGCCTGGATTCTTTGCACCAGGAGGCAGTCACACTTCTTAGGATAAGGTCTTCTGATTTGGTCAGGGACAGAAGAGTGTGACTGTGAGTGAAGCAGGTAAGGGGACTCAGAGGGCAGGAGCATAGAAGTGAGCGTCTCCGCAATTGTCCAACAGGTTTGAGGTTTTTTCAGCTTGGGTGGATGAGCTAACTGGCCATGACCATCGGACAGCAAGCCATTCAAATGGGAGCAAAAGGAATGTAGTGACAGTAGGGGGTAGTATAATCAGAGGGATTAACACCGTTCTCTACAGCAAAGAGTGTGTGTCCAGATGGCTGTGTTGCCTGCCCAGAGCCAGAGTGCGGGACATATGCTGGGGGCTGGAGAGGAAGTTGCAGTGGGAAGGGGGAGGACCCAATCATTATTGTCCATGTAGGTACCTACTACATAGGCAAGACAAAGGAGGAGGTCCTGCATAGTCAGTATGAGGACCTAGGCACCAAATTGAGAAGCAGAGCCTCAAAACTGGTGTGGGAGAAGTGGGTTCCGGTTTGTGGAGCGTTGGCACCAATACTGGGGAAAGTGGGATCTGTACCATTGGGACGGTCTACACCTGAACTGTGCTGGGACTGGTGTTCTTGTGAGCCGCATAACTAGGAAAGTAGAGAGGGTTTTAAACTAAGTAGTGGGGGCAAGGGATCAAATCTGGAAAGATGCAGTAAATCAAAAGAGTACAGACAAGGCAAAGGAAAAAGGTATTATGGGAAATGAAAAATAGACCATGTCAGAAAGGGATAGAGAGTACAAATCTAACAGTAAATCAACATGAAACTAGAGGTTATAAAAAAAAAACCTAAAAGCTCTGTATCTGAATGCACGTAGCATTCGAAACAAAACAGATGAACTGAGAGCACACATAGAAATAAATAATTACGATTTGATAGCCATTAAGGAGACATGGCTGCAGGAGGACATGGATTGGAACCTGAATATTGAAGGGTACAGGATATTTAGGAAGAACAGGAAGTGAGGAATAAGTGGAGGGGTGACTCTGCTAATGATGATTAAAGCACAATGGAGAGGGATGACCTAAATTCAGGAAACCAGGATATGGAAACGTTTTGGGTAGAGATGAGAAATGGTAAAGGCAAGAAGTCACTTGTGTACAGGCCCCCTAACAGTAACCACATGGTAGGGTTGAACATAAAGGAAGAAATAATTGGAGCTTGTCAGAAAGGCACAGGGATAATCATGGGTGATTTTAATTTACATATAAACTGGAAAAGTCAGATGGGCAAAGATAGCCTAGATGAGGAGTACATTGAATGTTTTCAGGATAGTTTCTTAGAACAACATGTTTTGGAGCCAACCAGAGAGCAGGCTATATTAGACCTGGTATTGTGCAATGAGATGGGAGTAATTAATGGGCTCATAGTGAAGGTGCCCCTAGGTAGCAGCGACCATAATATGATTGAATTTTATATTCAGTTTGAAGGAGAGAGGAGTGGGTCTGAGAGTAAGTTTTTAAACTTAAGGGCGATAATGAGGGCATGAAAGCTGAGCTGGCTAAAGTGAACTGGCAAATTAGGTTAAGGGATAGGTCAATAGAGTGGCTCATGTTTAAGGGGATATGCACAGAATAGATGCATTCAAACGAGTAAGAAAAAGTCCAAGAGACGGACACACCGTCCATGGTTAACTAGAAAGATTAAAGATAGTATCAAACTTAAAGAAAAAGCATATAATTGTGCAAAGATAGGTGGAAGGTCTGAAGATTGGACAATATAAGGAACAGCAAAGGATGACTAAAAGACTAATAAGGAGGGAAAAATTAGAGTATGAGAGAAAGCTAGCCAGAAATATAAAAATAGTTATTGTTTCTATAATATTTAAAAAAGAAAAGAGTTAAAGTGAGCATTGGCCCTATGGAAAGTGAGACTAGAGAATTGATAATGGAAAGCAAGGAGATGACAGATGAATTGAACAGATATTTTGCATCAGTTTTAACTATAGAGGATACAAGTAACATCCCAGAAGCAGCTATAAACCAGGAAATGGAAGTGGAGAAGGAAGTTGAGAAGATTACAGTCACCAGAGAAGTACTGAGTATATTTTTAGAGATGCGGCTGACAAGAGCCCGGGTCCTGATGGACTATTTTTCTTATTCATTAATGGGATGTGGGCTTTGTTGGCAGGGCCAGCATTTATTGCCCATCCCTAGTTGCCCTTGAGAAGGTGGTAGCTGCCTCCTTGAACCACTGCAGTCCATGTGGTGCAAGTACACCCACAGTGCTGTTAGGAAGGGAGTTCCAGGATTTTGACTCAGCGACAGTGAAGGAACGGTGATATATTTCCAAGTCAGGATGATGAGTGACTTGGAGGGGATCTTCCAGGTGGTGGTGTTCCCATCTATCTGCTGCCCTTGTCCTTCTAGGTGGTGGTGGTCATGGTTTTGGAAGGTGCTTTCGAAGGAGCCTTTCTGAATTCCTGCAGTGCATCTTGTAGATGGTGCACACTGCTGCTACTTTGTGTTGGCGGTGGAGGGAGCGAATGTTTGTGGATATGGTGCCAATCAAGTGGGCTGCTTTGACCTTGACAGTATCAAGCTTCTTGAGTGTGGGAGCTACATTCATCCAGGCAACTGGGGAGTCTTCCATCACACTCCTGACTTGTGCCTTGTAGCTGGTGGACAGGCTTTGGGGATTCAGGAGGTGCGTTACTCATTGCACGATTCCTAGCCTCTGACCTGCTCTTGTAGTCACAGTATTTATATGGCTAGTCCCGTTCCGTTCTGGCCAATGGTAACCCACCGGATGTTGATAGTGGGGGATTTAGTAATGGTAATGCCAATGAACATCAAGGGACAATGGTTGGATTCTCTTGTTCGAGATGGTCATTGCCTGACACTTAAGTGGCAAGTAACATTCGTGCCACACGTCAGCCCCAGCCAGGATATTGCCCAGGTCTTGCTGCATTTGGACACAGACTGCTTCAGTATCTGAGGTGTAACGATTGGTGTGCCACATGGATCAGTGCTGGGACCTCAACTGTTTGCAATTTATTTAAATGACTTGGATGAAGGGATTGTCGCCAAATTTGCTGATGACACAAAGATAGGTAAGAAAATAGGTTGTGAAGAGGACATAAGGAGGCTACAAACAGATATAGATAGGTTAAGTGAGTGGGCAAAGATCTGACAGATGGAGTTTAATGTGGGGAAAATGTGAAATTGTCCATTTTGGGAAGAAGAATAAAAGAGAAGCATATTGTCGAAATGGTGAGAGATTTGCAAAGCTCTGAGATGCAGAGGGATCTGGGTGTCCTAGTGCATGAATCACAAAAGGCTAGTATGCAAGTACAGCAATTAATTAGGAAAACTAATAGAATATTATCATTGTTTTTGTTTATTGAGAGGGGAATTGAATACAAAAGTAGGGAGGTAATGCTTCAGTTGTACAGGGCATTGGGGAGACCACATTTGGAATGCTATGTACAGTATTGATCATATTTAAGGAAGGATGTAAATGGGTTGGAAGCAGTTCAGAGAAGGTTTACCAGACTAATACCTGGAATGGGTGGGTTGTCTTATGAGGAAAGTTTGGACAGACTAGGCTTGTGTCCTCTGGAGTTTAGAAGAGTAAGAGGTGACTTGATTGAAACATAAAAGATTCTGAGGGGTCTTAACAGGGTGGGCATGGAGAGGATGCTCCCTCTCGTGGGAGAATCTAGAATTAGAGGTGGAGTCGCCCATTTAAAACAGAGATGAGGTGAAATTTTTTCAGAGGGTCGTAAGTCTGGATCTCTCTGAAAAGGTGGTGAAAGCAGAGCCTTTGAATATTCTTAAGGCAGAGGTGGATAGATTCTTGGGAAGCAAGGGGCGATAGGTTATCAGCAGTAGGTGGGATGCAGATTTCAGATTACTATCAGATAAACCATGATCTTAATAAATGGCAGAGCAGGCTCAAGGTGCTAAATGGCCTACTCCTCGTTTTCAAATCCCTCCATAGCTTTATAATCACCAGCCCCACAACCCTCCCATACATCTCCATTCCACTTATGGCCTATTGAGCATCCCCAATTTTAATCACTCCACCATTGACGGTGATGGCATCAAGCTGCCAAGGCCCTAAGCTCTGAAACTCTCTGCCTTCCTTTCCTTTAAGATACCCCCTCTTTAGTCATCTGTCCTGATGTCACCTTGAGTGGCAGTGTCAAGCTAGGTCTTCTAACATCCTGTGATGCACTTTGGGATTTTTTTGTTAATGGTGTTATATAAATACAAGTTGTAGAATATACATTTATTGATTTGAATAAGATGAACTACTTTAACCAAACCTCTGTCCTTTAACAATGCAACTCTACAGCAAGATTGTTGAGTAACTCCTCCACAAATTACTTCATAGATTCACACTGGGGCACCGAATGATGTCTCAACTAAAGCATTCAAGAGACACATATCGAAGCAGGGGTACAGCAAAAGGAGGGTGAGTCAGGAGCAATTAAAAAGCTTGTCCAGGGAAAGAATCTAATTAGCATTCAACTTGAATGATATGTCTTCAAATATTGCTCCATACCTCCTGCAGCTTGTTTGTGGCTGGGATCCATAGCTAGGCACTGGGGTCAATCTCGCTGATAGTGTATCTGTAGGTTCATACAAGTACAGTATAACTGTAACCACTGGGAAGTTGCATACTATATACAAGTAATCAACTCACTTGTTTTTAATGAATAAACATTTATCAGGCTATGTTCCACTATTTCCAATGGTATCCATTAAACACCAGTGTTTCAAAAGATATAGAATATATAGGATAGCCAAGTGCTTTTCTTAAAAAAACCTGCTTTAGCAAGAGCAACATTTGTCCTTGGGAGGTCTGAAATTTCAGAAGGAAAACAAGTTCTGATAAATAGCTTACAATGCAAGCTCTCTCTCCTTACTTGAGCTTGCCTGTTGAAAAGGCAGCTTCCAAATTAGGCTAAATCTCCAAGAAATGGTGAGTTAAACTTGTGCAGCAAGTTTCAGTTTTCACCCTGATTTGTTCAAAATCATTCAGCTTATTATACAACATTAGCCATTTAAAAAAACAATTTTGTAATTTAAGCTACAAAGTAGTTTGAGAGTATAATTTCTACCACATTTTCTCACTATTGTGTCAGTAACACAAGCCCTGCCTAATAATACTAGGATGTGTTCTGAAATTAGAAACAGATTTCTGTACCACCCAGCTTGTGGTGACTTGGTTCATTTGGGAACATTCTCACTTGAGTCAAAGGTCTAAGACCTGACCCAGAACTTGATTATAGCTAGGGTGACACTCGAGTCCTGCACTGATGACTGTTCTCCTGAAACCAATTTGCAAGTTGGCTTGTTCCAGTGATTCTGGTGAATATTAAATCCACAGCACAATTTGAAGAGCAGGGACTTTTCCTGATGTCCTGGCTGGCACAATATTGAAGGCCATGGCTCAGTGGCAGTACTCTCACCTGAGTCAGAAAGTTATGGGTTTCAATTCCTACTCTAGAGATTTGAATGTATCATCTAGACCAACGCTACTGAGCAAGTGCTATACTGTTGGAGGTGCTGTGTTTCAGATGAGACATTACTGAGGCCTTATCTGCTTTCGCATGAGATTGTAAAAGATCCTTTGACACTATTCAAAGAAAAATAGAGGAATCCAACAAGTGCTCTGGCCAATATTTATCCCTTTAACATTAACATTATTTGGTTATTATATCTCAATGCCAAATATTGTTGTGGGCAAATTGGTTGTTTTTCACTACATTACAACAGTACACTTCCAAAGTACTTCACTGGCTGTAAAGCATTTTTGGGACACATGACATCATGAAGGGTGCTATATAAATGATTCATCTTTTCTCTTTTCCTGTTTTGCTATTGTGAGATCTTTCAGGGTGTAAAACACGCATGTTTTTTATACATAACAAAACTTAAAAGTAACTAATGGACACTCCCTCCTCCATGCAACATCAGCAGCAGCTACACCTGTTGGTGACACTGCTGGTCCTTTGTGCTGACAGCTCAGAGAGGCAGGCCACCATCCTTAATGGGACAGCAGTCCCAGCGGCGTCCCCTTAATTGTCCGCTGCCAGTAAAATCCCCTCCGCAATACTGCCATTCACCCATGTGGGTTCAGGACCTGCATTTGGTCCTAACAGCAGGACCCACAATATGCCGGTAAAATTCCAGCCTACAAATTTGACATGAAAATCCACCCCCATGCCCACAACTACTACTGAATAATACAACATAGGATGAGTTTACTGCCTACAATTAAAAAAGGCCCAAGGATACAGAAAACCTAAATGATTACTCACGTGAAGGTTTGAATGGCAACTTTTTAGGTAAGGACGCCATCAGATTCTTTACCTGACTAAACCTGAGTCAAGAGAGCACAAAACATGGCAGATAAAGAACTATCACAATGCTAATTCTATAACTTTTAGGGAAATTAGTTTGTGATAGTAAGATTGCAATATTATTGTTCCTGGATAGTTTAGAAATCACTTCACAGTGAAGCCTTGAGACCCAGTTTGAGTGGATACTAAAGTATATTAGTCATTTATTGGGCAGTTCTCAGCCAGGACAATGCATTGAACCTCTACTCCATCTTGCCCACTGTCTACTGTGACAGTTTGGAGCTTGTTCTATTGCAAACACTGCATACAATTTGGGTATCTTTGTACTATCACTAGCCGCAAATATGGAGGTGGACATTAAGAAAATTGCTGGGCCATTGTGATGAAAGACATTTTTTGGGAGATTTTGTTGGTATTCTGTATAGGTAAAGAAAGCTGTGTGTGTGTCTGTGTTCAGGGTTAATTAAAAAGATGGGAGGTTACTAGAGTCAGGTTGTGAGGGCTAAACGATGAAAGATAAAAAGTGTTAGGTTGATGCATTTGTAATGAGAGGTTATGGTGAGGTTGCGTTACAAGTAAATAGGGTAGATTTAAAATTTGCATTGTGAGATAAGTGGGAAACTTGATTTCTCAGCTGTTAAATTTCGAAAGAATTGTAGATGGAATTCTACATCAGAGTGGAAATATTTGAGAAGCAGTGAGATGTACCTTATTAATGTGACAACAATTACTTGATTTGGGTAATATTACTGGATTTGTATAGTTAAAATCTATAAAGGAGTTATTGCCAAGAAGGTAGTTTAATTGTATACTTTTGACCAAGCAGGGTTTTTGGAGGTTGTTCTGTAAGACTGTTTTAACTGCGTAACTTTAATCTTGTGTGCTTAAGTTCTTTATTTCTTTTTAATAAAACTTTTATTGTTTAAAATTCTAAAGGTGTCACTGGAGTCCTGTGCTTTTGAGATCAATAGCTTTTCATCCTAATTTTCATAATAAAAAGAAAGGTTTGTGATCAGTGAGACAAACTTCACTCTGGGTTCTGGCTTGCTCAACAATAACATCTGCTGTGATCGTATCACCATTATGTTTGGGACATAGGCAGTTCCGCTTATGATCAATGCTCTTAGCCTTTTAATAAAACAGCATGGCTATCATTTCCTGGGATGACTATTTCAAATAAGAAGATGACAGAGCCACAAGTCACTAGGCATTCAGATTGAATTTGCCTTAGTTGGAGAATAGACATAGAAGTAGGTGAAGCAAAGAGCAAGGAGAATTTTTTAAAATAAAATAGCAATGTGGTAAAACATCTACTACAGGAAGTGATGGGCATTGTACATTTAGTTTATAAGCAACCAGTAGTCTCAACAAGATACACACCAGGCTTTCATTCTGGAATTCTTACAAGAAAGCATATTGGTCTATTTGAATAAATGACATTGAGGTGTTCAATGTCAGTCATTTTTTACTGAGCTTTTCCAGTTTGCTGCACCTTCCCTCTATTTGATTTATTACAGCTGTCAGTCGACTTTTAGTCTCAAGTTCCACCTTGGTACAAAGAGCGACAAACTAATAAACCCTGACTAAAGGTTGACTTATAAAGATTCTTGCGTGTTACTTTTGGTTCACATTTACTCAATATTCCCACCTTTTAATTTTGAATGGAACAAAAGAAAATAGGAAGGCGCTATGGCCATTTTCAGCAGTTATTTACAGATGTTTAGTCAAAGAGCACTGCTGTAAGGTTTGTAGAAAACATGGAGATATTCATAAAGCAAAGACAAATTGAATGGTGTCACAATCTTAAAAGTCGTGAGGTGGGACCCAAAGTGTTTCTTAGTGGTTCATTAGAAAACCAATCTCCCTCTCTCAGGCTATCTGTATTTTCCTCTTATTTATCTCCATCCACCATGGACTCTGAGGCTCAAAGTTTGTGGACAAGCTGTGCCCAGGACTTAACTAGTGCTGTACCAAAACTGACAGCTGGGAAATGCATTGGAGAGGCTTCACATGGCTGTGCCTTAAAGGAAATGTCTGACTTCTGCTTAGTGTGTCTGAGATAAATGAGATTGGACCTTGGGGGATGTGTTCTTCGTTGCTCTAGGCAGAGTGAGATCTGGCTCTGTTCTGACCTTTCATTGCCAATCATGGCAGACTCAGTAATCCATTATCTGAGGCAGACAGCTCTGCAGGACTCATGGAGAGTCTTAATGACTGGTCAACCTTTCTGGCTTGTTAAAGGGACTTGGAGAAATAGATGTGTTGCTGGGGGTTAGGATTCTTCCCACTTACCATCCAGTAATTCTGCTACCCTTATAAGAACAGTAATCCAATCTTGAATGGTGGGAACCTTACCAGTCATCTGCTGCTGGTAAGCTGCATGGTATTAGCCTCTTTAACTCTGGCAGTACTTCTGTCTACACTTGACTAAGGCTTGGCTCTTCTTTAAATTCGTTAGACCTCAAGTGGAGCACCCTAACCAATTTTGAAGGCATACTTCAAGAAAGATGTCAGGGTCTTGGGGAGGGTTCAGAGGAGATTTACTAGGTACCAGGGATGAGGGACTTCAGTTATGTGGGGACACTAGAGAAACTAGGGTTGCTCTGCTTCCAACATAGAAAGTTAACAAATGTTTAAAATTATGATCAGTTTTGACAGAGTAAATAAGGAGAAACGGTTTCTTGCGACAGGAGGGTACATAACCACAGGACAGAGATTTAAGGTGATTGGCAAAAGAACCAGAGGGGAGATGAGATTTTTTTATATGTATTATCTAGAATACGCTGTATGAAAGGGTGGTGGAAGCAAATTCAATAGTAATATTCAAAAGGGAATTGGATATATGCTTGAAAAGGAAAATTTGCATGACTATGGTAAATGAACAAGGGAATGGGACTAGCTGCATAATTTTCAAACAGCCATCACAAGTTCAAAAGGCTGAATGGTCTCCTGTGCTGTATTAGTCCAAGAATTTTAATAACATTCGACCTAATAGTCTAAGATGTGACTGCATTTGAATTAGTATCATATAAGGATATTGAAGAAACCAAGCTTACTCAAACATCAAAAGCAAGAAGTAAAGCAAAACTCAGGTTATATAAATGTGCTATCGTTAAAGTGGGCTGGCTTATGCCTAGAGCAGCAGTAAGGTGACATCTTTTTTACTTTTTCAGAAAATGAGGCACATAGGAAATTAACAAATCACACAATGAAAAGTATCATCTCTTCGTTTTTTTTTGGGAAACAAATTAGTTTGTGATTTGAATCTCACCAAAGTGAATTTCAGCCCACTTTCTGTAAAGACAGGAAAATACATATCATGGTACATCTGATGCCAGATAGTGGCACATGCAGCAGTGTTCTAAATTACAACCCCTACATGATACAATTGTTTAAGTAGAAATAGGCAGTGAATGGTGCATTCTTGATCACAGAGGATGCAAGGTCCACTTCTGGGATTGGCTGGTAATGCTAAAGCCTAAGGAATATCTTGTGGAAAAACCAAGAAAATGTTTAAATCAATTACAACATCTATAATGGAGCACAAATCTGATTATAATAACTCAAATCTTTATCAGATGGCACTTGTTGCTTTCATAAGAATTTCAGGAGGAAATGGCTTTTAATCCATCTTTCTCTTTGTGGGTCACTTGGCTCACCAAGATAAATAAAGACTCAATTGAGACATATAGTATACAGCTCATCTCTCAATTTGCTGCCAAATTCCATGGTCGGGGGAGGGAGGAGCGTGGAAACCTGGGTTCAAACGAACGCATTGCATTTCAAAGTCGGTTGTATTCAGTTTAAAAGGAGTTGCTACCTTTCGGCTAGTGATTGTTGCAGATCCTCCATTTGGGACTCAAAATCCATCATGCAGCTTGCAATTTTTTGCGTACTCTCAAGGGAACCTACAAATATTTAAACAAAGGAAGGGATTAATTTTAGCAAAGGATTAGAAAACAACAATGCAATGCAGATAGAAGTATGAGAACTTAATGAACGAATATCAAGGGATGCATTCTGGGGTTGATATGTTAATGCTATATGATGGATAATTATGCTATTTATTATACTTTTGAGGCCAGGAATTAGACTGAGGGAGCGAAGGTTATTGGCAGCCTGACTGCTAATGGAAAAATGCCTTTAATTTTAACACCATAACTGATGTGATGGATTATGTGACCGGTAAATACACTTAAGCAAGAAGTGCAGGGTTGCCACACTCCAGGATTGTCCTGGGGTCTGCAGGAATTAAAGATTAATCGCCAGGACATTGCAGTAAGCAATAACTGGTGGAACTCACAAGGTCATTTTTTTTAAAACTGCTTTTCCTTTTCATTTTTTGGAAACTAACTTTCATTTATTAATTTTAAAAGTATTAGAGATGGGAGAACAAAAAGCTGTTTGATCAACAAGCTTCCGTAATCAGGTGAGGGAGAGTCTTGATAAAAACAAAAAACTGCGGATGCTGGAAATCCAAAACAAAAACAGAAATACCTGGAAAAACTCAGCAGCTCTGGCAGCATCGGCGGAGAAGAACAAAGTTGACGTTTCGAGTCCTCATGACCCTTCAACAGAACTAAGTAGAAATAGGAAAGGGGTGAAATATAAAAATTTTGTTCTTTTGTCTGCGACATCTTTTGGTTATCTGCTCCTATCACTGCTTGTCCCAACAACCCCCCCCCCCCCCCCCCTCACACCACCTCTCACAAGGGGTATATTTCACCCCTTTCCTATTTCTACTTAGTTCTGTTGAAGGGTCATGAGGACTCGAAACGTCAACTTCGTTCTTCTCCGCCGATGCTGCCAGACCTGCTGAGTTTTTCCAGGTATTTCTGTTTTTGTGAGGGAGAGTCTTGTCTTTCCAATCAGTAAGAGAAGGTGGTGCTTCACAAAGATAGACCTGCAGAGTGACCAATGGCAGGAGCATGGATGGAGCAGTTGGAGGCAGGAGATCACAGGATTAAAACTTTGGGAATACATCCAGTTAGAATTGGCAACTCCATTCAGGTGGTTCTACTCTTCGCTGCTTATACTTGTCTGATGCTGTGGTCTGCCTGACACAACTGACATTTCAACATAGCAGAGGCAGACTGGGTGAAAGCGAACCAGGAATCATCACAGTGCTACCTGCTATTTCTAATTTGTGCATGGAACGTAGGCATCATTGGCTAGGCCAACATTTGTTGCCCATCCCTAATTGCCTTTGAGAAAATGGTGGTGAGCTGCCTCCTTGAACTGCTGCAGTCCATTGTGGCACAAATACACTCTGTTGTTAGGGAGGGAGTTCAAGATTTTGACTTGGCGACAGTGAAGGAACGGCAATATACTTCCAACTCAAGAAGGTGTGTGACTTGGAGGGGGACTTGCAGGTGCTGGTGTTCCCCTGGGCCTGCTGCCCTGTCCTTTGAGGTGGTAAAGATTATGGGTTTGGAAGGTGCTGTTGATGGACCCTGAGCAAGTTGCTGCAGTGCATCTTAAAAGTGGCTCAGAATGCTGCCACTGTGTGCCAGTGGCGAAGAGAGTGAATGTTTAAGGTGATAGATGGAGTGCCAGCCAAGGGGGCAGCTTTGTCTTGGATGGTGTTGAGCTTCTTGAGTGTTGAAACTGCACTTATCCAGGCAAGTAGAGAGTACTGTATCATATTCCTGACTTTTTATTCATGCATGGGATGTAGACATCACTGGATAGGCCAGCATTTATTCTGTTATGGCAGGCGGATGGTAAATGTCAAGCTGCCCTAATTCCAGAGGGAAATTTGAAGCAGCTGCCACAACTATTTGCAATTTGCATTTGTTTTGAGATACAAGCTTTGAATTAAATAAAAAGGCCACCAAATCTTAGAGGATTCTTACAAAACTAAATGAAACCTTTATTAATAGAAGAAATGATTTTAAGCACATACATCTACAAATTACTATTAAACCTTCTAAATCCCAGTTACACTTTTATTAAGGCAACAATGAGACACAGATTTTTAAAAGACCCAGGCAAAATAACACACAATACTCTTAACCAGTCGAATTCAAAGTGAGTTTTTCTCAGCTGCAGTTCCTTGTAGACAGCAGCTTGAGGGTTAGATGCTGGAGGCTTTTGACACTTGTTTTAGATCTTAGAATGCCTGCCCTTACACACAGCCTTCTCTCCTTTATACATTTTCCCCTTTGAATGCAAATTCCTATTATTTCACTATGCCTACGGGCTTTACCTCTCTAATAATAAAAATCCATCAAAAGTACCAATTTTACCAGTAATCTTTAAGAAAAATAAACACACTGTTCCTTAACTTCTCCTGGCTAGGTGTAACATTTCACCCCCTGTTTTGAATTCAATCTAGGCTGGTTTATTTGAAAATGCAAATGTTCCCTTTACACCTTACATTCTAAAACTTCCCCCATGTCCCATGTTTACCTACTTAACATTTCAAACTTAGCTTATCTTCTGATACATCAAAGCCTTCAGACCAGCTGCCTTTAATTCAATTAAGTCACACACACACCCCACTATTATTCTACTTTACAATAAATTCCAATAATATTATGAAAATTATTATAACTTCTTGACAATTGCTCAACCCTAATTACCCTTGAAGATGGTAGTGAGCTGCCAGCTTGAACCACATTAGTCCAAGTGGTGTAGGTACACCCACAGTGTTTTTAGGGAGGGAGTTCCAGGATTTTGACCGAGCAACAGTGAAGGAACGTTGATTTATTTCTAAGTCAGAATGGTGAATGGCCTGGAGGGGAGCTTCCAGGTGGTGATGTTCCCATGTGTCTGCTGCCCTTGTCCTTCTAGATGGTAGTGGTCATGGGTTTGGAAGGTGATGTCTAAGGAACCTTGGTGAGCTGCTGCCGTGCATCTTGTAGACGGTGCACAGTGTGTTGGTGGTGGAGGGAGTGAATGTTTGTGGATGGGTTGCCAGTCAAGCGGGCTGCTTTGTCCTAGATGGTGTCGAGCTTCTCGAGTGTTGTTGGAGTTGCACTCATCCAGGCAAACAGAGAGTATTCCATCACACTCCTGACTTATGCCTTCTAGAAGGTGGACAGCTTTGGGGAGTCAGGAGGTGAGTTACTCTCTGCACGATTCCTAGCTTCTGACCTGTTCTTGTAGCCTCAGTATTTATATGGCTAGTCTAGTTCAGTTTCTGGTCAATAGTAACCCCCAGGATATTACTGATGGGAGATCCAGCTATGGTAATTCCATAGAATGTAAGGGGTGATGGTTAGATTCTCTCTTGTTGGAGATAGTCATTGCCTACTTGTGTGGGGCGAATGTTACTTGCCATTTGTCAGCCCAAATCAAGGTCTTGCTGCATTTGGACATGAACTGCTTCAGTATCTGAGGATTCGCGAATGCTGCTGAACATTGCATTATCATACTTCTGATACTTATGATGGAAGGAAGGTCATTGATGAAGCAGTTGAAGATGGTTGGGTCAGGGACACTACCCTGAGGAATTCCTGCAGTGATGTCCTGGAACTGAGATGATTGACCTCCAACAACCACAATCATTTTCCTTTATGTTAGATATGACTTCAACCAGCAGAGAGTTTTCCCCCTGATTCCCACTGACTCCAGTTTTGCTAGGGCTCCTTGATACCACACTCAGTCAAATGCTGCCATGATATCAAGGACAGTCACTCTCACCTCACCTCTGGAGTTCAGCTCTTTTGTCCATGTTTGAACTAAGGCTGTAATGAGCTCAGGAGCTGAGTGATCCTGGCTAATCCCAAACTGAGCATCAGTGAGCAGGTTATTGCTAAGCAACTGTCGCTTGATAGCAATGTTGATGATCCCTTCCATCACTTTACTGATGATCGAGAGTAGACTGATGTGGAGGTAATTGGCCCGGGTTGGATTTGTCCTGCTTTTTGTGTACAGGACATACCTGGGCAATGTTCCACTTTGCTGGTTAGATGCCAGTGTTGTAACTGTACTGGAACAGCTTGGCTAGGGGCGTGCCAAGTTCTGGAGCACAAGTCTTCAGTACTATTGTCGGAATATTGTGCCTTGTAGATGGTGGACAGTATTTATATGACTAGTCCAGTTAATTTTCTGGTCAATGATAACCCCCCAGGTGAGGGCCTCGGTGATGATCACAGTGCTGCCACTGTGTGTTGACATTCACTTTGAATATCATGGGGAGATGGTTAGATTCCCTCTGGAGATAGTCATTGCCCAGTACTTGTTTAACACAAATGTTACTTGCCATTCATCAATCCAAGCCTGAATGTTGTCCGGATCTCGCTGCGTGCAGGCACAGCCTACTCCAGTATCGGAGGAGTTGAGAATGGAAATGAATAATGCAATCATCAGCAAACATCCCCACTTTTGGCCTTATGATGGATGGAAGGTTATTGATGAAGCAGCTGAAGATGGTTGGACCTATGATACAATGCTGAAGGACTGCTACAGTGATGTCCTGGGGCTGAGATGATCGGCCTCCAATAACCACGTTCATCTTCCTTAATGCTAGGTATGTCTCCAGCCAATGGAGAGTTTTCCCCCTGATTCACATTGATTTTTACCAGGGCTTCTTGATGCTGAACATGGTCAAATGCTGACTGAATTCAAGGGCAATCGCTCTCACCTCACTTCAGGATTCACCTCTGTTCATGTCTGGACCAAGGGTATAATAAGGTCTAAAGCCAAGTGGTCCTGGCAGAACCCAAGCTGAGTATCAGTGAGCAGGTTATTGTTGAGTAAGTGCCGCTTGATAGTGCTGTCTGCGGCACCTCCTGTCACTTTTGCTGATCATTGAGATTAGCGAGATGGAGTGATAACCGGCTGGATTGGATCTGTCCTGCTTTTTGGGAGCAATTTTCTGCGTGGACAGGTAGATGTCAGTTTTGTAATTGAAGTGGAACAGTTTGGTTAGGGGCATGGCTAGTTATGGAGCACAGATCTTCAGCACAATGGCCAGGATCTTTGCTGTATCCAATGTCTTCAGCTGTTTCTTGATATCAATGTGGAGTGAGTGGCTGAAAACTGGCATCTGTGATGCTGGGGCTCTCAGGTGAAGGCTGTGATGAATCATATACTTGGCACCTCTGGCTGAAGACGGTTGCAAATGGTCTGGCCTTGTCTTTTGCACTGATATGCAATGGGCTCCCCCATTATTGAGGATGGGGATATTTGTGGAGCCTCCTCCTGTTAGTTGCTTAATTGTCCAACATCATTCATGACTGGATGTGGCAGGACTGCAGAGCTTTGACCTAATCGATTGGTTGTGGAATCACTTAGCTCTGTCTACTGCATGCAGCTTCCAATGTTCAGAATGCAAGTAGTCCTGTGTTAGAGCTTCACCAGGTTGGCACTTCATTTTTATGTATGCCTGGTGCTACTCCTGGCCTGGTCTCCTACACTCTTCATTGAAACAGGGTTGGTCCCCTGGCTTGATGGTAACAGTAAAATGAGGGATATGCTGAGCCATGAGGATACAGATTGTGGTGGAATACAATTCTGCTGCTGCTGATGGCCCACATGCCTCATGGATGCCCAGTTTTGAGCTGCTAAATCTGTTCTGAATATATCCCATCGAGCATTTGGTAGTGCCACACAACACGATGAAGAGTGTCCTCAGTATAAAAATGGGACTTGTCCCACAAGGACTGTGCAGTGGTCACTCCTACCAATACTGGTGGAAAGCTCTGTAATGTGCACAGTTCCACTTATCTGTAGACCCTGAGATTGAACAGATTTGTGGGTGTTGCTGGAAGATATGGTTTGAGTCCCAGAGAATCTCCAGCTCCCCACTCTGGACACACCAGATGAAGCAGAGCTCCAGTCAGCCAGGCATCTTTTGCAAGTGCTCCTGGACACATGCTGACTCTGCCTCACACAATGCTGGAATAAAATGGCTTTTGACAGAACCCAAGCACCAGGTGACCTCCGAGTAACAAAACTTCAACTTCCATGTGGTCAGGACAACCTTCCTACATATCACATACAATAATGAGAATCCCTTCTTGCTATCTTTGGGGCAATGTGTATTTTTTAACATTAAAAGAAGCTGTGCAGTATTGAAGGATGACATGCACAAGTGTCAATACTTTCCTGGGATACATGCATCACTTCCAATAAACATGCTGAACCTGGAACTTGCTGAAATTGAACAAAGGTCGCCTGACAATTGAATTGGGCTTCAGCCTAAAACTGGAGGACTGCACTGAAATTTGCAAAAATAAGTCTAAAAAAATGTTAACAACTAAACATTCAAAAGCCACATAACTGAGTTACCCAAAGAAAAAGGCAATAATGTAGGAAGCATAATAAATGTGTTAAGAAACTTGATTTTCTTTGTATTGAGTGCAATAAAGTAGAACATAGATAATCAAAGATTTGGCAAAACAAGACCTTTACTTCTAAATGAGTGGTGGGGAAGGCTAGTAAGCTAGAGGAATAATGACTCTAGGTGAATTTCCATACTGAAGATGATGGAGGTGCCCATTTCCCCTCGGAGGATAAGTAAGGAATTAAGTACGATTATATAAACTAAGTCAAAGGTTCAAGTGTTTTATTAATTCCTACAAAGTAACTTACCGCTAGCCGGTGTTTTCTGCATAACTGGAACATTCTGCTTCTCGTTATTGGATAGGTTAAGGGGAGCCTACAGCAGAACAACGAAGACCAATTATTCACCAAATATTTTAATGCAAAGTGTCTGCTGCAGTTTCAGTGTGGTATTTCCAATACTGTCATCTCAGTGAAGTTACACAAATAGTGTTGGGCTGCAAGAGACAGGGTAGGGTGCAACTTTTGCTGCTGCTGTTTTTTAACCTCACCGGGTGAAATGGTTTTGTAGTAATGAGTTTCGGCACAAACATGTTTGCTAACAGTCTTTAATGAGTATCCTGATAAAAATCCATCTTTACTTGTGCTACTTGGAGGAAGGAGAGGGGCAAGAAGAATAAATGGGTTTCAGGCAAGCTAGATTACACCATAGGAGGCCAGTGGATTTACGTGGAATTGTCTGAGACACAATGTATGTCGACACTACCATTCACCAGGGAGGCTGTGGCAGGGTAGTGTTGCATTCTGCAAGCTGGTCTGGACCCAAAGTACAGACAGGACACTGCCAGTGGCTGCAAGGTTCTCTTCAGTCCTTACCTTGTGCACATCAGCTTATTGCAGGCATGTTACAAATTGTTACCCTGGGGTGCCTAAAGGGGCAACTGTTCTCATAAGCAGCTCCCACATCATTACTATAAAATAAAAGCAAAAAACTGCGGATGCTGGAAATCCAAAACAAAAATAAAAATACCTGGAAAAACTCAGCAGGTCTGGCAGCATCTGCGGAGAGGAACACTGTTAACGTTTCAAGTCCATATGACTCTTCAACAGAACTAAGTAAAAATAGAAAAGAGGTGAAATATAAGCTGGTTTAAGGGGCGGGGTGGGGGTTGGTGGGACAGGTAGAGCTGGATAGAGGGCCAGTGATAGGTGGAGATAGCCAAAAGATGTCATAGACAAAAGACAAAGAGGTGTTGAAGGTGGTGATATTATCTAAGGAATGTGCTAATTAAGGGTAGAAAGCAGGACAAGCAAGGTACAGATAGCCCTAGTGGTAGTGTTTTACAGGCATGAAGTGGATTTGGATGCTGGATCACTCTACTCCTAAAAAAAGAGGAAAGAAATGAGTTGTAAAAAGGAAAAGCCCTATGTAGATGTACCACATATTATTCCACCACTTTCCCCTAGTGTACATGGTACTTCTACACAGGTTTTCATTTTTTGTCCGTCGCGTCTTTCCCCCTCTCCTTTATCAGCATTGTGGAAACTTGTGATTATTTTTAATCTTTCTAATGGATGTTAAGAATTTTTTCCCAATCAACCACCACTTTATGAGGCTACATCCATTTAAATTGCACCTATAATACGATTCTCTGATGCCATATTGGACTAGCTTCCTACAACTGGTCTATGTTGCATTGCAAGCTATGTAAATATGATGACTTGGGAAAATTACTTATTACTAGTGCACTACACCTCTGGCTAGATTTACACCAGTTCTTAACTAAACTGGACTGAATGTCACTGGATCACAAAAATCCACCCTTCAACCAGGTCTAGCCTATTTAAATGGTTTAAGATAACTTAGAAGCTGCTGAGGAAATGACATGTGCAGCAATATTTTGTTAATTTAAGCAACATAATCATGCGAACATACAAGATAGGAACATAAGTAGACCATTTGGCCCCTCGAGCCTGCTCTGCCATTCAATAAGATCATGGCTGATCTGTTTGTGTTTCGAGTTCTACATTCCCATCTACCCCCAATAACCTTAGATTCTTGTTAGGCAAGGGAATCAATCTACCTCTACCTTCTGAGGCAGAGTTCCAAAGTTGCACAACCCTCAGAGAAAAAGTTTCTCCTCATCTCTGTCCTATAAGGGCAACCCCTAATTTTAAAACAATGCCCTCTAGTTCTGGAATCACCCACAAGAGGAAACATCCTTTCCACATCCATCTTGTCAAGACCGTTCAGGATCTTATATACTTCAATCAAATCACCCCTCACTCTTCCAAACTCCAGTGGAAACAAGACCAGCCTGTCCAACCTATCCTCAGAAGACAACCACCTCATTCAAAGTATCAATCTAGTCAACCTCCTCTGAACTGCTTCCAACACATTTACATTCTTCCTTAAATAAAGAGACCAAAACTGCACATAGTATTCAAGATGCGGTCTCACCAATGCCCTGTATTACTGAAGCATAACATCCTTACTTTTATGTTCAATTTCTCTCATAATAAAAGATAGCACTCCATTAGCCTTCTTGATTATATGCTGTACCTGCTTACCAACTTTTTGTGACTCATGCACGAGAACACCGAGATCCCTCTGCATCTCAGAATTCCACAGCCGTTCTCCATTTAAGTTATACTCTGCTTTTTTATTCTTCCTGCCAAAATGAACAACTTTACATTTTCCCACATTATACTCCATCTGCCAGATTTTTGCCCACTCTTTCAACTTATCTATATCCATTTGCAAACTCCTTATGTCTTCTTCACAGCATACTTTCCTATCTATCCTTGTCATCTGCAAGTTTAGCTAGCATGCCTTCGCTCCCCTCATCTAAGTCATCGATATAAATTGTAAAAAGTTGAGGCCCTGGCACAGATCCTTGTAAGACCCCACTAGTCACATCCTGCCAATCAGACAAAGCCCTATTTATACATACTCTCTGTTTTCTGCCAGGCAGCCAATCCTCTGTCCAGGCTAATATGCTACCCCCTACACAATGAGCTTTTATTTTCCACAATAGCCTTTGATGTGGCACCTTATCAAATGCCTTCTGGAAATCCAATCAGAGATTCATTGAGTATTCATTGTAAGTAAGCTTCACTCTATTTGCACAATCTGGGACTGAAATAATGAATACCGAATGTTGAAACATTATTTCAATTCAATCCTGGGTCTGACAAGGGGAAAACCTTTACATAGTAAGTCACAGCTAAAAAAGACGGTTTTTTGTTTTCTTTGGAATGTTAAAGATAAGCCCACTGCATTAAATGCTTTGCTCTTTCCACTCTGCAGTTTGGACAATATGGTATTTATGGTATTTTAAGTAATTTTGTTTTTCTTCTTACCTCTCCTGGCACATGTAAGGTTAGGCTTCCACAGATCCCAGCTAGCTTGCACTGCCCCATTGAAGTGACCACCCTTCATGGGTTTGCCCTGATGGTCATCATTGCTGAGTTATTCAACCTGGGCAGGTATCACAGCCAAGCCGACATCAGCCACACTTTCCAGCATTTCTTCATCAGAAGCAGGAAAAGTAGCCAATTCCCTTCCCTGCCATCCCGGGGGAATTGCAGCCAACAGCAGTGCCCCAAATCAGCTCACTATATCACAGACTGGGAGCCGAATGTAGACACAGCACAATTTGTAGGGATTGGGACTGAACCAGGTTGCTGAGCCTGCTTAATTAGATCTGGTCAATTAGAGCTCAGCAGTCCAAATAGATGTTGGACTCGGATGTGCTGTTACACATACAATTCAACTCATATTGGACTCGAAACATTAACTCTGTTTCTGTCTCCACAGATGCTGCCAGACCTGCTGAGCTTTTCCAGCACTTACTGTTTTTATTTCGGATTTCCAGCATCCACAGTATTTTGCTTTTATAGTTTAGCTCAGTTTTACATATGTTTATGGAACCATGTCTGACTACACCTACACTTTCAGAAGAGGGGGAGAAAGCTAGAAAAAGAATCCTAATCTAAATTCATTCAACTTCAGGTTTTCATCTGATCTAGAAAAGGAATCTCAACATACTCACCCCATCCAACCGTTCTAGCTGCGGCATGAGGTAAGAGATTTCCATGAAGTGCCTGGGGAAAGTCATTACTAATATTAATTGACAGCATGGAATGAAACAAGTGCAACACTATACAGACTCTGTAAAATACAAGACTAACTCTGGCACCGATTAAGAACATAAGGAATAGGAGCAGGAGTGTGTCATACGTCCTCTTGAGCCTCTTCACTTCAGTAAGATCATAAATGAACTTTTATATTAATTCCACTTTCCCATTCTAAAATCATACCCCTTGATTCTCTTAATGCCCAAAAATCTATAGATCTCTGTCTTGACTCAACAACTGAGTATCCACATCCCTCTGAGGTAGAGAATTCCAAAGATTCACAGCACTCTGAGTGAAGAAATTTCTCCTAATCTCAGTCCTAAATGGTCAATTTCTTGTCCTGAGACTATGGCTGAGATTTTCCGTGCCCTCTGGCGTAGGCGTGTTCGGTTGTGTGAGCTGACAATATGGCGTGGTTGGTTTCATGACAACGTTCTTATCCCGACTACTCTATTGTGTTGTCTTTCCGAATTATCCGATACACAAATGTTGAAGTTGTAAATGCAGATAAAAGCCTATCATAACCTGGATAATTCATGTCTATTATGATCCTATTTTATTCCCTCCTTCTATAAAGACTTGGAACCTGAAGTACAGTTCCACAGTTGCTGCCAGCCCTTTGGTACCTTCCCCAAGCGGCCATGTTAGGCCAAAGCAAGATCGGGCTTGGCTGCGATGCTCCAAGTGGCTGAATAGTCCACAATAGGATAGCTCACTGAAGAAGTTGGATATGTGTTATTTACAGCAACTGAATCAGTTGGCCCTGCACTGATCATTAGCAAAGGCAAAAATGAAAATGGCATGTCTGGACTCTGCCTCTAGACGCCTCGAAGGACACCACTTCCTTTATTATATTTTTCCTAACACTTTTTAACAATTAAATGAAGTCATTGATATAAATCAAGAAGAGCAGTGGTCCTAGTTTCTGGGAAACCCCACTGTATACCTTCCTCCAGTCCAAAGATCAATGGTTCACTATTACTTTCTCTTCCTGTCACTGTTTGAAAGTCCACATCTACCACCTCAACTTCAGAACCTCATCAACCTTGTTACTTCCTCAAAAAGCTCAAGCAAGTTAGTTAAACATGACTTGCCTTTAATAAACCTGTGCTGGCTTTCCTCGATTAATTAAACATAGCACTTTTCCATTGTTAACAATTCTAAAAAAATTTTGCATGAGATGTGCCCCCATAACAGGGAGGCTACTGTACATGTTGGAGTCAGACTGCTCACTTTAATAATTTGCCGGTATATTTTGTAATATTCTTTCACAGGATGTGGGTGTTGCTGGCCTGGCCAGCATTTATTGCCCATCCCTATTTGCCCTTGAGAAGGTGGTGGTGAACTACTTTCTTAACCCACTGCAGTCCATGCGATGTAGGTACACCCACAATGCTGTTAGGAAGGGAGTTCCAGGATTTTGACCCAGCGACAGTGAAAGAACGGCGATATAGTTCCAAGTCAGGATGGTATGTGGCTTGGAGGGGAACTTGCATGTGGTGATGTTCCCGTGCATTTGCTGCCCTTGTCCTTCCAAGTGGCAGAGCTCGAGTTTGGAATGTGCTGTTGAAGGAGCCTTAGTGAGTTGCTGCAGTGCATCCTGTAGATGGCACACACTGCTGCCACTGCTCGTCAGTGGTGGTGAGGGTGGTGAATGTTGAAGGTGGTGGATGGGGTGCCAATCAAGCGGGCTGTTTTGTCCTGGATGGTGTCAAGTTTTTTTGAGTGTTGTTGAAGCTACACTCAAACAGGCAAGTGGCGAGTATTCCATCACACTCATGACTTGTGCCTCATAGACGGTGAACAGGCTTTAGGGAATCAGATAGTGAGAGATTCACCACAGAATTCCCAGTCTCTGACTTGCACTTGTAGCCACAGTATTTATATGGCTGGTCCAGTTCAGTTTCTGGTCAATGGTAACCCTCAGAACGTTGATAGTGGGGGACGATGGTAATGCCATTGAATGTCATGGGGAGATGGTTGGATTCTCTCTTGTTGGGATGGTCATTGCCTGGGACTTGTGTGGCGCAAACATTACTTGCCACTTATCAGCCCAAACCTGAATGTTGTCTAGGCCTTGCTGCATATGGACACAGACTGCTTCAGTATCTGAGGAGTCGCGAATGGTGCTGAACATTGTTCACTGATGGCTGCACATCGCCACTTCTGACATTATAATGTAGGGAAGGTCATTGATGAAGCAACTGAAGACGGTTGGGCCCAGAACACTACCCTGAGGAACAGCTGCAGTGATGACCTGAGACTGAGATGATTGACCTCCAACCATCACACCATCTTCCTTTGTGCTAGGTATGACTCCAACCAGTGGAGAGTTTTCCCCCCAATTCCCATTGACTCCAGTTTTGCTAGGGATCCTTGATGACATGCTTTGTCAAATGCTGCCTTGATGTCAAGGGCAGTCACTCTCACCTCATCTCTGGAGTTATGCTCTTTTGTCCCTGTTTAGACTAAGGCTGTAATGAGGTCAGGAGCTGAGTGACCCTAGCAGACCCCAAACTGAGCAACAGGGAGCAGGTTATTGCTGAGTAAGTGCCACTTGGTAGCACTGTTGACCATACCTACAATCACTTTCCTGATGGTAATTGGCCAGGTTGGATTTGTCCTGCTTTTTGTGGACAGGACATACCTGGACAACTTTCCACATTGCCAGGTAGGTGCCAGTGTTGTGGCTGTATTGGAATAGCTTGGGTAGGGAGACAGCTAGTTCTGGAGTTTCTTGCTTTCACGTGGAGTGAATTGAATTGGCTAAAGACTGGCATCTATGATTTTAGAGATCTCAGGAGGAGGCCGTGATGGATCCTCCACTAGGTACTTCTGACTAAAAATGGTTGCAAAAGGTTCAGCCTTGCCTTTCACACTCATATGCCGGGCCCCCCATCATTGAGGATGGTGATATTTGTGGAGCATCCTCCTCCAGTGAGTTGTTTAATTCTCCACCACCATTCACAACTGGATGTGGCAGGACTGCAGAGCTTAGATCTGATTGAGCAGAGCTTAGATCCATTGATTGTGAGATTGCTTAGCTCTGTCTAATGCATGCTGCTTACACTGTTTAGCATGCATGTAGTTTTGCACTGTAGCTTCACCATGTTGACACCTCATTTTTTATGGCTGGTGCTGCTCCTGGCATACCTTCCTACACTCTTCATTGAACCAAGATTGATCCCCAGACATGATGTTAATGGTAGAGTAGGGGATATGCTGGGCCATGAGTTTACGGATTGTGGTCGAATACAATTCTACTGCTGCTGTTGGCCCACAGCACCTTGTGGATGCCCAGTCTTGAGTTTCTAGATCTGTTCAAAATCTATCCCATTTAGCATGGTGGTAGTGTTACACAACACAATGGAGTGTATCCTCAAAGTGAAGACCAGATTTCATCTCTACAAGAACTGTGTGGTGGTCACACCTCCTGATAGTGTCATCTGTGACGTAAATTGGTGAGGTCAAGATCAAGTAGGTTTCTCGCTCTTGTTGGCTCCCTCACCACCTACCGCAGATCCAGTCTCGTAGCTATGTCCTATAGGACTCAGCCAGCTCAGTCAACAGTGGTACTACCGAGCCACTCTTGGTGATGGACATTGAAGTCTCCCACCCAGAGTACCTTCTGTGCCTTTGCCATTCTCAGTGCTTCTTCCAAGTGGTGTTCAACATGGAGGGGTTCTGATTCACCAGCTGAGCGAGGGGGGAGCGAGGGAGGTGGTGGGGTGGTAGCTGGTAATCAGCAGGAGGTTTCCTTGTCCATGTTTGACCCGATGCCATGAAATTTCATGGGGTCTGATGTCAATGTTGAGGACTCCCGGGGCAACTCCTTCCCGACTGTATATCCCTGTGCCAGGGATGGTGATGATAGTGTCTGGAACATTGTTTTTAAGGTATTTTCGATGGGTGCTGTTGCTTGGCTAGTCTGTGGGACAGGTCTGCCAATTTTGGCACATGCCCCAGTTAGTCTATATAGATCAGTAGAGCTGTGTGTGCCATTGTCCTTTCTGGTGCCTAGGTCAATGCCAGGTGGTCCATCCGGTTTCATTTCTTTTTGACTTTTCTGTAGTGATTTGATACAAGTGAGTGGCTTGCTAGGCCATTTCAGAGGACAGTTAAGACTCTACCACATTGCTGTGCGTCTGGACTCACATGTAGGCCAGGCCAGGTAAGGATGGCAGATTTGCTTCCCTAAAGGACATTAGTGAACCAGATGGGTTTTTACAACAATCGATGATAACGGTCATGGTCATCATTAATAATTTATTAATTATTTCACCAGCTGCCGAGACCCGGGTCTCCAAAGAGTTAGCCTGGGGCTTCTGGATTGCAAGTCCGATTACATCACCACTATGCCACCACCTCTCCACAAATATATAGGTCTACAGGTATATAGTATAGCTCTTACATGGTTTGCTCTTCCTCTGATGTCTCAGTTATGTTGCCATCTAAATTCAGTTCCACTAGGTGGAAGCACTGTGCCAGAGATTTCTTGAAGGAAAGAACATTGACATAATTAGCTCTTCAACTCAGTTGTTCCCAGAGCAACTGCAATTCATCAAGTCAAACATAATTTGCATTGGATAGGCATTCCAGTCCACATAATACAACATGCAACACACGCATAATCATAAATTACTATTTTGTTCTCTGGTAGAAAAACAAACCAAAAAAATCTATAAACAGTTAAAATTATCATTCAGGATGATCATTCTGTAGGCAGATTAAATAATATTACTTACCAGTCCATCTCTGAAGTCAATGTAATTGTTGACTACATTAAGGACTTCAAGGTTAGGGAATTGTTCAGAGAAGCTGCAAACAGACTTCAGCTGATTATCAGCAAGATTCAACTCCTGCAAGGAACTGAGAAACACCAACTGTGAGCACAATAAAAATAGTACCTGTAGCTTGAAGCCTGAGAAATCACAGGAAGGATGATGTGCCTCCTTATGCACATCATCAAAATAACAGCCTTCAACACATTGCAGAAATGAGTTTTGAATATTAATCTTTTGATACATTTTTAATTAACAAAATACTATTTTAAAAAGTAGAACAGGAAGTTGGGCAAGAATATATTATAAAATTTGCCTGCAAGAAAGGAAAACAATATCAAGAGGATGTGCAGGTTATGATTATATTGCTCAATGCCAAACAGTCAGGTCCCCTCAGTAATTTATGTTTGATCCATATCCAAAATAATGAGTTAAAATGGCAACACCATTGGCAACAACCAGTCCTCAAAATGGGAAAAGCAAATGAGAATATAGACAAGAGAGCGAATAGCTCTATAATATAAAATAAAAACAGAAAATGCTGGAAAAACTCAGCAGGTCTGACAGCATCTGTGGAGAGAGAAACAGAGTTAACGTTTCGAGTCCATGTGATTCTTCTTCAGAGTTAAAGAGAAGTTTGAGTTCATACAGTTAACCTTGTTTCTCTCTCCACAGATGCTGTCAGACATGCTTGAGTTTTTCCAGCATTTTCTGTTTTTATTCCAGATTTCCAGCATCCAGAGTATTTTGCTTTTACCTTAGAGAGAATAGCTAGCTCCTTTGCAGATGTTTGAAGGACTACAGGCCGAACAACATTCCACCAAGGGACCATTTGCAAGAACACCTCCTGTTCAAAATGGAGCTCATGTGTTATTCACTCAAATATACAATCGCCCCAAAACCACTCTTTTGAATTTCAGCTTTTTGGACAGGAAAATAGAAGCTGGGATACTGGGATATCTCTGGATCCTGAACCCACTTTCAGAGGAATACAGTCACTTGTTGGAATTTTGGCTGTGGTGCCTCCTTAATTGGTTTAGGGACAGGTTAGGGCTGTGGGTGAGCTCTCAAAGCTGGAGGGCCAACCAGGTGCCTTCCGGCTTCAAAGGCACCTGGCTGCAGTAAGGGGTAAGTAACTGATAGGGTACTTTAACATGAAGGTGCCCTCTCAGCAACTTAAAAAAATAAAATGAAAACTAGAAAAGCAGCCAGTCACCACTGCTGAGGGGCAGGGGTTGGGGGGGGTGGGTGGGGGGGAAGGAGGAGAGGGGGGAAGAAATCCCTCTACAGGATGGCCTCCAGCCAGGCAGGGAGGGTCTGTAGGCCTGCCTGAAGCACTGGCCCCCTGGTCTGTTGCTGGGTACTTGCCTCCAGGCAGCTGAACTGTCTCCATCATGTCAGGACTGCATAATCCCAGTCAACCTCCTTTAACTATCGTTAACATGACAGCCCACCTCACGAGGACGGGCAGCCTTCCCAGGCCCCAAACCCGTCTCCTCTAAAATGGCCATGCTGGGAATAGATAGCAAAACCAACATGCCGAATGGCACCAGTATTTTTGGGCCCCGTCGATCTCTGTTCCTGACCTTGGGGCCCGAAAATCCTTCCCACCCTATCTGGGTGTCCTATATCCCAAAGAATACTTGATCCCAGTAAACCAGAATAGGCCCAATTTCAAGAGAAGGATTGAGAAAGCTCCCTGGAGTAAGAACTTGAATTTATTGAGGTCCTCAGAACATCTCAAAGTGCTTTGCAACCAATGGATTCCTTTTGAAATGCAGTCACTGTTGCAATGTAGGGAAAAGCAACAGTCGAATTCTACACAGCAAGGTTCCACAGTTGACAAATGATCAGATAATCTGTGGTGCTGTTTGAGGGAACATGAGCAATAGTGCTGTGGGATCTTTGACATCCATTTGAGCAGGGACAGAGGCCATTGATCACAAAATTTCACCCAAAACACAGCACCTCCAACAGTGCTGCACTCTCTCAGTACTACGTTTAGGTGGCCAGTCTAGGCAATGTACTCAGCTCCATAGTGTGGTTTGGACTACAAATTTCTGACACAGAGGTAAAAGTGTTACCAACTGAGCCAAGCTGAGACTTTCATGATGCCAAACCCACCACGTATCCATTTTGCTTTGCAACCACAGGGCATGAGAAATCTGTACCCCACATAAGGCCAAAACCAAACTGGTGCTCACTGAACTCACAGGCTAAAAACACAGAAGTTTATGTTCAGCTTGCAGTAAATTATTTTGGCGTGGTTGCACTGAATATTTGATTCAATTGCACTGCATCCGGAGCTGGCAAAACCTACTTGTATAAAAAGTGTTTTGTTTTGTTAGCGCTTGCATAGTGATTTATTTTCCTTCATTATTTCACACCACATTAAATTTCTTGAACAAAAATCCAGATTTCTATTCCCAGAGTGCTGATGACAAAACTATAAATAAAGTATACTGGGTATCTAAAGAAAATATGATTTCATTAAGCGTTCTTGGGATGGGAACATCACTGATAAGGTCAGCATTTATTGACCGTCCCTAACTGCTCTCAAGAAGCTGATGTTTAGCTGCATTCTTGAACCACTGAAGTCCATGTGGCACAGGTACAACCACAGTGCAGTTAGGGAGGGATTTCCAGGAATGTGGCACAGCAACAGTAAAGGAACAATGATATAATTTCAAGTCAGGATGGTGTGTAGCTTGGAGGGGAACTTGCAAGTAGATAGCAGTGTTCCCATGCATCTCCTGCCCTTGTTCTTCTAGGTGGTAGAGGTCATGGGCTTTGAAGATACTGCCGAAGGACAACAACTTGAGTTGTTGTAGCGCATTTTGTAGCTGGTGCACCCTAATGCCACTGTGCACCTGTGGTGCAGAGAGTGAATGTTTAAGTGATGGATGTGGTGCCAATCAAGCAGACTGCTTTGTCTTGAATGAGGTCGAGCTTCATGAAATTTGTCATGGCTGCACTCATCCAGGCAAGTGGAAAATTTACATGACACTCCTGACATGTGCCTTGTAGATGGTGGACAGGCTTTGGGAGTCAGGGGGTGAGTTACTCGCCACAGAATTCCCAGCCTCTGACCTCTCTTCACACATCCCTGTATTCGCTGACCTACATAGGCTCCTGGTTAAGCAACACCTCCATTTGAATATTCTCATTCTTGTGTTCAAATCCCTCCAGGGTCTCCCTCCTCCTTATCACTGTAATCTCTTCTAGTCCCACAGTCCTCCAAGATAGCTGCTTTCCTCTCTTTTTGGCCTCTTGAGCATCTCTGATTTTAATCACTCCACCACTGGCAGTCATGCCTTCAGCTGCCAAGATCTTACTCTCTGGAATTCCCTCCCTAAACCTCTCTGCTACTCTACTTCTTTTTCCTCCATTAAGATGCTTTTAAAAATTACCTCTTTGACCAAGCTTTTGGTCATCCGTCCATATATTTCCTTTTGTGACTGGGTGTCATAATTTGTTTTATAATGCTCCTGTGAAGTGCCCTGGTAGGCTTTATTATGTTAAAGGTGCTACATAAATAAAAATTGTTTTTATTTGCGCAGTGACAGAGTTAAACTAGAGTGGCCTTTAGAGGACTGAGCTTAACTTGCATTATCCGCTGATGTATGTGATATACTTGCAGCCTCAGCCTCATAAGAGTAAAAGACTACAATAAGACAATGAAATTACCTGGACATTCTTACATAGTAAGTATTCAAGGCAAATTCACCAAAGTTTTAAATAAACCAAAAGACATCTGGATTTAAATACACTCTTTCAGGTATTGGGGCTTGTAGACAAACAGCTTTTATGTTTAGTAAATGGAGGAAAAAAAAGTATCTTGATGCAATTGTGTGAGATTTGACTCTGCAGCTGATGCCACTTTTCAGTAATTACATGCATGCACGCAGATTTCACATTAAAGCTCTCAACTCTGGATTTACATAAAAGACTTATTTTAATCTCCAGAGACCTGAAGGCTGAAACAATACATCACCAGGGACATCTGGTGCTGAAAATGTATGGCTACAGGGAGCAAAGGCATGAAGACTGGACAGCAAATGCAATTGTGGCCAGTAAAATTTATCACAAGAATCACTACCATCATTGCAACATTTTGCCTGTTTAATCTGTACCCTTGTGGTTTCCATAAGAGAATTTGCCAAATCTAAATGCAAATTTGGATAGGGCAGGATCATGACTTGAAATCTGAGGTTTTTCCGATTTTGATTAAACCTAGGCAACCATTCCGTTCACGTTACAAGACACAGAACTGGGGGGAAAAAATTCTACTTAAAGAAAATGCAGGTATTTTAACCCTGATTTTAACCTTACGGGCAGGAACAGGGTGGGTTCAGGTCAGCTGCCCGGTGTATTCCATGCCCAATTTTACATTATGATGACCTCAATGGAGCGTGAAATCAAGCAAGGTGTAAAACAGGCATCTAACCTGAACTTGCCCTGTTAGAGTAAAACCAGTATTTCACTGTTGCAGAAATCTGCAGACAACACACTCAAAAATGTGCGTGACTGCACCACCACCGCAGCACCCTCCCACACACCTTCCAAAAAAGCAACAAATTCCAACTGCAAATAATGTTGCCGTCATTGTCCTTTCTGAAGTCGTGGTATTTGATACTGAAACGTAGGTTTGGAAGTGAGATTTAAAATTTGTGAATTTTTGAGAATAGCATCGGAATTATAAACAATCTTACTTACTCAGCCCTCGTGACAACCAGTACTGGAACTTGAGCCTGACAGATACAGCCAACGGCTACATGAATTAACAGGTTTCACAAATTCTCCGTAAATGCATTCGTTTACGTGGGGAAATCCCACCTCAGTATAGTGTGCCTGACACAAGTTTCGTATAAAAACAAAAATACCTGGAAAAACTCGGCAGGTCTGACAGCATCTGCGGAGAGGGATAAGTTGACGTTTCGAGTCCAAGTCTTGTATAAATGGGCCTTTGGTCCTTTATTCTCTGATCTTGGGTGGCAACACTAGAGAGACTCCCATGAAATATCATCCATTGTTGCTCTCTTCAGATGTGTTGAGAGGCTGATACAGAGACCTCACCATGAGCTTCTCAAAACTGAGAAAGGAATTTGAACCCGGCTCCGAGTTTGGTAGCATAGTGCAGGGACAGATAATCCAACAATGACATGCGCCACCCACGAGAATACAGACCTCCACTCATAGTCAGAACTACTGGAGTCACGAATTGTATGAATAACAATGGGACAGTCACACATCTGCAGGTGTGGTGGCCTAGGCAACTGCAGGGAGCCCATTTGGTGCTGGAAGAGTTAATGAGAAGTTGAATTGTATGCCTTGGCCTAAGAGAAAAATACTACAAACTTGAGAAGAATACAATCTTGTCTGACCACAGTTGTAGGATGAGCCCTGAGACATTCCATTTTGTACTCTCTCAGGCCGAATGTAATCAGGGTTGTGATAAGCAACTGCGTAACCAAACATCTGTTGTGAGGGAAATGAAAATTTACTGGAACATGGATTGGTCAGTTAACGGATAGGGTTCTGCAAAACTTACTGATTGGCTGTAAAAATGCTTTTAACAAGTCTGTGTGTATTCTGCTACAAGACTGTACAGTAGCTGTCATTGTGCTGTCTCCCTTGTGCACAAGTAATAAATGGAGTTTCTACGTACGAAATGATGCCTCGGTGTGATTAATCTCCGACACAGGGGGCAACACACCCCTAAGAGAAAGCTGCCTTAAAGTTATCTGCATCCCAGGGTAGTCCTGCTGTATTAACACAGGCCTTAACAACGTTTCCACTGTGAATTTATCCTAATGTTAGATTTCTCCCCTCCTTTTTAAAGTGATGACTCTTGGTAAGATATAGTTCTATTGGCATCAGTTATTTTATGGTCCTCAACCAAGTAATCATTATGCACACGGCAGCCAAGCAAGCTTTTCTACCATGGGACATTATAGATTAGCATGATGCTGTCCACACTGGATGTCCACACAAACACACATTATGCAATTAAAGGGCAGGGGTGGTGTCAGAAGGTGGGACTGTGGGTCACTTAGTAGTGGCCACGGTAGGAGCCCTGGATGACTTTCCCCACCCTGTGTGTCAGGCAATGCCTTAGTTGGCAGGACGCTCACCTCTCAGTCAGAAGGTTGTGGGTTCGAGTCTCACTCCTAGGCCCGAGCATAAAATTTAGGCTGACACTCCAGTGCAGCACTGAGGGAGGGCTACACTGTCAGAAGTGCTATCTTTCAGGTGAGATTTTAAACTGAGGCCATGTCCACTCTCAGGTGGATGTAAAAGCTCCAATGGCATTATTTCAAAGAAGAACAGAGGAGCTCTCTCTGGTGTCCTGGTCAATATTTATCTCTCAGGCAACCTCACAGAAACAGATTATGTAGTCATTACTACATTGCTGTTTGTGGCAGCTTGCTGTGTGAAAATTAGCCACTACATTTCATACATTACAACAGTAACTTCAAAAGTACTTCATTGGCTGTAAAGTGCTTTGGGGCGTCTGGTGGTTGTGATTAGTGTGCTGCAGTTTGTGAATTGTTTTGTTTTCCTTTACTGGGGATTACTGAGCTGCCATGGGGGCCATTCTGTACAAACACCACAAATTCAGAATCTCGGTTCCACTGTTACAAAGATGTGCAGAAATAGAAGTCAGGTCCATGCACAGCGGAAAACGGGAAAGGTCAACAGAATCATCCTGCACCAGTCTCCCAAACCCTATGCAGCTGGTAAAGTAGTACAGACTAGGGTCTGAGAGCACAGGGAGAGCTAAAAGAGACAATAACTTAGGAGAGAAAAACAGGGCAATACAGAGTCTGTGCTAAATTAGCCAATCTCAGCCAGGGCAGTGGTTAGACCACCATAACAAAGCACTCCTGAGCACGGGGCGCGGGGGAGATAAAATGGTAAGCATTCCCATCGCCATCCAGTGACCCCTGCTAGAATACGGGTGTGGAACAGAGATAGCAGAGAGAGCAGGAAAGAACAAGGGAGAGAGCGAGAGTGATGGGGGGGGGCAGACAGCAAGATAAAAAGAGAAGTACACACAAGTGAAAAAGAAAGATACATATGGAGACAAGGGATCCAGTTCAGTTGGGATTTAAATTCAGAAACCATGTGGGAGAGGGCACCCACACAGTGACAGCATTGGCAGAATCAGTAGGAATGTCTTTTGGGGATGGGGCGGAGGGCTGTGCAGGAAGGTAGCAACCGATACCTTGTTTCATGGAGGTTATGTTTAAACCTTTTAATATCAGATGATCCTTGCAATCAAATATCCAGTCAACAATCACCATCTGTTTACATCCACCAAAGGTTACCATTTAAACGAGACACAGAAGGGCAACAGACACTCAACATACCATCCCCCAACACAAGTCAAAACTGCTATCATTCACAGTTTTCAGTGTTCTTTTTCCCCAATGCTCCCCACCCTTTCCAACCTCAGAGTTTATGAATGTAAATGCTCAGATATTCGGGATTAAATCAAAAGACAAATCCTTTCTGTAAATCCGGTCATCCTCATGCAATATTTAGCAACGCTACACGGTGTATACTGTCTGGTAGCCAATATGTACAGAGCTGTATTTTCAAGCAGTGGCAGCAGTCTTAGGGACGCGGTGTCTCACTTGCTCAGCCTCCAGGGTGAAGAAGGGTGACACATGAAAGCAATAACAGAAAAACCTGAATACATTTTTCTAACAGCACATTAGCAAACAGCTGGAAGCGTCAGAGGACAAGATGATTTATTATCTTCCAATACTCCATCTGGTGTGCACACAAATGAAGAAGATTAGTGCTTATGGGGAAGGGAATAAATTTTAGGTAACTGGTTTTGCAATAAACACTTGGATGAATATCAAATGCCCAAAATAAAATCATTTGTTGATCATTTAATACTGGTTTTTATGTATAATGGAGCATGAAATAGTTCACAAAAGCTAACAGCCATCAGGTTTGGACTATAAGACAAACTGCAGACCAGACGGTATGGTGGAGAGGGAATACCAGCTCACTAGTATTTTAGTTAATTTACTTAATTTGAACCCTCGCGTAAATATAATTCAAGGATGAAGCTGGGCAGGTTCTAAAAACATAAACAGAAACCGTACTGACAAAAGAGACAGAATCAATTCCCATTAGGTTAAAATAGGGGATTGAGGGCTACAGATATACTGAGGGAAATTTCTTCTGTGCAATAAGGGCAACAAGGCTATCAAGACATTGATTACAAACGCGGTTACAGCCTTGTCACACCTTGTGCACAGAGGAAACCTCCTTTCAGATTAACAGATCTAACCACAACGTTTAGATAGGGGAGGAGGAGAGTGGGGTAATTCATGATTGAAGCAGTCAAGCATGATCTGTGGAAGGAACCAGATGAACGGTCTTTTCTTATTCCGAGTTTTCTTAACAGTTTTATGGAATGACTCCAAACTCACCAAAGAGATCCGAGGCATTCGGCACTGCATAGGACATTCCTAGAGAGGTTGACAGACTGCGGTGGAGACAGAAAAGCAGCACAATTCAATGCAATAATAACAATACTGGCAAAATATATGCGATTAGTTTAATTACAGTTACTGATTTTTTCCATCACTCACAGTTAACATTTCCTGTAAAGACAACCCTTGGACCTCTGATATTTTGTTGTTGGATAAATCCAGTTCCTGTAACTGATAGGAAAAATAATATTGTATGTCATTATAAAATGTACCAATTAATTTAAATTCATGTTTATAGTTTCCCTAATGAAGGAGACCAGAAAGGTCTCACGTTTGATCCCCACAGTTTGCACCAAGCAAACCGATGATACCCAGTGTATAACATACATTTAACCTCAGTGCTTATGGACTGGAGTGGAGTTGGAAGGTTAGGGAAAAGAGAAAGATTCTTGTTGCTGACTGTTATGCAGAGAGAGAGAAAGACAGATCCCTGACTGGAAATATGGGTGTGAGGGTGTTGGCTGAGAACAGCGCTGGGTTGTGAATAACACCTTAGGCCCGGGGTGGGGAACCTTTTTCTTATCAAGGGCCACTCACACATAGATAAAACCAGTTGCAGGCCAAACACACATAAGAACCAAATTAATTAATTTTTTTTTTGAGAGAATATAGAAACATTCAACTCACCCGCTACTTTAATACGATGGCTGAGTTTGCTTTTTCTTAATGAGCCTTGTTAATGGAGGGGCATGAACACTGTGGGCTGTGACTGCCGCTGGTGGTGACCTTTAAATGGTGGAGTTTGGCTCACCACCACCTTCTCAAGGGCAATAAATGGTGGCCAAGCCAGTGACGCCCGCACCCCATGACTGAATAATAAAAGGATGGCACAGTCTAAACTTGCCTTCCTTGCTAAACTCAGTTAGGTTCTGAGGCTAGATTTCATTATGGGGTGGTCCTCCAATATGCCTTGGCGTCCTCTTTTTCTCATCCTCCAGGGAGTATATGGTCCTGAGGTCAATCCCCATGATGTTATAGGAGAGTGGCAGCAAACAGAAATGGACAGGGTCACTTTGAAAGAGCAGAACCAGATCTGCACTGAACGCAACTGAAATGGTAAAAAAAAAATGAGCCTGCTGTTAAACAGCAGGAACATCACAGGATACTCCCATCAGGCAATGTGTAGCCTTGAACTGGTTAAAAAAAAACTCGCACAATCGGATAAATGGCTCAGGGATTCATAAGGCACCACTGAGTTCTGGATTTCCAACTTAGAACCAAAAACACAGAGTGTTAATGGCAGAACAGGACAGAGGTGTTCTCTTTGTCATATTAAATAAGAATAAAATATTAACCACTCAGCAGAGGCTATGTTAACACAGAGAGAGGGGGAGGGAGTGAAGGTACAATCATTCTACTGTGGGGGAGATTTTGGCGAGGACAAGCTGAGAAGCTAATATTCAACCATCCCAAACAATACTTAATCGCTGCGAGAAAACTTCTAACCATCCATGGAGGTCACCTTATAAAAGATTCTTTTTCTCTGATATGAGTAGGTTTGCTTTAAGATTAACTGGCTTAACTACAGTAGTTACTTCCTTGAACTCCTGAAAGAAATTTGCTTCTCACAGATGTGATACTTTCTGAATTAACCGCTAGTGCACAGAGATATTCAGAAGTTTAATGCAGGCATTTTCCATAACACTGGGATAGCCCAGAGAGATGTAACGAGTGGAAGCACAACCTGATACAAGTGGAGATTTTAACACAGTGTTTCTGTTTAGATTCCAACAATTCTCTGAAAATATTCATGACTTTACCCGAAGTGTTGGAAAAAGGCATTTAAACTATTAGAAAATGGGACAGGAAAAATCTGTTAAAGGAAATATATGATACACAAAAATAAGCGGCTTTGAATGTGGTTCCGATCATTAATCCCTTTCTTTATGGTTCTGTTCCTGTCCTTTACAGTAGCTTCCTGAAGTCTGGGCAGGGGGCTCATTTACACTGTCATTTCGTTTCCCATGGTGTCAGCACGGACTGAAATATTAAACATTCTTATTTAAAACACTAATCAAAATATTTAAATAATCTTTTGTTAGTCCCTAATTATTTGTGTGCTGTTTGTTCTATGGCTATTTATTTAGGAATTGTTTTCTCTGATATAGTTTTTGAAATATCACCGCAGGCCAGATGAAAAACTGCAACGGGCCGCATCCGGCCCCTGGGCCGGGGGTTCCCCACCCCTGCCTTAGGCACACAAATAATGGTCGGAATCAAGTACTAGAGTCAAACCCCTGTGGAATCGTCCCCTGCCAAAGTGTCTACACCTTCAGGGAAGGAAGGAAGCTGAGAAAATCAGCATGTGAACCACTTTTAAAAAGCATTTTTTTGCTAATTCTTCTTTGAAGTGAGTCAAAAAGTGGGAGTACAGTCAAACTTAAAAAAAAATTATGTTTTAGTTTAAAATCTCTTAACCTGAAGGCAGTAACTTGTGCTAAAGTGTAGTTCTGCAAGTGCCAGCTGATCAACTAAGTGCTAATTCTTCACATGCGAGCTGAGACAATAAGCATCAGCAGACTGTTCAACCACAGCAGCATCACAGCCGAGTGGCTCATCCTTATCTGCTGCCCACTTGCAAACACTCCAATAGCAGTTAAGAACGTAACCCGATAATTTATTTCCTCCTTAACACAGGAATGCTGAGGGTAGCTATCAACCCTATAGCTACCCTAGTTGAAATCAGTTGGAAGTGATTTTAGGAGGCGAACAAATGAGCCGTGGTCTAATTTTTGTTCCACTTCACCTTCTACGGGGAAAATATCCAAACTAAGCTGAATTTAACCAACACCTAGGCATGAATAAATTCAAGAGGAAAATAATTGGAAAGAGGCATAACTTCCCTTTCATTATTAAAAGGCAATTCAGTTTTTCTCACGTGCCAGAAGTGTGAATGGAGATGAGGCCAGAAAAAAATATTTTGCTTGCTAAGGGCTTTGCTAAAGACTAATCTGTCTGAAAACTTGAGTGTTTGGCTTAGTAAACCACAAGTTTAGCTATTAATACACATCAGGCCTGTGAGTAAGTGATGAGAAAAATGACCAAAGTTTCTATGTAAGACGGCCGAAAGCAAATAATTTTTATCACCACTGCAAGACAACACAATCTTCTGCAGTCAGTGGGGGCCAGGTAACTGCTGAATGATGTTACACTCTGGGCTTTTTGACCTAATAGTCATATCAGAAAATCTATGAATGTGCTGCACTCCTTGTGATTAGATAGGGTACACCACAGGATGCGTAGCACAGGGCCAACAAACACCCAATTTAGCAGCAATACCACAAACCAAGCACTACGCTTTATTTCTAGAGGGGTAGAATTGAAAAGTAGGGGAGTTATGCTAAACCTGTATTGACCCTTGGTTAGACCAGACTTAGCGTATTGAGTGCAGTTCTGGTCACCATCTTATAAAAAGGATATACAGGCACTGGAGAGGGTCCAGAGAAGATTTAGAAGAATGATATCAAAGACGAGTGGGTATACATATCAGGAAAGGATGAACAGACTGGGTCTCTTTTCTTTTGAAAAAAAGAAAGCTAAGGGGCTGACCTAATAGTGGAATTAAAAATGCTGAAAGATTTTAATAGAGTAGATACGAGGGAAGGATTTTCCAGCCCCGCCGGCGGTGGGCATTGTTGCGGGCGGGACAGGAAAATTTGGAGAGCAACCAAAAGTCAATTGACTTGTGGCCACTCTCCAAATTTTCCCATGCATGATGATACCCGCCGCTAAAGGGACCAGAAAATGCCAGCCATGAAAAATGTTTCCACTTGTAGGAAAAAAGCATAACCAAACGATAGTCAAGAAGTCCAAAAGAAACTTATTTTCCAAAAAATGGTGAGAGTGTGGAACTCATTATCACAGAGGATGTTTGAAGCACATAGTATAGATGCATTTATGGGGAAGCTAGCCAAGAAAATGAGGGAGAAGGAAATAAATAGATTTAGACGAGGAAAGATGGGAGGAGGCTGGTGTGGAGCATAATTACCCACATAGACTTGTTGGGCTGATTGTCCCAATTCTGTGCCCTTTATCCTATGTGGATGGCAACTTAAGTAGGATTTCCACCGCCATTACCAATCAAGAAGGTGGAATACATCAAAAGCTAGGCCCACTCTGCAGTCTAAAAATTACTGCTCTAGTTTATTTATTCATTCAGTCACGGGGTGTGGGCATTGCTGGCCAGGCCAGGCCAGCATTTATGACCCATCCATAATTGCCCTTGAGAAGGTGGTGGTGAGCCGCCTTCTTGAACTGCTGCAGTCCACGTGGTGTACGGTACACCCATGGTGCTGTTAGAAAGGGAGTTCCAGGATTTTGACCCAGTGACAGTGAAGGAATGGCGATATAGTTCCAAGTCAGGATGGTGTGTGACTTGGAGGGGAACTTGCAGGTGGCAGTGTTCCCATGCATCTGCTGCCCTCGTCCCTCGGGGTGGTAGAACGTTTGGAAGATGCTGTCGAAGGAGGTTCGGTGAGTTACTGCAGTGCATCAGTAGATGATGCACACTGCTGCCTCTGCATTGGTGGTGGAGGGAGTGAATGTTGAAGGTGGTGGATGCAGTGCCAGTCAAGAAGGCTGATTTGTCCTGGATAGCATCAAGCTTCTTGAGTGTTGTTTTAGCTGCACTCATCCAGGCAAGTGGAGAGTATTTCATTACACTCCTGACTTGTGCCTTGTAGATGGTGGACAGGCTTTGGGGAGTCAGGGGGTGAGTTACTCACTGCAGAATTCCCAGTTTCCGACCTGCTTTTGCAGCCACAATGTTTGTATGGCTGGTCCATTCGGTTTCTGATTTGTAAATGTTCTGATTATTTGTAAATGGACAACTTACAGGGACAAAATAACTATCTATTAAGGAATTCCTTCATTCTGATACATTTATAAATCAAGAGGATTGCTGGATTCTGGAGGCACTCTGTTTTAAAGAAACTGTCCTCTTTGACGGTGAGGCCACCCACCAGCCTTGATTAAATCAAATGTTAAAAGAAAACATCAATGGCAGCCCATCACCATCCCTCCCAGCCCCCCGAATCGACCTCTCTCTCCCAATCACTTACTTACTTACAAGCACTTACTGCCAAAGACACAGCACCCCAGTGGTGGAAGTAACTTGCCAGGGAGCTTCCTGGGGACACCCAGCAGGTGTCTGTTGCTTGTTAATGTCATTTAAATGAGGCCTATCAAGTGCACCTTGGGCCCATCCATTCAAACACAGGGATTGTTCCCTGTGTCTACTTTGACATCATGTTTCCTCATATGCACCATGCTAAAATCTTACCTTAACTCAATGGCTGAGCTGGTTGTGCAACTACTTGCACATGTAAGTAACTGTGGTGTATTAGCCAGAGCCTACAAGAGTCCTGTATTATAGTTGCTGGGAACCAATACTTTTTGATCTATTGCTCACTTCTACTTGTGCTGTCATGAGTGCAATAGCTCTCGGCTGTTCCCATGTTACTCTATATGTAGCATTTAGAGAAATTTCCTGAGGAAGTCTGAAGATCTCTTAGTGCGCAATATTCTGAGACTCCCTCAAAGGTTTGCCTAATGAGTGCACACAAAGTTTGCCTCACAGAATATATATTGGCCTTTGTCTGTTTCTTGAATCCTGGACCTCAAAGCATTTAATGAAGCCGAGGATGCATCTAATGTATTTATGACATGCATTAATGAGATTGATCACTGGTGTTGCTTCTCGCCTAATAGCAATCTGTAATGCAGCCAACTGTTCTTCCATATCTTGCAAAGTCATGGGTGTGCAGTCAAGTGCGTGCTCAACATGTTCCAGGTGCTACAACAGCTTTCTTTGAAAAGCATGCCCACTAATTAGTTTTCCCAGATGTATCTCAAGAGGCAAATAGCAGTTGTGATCTCCAGCCATGATGTATTAGCCACTCAACTTGCACTTGCAATATGTATCTCCTTTAAAACTGCTTTATCCACATCATTAATCTCCATGAGCTATTTATCTATGTGTCCCTACTTGGCCTCGATGCGTTGTTGTGTAGTGAATTATGTTATTCAGTGTCCTGCTGCAGAGCACTAGTTTGCCATATTGTTAGAGAATAGATGGCACCTTATTTGTATCTAAGCATGCTAATCAATTTGGCTATTTTTCTAGAACACGACATGTGAAACATTTGTGCATAGAATGCAGGGACATAGATGTAATTTAATAAGTACACGTAATATATAGTGTATTTAAAGTATAGTATATACATTTAATATTGTACATATTAGGTCATCTGTCAGTATGCCAAACTTCATCAACACCTACAACCTCAAGAGTCTCTCTTTCAGTAAACTGTACTAATTCACTTTTTCTCTTTTTACAGGGAGATGGTGGTGTAACGGTCATATCACTGGGCTGGTAATTCAGGTACCCAGGCTATTACCTTGGGGACACAGTTTCAAATCCCACCATGGCAACTGGTGGAATTTGAATTTAATTAATTAATTCAATTGATTAATAAAAAAAATGGAATTGAAAACTAAGCTACTATCAATAATGATGTCGTGAAACTATAATTGGTTGTCGTAAAAACCCATTTGGTTCACTAATACCCTTTAGGGAAGAAAATCTGCCATCCTTACCTGGTCTGGTCTGGCCTACATGTGACTTCAGACCCACAGCAATGTGGTTGACTCTTAAATGCCTTCTGAAATGGTTGGGCTACAAATGCTGGTCTTGCCAGTGACACTCACATCCCATGATAGAATATAAAAAAATTATGGCCTGATTACACTTTTTCTCTATTTGATTGATTTTTCCTTACACCTTCATGTTGAGTTTCTTGCTATGTTGGTCAAGGCTAGTTTGGCTTGTTAACAGAGCAACCAGAGCAAAACAGGAACCAGGCTAATTTGACATATGACCAAATAATCATTAACTTATATGTGTGACTATTTATTAAGTGAGAAGATGAAATTTACACAGAAACAAAAAAATTCAACCATTATGTTTGGAGTGGCTACTTGTTCAGTAGCACATTTAAGTACTCAAATCTCTCAATATTTAATTCACAAATTATAGTGTCTACCGAACTGTGAAGACCAATTAAGATTTTTTTTTAAATTACTCATTTATTCAACAGCACGTTTATGTATTTCAAGTATATACCACTTACTATTTTTCATTCACATTGCTTACAGTCATAACTGTACCTTTAATAGCCAAATAGGTCCCTCATAATCCTTTGCATAACACAGAAATTCCTTGCACTACCCTGGTTCTCTTCAGACAGTCATGAAACTTCTCACAGGTCTCCTTCAGGGTCCAAAAAGTGATGGACTCTGAGTTCAAAGGTTTGCCAAGCTCTTTGGCTCCAAATCATATTGATGAACCGGGCTGGACAAAAATTACAGACTGCTGATCAAGGTAACAAATCAATAAGGACACAGAGGTCCTTGCCTGGGATACTGTTGGGTTTTGTACATATAGAGACATAGAAAATAGAAGTAGGAGTAGATTATTTGGCTCTTTGAGCCTGCTCCACCATTCAATATGATCATGGCTGATCCTCTATCTCAACGCCGTACTCCCGCACTCTCCCCGTCCCCTTGACACCTTTAGAGTCCATAAATCTATCTATTTCCTTCTTAAATATATTCAGTGACTTGGCCTCCGCAGCCTTCTGTGGTAGAAAATTCCACAGGTTCACCACCCTCTGAGTGAAGACGTTTCTCCTCATTTCAGTCCTAAATGGTCTACCCCGTATCCTGAGATTGTGACCCCATGTTCTAGACACCCCAGCCAAAAGAAATATCATCCCTGCATCCAGTCTGTCCATTCCTGTCAGAATTTTATATGTTTCAATGAGATCCCCTCCCATTCTTCTAAACGCCAGTGAATACAGGCTTAGTCGGCCCAATCTCTCCTTTTACGCCAATCCCGCCATCCCAGGAATCAGTCTGGTGAACCTTTGCTGCACTCCCTCTATGGCAAGTATATCCTTTCTTAGGTAAGGAGGCTAAAACTGCACACAATACTCCAGGTGTGGTCCCACCAAGGCCCCGTACAGCTGCAGTAAGACATCCTTGCCCCTGTACTCATGTTCTCTTGCAATGAAGACCAACATACCATTTGCCTTCTTAACTGGTTCCTGCACCTGCATGCTTGCTTTCAGTGATTGATGTGCAAGGACACCCAGGCCCCTTTGTACATCAACATTTCCCAGTCCATCACCATTTAAGTAATACTCTGCCATTCTGCTTTTCCTACCGAAGTAGATATCTTCACACTTATCCACGTTATATTGCATCTGCCATATATTTACACAAACATTCAACATATCTAAATTGCCTTGAAGCCCCTTAACACCCTCCTTATCGCTCACATTCCCACCAAATTTCGTGTCATCAGCAAACGTGGAAATATCACATTTGGTTCCCTAATCCAAATCATTGATATATATTGTGAATAGTTGGGGCCCCAGCACAGATCCCTCCAGTACACCAAAAGTCACCGCCTGCTACTCCAAAAAAGACCCATTCATTCCTACTCTCTGTTTCTGTCTGCTAATCTATTCTCAATCCATGCCAATATATTATCCCCAATCCCATGTGCTTTAATTTTACACATTAACCTCTTATGTGGGACTTTATCAAAAGCTTTCTGAAAATCAAATTACACCACATCCGCTGGTCCTCACTTATCTATTCTATTAGTTACATCCTCAAAAAACTCCAGTTGGTTTGTCAAACATGATTTCCCTTTCATAGATGGATGCTGACTTTGTCTAATCCCGTTGATATTTACTAAGTGCCCTGTTATCACATACTTTATAACAGACTGTAGCATTTTCCCTACCACTGAGGTTAGGCTAACCGGTCTTTGCTGTTTTCTCCCTCTTTCCTTTGTTAAACAGTGGGGTTACATTTGCCACCCTCCAATCTGCCAGGACTGTTCCAGAATCTACAGAATTTAGGAAGATGACAACCAACACATCCACTATTTCCATGGCCACTTCCTGAGATGTGGATTATCGGGCCCTGGGATTTACTGGTTTTCAGTCCCATTAATTTCTCCAGCACTATTGTTTTAGTTATACTAATTTCCTTCAATTCCTCCTTCTCATTAGATCCTAGTATTTCTGGGAAGCTATTTGTGTCTTCCTCCATGAAGACAGAACTAAAGTAGTTGTTTAATTGCTCTGCCATTTTCTTGTTCTCTATTATAAACTCTCCCATTTCAGGCTCTAAGGGACCCACATTTGAATTCACTAATCTTTTTTCTTTTTACATACTTATAGTCTGCTTTTATGTTCCTTGCAAGTTTACTCTCATACTCTATTTTTCCTCTCTTATTCAATCTCTTAGTCCTCCTTTGCTGAATTCTAAACTGCTTCCAATTCTCAGACTTGTTACTTTTTCTAGCAACTTTAAATTACTCTTTTTTTGGATCTAATACAATCCTGAGTTTCTTTTGATAGCCATGATTGGGCCACTTTTCCTGTTGTGTTTTTGCGCCAGAAAGGATTGTATAAAACAATTGCAATGCATACATTCGTTCCTTATCACAGATGAATTCACAGAATCTTCATAATTTAAGTAGCAATAAAACCACTTCTACAACCCTAGAAAATCCATTATTGGAGGAGAGTGCTCACAAACCAGTTCACCAATGAGGATTAAAAAAAATTCACAGGCAACGAGATAGATGCTGTCCTCAAAATTCTCAGTCCAATTCTACAAATCCGCAGGAAATGAAGAAAACATCAATGCTATTTGTGTCAAACAAAAATGAAAATTGCTGGAAAAACTCAGCAGGTCTGACAGCATCTGTGGAGAGGAAGACAGAGTTAATGTTTCGAGTCCATATGACTCTTCATCAGAACTAAAGAGAAATAGAAATGTGGTGAAATAATGCTATTTGTGTAACTGCTAAAGATGCAGCAAATATTCAGCAAAGTTTTTTGTATTTGTGCATCTGATACTGACCTTACTACATTTGCTGAGATCAATAACCCCATACAACTTGTTATGGGATGCAAGCAGCTCCTCGAGGCAGGGCAACACATTCACGGCCTGAATAAAAACATAATGCAGTTACTACACCTCAGTGAATCTCTGCATCTACAGCATGGCTGTTTATGTTAATTAAGTTACAGACTAACTCTTGTTCACGTCCTGGCTTGATCCAAATCAAACCAGAAATTTCTAACAGTCCAAGAAATGGTTCTCATCCTCACATGCAAATAGTTCCATTAACTTTAAATCCTTTCCTATTACACCTTCCCACCTACGATTATTCCCTTTAGGTTTATCTGAAGAAAGTTAACAAGGTGATAATGTCAATACGAAACAACAAAATATTCTTCCATTTCAGGGACCTCAGCAAGGTAGACAGCAATGAATCTGCAGGTGTGGATTAGGGCCAGAGAGCTCTGTGGGTGTGATCGGCAGGCAAGTGAAAAAAGGTACTGAAAAAGGTGAAGATGTGGACTAGGATTTCAATTGGCGAGGGGGTAGAAAAAACAAACATAGATAACGGGGTAAAGTAGGGTTTTTCTGGAGGTCGACTAGTGCAATCTAGTAAAAACATTAAATCTTGGTGACTGATCAGGTGTGGGGTTGAAAGCTTAGCTCAAGATCAAGTAGGATGCAAAATCTGCACACCACTGGACTTAGCCCCAGATGTTAATGGAGGAGTCCAGGCCAGAGCCATGCAGTTGCTGCTGGTGGACAAAAATACTATGGCTTCAGCTTTACCAGAATTGTATGAAGGATTGGAGAATTCATCCAGTATAGGCAATTGGAAAATGTAGTAACAGCCATGGAGTCAATGATAGTCAATGTAGTGAGGCAGAATGAGGTTCATCAGTGTACTTATGAAAACTAACTCTGTGCCTTCAGAAGATGTTGCCAACAGGTTGAATGTAAATAACAAATAGAAGATGATCAAGAGTTTCCCTGGGACATGCTGGGTGTAATTGTACAAACGCCAAGCGAGGAAACATTTCTGTAGCTGTAATGACAGGACTGGGGCAGATAGGAGTGCACTCACGAGAGAGCAGTACCTTGTAAGTTGACCACGTAGAGAGTGGTGCCTAAGTGGTCAATAGTATCAAAGGATATTAGGGTCAAGGAGAGACATTGAGTTTCAGTTATGCAGAATACCATCGATGACATGACCAGGCTTGGTTTGGTGACATGGGAAGAGCAGAAACCAAATTGGAAGAACTCAAATAGGGAGTAATGAGAAAGGTAAATTCTCACTATATATGCTTCTTATGCTACCTTTCCCTTCTATCCATATGTATTTCTCTCTTGTTTCTGTTGTATAATGGAGAATGTTAGACTAGGTCCCATAAAGGGTGAACTGTAATAGCCTGTGACGTCACAGGAGTAAGTGACACATACTCATGTGATCTGAGAGTTTAGGAGAAAACAGCATGGAAAGAAGCTAGTGTAAAGGATTGTTCTCATAACTGTAAATATGGTACAATAAAGTTAAAGTAATTGCAGCTAACAGTCTTCGAGAGTTATTGTGACTACTCCAACCCAACAAAGTAATATGGCAGCAAGCAGTAAAAGGATAGCAATAGAAAAATCTCTACCGCTGCCAGCGCGCTTTGTGACAGTCACAGGCCTAAATCAGGCTGAAGTGTGGCCAAAGTGGTACAGGAGATTCACTTGATTTCACACCGCATCAGCGAAGCCAGACTGTGAGCAGGTCAGTACACTTTTGTACACAACTGGCAACTATATGGACGACTAGGACATCCTAGTTACCCTGGGGATCGATGAGGGTAAAGCCACATATGCTGTGGCTATTGATGCACTGGAGACATACTTCAATCTCCACAAGAAAACCATTTTGGAACACACAAAGTTCAATAAACATACCCAGAGGCACAGCAAAAGCATCAATGCATTCATTAATGATTTTTACCGATTAGCAGAAGACTGAGAGTGTGGTCATCTGAAAGAGATGCTAATTCACAATAGAATAGTTGTTGGAGTAGTGGATGATGCATTATCAGATCATTTGCAATCCCGAGATGACTTGACACTGGCAAAGGCGAATCAATTAAGTAGACAAGCCTAGATAAGGAGGCAAAACTAATCAGTAGTCAGAGGAAAGAGAGAGAGACAACCCAAATCTCAAAATAACAGATACAGCTGAATTTATCAGACATAATAAAATTGAAAATAGTGAGGAGGAGAGACGTACAGTATGAAAAGCAATTCATGGCAACAGTCCAGACCAGCTGTTGCAGCAGAGAAAGGCACGGGTGCGAGAATTGCCCCACTAAAGGCATGTAATGCCATTGGTGCAAAAAGATGGGGCATTTTCAGGCAGTATGTTGCAGTAGAAAAAACAGGAAGAACGCTCAGAATAAAAAAAAATTTTAAAAGGAAACAGAGTCCGTGAGGTTGGAGATTTACAAGACATTGAGATACTCTTCTTAGGGGAGATTGAAGAAGTGGAAACTATTGGAATGCCAAGAATCTGGTAGGAGGCCATGGGACACACTTTAAACCAGATACTGGAGCAGCAGTTTCAGTTCTTAAACTTTCTTGTTTAACCATGGTTCAGTGCCTCAGAGTTCTTCAACCATCCTATAAAAAGCCAAATGGACCAGGAGGAACAGAACAGAAAGTTTTGGGAGAATCAACAGCTTTTTTACAGCAGAGAGAGAAAGCAATGAAGTACTGTACATAATTCAAGATCAGAGTTGTTCACTTTTAAGCAGAAGGGCATTTATGGAATTGAATCTAATCGGCAGAATAGAAGAAATAAAGAATGGTGAAGGTCAATCAGGAGACTTCAGAGCAGAACTCCCAAATATGTTTACAGGATGGGAAAGCTGAGAACAGCATATCATATAACACTAAGCCCAGAATGGAAAACAATATGCTTATATACACCCAGAAAGGTTCCACACCCATTACTTCCAAAGATGAAATAAAAAGAGATCGACTCAGTGGTAAGACAAGTAGTCATTTCACCCATAGAAGAGCCAACAGGTTCCATATGAATATGTGTTGATCTCATACAGCTCAATAAAGCTGTGAAAAGGGAAGCCCATCCAATGGTATCAGTAGATGAGAGTTTAGCAAAATTAGGGAAGACCAGATTCTGGCAAATACCACTAGAATAGAAGTCCAAGCTTCTCATGACATTCATAACACCATTTGGAAGATTTTGTTTTAACACATTACCCTTTGGGATAACAGCAGCACCAGAGATCTTTCAAAGAACAATGGCAAATCTTTTAGATGGCTTTCACGGAGTTGTTTGCCACATGGATGACGTGTTGATACATAGCTCCGCTCAAGCTGAGCATGACATGAGAGTGAGACCAATGCTGAGAAAACTACAAGAGGCAGGATTGACACTCAACAGTAAGCGTGAGTTTTCACAGACAGCAATCAAGTTTCTTGGTCACATAGTGAGTGTATGAGGAATTAAGGTTGATCGACTGAAGACCAAAGTCAGAAAATAATTTCCGGCTCCAAGGAACAAAGGTTCACGGGAATGGTGAATCAAGTGGCAAAATTTCTAAAATACTTAACAGAGCTTAACAAGTCACTATGCCAGTTGTTACACCAAAATAATGAATGGTGTTGGGAAGAAGCACATCAGAATTCCTTCAAAAATATCAAGGATAGGTTGACGTCACCAAAGATTTTAGCACATTACGATTTGGGGTTACCTACAATTATTGTAGTGGATACATCCTCTACAGGATTGGGCAAGTACATTTTCGGGTACAAATAGATGGAAAATGCAGACCAATCTATTACACATCACGATCATTAACAGATACAGAGAACAGATATACAGTAATCGAAAAGGAAGCATTAGGAATCACATGGGCATGCAAGAAATTTGCTGAACTGTGCCTTAGGTCTTCACATTATGATAGAAAAAGACCATAAACCTTTAGTCACACTACTGAATTCGAAAGAGCTTGCAGCGATGCCATCAAGAGTTCAAAGATTTAAATTAAGATTGATGAGGTTTGACACTCATACAGTATATGCTCAAGAGAAACAACAGGGCACAGCAGATGCATTATCACACGTTGAAACAGAATCCAGAAAAATGCGATATTGTGGAAGAAGCCAAGGAGTTTGCTATAATGACAGACCACACATTACCAGCAACTGCACAAAGAATGAGTGAAATCAAAGAGGCTGAAAAATCAAATGAGGATTGTACGAAGATCAAAGAATTTTGCATTGCAGGATGGCCAGCATATATACCACATAGTCCTATCTTGAGCCCGTATTTCAAGCAGAGAGCACATCTGACATTGAACAATAATTTATTGGTATACGTTGATAGAACAGTAATCCCAAAAGCATTGAGATGTGAAATCTCACAACGCCACATCAAGCTCATTTAGGTATTATCAAGTGCAGAGCCAGAGCACGGTATTCAGTTTGGTGGTCAGGTCTCTTGAAGTCATTGGAAGAAATGATATCCAGATGTATCACATATACAATTCACAGTCAGGAATCAAAAGAACCATCTGCTAATTTGAATTCTGTTCAACAGCGTCCAGAGGACGAACAGCAGAATGCAAATGCCATATTCCCTATGAACAAAAGGAGAACGAGGTACGGTAGACTAGTGAAGGCACCACAACGCTCATCAGCGTAAGGTGGGAATCTCAAAATAATGGAGGAAGGAGAGAAAAGAGAGAAGAGAACATGGAGAGAGAAAGAAAAACAACATTTACCTAAGAGAGCAAAAAGAGGCTACATTTTCTGAGACTTCAAAACACTGAAATGTTCAGAATGACTAGAAGACTGAAGCATTGAGTTTCCAGGAACGTCAGAGAACGCTGAAGTCTGAACAGAGAACTGGGGGGGAAATGTAGTATAATGGAGTATGTTAGATTAAGTCCCATAAAGGGTTAACTGTAATAGCTGTGATGCCATAGAACAAAGTTACACATACTCATGTGATCTGAATGCCTAGAATAAAGCAGCATGGAAAGAAGCTCGTGTAAGGGAGTGTTCTCATAACTGTAAATATGTTTAACTTTGTTTGTGGGGAAACTTCTAGAAACAATAATTCAGGACAAAATTAATAGTTACGTGGACAAATGCAGGTTAATTAAGCAGAGCCAGGATTTCTTAAAGGAAAATCGTGTTTAACGAACTTCCTGGAGCTGTTTGAAGAGGTAACAGAGAGGGTTGATGATAGTGATGCTGTTGATGTGATGCACATGGACTTCCAAAAGACATGTGATACAGTGCCACACAACAGACTTGTGAGCAAGGTTAGAGCTAATGGAACAAAAGGGACAGTTGCAACATGGATACAAAATTGGCTGAGTGACAGGACACAGAGAGTAATGCTTACTGGATGTTTTTCAGACTGAAGGAAGGTTTGGAGTGGAGTTCCCCAGGAGTCAGTGTTGGGACCCTTGCTTTCCTGATATGTATTAATGATCTAGATTGGTAGAAGCATTGCCATGGAAAATTCAGCAGGAAACAGTTAACCGCCAAGCTTTTGTTCAAATTCAAACCAGGCAGGTTTGGTCAAAGCGCTTCCATGGAAATGAGCCAGGGAATGGCTGTCCCCCAAGCTTTTGTTTAGTTAAAAAAGGTGCGATACATGGACATGCTCCTTCTGTCTGCAAAGGACAGGGCCCAGTGGGCGAACATATGTGGCTTCTAGCATGTGTAAGTGGGCCATGTTGAGATTCCTACAGTTCCACACGCTATAAGTTTAGCCTTATCAGCAACCTTATAACTAGGTCCTGAGCCATTTGCTCACCATGCAAGCTTGATGCTGAAAGAAGCTGCATCAGTCATCCTGCAGAATAATGACTACCTTGATCAGGTCATTGCTCGCTGTATATCGCTCAAACTCATGAATGAGCCTAAGGCCGCCACTTTCAATCCTGAAAAGTACCCAGTCTACCTCAGATTACCTGGAAGGGTAAGGTGTCTCAAAAATAATAGCAACAAGTGAAACTAGCTGTTTTATGGTGTTACCATGCAGTAGCAACATGAGTGGTATTCTCCACTAACAGATGCTGCCATTAAGCCAAAAAGACATTTTGCCTATCGCACAAATGAATAATGCAGTATATGAATTTAATTGCTGGTGTGATGCCAGGTACGTAGGCCATACATCCCAACAACTGGTGGATCATATCAAACAGCATGGACCTTCGGCTGTTCACAACAAGCCAAGTACTGACTGTACCCAACCAATCCAGGCTTGCAAAATGCAAAGCATGGTGTCCAATATTAGATGTGATTTTCGCAATTGGACAACACTTGCCAAACAATCCTGATTGTGCTAAGAATTGTGCTAACACTGAAAACCAATTTAAGATTATCAGTCGGGCTCAGAGCGTGGCTCATTTACACATGCTAGAAGCCATTTATATTCACACACAGGGCCCTGTCCCTTACGGACAGAAGGAGCATGTCCATGCATTGTGCCTTTTTCAATTAAACAAAATCTTGGGGGACAGCCATTCCCTGGTTCATTCCCCATGGCAATGCCTTGACCAATTAGAGTTGACCTGCCAGATTTGAATTTGAACAGAAGCTTGGCAGTTAACTGTTCCCTGTTGCATTCTCCATGACATTGCTTCTAACAATTAGAGTCCACTTGTCAACCAATCAGCATTCTCTTCTCATGCAGCATAACCCCTTTACTACTGGCAATCTTACAATCTGTCCTGATGAGGAGTGCAAGACAAAATGCCTTTGTCCCTTTTTTCAGTAACATCCTAGGCTTTAGTAACAGAGGCATAGAGTACAAGAGCAAGAGATAATGTTGAATTTGTATAAGAGACTAGTTCGGCCTCAATTGGAGCATTGCGTCCAGTTCCAAGCGCTGCACTTTAGGAAGGATATGAGGACATTGGAGAGAGTGCACAAGAGTTTTACGAAGATTGTTCCAGGGATGAGGAACTTCAGTTATGAAGATAGATCGAAGAAGTTGGGGCTAATTTCCCTGGAGAAGAGAAGATTGAAAGGAAATTCGATAGAAGTATTCAAAATCACGAGGGGTCTGGCCAGCGTAAATAGGGAGAAACTGTTCCCATTTGTGAAAGGATCGAGAACGAGAGGCACAGATTTAAAGTAATTAGCAAAAGAAGCAAAAAAGTGATATGAGTGAAAACTTTTTCACATAGCGAGTGGTTAGGGTCTGGAATGCATGCCTGAGAGAGTGTGGTGAAGGCAGGTTCAACCGAGACATTCAAAAATAAATTAAAACAGTTATCTGAAAAGGAAGACTGTGCAGGGTTACAGAGAGAAGGCAGGAGAATAGCACTAACTAAAACGCTCAGACAGCTGGTGCAGTTATGATAGGGTGAATGGCTTCCTTCTGCGCTGTAACAATTCTGTGATATGCTACAATGAAGTTAGGTTGTTTTCAGCTAACAGTCTTGGGGAGTTAATGAAACTACTCCAGCCCCATAACCAAATAATATAGTTGCTATTATGTCTTTTCTTTATTATACTGTCTATTCCTCTCACTTCCCACAATTGGACATATGCATTTCAAAACAGGATCATAATAATTTCAGAAAGATTCCACCAATCCTTCCACATTTTGAGTTGAAGCAAAAACTTCATTCTTTTCAAAGAACAGGGTTTGAGCAAATTAATAAGAGGAAATTTGTGAACTTGTCACAATCTTAAGCCTTCTTTATCAAACACTGCCGAGGTTGAGAAGAAATTATGGTTATATAAAACTAAGCCTATGATTATAAAACCTGTAGATTATAGAAGAAAAGGGAAGACTGGTGGGATATTTGGGAAGGAAGAATAGACAAGATTTTCCCTGCAGGCTTCTGAACCCCGCCATCAGACTTAAATGAGAAACCTATATTGTGTGGGAAACAGTCACTCATTGTAATTTTCCTCACGATGACTGACTAATGACCAGAGGGTGGGCTCGTTGTCCAATTAAAGATGGCTGGAGGGTCAGTCAGAGGCTTTCCAGCAGGACACTTCAAAATGGAGGCATCCTCTTTCCAACTGCCCCCAAATAGCTAAGCTGGTCCCCCGCCAGCTGCAGGGACCTAGAGGCCGACTGGGAAATCCCAGTCAGTCTCTTTTAATTGGCTTTAAGTAACCATTAACAAACATATGACATGTGGGCGGGTGGCTGCATCCCCAATCCCTGTTCCTCCTCGGCAAAAATGGTCCAGGGTTAGGATGGAGACCAGCAACAGCCACGCTGGCTGGCAGTGCTATTTTCAGTCCTACCCGCCTCTAATCCCAGCCCCAGCGGAGCCTAAAAGTCATCTAATGAGTTGAAGTGAGGCAAGGAATGGTAAATTATACATACTGATTGTGATCTTGTTTTCTACAAATCAAGGATAATTTTCTTAAATTCTGAGCATTTGTTTAAAAAGTACTTGAAAACAATTATGCAGCTTGTAACTCTCTTGTAAACTCCAGTTAGTTATCTAAAGAGCAGTTCATATACTGAGCTACTTATCAAAAGCAATTCACAACAGGGGAATTGCACCATTTTCCCAAATCCCTGTAACCGTTGCAGTTCTCCTTACAGTGATGTCAGATAACTGATTATGACTGATATCCAGAAACGTCAGTTGGGATAGTCCTGAAAACTCTCGTGATTCCACACAGATCAGCTGATTACTGTCCAGCCTCAATCGCTGTAACTTCCGGAGTCTGAGCAGACCTTTCCCTAAACATGATAGAGAAAGGTTAACAACTAACATTTTAGAACTGGTCCAGTGCCGCAGTCAACCATGGATTTAATGTGACTATGAACATATGATTGTATGAAATAAGAGCAGAATTGGTCCATTCAGCCCCTCAAGCCTGTTCTGCCATTCAATAAGATCATGGCTGATCCATTTGTGTTTCGAGTTCTACATTCCCATCTACCCCCAGTAACAACTGATTCCCTTGCCTAACAAGAATCTATCTACCTCCGCTTTAAAAATATTCAATGACCCCACCTCCGCCGCTTCCTGAGGCAGAGTTCCAAAGTCACATAACCCTCAGAAAAAAATTCTCCTCATCTCTGTCCTATAAGAGTGACCCTTAATTTTAAAACAGTGCCCCCTAGTTCTGGACTCACCCACAAGAGGAAACATCCTTTCACGTTCACCTTGTCAAGACCATTCAGGATCTTATATACTTCAATCAAGTCACCCCTCACTCTTCCAAACTCTAATGGGAACAAGCCCAGCCTGTCCAACCTATCCTCATTAGAAAACCCCCTCGTTCCAGGTATCAATCCAGTAAACCTCATCTGAACAGCTTCCGACACATTTAGATCCTTCCTTAAATAAGGAGACCAAAACTGCACACAGTATTCGAGATGCAGTCTCAACAATGCCCTGTATAACTGAAATATAACATCCTTACTTTTATGTTCAATTTCTCTCATAATAAAGGATAGCATTCCATTAGCCTTCTTGATTACATGTTGTTCCTGCATACTAACCTTTCGTGACTCATGCACGAGAACACCTAGATCCCTCTGCACCTTGGGATTCTGCAGTCATTCTCTGTTTAAGTAATACTCTGCTTTTTATTCTTCCTGCCAAAGTGAACGACTTCACATTTTCCAACATTATACTCCATCTAACAAATTTTTGCCCACTCAGTCAACTTATCTATATCTGTCTGCAAACTCCTTCTGTCTTCTTCATAACATAATTTCCTACCTGTCTTTGTGTCATCTGCAAATTTAGCTTGCATGCCTTCGCTCCTCTCGTCTAAGTCATTGAGTAAATTGTAAAAAGTTGAGGCCCCAGCACAGACCTCTGAGGGACTCCACCAGTCAGATCCTGCCAATCAAAGATCCATTTCTGCATATTCTGTTTTCTGCCAGCCAGCCAGCCAATCCTCTATCCCCTGCACCATGAGCTTTTATTTTCCACAACAGCCTTTGATGTGGCACCTTATCAAATGTCTTTTGGAAATCCAAGTACAGTATGTCTACAGGCTCCCCTTTATCCACAGCACATATTACTCTTTCAAAGAACTCTAATAAATTGGTTAAACATGATTTCCTTTTCACAAAACCATGCTGACTCTTCCCGATAACTTGGGTTTTTCTAGGTGCCCAGCTATAACCTCTTTAATGATTGACACTAACACCTTCCCCACGACAGACGTCAAGCTAACTGCCCTATAGTTTCCCTGTATTCTGTCTCCCTCCCTTCTTGACTAGATGGGTTATATTTGCTACTTTCTAGTCAGATGGAACCTTTCCAGAATGTAGGGAATTTTAGAAAATGAACACCAATGCATCTACTACCTCAATTGCAACTTCTTTTAATTGGTACTTCTGCATCCATAAAAATGCTCAGGACTTCCTCAATAACTCAACAAGTACATTTGTGGCCTGGGTATGGTGCTGAGCCAGACACATCAGGAAGGTTGCACGTTTTGAACCCCAGTTTACAGTGAGTCAGTTGATCTTAGTTTCTCAGTTATACGAAAGACTTGCATTTATATAATGCCTTTGAGGACTTCAGAACATCCCAAAGTGCTTTAGCAATGGAATGTCGACTAGATAACTTGTTTTAATATAGGTCAGGACATTGAGGAGAATTCCTCTTCTGTTATTTGGAAAAGGTGCCACAGGATCTTTTATGTCCATCTAAGAAGACATATTGGGCTTTAACTTTGACTTAATGTCTCTTCTAAAAGATGGTACCTCTTAAAGTGCCATACTCCCTCAATGATGTACTAGAGTTTCAGCCTGGATTATGCGCTCAAGTCTCCGGAAAGCAGCTTGAGCCCACAACCTTCTGACTCAGAGTCAAGAGTGCTAGCGCTGAGCTTTGGTTGATACCTTGGGGCATTATAGATGGCATCAACATCTCAGACCTAGAGAGAGGGAGAAATGAAAATAAAAATCAGCTAGAATTTTTAATCCTTATTGTTATCCAATGTCCATTGCAATGATGTGCATGTTGCATGAGGACAAGAATGTGCTCAGCTGTGACAGATGCAGCTTGCAGACACTTGCTTCTTGGGCTCACGCATAAATAATGGTCACTTGGATATGCACCTTCAGGAGAGGAGGGAAGCAAACATTAATTCCCTGGATTGGATAGACACAAAGCTCCATGAAGCAGCTAAATGCAGAGCAGGACTTTTGTATTCTCTCTTCACAAGAATTTATAGGAAAGTATTCGATAGGTCTGGATCCCTGTATCATTATTGTATTATTGTACTATTATTGAAAATAAAAAGTGATGCATATGGGTTAATCAGCAGCACTGTTACACCTTCTGTAATCAACGGGCACTGCAGTGAAGAGAGTTTCTGGTAGACACAAATAGCCATGTGATTTAGATGGATCAACTCTGGCCAATCAGACTGGACAGCAACAACAACTCTCGAGGGCAGGACTTCCTCCCTCATCTTATTAAGGCCGCCCGGAGTGCGCTATGGGCTGCGGGGTGACCTTGTTTAAAGTTGGTCAGTTCGGGACTTTTAGCAAGCAGTACATGAAATTCAGCCCATATTCCCTTTATTGATTCTTTCATCCATTTCCTTTAAATGTATGGGAAATCAGTAGCTGAGAGCACATAATTTCCCAAAAAGCAATTTGAGCAAGCCCTGGGGGTGACCCCTGTGTCATTTTTACCCTCAAAGAAACATGCCTAAATGCAGACCAGTGTGGTGTGTTGTTGCTGTTATTGTTGCTGCTGCTGTCTGCTCCACCAACAGAAAGACAAATAAACAAAACTATTGTTGTACATCACCCCTGAGCCTATTCAGAAAAAGCACTGTGCTCCCATTTTCTCGGCTAAAGATTGGGTGAAAGAGATATACTTTAAAAAGCAGTAGAGTTAACATTAAAATACTCCATGTCACAGACACAGTAAGATTTCATCTATTTCATTTATGGGCGTGCTGTGGTTATATAATCCATAAGTATGTGTGAAGTGATACACTAGATACACGCATGGTACCCTGAATCTATACAAATCTTTCTCTCTCTTGGAATAAATTGAATATATCATGGATCTCTGTTGTGTATTCAATTGAAATAGTGCCTTGGAGTTTCCACTAGGTTGCACTGATTTTTTTTTAAACCAATTCATCAGAAATTGGACAAACTACTGCAAAAGATCAAGGCAAATTCAGGGCAAATCAGGTTTCTGCCATCTTTTGCATTAGTTTAAAATATCACGTGCTGGAAGCTGGCCCCATCCACAAAACTGACCATGTCTCAATCAAATTCATCACCATTTTGAGTTCTGCTGCTTGCGCCCATTTGTGGACCTTCAAGGAGGTACTACAAATTAAGGGGTTTTTTTAGGTGCATGGTCACTTGTAGGGCTGTAGCTGAAAATGTAATTTTAATTTAAAATGTGTGTCAATTCTCCACTTTTTGCACCTCTCTTCTAACTCTGAAAATCTGTGGCAAGTCTCACTTACTTAGACTTGTGATGCGATTAAACTGCAACTGAAGAATTTGGAGCTCTTGCAACCTATAAATAAAATGAGGTAATGAAAAATAGTTCACAATTTAAGTTGATCTGCTTAAATCAGATATCCATGGTAAATCACAAAATTATGAATTTCATATTGCCACACAGTCCTAGGCTAACTTCTGATCTACATTCATCCAGTACAGTAGTAAAAGGTGTTATTACATAAAAGGTTCAATGCATGTACAGTATACCATTCTGCAATGTAATTTGCCAGAAGTTAGCTACTTAAATGGGGAATAGATCATAGCAATGGGATGTTTTATTCACTCCAGTATCCAAGTACACTAATCGACATATTCTTCTTCATCTCTGCATCCCTATATTGTTGAAATCAAGTCTCATTGCATTCTTTCCCAAGAATTAAAGCTTTCAAGACTGGAACACCTCGTCTCCTCCTCGTCCTTTCCTCCTACGATCTTCAATGTTTTAAAATTAAAGCTTAGCATCACTTTATTGTATTTTCAGATTTTTTTTTCAGTTCATTCTTGGGGTAAGGACATTTCTGGCAAGGTTAGCACTTATTACCTTCCCCCTGGTTAGAAAATGGTGGACAAAAGGGGGCTTTTTCTAGAACCACAAGTACTGGTTTGATACAACTGAGTGGCTTGCTACGCCACTTCAGAGGTCAACTAAGAGTCAACCACATTGACGTGGGACTGTAGCCACCTTGCAGCCAGACTCGGTGCTTCTTGTTTCACCTAATCTTTTCTCCTACTTCTTTGGTGGGGTGCTGCATTATGGGATATCGTCCCTCCTCTAGGTTTTTGACTAATAATAACCAACCTACTTGCACACTCCAGTTTACACCTCACATGCTGCAGATCTTTCACTTTTGTTGTAGCAGAGAGACTGATTTGAAGAAAGAAACTGACAGGAAGGCTTTTGTCCATTAAATTTCTAAAGAGTACAGGTACCTGGAACATACGGCACAGCACACTCATGGGCATTCACAATAGCGTCTTGACTAACTGAAAGACCTGGGATAATGTATTATTTTTCCAATCAAGCCCTTTCCGTTTTCAAATTTGCTAGGGAAGATGATAGTTATCAACTGACATCATAGTCATCAATTGCTGTCTTGCAGTGATCACAACAAAATGTGACTATATATACAGCCAAAATTTTCCTAAGTCCCAGCTGATTATGCAGTGTGTAGCGTCACACCCATCCAACACCAGACACCCCATACACCGTGCAACCTCTCTCTCTCTCCTTCCTTTCACCCCATCCCTCCAACTTACCACTTATTTCCCTCCCCAACCCCCTCTTATTCCCCTCCCTTTCTCCCCTCCCTCCTTTCCCCTGCCCTCTCCCCTCTTTTCCCTGCTCCCTCACCTTCCCCTGCCCCCTCCACTTCTTCCCCTGCTCCCTCCCCTGCTTCCCCATCTCCTCCTTCCCCATCCCCCTGCCCCCTCCCCTCCCTTCCCCTGCCCCCTACCCTCTTTCCCCTGCCCCCTCCCCTCCTTCCACCACTCTCTCCACCCCGCTCCGCTCCCCCCCCCCCCCAACCCCCACCCACCAACCTCTGTTCACAGGGCCAGCTGGAAACAGGAAGTGACGTTTTCCAGCCAGCCCTGGTGCAGATTTGAAGTTGGCGCGGGAGCAGCAAGGACCTTGGCAACGAGGTAAGTATTGGGGAATTCAGGGTGGGGGCTGCGTGGGAAGGCAGGGAGGGGGGTGGGAGGTGTTAAGAGAGGGTGGCAAGTCCCGAAGCCCAGAGACTGGTGGGGGGAAGAGTTTGGAGGCTGGAGGGAGGTGGGGGAGTTTGGAGACTGGAGGGAGGGGGAGGGGGAAGAGTTTGGAGGATGGAGGGAGGGGGGGAAGAGTTTGGAGGATGGAGGGAGAGAGTTGATACTGGAGGGGGAGAGAGGATGGAGTTTAGACCCTGATATTAGAGGCTGGTGCTCTCAAGCATGTGCTGTATAGCGGAATGATTTTTTTGGACAAAATTAAAAACTAAATAAATTCAGATATTATTTAAGTAATTAATTTCCTTGTATTTCTCAAAGTAGATTGCTGGGCGCATTTGATAGCTTTGAGCACGCTGGATATAGGTTTGAGAGCACTATCAAATTTGATATCAAATTCATTCCAAATTAGAGTTTTTGATGTCAAGTTGTAATCGGAAGGATTGAGTACACTTGAAAGCAAAAATGATGTTAAAATTTTGAGGTAGGGTATCCAGTCCCTCGAGATCGAGGATGACTTGCTTCCCTTCCGGTTCAATGAGTTCCGAGATGGCTGATAAGTCCAATGCGCAATTTGCAGACGCCGCCACATGTGGGGCAGGTGGTGCTTGAAGGGGTGGGTAGATGTATTGTTTGGAGGTTTGTACTCTCCCTCCAATGCCTCGACTTCGCCTCTGCATATTCCCAATGAAGTCTCTGTGTGTTTGGTGCCTTCTTGGATGAGCCTTCGGTCACAAGCAGGTCTTCCCATGGGTCAGCAGGAATGTGTGTCCTCTTAAGGAATGTTTTGAGGACATCCCTAAAGTGTTTCCACTGTCCTCCTGTGAGTCTCCTGCCATGACCGAGTTCCGAGTAGAGCAATTGCTCGGGAGCCTTTATTAAGTATATATGCTTGTGTACCATAAATTACACTGTAGATTGCCCCACATGTATGTGCTTTCATATTGTTAGAATGCTTAACTGTGTGCAATTTAGTACATGAAAATTATGGAACCCTACAATATTATCCACAGGAGATGACAACAGTGTTTAATTGACAGCTCATTGTGATCTACTATGTCAAGGCACCAACTGGCATTGTACTCAACACAAGCAAAAACCATCCAAGTTTATTTCCCTGTGCACTGATTTAGTTGACTGCAGTTGCAATGGTAGTAGGGATATGCAACTGATATCACTAACCTGGACTAAGGAAATATTTTTTAAAAGTTAAAATCATTAACTTGCGTGCCCCTGAACCCTATCCTGTGGCAATTGCTGAAAAGTGTATTCAATGGTGTTTAGCTGAGCCTTAACTAACTGCCACTGGGCTTGAGGTGAGCACCAGATCAGGTTCAGCTGCACCATTAAATAGCCTGCAGACATTGTTTAAGTTCATATATGAATAACAATAACTTAGAGGGTTGATATTGTACAACAGTGCCTTCAGGAGAGTTGGAGTGGGGGGGTGACACAAAAATCATCTGACTTTTTTTTAAAAAGCATCCAGATTGAGTTCAGTTGTATACACAGAATACAGAGCAAATATTTCTGATATAATAAAATTTTACTCATGTAAACAACATAACTAAATGTTTTGAGCAATCTTTAAAAAAATATATAATTAAAAATGTTATTACAGTATAGGGATAATGCTACAATCTAGCAGGAAGCTGCCCACACAGGGAGACTGGGATGGAGAATTATGGCCATAACGATATAGCTCTCTCTACAATCCTCGCTCCTTTCAAGCACAGTTTCCCCATTAGGAATGCAGAATTTCCCTTTCTATCTTTTGACAGCTTAGCAGGCATCAAATTGAACATATGTTTTTTGAATATTATTCTCTACGCGAATGTTTAATTGAGTTAACCAATAATGGTGGACAAAAATATCCAACTGATCCATTCACTAAACTTATAAAAGACGTAAACAATAAAACAATGTGATATACAGTACTGATTCTCTGAAACACAAAAAAAAAGACTCAAAGGGTTCAGTATAAGTTAGTACTCCACAATAATACAGAAGTACTCTGCATTAGGTGGATGCCTGTTGCACTGCAGAACAGAGTTTGTGGCTGCTTGCTGTTTTCTTGGCTTGTACGCTTGTCTGAAGGCTGCTGTGCATTTCAAATGGGGAATGACATAACTAAACAGTGACTCAGCCAGGTAATCAGAAAAGGAGTGGTAAAACAAAGTAATAATATAAAAATTTTTATTTTCTTGCTCTCCAGGACTAGAACTCAGGGTTAGGTTTTTTGCCCACACACAGCTCCATATCTCAGGTATATCTGAGGTGGACACAGGCAGAGACTTGCTCACAGATGGGCTCCAACACATCAATGGTTCCCTCGCCAAACACCCCCAATTTTCTGATCTGCAGAAATGCCAGTTTGGAATACACCTGCCCATATATGGGAGGGTGAATGGAAATTAAATTAAAAATCAGGGAATATTCCGCTGTGCGAGTACATATGTTCACACACACATACACACATCACATCCAATTCCTCCCTCCCCAGTTCAACATAGGTCAATTATTCTATTGGTCAATGTTTGAAGGCTGGCAGAGGAAACCTCAGGAGACGAATGGGCTTGGGCTAGTGCACTCAGACTGTAGTCATGTTCAAGCCGCAGCAGCATTACAAGGGTTTCAACAAAGTGAAAAATCATTATTTTTTCAGACAACTAGGGAACTGCGTTCTACCTCTGACTGAGGCAGGCCCCACCCCTGAAGACATACTACAACAAGTCTCTCCTCCCAGCCTGATGCAAATCTCCTGCCTCTTGCAATCAATTGACCTTAGGACTAAAGATTTGGCCAAAGTCAGAGAGGTATCACTGAGGTGACCAGAAATCCTACTACATTGGACATCTAACCCATTGTAAAAAAGCACAGTCTTTTAATCAAAAATTTGGACATCCCTGATTTAAAAACATGCTCGCTGTTTCCAATCATTACTTGCCAGATACTGACACAAACAAAATATGTTGTGTGCATTTGTCAGGTAATTTACCATACCAGCAATCGTTTTACTGTAATGCTACTTATAGCCATTGGCTCCAATTATAAGTAATTGTATATGAATTTGTATGAATCAAATACATTTGGTTTTGTAATGAACATCATTACAGCATAGTTTGGCTTCAAACTTCATTTAAATTCCTGAAAGACCATTCATCACAGCAGCACAGGTTGAATGTTTAAGTAAAGAACTGCAACTAACTCAATTACAAATTCCAAACAATAGTAATATTTATCTTGCAATGAAATAGTCTTCCCATCACCTACCTCTCTAGATTCTTGATTTTCCTGATATTATTACCATATAGTTTAAGCTCTGTAATTTCATAATTATTGTCCAAATTCTCAATTTCTTCTATGGAATTACAGGACAAGTCCAAAATCTTTATTCCAGGCAACTATAATAAAATAAATTGCAGGATTTCTGAATATACTCCATCTTTGCATAACAGGAAATAAAGGTACATTACTTTATCTGAACCAGATTTGAGAAAATTGGATATTAAATTTTGCAACTTGAGCAGATAAATAATTGATTTATGACAACCTGTTTCAAGTCCCCATTATGTTTGCTAAAATAAGCAGGGATGTCATAACATTATAGGCGTACTTCTGCATAAAGGGTGTCAATAGCTTAAAGTGCTTACAGTTGCCTGCCTCAGAACAATATCAGGAAGACTGAAGTCATTTTTTTCAGTCTCTACTCCAAATGCGGTTTCTCTAAGTACTGACTCCATCCCTCTCCTTGACAACATTCTGAGACTAAGCCAGTCTGTTCACGCCCTTTTTACACAGAGATGAGCTTCCGACCAAATATTCGCACCATCACTAAAATCGCCTATTTTCACCTTTGTAACATCACCCAACTTCACCTCCTTTTGAGCTTATCGGCTGCTGAAACCCTCATTCATGCCTTGTTTACCTCTAGGCTTGATGATTGCAATGCAATCCTGGCTTGTTTCCCACATTTTATCCTTCATGAACTTGAGCTCATCCAAAATTCTGATGCCATGTCTTAACTCACACCAAGTCCCATTCAGTTATCACGCCTGTGCTCACTGACTTACATCGGCTCCCAGTCACATAAAATTCTCATCCTTGTTTTCAAATCCCTCCATGGCTTTGCCCCTCCCTAACTCTGTAATCTCCTCCAGTCCCACAGCCCTCTGAGATATCTGCACTCCTCCAATTCTGGCCTCTTGTGCACCCCGATTTCAATTGCTCCACTATTTGGTGGCTGCATCTTCAGTTGTCTAGGACCTAAGCTCTGGAATTACCTTCCTAAACCTCTCCAAGCTTTTGGTTAATTCTAGCAAAGCAGCAGCTGGAGGGGAGGAAATCATGGTAAGAAGTATTTTCTCAAATTTACCAAATTTGAGACAGAACAGCATTAAAATCAAGATAATTCTGGAGTTTCTTTATCCACAATTATTCCTACACAAAGTAAAATGTGATAAGCTGAGGAGCACAGCAGCATGCCCTCTTATGTCTAAATTTGATAAACCAAACGTTATTACTGCAGCACATTGCTCAATTATGCTAAATTGGGCTTTTGTGGTACACAATCCAACTGACTTGCATAGTTCTAACAGTGGTGCAAAATTTTGCAGCATGCCACGATGGAGTGGGTTGCACAGTAACAATATCACTAACAAATTCTAGTGGCTAGCTTTAATGTGTGTTTTCTCACTAAGAATTAGAAAACAAAAGAGATCAATTTTTCCATTTCCATTTCATTGCACTTTAGCACATCCAGCTCCTCATGGTCAAAGGAGGTATGGTCAAAAGATTCTAAATGGAGAGGAAATTATTTACTTCCAAACTTGGATGAAAACTGAGAGAATGAAGCTCCCATTGTTTTCATGGGCAGGTTTAACAGGTCTGAAGTAAGGAAATCTTTTATCTCTTTGCCCTGTCCTCCTCTGCCACAGGCCCTCCTGCCGCCCCACCCCCAACCCCCACTCCACCCTATCACCTAACATGATTGATAGAGAGTCATGCAGCATAGGCCATTCAACCCATCATGCCTCTGCCAGCTCTATGAAAGATCGATCCATTTAGCCCCTACTGTGTTGATTATCACAAATGGAGAAAAATAATTCAATGTTCAACAAAGCAAATTTTATCTAGTGCTTAAACTATGGGCCTTTAAAGACTTGTCTTGGAAAAGGATTGATCCATGAGGAATGAAGATCTTCAAAAAGCAGAAGCATTAAACTGAAAATTATCCAGAAAGTATTTATACTTATTTCATGACTTAATAAAAGATTTTTATGAGAAGAAAAGTATAATAATGGATTGGTGAATGCTTACCTTTTCAAACTTATGTATCTTTTTAATTCCTTTTCCATGTAGGTCTAATGTATTGCCACTCCTACATCCATCCAATTTTTCTACAGAAAACTTGTAAAATAATCAAGAGCTAGTTAATGGAATATCAGTGTTCTCAGTTGGGAGAATGTGTGGGCATAGTGGGTTAGCCACTGGCCTTTCATTTTGGTTCAAACTTATTAAAGGAATCCTCCCTGTACTTGCTATAAAGATGGTAAGTGAAATGAGTTTAAGGAATTACAACATTTGTGTATCCTAAAGTATGAGAGTGCCCTCCTTGACAAGCTCACTTAGAGAAGCATATGTCCTTTGCATTGTTGATAAGGAAAGCTTGAGGGATAACAGCTGTTAGGTTGCATTAGTTGGAGGGCAAAGTGAAACAGCCATGTATATAAGGATTAAGTTGTCGTGTGTGTGTGTGTGTGTGAGAGAGAGAGAGAGAGAGAATATTAAGATTCTGTTAGCATCAGATTTTCATCTATTTTTGCATTCATTTACTTACTTGCATGTTACCTCTGCTGTATACTAACAAAAAAAATCCTGATTATTCCAGTAACAATAGTACTTTTTTTACTTTATGTCTTTCAGAATTCAGCATAAGGGGCTTTGGATTGCCCCAGATGTACCAGAACTCTAGGTAATAACAGCATTTCCTACTGCATATAAACCTTCTTATTCTTCACCCTCCATGCCCCAAGAGAAAAAACAAATGTTTTGATATGTTTTCAGGCTATCAGGGTGGGTGGGAGGGGCCAGGGGTGTCGGTTGTGAAGGGATGAATTGAGCCTTTACAAAATAATAATTAATGTTGAGCTCCATTTCCTGTTTCTGTCATAGGTTAGAGTGCTTTCTTTCATCTTTGCCAATTGAGCTTACATCAGATGAAAGTATCCCCCGCCTTCTAATTGCAAGGCTCCAGTGTGAAATATGCTTAGGAAATCTTAAACTGGTTCCTGGGCACATGTCCACAGCACAAAACTGCCTGTACTTTGGCAAAGTTAGCATCTTCATTCAGAGACTGGTGTGGGAAATGGATTTTCATTCAGAGACTGGTGTGGGAAATGGATTTTTCAATTGTTGGATGTTTATTCTGTGCAGTATTTTACAGCAAATCTACCCCATAAAATGAAACAGGGGTGATACTCATGTGGAAAATCATGAAACAAACTGAAACCAACAATTTTTTCCCCAACAACGTGCTAATCCTGGCTTCCCTCCCAAAAAACAGAAAGTGAAATTTGCTAAAATGCTGAAATTTTAGCATGTTCAGACTTGATTAAGATAAAAGCAAAAAACTGCGGATGCTGAAAATCCAAAACAAAAATAAAAATACCTGAAAAAACTCAGCAGGTATGGCAGCATCTGCAGAGAGGAACACAGTTAACGTTTCGAGTCCGTATGACTCTTCAACAGAACTAAGTAAAAATAGAAAAGAGGTGAAATATAACTGTGTTCCTCTCCACAGATGATGCCAGACCTGCTGAGTTTTTCCAGGTATTTTTATTTTTGTTTCAGACTTCATTAGTTAACTTTCAAAGAAAGATGTGGCAGTTTTCCCACTGGAAGAAAAATGAAATCAACCCAGGTAAGAATGAGCTCATCAACCGATTTGCAGTTAATTGAACAATGAAACAGTTAAACACTTTGACAAAGTGTCGGCACAACATGAATTTTGCTGCAGTTGTCACATTAACTGGTCCCATGTTCCTGGCAGCAGCGGAAGGCAGCAGATCTACTGAGGACTCTGTCAACTATGTGATCGGTTAATCTACTGTGGTTGCTCACAAGCATTTTTGACCAACTAAGTAACAGTCTACCCATTAGCACTTTAAAAGCAGAAACAAAGTAAAAGCCTCCATGCACTGCTCAGCAAGTTTTTTCCCCATTCTCTTTCATGGGTAATTGAAAATTTGAAGGTGCAGTTGTTTTTATAAAACCTCACAAATAAAAAGAAACCCAGCATGAATCAAGAAATTCCTTTAAATATAATTTTCAAATAGACTGCATAAGCAGACGCCAAACAATGTTTAGAACTTGAATTCCAGTTTATTCTTTGTTTATGTTTCAAAGTTCAGAGACGAATTATGAAAATGTTAATCTTAACAATCAGATTCTTTAAATTTGCTTCTCTACTCAACCTTATGCCCATCAGAACAGACTAACATCCTTGATCATTATTTTACAAGTTATAAGAGTTAAAACAATTGTAATGTACATTATTACGGTGAGTTCAGACTGCCCGAGGTTCTGCCGTTGAGGCTAATGAAATCCAACAGTGAAGCAACTTCAACGAGCAGAAAATAGCCAGAACTGGAAGTATCATTAAATAAAATAAATATGGTGAGGTTAACATTCACCTACACATTTCAAGATTATGTTAATAATGTTAAGTCTACTTTTTTTTGTTTTTCTCTTCAATTAGAGGGAAAATCCACTTAAAACACTTTTTGAGTTCTAGGCTGTACCTTCCCTTTTACTTTGTTATTGTCTACACAGGAACTTAAAAAGCAACCATTACAAGTTCAAATATTGTTACATTTACACTAACCTGGTCTTTTGAAGTATCCTTATCTGTTGTAATATCTTTAACAGTAGCAGAAGGCTTCGCTTTGGAACAGGTTGATCTTGCAACCTGAGTGCTATGTAGTCTTTTCACTCTGATTTGACACCTAGGGAATGGACAGATAATTTAACTTTAAAACAAAATATAAATAAAAAAGTACAGTACAATATAATCAGCCACCCAAATATATCCTGTTTCTCTATCTCTTTCTCCTAATCATTCAAACTTCTTTCCTGAGGATGCTGAATTTGTAATCATATATGTTATAGACTCTTTATGTAATGCAAATGCAAAATGGCACTTTCAGACAGTCACAGTTGTCTTAATTGTTACAATCCCCATAGAGACCAATAATTTTTTTAAAAGATATTTGAATTCGCAGTGACCAATTCAAAGGATCACACAACAAAATTTCACATTGTAAGCCTTTTACCATAACAAACAGACTAAAATCAACAGCAACTAAACATTAATTAGTTGGCAACTAATACACTAAACAACAGAAAAAATACTACTCCTTAACTTCCTAACATGACCAAAAACCCCATTGCCTTTATACATTACAATGCACTCTCCACAGAATTGAAGTCTTGAATAGAACCAGTCCAAAGTTACTCCCAGCGTCCAACAGGCTTACTTCCCCCCGTTTTGCTGAGCTGTAACATCTGGTGCTCTTTAAAAGTTGTTTCCCTCAGTCTTCTAAGAATCCCTGAACCAACTTCCAGCAACAGGGCCCACTCCAGCAACTCCTTTTCCTGACCACTCCAGGGCGAATCTTCCAGTGTCCTTAAATCTCTACAGATCCCATCTCTTTGAACAGAGGATGAGCTTCCAACAACATCATGCCTGGTGGCCAACACAGAACAGCCTTTTTCCCCAGCTGTTCATAGCAGCTGTTGTTTCCCTGTCTCTCTCTCTCTAGGAATCTCTATCTCTCTCTCTCTTTCTCTCTCTCTGTCCAGGGTCTAAGTCAATAAGTTTGCACTCAGCAAAGCCAGCTTCTCCTTTCTTTGTGTCAAAGTGTAAAAACTGGCATTTGAGTTTCAACAGGACTTACCCTGGGCCCCCTGCCCCCATGCCAACCAGTTCACACAGGCTTATCACCTGGCGGACCTAGTAGGGAGTCACAAGTCCCTCTCCACTACTCCATTGTACATTTAAATTAAAAGATACAGTTTAAAACATAACCGTCTTATAACTTCTAGCAGTCATAACACTCTTATATCCAAGCCAGCAGGTTCTGAAAAGCTTTTTGTACAAAAGACTAAAATAATAGTTTCCTGAGTTCTAAGATGTTATTAAGCCCCCTAGAACAATACAGACAATTGCCAAGGTACAGTCTTAAGAGTCTCAGTAGCCCTTCATTACATAATCCAAGTGGCTATTCTTAATGTTACAAATAGTGTTACAAATTTCCTAGATCTACAGTTGATTTCTCTGGAGCTCCTCATTCCCAGTCACTCCAGTAATTGGACCTTGTGTTCCCTATGATCAGAAGCAATGTCCAATATTTAATCATACCAAGTGTATTGGATACCACAATCTCACTCACAAAACAGAAAGGAATAAAGAGAGAGCAGGAAAAAAGAGGGAATGACCATCAACAGCAACTAAACATTAATTAGTAGGCAACTAATACACTAAACAACAGAAAAAATACTACTCCTTAACTTCCTAACATGACCAAAAACCCCATTGCCTTTATACATTACAATGCACTCTCCACAGAATTGAAGTCTTGAATAGAACCAGTCCAAAGTTACTCCCAGCGTCCAACAGGCTCGCTTCTCCCCATTTTGCTGAGCCGTAACATCTGGTGCTCTTTAAAAGTTGTTTCCCTCAGTCTTCTAAGAATCCCTGAACCAACTTCCAGGGATTGGAAGGGGGAGGGGTGAGAACATAAGGGAAAAAAAACGAAAACAGAAAATGCTGGAAAAACTCAGTAGGTCTAGCAGCTTCTGTGGAGAGAGGAACAGGGTTAGCGTTTTGAGTCCGTATGACCCTTCTTCATAGCCCTGCTGAGTTTTTCCAGCATTTTCTGTTTTTGTTTCAGGTTTCCAGCATCCTTTTGCTTTTATAGGAAAAAAAGAGATCTACACAAGAGAAAAGTTGAGAAAGACAAACCCAACAGAAACAGCTCTCTAACTCCTCTGTCAACTATCTGGGTTGGGGATAGACACATCAAGCTGCCCAAAACTCACCACCTTTAATGAAATCCTAAACCTTAATGTGGCGGTTTGTGGCCCCTGTATGCCATGTTCAGTTAAACCCCTGCCAGGCACAAAGAATGGGTTTACATTCAATCTTAATGGCAAGAAATACAGTGAAATTGCGATAAGACAAACTCGGATTACACAAAATTCCGGTTACGTCAAAATCGTCAACCATTCCCGCTGGCAGATTAGCAAATCTCATAGACCGATGCCCATGATAAGCCGAAATTCCGCACTGGTAACTCCAGATCAGCTGAACTTGTCTAAACTTGTCATATGACCGTGCCAACCAATCAAAGTGGAGTTAGAGCACACAAGAGTGCAAAATCATGGAGCGCTGGGTATGTTATTATTTGACATCAAGATCTCCCTGTGAAAGGACGTGCCAAGCCGGAGTATGGCAAAATCTGTGAGAAAGTTAAAAGTGTTGTTGATCGGAAATAAAATGAAGTTGATACAGCAAGTGGAAAACCACGGTGTGAAGCAGAAAGCGGACATCGCAAAGGAGTGGGAGATTCCACCATCGAGTTTGTCCACCGTTATGGAATACCAAAGACGAACATCTTGGAACAGTTCAACAAGCAAGCAACGATGAGAATGAGGACACCTGCCTATCCTGACATTGAAGGAGCTCTGCTAACATGGTTCGAAGCAGCCTGAACAGAGAACATTCCCATCTCCGATCCAATCCTGCAGGAAAGAAGATTGGTCACATGAAATTGACCTGCAGCGACGGATGGCTGGACTGATTCAAGTCAAGGCATGCTAAGCAGAAAAAGGGAGTTTTTCCCGAGCTAACTGTTGACATTTTTCAATACAAACCTCCGGCCTTTTACAAGGTCAGGCCATTGTAAGGTATGATCAAATTGAGTAAAATTTTTTCACACATTTACTGCTTTACTGTATTTCCATTTGACATGTGAACCTGTTGCTTTTGACATAGGCCTACTTGTAGGCATATAAGGTTACATAGAGATGCATTCATGTGGGAAAGGGGCCTCCTCAGCTATCATGAAGCTCCGCTTAACACAAATTTGTGGGCAGATCCCCTGAGATTCAGCGCACTGAGATTTTACTGTAGCTAGGGCCAGACCTCAACAGGCATCTTCGTTTCAAAGATAACATAACATGCAAAAGTAAACAATTTGTTAATTGTATAAATTAAGGTTAAGGATATACAGGTGGAAGACATTCATTAGATGATTACTTGAGCATTTACAGAGACATTCATTAGTATTAAAAGAGGTATAAAGAAATACTTATTGGCACTGGTGGTGGGTTGCAGAGTTAGGAGCTATGCCATACATTTGTATTGTTTCACTTTTTGAATAAATCTAAAACTGAGTAAAGATTGACTTCTGATCTCCTCCTTCACCACTGGCTATCCGAAGTTTAACATTGATATCTGGTCTGCCTGGTGCTGTCTCTTGAAACAAGCCTAATTATAATCTTAAATATTTTATACATCTCTGGGGGTTAACCCATTGTAAGCTGAATTTACCCTTTATAACTATGTCATAACATAAATTGAAACAAAATGCTTTTCAGGCCACATAGTAGAAGTTCCAAAATACTGCAGTAGATCTACATAGGGAGTCTTATCAGCCTATTCAACTGCAAAGCTTCATGACCAGAAATGGTTCTATCCTTACCCAAAGTCGAGTCATATACAAACATATGAAATAGGAGCAGGAGTAGGCCATTCAGCTCCTCGAGCCTTCTCCGTCATTCAATAAGGTCATGGCTGATCTATTTGAGATTCGAGTTCCAGATTCCCATCTACCCACGATAACCTTAGATTCTGGTTAGGCAAGGGAATTGATCCTTAAAAATATTCAGTGACCCCGCTTCCATCGCCCTCTGAAGTAGAGTTCCAAAGTCCAAAGAGGAGAAAAAGATTCTCCTCACCTCTGTCCTAGAAGGGTGATCCCTAATTTTAAAACAGTGCCCTCTAGTTCTGGACTCATCCACAAGAAGAAACATCCTTTACATGTACACCTTGTCAAGACCATTCAGGATTTTGTATACTTCAATCAAGTCACTCCTCACTCTTCCAGACTCCAGTGGAAACACACCCAGCCTGATCACCCTATCCTCATAAGACAACCTCCTCATTCCAGGTATCAATCTATTAAAGCTCCTCTGAACTGTCTCCAACATATTTACGTCCTTCTTTAAATAAGGAGACCAAAACTGCACACAATATTCGAGATGCGGTCTCAACAATGCCCAGTATAACTGAAGCATAACATTCTTACTTTTATGTTCAATTTCTCTCATAACAAAGGACAGCATTCTATTTGCCTTCTTGATTACGTGCTGTACGTGCATACTAACATTTTGTGACTAATGCACAAGAACACCTTGATCTCTCTGCACCTCCGAATTCTGCAGTCATTCTCCGTTTAAGTAATACTCTGCTTTTTATTCTTCCTTCTAAAGTGAACGACTTCACATTTTCCAACATTATACACCATCTGCCAGATTTTTGCCCACTACCCAACATATCTATATCTGCCTGAAAAGTCCTTATGTCTTCTTCATAACATACTTCCCTATCTATATTTGTGTCATCTGCAAATTTAGCTACCATGCTTTTGCTCCCCTCATCTAAGTCATTGATGTAAATTGTAAAAAATTGAGGCTAGCACAGACCCTTGCGGGACTCCACTCGTCACATCCTGTCAATCAGACAAAGACCAATTTATGCATACTCTATTTTCTGCCAGCCAGGCAATCTTCTTTCCAGGCTAATATATTACCCCCTACGCCATGAACTTGTATTTTCCGCAATAACCGTTAATGTGGCACCTTATCAAATGCTTCCTGGAAATCCAAGTACAGTATGTCTACAGGCAGCACCCCTCTTTCCACAGCACATGTTACTCCTTCAAAGAACTCTAATAAATTGGTGAAACATGACTTCATAAAACCATGCTGACTCTTCCCGGTTACCTTGGGTTTTTCTAAGTGCCCATTTATAACCTCCTTAATAATCGATTCTAACACCTTCCCCATGACAGACGTCAAGCTAACTGGCCTATAGTTTCCTGTATTCTGCCTCCCTCCCTTCTTGAATAGTGGAGTTATATTTGCTACTTTCCAGTCTGATGGAACCTTTCCAGGAATTGGGAAAGTTAACAGCAACACACCCACTACCTCATTAGCCACCTCTTTTAAGACACTAGGATGAAGTCCCGCAGCTCCATCAGTTTGCTTAGTACTGCTTCCCCAGTGAGTGCAGCTGACAAACTGAATGAAGACCTGGGGGAGAATTTTCATGCCACGTAAAATGACACGTGGTGACGTCAGACGTGCGTCCTTACATCAGCGCTCATCATTCAGATCTTCCGTTCAACAGGCCTGCGCCGGAGGCAGCTGTGTGCCCGCCGAACTGTTAAGGTCATTAATAAACCAATTAAACTAATTCTCAATGCTGTCAGTCCAACCTTAAGGTTGGCGGGCAGGTGAAGAGCCCAGGCGGCCGTCACATTTTTCATGAAACCTCATCCACAGGCAGAATGAGGTTTCATGAAGGTTTTATTAAATTAATAAATATTTTTTACACATTTCATAAACATGTCCCAGCTCATGTGACACTGTCACATGAGGGGACATGTCTAAATAATTTTAATCTTTCTTTATTTTGAATTTTCAATTTGAACTTAATCTTCCTGAGGCAGCTCCGTGCCTCAAGGAGATTTCTGCGCTCTTTCGCGCACATGCGTGAAAGAGCGCAAACCCCCACTCACCCTCCTCCCTCCGCCCACATAGATAGCGCTGAGCATTGCCGGGCACATGTCACGCCGGGCGAGCCTTAATTGGCCCGCCCACGTAAAATGGCTGCACACAGTCAATCACGGGCGGCGATCAGCTCCGCGCCCACTCCCAACCAGCCCGCCCGACAGGCAGAAGATTCTGCCCTTGGAGTTTGGTGAGAGAGAGTTTTAAGTGTTAATTTTGTTCTTAAATATTGCTCTTAAAATCTAATCCAGTCTGTAATTAGCAGTAACTGGAAAGTACTGTGTAAACAGGTTAAGTTCTTTCTTTCTTGCAGTTTAGACAGGGTAAACAGGGAGTTGTTAGTTTCCTCTTTCTATCTTTCTCACCCCATAGAAATTGGTTCTTGCTCTACTACAGGGAAAGGCGCTAGCTGTTTGGTGAGTGGTACGTGAGTGTTATATTCTATCCCTAAGGTTTAAAATAGTACACAATTTGGTGGTAAAGTTAATTAAATATATAAGAAAGCAATACTAAATCAGTGATTAATATAATTAAGTAATTATTTAAAACACATTAAGGATGGCAGGACAGGTGATGTGTCAAGGTTGCAGCATGTGGTAGCTCCTGGATAACATTGTGATCCAGGGCAAACATGTCTGCAGTCAGTGTTTGCGGCTTGAGGAACTTCGGCTCAGAGTCATTGATTTGGAGGCTGAGCTGCAGACTCTGCAACACATCAAGGAGGGGAAAATTACCTGGGTGCTTTATACCAGGGAACAGTCACACCACTTAGGATAGGGTCTTCTGATTTGATCAGTGGCCAGGGACAGGAGGGTGTGACTGCGAATGAGGTAGGTAAGGGGACCCAGAGGGCAGAAGTGCAGAGTGTGAGCCTCTGCAATTGTCCAACAGGTTTGAGGTCCTCCAGGTTGTTTGGATGAGAGTGGGAGATGCAGGGTGGATGAGCAAACTGACCATGGTACCGTGGTACAGTAAGCCATCCAAGTTGGGGGAGCAAAAAGGAATGTAGCGGTAGTAGGGGACAGGATAGTATGGGAGATTGACACTGTTCTCTGTCACAAAGAGCGAGAGTCCAGATGGCTTTGTTGCCTGCCTAGTGCCAGGGTTCGGGACATCTGCTCAGGTTCTGGAGAGGAACTTACAGTGGGAGAGGGAGGATCCAGTTGTTGTAGTCCATGTGACTACCAATGACACAAGCAGGATGAGGAAGAAAGCTCTGTATAGTCAGTATGACAAGCTGGGCACCAAATTAAGAAGCAGAACCTCAAAGGTAATAATTTCTAGATTATTACCTGAGCCACATGCAAATTGGCATAAGGACAAATAAGATTATAGGAATGAATGCGTGGCTGAAAGACTGGTGTTGAAGAAGTGGGTACCAGTTTATGGGGCACTGGCACCAGTATTGTGGAAAGTGGGATCTGTACCATTGGGACGGGTCTACACCTGAACCGGGCTGGGGCTAGTATACTCGCAAGCCGCCTAACTAGAGAAGTAGAGAAGGTTTTAAACTGAATAGCGGGAGCAACGGATCAAATTTGGGAAGATGTGATAAACCAAAGAGTACAGACAAAGCAAGAGAGAAAGTATTAATATGGGAAATGATAAACAGACTGGTGGGAAGGGACAGAGAGTACAATTCTAAAAGTAAATCAGCAGATAAGGCTACACACTACAAAAATATAAAAGAACAACACTAAAGGCTCTGTACCTAAATGCACGTAGCATTCGAAACAAAACAGATGAACTGATAGTGCAAATAGAAATAAATAAGTACAATCTGATACCCGTTACAGAGACATGGCTACAGAATGACATAGATTGGGACCTGAATATTGAAGGGCACGTGACATTTAGGAAGGACAGGAAGTTAGGAAAAGGTGGAAGGGTGGATCTGTTAATTAATGACGGTATTAGCATATTAGAGAGGGATGGCTTAAATTCAGGAAACCAGGACGTAGAAGCGGTTTGGGTTGAGATGAGGAGTGATAAAGACAAGAAGTCACTTGTGGGAGTGTTGTACAGGTCTCTTAATTGTAACTACACAGTAGGACAGAGAATAAAAGAAGAGATAATGGGAGCTTACCAGAAAGGTACAATAACCATGGGGATGGGAAAAATCAGATGGGCAAATAGCGTAGATGAGGAGTTCATTGAATGTTTTTGGGATAGTTTCTTAGAACAGCACATTCTGGAGCCAACCAGAGAGCAGGCTATACTAGACCCAGTATTGAGCAACGAGATAAGATTAATTGATAACCTTCTCGTGAAGGCACCCCTAGGTAGCAGTGATCATAATATGATTGAATTTTACATTCATTTTGAGGGAGAAATTAGTGCGTCCAAGACTAATGTTTTAAACTTCAATAACGGCAATTATGAGGGCATGAAAGCAGAGCGAGCTAACATGAACTGGCAAATGAGGTTAAGCGATATGTCAATAGAAGTTCAGTGGCAGACATTTAAAGGGATATTTCAGAATACACAGAATATATCAATTCTAATGAGAAAGAAAAATTCCAAGGGTAGGGCCCACCATCTGTGATTAAGTAAAAAAGTTAAAGACAGTATCAAACTTAAAAAAAGCATATAAATACCTGAAGACAGGTGGCAGGTCAGAAGATTGGAAAGAATATAAAGAACAGCAAAGAGTGACAAAAAGTTTAATAAGGAGGGAAAAATTAGAGTATGAGAGAAAGCTAGCAAGCAATATAAAAATGGATAGTAAGAGTTTCTATAGATATTTAAATAAGAAAATTGTTAACAAAGTGAGCATTTGTCCTATAGAGTGCGTTGGGAATTGATTATGCAAAGTAGGGAGATGGTGGGCGAATTAAATAGGTATTTTGCTTTGGTCTTCACTATAGAGGACACAAATAACATCCCGGAAATGGCTATAAATCAGGAAATAGAAGGGAGGGGGGAACTCAGGAAAATTATAATCACGAGGGAAGTGGTATTTAGCAAATTGTTGGGGCTGCAGGCTGACAAAACTCCCAGGTCTGGATGGACTTCTCCCTAAGTTCTTGAAGGAAGTGGCTAGTGTATTTTATTTCTGTTGGACTGTTGTAAAGAACATACTTTTTATTTTCTGTTGAACTGTGGATCAAAATTACAATGGCTGCAGTTTGAAAGACATGTCCACTGGAACAGGATGAGAGATATATATACAATATTGCAGTCCTGGAACAGAGTGTGCCATGAAAGACAGGATGATGCCAGATAAGAGTCCTGGACCAAGGGAGCTGCCTGGTAACAACATTTTAATTGGCACCTGACCAGGTGACCAGGTTTTGTGTGAGGGCAGTGTAGCAGAATAGCTCCTAGCCTGAAAAGAAAAAGACCTAAAACCTCTTGCTCCCGTGTGTGGAAGATTCTAGTAATTCTACAGTAATAGCTAGCTGGCTTTTTCTTCTCTTATCTCCATAACCTGCTCTCTCTCTGAAAACCCTTGTCAAAAGGCAAAGGGGAAAATCACTGGTAGAGGCATTGAAAGGCTCAACCAATTAACTAAATACTGAAAGTGCTGGAAGACCACTGTTATCAACAAGAACTGAAAGGAATTTGGAAGGCATCAATCAAAATCAACCCATCGAATCCTGTACTCTGGAATTGGTGCTACTGAACTGTTTTATCCCACTCTTAAAATCCATGTTTGTGTGTGTATTTAGGGTCTTGTATGTGTGTGTATAGGGATTTAAGAAGGGGTAGAGTTTAGGTTATAGAATTAGAAATTAGCAGTTCATATTTCTTTCTTTTGCCACTGGTTAACGACAGTTTGTTCAATAAACAGCTATTCACTTATTAAGTTTACAAACCTGGTGCTCGTATTCCATTCACCTAAATTAAACAGTTAGGTAGAATTGGGGCAATCTGGCGATTTTACAAGCGATCCCAAAAGCAAGATTAATCGAATTGGCAAGGAAATTAAGAGTTAGAATTGCCTGCCAAAGCTAGGAAGGCAGATATAATCGAAGAGTTGACACAGCATTTGAAATTGGAATGAATACCCGAGAGACCGAGTTCTCCGAGGGGTGGTTCATTGGAATAGGCTCAAATTCAGTTGCCAATAAAAAATTGGAACTCGAGGCAGCAGAAAAGGAAAGAGAAAGGACATTTCAAAGGGAGTTAGAAAAGAAAAGGTTAGAAAAGGAGGAAAGAGAAAAAGAGAGAGAATTCCAGCTTAAAATGCTGATAGTTAAAATGAGACGCCAGTAGGTGAGGCAGGACTTATTTCCGGATCAGATCCCAGCGGGGAAATGTTTAAATTTGTACAAGCTCTTCAGAAATTTGAGGAAAGGGATGTTGATACATTCTTTATATCATTTGAGAAGATAGCTAAACAGATGAATTGACCAAAGGAAAACTGGACATTACCCATGCAAATTGACAGGTAAAGCATAGGAAATTTATGCTTCACTGTCAGAGGAGGTTTCTAGGGATTATGATGTGGTGAAAAGGGCCATTTTGAGTGCATATGAGTTGGTCCTTGAAGCATACAGACAAAAGTTTTGAAATTTAAGGAAACAGCCTGGACAAACTTACATTGAATTTGAAAGGATTAGGCAAAGTAGGTTTGACAGGTGGATATGAACATGAGTTGAAACTACCTATGAAGTTCTCAGAGAGACCATTCTCTTGGAAGAATTTAAAAACTCCCTACCTTCTGTAATAAGAACCCATGTTGAAGACCAAAGGGTTGCAACTGCTAGACAGGCAGCAGTAATGGCTGGTGATTATGAGCTGATCCATAAAACTAAACAATTTGTCCATCACCCCTACAAATTTGAAAAGGATAGAAAGTGGGAGAGTGAAAGGAAGGCAAGAAGCCAGGTTAAAGAATGGATATCTGGGAAAGGTACTGAGGGTGGAGGCGAAACTCGAAGGCCAAAGTGTTTCCACTGTAATAAAGTGGGGCACATTCGTACAGAAGGCTGGAATTTGCGAGGGAAGCCCATGGGACTTATTGGAGTTCGTAAGAGAGAGCCCGAAAAGGGAACTCAAAAATAAAATGCCACAGATTAAATAATAATTTTAACTACAAATAAGGGTCTGGAGGTAAACACTGCTGTGAATGCAGGTGAAGTGAATAAGGTAGATGAGAGATATAGAGAGTTTTTGTCTAAAGGAAAGATAACTCCTTTTTCATCAAATGATGCAGCTAAACCCATAACTATATTAAGGGACACAGGAGCTACTCAAACTCTTTTGCTGGAGAAGGACCTAGTTTTCCCTCCAGAGAGTTCAATGAAAGCTAAAGTACTGGTAAACCGGATGAGTGGAGAGTATATCCCAGTTCCATTGTACAAAGTGCAACTGGGGTGTGATTTGTTGTCTGGATCGGTGGTTGTAGGAGTGGTTAAGAAATTACTTGTAGATGGAGTTGATCTACTCCTGGGGAATGATTTGGCAGGAGTGAAGGTTACAGCTTCGCCCATAATTACAGAAAGCCCAAGAGAGGCTAAAGAGACAGAGCAGTTACAAGAACAATTCCTGGTACTTTTCCATTGTGTGTGGTGACCAGAGCATTGGTTAAACAAAGTCCATCATCAGAGGTCAAAGAAACACCATGAGCAGATGTTCGAGTAGCCGAAACTCTCTTTAAGGATGAGGATAATACAAAGGAAGGGTTTAGCAGGTCTTCATTAATTGAGGCTCAGAAGGCAGATCCAGAGTTAAACAAGTCAGCACAGTCAGCTCACACTGAAGCTGAGGTGGAAGGAGTTCCAGAGTGCTATTACGTTAAAAACAGAGCTCTGATGAGGAAGTGGAGATACCCTCACAGACCTGCGGATGAGGAATGGACAGTTCTTATTCAGATAGTGATACAGCCCAAACATCGTAAGGAGATATTGCGAGTAGCACATGAAATCCCTATGGCAGGATATGTAGGAATACGGAAAGCCCAAGCACCAATAAACAGGCATTTTACCTGGCCAAGACTTCATAAGAACGTAGTGCAATTTTGTAAAATGTGTCATACATGTAAGGTAGTAGGTGAAACTCACATGTAATTAAACCAGCACCTTTAATACCCATACCAGCTTTTGAAGAACCATTCAGTCGGGTGTTAGTAGATTGTGTAGGACCATTATCCAAAACGAAAGTAGGTCATCAGTATATCTTTACAATCACGGAGCTGACCACCCGATTTCCAAAAGCTATTCCTTTAAGGGCAATTACAGCTAAGGTGGTAGTGGAAAAGTTAACTCAGTTTTTCACTCGTTTTATGGCCTACCAATTGAAATACAATCTGACCAAGGTTCTAACTTCATGTCTAAAATTTTCCAGGACATAATCGGCAATTTGGGTATCAAACAACTAAAGTTTACTGCCTATCATCCACAGACACAGAGAGCTCTGGAAATATACAATCAGACTCTCAAAACCATGAAGAAGACTTATTGTCAAAAATACCCAAAGGATTGGGATGAAGGATTAGATTTCTTACTATTTGCTACCAGAGGTTCTCTGAATGAAATTACTGGATTTAGTCCATTTGAATTGATCTATGGTCATGAAATAAAAGTGATTAAGGAAAAGCTCCTAAAGCAGAAAGACGAATCCTCCACGTTGGATTACGTGTCCATGTTTCTAGAAAGACTCACATGAGCATGTAAAGTAGCACGAGAGCACTTAAAAACTTCCCAAGCCAAAACGAAAAAATAGGCAGACAAACATGCTACTAGAATGTTTCAAGCAAGAGATGGAGTATTGGTATTATTATTACCTTTGCAGGGTGAACCCCTGAAAGCAAAATTCAATGGCACCTACAAGATAGTTAGGAGAGTTAGTAAAGTGACTTATCTGATAGCTGCTCCTGAGCGTAGGAAGAAGAAACGGTTATGTCACATAAACATGCTCAAGCAATATCATCGCAGGGAAGATGATGGGAAGGAGCAAGTATGCCAGGTGGTAGAAGTAATGGAGGATGACAGAGACAGTAAGCATAAGGTAGAGTGAGAAGTAGACAGTACACAAAGCGAACCTCCTACAATTCGACTAGCCAATGCGAAAATGCTGGGACAGTTAAACATTGTGTTCTCATATTTAGCAGAAGGACCAAGGGAAGATGTAATAAGATTACTTAGGAAGTATAAGGGAGTGTGTGGGTTTTATAGGAAGTTTGTGCCTAACTTCAGCACAATAGCTGTACCTCTCATCAATTTGTTAAGAAAACAGGCGAAAGTGGTATGGTCGGCAGAATGCCAAGCAGCCTTTGAAAAGCTGAAGATAATCTTAATAAATGAACCAGTATCGGCCACCCCTGACTTTACCAAACTTTTTAAATTGATGCTAGCGACTTTGGGGGAGGTGCAGTCCTATTACAAGATGATCAATTAGGGACAGGGAAGCCAACGGGGTACTTTTCCAAGAAACTAAATCAATATCAGGGGAAGTACTCTACAGTAGAAAAAGAAACTCTAGCATTGTTGTTGTCTCTTCAACACTTTGAAGTTTATGTCTGACACGATAACAAAGAAACACTAATCTACACTGAGCATAATCCGCTGGCATTCATTGAAAAATTTAAAACTTGAAATGCAAGACTGTTTAGATGGAGTCTATTATTTCAACCATTCAATGTAAAGATTGTTCACATTGCCGGTAAAGATAATGTGATCGCATATGCATTGTCCTGGGTGTAAAAATACTAAAATAAGTTAAAGGAATAAGAAATGCTGAAGATTGTATAAGATTGTATAAGGGGGAGAAAGGATGAATGAAAATAAGTATCGTGTTTTGTTCTCTATGTATCACATACTGCCATGAAGAGATATTAATGTATATAATGTTATTGGAAATTATTATTTTTAAAATAGAGGTTTAGTCTGTGTGTGTGTTAATTGGATTCAAGCCAGCTAGTCTTGGTGCTTTGATGTATAGTAGATTTGAGATGTAAACAGTAAGGTAGAGGATACATTTGCATTTTGTTGAATAGAGCATTCAAAGAATGGGGATGAAACCTTGCACCTAGCTAGGAGACACCAAGCAATATTTAGATTACTAATAACATTGGTACTATGAAAGGGGTTCAAAGGGCCTGGTGAAACAATGAGAATTTACATTCAAAGAGAAAGGCTGGGCATAACAGAAAGGATAAGGGATATAAGTTCTGTTGAAGGGTCATGAGGACTCGAAACGTCAACTTTGTTCTTCTCCGCCGATGCTGCCAGACCTGCTGAGTTTTTCCAGGTATTTCTGTTTTTGTTATAACAGAAAGGAATTTGTGTGTGCAGGTCAGAGGCATGTAAGATCTAAGCCTGTAGGCCCACCCCTGTGTCTGTGAAGGAACAAATTGAAAGGAACCTCATTTTGAATTCGTAAGGTGAAAAATGCTTTGCCTGGTTTCTGTTTGTCTATTGGTTAATGTTGCCTTAGTGGAGATTAATTTGGGATTTTATTAAAAGTTATGATAGTAGTAATTTGTAGCCATGTGTAGGTGTTTAATTTGTTGTAAATTAATAAATGTCTCATTTAGTTTGATATAAAAACTTCTCGAGAACTGGTGGTCTTATTCCTGAATATGGAGTTGCAACTCAAAACATACCAATTGAAAATATAGGTTATGACAGTTGTTTAAAGTTTCCCTCTGGGATTTTAAATAACTCAGCCTTTAACAACTGCTGTGTCATAATACATACCTTGTGATGAAATGCATTTTTGAAATGCTGAATGCTGCTTGAATGCATAGCCTGAATGCTGCTTGGCATTCTGCCGACCATACCGCTTTTGCCTGTTTTCTTAACAAATTGATGAGAGGTACAGCTATTGTGCTGAAGTTAGGCACAAACTTCCTATAAAACCCACACACTCCCTTATTCTTCCTAAGTAATCTTATTACATCTTCCCTTGGTCCTTCCGCTAAATATGAGAACACAGTGTTTAACTGTCCCAGCATTTTCGCATTGGCTAGTCGAATTGTAGGAGGTTCGCTTTGTGCACTGTCTACTTCTCACTCTACCTTATGCTTACTGTCTCTGTCATCCTCCATTACTTCTACCACCTGGCATACTTGCTCCTTCCCATCATCTTCCCTGCGATGATATTGCTTGAGCATGTTTGTGTGACATAACCGTTTCTTCTTCCTACGCTCAGGAGCATCTATCAGATAAGTCACTTTACTAACTCTCCTATCTTGTAGGGGCCACTGAATTTTGCTTTTAAGGCTGGAGGCATGTAAGGAGCATATCTTTTTATTTCTGTTGGACTGTCGTAAAGAATATATCTTTTTATTTTCTGATGGGACTGTGGATTAAAATTACAATAGCTGCAGTTTGAAAGACATGTCCACTGGAACAGGATGAGAGATATATACAATGTTGCAGTCCTGAAACAGAGTGTGCCATGAAAGGCAGGATGGTGCCAGAAAGGAGTCCTGAATGAAGGAAGCTGCCTAGCAACAACATTTTAATTGGCACCTGACCAGGTGACCAGGTTTTGCATGAGGGCAGTGCAGCAGAATAGCTCCTAGCCTGAAAGGATAAAGACCTAAAACCTCTTGCTCCTGTGTGTGGAATATTCCAGTAATTCCACAATGATAGCTAGCTGGTTTTTCCTTCTCATATCTCTATAATCTGCTCTCTCTCTAAAAACCACTGTCAAAAGGCAAAGGGGGAAATCACTGGTAGAGGCATTGAAAGGCAAGTGCTCAACCAGAGAACTAAATAGTAAAAGTGCTGGAAGACCACCTTGTGTTATCAACAAGAACTAAAAGGAATTTGGAAGACATTGATCAAAATCAACCCATCGAATCCTATACTCCGGAATTGGTGTTATTGAACTGCTTTATCCCACCCTTAAAATCCATGTGTCTTGTATGTGTTTGTATAGGGATTTAAAAAAGAGTAGAGTTTAGGTTATAGAGTTAGAAATTAGCAGTTCATATTTCTTTCTTTTGCCACTGGTTAACGACAGTTTGTTCAATAAACAGTTATTTACATATTAAGTTTACAAACCTGGTGTTTGTATTCTGTTCATCTAAATTATACAGTTAGGTAGAATTGGGGCAATCTGGTTGTTTGATCAAACTTTTCACATTTGTCGCAGCTCGGGGAACAGTGGGGCTTGATATGACAGCACACTATCCCCGGTGAGTCATGACACAAGTGAGATAGTTGATTCACTGGTTTTAATTTTCCAAAATTACCTAGATTCAGGAAAGGTTCCATTAGATTGGAAAATAGCAAATATAACTCCTTTATTCAAAAAGGGAGGGAGACAGAAAACAGGAAGCTATAGGCCAGTTAGCCTAACATCTGTCACAGGGAAAATGTTAGAAGCTATTATTAAAAGTGTTATAGCAGGGCACTTAGAAAAATTCCAGGCAATCAGGCAGAGTTAATATGGTTTTGTAAAAGGGAAATCACGTTTAACCAATTTATTGGAGTTCTTTGAAGGGGTTACGTGTGCTGTGGATAAAAGGGAGCCAGTGAATGTACCGTACTTAGATTTCCAGAAGGCATTTGGTACATCAAAGGTTATTGCAATGAATAAAAGCTCACGGTGTTGAGGGTAACACATTGGCATGGATAGAAGATTGACTAGCTAACAGGAAGCAGAGAGCTGGCATAAATGGATCTTTTTCTGGTTGGCAGGATGTGACAAGTAGTGTGCCACATGGATCAGTGCTGGGGCCTCAACATTTTACAATTTATATAAGTGACTTGGATGAAAGGACTGAAGGAATGGTGGCTAAATTTGCTGATGACACAAAGATAGGTAGGAAAGTAAATTGTGAAGAGGACGCAAGGAGGCTACAAAGTGACATAGATAGGTTAAGTTAGTGGGCAAAGATCTGGCAAATGGAGTATAATGCCGGCAAATGTGAAATCATTCATTTTGGGATGAAGAATAAAAAAGAAGCTTATTATCTAAGTGGTGAGAGATTGCAGAGCTCCGAGATTCAGAGGGATCTGGGTGTATGAATCACAAAAGGTTAGTATGCATGTACAGCAGGTAATTAGGAAAGCTAATAGAATATTATCATTTATTGTGAGAGGAATTGATTACAAAAGTAGGGAGGTTATGCTTTGGTTGTACAGAGCATTGGTGAGACCACATCTGGATTATTGTGTACAGTACTGGTTTCTTTATTTAAAGAAAGATGTAAATGGGTTAGAAGCAGTTCAGAGAAGGTTTACTAGTCTAATACCTTCTTATGTTATCTTATGAGGAAAGGCTGGACAGGTTAGGCTTGTATCCACTGGAATTTAGAGCAAGAGGCGACTTAATTGAAACCTTTAAGATCCTGAGGGGTCTTAACAGGGTGGATGCGGAGAGGAACTTTCCTCATGGGAGAATCCAGAACTAGGGGTCACTGTTTAAAAATAAGGGGTCGCTCATTTAAGACGGATGAGGAGAATTCTTTTCTCTGAAGGTTGTGAGTCTTTGGAACTCTCTTCCTCAAAAGGCGTTGGAAGCAGAGTCTTTGAATATTTTTAAGGCAAAGCTAGCTAGATTCTTGATTAACAAGGGGGTGAAAGGTTGTTGGGGGTAGGCAGGAATGTGGGGTTGAGGTTACATTCTGATCAGCCATGATCTTATTGAATGGTGGAGCAACCTCAAGGAGCCGAGTGGCCTACTCCTGCTCCTAATTTGTATGTTCGTATGATTGTAATTTCACCAAGCTCCTCTTTCCCCTCTACCTCACAATTTACAGCTACTCCTGGAATGTTTTTGTATCCTCTGTAGTGAAGACAGATGCAAAATATTTGTTCATTTCATCTGCCATTTCCTTATTATCTATTATTAACTCCCCATTCTAACTCTCTAGAGGACCAACACTCACTTTGCCGACTCTTTTCCTGTTTAAATACCTGAAGAAACTCTTGCTATCCGTTTTTACAATCCTCTCATACTCTAATTTCTTTCTCCTGATTAACCTTTTAGTCATTCTCTGTTCTTTATATTGACCAATCATCTGATCTGCCACTCATCTTTGCAGAGTTGTATACTTTTTCCTGAAGTTTGATGCTTTCCTTAACTTCTTTAGTTAACCGTGGAAGGTGAGTCCTCCCTTTAGAATTTTTCTTTATAGTAGGAATGTACTAATTCTGAATTGTCTGAAATATCCCCTTAAATGTCTGCCACTGCTTCTCTATTGATCCCCTAGCTTAGTATCTCAGTTCACTTCAGCTCGCTCAGCTTTCATGCCCACATAATTGTCCTTGTTTAAGTTTATGATACTAGTCTTAGACCCACTCTTCTTCCTTTCAAATTGGATGTAAAATTCAATCATTTTGTGATCGCTGCTACCTAGGGTTGCCTTTACACTGAGGTCATTAATTAATCCATTAATTAATTTCATTAATCCTGTCACATTACACAGTCATATACTTTCCTGCAATTTTCAGTGGATAGCCTTCAGTAATGAGTTTCCTAACTGATTTTCTCCCCATTCTATCTCAGCAATAAGAAGATGAATTGTGTTATGACACAGCCGAAGGCAAATGCTGAGTTGTTCAAATCCCAAAGGGTAACATGAAACAACTTGTTCTGCAATTTGCATAAATTTCAAGATGCATGCCTTGAATTCAGTAGGAATAAGACCACCAAGTCTTGTCATTTTTTTTTAAAACTAGATTAAACATTTATTGACAAGAAAAATGACTTCTAAGCACATATATAGATCTACAAATTACTATGATAACTTCTAAATCCCCTAATCAATCTAACTCCCAGTTACACTTTCATTAAGGCAACAGTAAGACACATAGATTTTAAAAGACCCAGGCAAAGAAACATGATACCCTGAACCAATCAAATTCAACATGAGTTTTCTTAACTTCAGTTCTTTGAAGACAGCAGCTTGAGGCAAAGATGCTGAAGGTTTTTCACACTTGTTTGATCTTACAATGCCTTCCCTTACACACAACCTTTGCTCCTTTATAAATACTTTCCCCCTTGAATGCAAATTCCCATTGTTTCACTATGTCTTTGGACTTTATCTTTCTGATAATAAAAACCTCTCATAGCACTAAGTTTTATCAGTAATCTTTGGGAAAAATAAACACACTGTTTCTAAACTTCACCTGGCTAGGTGACACATTTCACCCCTCCTTTGAAAACAATCTAGTCTGGTTTATTTAAAAATGCAAATTTTGACACTTATGTTTCTAAACTTCCTCCAGGTTTACATCAAAGCCTTCAGGCCAACTGCCTTTAATCCAATGAGGGAGGGCGGGTGAATGCATGCACACCATTATTTTACAATAAATTCCAATAACAGTATAAGAATTATTACATCTTCCTGACAATTAAGGCACCCCAACTGCTACTTGGTTGAAATCACTAACACAGCAAATACCGGGGTTGGGTTGGGTTGAGCTTAGGTGGGGAGTAGGGTGCTAGTGGAGAGGATGGGGGTCAAACTTGGGACTGTCATGAAGATATTAATGTATATAGTGTTATTGGAAATTATTTAAAATTGGACTTGTTGTAGGGTCTGTGTCTGTGGGTGTGAATGTGTGTGTCTTAACTGGATTAAAGCCAGCTAGTCTGGGTGCTTTGGTATATAGTAGTTTTGAGATATTAAACAGTAAGGTAGGGGGTACGTTTACATTTTGTTGAATAAACCATTCAAAGACTGAGGGTGAAATCTTGCACCTAGCTAGGAGACACCAAGCACCAAGGGGTTTTACTGTTAGAAAAGGTGGAGTTCAAAGGGCCTGATGATACAATGAAAATTTACATTCAAAGGAAAGGATAGGCATATACAGAAAAGAGTTTTTTGTGTGTAAGTTAGAGGCCTGTAAGCCTACAACTGTGCAAAGGAACCAAATTGAAAGGAACCTCATTTTGAATTTGTAAGATAATTTGTGCTTTACCTGGGTCTGTTTAAGTCTATGGGTTATTGTTGCCCTGGTGAAGATTTACCTAGGAGCGATTGATTTGGGGATTTGTTTAAAAGTAATTTATAGATATGTGTATATGTTTAATTCCTTGTTAAATTAATAAATGTTTAAGTTAATTTATATAAAAACATCTGGAGGCTTGTTGGTTTCATTTCTGAATTCAGAACTGCATCTCAAACATACCAATTGAAAATATAGGTTATGACACTTGTTTAAAATTTTTTTCTGGGATTTTAAATAACTCAGCCTTTACCAACTGCTGTGTCATAACAGGACGTCCTTGGTCTGTATCACTCAGGTACATATCAGTTAATGCATTTATACACAATGCCATTGGGAAACTCCAAACTGTGCAACATCAATTAAAATAAACAAAAACAGATATACACATGTGATGTGAAACAACAAGGAGTCCTGGTGCCTGGCACAATACAGGGGAGCCAGACACAATGCAAGGCGCCAGTCCGCTGTCACAAAGCACAATACAGGGCCCCATGTCCTGGGCACAATACAGGGTCCCAGGCAGAACACAGCTGGGTACAATACTGGGGAGTGGGCACATATACATGGCCCTGAGTTCTGGGCTCAATACATTAACTTAAAAAACAAAACCAGAAATACACACATGTGAGGTGTACAAACATTCATTCATTTTGTTGGATCTTTCTGGCAATACTTTATAGTCAGAAAATATATCAATGATAGTAAATTGTGAATTGCATAAATTAGCTCATGAAATGTATCGTGTTTGTTCATCTGCTTAGATGACAGATAGTGCAAGCATTAATCATGGCCATCCATCGTTCAATATGAAAAACCTGCTACTATTTGTGCCGTGTTTGCAGCTTCTCTGATGGCTCAAAGTAGATATTTTGTTACTGGACCACGAAAGGTAATGAATAACGGGTATCAATAAGCTTCAACCAGAACAGCTGACGTTGGCTGCAACAGTTTACATGGATTAATACAACTGTTGGTGGCTATGCACCAAGCAACAGCACCGGAGTGATGTGAACCATATTTTTGAAGAAAAATTAGATGTAGAAAATCTGTCTTTAAATTAAATAAATAATAAAAACAGTGCAGAAATGTTCAAGAGCTATTAATAACTTTAAAAAATTAATAAATGAAACCTCAACAACTCATGACTGACAAATTGCAAGGACAAAGATATTTTGTTCTACCTTAGTCCTAAATTTATATTTTGCCAGCTTGAATTTGAGACCCATTGTCCTACTCTTAGCATTTAAAGTAACATTTCAGAATTATCGTTTCCATTCCCTTCGCCGACTTGTTTGGCGTTAGCGTTGGTTGACTGGTAGCCCTCTCACCTCTTAGTCAGAAGGTTGTGGGCTCGAGTCTCACACTTGAGACTTGAACACATAACCCAGGATGACAATCCAGTGTGGTACTCAGGCAGTGCTGCACTATCAGAGGTGCCATCTTTTGGATGAGTCATTAAACCGGGGTCCTATCTGCCTTCTCAAGTGGATCCCACAGCTCAATTCAAAGAAAAGCAGCACAGTTCTCCCAACACCATGGAAAATATATATCGCTCAAACTTTTTTACTTCAAACTTCTTTACTAAAAACAGATTATCAGATGACTATCACATTTGTGTTTTTGGGAGCTTGCTGTGGGGGAAATAGGCTGCCACATTTCCTACATTGTAATAAAGACTACATTTCAGAGGTACTTCACTGGTAGCAAAGCACTTTTGAACATCCAGAGAACATGTAAGATGCAATGTAAATGCAATTTTTTTCTTTTAACTGAGAAACTAAGAGCAACTGATTCAGTGTAGACCAGAGTACAAAACATGCACTGCTTTTGTAGCCTGAAAACAATGCTTGTAGAAACTGGTCATGGATTGGTTCATGGTCCTGCTGTAAAAGCCAAATGTTAATGATGCTACAACCACATGTCATTAAACTGAGTCTCGCTTTAAAGCTTCATTTGATAAGCGGCTTCTGTTTACTGTGGTGAATGGGCACAATGCAGTGCACCAGCCATGATACAGGGCACCAGCCATGAATCAGGGTACTGGACACAATATAGGGCACTGGCCATAATATATGGCACCAGTCATAATACAGGGCACTGGCCACAATACAGGGAACAGGACATTGGACATAATGCAGGACACTGGATACAATATTGGGCACTGACTATAATATAGGGTGCTGGCCATAATACAGGACACTGGCCATAATACAGGGCACCAGCCAGGATACAGGACACTGGTCACAATATAGGGCATTGGCCATAATACAGGACACTGGCCATAATACAGGGCACCAGCCAGGATACAGGACACTGGTCACAATATAGGGCATTGGCCATAATACAGGACACTGACCATAATATAGGACACTGAACACAATATAGGACCCTGGCCAATTTACAGGATGCCGGACATACAAGGCTCCAGGCCCCAGAGACTGGCCGAACTCCAGTTCTCTTACCCTACGGCCGACTCTTCTCCGACCTGACTCTTCGCCATGACAACAGCCTGAGGCAGGTGTCGGAACCGCCGCTTCCCTGAGTGGATCGCCGGACCCTCGACCTCCGGCCGGAGCCGACTGTTCGGCCGGAGATGGAAGCCGAGCCCTGCCGGAGCCCTGCCGTTGCGCTGGTAACAGAGGCGCGTCCCTGGTAACCGCCCTCGGGGATGAGGCACATGCGCACTGAGGAGCAGCCCTTGCAGAGGAACCAGTCTGATCAGTCCTCCCAAAATCAGTCTGCTGGGATCCCAGAATAGAGACGTTGTCAGTCAGTAATGACTTAAAGCATGCACTGTAATGTGACCACAATGCATTATATTTGAGCAATAGTTTTTAGTGTAAGTTAATAGAAAAAATATGATTTTAAGCTTCCTCCAGTGACTCAGTTGTTAAAGCTAACTTGTATCAGAGCCATTAGCAAAACACTGCCATTGCTGAAAATCTGAAATGTAGCAGTGATCTGCCCAAGAGCAGGTTCTCTGCTCATTTCTTCATGCCTCGCGGTCCTGCCCTTTCCTCTTCAGTTGCTCGCAAGTGCCTCCCATTTGAGCAATATGACTAGGAAAAGGAATACAGGAGGTGGAGACACAAGTACGATCCAAAGCATCCTCACCTGTGCTATATTGTTATCTTGTTCGTAAAGAGCTAGGAATTAATTGTTATGTGAATATATATGCCGGGGTGCCACGTTTTGCTGCACAGCAGTAATGTGCTGAGTCAGTAATGTGTCAGTCTACCAGTCTACAAGGAGAGCTGCAAGAAATACATTCGATGAAGCTCCAGTATTTTGAATCTAAAGTGTGATTATTTCTAACTCATGGGAACCAGAAGACACAACAGCCTGTCAGCAGCTGATGACCCTCAAGGCCCTAGCTCTTCTGCGGCCGCCACTGAAAAGTTGCTGGTTCTGCTGTTGGCCACGGCTCGTAACTCTGAACATGGGACCCTAACCTGGGCTCGGGGTGACCGGCAAAAGAGCAGGGATGACCAGCCCCTGTGGTCTCAAATGACCCTGCTACACTAGGGTTGCCAACTGTGATTAAATGTATTTCTGGAGGTTTCATCACATGACTTGCCCCCACGCTCCAGCCATTTATCGGCCAACACATCCAAGCTTCCTACACCAATTGGAAAGCAAAAAGACTCATTACCCCACTGAATACCACTTGACTGTCAGCCAAACAGCCTTTTCCACCAATTTTCAATATTTTTATATCTGGTAAAGAAAAATATTTTTTTAAATGACAAAAAAAACTTTCTTTTTTAATATCCCTATGGTTTTTGTCCAGGATTGCACACAGCAGTGTCCTGGAGATTGATCTTCAATTCCGGAAGTCTCCAGGCCAACCCTGGAGGGCTGGCAGCCCTATGCTACATTGTAATCTGAAATACAAACGGAAAATGCTGGAAGCACCCAGAAGGTCAGGCAACATCTGGGGAAAGAGGATCAGAGTTGATGCTTCAAAATTGATGAAAGGCTGTCGACTGAAACGTTGGGCTGGATTTTCAGCCCTCACTTGGGCTGGGATTGAAGGCAGGCATGAGCTAAAAATATCCCGTCCAGCCAGCATGCTGGTTCCCCGGCTACATTCCGCCTCCAGGCCATTTTTGCAGATGCAGCAGGCAGCCAACATGGCTCATTAAGAGCCACTTGAGATTAATTAAAGGAGGCCGACTGAGATTTTCCAGTTGGCATCTATATTCCCGCAGGTGGTGGGGACCAGATTAGGTGCCGGGAGGTGTGTGCTGAGCAGCAGGCCAAGGTCGGGTGGGCGGCGTCAGCATTCCAGGCAGGCCAAGAGGCCCTCCTGGCTGTGCCTGCATGCATGAGCAGCCACAGGCTGCCCTACAGAGGGACTTCCCCCATCCACAGCAGTGGCCTGGCTACAAAAGCCATCTCTTAATTTAGATTTCAAAAAGTTGAAGAGAGGACACCTCTACTATGCGCCCTCCCCCTTACTTACCTACCATGGGATCCTGTTGCTCCTTTCAAACTGGAAGGCCTCTGATTGGCCCCGCAGCTTTGAGAGTCCACCCACTGTCTTTAATTGGGCATTAAATCCATCTCCAGGCCAATTAAGGGGGCACCTTCTTGAAAATCACAATGAGTGATTCTTTGTCCCCTGGGCAGGTTGTGGATCCAGAAACAGTCCCAACCTGTATTTTTTGTTATTCATTCATGGGATGTGGGCATCACTGGCTAGGCCAGCATTTATTGTCCATCTCACTAATATCACCCGGAATGAAAATCCACCCGTTAGCTTTATTTCTCTGTCCACAGCTGCTGCCTGACCTGCTGAGCGCTTCCAGTGTCTTCTGTTTCTATCCAAGTTGTAGAGACCAGCAATGTCCTAGGTTCAATTTCCAAGCCTGCACAGAGTTTGCCGTACTCAGTCAGGGTGGCATGGGTGTTGCTGCAATTGATCCCAGTCACTCTTGAGACAAATCATGAAGGACTCCTGCTCCTGATCACAAATTCAGTCAACTTCTGCTGGCAGGTGTGTTGTGGTTAAGAACACTATTGGACTTAGCTATAGTTGCCTGCCATGCCAAATGACTTGCAAGTAATTACCTTCTGGATCAGGCTTCACACATAAAGGATGGCTACTTGGGCAAAAAGTACCAGCAGGAGGCCCACGTCCAGGGAACTGTATCCTTGCAGAAGTCAACAGCATTGCGAGAGGAGGAGGAAATTGGCAGAAGTTAATAAAGTAAGCACACCATATGTTTGAACAAATTTGAAATCTGTGATTCTTGTCATTACAACTTTCACAGTTCTCTGATGGTGACAGCTTTGGAATGCACTACTTAAAGTCCACAAAGTTTTACCATTTACTTTTGCAACCAATAAAGTAGCAATGTGGACTTTGCAACATTTCCTTTACTTACCCCATTATTGCACATGTATTTATTTTCAACACAATTTCCAATAACAGTATCCCTTTAACCTTTTAACCTATGTGACCTTCCTGTATATACAAACATATGAATTAGGAACAGGAGTAGGCCATCTGGCACCTTCAGCCTGCTCCACCATTTGATAAGACCATGGCTGATCTGATTGTGGCCTCAAGGCCACTTCTCTGCTTACTCCCGATATCCTTTGACTCCCTTATTCATCAGGAATCTATCTATCTCTGCCTTAAAAATACTCAATGGCCCAGACTCCACAACTCTCTGGGAAAGAGAGTCCACAGTCTCACAACCCTCTGAGAGAAAAAAAAAATTCCTCATCTCCGTCTAACTATGTCTAATGATAATATCAATGAGATGCTAAAACAAAGATCTTGAGCTGGACTATGTGTAAAGATGCATTTTATTACTCGCTTATGACCTGTAGTTCGGAAAGCACCACCATTTGGTCACATGGTTCAGCATTTGTATCCACATAGAAGTAATTTTCATAGCAGTTTTGAACCTAAGAACAGGAATCAATCATTCAGCCCCCCAAGTCTGTTCCACCATTGGATTGTGGCTGATCTTTGGCTCAATACCATTTACCTGACTTTGTTACATATCCCTAGATATCCTTTCCTAATAAAAAAACTGTCGATCTCAGTCTGAAAAATTGCATTTGACCCAACATCAGTAATCTTTTGGGGAGGGGAATTCAAAAGTTGTACAATTGTTGTGTGAAAAGAGCTGGACCCAGTTACAAAACACACACTGATAATCATGGCTAGATAGAAGCCTGTATCATCAGGAAATACCTTAAAACCACACACCTTTCATTGAAAAGTGGTAATTCCAACAGAGGCACGAGTGAAAAGTTAGCCTATCCTACCTGCCATGCATTTCCTGTTTCTCTGTGTTCCTTTTCTTTAATAATTTTTGACTTTGCACTAAATCTGTGTAAATAACCATAAACAAGGAAAAGCAAGCGTAGGCAAAAGAAAAAAGTAAAAAACCCTTTTAAACAAATTCGGGGCAATGATCGACAATGCTGCCCATTACACAGTGCAATGAAGTGACGTGGACTGAGAAAGCAATTTTTGTGAGGTTTTTTCTAAAATAAGCCTTACCAAGCTGAGAGTCGAGGACAAATGTTATCACAGAAAACAACAGATATTATAATAAGCCAGCCAGAGACACTAGTGTTTTAGTTATGAAGACCAGGTGTTGAATCAAGATAAGTGTTCCAGCAAAGTATAACATTCCTAGAAAATTGACTAGAAGGGGCTTTACATAATGGAAAATTACTGGAGAAAGCAGAAGAAAGTTGGACAACTGTCTCAATGAATTGTCAGGAAGATATAATAATTCTCATAATGTTATTGGAATTTATTGTAGAGTATTGGTGGGCTCTGTGTCTATGGGTCTATGTCTGTGTGTGGACGTGTGTAACTTAATTGAATTAAAGGCAGCTGGCCTGAAGGCTTTGATATAACAGAAGATAAACTAGGTTTGAAATGTTAAGTAGGTAAACATAGGGGCAAAGGGAATGTTTGCATTTTTAAATAAACTTGGACTAGAGTGATTTCAAAGGAGGAGTGAATTGTGTCACCTAGCCAGGAGAAGTAAGAAACAGTGTGTTTATTTTTCCCAAATATTACTGGTAAAATTGGTACTATTATTATTTTATTAGCGAGGTAAAGTCCAAAAACATAGTGAAACAATGGGAATTTGCATTCAAAGGGGAAAATATGTATAAAGGAGCAAAGGTTGTGTGCAAGGGAAAGAATTCTAAGATCTATCAAGTGTGAAAGGCCTTCAGCATCTAATCCTCAAGCTGCTGTCTACAAGGAACTGAAGCTGAGAAAAACTCACTTTGAATTCCACAGTTCAGGGTATTGTTTGTTACTTTGCCTGGGTCTTTTAAAAATCCATGTGTCTCATTGTTGCCTTAATCAAAGTGTAACTGCGAGTTAGATTAATTAGGGGATTTAGAAGTTATCATAGTAGTAATTTGTAGATCTATGTGTACTCAAAATCATTTCTTCTATTAATAAAGGTTTAATTTAGTTTTGTAAGAAACCTATAAGTGTAAGAAACCTATAAGGTGGTCTTAGTACTACTGAATTCAAGGCATGCATGTTGAAATTTATACAAATTGCAAAACAGTTGTGGCAGTTGTTTCAAGTTTCCCTTTGGGATTTGAGCAGCTCAGCATTTACTATCAGCTGTGCCATAACATGATTCAAATATAATTTGGTATTGTGCTTTTAAAAGTAGCTTCATAATAGCTTGTCAATACTAATGAACTAACCCCATCCCCTGAAAAGGAGTATAAAAGATTGAACATATTGGAGACCTGCACTGCAGTTGAAGGAAGAAGACACCGCTAATTGTCAGAAGAAAATCTTAGGGAGAGGGCCCAATTGATCATGGGGAGAAGAATCCACACCCATAGGAGCCAGCCACCTCTGGTGATTGTATGGCCACAGTTAATAGCATATTTGAGCTAGACATTGGTGAAGTGTTTACTTGCTGGAAGTAACATATTTGAGCATTCTGATGTTAGGTATCAGTGAAGAGTTGAATTGCTGGGAGTAAAGGAACAAAGCAGCTTTTTTATTATTATTTACTTTTCTCAATTTGTTAAATCTGTAATCATTTGCTGTAACCATTTTAGTTATCCTGTAATCATTTTAAATCTGTAATCATGGGTAGAGATAAACTAACCCCATCAAGCATAAGAACATTTTGCATGAGACAATTTTTCCTCTTGTAATTCGCAGCTCAAAATAACCATAAGTAGAGTAGTTTATAGAAGATAGAAACTCCTACATGGGAGATATACATAATAGGCTCAACTCATGAAGAATTGCCCCTTGAGTGAAATGCTGCTTCAAAAGATTACAAGTAAGAATAAAAAGAATTTTGAGAAGTGGGAGTTGGGGTTGAGAGAAGCTGACTATAAGTCTCTCATAAACATGTAACTCAGACATTCTTACATACAGCTGTATATAATCAGCATAGAAATTGATTGTGGAAGATCAGAGTTTTCCTATTTTACAAATGAGTAAGTACGTGGAATTGAACAAACTCTACCATTTTTGTAGGTGACACTGGTAAGACAGCATTTATTGCCCATTCCTCATTGCACTGGGGACAATAGGAGTGCATCATAAGATTATTCCCCATGCTATAGAATTTCCTATACAATCAAGATGCATTCTCCATCGTACAGCAATTACGTGTAATAATAACGTATTATTAGAAAGTTTATCAAATCAGCAGGCACATGGGAACACCATCACCTCCAAGTCATACACCATCCTGACATGAACATTCATCACTGTTCATTCGTCACTGCTGGGTCACAATCCTGAAAATCCCTATCCAACAGCACTGTGGGAGCACCTTCACCACACTGACTGCAGCTGTTCAAGAAGAAGGCCCATTTTTCTCAAGATACTCTAGGGATGGGCAATAAATGCCAATCTTTCCAGTGCTTCCCGCACCCCAAGAATTAACTTCTTAAAAATCTGATAGGAATGTAAACCCGATAGGATTGCTCATCAGTTTTTTTTTCCGCATTTTCCTGGAAGGTTTACACACACAAAGCTGCCCTAGGGCAATGTGTACAGGAACACAATTTGCCCGTGTCATCTTCAACTCTCTGCTGCAGTTATTATGGTGGTGTTCTCTAACAATTTAAACAATAATTCTGTTTAAATGGTGAATGCTGCTGAAATCCTCAAGGAAACTGGCTTTGACAACCTTCCAAGTCTGTTAGTATGATGGATTTAAGATTGTTAAAATGTACTGTGTTAGTGCTACCCATACAGCTTCTTCACATACTGAGGCACAGTCCCACCTCCAAGGTAGTTCGATCCTGAGGAATTCATCAGCGATCACAATTTATAGTATCACTTCAGTTACAATTGAGGGTATTGGCTCTGGATGCCTTTACTTCATGGCTGCTTCTCTTCCTCTGAATTAATGATGCCATTTTCTGTTGCTGACTCCAACAACATAACTTTTCAAAAATCTGTCCGGGGATGTGGGCACAGCTTGTAAGGCTGGCATTTATTGTCCATCTTTAGTTGCCCTGAGAAGGTCGCAATACAACCAAGTAACTGGCTACCCAATTTGGACAGTTAAGAGTCAACCGCATCATATATCGATGAATCAGCTATGAAGACTTGAAGGGTTTTATTTATTAAATGGTCTTGAATTCAACATGAACTGTTGACATTTTAAATTACCAACAAGAACTTGTAGTTGTATAGTGCCTTTGATGTAATGAACCACCCTGGCACTTCACATGAATATTACCAATGTTAATAGTATGTTAATTATATTGTTAAGATACACAGGTGAAGGGAATTGTTTAATTTAGTACTTTGAGCACGTATAAATAGGGGACACCACCCCAGAAATGACATTTTGATTTGATTTTGTAAGTTTCTTTTGATGTTTTATTTTCAGTATAGTGGCCCACCAGGGGCTGTCATCCCCCCCCACCCCAACCTCCACCACCCCCCTCATTTATTGGTTTTTGATTGATTTTTATTTTACAAAAGAGTTTAAATAGGGGACAGGAGGGACCACTGGGTGTGTGAGTGGAGAGCTATGAGACTGAACAAAGTCAATAAACTCTCTCTGTAAAGAAAAGCTCTGTCTCTTGGTTTTGTGTTCCACCTTGGAGGGCTGTAGTGCTGGAAGAGATTACAGAGATAGGGAGGGCCGATGCCATGGAGGGGTTTGAAAACAAGGATGAGAACTTTAAAATCCAGATGTTGCTTAACCGGGAGCCAATATAAGTAAACAAACAAAGGGAGTGATGGGTGATTGGGACTTGGTGTGCATTAGGACTCAGGCAGCAGAGTTTTGGATTGCCTCAAGTTTGCAGAAGGTGGATTGTGGGAGGCTAGCCAAGAATGCATTGTAATAGTCTAGAGGTAACAAAGGCATGGATGAGTGTTTCAGCATCAAAGCAGCTGAAGCAAGGCCGAGTCGGGCTATGTTACAAACGTGGAAATAGGTCGTTTTAGTGACAATTTGGATATGTGTTTGAAAGCTCTTGTCGAGGTCAGATATGACACCAAGGTTGAAAACAATTTGACAGACAGTTGCCAGGGAGAGGAGTGGTGTATCCTTTCCCAAGCCAACATGCCCAGCTTCAAAGCGTTAATCACGCAAAGCCACCTCCTCTTTAGGGATGTCCTCAAAGTACCCCTGAGCGATCAAACATCCCCACAGACTCATGTTGACCAACTAAAATAGCGAAGGTTCATTCAGGAAGGCACAAAACATATTGAGAGATTTCCCAGAAACATGTAGAGGTGAAGTCAAGGAGTTGCAGCGAGTGCACAAATCTCCAAACAACTCATCTATATGACTGTCCAAACTCTGCATGTAGCAGAGCCTGCAGATTGTGCATTGGATTTATCAGCCATCTCAAAACCCATCTAATTGGAGCGGAAGCAAGTCTAACCCAAACCCAAGAGACTGCCTAAGAAGGAGAGACTTTTGAATGTCATCTGATTTGAATCTATGTAGTATTTCTTTAATATTTAGTGATTTATTTTATTTCACAAATTTTTTTTCAGCTAGGACTGTGCATGTATGGTACAGTTTTTCAACTTGTATATTGGTTTTTACGGGCGAGAAACATTCGAAAAAAACTACCTCCGGTTTTAACATTGATTCCTATGGAAAAGTCTAAATCATTTAAAGTTGTTTCACTTTGAAGTCGCAATTTAAAAAAACCCAACTAAAACTTTAAGTGAGGAATTATTGTATTGTTCTTTGCTTTTGCTATGGGATTTGCAGGTGTGTTTCTTTTAGGTTTGGATCAATGAAGGAAGAATCTATTCTTCTCATTCTTTGCTCTTTATATTGTACAACATAGGGACTAATAGAAAGAAAATTAAGAGACAGGCTCACTTATTTTCTCCTCACTGGCAAGCCTTTTAGAAGGCATTGAGAATGGCACTGCATTGAAGAGTTGACAGTCAGGTATCACTTTCAATGCCCCATTCAATCAATAATTTTCCTCTTGCAGGAGCCACCTGGACACAGATCCTCTGGGAAATCAGAGTGCAGTATTCCTGACCGCCAGCTCATTTAGATGAATAATGAACAGCACAGTCCATTAAGTAAATATCTAATTATCTATTGATGACTCTGTTCTCTGTTTCCATTAAATCACCAACAAAGACAAGAATGACACGGATTATATAATCTGTCTTATTTCTACCCATTAATCATCAGTTGACGGTTTGTTCCCACTGCTCCTTAGAGTGGAAAAAGACCTGGATGCAATAATAGCTCAGTGGCTAAGTGGATGAGCAAGTGTAATAGTAAACCATGAAGAGCTGTGGGTAGCCAGTTATTCCCAGTCTCGGTAGAGTTAATTGATCCCAGCTTGGACACTATAATTGGTAACTAAGCAGAGTTGGGGGCCGGAGGGGGGGGTGTGGGAACGATTATCACTTTTGATTTCAATCTGATAGTTCCTGTTCAAGAGCAAACATTGAGTGAGAACAACAACAACAACAACAAAAATTGCTGGAAAAACTCAGCAGGTCCGACAGCATCTGTGGAGAGAAAGACAGGGTTAATGTTTCGAGTCCGTATGACTCTTCATCAGAACTAAAGAGAAATAGAAATGTGGTGAAATATAAGCTGTTAAAAGGGGGGTGGGACAGGTGGAGCTGGAAGGGCCAGTGATACGTGGAGGCAAAGGAGAGATTGCTAAAGATGTCATAAACAAAAGGTCATCTTTATATTTATGGCATCTTTGGCAATCTCTCCTTTGCCTCCACCTATCACTGGCCCTCTATCCAGCTCCACCTGTTCCACTCCCCTTTTAACAGCTTTTAATTTTAATATTTCACCACATTTCTATTTCTCTTTAGTTCTGATGAAGGGTCATACGGACTCAAAACGTTAACCCTGTCTTCCTCTCCGCAGATGCTGTCGGACCTGCTGAGTTTTTCCAGCAATTTTTGTTTTTGTTTCAGATTTCCAGCATCCACAGTATTTTGCTTTTACTTGAGTGAGAACAAGTCTGATGTCTCCCAAGCAAAACCATCTAGACTCACGTGTGAAGTGCAATCAATAGCATGAGGTATTAACACTGTCATCCCATGGAAACATCAGAACCAGCATCTTAAGGGGCAAAAAAATTGATGCATTACTCGTAAGAGTCTTTCTCATGAAAGAATAGTTGGAATGCTCTATAATCCAGTGTGTTACTATATTGCAATTTTTGTCTTGTGTTTCAAATGAGGCAACAATGAGGAACACACAAAATAAAATCTGCTAATTTGAAAGATCACCTTCAGGAACTATAAATAAATTGATAAAGCACAGACAATAATATAAGAAATATTAGCCAAGTCCCACCCCTGCGTCAGAAGGATGTGAGCTCCATCCCTCATCAAAGACCTCAGCACAAAATCTAGACTGACACTCTTGTACAGAATTAAGGGAATGAGTGTCGTGTCGGCATTGGTTACAGACGGTTTGACTTAAAGAAGTTGCCGTAGTGTTCTAAAGGTTAAGTGTTAAGTCTTTATTAACTACTAGGGCTATTTACACATGTATAGTAAAGTGTACAAGCTAGGAGCTGTCTCCATGCTTAGGTCTATACATGTCTCTGCTCAACACCACACTGACCCTGGGTCCGGGTCATGTGCCTTCTTACATCACTGTGTGACCGGTACTGTGCTCAGTCCCACATTAACCTTGTACGTGCCAGACACTTATACTACACCTCCCCCCAACTCTTTATTCAATGTATTTGGAGGTATTTAGTTTACTTCATGTCTTACACTGTTATCAGTCCCATACAGTTACTCTGCTGTTACTACATTATCACCATTACTACCTTAGCACTATTACTACATTACCACTCCTCCATCTCCCTCCTTCAAGCCCTTGGATTTAAAGTTTCAGGCGGTCTGGAGGCCTTATAATCCTTCCATATCTTGTTCGAAGTTCTATCGGAGGGGTGGTAGGCTCTGCCGTTGCTGGTTCTTCATGTTGTCTTGGAGGTTGAGCTGCCTTCTGGGTATGCTTTCATTCTTTTCTTCCATTCCTTCATGTTGAACTGCACTTGGTAGATCTGGCTGTTGCATTAATCAGTGGTTGCTGCTTCTCTAACTCATTTCTTGCTGGGTTGATGAACATTGTATTTATCTCCTTGTCACTTCTTAAATTTTTTCTGTCATCGTGTGGGTCATCTTGATGGCCTCTGTGGCTAAGGAAAATATTCCTGTGGTGAGAAGAAGGTTTAGTGGCACTGTTAGAAAGTCATATCTCCAAGAACTATATGCTTTTTTAAAAATTGGAAGCACATTGAATTATTTGGAGACTCTCCATTTTTTAAAAGGTTACAAGTTCACTTTGGTCTGTGAGCAAGTACCTTTTTCCAAGAAATCCCATGACTTCAGCTAAATGACCAGCAAGACACCTGGGGGATAAGAGTTATTTTGTTTACTTGAGTTAAATTAATAGAAAATTACTGTTGCCAGGCTGTGGGCTCCTGCTGATTAGTTGAAAAACACATGGCCTGTGAGAAGTTCTGTCTGAACATATGTTTTGAACTCAGTGTGTGTCTTGGGAGCAAACTGTGAAGGAAGATTGCTCCCCCCTCGCTCTCTCTCTCTCTCTTTCTCCCTACTATGCCTGCAGTCCAGAGTGGGTGTTCTCCTTCAGCCAGGAAATTATCACCTCAGTATAACTCATCTGTATTTGAAAACCTATGAAGCTGCAACAAACGAGAGTTAATAATGAGTGTTTCACTAAAGATCCTTTGGAAAGGACTTCCAGACATCTACTGACACTTGCAATCCATCCTCACATGCAGGAACACTAAATCAAGATCCTTTTTCATATCGTGTTCCCTTAAAACAACCTTTGCAGAGACCTTAGTTGTCTTGTCCTTTGGTTTTTTTTGTGTGTGAGTATGTATTGGGATTTTAAAAGGGGTAAATAATTACACCTCTGGATTAAAAATTGTATGTTAACCAGTTTTGCAACTTTTTAAAAAAAAGTTTTGTTTCATAATAAATCAATTATTCTGAGTGTATTGAAAGAAGCCTGGTTAAAGTTTCCTTTATTCTCAGTCTAGCAGTAGCAAAGTTAAAGAATTGGCCATTTTGGTGAGTGAATTAAACATTTACATTTATGGAGTAATGGGTCTAGAGAAACTGTGCATTCCTCCTACCCCAGTGATAACAATATGCTCACCTCTGCTTTTTGTTGTTGGACATGGACAGCATCTCTTGTGGCTTTGGCATGCCAGCTGGGAGTTGCAGCATATACACAGTGGTTGCAGTGTTGACTTTCTGTACTGTCAACAGGGCCAGAGGTATAGACTTCTCAGACTGCTGATCACTCTCTTTAATCTCTTCCACTGGAAGTATCATGGTTACCTCCTGGGTGATTGGCTAGTCTGACCATTGAGGGTTTTCTGGGGCCTGTAACATGAATGAACAAACCTGCTCCACAAAGAGAGAAGACAGAGAGAAGTCCCAGTCAGGATATTCTTTTTTGTTTGAGTACCCGAGAGCATGCAGTTCTGTTTGGTTAACAACAGTGGTTGTCTTGACATCATCTACCAGCTTGAGGAAATCCAAGGCCGCGCAGCCATCCCTGCTCAGGAGGGAGAAAGGATGGTTGTGGATGTCACATATCAGCTTGAAGATCAGTTTGCCGCCATACCTTAGTGGTTCCAGGATCATACCAATGACTGGCTTTCAGATTCCTCCAGGCCCATAAAGTGGTTTGACTGCTGTTCAAAGCCAGAGGTCTTTCAGCCACGTTTCTTTGTCTGACAGGACTTCCACACTGGCTCCTGTATCTAATTTAAAATTTGTTAGATGGCCTTTGACAGAAATGTCCACATTCGAATATGAGAAAGTGGGATCTTTGACTTCACCCAAGAAGCATGGCTGTGTGTCTTCTGGGTTTGTAGTCTTGACCTCATGGAACATCTTAGGGCCTTCCATGCATTTCAAAGATCTTGCCTTGCACAGTTTGCTATAGTGTCCAATCCAGTTGCATTGGAAGCATTGGGCTGCAGTTGCAAGACATTGTTCTCACCTGTGGGGGCACTTCACTCCACAGCACTAGCATGGTCACTCTGCTGACCAGTTCTGAAACTGCTTTCCCTGACTTAGACTGTCCCTGTGTCTTTGTGGCCTAACAATCTGGACTGGGGGTTGGCCTCTGAGCCATTTTTTATTCTCTCCCCTTCAGATTGTCCTGTGCTGTTCATGGAGCTCTGGCTGTCCAACTATCTGGATTGCCTTTTCCAGAGTTAGATCTTCCTTTCTTTGTAAGGGCTCAGAGAGCACATCATCTGTTACTCCTACCACTATTTTGTCTCTGATGAACTTAGAAATTAATCTCCATATTCACAACCTTCTGCCATCCAGCATTGAATGAATGAATTGATTGGTTTTCCTGGCAGTTGGACTCTCTTGTTGAATTTATCTCTCTCGAGTGTATTATTGCTTCTCAGATTGAAATAAATGTCAAAAGATTTTAGTACCTCTTTGAATTTTGCAGATGATTCATTAATTCCCTGTCTTACAATGATGTCATCTATAATTGGGCCTAACAAGAACCGTGTTCTCCTGCTCCTCTTCCAACTTTTTATTTAAACCTGAACTGTTGCTGTATCTTAAGAATCTTTCCCTCTAAGGATCCCGATTTTGTGATTGGCCTGGGGCTTGGATTAGTCTGAATTGACTTGCAAGTGTGGAATTGTGATCCATGCTTCAGAGGCATTATCAAATGAAATATGACACCAAGCCACATTAGGTAATATTAGGGCAAATGACCAAAAGCTTACTCAAAGAGGTATGTTTTAAGGAACATCTTAAAGGAGGAAAGTGAGGTCGAAAGGCAGGGAGGTTTGGGAGTGAATTTCAAAGCTTAAGGCCTGGGCAGTTGAAGGCAGAGCCACCAATGATGGAGTGATTAAAATCGGGGTGCTCAAGAGGCCAGAATAAGACGAGCCCAGATATCTCAGAGGGTTGTGAGGCTGGAAGAGGTAGAATAGGGCCAGGCCATGGAAGGATTTGAGAACAAGGACGAGAATCGGGAGTCAGTATAGGTTAGCGAACACAAAGTGATGGGTGAAGCTGATTTGGTTCGAGTTAAGGCCTCAAGCTTACAGAAGGTACAATGTGGGAGACCAGCCAGTAGTGTGTTGTAATAGTACTGCCTGGAAATAACAAAGGCACAGATGATTTCAGCAGAGAAAGCTGAGGCAGAGGAAGAGTCAGGCAATGTTAAGAAAGTGGGAATAAGAGGTCTTGCTTAGTGATGTCATGGATCTGTGGTGAAATCCCATCTCAAGGTCAATTATAACATCAAGGTTGCGAGCAGTCTGGTTCAGCCTTAGACAATTGCCAGGGAAAGAGATGGAGTCATTAGCTAGGGAATGGGGCTAATGGTGGGGACCGAAGACAATGGCTTCGGTCTTCCCAAAATTTAATTGAAATAAATTTCTGCTTATCCAGTAGAGAGATAACATTGCAGGAGTGGGAAAAGAAACCATTGATGGCCATCCTCTGGCTATAGTTAGAAAGATAAGAATGGAACCAAGTGAGTGCATTCCCATCTAGCTGGCCAATACAATACAATAACAATACAGTGCTTTGCACAAACTGGTAAATTGCGGGATTGGGGAAAAGCCCAATGTGACCGTGAGTATCTATAAGTGCCCATCCCCAACAAGAAGTGGAAATCACTGACAAAATTGAATCAATAATAACATATCATAATGTAAATATATTGTAACTTAAATTACAAATGTCAGGACAAGGTTGAAAGAAATAATTAATGCTTACATTGTCTGTCAACCAAGGAATAAGTAACAATGAGAATATAACGTGGAGGATCCAAACAGTCACCTGCACAATTTATCAGCGATCAAATATTTGCACTATCACTAAGACTGTCTATTCCACCTTTGAAACATCGCCCAATTCCATTCCTTCCTCAACTCATCTTCAGCTGAAGCTCCCAGGCATGCCTTCATTATCCCCAGATTTGAGTCTTTTAACACACTCCTGGCCATCTTCTCAAATTCTACCTCCATAAACGTGATATCATCCAATTCACTGTTACCTATGGCCTTGATCACATCAAGCCCCGTTCATCCATCACCAACGTTCCCCAATTTTTTTTGTTATGTGTGAACTATTTATTTAAGTGCACGGGGCCTTTAAATTTATTTGCATACATGCGTGACTGAAAGGGGCAAACTGATGCTCTACCTGTGTGGGGATATTCTGATTGCTGTGCAGCCATGCAATTTAGAGAGAACATTGCCCATCATTCCTGTTCCCACTGACCTATAGTGGCTCCCATTTAAGCAATGCCTCAATTTTCACCCTTGTTTTCAAATCTTGGTCTTGCCTATGACAACTGCACTCATCCAATTCCAGTCTCTTGTGCATCCTGATTTTAATCACTCCACCATTGGTGGATGTCTTCAGCTGTCTGGACACTAAGCACTGGAATTCCCTCCCTCTGCTTCTCTGCCTTTCTTTCCTTGTCTCCTCCTTTTAAGACAATCCTTTAAGCAAACTCTTTGACCAAGCTTTCGGTCATCTGACCTAATGTCTCTTTATGTGGTTCAATGTCATATTTTGCTTTATAATGCTCCTATGAAGCATCTTGGGACATTTTATTGTGTTGAAGATAGAACCATAGAACCATAGAACACTACAGCACAGAAAACAGGCCATTCGGTCCTTCTAGTCTGTGCCGAAATATTATTCTGCTAGTCCCATTGACCTGCACCTAGTCCATAACCCTCCAGACCTCTCCCATCCATGTATCTATCTAATTTATTCGTAAAACTTAAGAGTGAGCCCGCATCTACCACGTCAGATGGTAGCTTGTTCCACACTCTCACCACTCTCTGAGTGAAGAAGTTCCCCCTAATGTTCCCCCAAACCTCTCTCCTTTCACCCTAAAGCCATGTCCTCTCGTGTTTATTTCTCCTAATCTAAGTGGAAAGAGCCTACTCGCATTTACTCTGTCTATACCCCTCACAATTTTGTAAACTTCTATCAAATCTCCCCTCATTCTTCTACGCTCCAAGGAATAAAGTCCTAACCTGTTTAATCTTTCCCTGTAACTCAACTCCTTAAGACCCGGCAATATCCTAGTAAATCTTCTCTGCACTCTCTCAATCTTACTGGTATCCTTTCTGTAGTTAGGCGACCAGAACTGCACACAATACTCCAAAGTTGGCTTCACCAATGTCTTATACAACCTCACCATAACATCCCAACTCCTATGCTCAATACTTTGATTTATGAAGGCCAGTATGCCAAAAGCTTTCTTTACAACCTTGTCTACCTGTGACGCCACTTTCAGGGAATTATGTATCTGAACTCCCAGATCCCTTTGTTCCTCCGCACTCCTCAGTGCCCTGCCATTTACTGTGTATGTCCTACCTTGGTTTGACCTTCCAAAATGTAACACCTGACACTTTTCCGCATTAAATTCCATCTGCCATTTTCTGGCCCATTTTTCCAGTTGGTCCAGATCTCTCTGCAAACTTTGAAAGCCTTCCTCGCTGTCCACAACGCCTCCAATCTTAGTGTCATCAGCAAACTTGCTGATCCAATTCACCACATTATCATCCAAATCATTGATATAGACAACAAACAATAATGGTCCCAGTACAGATCCCTGAGGCACACCACTAGTCACAGACCTCCAGTCTGAGAAGCAATCATCCACTACCACTCTCTGTCTTCTCCCACACAACCAATTTCAAATCCAGTTTACAACCTTTCCATGGATACCAAGTGTCTGAACCTTCTGAACTAACCTCCCATGTGGGACCTTGTCAAAGGCCTTACTAAAGTCCATGTAGACAACATCCACAGCCTTTCCTTCATCTACTTTCTTGGTAACCTCCTCGAAAAACTCTATAAGGTTCATTAAACACGACCTACCACGCACAAAGCCATGCTGACTATCCTTAATCAGCCCTTGGCTGTCCAAATAATTATATATCCGATCTCTCAGAACACCTTCCAATAATTTACCTACTACTGACGTCAGGCTCACTGGCCTGTAATTACCTGGTTTACTTTTGGAGCCTTTTTTAAACAACAGAACAACATGAGCTACCCTCCAATCCTCCGGCATCTCACCCGTGGCTAAGGACATTTTAAATATTTCTGCCAGGGCCCCTGCAATTTCTACACTAGTCTCCCTCAAGGGCCGAGGGAATATCATGTCAGGCCCGGGGGATTTATCTACCTTTATTCGCTGTAAGGCAGCAAGCACCTCCTCCTCTTTAATCTCTATATGTTCCATGAAACTACTGCTTGTTTCCCTTCCTTCCTTATACACTATGCCAGTTTCCTGAGTAAATACTGATGCAAAAAAACTGTTTAAGATCTCCCCCATCTCTTGAGGCTCCACACATAGACGACCACTCTGATCTTCAAGGGGACCAATTGTGTCCCTTACTATCCTTTTACTTATATACTTATATAAGTATACTGGATACTTATAAAAAGTCAAGTTCTTGTTGTTTTTCTTCACTCTTGTAGTATGTTCTTCTTCCACTGGATGGTGGTAGTGTGTTAACAGCAGTAGTACACTTTTCATATGGTCAAATGAAGCAATTTAATAACCATCTCATCACAAGTGCTGACAAATAGGCATCTAGATGCTGCCTGGAATGTGATGAGAAAAGACCATTTCAGTTAGACCATTCACACACTAGCAAAAAACTTTCTGGGCACAGCATGTTGTCCTCAGGATAGGTGCCATGCAAAGGAAACTGTCACAAGCTTTTTGCAATGCGAATTTATAAAGAAAGCTTTATTTTTATTATTTAAATGAAATGTTGAGCACAAGCCCAACATGGACTGCAGTGGTTGAAGAACGCAGGTCACCACTATGTTCTCAAGGGTAATTAGGGATGGGCAATAAATACTAGCCTAGCCAGCGATGCCCACATCCCATGAATGAATAAAAAACCCCAGCAAAGTAGAAAAGAATAAGAGAATGGTGAGAAAAATCAAGGGTCGTAGCTGGATAGTGGCAACTTGGATTTTAAAAGGTTCTAAAATGCATGAAGAAGGACAAAGAGAGAGAGAGGTTGGAGGTCAGAGGTGACAACAAAGCACCTATCTCCTATCATTAAATGTATGGTCCAGAAAAAGTACATTGGCTTTGCTTAAAGCACATCCCTGAATTTCCACAACAGTGCCTTGTGTCTTTTTCCTAGACCAAAATCTGAAAGAAACTTTGATCACTGCTGCAAAGACAGTGGATCTGCCAAAGGTCTCAACTTCTGTTTAAAATTTGTCTTTATGGGTGTTTATATCCGTGTGAGTCTCCACCCATTCTACCTGTCTCATCTCCTCATCTCCACCTTTCAGCTTATCTTTCCACCTCTTGTTCTCTTATGTACATGTTTAGTTTCCTTTTGTAAGCATCTAAGTCTCAAGCACTTCCTGCGATAGTGAGTTCCACATTCGAACCATTCCCTGAATAAAGAAATTTCTCTTTATTTCCCTGTTGGATTTATTAGTGAATATCTTCTTTTCATGGCCTCAAGTGTATATTATATTCCATGTGGGGTCAAAAGGGTAGGCTGGGGGCCTTTTTTATTATTTATTCTTACGACACAGGCATTGTTAGCAAGGCCGGCATTTATGACCTATCCCTAGCTGCCCTTGAGAACATAGTGGAGACCTGCCTTCTTCAACTGCTGCATGTGGCGAAAGAACTTGCACAGTGCTGTTAAGGAGTCCTAGGATTTTAACTCAAAGCTAATGAAGGAACATCGATATATATCCAAATCAGAATGTTGTGTAACTTGGAGGAGATCATGGAGGCAATGGTGTTCCCTGAACTTGGAGGTTGTGTGGCACATGAGCCCTGGCATTATGGCCCATGATATTCCGGCAACACAATACTATTTGCAATTATATATCTCATTGGTATGCCCTGAACCAATTTTATGTGTCTAGCTATTTAGGAAGATACATTTTTAGTGCTGTTGCCTCATTGGTGAGTAAATCCTAAATAAGAATATCATGAGCCAGAAGAAGCAACTTCAGACGTATGCAAATTTGTGAGAACATCAATTTGAATTTTATATGTAGCACATGGGGCTCCAAAGCAGCAGTTATGTAAGCCCTGAATTCAAAAAACTTATGGGTTCCTGTTGTAAAGAATGCAGTTCCAACAGCACTCAAGAAGCTTGACACCATCCAGGACAAAGCAGCTCGCTTGATTGGCACCCCTTCCACAAACATTCACTCCCTCCATCACCAACACACAGTAGCAGCAGTGTGTACCAGCTACAAGATGCACTGCAGAAATTCACCAAGGCTCCTTAGGCAATACCTTCCAAACCCACAACCGCTGCCATCTAGAAGAACAAGGGCAGCAGGTACGCAGGAACACCACCAACTGGAAGTTCCCTCCAAGCCACTCACCACCCTGATTTGGAAATATATCGCCATTCCTTCATTGTCGCTGGGTCAAAATTCTAGAACTCCCTCCCTAACTACACTCTGGGTGCACCTACACCACATGGACTGCAGCGGTCCAAGAAAGCAGCTCACCACCACCACCTTCTCAAGGGCAATTAGGGGTGGGTAATAAATGCTGGCCTAGCCAGTCAAGCCCACATCCCGTAAATGAATAATTTTTTAAAAATTAGTATACCTCTCAGGGTGTAAAATCAAAATTTGATCCCCATTTTAAGCCTTCAGAAGGTTTTGTTTTTGGGTATCTAAAAAATATAGCCGCACATTCCTCCAAATAAGAGCTGAATGACAGGGAAATGTATTTATCATATTATAAAATATAAATTTCAGACTGAGGCCCCTGGAGGATCCTTGAGAATACTTCAGTGGATTCCCCATGGTTCCAGATTTCATTCAGCTGACTGAATGATGTGGACTCACCAGCTGCTGATCTCCATTACTGTACATTAATAAAAACACTTTTGCTGCAGTGATAAAACCGATAAGTAACTGGTAATCTCTTTTATTAGATAGGTAAAGGGGAGGGAACATCCGGTGTTGTAGATATATTCAGGGCACCCCTTATCCCTGCATGGAATGTTTTTGAAAGCGCTGAATGAATGTTCTGTATTTTGCAGTGATTAACAGGAGGGGATATTAAACTGGGCCAGCTACTCAGAATCAGGAATTGTGTTATATGAATTTAACCTTTGCATAATGTCAGACTGAGATGTGCTTTAATTACGTTTACCTGTTAAAAGTGTATTTTCTAAATCCCACTTAGGAGATTGTATGGTTAAGAGGTAAGTCAATGATATACCAGGAGGTCTTGTGGTGCAATGTGTAGTGTCCCTGCCTCTGAGCTAGAAGCTCTGAGTTTGAGTACCACCCCAGGACCCTGATGGCTAAGGAAGGTGCATTCATAATGTGGCCAAACAGATCGAATATCAACCTGCAAATCCTTTCAGCAGGCGGTAAGAGTGGGAGAGATTTCTGGTCAGCCATGTGGTGGAAGGAAAGTTGGAGCCTCTACCATCACTACCCATTGTTTCAGGCTACAACATGCATGTAAAGGTGCATGTTGCCACAGCAATTTGGACTCCCTGAGTGAACTATGACACACCACCAGCAAATGGTATACCTGGTTAGACTGTATCTGAATGGGATGGCACAGATGGGTCTCCTGCTGCTTTTTGTACACAGACCATTCTAAATCTATGAAGTGTTATTCAGAATCACAGAATTCTTATGGTGCAGAAGGAGGTCATTCAGCCCATCATGCCTGCATCAGCTCTCTGAATGAGCATTATGGCTAAATGCCATTCCCCTGCCTTTTCCCTGTAACCCTGCACATTGTTTCTATTTAAATAATCATCTAATGCCCTCTTGAATGCCTCGATTGAACCTGCCTCCACCACACTTCCAGTCATGGATTCCCCAGACCTGAACCACTCACTGTGTGAAAAAGTTTTTTTCTCATGTCGCATTTGCTTCTTTTGCAAATCACTTAAAATCTGTGCCCTCTCATTCTTGCTCCTTTTTCAAGCGGGAACAGTTTCTCCCTATCTACTCTGTCCAGCCCCCTCATGATTTTGAACACCACTATTAAATCTCCTCTTAACCTTCTCCTCTCCAAGGACAACAGTCCCAGCTTCTCCAATCTATCTTTATAGCTAAAGTTTCTCATCCCTGAAATCATTTTTGTAAACCTCTTCTGCATTTTCTCCAACTCCTTTACATCCTTCCTGAAGTGTGGCACCCAGAACTGTACACAATACTCCAGTTGAGGCCTAACTAGTATCCTACACAAGTTCAGCATAACCTCCTTGCTCTTGTACTCTGTGCCCCTATTAATAAAGCTGTATGCTTTATTAACTGCTCTCTCCACCTGTCCTGCTACGTTTATGACTTATGCATATATACACCCATGTCCCTCTGCTCCTGCACACCCTTGAGAGTTGTACCCCTTATTTTATATTGTCTCTCCATGATCTTCCTACCAAAATGAATCAACTCACACTTCTCTGCATTGAACTTCAACTGCCACCTATCTCCCAACCCCCTCAACTTGTCTATGTCCTTTTGAAGTTCTACACTGTCCTCCTCACAGATTATAATGCTTCCAAGTTTTGTATCATCCGCAAGCTTTGAAATTGTCCCTTGCGCACCAAGATCTAGATCATTAATATATGTCCATGAAAAGCAAGGGTCGCAATACTGACCCTAGGGAGCTCCACTTCAAACCTTTCTCCAGCTCAAAAAATATCCATTGACCATTACTCACTGTTTCCTATTACTCAGCCAATTTTGTATCCATGTTGCTACTGTCCCTTTTATTCAATGAGCTATAACTTTTCTCACAAGTCTATTATGTGACACTGTATAGAATGCCTTTTGGAAGTCCATGTACACCACATCACCAGCATTACCCTCATCAACCCTCTCTGTTACCTCTTCAAAAAACTTCAGCGAGTTAGTTCAACACAATTTTCCCTTAAGAAATCCATGCTGGCTCTTGCCAGTCATCCCACAATTTTCCATGTGACCATTAATTCTATCCCGAATAATAGTTTCTAGAAGCTTCCCCACCACCAAAGTTAAACTGACTGGTCTGTAATTGCTGGGCTTATCCTCATGGCCTTTTTTGAACAAGCGCGTAATGTTTGCAATTCTCCAGTCCTCTGGCACCTCCGCTGAGTCTAGGCAAGACTGAAAGATTATGGCCAATTTCCACTCTCACTTCCTTCAGTATCCTTGGATGCATCTCATCCGATCCCGGTGCCTGGTCAACTTTAAGTACCGATAGTTTATCCAATACCTCCTCCTTATCAATTTTGAATACTTCTGATAACAGTGTTTTCTCCTCTGTCATCATGGCCTGGAAAGCATCTACTTCCTTGATAAAGACAGATGCAAAGTATTAATTTAACATCTCTGCCATGCCCCTGGCTCCATGTGTAAATCCTCTTTTTGGTTCCTAATCGGCCCTACTCCTTTTACCAGCTTTTTACTATTTATATGCCTATAGAAGACTTTGGGATTCCCCTTTATGTTGGCCACCAGGTTTTTCTCATAATCCCTCCTCGTTTCCCTTATTTGTTTCTTCACCTCTCCTCTGAACCTTTTGTATTCTGCTTGGTTCTCAATTATATTTTCCACCTGACGCCTGTCATAAACACACATTTTCTTCTTTATCTTAATTTCTATCTCCTTTTTCATCCAGGGAGCTACCTGTTTGCCCTACCTTTCCCTTTTGAGGGAATATACCTTGACTATGCCCGAACCATTTCTTCTTTGCAGGTAGCCCATTGTTCAGCTATAGTTTTTCCTGCCAATCTTTGGTTCCAGTCTATCCAGCCCAGCTTTATTCTTGCCCCATTGAAATCTGCTCTGCCCCAGTTAATTATTCTTACTCTGGATTACCCATTGTCCTTTTCTGCCATCATCCTAAACCTTATGATACAATGATTACTGTCTCCTAAATGTTCCCCCGCTGATACTTGATCTACTTGACCTACCTCATTTCCAAGAACCAGGTCTAGCAATGCCTCCCTTCTTGTTGGGCTGGACACATACTGCTGCAGAAAATTCTCCCGAACACACTCTAGGAACTCTTGCCCCTCTCTGCCCTTTACACTACCATTATCCCAGTCCATGTTCGGGTAATTAAAATCTCCCATTATAACTACTCTATAATGTTTGCACCTCTCTGTAATTTGTTCCTCTACATCCTTCTATTCTATTTAAGTTTGATGATGCCTTTAAATTCCATCTACTTTCTCACTTCAAAGAAACAAAATGGGTGAAAGTAGGGTCTATCCGAAAATTCTTTCATTCTTGCTGGATTATGGAGGCTCTTCAAATGAAGGGATTCAGTCAGTGTGCGGAGATCACGTGAGACTCCCTACCTGTGGAATATACTTCCAAGGAATTGGAATGTCCAAAGGCCATGAATGACAGGAGTTTTGGCATCTTGTGCCGGATTCCAAGGATTTGATTTATTCTAAGGGATTGCTACAGTAAAGTTGCTGACAGCCGTTACAAATCCCAGTTGTCTTGATTTCTAGTATTGGTCCAATTTGCTACACATTTTAGTTATTTGTTTTTGCTATCAAAACTCTGATCTGCGAGTAATGTTTTCCAACTACATATCTGAAATGAGAGTGTAGCTTGAGGCTATATTTATCCAGTAGCAGCACCACAATTGTTACACAGATGCATTTAAGGGGAAGCTAAATAAGTGCATGGAAGAGAGAGGGATAAAATCATATGCAGTGGAGATCAGATGATGAGGGGTGAGACGAGGCTTGTGTGGAGCATGAACAACGTATGGACACTGTTGGGTTGTGTCACTTCTTTCTGTGCTGTTGATGATTTTCTAATACATTGTAATCATTGCTCAATTTGAGTCCATGACTACAAAGGTGAACAAAACACAGATTTTAGGCTGTACATGTCATCAGTGAATTAGCAAAATAATGCCAAAACACTGAAACCAGTATATATGTGCAATAACCTGAATATATCTTTCAATTTAAAGCACCATGTGGGCAATATTAATTCCCTAAACCCAGCAGAAATGAGGGGGCAGCGGAGTTAAAATGGAGATGGTGGACAAGGCCCCTTTCTCGCTCTGCTGCCCTTGTTCCCAGGAGCTTCCATTGAAATGCAGGCACCACCAGAATCAAGCAGGAGCCTTGGTGTTCAATTACAAACAAAGGACCCCCATGATATTTTAACTGCCCACCATGTGGAGACTATGTCAAGGATGCTGCGCTAAATGAAACCTGGCAGTACAGTAGAAGGGGCCTGAAAAGGCAAGTGGTAAAATTATTTTCATGAAGCCAGGAGGAACAGGCGCGCTTCAACAGGCTCTACAGTCGTCATGTGTGTCACTGCTGCCCAGAGCCAGCCTGGAGTTAGCAAGTTGTTGGGCTTCCCATTCAGGTAGTGCAGTCCGCAACCTCGCCATTGCACCCGAAGGCCTTGAGGCTGAACCAAAGAAATAGACTGGGTTCCCCACTGGCATTTTCTTCTACCTGAAAATCTTTCCATCCTTGCTGGATTCTAAAGGCTGTTCAGATGAAAGGATTCAGTCAGTGTGCGGTTCACACATTTCAAATGAGAAACTCTGCCTTTGGTATACTCCTCAGGTTAATGTTCTGTTACTAAGAGCAAGTGCTGACATTCTGATTCCAAGGCCTTGCTTTATTCCAAGGGGTTGTTCTAACTACTGAAAAAATGTTGGTGACTGCTCTTAGAAACCTGAACACTCTGCTAGTCGGTCGACCAGTAGTCAAAATCCACCCTTAGCGGTCTTCCCATGATAATGCTATGGCTTAAATGGTTATTTTATGAATATCAGTGGTAGCTCTCTTCACTCTGATTGAGAAGTTTTGGGTTGAGCTCCCACACCAGTGACTTGAGCACACAGGCCAAGCTGGCACTTCAGTAAAGTATTGAGGGTAAGTTGCATCTTTCAAATGAGGTGTTAAAGCAAAGCCTGCCTATCCTTTCAGGTGGACATAAAATATCATATGGCACTATTTGAAGAATACTAGCTCTGCTAACATCATGGCCAATTTCAATCTCTCTATAACACCAGCCTATCTGTCATTTATCTTGTTGCTATTCATGGGAGCTTGCTGTACACAGACGGGCTGCTATATTCCTCTACATCACAGCAATGACAGTACTTCAAAAGCACTTCATTGGTCATGAAGCGCTTTGGGCTATCACGAGGTCATGAAAAGCGCTTACATAAATGCAAATTCTACCTATCTATCTATCTGTTTTTGCTATGGCATATACCAAATTTCAGAATAAAGTTTCTTATAATTTATACATTTGCTGTCCTTAGTACCTGACCCAGGTCCATATATAAATATGCAGCAGAGACCTCAGAAAGTGGGAAGATCAAAGATAAGGAAATAAATAAGAGAAGAGGAAGTAAGTGTAAGAATAAGGACAATATATCCACTCACCAGGATGAATGGATAAAAATGTAAATTAGGTAGGGAAACACAAAATACTTTAGAAATATGTCTGAATTGATATAATAATTCCACAGATCTGAATTATAAAAATTATCTGTGTTGCGAAAATGTGACAGTTATTAGTCCTATAAAGGATTAACGAAACTTTAGTTTACTACAATAATTAGTAAAACTGATGCATTGTAATATCATATTTAACTCAATATTTCAATCAGTCGTGGGGCAGAATTATGAAGTTTTCATTTCAATTCATGATGTCTCACATGCTGTGCTCCATCCCACCTGATGAACTGGGAACACTGCTGGCACAGGAATCAGCCATTTTTCCTACAGGGAAGAGGGAAAGCCACTAGTAGGCTCCTCAACGTCTTGCAGTCAGCTCAAAACAACAACAACTTGCATTCAGATAATACCTTTAGTGCAGTAAAAATCCCAAGGCACTTCATTGATGCATAATCAGACAAAAGCTGGCACTAAACTAAAGCAGGTGATAAGGCCAAAGTGGGAGCTTTTAAGGAAGGTCCCAAAGGAGGAGGGGGCACCCGCGAAGATTCTGGAGTAATTCATAGCCAGCATATTATGTGCGACATGTCAGGGCGTAAAAGGGAGAGGGACAACATGACATTGCTTTTCAACTTGCTGCAGCAGTATAAATCCAACATTGTGGATCAGCCACAATGATTGCAATGATAATTGGAAAGTTTCTTTAATGATCTGCGATGCCAAATTAATGAACAAGTGAAAACCTGCCCCAATTATATATATTAATATACTGTGATCTTCCTGAATGCATTGCGTTGAATGCAAAAGGTATTCATATCAACACATTGCAGTGTTCTTGAATATGTTTTCATATGTACAGTTTTTAACAAAATATTTTTGTTATAAAATATATGCAAAATATCCTGGTGCATTGTGTTGCAGGAAAAATTCATAAAGACCCTTCACTCTATTTAGCAGGTAAGTGTAATTTCGGAACACACCTGTGAAAGGACCAAAAATAACATGTTTTCATATCAATATCAGTTGACTGTTCAACAAATATGTTTAATGATACATTGATCTATATCTTCACAACCTGAAAATGAGTAAATGGAAAATGCAAAAAAACCCCAATTTTTTCATGTTCACTTGTCATGGTTTCCATCTTGCCGCAAAAGTTTGCATAAATCATTCAGGTCTTTCTTGTAACAACTATATTTTTTGTTACCTTTAAATAATTTATACTGAAATTAAACCTTAAATGATTACACAAAAGGAGAGTGAATTCAGGGGTGGACTGGCTGCTGTTGCCAATACAAACCCTTTCACCAGTAACATTTATGAAATGAAAAAATACATTATTCAAAAACAAAACTGGCCAATAAAAGAGCCTCTCCTGAAAACTCTTCAGTACTGAAATTCTAAAATATTTTGACTAAAGTTGACACAGAAACTTTATAATGAAGACAATAATCAAAGTTGAGCAATAAGATCAATACATTAATAAGAATGGCTAATAATACAATGATTAATATGGAATCCTATGGTGGAAGCATTGAGAACCAGAGGGCACAGATTTAAGGTAATTGGCAAAAGAAGCAATGATAACATGAGGAAAAGCTTTTTCACACAGCGAGTGGTTAGGGTCTGGAATGCATTGCCTGAGAGTTTGGTGGAGAGAGGGTCGTGAGCTTTCAAAGGGGAATTGAATCATTATCTGAAAAGGAAAAAATTGCAGAGTTATGGGGAAAAGGCAGGTGAGTGGCACTAGGTGAATTGCTCCTTCAGAGGGCCAGCACAGACACAACTGGCCAAACAGCCTCCTTCTGTGGTGTAACCATTCTATGGTAACTCACTAGTGATGCTAGTAGTACCTTGGTAATAAATCACCAATAATTACACTGTTAATAAATGATTATGCAGCTTGCACTGAAAATTACAGGAGGTGAAGGGCCTGGAGCCATGATACATCACCAAGGTTGTAAAAGGCAAAAGACAAGGTAAACCAGCAGATATAAATATGTGACCCAGAGGATGGATTTAAAGATCATGAAAACTCTAGAGGTTGGGGAGAAAACTGAGTTAGGAATGGTGTGATGGGGTTATATCTGTGGTTGCATCTGTGGCCAGTACCATGCTCATGATTGGTGACTTATCCATTCCTGGTGTCTGGTGCTGTACATAACAACATGGTACTGCAACACAAAAGTGTTGCAGTTGTGGGCTGCTTGTTGTATATTAGAAGTGTTGTGTATCTAGTCAGTGCTGTGTGCATGAACTAACACTGTGTATATTGCCAGTGCTGTACTGGTGTCAGATGCTGTATATATGTTCAGTGCTGTATTTCTGTATATGTGGGCATTGATCAATATATTTACCTGAGGCTGTACATATATATATATGACTGGGGTTTTATATATATATATTTACATATGTATATATTATGTATATATATAGAATATAGCACTGTATGTCCAGTGCTGTGTATATGCCCTGACACTGTTTATGGTCAGTGCTGTATATAGCCTAGCACTGTAGGTATGGCCAGAGTTGCATATATAATCTGGCACTATATATAATTAACGTCATACATTATATATTGTATATAGGCCAGCACAATACCTGTAGACCAGCTTTGTACATATAGCCAGTCCTGTGTCTATCGGCTGCCATTGTACATATGGACAGCACTATGTGAATAGGCCACCACTGTATATATGGCCAGCACTGTCCATGGGTTGGCACTGTATGTATGTCCAGTGCTGTGCCTATGGACTGGCACTGTATATTATGTCCAGTGCTGTGCCTATGGGTTGTCCCTGTATACATGTCCTGTGTTGTGCCTATGGGTTGTTACTGTATATATGCCCAGCACTGTGTCTATGGGCCGGCACTGTATATATGTCCTGTGCTGTGCCTATGGGTTGTCACTGTATATAGGTTCAGCACTGTGCCTATGGGCTGGCACTGTTTAAGTGTCCTGCGCTGCGCCCATGGGCTGGCGTTGCGCTGTCGCACGCTGCCTGCTGGCGGCGCTGTCTGCGGCCATTGATAAAAGCGGGCGGGCGGCGCGCGAGCCGGACAGAGCGAGCGCGAGCGGCAGCCGGAACGTTCGGCATCGTTACCGGGGGAACCGAGCTCGCGGGAGCCAATCCCCCTCCTCCTATCCACCCCCCACGCACTCTCTCTCTCTGTCCCTTCCCGCCCCGCCCCGGTTACCCACCCCCCCCCCCCCAACCGCCATCTTCCCCCCGCACCAACCGCCACCGGGCCCAGCGCGGTCATGGAGTGAAAAGCCCGGCCGCTGCCAGCAGCAGAAAGAGAGGGAGCCCGAGTGCGGGGGCCTCCGGGAAGTCGCTCTTGAACCCAAAGCCAGGCGGCGGCCGCCGGCGGCTTGGGGGGGGCGGCGGGTGGTGGGAGAGAACCGGCGATGAAGCGGCGCCCTCGGCGGATTTAATCGGGGTGAAGATTCAGCCTGGCTTAGGCGGAGCTGCAGACACATTGGTCGGAGCCCCGAACCTCGCACCCCGCCGTGATTTATTACTGAGCAATTTTTAAAAAAAAAATATATATAAATAAATAAAAAAAATAATAATCGTGTTTTAATTCCGCGGCAGAGGAAGGAGGTTTGTTATTTTCTTTCCCTTTTACCGAGATGTTGGCCGGGGCCAAGGACAATCCGTGCCGCAAATTCCAGGCTAATATCTTCAACAAGAGCAAATGTCAGAATTGCTTCAAACCCCGGGAGGTGCACTTACTGACGGACGAGGACTTGAACCAGGTGAGAAGGGGAGCAGGAGCAGGGGCGGCGGGAGGGTCATGGTAAATAAAAGGAGCAAAGAGCATTTCCATTCTTTTAATTTTATAATGCAGCCCCTTTCTTTTCTCTTCCTCACCCCCCCCCCTCCCCCCTTTATTTTTGTAAGGGTTGGTGGTGGGGAAACTGGACTCGTGTTACTCAAATAGGCAAGAGGTTATTTTTTGTGTGTGTGTGGGGTGGGGGGCTATAAATAATATTATAGACTGGAGCTTGTCATTTTGTCTCGGATTATGCCCACCCATTCTGTGTCTGGCTTTACCCTGGTGGGGAGAAAAAAAAAATCCCCAAGAAGTGTGTTTAATGGTTCAATGGGCAAAATCACTCCCCATTTCCAGGTTTGCCTGGATAGGTTTCTCAATTTTTTTTTAAAGGAAGGGCAATTTCCTCCTTTCTCCCCCCTATCCAATTTCTTTTGATGTATGGGTTTGAGATTCATACGTTTTTTTTCTCTCGCTGCATTGTGTTCGATAAAACTTTAGTTTAGGTTTGACTTTTAACTCTTCCCCCCCCCACCCACACAATGCCAACGAAAAATGCCTTCAATATTTGTAAGAGATTTGCGAAAATGATGGTGATTTTTTTTTTTTAGGCGCTTTGAGTACATGTTTAAATGTCCAAAGGTACCCGAGTCCACTGTGATGGACTAATATGTCATCCCTTGAAATTTCTAGAGTATACAGAAAATACCAAGTTGGTTTTTTCTGTAGTCTAAATCTCCACAAGAAATTGCTCTGTGAACCCCTTCCCTTGCTTTCCTCCCCACGGAGAAAAATAAGTAGCCCCTATTGAAAATTTCGTAAGTGTATTTATTTCGTGTTGGCATTAAAATGTGCTTTACTATATATATACAAAACTGAATGCGCTGTTCAAAAGTAAATTACAATTCCTTAGGTAACTAAAGTTCCTGTGTTGTATTGCATTGTTATGCTGTATTGTAACTTTACCTTCTGGAAATGTGGAGAAAATGTCTGAAATTTAAGGCTTTTTAAAGTGTAACACTTGAGGATAAATAAATAAGTTGTTTCTGCACTGGTATATTACTGAACATTTTCTCATATTTCAGAAGCCTCTATATCATAAAGTCTAGAACACTGATCTGAACCACGCTGAAAGTGTTGTGACCTGTTACTGGTTCTCTTTTTTTAAAAAAAGGTCCCGATAAATATTTGCAATATTGGTTACCTGACAAAAAAATGTATTTTTAATTACTGTAAATCATAAATCCCCCTGACTTTACAAAGAATAACATTCTTGTTTAATGCTTATAACTGAAAATATTTATTTAACTCATCTTTAGAATTTGAGACTGATCTCCTCTTGAAAAATAATTCTTCAAAAAGTAATGTGAAAAGGGCAAAGTGTGTTCTCTGCAGCAGTAGTTTAGTATACAGTGGAGCCACTGTCCAGACGGTAATAACTGTTAAAATAGTGATTGTTCTTGCTATATATCTCTCATTTTGAGATTAATTCTTGCACTGTGATAATTTCAAATTGCAGTAGTCCGAATGAATTTGAACTTGACAAAGAACTAATTGAAATTGAACATTTATGTTATGCTGAACTTTCATCCCTCCCATTTCCTAAGTGAAGAACCAGTAACACTTTTTTGTCAAAATGTTTAATGCAATTTACTATTTTGCTACTGACGTGATTGCCTTGCCCAGATCAAAAGCTAGTGCTAAATTGGAGACAAGAGTTACGAAAACTACTTCACCTCTGATGACACACAACCCTATTATTTGTTTTTGTTACGTACCATTGTTTATTAAACCCCTTTGTTTCTTTTAATTTTCTTTCTTTATTGTTGCTCAACCTCTGCTTACATTTTTCAAATCTTAAAAATGAGTGATTAGCAGTAATGTGATTATTTTTAAAATGGACGGTAACTGGCAAGAGAACGAAAGTGTTGTTGGTTGACATGTTGACTAATTAGAATATTGACTTTAGTTGTGCCATAATTTAGACACATACTATGCTTAGCTATATTTTCCAATTGGCCCCTCAATTATAACAAACTTTAATATGTAGATCTTGATTATGTTTAACATCTGGAAATCTTGTGTTTTAAACTGTGGGCGATTGTTACAGGATATTGATGTTTACTGAGATATTGTGTTATGCAAAACTAGGAATGGTGTGGCATAGTGGAGATTTTCTTTAGAAGTTGAAAATGTGGTTAAATGAATGTTCAGATTTAATGTTAATTGCGGACTTGTATATCGTGGTGTGTGATTTATCTCTGTATGAAACTGCTGTCCCTTCTCGCAAGCCTTTTTAAATAGTTGTGGGTCATGTAATGGGTTGTCAAGTATACATGTGTGTGTGACCATTACAGTACTCTGAAATTCCTTGTCATGTTCCATCCCTGTTTGCACCTCCTCCTTCCTAAAATTTCCTCCACTTCAGCTGCATTTAACCACCTTTACCCTGGTCATTTTCCCTCGATGTTCAATGTAAAGAGCTTTGAAATCTGTTTCTGCACATGAAGAAATGCAAGTTGTTGAAGTGTCAATGTTTGAACTATTTGCCCCTTGTGTAAGGCTATTTTTCAGCATGTCCATTAGGAATGACATTTTGTAGATTAATTTGAACAAAATGTTGTATTTTGACTAAAATTGTAACATTTCACTTTGATTTAACACAGCATATGTGCAAAACTGTTTTGTTTGAAAAGAAAGACCTTTATGTATGTAACACCGTTCATGACCGCTGGATGTTGCAAAGAGCTTTACAGTCAATTAAGTACTTTTGAACTGTAGCCACTTATAAAATGTTGTAATGTTTGGCTGAATTAAGTGGGATCACCTAGACATAGTACCATTGCCATATTTTTTGAGGCTGCCTGAGTCCCCCTCTGTCCCTCTTTTGTCTTACTGATTAGTCACTTTTCAACTTCTGCTGCTCTCCATTTCTCTCCTGCCCCCGCCCCATTTTGGTTAACTCCTTGCCTTCTGTCTTTCTGTAGACTTCCATAATTCTGTATGTTGTCACCAAATGAACACTGTCTGACATATCTTGGCTTCTCCTTCTGACTTTGATTTCTGCAATCCTTCAAGTATGTATCCAGTTCCCTTTTGAAAGTTATTATTGATTCAATATTCACCCTTCCACACATTTTTCAGTGCCCAAAAATCTCCAATTAATTAACTTCAAAAGTCTTTTCCTTGTAGCATTTTTTTAACACTTGAAACATTCCTTATTATTGCAGCATTTTTCACTGTTTATAAATCAGGACCAGCACAATGAGTGCAACAGTATGAACTATCAAAGTTGCACGTCAAACTATGATAAAATGGTGAGGAATTGTAAAACAGGAATCTACAAAACTCTCAACAGATGTCAGGACAAACAGATGGGGCCAATTGTCCAAGCTAAAATCTGGAGAAAGGCACAGAAACCAGTTAACCAAGAAGTAAACTGCATCAGACTAGGTAGGCAGGTTCTGAGCATCACAGGAACCAGTAAAGTAACTGATGCTCAAATTGACATTCTTCAAGAGCCATAGAAGTAGCAATGAGAAATGGAAGGAAGTGGTCCTGCCTCCAAAAATCTAGCCAAGGTTTTTGGAAGGATATTAGAGCAGAGAAGACTAAGAAGATTTAATAGAGATGTTTAAAATCATGAAGGGTATGAGAGAGTACGTAAAGAGAAACTTTCCAGTGGCTGAAGGGTTAATAACCAGAGCGCACCGATTTAAAATGATCAGCAAAAGAACCAGAAGTGACACGAGGGCAAACTTTTTTATGCAATGAGTGGTTAAGATTTGGAATGCACAACCTGAGAGAGTGGTGAATAGTGATTCAATAGTAACTTTCAAAAGTGAATTGGATAGATACTTGGAGAAAGAATTGCAGAAAGATGGGGAAAGAGGTGATTGGGACTACTGGATTGCTCTTCGGAGGAGCTGACTTGGAATCGTTGAGCTGAGTAGTGCTGCATTGCTCTATGATTCTAAGGTGATGAGCTAATATTTGTGTGCATGTGGAAGGAAAGGGTAAAAATAAGAGGGGGCAGTAAGAATGAAACAAGGGGGTACAAAACACCAGGGGCTGAGTTGGAGAGAAATGTCCTCAAAGGTTCAATTCCGAATCCTTTAAGCTCTAATGCCAGTGAGTTGACTTTAGTGGTCCTGTACCTGGCCTATGAGCTGCAATGAGAAAACATGGTTAGGGGCCTTTGGGCTGTACCTTTAGTGCAGGAAACCTTTCAAAAATTTTATTTCAGAAGCATTAACAGAGTACAGATTTTCTTGCCTGGATTGTCTTTGAGTCATCTGATACAGTTGGCATGTTGAAGGAATAATCTGGCACTAGAATCTGGAAAAACTCAGCTGGCCTGGCAGTATCTGCGGAGAGGGAAACAGAATTCATGTTTCAAGTCCAATGTGACTTTTTGGGAACTGAAGAAAGGTAGGGATGTGATGGGTTTTATGCTGTTGAGAAAGGTGTAAGGGGGTGGTGGAGCAAAAGAGGGGGTCAGGGATAGGTTAGAGGACGGGGGACATTAAATGATGAAGATATCATGGACACACAGGTAAAGAGAGTGATAATGATAGTATTAAAGACACAAAGCATTGGTCCAGTGTAGGTATAGCAGAATAAAGGCCAGTACCAACTGAAAGTAAAATATCAGTATGTGCTAATAGCAGAATAAAGTTTAGCGCTAGAATCTAGAATATGAAATGTCAAACAAGTGGAAGCCAAAGGTTGTGGGATAAGGTCTAAGTTGACCCTAGTAACATTAACCTCATCTAGGATCATTGGATCATGGGAAAATTGGAGAGTTGAAAAACTGTCAGCACTGTTACAGCAACAAATACTGGGCTTTTCCAGCCACTGTTCATTAATGTTAGTCCACCTACACTGTAATATTTTAAGTTGACTTTCCTGCAAATCATTACCAGGTGTCACCTTGGAAGTTGAGACATTTATTGTCACAAACTTTAACCCAATTTCACCTCTTGAGAGGCCAGATGAGCTCCTGGTGCCCATTTATAAACCCAAGTGAAACAAGTTTGTTGTTTTGACAAAAGAAACCTGGGGATCTCAAAGTATTGAAAAAACAATCTTTAACATCGCACTGTAGTTTACTGTTTCTGTTGTGCAAGACTCTTTTTTAGCTTGTAAGATTCATAAAGCTTTGCATTTGTGCTTCTCCAGTACATGATTAGAGTTGTGTACTTCAACACATTTTAGTTGGTAATTTTTTTGAATGATGTTGGGGAAGGAAGAAGTGGCTGGCATTCCAAGGGACTACTGCTCTCAACTCTTCCTGCTCCCCGTGTCGTTTGATAAAATTTATCTGTTTCGTCCAAAAATAGCAAATCCAAATAAGGGAACTATTTATTAGAAAAGCATTTCACACAAACCAGAAAAGTAATGGCAAAATTAAATTGCACAGCATTGCTGTTATCAATGTGCTGTCATACTTGTTTGATTTATGGTCATTTAAACCATGAGATTGCTAAGCTGGTTCTGTACTCTACAGTTTCTTTGTATTTTTTCACATGATGGTGGTTGAAAAGAAGGAATGTTTTTATCATGTTTAAATAATTTTTACTTTTCTTGGATGGGTTGAATATTTTGTTGAAACTGAATGACCATGCCCTCATTGATTCAGTGCGGTAGTAATGTTTGTAAATTTGACTGTGTTAATGCAGTTCTGCCATATTCTTGGGAGCTTCACTCCAAGCTACTAAATAGTGATGCTTCTTCTGTTGTATAGCTGTGGCTCAGTTGATAATACTGAGGGAGCACTGCACTGGTAAAGCTGTTGTCTTTTGGATGAAATACAGTATTAAACTGAGGTAAAAACAAAAAAACTGCGGATGCTGGAAATCCAAAACAAAAACAGAATTACCTGGAAAAACTCAGCAGGTCTGGCAGCATCGGCAGAGAAGGAAAGAGTTGACGTTTCGAGTCCTCATGACCCTTCAACAGAACTGAGTAATATTAGGAGAGGGGTGAAATATAAGCTATCTATTCCTTTTATGCCCTGTTAGTCTTTCCACCCCACCCCCACTAGAGCTGTACCTTGAGTGTCCTGCCATCCATTTTTAATTAGCACATTCGTTTAGATAATATCACCACCTTCAATACCTCTTTGTTCTTTTGTCTGTGACATCTTTTGATTATCTGCTCCTATCACTGCTTGCTTGTCCCTACAACCCCCCCCCGGCCACTACTCTCTCCCCCCCTGCCCCCCCCCCCCCAAACCTTAAACCAGCTTATATTTCACCCCTCTCCTAATATTACTCAGTTCTGTTGAAGGGTCATGAGGACTCGAAACATTAAACTGAGGTCCTGTCTACTCCCTCAGGTGGACATTAAAGAGTCCTTCGCAGTTTTTTGAAGAGCAAGGGAGGTGTCTCTGGCGTTCTGGCCAATATTTATCCATCCACTGACATAATGAGCAGATAATCTGCTTTAGTTATCTCATTACTGTTTGTGTGAGCTTGCTGTGCACAAATTGGCTGCTACATTTCCTGCAATGCAACAGTGGCTACACTACACTGAGATCATTGGCTGTAAAGCATTTTGGGACGTTCTGAGGTTGTGAAAAGTGCTAAATAAATGCACTTTGTTCTTGCAAATGATGTTATCTGTACATGAAGAAGAAAAGCAAGAGAATTTAAAGTGATATTTAAAATGGCTACTTAGGCAAGATTCCTTAATTGCTGCTTTTGACGATGTTCTATGTAATACAAGCACTTTTTCCAACGTGAAAGAATATGCTTAGGTTTGAAGTCAAAAGTCTACTTGGATCATACATTGGTGAATTACTATATTATATATCTTTGCAATGGCAGGTTTCTTTTTCTTTATTTGGTAGCTTGGTTCATTGTTAGCCCTTGTCCTCTGAGATAGAAGTTCACGGGTTCAAGCCTTACTCTTGGGCTTCATCTCACAATCCAGGTTTGTACTTGATGCAGTGCTCTCCTTCAGATAGGCTGAACCTTTGCCTTTGAAGAAGAGCAAGGAAATTCTTGTCCTGGCCGATGAATGTCCATCAACGAGCACCACCAAATACAGATGCACAGGCTGTTTATTGAACCTTACTGTGTGCAAATTAGTTCATTTGTTGCAAGTTGAGTTTGCTGTAAGACAGTGACCATACTGGACAATTATTTATTGACTGCAAAGCACTTTGGGAGGAGGTCGTGAGAACATGAAAGATGCAGCTTCGGTCTCTGTTCCCAGATTGAGTCATTTTTAATATCCTTTGTGGCATTCAAAATTTTGTATCATGTTAATGTATTTGCCAAGTGCTATCATTTTTGGTAGTTAATATCTTTTGGGGGAAGTTAAGCTGGGCTCCCAATTTTCCCTGAGGGACCTTTGTATTCTATATCAAATAAATTTTTGAGTAAGCTGAATTTATTGCTGAACTGAACACAGTTGCAGTTTCTTTTAGCTCATCAATTTCTAGAGGTGAGTTAATATACTTGGGGCGGGTTACTATTTTTGAAGAGCCAAATATAATTTAGCGGTTTAGTGGATTTTCATTTTAAAGCATAAAACTGTATTATTGCCTTGTTGGCAGCTTTAAGAATATTGCATTTGTTTTTGTAAAGGATAAAAATGGAGAAACAATAAAATTGAACATTGTGTTATTGAAGGAATGTTCATCCCTAATATTTTGAAAATTTGTTGTTGATTAACTTCCACATTTTTTTTAGATGGTGGATGTTTGTTTTGGTTGGCATTATAAGAATCTATTAAAATGCATGTATGTAGCATGAGACAGAATGTATGTGTTCTTTTGTTGCCCATGATCAATATGTTTTGCATGAAGATGATGTCTGCTTTCTTAGCTCTTGGCGCGCGTATGTCAATTAATAACTTCAGTAGCAAGCTTTTGAGAGTTTTTAAATTAAAGAAGGCTATTTATTCCCATACACTTACCCTGACCTAAACACAACTTCTCTCATACTCATACACATGGAGATTAGATACAGATAAGGTAATGTACTTTTACAGTTTATAGTTATCTCAATCTGAGTTTTGAACTCCAGTCTCCCACGTGGCAGCTGTGTAGTCTTTTGAACGGTTTCAATGATTTAAGTTGAAGTAAGGGTCTTATGCAGCAAAGGTTTCTCAGCAGGCTGAGGTTTCTTGTAGTCAAATTTCTAGGATGTTGGGTCTTGGGTGAGTTTGAAGTTGGAACAGACTGGGGGAGTCCTTTTTCTCTGGGATCTCCTGCTTTCAAGGCATTGCTGTTAGTTACCTTGATGACTTGCAGCTAGTTTGTTGCCTGGCTTTCTGAAGACTGAACTGTTGGTTTGATGGCTTTGTTGGCACTGCCTGCAAACAGCTTTTAGTTGATTTTCAAAGGCAGACGAAAACATGCTGCCTCACTATGTAACTTGCCACAAGTTCAAGTCCTTTTCCAATAAGGGGCGGTATTTATGTTGATTCCGTACCCTCTGTGGTGGGTTAACACCGCTTGAGGGTTTAAGACAGCCATTGTCTCAGTCAATGTCCCATTCAATCTGATAATATCTTTTTTGGTTTCAAGGAAGGGCACTGAATCATATCAGTTTGGAATGTCCTTTTGTGTCGACCCATCCTTAAACAAAGAGATGTGTGAATTCCCCAGTGGGCTGTGAATGTCCATTTTTCATTAGGTATTCACTTGAAACACGTTACTGCCTGTAGCTCAAAAGCTAAATGTCATATGATTTGCAGCAGTCATTTTAATATCCTGCCTGTGTCCAGTTTGTAAAAGTATTGACTAAAACTGCATAATCTATTGGGGTATGACACATTATAAACTTTTTTTCTACCCATCAAGACAAATTAACATCGTAGCTGTATGTCAATTGCTTCTGGTAAGGTAGACCTTGTTTCAAGAAACCCTAGACTGAAACAGTCCCTGACTTAAATGTTACACCATATCGCTAAATCTCCAAAAGAAGTTTTGTTATCTCAGATTGCCTTTTCAGCCTTTACCTTCTGTGCATTGCTCAAATACTGGGAAGAGTATAACTGTTAGAGGTGAAAGTAGCAAAATGCAAAGTACTGCAGATGCTGTAAATTTGGAATAAAATAGGAAATGCTGAAAACACTCGGGTCAAACAGCTTCTGTGGAGAGAGAAACATCAGTTAAGTTTCAGGTGGATGACCTTTCATCAGAGCTGGAAGAAGTTCAAGAATTAACTTATAAATAAGAACAGAGGCAGGGAAAGGGGAATGAGGAAAAAACAAAGGGACATGGTGGTGGACAGGAGTGATTAAATGACAAAAGGAATTGTGTAAGAAAAATGTGGAATAAGAAACAAAAGATGGGGGTGGAGAAGATCTACATTTACAACAGAACCAATATGACCACCTGCTAACCAAGAAAATGGGAACAGTGGTTATTACCTAAAGCTGTTAAACTCAGTGAGGCCAGAAGTTGAGCTCTCTTGAAACAATGTAGAAGGCTGAGGGCAGAGAGGCCACATTGGGATGGAGAGTTATAATGGTAAATGACTGGAAGCTCACAGTCATCTTGTGGACTTAACTGTGGGGCTCCCCAGTGCAGCAGATTGTGTATTGAGCAATGAATGCAAAATACTAAATTGGAAGCACAGGAGGAAGCCATTTGGCCCATTTGTGGTAGAGCTATACAATTAATCCCAGCACTTTCTCCATAGCCCTGTAACTTTTTTCACCTGGATGGACTGGTTGGGGCTGTGAATGGTTGTAAGGGAGGAGGTGAAAAGTCAGGTGTTGCATTTCTTATACTTGCGTGGCAAAGTGCTGGGGTAAGGGTCATTGGGAGTGATGGATGAGTGGACCAACATGCTGTGGAGGGAATAATCTCTTTGGAATACTGAAAGGCAAGGTGTGGTCAAAGAGGTAGGTGTTAAGGAATGGCTTAATGGAGGAAAGGGAGGTAGAGTTGTGGAGAGGTTTTGGGATGGAATCCAGAACTTGGGCCTAGTCATCATTCCCTGCAGAAAATGTCTTATGACGACATTTGCAGACACCTGCTCAACCATGCCATCTCATGTGGCCACTCTACTCCCATTATCTTGATTACAGACATGGCCTTCCCTGGCTACTTTGTTCTGTGTCAGCCCCTGGAATAAGTCACTAACCCACTCCAAGTTCACTTACAATTGCATTTTCAAACTCCCAGTTTCCAATTCCTGCCTCTCCATTTGTCATTTGTACTTCTGTGGCTGTCAATCTGCTCAGCATTTCCCTCCAACTCTTGATACTCAGGTAAACCTTTACCCTCAACTGCCATCTCCAGATCTAATCGGATCACTAACCACTTTCGTGCCTTGCTCTCCTCAACGAAAACCAATTGTTGTTCCCAAGATCGCTTTGGAAAGCAAAAATAACGAGACCAACCATTTCCTTTTGACCGTCTCATTCAATAGCAATTCTCTCAGGACTTCTTTGCCACTAATTATGAGACCATTCATTGGAATTGTCTTTGCTGCATCCCCTGCTCCCTTGCCCACAAAGCCAAACCTGTCCAAGGTACCACTTAACCCCAGCTTTAAGCTCAGGGTTTTCTTCCATTTCCCTCGTGCCCTCAGAGCTCATCATCTCCATGAAACATGTCTTTTCTTTTGAATCCATACCCACTAAACTGTAGAACACAAATTTCCCTTCCTGGGCCCCATGCTAGATGACTTTGTAAATGGTTCCTTCTCCTCGGGTACTATCCCTTTCTCTTAAGTAACACTCATCATCACTCTGCCCCTCTTTTATTAAAGAAAGAACCTCTTGACCCGTGTGCTTACAAACTGCTGCCAGGCCTCCAACCATTTCCCCCCACCCCTTCAATAGCTCTCATGTTTTTAGATGTATCAGTGTCCCCCTAATCCATGTCCATTTTTCTTGCAGCACCTGTTTCAATCTCTGATCAGTCTTCTGCCAAAACACTGAAACAAGCCTAATCAGTCACAGATTGCACCCTCTGTGACTGGTACACTATTCTTCTTTGTTCTCAATCTCTCTGTAGCCTTTGATAAGGTTTTACCATACCATATCCTCATAGTTGACCAGCTCAGTGGAACTGTCCTCACTGGTTCCATTCTTATCCAACTGTAGCCAGAGTATCACCAGCAATGACCTCTCTTTCTTGCCTATGCTATTATTTCTGATGTCCTCCATGGATCAATCCTTGATTTTTTTTTTCCCTTATCTACATCTTGCCCCTTCGCAATATCAATTAAAGAAATTGGGTTTTGTTCCAGATTTTACTAAGAAAAAGTGAAAATAAAGGTGTTAGATTTTCATAGAATCCCAATGGTTCATTAATTTAGGGAATGAAACCTATTGTCCCAGTCTGCCTTGTGTGACCCGCACCAAAATAGGAAGCCACTTAGTTTTACTAGGGATGGATATGAAATGCTGGCACTGCAGTGACAGCCTGGTGAATCAATTTTTAAAAAAGATATTAAAAACAAAAGTGCAGGAAAAACTCAGGCCCGGTAACATCTGTGGAGAGAAAAACCGAGTTAATGTTTCGAGTCAGTATGACTCCTCTTCAGAGTTCTGAAGTTTTTCCTGCACTTTTTTGTTTTCAAATTTCCAGCATCTGCAGTATTTTGCTTTTTTTAAAAAAAGATAATACTGTTCTATTGCTGGCAGTAGCTTGAGGTGGTAAGTCAGGTAAGTGTGTTGTGCAACATTGAGCCATATCATCTTGTTGTTTTTCTTAAACTCCATTGTTATTAATATGCTAAATAAATGGTAAACACTGGGGCAAATTAGAGATGGGGTGCTAAAGGTAGGGGAAAAAGAAAACTGCCTAATTTCCTCTTATTTGTCATCTCTTAAAGCATTGCTTTAATAGTTCCATGCATGACTGTTTGAATGAGGTAATAGCAAACTGCCATTGTTCACGTATGAGCAAGTGTTAGCAGTATATTCACCTGCAAGGAGATCACAGTTGAGCTCAATTCTCTGTGCTTCATATACTCACAAGCACTATTCCAGCAGTGATCCATCATAAATGTAAGCTTTGGATAATTATTTTTCCTCCTTTTTCTTTGCTGCTGAGGCTAGTTGTAACACTCCTACTGTTGCCTTGGCTGAGATTAAATAATTCAGCACAGTTAAAGATTTAGCCTATGTTTTAAGGATATGTACAGTTCACCTGAGCACTCAATAAACTTGCAGTTTAAGAAACCTTTCTTTTGCTCAGTTCACTTTAGTCTCCAATCCAGTTTTTGTTATTTGTATATACTTTTTAAACAGTAAAATGCAAATGTTTTCCAGTGTGCAGGACCCAAATTTACACATCTAGTTAAAGCTAAATGATCCTTGAGGATTTATGATTGTATCTCTGACATTGATAATTTTGGAGCTATTATATAATTGAATGTTGGGATCATTACCATCACTGGCCATGAGTATGAATACTTTTGTTCAATAGATTTGATTGTGTTTAGACAGCTAAACACAGATAGGACTTTATTAGTGACACATAATTTAGTTCATTATTTCCATGCATGCTGTTAAGTGGATTTAAGTTGCTAATTGACTAACATTTGCGGATTTGTACTGCTAATTGACATTTGTGTTTTCCTTGATGTTGTGATGGTCATCAAATTTAATGGCTGCCACTGAAGAGCAAAACTCATCATCAAATGAGCATTCCGTTCTGACTAAAATTATTTTTCAAGTATTTTAAAATTGTCACTTGTTTTCTGAGGGTAGGCCCTTGAGTTGAAAAAATACTTAATGAGTTAGCCATAATGCAGTTTGGATTTTTAACAAACATAAATGCTTACTTCCTCAGGTGCCCATGATCTGGTTTTTGCTTTATTGTTGTCTTGCACAGCCTGGCTTCTAAAGCAGTTGAACCAAAATGGGAACAACGGGCTAGATTGGCCTAGTGCAATGACAGAGATGAACAAAGATAGGGGCAATTAATAGAAAATGGTGCTGTAGTCCATCAGTCTGTCCCAAGCAAATGCAATGCCTTGTGCATAATAATATACAGATTCCACATCTCACCCAAAACTATGTAACCTGAGAGATGTGAGGAACCAGATTAAACAGGGGCTCTCCACCAGGCCAATTTAGGGAGGAAAAAGTCTGGAAAATCAATCTCTTCTCCTTAGAATATGATAAATACTTAATTATTCTTGGCAAAATTTTGAATAAAAGTAAGACTGCATTCTGCCACTACAGCTGTAGTCACCCACTCAAACTTTGTGGCTATATTTTCTCCATTAGAAACCTTATTATTTAAAAAAAAATCAAAAGCTGTTGATTAAAGTTTCCTGAAGTATAAAGTAGTTTTTAAAACTGAAGCTGCCACTAAGCATTCAGTTAGGTTAGGCTTGTATTTCACTCCGCTTCAGGGATCAATAAACCTAGCAAATGGCAATTTGCTATTAGTTTTGTAAAATCTGTATGGATTTGGTCACTAAGGCCCAATGATACGGTGGACAGCCCCTGTGATATCCATACCACAGGTTGTCCGTAACTTCTCAGGATTCTTATAGGCCAGGAAGACTTTCAAGAAAAGACTTGCATTTATATGGCACCTTTCAAAACCACTGGGCATCTCAAAGCGCTTTACAGCCAATGAAGTACTTACTTTTGAAGTGTCACTGTTGTTATGTAGGATAAGTATTGGCCAGGACACCGGATAGAACATCCCTCTCTTGGAAATGGTACCTGGGATCTTTGTTCAGCTGAGAGGCTGGCCTTCGTTTAACTTCTCATCTGAAAGACAGCACCACTGACAGTGCAGCAGTTCCTCAGGACTGCAGTGGAATGTCGGTCTTGATTTTTGTGCTCACAAGTCTTGGAGTGTGACTCAAAGCCACCACAGCTGATTCAGGTGAGAGTGCCACCATGGCTAACGCAATTTAGGTTTTTTTAAAAAAAAGGTCCTTTTGCTTTTGCGTTGTACTCAAATGTGGAATTAGTTTAGGCTGACAGTCCAGTAATGAGCAAGTGCCACATTATTGCAAGTGCAGTCTTTGGGATGAGCCATTAAACCATGCCCCATCTGTCAGATGCACTTAAAAGAACCCAGTGGCACTATTCAAAGAATAGTCGGGCAGTCCTCCCTGATGTTCTAGCCATAATTTATCCCAGAACCAACATCACCAAAGCAGATTATCTCATCATTATCCCATTACTGCTCATAGGGCCCTGCTATCTGCAAATTGCCTACTGTATTTGCAACAGTAAATACTCTTCAAAAGTACTTCATTCTCTGTATAACACTTTGGGATATCCTTAATTTGTGAAAGCCTACATAAATGCGGGTTCCTTCTTTAGTGTTCGGAAGCTAGCAGCGTCAGTGAACTATGAAAGCAGCTTATTTATCCTGCTTTTATTCAACTTTATAACCAGTCCTATGTTCCACTCTTCTAAAAATCCATATATTTTTACATTTCCAGTGACATTGTAAAATCATTGGCACTTCCATTACACCATCTACATTGGTTTCTGGGACTATTGCCAGTAACACTTTCCTACTGTGTCCCATCTGTATGATGAACTATAACAGTATTAAAACAAAAAGTACTTGCTGTCTTTGGGAGCACAGTCTCTTGAGCTGACCTTGGAATGGAAAACTATTCAGATGCCCTTTCACTTTTACATGGACACCAATCCATTGTTAAATGATCTGATTTAGTGTTGCTCTGCTTATTTGAGTGACATAGTGGGTACTCTACTTCTGGTATAATGCAGCATAATGGTGTTATGAAAGAGTAGAGTAAATGTATAGCTGGTCAGTCAACATGCCTTTTTGTCTCATATCCTTTATCAGTACTGAAAACAAAAGAAATAGAGGATATAGCTTAAGGCCTGAAGTTACTGAAGACAGTGTTCAGCTTTTAAAAATTCATTCATGAGATGTCTGCATATCTGGTTAGGCCAGCATTTATTGCCCATACATATTTGCCTTGAGAAGATGGTGGTAAGCTGCTGCCTCGAACTGCTGCAGTCCATGTGGTGTAGGTACATCCAGGTGATTTTCGGGATGGAGTTGCAGGATATTGACACAGTGACAGTGAAGGAACGGTAATATATTTCCAAGTCAGGATGGTGCATGTCTGTGAAGGGGAATTTCCAGGTGGTGGTGCTCCCATGTGTCTGCTGCCCTTGCCCTTTCAGGTAGTAGCAGTCATGAGTTTGAAAGGTATTGTCTAAGAAGTGTTTGAGTTGCTGCAGTGCATCTAGTAGATGATGCACCCTGCTGCCACTGTGCCTCGGTGGTGGAAGAAGTGAATGTTTGTGGATAGGGTGCCAATCAAGCGCGCTGCTTTGTCTAGGATGGTGTCGAGCTTCCAGAGTGTTGTTGGAGCTGCACTCATTGAGGCAAGTGGTGAGTATTCCATCACACTCCTGACTTGTGCCTTGTAGATGGTGGACAGGCTTTGGGGAATCAGGAGGTGAGTTACTCATCGCAGGATTCCTAGCCTTGACCTCTTGTCGCCACAGTATTTATATGGCTAGTCCAGTTCAGTTTCTGGTCAGTGGTAACCACCAGGATGTTGATAGTGGGGGATTCAGTGATGGTAATGCCATTGAATGTCAAAGGGCGATGGTTGGATTCTCTCTCGTTGGAGATGGTCATTGCCTGGCGCTTGCATGGTGCGAATGATACTTGCCACTTGTCAACCCAAGCCTGGATGTTGTCCAGGTCCTGCTGCATTTGGACATGGACTGCTTCAGTATCTGAGGAGTAACAAATGGTGTTGGAAGTTGTGCAGTCACCAGTGAACACCCCCAATTCTGACCTTTATGATTGAGAAAAGGTCATTGATGAAGCAGCTGAAGATGGTTGGGCCTAGGGCACTACCCTGGGGAACTCCTGCAGTGATGTCTTAAAACTGAGATGATTGACCTCCAATAACCACAATCATCTTCCTTTTGTGCTAGATATGACTCCAACCAGTGGAGTGTTTTCCCCCTGATTCCCATTGACTCCAGTTTTTCTAGTACTCCTTGATGCCACACTCGATAAAAACTGCCTTGATGCCAAGGACTGTCACACTCACCTCACCTCTGGAGTTCAGCTCTTTTGTTCATGTTTGAACCAAAGCTGTGAAGTCAGGAGCTGGATGGCCCTGGCAGAACCCAAACTGAGCGTCATTGAGCAGGTTATTGCTAAGCTAGTTCTGCCTGATAGTACTGTTGATGACCCCTTCCATCACTTTACTGATGGTTTAGAGTAGACTAATGGGTGGTAATTGGCCAGGTTGGATTTGTCCTGCTTTTTGTGCAATGGACGTAATTTCCCACATTGCTGGGTAGATGCCAGTGTTATAGCTGTACTGGAACAGCTTGGTTAAGGGCATGGCAAGCTTTGGAGCACAGGTCTTCAGTACTATTGCCGAAATATTGTCGGGGCCCATAGCCTTTTCAGTATCCAGTGCTTTCAGCCGTTTCTTGACGTCACGTGGAGTGAATCGAAATGGCTGAAGACTGGCATCTGTAATGCTGGGGAGCTCCGGAGGAGGCCGAGCTGGATCATCCGCTTGGCACTTCTGGTTGAAGATTGTTGCAAATGCTTCAGTTGTATCTTTTGCACTATGTTGGGCTCCCCCATCATTGAGGATAGGGATATTTGTGGAGCAGCCTCTAGTGAGTTGTTTAATTGTCGTCCTCCATTCATGACTGGGTGTGGCAGGACTGCAGAGCTTAGATCTGATCCATTGGTTGTGGAATCGCTTAGTTCTGTCTATCACTTGCTGCTTATGCTGTTGTAGCTTCACTAGTTTGACACCTATTTTTAGGCATGCCTGCTGCTGTTCCTGGCATGCCCTCCTGCACTCTTCATTGAGCTAGGGTTGATCCCCTGGCTTCCTGGTAATGGTAGAGTGGGGGATATGCCAGGCCATGAGGTTCCAGATTGTGGTTGAGTACAATTCTGCAGCTGCTGATGGCCCACAGCACCTCATGGATGTCCAGCCTTGAGTTGCTAGATCTATTCAAAATCTATCCCCTTTAGCACGGTAGTAGTGTCACACAACACTATGGAGGCTATCCTCAATGTCAAAGCGGGACTTTGTCTCCACAAGGACTGGGCAGTGATCACTCCTACCAGTACTGTTATGGACAGATGCATCTGTGGCAGGCAGGTTCATGAGGATGAGGTGAAGTATGTTTTTCTCTTGTGGTTCTGTCACCACCTGCCGTAGACCCAGTCTAGCAGCTGTGTCCTTTAGGATTCAGCTAGCTCGGTCAGTAGTAGTGCTACCGAGCAACTCTTGGTGATGGGGTCCGGAATCGATGTTGAGAACTCCTAGGGCAACTCCCTCCAAACTGTATGTCACTGTGCCTGGATCTGCTGCATCTGCCCTGCAAGTGGGACAGGATATACCCAGGGATGGTGATTGTGGCGTTTAGGACATTGTCTGTAACGTATGATTCCTGTGACGATGTCGGGCTGTTGCCTGACTAGTCTGTGAGACAGCTTTCTCAATTTTGGCACTGGCTCCCAGATGTTAATAAGGAGGACTTAAGAGTCGACAGGGCTGAGTTTGCCGGGTTCATGCCAGGTGGTCCGTCCGGTTTCATTCCTTTTAGACCTTGTAGCGGATTGATACAACTGAATGATGTTTTCAGAGGGCATTTAAGAGTCAAGCATATTGCTGTGGACCTGGAGTCACATGTAGGCCAGACCAGGTAAAGAAGGCAGAGTTAATTCCCTAAAGGACATTAGTGAACCAGGTGGGTTTTTACGACAACCGACAATGGTTTTGTGGTCATCATTAGACTTTTAATTCCAGATTTTTATTGAATCCAAATATCACCATCTGCCATGGTGGGATTCGAACCCAGTTCCCCAGTGCATTACATTGGGTCTCTGCTGTACTTGTCCAGCGACAAGACGCCGCCATCTCCCCTCAGAGGACTACAACTTTTTCAGCAAAAAGGTGAGATACAGTTGCTGAAGTTTTTATTGAGCCTCGTTGGAACAGTATAGGAGACTGAAAGGACAAGATCCCACTTACAGATGAAAGGTATTCAGCAAAGTGGTTGTGTAATAGGCTATTTGATGTTTCCCAATGTATAGGGTACCACTGCACTGTGAACAGTGAATACAGTATACTAGATTAGAGGAAGTACGTGTTTGGGTACCCTGGGTATATGCAGAGGTAAGTAGGTAGATATTGCATCTCCTGTGGATTGCATTGGATGATGCCAGGGAAACATATACGTAAGTGAGGGGAGGGGAAAGACGGCTTGATCAATATGATCACAAATGAACAGTAGCCACTTGAGAGAATAGCATCTGAAAGGCACTATGCAAAAGTCATTCTGATCACAAATGAACTATATGAATCAAGAGGAATTCTGTTGTGGTTTTGGGAGGGTGGGGAAAGCATGAGAGCAGAAGTGCATGAAATAGAAAGGACATGGTTGAGGGCCCTGCCAACCACTACAGAAGGTGTCCTCAATTGAGGAAAAAGGAAGACCCATTAAAAGCACTATGGAATGTGACAAAGACAAAAAACAGATGAGACCAAGAAACACAATGAGGTGAGAAGAGGTGAGGAAATGTCGTCATTGAACCTGTGGGAATCATTGGGCTTATAGTGAATTTAGTTGATAGCCTATCCCTAGAATTGAAGACGGAGAAGTCAAGGGGAGGGAAAATTCTTGAGGTGGACAATGTGAAGGCACTGAACCCTGGATATATAAGTTTTTGCATTATTGACTTTTGCATAGTGCCTTTCAGATGCTATTATCTCATGTGGCTACTGTTCATTTGTGAGTCAAGACAGTGACTGTCACCAAGTCCTTTGGTTTGGATGGCAATGCAACTTATTATTCTGACCACACCTAATAGTGAGCACATTATAGACGTGAATAGCAATTAAAAGATATAAATAATGAATAAGAACTGTGCCTCAGGTGTTTTCATTTTTCTCCCGAGTCTAAGGTACACAAACACAGGGCTTTCATTATTCCCCTAACTGGGATTGACCAACAGCAATTTAGAATTTGAACTGGCCTGTGTAGCTCAGTGCTACACTGCATCACCATTAGTGCACTTAATTTTGAAGTAAAATAATTGGTTGATTTGTGCTTTTGTAATGCAACAGAAACCTAAATGGGAGCTGGGAAAGAATAGGTTATTTTGAATAACAAATACAATGGTTAATTTACTTTCCTCGAACTGCAAAATTCAGTTGTATTTTGTGCATTGCCTTTTTTTTGCAAATTTCAGTGGCTTATAGTACTGAATGTTGCTCAAAATACTCTTTAAAATGCGTATTTAAAATACCGTAACTAAGTTTTGATGGAAGTATTTTATTAATGGCTTCTTGAGGTCCTTCAAGAGGAAATCATCTACAATCCTGCACAATGATGCCACAAACACCAAATTGCAAATATTAAATTGCAATTCATTATTCACACTTTGGTTATAAGCAATACCAGTCCAAGTCTATGGCATTTTGGGGCAAACAGCAATATTTGTGTTCTCTCCCAATTGACCAACTGGATGATAGCCTACTTTTTATTTTGCAGCGACTCCTTGTTCTAAGTAATACAAGTTATGTATTAATGTATATAAGCACCAGTGAGCACCGCCATAGGAAAGCACATCAACAGCACACAATGTGATTTTAAATTGTGCTGGCTACATGAAGAGTTATATATGGGTGAATGCAGCTAAAATGTTAAATAATAACATATAACACAATAGAATAACTCCTACAGACAGTTCCCTTACTGAACTGAAACCACAAAATCCCATTGAAATACTTTTCCAACAGCCCCCCCCCCCCCCCGCCACCGCCACTCCCCACTCCCTACTCCCTATTGGGATCATAGGGGGAAAATACTTGCATTCTTTAATATTCTCATCTTCAAATTGCCTCACCTGGAGATAGGTGTTGGACAATGACTTGCCCCTGCACTTATCTTCCACCACACTTCTAAGATAGCAGCCTAATGGGATTTCACTAAGAGGTGCTGAAAAATGTTAGATTTGGGAATGCATTTATCAATAGGATAACTTTGCTATACTGAGATTCTTCATTAACAGTTTTTAGACTTGATTGTGTTATATGTTATTATTTAACATTTTAGCTGCATTCACCCATATATAACTCTTCATGTAGCCAGCACAATTTAAAATCACATTGTGTGCTGTTGATGTGCTTTCTTATGGCGGTGCTCACTGGTGCTTATTTTAATTAAAATCTCTGATATATAAGGTAAATAGACATTGCCAATTTAAATTGAATAGAAATTAGACTCTTGACTTTTTAAAAAAAAGTCAGATCAATTTTGTTTCCTTGATTTGAATAGTAGCAACATCATTTGACGTAAAGGGTAATAATGGATCTTCGTTTTTGGTTGTGATGCACAGATGCAAAGTTGGGTATATCTCTTGGGCTAGTTGTAAATATATATGATGAGAGCAAATTGTGTCTGAAAACTGTAATTTAAAATGAACTACCAGAAGTCTGGTGCCTGACACTAAGATTAAACGCAGAAATTTCTTTCAGGATTCACTTCTGCTGCTTCAGATAAAAGTATCCAGTTTGCTCTGTGCTTGCAGATGAGCTGTAATTCTCAATTCAAGACTTAACTGTTTTTATATTTTTTGTGACACCTTTGTTAATGTTCCTTTATTTACAATTAACAATGAAACTTTTGGCCTGTGTTGTAAAATTGTTATTTGGGAGATAAAAGCAAAAAACTACAGATGCTGGAAATACAAAACAAAAACAAAAATACCGGGGAAAACTCAGCAGGTCTGGCAGCATCTGCGGAGAGGAGCACAGTTAATGTTTCGAGTCCGAATGACCCTTCAACAGAACAGTTCTGTTGAAGGGTCATTCGGACTCGAAATGTTAACTGTGCTCCTCTCCGCAGATGCTGCCAGACCTGCTGAGTATTTTCAGGTATTTTTGTTTTTGTTTTGTTATTTGGGAGAGTTTGGTGAGACTGAGTACAGTAAGATTATTGCAAATCAGGCCATTATAAATTGCCTGTCCACATAATAGCCACTGTGCTTCAAAGTCATTTATTTTGAAGTGGTTCGAGATAGTATGATGTGACGGTGCTACAAAAACGTAGGTATTTTTATTAATCATTGGCTCTGCAGATCTGCTAAGAGCAGATTTATAGAAAAGATAGGTAAAGTTTGCTTATAGGCAGGGAGAGAAGGCAGTTTATAAATACTTGGTGATAGATGACACTTTTCTAGGTATATAGTGTTCCCTAGTTATTAGAGGCATGTTACTTTTCCAGTGAGTCCCAATTGTGTTCTACAGTCTTGAAGTTCAAGAAAACACCTCCTCAATCATATTCGAAACTAATTTTGCAGAAATGCTTAAAATGCTTGGTGAGGATATGACCTCCAGTCATCTTCAAGGAATTGTTGCCCTCAGTGAATATACTGCCTAGACAACTTTATTTTATTTAAAATGTTATTTGTCAAGATTCTTGGCTTTTTGATCTAGATAAGTCACTCACCAAACTTATCTGGAAAGCCAAAGGATTAGTTTCAACCATCTTAAATTTGAGGATGCCAGGTACTCTTGACTAGTCACTACTCGAGCTGCTTGATATGAATTTAATGCATCACCAGACTACATGTGCAAAAATACAACAAGAAGGCTATCGCACTGTGCACTGACTTCTAACGGCTTTGCTTACAAATTGTCACCCATGACAAATTGTTTCCCTATCTCTACAGGAGAAAAGAACTGGATTAGTAGTATAAATGCTACCAATTCTTGTGCATTGGCCTCCCAGAATTGTCCAGAAGCAGAAAGCAGTATAAAAATGACATTTTAACTATTTTCTCCCACGACTTCAATGCTCATCACCAATTTGTAAGAAATTACATTGGCTAACAGTGCTGTCAACCGACAATGATATGGTTGGGGGAGGGGGTTGCACAGCAGGACTTACAGTAAATTCTATTTACTCAGCAGAGTCTGTTTAAACAGTGCACTACAGTAGTCTACAGGGTCTGTTTAAAAAGAGTTTCTGTGCACTACAGCAAACGGAGTTAATGACCAAAACTGCAGCAGCATCTCCTAATAAAGGCAGGGTGATTTCTCTAGCAAAATGCAGTGAGTGAAGGATAGTTACATTAAAAATTGTGTGTGAAATCCACCCCAGTCACTTAGAAGCAGTGTGATTGAGGGGGTAATATCCAATCTTCCATTCTGGCTTGGAATAGTGGTGTTACCATACGCAACCAAGTAATTGGGGGAGGGGAGAATGGGGATTACATAGTATTTTAAAAGCAGAGAAACAATAGGCACAAAGAGGTTGGTGCTACTATTTATCCCCCACTTGAGACTGCCCAGCCTTGTATCATCTTGCCCTAACCACACATCCTCCTCCTCTTTTAAAAGCAAGAAACTGCGGATGCTGGAAATCCAAAACAAAAATAAAAATACTTGGAAAAACTCAGCAGGTCTGGCAGCATCTGTGGAGAGGAACACAGTTAACGTTTCGAGTCCGTATGACTCTTCAACAGAACTAAGTAAAAATAGAAGAGAGGTGAAATGTAAGCTGGTTTAAGGTGGGGGGGGGTGGGACAGGTAGAGCTGGACAGAGGGCCAGTGATATAAAAACAAAAAACTGCGGATGCTGGAAATCCAAAACAAAAACAGAAACAGAAATTCCTGGAAAAACTCAGCAGGTCTGGCAGCATCGGCGGAGAAGAGTACAGTTGACGTTTCGAGTCCTCATGACCCTTCAACAGAACTGTTCTGTTGAAGGGTCATGAGGACTCGAAACGTCAACTGTACTCTTCTCCGCCGATGCTGCCAGACCTGCTGAGTTTTTCCAGGTATTTCTGTTTCTGTTTTTGTAGAGGGCCAATGATAGGTGGAGATAACCAAAAGATGTCATAGACAAAAGGACAAAGAGGTGTTGAAGGTGGTGATATTATCTAAGGAATGTGCTAATTAAGGGTAGAAAGCAGGACAAGCAAGGTACAGATAGCCCTAGTGGGGGTGGGGTGAAGGGAAGGGATCGAAATAGGTTTAAAGGTAGAGATAAAACAATGGATGGAAATACATTTAAAAATAATTGAAATAGGTGGGAAAAGAAAAATCTATATAAATTATTGTGGGGAAAAAAAAAGGGGGGGATCAGAAAGGGGGTGGGGATAGAGGAGAGAGTTCGTGATCTAAAATTGTTGTACTCAATATTCAGTCCGGAAGGCTGTACAGTGCCTAGTCGGAAGATGAGGTGCTGTTCCTCCAGTTTGCGATGAGCTTCACTGGAACAATGCAGCAGGCCAAGGACAGACATGTGGGCATGAGAGCAGGATGGAGTGTTGAAATGGCACGCGACAGGGAGGTCTGGGTAATGCTTGCGGACAGACCGAAGGTGTTCTGCAAAGCGGTCACCCAGTCTGCGTCACCAATTTTTATTTTTGTTTTCCTTCTACTCTTTACTCCCTCATGTACTTACCTAGCTTCACCTTAAATGCATCTATGCTGTTAGCCTCAATTGCTACATGTGGCAGCAAGTTGCATAATCACTACCGAAGTGGTTAGAATATCTTTGTTTATGGCCCATACTTTTGTCCAACTCCACTGGTGAAAACACCTTCTCTACAACTACCCTATAGAACCCCTTAATTTTAAAGACTTCTACAGGCCACCTCTTGACCTCTTTTCTGTAGAAAAGTGCTCAGACTGATAGTTATAATCTGTCAGATCTGGTATCATCCTTGTAAATGTATTTTTTTTTTTGCACCTTCTCCGGTACCTCTGCATTCTTTTTGTAATATGAAGACTAGTACCCAGCACAGTGTGGTCAAACTGTGGTCCTATACAACTTTAACGTAACTTCTTTGCTTTGAGTTCTATTCTTCTGAAAGTTAATCTATATCACCTGTAAAAGATGGGTTAGCATTGACACCAAGATTTTTTTTAAAGTAGGGATTGGTCAAGAATATTAGATGTTTAAAAATCGATAGACAGAACATGGCTTATTTTTCTGTTTTGGGTGAAAAATGCATAATTTCACAAAGCCTGCCACAAGGTAATGGATTAGCACATATTCTGGAACTGAAGATGGATTTATATCATCACACATTTTAGGAGAACAATATTTCTATAATTTTCATCATACTCCTCCATCCCTCGCAAGAAGTTAGTTTATTCTGTTTTCAAAAATATAAGTCTATAAGTCAAAATGCCATTAAAAGCAACAGTAGAGAGAGTATGTGGTAACAACTATACTGCCCCAAAGCAGTGCTTGACAGTATAAAGGTGGTGCAATTGGGGAGGGGCTTCCTGCCATTTTGTTTACAATGGCTTTCCATTGTGATGTTCAGAACACTTTTTTGTGATAGTTTTTACTGAAAGATGTATCATTTTTATGTTGAGGAATATATTGCAAAGTGTGTTTCTTTTGTTGTAAATGTGTGACTGAGTGACATTTAAAATTAAATAAATTTCGCTTGGATGACAGACTTTGTGCAGTCCTTTGTACAACAGCTGTGTTTTTTTAAGAAATGAAAACTTCCTTTTCAGTTTACTACAAAGGGGAAATGGCTCTAGCCTAAGTGATACTGTACTTAACAGAGATGGAATTGATCTGACCATTATTCTAGAATCAGCTCATTCAAATTATTTGTCATAGATTTAAATAAGGAACATCGTGATTCATATCCTGTTTTCCTGTGTCAGAAGTATTTTTTTGCATTGCTGTTGTAGAAATGTTTTATATTGGTTTATATATTCGCATCAGCCTGTATTTGTGGAAGCATGTACGTAGACAAGAAGTCTGTTGGCTTAATTGTATATACTAAACTGGCTCCATTTGCCCAGTAAGATGATAGTGCTATTTAGGTAACTTTCTTTCCCTTTGCATCCTCATACCATCAATTAGTCAGTTTTTCCTGACTCTATTGCTGAGGAAATTAAGTACATTTTTGAGTTAATATTGTAAAAATAAAAGTGTAAAACAAGTTAAAATCCATTTTTCCAATTTAATGCTTGGGCATGGCTTTAACATTTTGGTTTTTCAATTCTTAATACAGTAGTATTCCTGTTTTTCTGCCCTTAGCTTGATGGTGTTACTAGATTGGGATCAATAAATGGTTCAACTCCATGATGCAATTGCATTAGTTTCTTGAGACTAGATTGTGAGACCTTTCTTTAAGTCCTAGCCTCCAGTCCTGGCTTCATAAAGAGGTAAACTGTGAAAGTGACAATCCCAGCAGTAACCAAATAACTTATCATACAGCCACTTTAAAATTTTATCAAATTGCCCAACAAGCTGTTAGAATGGGTATTAATTATGTAATGGGCCAAATGTGTAACATATTCGCAGCAGAGCAATTCTGTTTGTAGTGTTCAAAGAAATATCTTTTTTCTGTGTTGCTGCGAAAGGAGAGGCTAAGTTTTTCATGTTGCACTCATCAGGACAAACACAAGAATGCTGAATTTCAAAGGGAACAGCAATTCATACTATATGAGAAAAGGGCTGATTGGTTGACAATTTGGCTCTGATTGGTCAGCAAGTTGGTTCTAATTAGTCAAGATGTTGCCATGGTAAATGCACCAGATAGCTATTGCAATGTCTGGACATATTTCTGTAATTGTCGTTTTTGAGCACTTTTTAGTATAAGTTAGTAATCAAACCAAAAAGAGAACTGTGATTGGAATTGGCCCATCTCCAACAAGAATGTAATCACCTTTCTTGATATTCAATTGTGCCACTATTGTGGAATCCCCTACTATCAATATCCTGGCAGTCACCATTGATCAGAAACTTAACTGGACAAACCACATAAATAATATGGCTATGAGAACAAGTCAGAGGCTGGGAACTCTGCAGTGAGTAACTTGCCTCTTGACTCCGAGCGCAACCCAAGGAGGACCTGATTGTTCTCGTGGAGGCGCCTCTCCATGAGAGTTGCCACTCCCTCCATGGAGGAAGCCTGACGCTTAACCATGAGGCTTGTTCCGTGTGGACTCCTCCACCACAGACGCCAAGCGAAGCCTGGCCTCATGTATCACACCCAGATGCTCCCTCACACCCGGCTGCATTTCCTGCAGCTGCTGCGTCATGGACTCCAGAGACACATCAGGCACCGACTGAGCATGTGCCTGGTCTCCTGCAGCCCTCTGACTGCTGTCGCCATCGGCGCACTCTGTCTCTGTCAGCTCCTCCAGTGAATGTGAAGTGCCCTCTCCACTGTGCCCCGGGACACTAGCTGATGTTCCAATGCCCACTGAGGCACTAGTATCTGTGCTGGTGCCTGCCTCGCAGAAATGGTGTGACCCAGGTGAGACTTGAGGGCCCTCAGGTATGAGAGGAGGCATCTGCAGCTCCTCCTGCCGACCATGCTCATGATGATGAAATGAATAACAAGGACAGTGGATCAGTTAGCATGCACACAGTGACAAACTTCATCCCTCTCCCCCTGGTTCATTATGCGCTCAACCTTCCAGAACCAATGGACACAAACATTGGTGGGGTGGTAAATAGTGAGGAGGATAGCCTTACATTACAGATGAACATAGACGGGCTGGTCAGATGGGCTGATCAGTGCCAAATGGAATTTAATGTGGATAAGTGTGAGGTGATGCACTTGGGCAGGACAAACAAGGCACGGGAATACACGATGAATGGCAGGACCATGGGAAGTCACAAGGATCAGAGGGACCTTGGTGTGCATGTTGACTGGTCGCTTAAGATAGTGGGACAGGTACATAAGGTGTTTAAGAAGGCATATGGCATGCTTGCCTTTATTAGCTGAGGCATAGAATATAGGAGCAGGGAGGTAATGTTCGAACTGCAGAAAACTCTGCTTAGGCCATTGCTACAGCACTGCGTGCAGTTCTGAAATGTGCTTTATGGGAGGGATGTGATTGCAGTGGAGAGAGTGCAGAGGAGATTTACCAGGATGTTGCCTGAGCTGGATAGTTTTAGTTATGAGGAGAGATTGCATAGACTGGAACAAAAACAAAAATAGCTGGAAAAACTCAGCAGGTCTGACAGCATCTGCGGAGAGGAACACAGTTGCCGTTTCGAGTCCGTATGACTCTTCATCAGAACTGCATAGACTGGGGTTAATTCCCCTGGAGCAGAGGAGATTGAGGGGGGACACGATTGAGGTGTACAAACTTACGATGGGCATAGGTAGGGTAGACACAAAGGAACTTTTTCCCTTGGCGGAGTGATCAGTAACCAGGGGGCATAGGTTTAAGGTAAGGGGCATGAGGTTTACAGGGGATGTGATGAGCAACTTTTGCGCACAGGGTGCTGGGAATCTGGAACGCACTGCCTGAAAGGGTGGTAGACACAGAAACTCTCATAACATGTAATAAGTATTTGGATGTGCACTTGCGATGCCATGGCATACAAGGCTATGGGCCTAGTGCTGGAAAATGGGATTAGAATACTTAGGTACATGTTTGACATGATCGAAGGGCCTTTTTCTGTGCTGCACACCTCTCACTCTATCACTCTATGACCGAACAATGTTGCAGCGATAACAAATTTAACAATCATCAGTGCTGTGGATGTTGGGAGGACATTGCAGATCTTGCTTTTGGCCTCAAATACCTGGCCGCTCCACCCCAGCCTCACTGACACCAATTGACCTGGGTGCATGCCACCTCTCCAGCTCAAGGGCCTCGTGCTTGAAGCGGCTTAACATGAAGTGGTGTGCCTGGCTACCTCCAGTCCTCGCACACTCCGGCACATTATGAGCATTCTTCTCTTGAGAAAGAGAGAACACCATTCATTACGGCAAATTGCACATGGACTCTGCACGTGCACGCTACACCACCAATGGGCCATATCAGGCCTCCAGTGCCTCCTCTCCCCACTACTTCTGATCACTCTCACAAAGATAGTACGTCTGCTCCCAAACACCACCCCCCCACCCCGGTTGGCCTTTTAAACAGACTGCCGGGTTGCCATTGGACCTGGCGGTCTGTGCATGCCCGCCGCCTGCACACTCCCACTATCCATGGGAGTTGGCAAGTATGCTGGGTGGGCCTTAATTGGCTCGCCTGTGTAAAATGGCGGAGTGGACCCAATCACGGGCGGCGACACAGTGGAGGGTTTGTGGGCGGAGGCGTAAAGGTATAGAACCCAAAGTTTGTTGCTGATGTTGCCAAATAGCAGCATGTAGATGGAAATGGGGAAGAGCCATGGGCAGACACTTATGGGACTTGAGGTATAACGATGTGGAAGTGAGAAAAGGAGCGATTGCAAGTGATTCGTTGGTTACAACTGGTTATATAGGAATAGAATCAGTCCAGGCAAGTTCCACCTAGCTGGAAAATGGAGGAGGATTGTGTGGTCAATTGTCAAAACTTGTATATAGGTTGTGAAAGGATAGCTTACTGTAGTCATTGTGAAATTGGATGACATTTGTCTCTTTGATAAAGGCCATTTCATTGCAGTGCTGGGGTTGGCAACCTGATTAGGGGGGGCGGATTCAGATGTGAGATAGATGGAAACAGATTTGGAGATATCGGTGTATCTGGACTTTGGAGGGGAAAGGGTGATTGGAAATCTGCAAGGACAGTGGAGTCAAAGGTAGGTTTTTAGAGGAAGTTTCTTATGAAGGCAGATTTACAGGGGAGGGGAACAGTACTAGAGGGGAGGGAGCTTTTAACAATATCAGTTAACACCGGTCCAGGAAGGGAAGTTGGGTGGCCAGCAGAGTAATGGGAATAGGTTCGAGGAAGTCTGCTGTTTTTTCCAAAATAATTTGCTATGTAGCCAAATTTTCTGTAACCGTAGACTGAATTCTCGGGGAAAATGCCTTGAGTGCTTCTTCCACGTGGTGATTCCTGCTGCTTTCCTGTTTTGCACCAATACCTTAAAAGGAAGCCTCCAGGCTCTAAGCTGCTTTTGATAACACAGGACACTTCTTTTCACATTGAATACTGCTTACATTATCTGCCTTATATTGATTTTTACTGGGACCTTTTAAAGTTGAATTCTGACTGACACCTATAAACTTGCAAAACAAAAACAATACCTTGAAAAACTCAGCAGGTTTGACAGCATCTGTGGAGAGGAACACAGTTAACGTTTCAAGTCCATATGACTCTTCAACAGAACTAAGGAAAAATAGAAAAGAGGTGAAATATAAGCTGGTTTAAGGGGGGGTGGGGCAGGTAGAGCTGGATAGAGGGCCAGTGATAGGTGGAGATAACCAAAAGATGTCATAGACAAAAGGACAAAGAGGTGTTGAAGGTGGTGATATTATCTAAGGAATGTGCTAATTAAGGATAGAAAGCAGGACAAGCAAGGTACAGGTAGCCCTAGTGGGGGTGGGGTGGGGTGAAGGGAAGGGATCGAAATAGACTAAAAGGTGGAGATAAAACAATGGATGGAAATACATTTAAAAATAATTGAAATAGGTGGGAAAAGAAAAATCTATATAAATTATTGGAAAAAAGGGAGATCGGAAAGGGGGTGGGGATGGAGGAGAGAGTTCATGATCTAAAATTGTTGAACTCAATATTCAGTCCAGAAGGCTGTAAAGTGCCTAGTTGGAAGATGAGGTGCTGTTTCTCCAGTTTGCGTTGAACTTCACTGGAACAATGCAGCAGGCCAAGGACAGACATGTGGGCATGACAGCAGGGTGGAGTGTTGAAATGGCACGCGACAGGGAGGTCTGGGACATGCTTGCGGACAGACCGAAGGTGTTCCGCAAAGCGGTCACCCAGTCTGCGTTTGGCCTCTAATGTAGAGGAAACCGCATTGGGAGCAGCGAATGCAATAGGCTAAATTGAGGGAAGTGCAAGCTTGCTCCTGGTATTTGCACTTTTAAGTTTGCGTCTCTTATCCCTGATGGGTGTATAATTTTGTTACTGCAATAATGGGAACTAGATTTGGTCGCATAAATACTGGAAGCCATCTCATGAATATTGGTCTCTTGGCTTTTGTTTCTTGCTGTGTGGAAGGAGTTAAACAAGTTTCAAAGTTGAAGTGTTAATTTTAGCTGGTAGCAGCCATTCACTACTTTGATAACCTTGTTAGCCTTTAGTTACCTGACCACGATGTTGCATAGTTTTTTCTTTGGCTGAAGTGCCCTGAAGTCCCAAAATGCTTTGCAAACCTAACACAATTCTTCATTTAATCGCTAAAGGTAACAAAATTGTAAAACATAGATATACTTATGAAAATTCTTTGGGGCAAACATAATTTCCCTGATCAGTGATACTGTACTAGTGCTGTACCTAGAGCACACTGTGACACGGTATAGTTGTCCTACAGAAGCAGGTAAAATTTATGGTGTCATCTAATTTTAAAGACTGCTACCTCCTTCCCCAGGTATCCTTTATTCAGTTTATAATGTGTACAAAACCTGCTGTCGAATCCTGCACTCATTTGTTAAGGGACCTATTTCTGCATGCATAAAATCTTGTTAAAATAGATTCCTCTGGTCCTTTAATTAAATTTTTAGGAGATTCACATAATAAACTTGGGCTGGATAGCTGAAATTAAAGAAGAGAATGGGAAGAATAAAGAGTGATAAGGTAGCTTTCTCTCCATGTTATCTTTCTTCTTTGAAAGAATGAAACAGGAAATTAATGAAGATTTTGTATAGTAGATTTTGATGTGAAGACAAAGTAAATCTCTTGGATAACTGGATATTCTGGACACAACATTCTAAGCACATGCATAATTGATATCACAAGACATATCTAGTGCAGTGATACAAATAGAGAAAAAGGCACTTCAAACTGAACACCATTATGTTAATATGCTTCTCCTGTGATGCTCTTAATTTGTGCCCTCTGAATGCTGCTTATACCATCAATGCTAGTATTATAATCATCAATACGTCTCTCTGGAATTAAATAGCCTAAAGCTTTCTTCAGTCATGAACTAACATTCAAAGGAGAATTAAAAAACAAGTTTAGTAGTGCAACTATAGTTTTTCATTTTTCAAGCAGCTAAAACATGGAATTCACACACCCACCATTACCCTTTACTGAAATGCTAGTGACAACACTTGGGATGTATGCAACACCAAACTTGGCAAAAGTCCAAACTTCAAATGTTTTATATGGAAGGGGAGAAGGAAAGTGAGAGTACAGAATACGGTTTTAAGCCGCTTTTATATTGCTGTCAGCCACAGGCTCACATAGCATCTCATGAAACCAGTGGTGACATCACAATAACTTGCTGGATTTTATGGAAGGCCTGTTGTTTTTTAAACTGCATCTTCCCATTTACTAAGTCATAGTTTTGGGACCTGTAATCATGTTGTTCCAGTAGCATGTTAATGTAGTTGTGACTTCATTGAATTCACTTTTGCCAGAATGTCACTAGTAGTCTGCACTTATGGAATGATGAACCCCACATTGCATCTGGTTTAGAGGAAAAACAGCAGTTCTATCCTAGAACTGTTTATGGGAGAGCGGTGCAATCTGGCAAGAACTGGTTGTTACACAAAAGCAGATTAAAAGACTGTAATGATCTTTGGTATCACCTCACTATGTCCATCAATACACTGTTGTTTTCTATACTATTCTCCTTTGGCTAACTGACCATTCTTGCTCCATTGTCTTCCTTTGCTATTAACAGTTTATGTCCAAAGACTCCCTAGCGTTGGAGGCCTATGATGTTTTTATCTCTCATGTGATGTAGTCTCATGTATAAATAACATTAACCAAAGGTGCATAGGAAATTGTACAAAGGAATAGCACTATTTTGGGGTACATGATGAACCGTTTGAAATTTAGTTGTGATTTGTAATGTCTTTAATCCCTCTGATCTGCCCTTCCTTATAACTAATTAACATTTATGAATGGCCATTGTACAAATGAAAGTATCTTCTGCATGAAAGAAACAATTTTTTCCTTTATTCTTTCATGGGATGTGGGCGTTGCCCATCCCTAATTGCCCTTCAATTGAGTGACTTGCTGGGCCATTTCAGAGGGCAATTAAGAGTCAACCACATTGCCATGGGTCTAGTGTCACATATAGTCCAGACCAGGTAAGGATGGCAGATTTCCTTCCCTAAAGGGTATTAGTGAACCAGATGGGTTTTTATGTCAACCGATAGTTTCATGGTCACCATTACTGAGACTAGCTTTAACTTCCACTAGCCTCCGTGGATTCTGGGCCTCTGGATTTACTAGCCCAGTGACATTACCGCTACATCACCATATTCCAAAAAAAATCAAGAATAACATTGTATTGAGAATAGTATATAATAGATTTATACCTTTCACCATGTTGTGCACAACAACTTTGAATTTAAAAATCCTTTGCTGTTATATCACACATCCTTCAAGTTAATACTTGTTTACGAAAGCATCGCAAACAGTAACTTACGACTGCTTGTAACAAGCCTTTGAATGTCTTTATGATTAATATTCAGGCATTGTCAAGCTGATGCAAGACAGGAGCATGTTTCTGTTAGTGACATGTCCGTTCAAGTGTGGCATAAATGATCCCAAGCTTCTATAGCCAACTACATTGTGCCAGCTGTACTCCATTTTCCCAAACACTGCTTGCTGCACAGAGGTTTAGACAGTTGAAGCTTTGTAATTTAGTCTGCCTTGTTGCTCAAAAGTTTGATTTTAACATTATAGTAAAATAGGATTTTTTTTTAAAAAGCAAGTGTATCATCAATATGTAACTTATACAGCAGTAGTTCCACAAAACTTCCCGCATCTCTTTCCCTTCATTTAGCTTGCTCCACATAAAGTGATTGGGATCTGGGTTTAAATTCTTATGAAAAACTGAATGTTAACAATGATTTAAAAAAAAAAAAATTGGTTCTTTAGTATGTGGGTTTAAAGGTGTACTTTATTTCAAGGAAGAGTCCTGAAGAAAAGTCATTTTGGACTCAAAATGATAACTGTGTCTCTCTCCATAAATGCTGCCAGACCTGCTGAGTTTTCCCATCACTTTTGTTTTTATTTTACATACCTATATATCTGTATCTATAGCTAAATTGAATGGGCCAGGCAATTATAAAAATAAAAAATAGTATGTTATTGTAGTAAGGAGAGATTCAAGTACTGGTAATAATTCAAGAGTTTGTAGGGTCATCTCTAGCATCTGAGAATTAAGCTTTGAGGAAAGGCTAGACAAACTTAGATTTTCAACCTTTGAAGGATATGGTTGAAAACTGACCTTACAGAAGTGAACAAGGTACCAAATTGTGTGCCAAAAGTATGAAACTGTGGAAGTAGGAGTCGGGGTGGGTGGGGGATGGGTACAGCGCAGATTCAAACTAGTGAAAGGAAAATCTGGGCCTGATGTCCAGTTTCTTCAGTGTATTCAACACATGGAATGGATTTCTGGTTAGAGTTCATGAGGCAAAAACTGTAGAATTATTGGATGTTGGGATTGGGGACCTATAAGGCCTTTCTGGCGAATGATCTAAAAATGGCTGTGTTGTTGCTTTGATCCCCATAAGCATCATAACTATGCTTAAATATCTTTTGTTGAAGTAGGTTTCTATTGGTGCTGGGCATCCTCTAATACCTTCCCAAGTTTTTTATGTTTGAGCTCCGGCAGTGAATATGTGATTGAGTTATGATATACACTTGATCTATTTGCTTCGGCTGAAAAAGCGGTCAATTTGTGTATTGTAAATTAGTGTTCATAATCCATTTATTTGCCTTTTTAAACATTTTTATGTTTGACTAGTAATGTTTCAAATTTGTTTATGATTGAATCTCTCCATACTGTAAAATTTAAGTTGGAAAAATGTTCATAATACATGTTTTTTCTACTTTTGATTATAGGCTAAACCTATCTACGGAGGCTGGATGTGTTTGGCACCTGAAGGCACAGATTTTGAAAATCCAATGCAGAGATCTAGGGTAAATCTCCAAATTTTTTAAATACATTTTGAAATTTAGTCTCAAATTTTGTATAACTCCTGGACTGCTAGATTTTTAAATTTATTTATAATCTGTACTTACAATTTTTCTAAATATCATTGAAAATTATGTCGAGGTTGGGATTTCTTAGGTGGACCGTGGTCTCTGGGCCCTGACAAAGTCACTGCTCTAGGACTGTAGATGAGGCTCTCTAGCTAAGTTGTTTCAGTTCAGCCACAATACTAGCATCAGCATGGAAAATTGTCCAGGTGGGTGCTGTCGACGACTAGCATGGCAAATTCAACTGTGCTAATTATTGCCTTACCAGCCTACTCCCAATCATCAGCAAAGTGATGGATGAAATTATCAACAGTGCTACGAAGAAGCACTTGATGATTAATTAATTATCTACACCCTGATGCTCTGTTTAGGTTCCACTAGCCCCATGCTGCTCCAGACTTAAACAGAACTTGGTCCAAGGATGGACATAAGACTTGAATTTCAGAGGTGAGGTAGAAGTAATATTCAAGTAGCATTCAACCAAGGATGATATAATTGAGCCCTATTGAAACTGAAGTCCATGGGGATGAGGGGAGAAAAAAGTCACTAATGGTTGGAGTTGTACCAGGTACAAAAGGTGGCGGTTGTTATCATTGTTGTTGTCATCCAATTTTAGTCCCAGAGGATCTCTGAGGATATTCCTCAGAGCAGTATCTTAGGCCAAACAATTTTCTGCTGCTTCATCAATAACCTTCCCTCCATGATAAGGTCAGAAATGGGGGCTCATTATTGCATGATGATAATCTTCGTCAGCACTTCCTCAAATAATGAAGCAATTTAAACTCTCTTGTTTCAGCTCTTAAACTCTTCCACCTTTAATTGGAAAACTACCAATATAAACTCTTATTTAACGAGGGTAGGAGAGATAAAATTGGAACTTATAAGTCAACTTAGTTATTAGAATCTGTGATTAGGGACAGTGTGACTGAGCATTTAGACAAATATGAATTAATTGGAGATGCAGCATGGATTTGTAAAAGGTATAAGTCATGTCTAATGAACCAAGTAGATTTTTTTTGAGAGATAGCAAACATGGTAGATAAGGGAGTATCAATGGATGTTGTTTATATGGAATTCCAGAATAAGTCTGACAAGGTTCTACAAAAGAGGCTGCTAACAAAAATGAGAGCACATAGAATTGGTGGTGGTCTCTTGGCTTGGATAGGGAGTTAGTTAGAATTTGGAATACAGAATAGGGATAGTGGGTTTCTGCTGCTGGGGTCTCAGCTTTTCGGTATATTTATAAATGACCTGAGTGAAGGAATAGAGAGCTGTGTATCCAAGTTTGCTGACACATTAAGTGCCACAGTAAATTGTGTAGATGGAAAAATTGCATTGCAACATTGCTAGATTGTTAGTGGGCAAAACTTTGATAGATGTTCATTGGTGAAAATTTGGAAGTCCACTTTTTACCTTGGAAAGAGAGTATTTTCTACAAGAGCACGAGGAATAGGAGCAGGAGTAGACCATATGGCCTTTCAAGCCTGCTCTGCCATTCGATATTATCATGGCTGATCTTAGGCTTCAACTCCACTTCCCTGCCCATCCCCCATCCCCCCTTGATTCCCTGAGGGACCAAAAATCTGTCTATTAAAAGAAGCTAGAAACTCTGGAAGAGCAGATTTAGCAGTCCAAGTACAGAAATTAGTAAAAGCTAGCGGACAGGTAAAAAAATACTTAAAATGCAAATGGAGCAGCCTTTATCTCGAGGGCTGGAATACAAATGGGTGAAAATTATGTTATAGCTGTACAGAGATCTGGTCAGAGCCCTGTCTGTTGTACTGCATTCAGTTCCGGGCACTGCGCCTCAGGAGGATATATTATCTTTGTGGGGGGTGCAGTGCAGATTCACCAGAATGATACCAGGGCTAAAAGTGTTAAATTATGATTACATTTACATAGATCAGGGTTGCATCCCCTTGCATACAGAAAAAGCTATTTCTGAAGCATGGTTTAGAGAGGGGCAGTAAAAGCAGCTTAATGTTCCTGGTTACAAGGTATTCAGATGAGATGGACAGGGAGATAAAAAAGGAGGTGGGGTGACAATGTTGATTAAAAAAGGGATAATATGTTGGGGGGATCACCAAATGAGGCTAGATGGCTTGAACTAAGCAAGACAAGGGACAATCACATTGCTGGGAATGCACCATAGATGACTAACTAAGGGAGATGGATCAAATTTGTGGGCAAATTTCTAACAAATGCAAAAACAATAAAACGGTAATAGTATGGGCTTTCAATTACCCTAATATTAACTGGGATACGGTCAGTATAAAAGGTACAAAGGGCACAGAATTCCTAAACTGCACACAGTAAGACCTTTTTAGCCAGTATGTGACATGCTCAACAAGAGAGAGGACAAACCTGGATTTAATTTTGGGGAATGAAGTCAGGCAGGTGGAAGGAGTATCACTTCCACATCACAAACGAGAACACTTTTTAGTCGTAGTAATCATTATTTAGTTGATTTGGCATAGTTATGGATAAGGACAAAGATTAAATAGGAGTAAATGTTCTAAACTGGGTAAGGCCAAATTTATTAGGCTAGGAGTGGTTTGGCAAAAGTGTACTGGGAACAGCTACTCTAAAGTAAGCCTGTGTCAAAGTAATAGGAGGCATTCAATGAATTAAGGGTAAACGCGTTCCCACAAAGCAAAAGTATAGGGCAGCCAAATTGAAAGCTCTTTGGATGACGAGGTGCAAAGGCGGCTAGATAAGGCAAAAAAAGGGAGCTAATGTTAGACACTAAGCTTAATACTGCAGATAGCCTAGAAGAATACAGAAATTGAATTTAAAAATGTAGAATTGATGAAATTAGAAAGAGAAATTAGGAAAGCAAAGAAAGGACATTTAAAAAAAACACCGGCAAGTAAAATCCAGGAAAAATCCAAAGTTTTAGTACAGGAAGAGAAGAGGATAGAGAAAGTTTAGGGCCTATTAAGGACCAAAAAGGCAACCTATGTGTGGAGGCATAGGATGTTGCTAAGGTTTTTAATGAATATTTTCCAGCTGTCCTATCAAAGGGGTGGGTGCGGGGGTGCCAGTGGTGATGTATCTAAGGCAGAAGAGTGTGAAATATTGGATGGGATAAACATTGTAAGAGAGGAAATATTGAAGCATTTGATGTCTTTGAAAGATAGATTGCCAGACGCTGTTGAAATATATGGCAGCTTGTTAAAAGAAGCAAGGGAAGAAATTGCAGAGGCACTGAGCACCATATTTCAATCCTCCCTGGTGATTGAAGGACTCCCCTTGTACTGTCTCCTTTAAAAAGGAAGGAATGGATAGTCCGAGTCATTACAAGCCAGTTAGCTTACCTTTGGCTATGGCCAAATCATTGGAATCCATTCTGAGGGATAGCATAAAACTTCATTTAGAAAGACACAGCTTAACTGAGGAAAGACAGCATAGATTTGTTAAGGGAAGGTCATGTCTAACTAACTTGATTGAATTTTTTTAGGAGGCGACAAGTAGGATTGATGAGGACAGTGTGATGGATGTGATTTACTTGGATTTTAGTGAGGCTTTTGACAACGTCCCACATGACAGGCTGGTCAAAAAAGTAAAAGCAGTTTAGATGCAAGGGGGGGGAGTTGCAATATTGGACCCAAAATTGGCTTAGTGGCAACAAGCAAAAGGTGGTGGTGGATGGTTGTTTTTGCAACTGGAAGGCTGTTCAGTTCCACAAGGCTCAGTACTCAGTCACATGCTTTTTGTACTTAATGATTTAGACTCAAACGTAGGGAGCATGATAAAGAAGTTTGCAGATGATACAAAAATTGGTTGTGTGATTGACAGTGGGTAGAAAAGTTTTAGACTATAGGAATGTAGATGGTCTGGTCAGTTAGGCAGTAAAGTGGAAAATGCAATTCAGCCTGGAGAAGTGTGAATTAATGCATTCTGGACTAAGCGAATACACAGCAAATGGGAGGATACTTAGCAAGTTGAAGGAACCTTGGAGTGTATGTCCACAAATCCTTAAAGGTTGCAGGACAGGTTAAGCAGGCATATGGTTTGTTTTCCTTTATTATCTGAGGCATAGACTGATCTGATAAGTGGCAAGAAGCAGAAGTGCCAAGCAATAGCCATCTTTATCAAGAGAGAGCCTAGACACGTTTGCTTGACATTCAATTGCATTTCTGTTGTTGATTGTCACACATCAATATTTTGGGAATCATCAGTGGGTTGTTAAGCTATTTCAGTGACCATTGAGAGTCACTTGTAAACTAGATTAGGTATCTGACAGGTTCTGGTCCCTGAAGAAACCATTAGGTTTTTATGTCAAAATGGCAACTTCTGTGATTTTTCCAGATCTGTTGATTTCAGCTCTGCTTGCCATGGTGGGCTTTGAACTCTCTACCTCTGGATTGCTAGTCCAGTACTGTAATCACTACATCCCTATACTTAGTTTTGGTGAAACTCTGAAAACTAAATTACTAGTAAAACCTGCACTCAGTGCCACAAAAGACTTTCAAGCATCAGATGTACTTTTTCATAGAATATACAAAATGTTCTCAAATATCCTGCACTGCCCTAGCTGATGACCTATCAATTGTGCGATTATGCTATGATACTAATGATTGTTTGTTTGGGGATAGAACTTGTGATGCAGCTGCATGTTTTAGAACTTGTTTGTTCTCCATTCTTCCCTACCCCACCCGAAGGTAATGAATTATGCGGTGTATGTTTAAAGGAGCTGGCAGTGTTCCAGAAATTCATCCAAGTTACCGTTCTTCGTCCTTTCACCTAGACACTGAATTTCAGCTGGCTATTAAACTGGAGGCAATGCCTGAGCCTGCCCAGAAAACAGGGAGAACACTTCAGACTTTCTCTCCTCACCAACACTTTTTAAAATTACTTGTTCATGGGATGTGGGCATCGCTGGCTGGATGAGCATTTATTACCCAAACCTAATCGCCCTTGAGAAGGTGGTGGTGAGTTGCCTTCCAAAACTACTGCAGTCCATGTGTTGTAGCAACATCTACAATGCTGTTAGGGAGGGAGCTCCAGGATTTTGACCCAGCAACAGGGAAGGAATGGCGATATAGTTCCAAGTCAGGATGGTGTGTGGTGTGGAGGGGAACTTGAAGGTGGTGGTGTTTCCATGCATCTGCTACCTTTGTCCTTTTAGGTGGTTGAGTTCATGGGTTCGGAAGGTGCTATCTAACGAGCCTTAGTGAGTTACTGCAATGCAGCATGTAGATGGTACATTGCCACTGTGGATCAGTGGTGGACGGAGTGAATATTGAAGGTGGTGGATGGGGTGCTAATCAAGTGGGTTGCTTTGTCCTGGATGGTGTCAAGCTGCTTGAGTATTATTGGAGCTGTACTCATCCAGGCAAGTGGAGTGTATTCCTTCTCGCTTGTGATTTGTGCCCTGTAGATGGTAGACAGGCTTTGGGGAGTCGGGAGGTGAGTTACTCACCGCAGAATTCCCACCCTCTGATCTGCTCTTGTAGCCAAAATGTTTTTATAGCTGGTCCACTTCAGTTTCTGGTCAATGGTAAGCCTGAGGATGTTGTTAGTGTGGGATTCAGCGATGGTAATGCCATTAAACGTCATGGGGAGATGATTAGATTTTCTCTTGTTGGAGATGGTCATAGCCTTGCACTTGTATGGCACGAATGTTACTTGTCACTTATCAGCCCAAGCCTGAATATTGCCCAGGTCTTATGGACATGGCTGCTTCAGTATCTGAGGAGTCACGAATGGTGCTGAACATTGTGCAATCATCCGTGAACATGGCCAATTCTGACCTCATGACGGAGGAAAGGCCATTTATAAAGCAGTTGAAAATGGTGGGACCAAGGATAACATCCTAATGAACTCCTGCAGCAATGTCCCAGGGCTGGGATGATTGACCTCCAACAACCACAACCATCTTCCTTTGTACAAGGTATGACTCCAGCCAGTGGAGAGGTTTCTCCTTGATTCCCATTGACTTCAGATTTTCTAGCGCTCCTTGATGCCACGCTCAGTCAGATGCAGCTTTGATGTCAAGGGCAGTCACTTTCACCTCGCCTCTTGAGTTCGGCTCTTTTGTCCACGTTTGGACTAAGACTGTAACGAGATCAAGAGCTGAGTGGCCCTGGTGGAACTCAAACTGAGCGTCAGTGAGCAGGTTATTGCTGTGTAAGTGCCGCTTGATAGCACTGTCTACGGCACCTTCCGTCACTTTGATCGAGTATAGACTGATGGGGCAGTAATTGGCTGGGTTGGATTTGCCCTTTTTGTGGACAGGACATACCTGGGAAATTTTCTATATTTCCGGGTAGATGCCAGTGTTGTAGCTGCACTGGAACAGTTTGGCTAGCTCTGGAGCACAAGGTCTTCAGTACTATTGGTGGAATGTTGTCAAGGCTCATAGCTTTTGCAGTTTACAGTGCCTTCAGCTGTTTCTTGATGTCCAGTGGAGTGAATCGAATTGGCTAAAGACTGGCATCTGTGATGCTGGGGACCTTGGGAGGAGGCTGAGATGGATCATCCACCTGGCACTCCTGGCTGAGGATGGTTGCAAATGCTTCAGCTTTGTCTTTTGCATTGACATGCTGGGCTGTGCATGTGCTTAATTATTCACGACTGGGTGTGGTAGTACTGCAGAGCTTAAATCTGATCCGTTGGTTGTGGGATTGCTTAACTCTCTCTACTGCATGCTGCTTCTGCTACTTACTTTGCTGTCATTGACTCCAGTTGAGAAAAGCATGCTTTGAGTTGATTACGAGTCAAACCTAGAACTTTCTGGCTTCCATGGCTCAGCATTGCAACTTTCGAGATACCGACATGTTTGACCCATGGAGAACCCTTCCACCGCTCTCCAGTTGTATGCCGAACATTGAATGGCTTAGGTTAGGTTATGATAACAATCTTCCATCACTGATTTAAGAAAGTAAAACTTAAAAAAAAAATTGATATAAATGGAGCACTTTACTCTGTTTTGTTAGCTTAATTAATATGCTTTAAGGTAAGTGGAGCATTTGACTATTTTGCTGGTTGAATCTCAAGTAACATTTATTTATAGAGACATGGTAAAAGGAGAGTTTCATTGTCTTTAAAACTTTTTTTCTTGTAGTAGGACTTTATATATCTCATTCTCAAACAGGTTTTCTCAGCCTTTGGGTCTATGTCATGGATGAAGATCTTTCTGGCACACTGATCTCTAATGAGATGCTTTAGTAATACTGCATGACGTCAGCTTCCGAACCCTTACTGTAATGAGGAATAAATTAATAATATTTGCTGTGGGCAGCTCTGATCTTCACTGACATTCAGGAATGACATATACTTCAAAAAATTGTTTATTTTGAACACAAACAAATGTTTACCCACAGTTGTCTCTTCAGTTTAAAGTTCAGTGTGCAGTTTACAGTTTGTACTTCAGTAATTTTGGTTTAATTGCTATAATCTAGTTCTCCCAATGACATCTTTGGTAATTGCGTGGCCAGTGCACAATTGAGCAATATATGGAAAAAAGTATATATTTTTTCCTCGACTTCTTGACGTATGTTTCGTTATGATCAGGCTAAGATTGGGAATTTTGTGTGAGGATTTGCAGGAATAGAGTGGCATTCTCTAATTGTTTGACTCACCATGATAGTTGCATAAACTACTCGCTCATATTTTGATATTTTCAAACAGTACTTTTCCTGCCCCTCTGATTGACTTCAGTATATCAATGAATGCTCGAGATAGTGTAAAGGAATAGGCAGGCCTATGAATGTGGTTAGACCTGTTTTATCAATGTAGGGCAAATATAACTGGACCAGAATGTGAATTCTAGTGCAAGTGGCTGCACTCTTTTTTGGGCACTACAAGTCAGTGCAGAAAATCTAGCCTAATATTTTACTTATGCTGCCTCCTGATGACTAAGCTTTCAGAATTGTTCCAGTTCTATTAGACATGGGATGTTTGGTTATGCCGATTATTACTAAAACTTTAAGATTTTGGTACATATATTGATTACTTTGTGTGAACACTGATAAAACATAATTGCAAGATGCATTGTTGAGTGTGCAGTCTAAAAAACAGTAGACTTGTCTAGCGTTTTGTGAGCTCAGGATTTCCCAAAACCCTTCACAATCATTTACTACATTTCAAAAATGTTGGGTAACATGAACCAATTTGTACACAAAACAATCCCACAAATGCAAAATTTATTTGTGATGTTAGCCGAAGAATAAACGTTGCCCAGGACACCAGGAGAGGTCCCCTGTTCTTTGAAATTGTCATCACATCTTTTGCAACCACCTGAGAGGGTTTAATGTCTCACCTGAAAGACACCACCTCACTCCCTCACTGAAGTGTCTGATTATGTGCTCAGATCTGTAGAATGGGGTTTGAAGCCAGAACCTACTTACTCTAAGGCACTGAGCCAAGAATGACATCTTGGTTTCCTCTTGTTCATTGGAACTATTCAGCCCTCAAGTCTGTTGTGTCATTCAGTGAGATCGTGGTTGATCTATATTCTAACTCCATCCACTCACTCTCTGGCCCCATATCACTTTAAATTTGTGCTAGAAGTGTGTGTTGATTTCTGGTTTAAAATGATCTGATTGTTTAGGTTAAACTGTAAACTTCTACCACCCTTTGCATGCAGTATTGTTTCCTAGCTTCTCTCCAATATGGAATTTGTGTTCCTTTGTGGTCGACTTTGCCACCACCATAGAAAAAAATTATATCTATCTTGTAGATTTCTTTTAAAATTCTAGAAACCTCAATCAAATCACCCCCTTGCCTTAAATCATAGTAGTTCCAGTATCCGCTATGCAGTATTAGAGCTGTTCGCTGTGCGCTATTTCTCTTTGACCCATCTAATTTACATTGCTTGCATTCTAACTAGGGTGATAGTTTCATAAATTTATATGTAGATGTCCAAAACACTAGCAGAATAGTGGAAATACTGAAATGTTCTTTGCGGAAAATCTGCAATTAGCCCATTGTGAATCTCAGTAATATTCTTCTTCATGGATTATATCTATTTTGGTTATGTTGAACTTTGAAATACCAATCATAAACTACCAATGTCAGAAATTTCCAGATGAAAAGGTAGAGAGACAATTTGGAGAAAGGCAATGAAGATGTTTTTTGAGTTTTAGATTATTCAAGAGAAGCTCAATTTATTCTTCAGCCAAATGAAGAAATGCCCCATTTAAGTTTTTTAAAATGATGAAGAGCAGTATGTTGTAGAATACTAGGATCAAGGGTCGACACCATAATAAGCTGAAGAAACCATGAGCTAAACTCGGTGTAACTTTATAATTAGATTGATTTTTGACTTCTAAAATAGACTACTAAACCTACTTTGATGCCAACTCAGTAGAAGCTTTCAGGAAGATTTGGTTCAATTCCAGATTATTATCCCCATGGAGACCGATAAGAAATTCAAACCTCCAATGAATGGGTAAAAGGATCATGTGAAAGATTTCAAGTTAACACTTTTACTGTAACAAACAAACTAAAATCAGCATTGACTAAACACTTTTTCAATAGGCAACTTATACTCTAAACTACAAGAATGATCCTCCATTATCATTTAAAATGACCAAAAATCTCCTGCTCTGGTTATACTCTGTCCCTTAGGTAGACAATTTATTCTCCTGGAACCAGTCCTAATTGATTCTGAGCTCGCAAGAGTTTCCTTTCCCAGATGGGTAACTCCTAATTCGAGAACTAACTTTGACAGTCAAGAATGAATTGCAGATTTTTCCCTCTATCCACAGGTAGGTGAATTTTCCAGCCATGTTTAAATCCTCATGAACTTGGTCTCATTAATCCGAATGTGAGCTCCCATTTGCGTTCTGCATGGTGAACCACAGATACGCTACCTCTTTCTTTCTCTATCTAGCTCTGTGGCCCTGGCGCTCGCCCTGGTGCTCAAGTGCATCTCCATGGCACATCAATCACATGAACTTTGTATCCAGGTAGAATTTCTTATAGCTACCCTCTAGACACCCAACTTCATTCTCTCTTGGAATTAAATAGAGACTTAAATAGAGAATTTAAAACATAACCATTTACAAAACCTGACATTCTTAACACCTCCCTGGACTTGGGGATGAAAAGTCTATCCACTGTCAGCGTAGCTGCTCAGGTCATTGTTTACAATTGAGAATATCTTGCACCTTCTGTGTAAAACAACCAGGCTCCCCCTTTAATCTTTAACAACTAAGCCACCCATGCTTGTCAGTGGAATGCAGAGCAGGTCACATGACCTCCTTCATTTCTTTATCTTGCCTTAAATTGGAGACGGCCCCAAAACATGACAGTCATATTAACTTTGCATTTATAGCAAGATTTAGTAGAATTAAGAAGGGACAAGAATTCTGGTGGGGCAAGAAAAGAAAATTGGCTACTTTGGGCAGGACCTCAATAGTGGAATGAGCGAGATGGTCTTTCAATTCTTTATGGGAATTAAATAGTTGGTATGGGGAAAAAGGGAAGGTATCAGGATTGGGCATGACAATGGAATTAGACTAGGTGGTACATTGAGAAAAGCATTGGTGCAGTCAGAATGAGTCAAATTACAGCACAACGATAGGTAAAGTTCTGTAATTTGCAGGGAATGAAGTGGAGGTAAAAATTTCTATCATTTTTATAATGCTGGAATTCATTCGTTATATGCAAAAAAATGTAGATTTTAACCAGAGCTATGATCAGGAGAGTTTGATATGCAAAAGTTAGGAGTGTATTCAATTAGAATTGATTACATTTGTACCAGCTAGGTGTGAGGGAAGATTTAATTTCTTAATAATAGAATCTGATTTTAAATGAGAACTTTTATTTAAAAAATTTGAGGAGCTACTTGTGTTACTGTATAATTATAGTGCTGTACAAGTAGAAGTGGTATTTCTCATTTGTTATTTCTCCCCACATTTTTTTGAAAAAATACTTTATAAGGCAATAGTTGTGAATGTATTTCAAGTGACTATTTCAGTTAATGGTTAACAAAAGTTCACCAATAAAAGCTCACTACTTTGCCTTGGCTGACTTTCTTTTCCCATGAGTGAGATCTCCTACTTCTAGAATGTATTTGTTACCTTGTCATGGGTCTTCTACAGCAGTTGAGGGGCTTGGTCATCTGCAAGGCAACTGATATTAAAATGTATGCCGGTGCAGCCCAGAATGACGTTCTCCTGTGGCAAAGATGATATCTGCATATTTAACATGACTCAAACTGAATTAATAACTTTCTTGTGTGTATATTTTTAAGTATACAAAATAGTTTCCAACAGAAAATATGTTGAACCAAATTACTGCAGGTGTTCAGTTTATAATTCTTCTCTGCTCCTCTGTCCCAATCTCTAGAAATGGCAGCGCAGATTCTTTGTGTTATATGAACATGGCTGTCTACGTTATGCCTTGGATGAATCGGTAAGTAATGTTTCTTCTTAACTGATTTGGCATCATGGATCTCTTTGCTTTTAAAGACAAAGAATATTGCTATCAATCAGTCTGTAAATAAAAAAGATTCTGACCTGTTTCAATGCTACTTTTGAAATGGCAATTCTTTTCCATTTAAATTCACACATTGTTTTACTGATCAAATTAACATGATTGTTAAAATTATGATTTGTTCTGTACTTAGGAGTAGGTTTTCTACTGAATTGTTAAACTAATTCCAAGCATTAGAAAGAGACAATGCTTCTTGTTTGCAATTTTGCATCAAGGAAATTTCCACGTGCTAGCAATGAGAGATAATTAGCTGCTGATTTATTTGTCATTTTAATATTTAACTTATGTTGAGGAATTGAGAATGTGCTCAATTGATGCGTGAACATTATCTGCCTCTTAATCATGTACCAGTTACGGAAAATCATTTTTGGAAACTACTCATGCTTTTATGTCAAAATTTGATATTCCCATATGTAATCTGTAACCTGAAGACATTTTTCATTGCCCTAAGTTATCATCACTTGGGTTTGAAAGGATGACTGAATTAAATGGAGAATGAAGAGAGGTGATGTAAACTAGATTGTACAACAATAAATGTATAAATGTAGGAACAGAGAGATTTGGTTCACATACACAAATCTTTGAAGGTGGCAGAGCAAGTGAATAAAACTTTTTAAGAAGCAGGCAAGATCCAGGGCTCCATGAATAGAAACATAAGAATACAAAAGCAGTGAATTTGTGCTGAATCTTTACAAATCACTGGTTTAGGCCTCAGCAGGGCTATTGTACCCTATTATGGCAACTACAATTCAGGAAGATGCCAAAGCCTGGGAGAGGGTACAGAGGAGATTTACTGGAATGATACCAAGGATAGGGAATTTCAGTTATTTGCATGGAATTGAGAAGCTGGGATTGTTCTCCTTGGAGCAGAGAAGGTCTAGGGAAGATATAATAGAGGTGTTCAAAATTATGAAGGAGTTCTGATGGTCTTAAAAAAAAAAGCGAAACAGTTTCTAGTGTCAGGAGGTAATGAGGAAACACAGATTTAAGATAATTGGCAAAAAGAACCTGAAGGGAGATGAGAAGTTATTTATGCAGGTTGTTGCAATGATCTGAAGTGCATGGTCTGAAAGGATATTGGAAGCTGATTCATTAATAACTTTCGAAAGCTGATTGTGTATATATTTGAAAAGGAAGAATTGCAGGATAAAAGAGAGAGCAGGGAGAGGAACTAATTGGATAGCTTTTTCAAAGAGCCAGCAGTGTAACGATGGGCAAAATGGGTCCCTTTTGTGCTGTCTGGCTATGTTGCTGTGCATGTGTGTGATTAGAATAAAATGAAATGACTGATAAGAACAATGGATCAGTAGAGATGAAGCTGTCATGTTGATTTTGCACAATATTAGAAATATTACAACCCACTTTGTTACTGGAATTAGCCATCACTGTACTGATGTTGCTTAATATTACTGTATTTATAGAGTTGATAGAAAAACCCACTGAATGATGAATTTAGGCAGAAAGAGCCAAGTATAAATGTCCAATTGTTTGAAGTAGAATTGAGAAATAAAACCAGATAAAATAAGCAGGAAATGGAGTTCAGCATACAAGTGTGGGTATGTAAGAAGTATTTAATGTTCTTGAACAGGCATTATTTTCTGAAACCGAGGAACTGAGTTTTGGTAGAATTTATTTCCAGTTGAGAAACCGAGGTGGAGGACAAAGGTAGTAATGATTAAAAAGAGATTGGGGGAAAAAATAAGAATATTAAATACTTCTTACATACCCACACTTGTCTAGTAGTTGTTGGTTAAAATTGCTTCTTAATACCCTGTAGACTAAAAGGAGTGAAACGCTGAGGGAACAGTTTTTACGTTTTTGGGGAAAAAATATCAAGAATATGAGGTAATGAGATGAGTATTGTTTTCAGTGTATTAAAATACAGGGAGGAGCACGGGGCAGTGTTTTTGGTGGCAGCTTGCTATTCCTGATGTAAATTTACAGCTGCCTGAGTGACTTGATGATGTGGGGGAAAAAGGGAAGACAACATTTGGGTATGGAACTGACCACTGATGTATGTATTGTTGCCTTAAACCCTGGTAGATTCAGTTAAGCAAGGTGATTCAACTTTGTTTTATTGCACTCAGTTTTAAACTTTATCATCTTTTATAAGTAGGTGGTCGTTGAGTCCCTGTATTAGAAATGCTCTGGCTGTTATGTCATGCAATTTTAAACCCCTGAATAGCTAACATAAATTTGTATTTAATGTTCATCTTTTATATGATATTGAAACATTAGCTCAATTATCATCATCTGAAGGTTTGTAAGAATATTTAACCTTTCTGTGGGGTTCACTTTAATCTGGATCCCTGCTTCTATCTGAGCAAATTTTTTTGTGATCAAAAGGCATGCATGCTTGGTAGGCTTTTTCAAATTGACCAACCTCTGAAGTGGTTGGAAATTGGTAGCAGTGTCAACCAGGCTTCTGTTCTGTAACTGCTCCTCTTAACTGTGTACATCAATGATTTGAATAAGGGACTAAAGGAAGTAGTGTCCAGCTTGTGGATAGTACTACAATAGGAGGTATAATAAATAATTGAGAACTAAACACAGCTGTGAGGGCAAATTGTTAAGATGGTGGAATGTAAAAATGTGGCAGGTGGAATTCAATGTCTGTATGTTAAGCGGTATATTTTAGTTAAGAATTTGTCATTTTATTAAAAATACTACCTCAATTAGATAAGACTTTTTTTAATAAAAAAAAAAATTAGGTTTTGAGACGAGGTGCAGAATATAAAAGTTGAGCTGTAATGATGAATCTATATCAAGCATTAGTACGATCATGGTTGCAGTACTTTGTGCAGTTTTGTGTTCCAAAAGATGGCAAAGGAAGTAAATGAAAAATTAAGGTTGTATTTGTTAGAGGAGGGGAGATTACAGGGTGTTCCGATAGATGTGTTTAAAGGGGAGGGGCAGAATGGATAAAAGAAAAAAATTATAATGACTGTGAGGCCTAGAACAAGGGGACGTAAATTGAATTGTATGATGATTTAGGACAGAGAGCAGGAAAATCCTTTCTTTACTGGGTGTTGTGAACTGTGGAATGTTATACACTAGAGTTTTAATTGAAGCAGAAAGCATCTCAACCTTCAAGATGGGTGGTAAAGGAAAGGAGAATAAAAGAACTATGGAAAGAGAAATAGTACATGTGATTAAGACTACTGCTTCTGTGAAAGATAACACCAGTATGGACTAGATGGGTTAAACAGCCTATTTCCATGTTGTATTTTCTATGTAAGAGCCTCCACTGACATAACTTGTACCTATATAGCAACTCCAGTGTAGGAAAGGATCCCAAGTTGCTTCAGCGGTGTCATCAGGACAGATGATCAGAAGCTTTAAGGGGACTGAGTTACAGGGATTCATGGAGGGATATCTAGAGTATGAGGTTTATGTGGCTGGCTAAGGTGGGATGAATTGGGAGATGTGTAAAAGTCCACGGTCAAGAGGAACAGGGAATTCAGAGGTTGGAGGGCTGTAGAGCTGGAGGAGGTTACATGAAATGAGTTACAATTATATTAAGGAATTTCGGCACATTGAGACCGTGCCAGCTCTCTGTAGAACAATCCACTCAATCCCATTCCCCACTTTATTCCTGTAGACCTGCAAGTTATTTCCCTCAAGTGCCCATCTAATTTCCTCCTTAAAATCATTGATCGTCTTCACTTCCATTACCTTTGTATGTAGCAAGTTCCACATCATTACCACTTGCTGTCTTTTTTAAAAAAAAAGTTCTTCCTCAATATCCCACCCCACCAACTACCACCCATATCTTTTGCCCAGAACCTTAAAACTGTGTCCCCTTGTCCTTGTGCCATCAGCAAATGAGAGCAGCTCTTCTTTGTCTACCTTGCCTAAACTTGTACACTTCCATCAAATCTTCCCTCAACCTCTTTTGCTCCAAGGAGAACATCGGTGAGAATTTAAAATTTCAGGCATTGGGTGACATGTAAAGTTGGTGCGAACAGAGCTGAAAGGGAGCGGCACTTCGTGTGGGATAGAAATTGGCAGTTTGATTCAGCTGCAGGTTAGAGTAAATGATGTGAAACCACTGAGGTGAATCTTGTGTAGGGTTTAATTCTTTTTCATAAGCCTCAAAAGGTATGAAATTACTGAGACTGAAGCACTTCAGAGTATTATTTGAAAGCATTATCTAAATCATGTCATTAAGACATGCGAACTAAAGATGCCACACAATCTTGTTCCGGGATGTGCAACTCAAAACCCAAGTGATAGTTCCTCTGTTTCAGGAGAGATAAGAGGGTCGATTCTTTGTTGACAACTTCTTTGCCTCTTGTGGCCTTCTACAAAAATCATTGGAAACCTGTTATTTTTCCCAAGTTTGTTACTGGACAGAACACCTAGTGTTTCTCCTAGTTTCCAAGGTCCATCAGACAGCTGACTTTTCTTAATCTTGTTTATCCCTGATTGTTAGTAGCTAATATCCTTCAAAAGTATAGTGTCTGTGGAGCAGTTTGGAGTAATAATAAAACCTATGATCCATGATGGCCAAGTTAGCGATTATTCAGAATGCTTTACGTTCGAGTGGCGTTTTGATAAGATTGGATGCATTTCTTGGTAGGTTATTGATCCCGATTGATCTAACTGTAAATTTGTCTCTCTTTGTATTGACTGCACAAGTTATCCATCATTTGGCCATGTATTCATGTGTTCAAGGTGTCCAGGGTTTCAAGTCTATTTCTTTATTCATCTCACTTTTCCAAGGCAGGCATTGCCCTGATATTTTCAGCCCTATAAGCTTTACTTTAATCTTGCTTAAGAGCAGGCACCAGAAGGTCCAAAGTCCTTCAATTAGAATAGTTGAGTTAGGAGGTAGTAAAAGCCATAGATAGACTGACGTAAGGGCTGAAATAACAATGTTATAGAAATGAAAGCAGGCAGCCTTAGGTTCTAGGGGCTGTGGCAGGGAGGAGACCTTCGAGAGAATCAACCAGGGAATTGAAGGAGGGATGGGCTTGGTTTTGGAGGTGACGATGTTGAAAGGCCTGGGAGTGAGAAGATAGTAGAAATAGACAGTAGATTACAAGATGATTAGATAGGGTCAGAGGGTGGGTTTTTGAGCTGGTGGTTATTCACCTGATGTGAAAGAGAGGAAGACTGAGAAGAACCACTTATAATTTTGGGAAAGGATGTTGAAAGTTTGGTAGCTTAGTGGAAATGAGGTCAAAGAAACAGGAATTTGGTCTCATGGATGAGAGGGACTTGGAGAGATGAAAGGAAAGCTAGAAAGATGTGGGCTCAGGGCGAAGAATGGGAAAGGCTGGGGTAAGGTTTGACTTGGTGATCACACCTGTATATCCACACAATAAAATCAATGCAGAATTCAACTACATAACACCATTGAAAGAAGATAAAAATTGAATAAGCGGGAAGGACTATTTGAGTTGACGCTAAATTTGATGGCATTGCAAATTAAAGATTGAAAAAAACTCACCTTCAAAGATGCTGTAACCCTCTCCATGTGCTGAATAGCTTAATCCTCCATTTAAAGCTCTGGACAATTGTTCTAATCTGTGGTTTGAATATAAGCCTGCCAGAAGTGTCTAATGTATAAACAAACCTATGGATTCCCTTTCTTTCTTGTGCTTTGGATGTATTGCAACCAAAAGGCTTTGGAATTTTGTGTATAATTTTAAACTAATAATAAGATCTTAAGAAATAGGAGCAGGAGTAGGCCATTTGGCCCATCAAACCTACTCTACCATTCAATAGGATCATGGCTGATGTAATTGTGGCCTTAACTCTACTTTCCTGCCTGCCCCCCACCCCCGAATCCTTGACTCTCTTGTAGATCAAAATTTGTCTAAATGAGCCTTGAATATAGCCTCTGCTACTCTCTGGTTTAGAGAATTCCACAGACTAACCTTTGAGAGAAGAAATTCCTCCTCATCTCTGCCTTACATGGGGGACCCCTTATTTCTAAACTGTGCCCCCAGTTCTAGATTCACCCATGAGGAGAAACATCTTCTCAGCATCTACCTTGTCAAGCCTCATCAGAATCTTATTGGTTTAAATAAGATCACCCCTCATTCTTCTAAACTCCGAGTATAGGCTCAACCTGCTCAAGCTTTCCTCATAAGACTACCCCTTCATCCCAGGAATCAGCCTCGTGAACCTTCTTTGATCAGCGTCCAATGCAAGTATATCCCTCCTTAAGGAGTTGTGCACTGATTGGAGTCATACCCAGCACAAAGGAAGATGGTTGTGGTTGTTGGAGGTCAATCATCTCTGTCCCAGAGCATCACTGCAGGAGTTCCTCCAGGTAGTGTCCTAGGCCCAATCATGTTCAGCTGCTTCATCAATGACCTTCCTTATATCATAAGCTAACATCCCCACTTCTGACCTTATGATTATACAGTGTTCAGCACCATTTGTGACTACTCAGACACTGAAGCAGTCCGTACCCATATGCAGCAAGGCCTGGACAACATTCAGGCTTGGGCTGATACGTGGTGCGAATGTTACTTGCCACATTGGCACACAATGACCATCTCCAACAAGAGAAAATCCAACCATCACTCCTTGACATTCAATTATGGCATTACCATCTCTGAATCCCCACCATCAACATCTGGGTGGGGGGCGGGGTTACCATTGATCATAAACTGAAGTGGACTAGACACATGAATACTGTGCGACAAGAGCAGGTCAGAGGCTTGGAATTCTGTGGCGTGTAACTCACCCCCTGACTCCCCAAAGCCTGTCCACCATCTACAAGGCGCAAGTCAGGAGTGTGATGGAATACTCCTGCTTGCCTAGATGAGTGCAGCTTCAACAACACTTGAAGCTCGACTCCATTCAGTCTGCTTGATTGGTACCCTATCACTACCTTCAATGTCCACTCCCTTCACCACTGATGCACGGTGGTAGGCAGTATTGTGTACCATTTACAAGATGCACTGTGGCAACTCGCCAAGGCCTTTTCGACAGCACCTTCCAAACCTGTGACCTCTAACACTAGAAGGACAAGGGCAGAAGGTGTATGGGAACACCGGCACCTGCAAGTTCCTCTCCTAGCCATGTATCATCCTGACTTGGAACGATATAGCTGTTCCTTCGCTGCTGGGTCAAAATCCTGGAACTCCCTCCCTAACAGCACTGTGGGTGTACCAACACCACATGGACTGAAGTGGTTCATGGTGGCTCACCACCACCTTTTCAAGGGCAATTAGGGGTGGGCAATAAAAATATTGGCCTAGCCAGCAATGCCCACATTCTGTGAAAGAATAAAAAGGAAGGTGACCAAAACTGCATGCAGTACTCCAGGTGTGGTCTCACCAATGCCCTGTACATATGTATCAGACTTCCCAGCTTTTATACTCCATCCCCCTTGCAACAAAGGCCAACATTATTTTTGCTGCCATGTTTACTTGCTGTACCTGCATGTGATTCATGTACATGGACACCCAGATTCCTCTGTGCTACAGATTGTGAATAGTTGAGGCCCCAGCACTAATCCTTGCAGTATTCTACTAGTTATGGTTGTTACAGTTTTCCAACCTGAAAATGATCCAGTTATCCTGACCCTGTTCATTAGCCAATCCTCTATCCATGATGCTATATCATCCCCAACATCATGAGCTCTTATCTTGTGCAGTAACCTTTTATGTGGCATCTTATCGAATGCCTTTTGGAAATCCCAATACACTACATCTACCTGTGCCTCTTTATCCTGCGAGTTTGCTTTTATATAATCAGGCAGAGTTGACATGTTTTTGTATTTTCTAAATGCTCTGCTACAACCATCTTAAAAATGGATTCCAACATTTTCCCAATGACACATGTTAGACTGGCCTATACTTTCCTGCTTTCTGTCTCCCTCCTTGAATAGTGATGTTAGTTTTGAGGTGTTCCAATCTACAGGGATCTTTCTGGAATCTGGGGAATTTTGGAAGAATGCAACCAATGAAACCACTATTTGGAGCCACTTCTTTTAAGACCCTAAGATGGAGGCCATCCAGGGGACTTGACAGGCTTTAATTGCATTAGTTTTCCTTATACTTTTTCTCTAGTGATCATGATTATTTAAAGTTCTTCCTTTCCTGTTACCCCTGCTTTTGTACTATTCTTGAGATGCTTTTTGTGTCTTCTATAGTGAAGACAGATGCAAAATATTTGTTCAAAGCCCTTTTCCTTGTTTCCCATTTTGAATTCCCCAGTCTCGCCCTCTAAGGGACCAACGGTCACTTTAGCTACTCTTTTCCTTTTTATATGCATGTAGAAACTTAAATGTCTATGCTTTTACTTTGACCTTCCAATATTTGCCATGGCATTTGTGTCGAAACATTTAAAGTTAGCCAAGTATTTACTGCACGTCAAGTCAAGTTTGAGTATTTTATTGCAGTTTTAACATTCGCAAAGTATTCAGATTGTTGTGATGCCTGAATAAACCAGCTTGATGTAGCAAAACTTAACTGGCCCTGCAATAGCTTTAACAGGTTTCAAACTTGCACCTGCTGCTTTTGATCTGTTCACACCGTACCCCTCTCTAGCTTTGCAGTTCATTTTATTTTTAAACATCAATTAATGATCCCCAATAGTGAATGTCAGTAGGCTGTTCAGCACTGCAGGCAATCAACAAATGCCAACATGGCAGTATTTCCAAGCTTCTTAACGTGGTTTTGCTAAAGCCAATTGTGATGCCCATGCCACCATTCCGACTTTGTGCGGTTGATTTTTTGTTTGTCATTTGGCTGTTTCCGTTAGTATAGGTGGATACTGCGTTTAGGTATTTGCTTTGTCAGTTTTTGGATCATTGGGAGTGTAGTAGAAGTAGTTTTCCTACTGTTAAGCAAGTAAATGTTTTTCCTCTGATTGTACCTTTATTAAAAGACTGTCAGGCGTAGTGTTTATATATTCTTTTCATCTGCTCCGGGAACGTGGAGAGGAAACTGGTGCAGGAAAATCTGGCCATTGTGTCTATAAGAATATAAACTTTGTATGTTTTTAGCTTTTCAGTCCAAAGCCAGCAGCTGTGAAATGGAAGTTTAGTATTGTGTAATTGTTAACATTTAATGTAACATTCCGTTGATCACCCAGTTCTTAATTGTTAAAAAAATCTATTCACAGGATATGGGCGTCGCTGACAATTGTCCATCCCTAGTGCCTTTGTTAAAGTGGTGGTGAACCTCTTTTTTGAACAGTTGCATTCTGTGTGGTGGAGGTACTCCCACAGGGCTGTGGGGAGAGAATTCCAGGATTTTGACTTAGGGGTTGATGTTTTCAAGTGTGTGACTTGGAGAGGAATTTGGATATAATGGTGTTCCTATGCACCTGATATCCTGGTCCTTCTAGGTGATAGAGGTTGTGGTTTTGGGGGTGCTGCCGAGGAAGCTGTGGAATATTGTTGCTGTACAAATTGCAGCCATTATTGAAAACTAATTCAAACAGGACTCCTAGCCCCACAATCGGTGTTGAGTTTCAATCGAAGGTAGTTAATGTAGGGGGCAAAATGGTTAAACTACAGATCTGGGACACGGTGGGACAGGAACAGGTGAGCCACATAGGTATTCTCTGTATTTCTGTCTGTGGCTGCCATAGTAAAGAATTGTATCACTTGTAAATTAAGTAGGGCGGCTCAACATAAAAATCCAGCCTCTCCCCTTTCGTTATGCTTTTATCTGACTGCCAATCCTGTCGAGAAGTGCCGCCCACAACAGGGCGCTGAATCATCCCGGGCTGATCGCTGTTTCCAACGATGCTTCAGCTCTCTTGACCTGTGGCACTAAGTATCTCCCCCAAGCATATGAAATCATGCTCAGAAGCCAGCTATTTGGCCTATCAGTTCTGTGCAGGTGTTTTTTTGTAAGAGTCACCTCAACTAATCCCGTTCGCTCTTTTTAATGGAGTATAAAAATAGGGAAGTCTTGCTAAAATTATACAAGGCACTAGCTAGACAACACCTACCTAGAGTACTGTGAACAGTTTTGGTCCCCTTATCTAAGGGCATTGGAGATAGTCCATAGAAGGTTCACTAGGTTGATCCTGGATATGAAGGGACTTTCTTACAAGGAGAGGTTGAGTAGGTTGGGCCTGTACTCATTGGAGTTTAGAAGAATGAGAGGTGACCTTATTGAAACATATAAGATTCTTAGGGGGCTTGACAGGATAGATGCTGTTTTCCCTTGTGGGAGAGTCTCGGACCAGAGGGCATAATCTCAGAGTAAGGGAACGCCCATTTAAGTCAGAGATGAGGAGGAATTTCTTCTCGGAGGGCAGTGAATCTGAAATTCTTTACCGCAGAGGGCTGTAGAGGCTGGGTCGTTAAGTGTATTCAAGGCTGAGATAGACAGATTTTTAAACAGTAAGAGAATCGAGGGTTCTGGGGAAAAGGCAGGAAAATGGAGTTAAGGATAATCAGATCAGCCGTGATCTCATTGAATGGTGGAGCAGGCTCGATGGACTGAATGGCCTACTTCTGCTCCTACGTCTTATGGTCTTATACTGTAACCAGTGGTGGATGGAGTGAATGCTTGATGTGGTGGATGGGGTGCCATTCAAGTGGGCTGCTTTGTCCTGCATGATGTCAAGTTGCTCAAGGGTTATTGGAAATTCACTCATTTGGGCCAGTGGAGAGTATTCCATTAGAGTGCTGATTTGATCATTGTAGGGTTTGGAAAGGCTAGCATGAGTCACTTAGCACAGAACGCTGACCAGCTCCTGTAGGTACAGTATTTATTTGGGTTTCTGATCACTGATGCTCAGCATCAAAATTCTGAGTGGCCATTCCATGATACCATTAGACTCTCTTGTTAGAGAAAGTCATTGTCTGAGGATTGGGAGAGTTTTAGAAACCAGCAAAGCAGATCAAAAAGTTGATAAAGGAGGAGAAAATAGAATGAGGATAAACCAGCCAAAATTGGTGTAACCAATTTTTTTAATGCCTCAGATTTTGTGTGACCCCAGATTGAGGGGTTATGAGAGTTCTTGGGGCAGTGGGGGTGGGGATTCAGTTGTTGAGTGGGGCGGATTGGGGGTGAGAGTTGGTGAAAAGGGAGAGTATTTTTAAAAATTACCTACTGATTTGCAGGCTTTTTTCACAGCAGCGTTTGAGAACAGAGGGCAGTCCATTAGGCCATGTCCACCAAAGCAAAGTAAGAATTTCAAGGAGCCTTGCAACTGTCAGAAATCAGTCCGAGCTCCACAACAGCCATTGCTGCCTTAAAGTTTGTGATCCAGAAAATGTCATCTTGTTGGCCCACTTGGGATTGCGACCAAGAGTTTGGGAAGCCCTGCCCTAGAGTTCTACAAAAGGTACCTGCAGAGGTAGTGGGTGCACTAATTATGATCTTCCAAAATTTCCTAGATTCTAGAATGGGCCCAGCACATTGGAAGTTAGCAAATGTAACACTGCCATCCAAGAAAGGAGGGGAAAGAAAGCAAAACTACAGGCTAGTTAGTCTGACACCAATTGTTGGGAAAATGCTGGAACCTATTATTAAGGAAATGTTATTAATGCTTTTGTGAAGCACCATTTTATTCTGTTAAAGATACTATATAAAAATAAGTTTTATTGACTGGCATGGCTGAGCAATATTCCATTTTGTTGTATAGATGCCAGTGTAGCTGTGCTGGAACAGTTTGGCTAGAGGCATGGCTAGTTCTGGGGCACAAATCTTAAGCTTGACAGCTGGCATGTTGTCAGGGTCAATAGCCTTAGTTGTAGCCTGCTCTGTGTTTCTTCCAAGTATTGTTCAACATGGAAAAGTACCGCTTCATCTGCTGAGGAAAGGTGACAGTTGTAAAAGAGCAGGAGGTTTTCTTGCCCATGTTTGATCATGGGGTTTGGAGTTGATTTTGAGAATTCCCAAGGTTATTACCTTTTAATTGTGTACCACTGTGTTGCCATTTCTGCTGATTCTGCCCTGCTGGTGGGACAGAACTTATCCTGGGACGGTGATGTTGGAGTTTAGGGGTTTGTCGAAAGGTATGATTCTGTGACTGTCAGGCTGTTGCTTGATTAGCCTGTGGTACAGTCCTGCCAATTTTGGCACAGGTCCCCTGTTTAGTGAGGAGGCCTTTGCAGGGTTGGGTGTGCCTTTGTTGTGTTGTATTTAATATTTACAAATCCATGAATGGGTGCAATTGTTTGAGAAAGGACAGCTAAATGACCAGCACAATTTACATTTGTGAGTGCATTAGAATTGTGCCCAACAGATTGTAATGTTTCAGAGCTCTTAGGGCATGCACGTTTTCTTCAGCTGATACCAGGTATTCAAAATCCAGAACTAATCTGAGAGTTGGCTTTGTAACAAATTCGGGAAATAATCACCGCGGAAAGGAAACCCGTGACCACCATGGGAACATGTGTTAATCATTTTGTAACAAGTAATCCTGCTAGTGGCCCTTGACACTTGGGGCATGGGATAGGGAACATAGGAATAGGCCATTCAGTCCCTCGAGCCTGCTCTGCCATTCAACTAGATAATGGCTGATCTAGCTCAATGCCACTTTCCCACGCTATCCCCAAATCCCTTGATGTCATTAGTATCTAGAAATCTATCGATCTCTGTCTTGAACATGCTCAATGATGGAGCTTCCACAGCTCTCTGAGGTAGAGAATTCCAAAGATTCACTATCCTCTGAGTGAAGAAATTCCTGAAGGGATGCACCTCAGGGCATTATTGAAATGACTATATTTCTGATTTAGTTTTCTCTTGCAGTTCACCTTCATTGAGGTTAAAGTTTTTATTTTTCAGCGTTGCTTTAGGGTCTGATATTTGTTTCTCCAGATTGTTTTGCTATGTGTATCAACCCTGATTGTTTAAATAATCTGTTTGGATTTTGTCTACTCCTACTTGTATCCTTTTCAGTCATTCGTTTTAATTTTCAAAATTCTCTTCACACACAGCTCTTGAACTACTGGAATTTCACACCATCACAGACTCTTAAAACTAATTTTTATGCTCTATCGTATGGATACTTGTTTTATTTTAAATGAACTGTGAAATCTTGTGATTGAGCCATTCTACAAATAGTCATTCGTAAAATAATATTTCCAGACATGAAATATTATGTGGTTAGTGTCAATGTTAGTTATAACTATCATTTTCAGTACCTCATTCATTAGTCAGAATTGAAGAAACTGGGCTGGATCTAATGCAGGAAACATGGTTGCCGGGCCCACCTAATCGTGGGAGAGGCTGCACGTCCGTCTTCCCGAGGTGTCAGCTGTGGCTCAGTTCATAGCACCCTCGCCTTTGAACCAGAGGGTTGTGGGTTCATGTCCCACTCCCGGAAACCAAGAACTGTGATTGTACTCGAAAGAGTTGCAATCTGTGACTGTTGATAACTCGAAAGAGTTTCCAGCAGCAGGAAATCTCCCATGATTAAGGAGGAGGCAGGAACGGACCCAGAGGAAACTCGTCCGTTGCAGTGAGTTGCCTATTAGGCTTATTATTGAGCCAATTGACACCAATTATCCGAGTTTACTGAAATTTAGTGGTGGCTTGGATGACATGCAAGTAACATGGTTTTCCATGTCTCCAGGAGACTGCCAGGTGAACCCTATCAAGTTTGCCTGTGTCCTCTAAGGAGTGTCCCTTTTTCAAAGGCACTTAGTGCTTGATTGAGGCAACTGGCATTGTGTGGGGTGGCTGCTGAAAGCCACCCCACTGCCCTTGCCTCTGATCCCATGCTACCCCTCACGATGACCCCCATCTCACACTCACTCCCACCTGTGGCCTTGGTCCCACTGCAATCCTAGGCCTGCTCCCAGTACGTTCTCTATTGGAGAGCTTCTGGTCTCAAATTGGCCAGCAGCTCTTGGCAGGGGTTGGGGGTGGAATGGACTTTCTGCTCCCAAGGTCCTGAATCTTGGGGAAGGCCCGATGCTGGTCACTAAAGTGCCTGATGGACAAACCTGTTGGGCCTCGCCCTCAGAAGCAACGTGAGTTTTCCACATGTTCTCCAACCATTGGGCTGAACCTGTCATTTTGTTAAATTCACCCAGTAGTTTTTGTTAATTGATATGTAGGTTTGCTATCAGTTACCATAATGTAATTGTTTATAGGCATAAATCGTAATTTTTAGGTGGTAGATTTCAGTGTGATATTCAAATGCTTTAAGTTCAATTACATTTATGAAGCATTTTTAATTTAAAGCCTTGGTGTCTAACTTGATTATCTTGAAAATACACATTGAATTTATATGCCATTGCACTTTTGAGATGTGACTATTAATTATTTTCTAACTAGTCCACTATCCTGTAAGAATAAATCATTCACAAAACATTCATCTCACTGTTAGCAAAAGAATCATTTAAAAGCTGTTGATGATATTGTGCTAGGGATAACATGCTTTGGGGATAGAAGAGGAAGTGGTCTGAAGAAATATCAGCAGTGTGTGTTTCAGGAAAAATCCAAAGTTTTAGTACAGAAAGAGAAGAGGATAGAGAAAGTTTAGGGCCTATTAAGGACCAAAAAGGCAACCTATGTGTGGAGGCAGAGGACGTTGCTAAGGTTTTTAATGAATATTTTCCAGCTGCCCTCTCAAAGGGGTGGGGGCGGGGGTGCCAATGGTGATGTATCTAAGGCAGAAGAGTGTGAAATATTGGATGGGATAAACATTGTAAGAGAGGAAATATTGAAGCATTTGATGTCTTTGAAAGATAGATTGCCAGACGCTGATGAAATATATGGCAGCTCGTTAAAAGAAGCAAGGGAAGAAATTGCAGAGGCACTGAGCACCATATTTCAATCCTCCCTGGTGATTGAAGGACTCCCCTTGTACTGTCTCCTTTAAAAAGGAAGGAATGGATAGTCCGAGTCATTACAAGCCAATTAGCTTACCTTTGGGGATAGAAGAGGAAGGGGTCTGAAGAAATATCAGCAGTGTGTGTTTCAGGGTTATCCCTTACTTTAGCTGTGCAAAAGGCTGTGGTAATGTACTTGTGCCTCCAGTGTGTATGAATTGTGGGCCTTTCACATGAAAGATGATGGGGATTTAGAGGTTTTATTTGATATTCAGAATTGCTTTAATCCTGAAGTGGTCTTAAAAAATTCAATGTTTAATATTTACCTACAGAATAGAATCGTAAAGCACAGAAGGAGGCCATTTGGTCTATCCTGCCTGTGCAGGCTCTCTGAACTACCAATTAGTCTCACTCCCCTGTTCTTTCCCCATAGCTCTGCATATTTTTCCTTTTTAAGTAGAGACCTTTTGAAAGTTACTGTTGAATCTGCATTCCAAATTGTAACAACTTGCTGAGTAAGAAGAACTTCTAATCTCCTCCTGGCTTTTTGCCAGTTACTTTAAATCTGTGCCTTCTGGTTTCTGATCCTCCTGCCAATCAGAACTTTTCCTGCTTGAAATACAGTAAATAGGGAGAAACTATGAAAATTCTGTATGATTTTGAACACCTCTATTAAATCTGTTTGTAACCTTCTATGCTCTAAGGAGAACAATCCCAACTTCTCTGATTTCTCCTGGCAGCTGAAACTCCTCAATACTGGTACCATTCTAGTAAATCTCCTCTACACCCTCTGCAAAGTCTCTGATCTCTTTGCTTAGTTTGATATCTTGCGAAATACATCCAAATCAAGCTAATTTAAAAAAAAATCATCTGGTTGGCCAATAAATGCTTCTCATTCCTTTGCTGATGTTGCAGTGGAAAATGTGAAAGCAATGCTGGTTGTACCCTATGGCACTTCAAATGCTTTTGAATATCCTAGCCATAGCAAAATGTGCCAGATGGTAGGTTTTCAAACCTAGAGCTTCAAATAAATATTTGTCACTGTTATTTGGTTCCTTTAGAAATATGAGTAAATTCATCAAAATCCTTGCTGGTGTGTTAAGTAGCATTGGTAGCTATTTCTGAACTGTAGAAATTAACAATTCCACAACGTGTTATGCAATGTGGAGCATTGCTATGGAAGTTGTATTTCCTGTTGTTACAATGGCATTTGCGTAAAGCAAGGGTGAAATGAATTTTGTATGGTTGAAGATCCTTGTTGTACAAAGAAATACATTGAATTTGCAGTACAAACACAGGACGTTCTGACCAACAATTCTATGTCAGCATTTAGTCTCCACGTGAGGGAATAGTTCCAATCACATTTACTTACCCTGTTCCCTTCAACCCCTTTCTTTTCATCCAGCTATCTTATATAATCTGGAGAGTGTTAACATAGCTTTTGCCTCGACCACTGACCTTATAAAAGAATGCCATATATAATTGCAAGGAAGCCTTTTGCACAACTTGTAAAGAGTCCATTGCAACCACTCGGGAAATTATGTGCTGCAGTTTTGAAGAAATAAAAGCTTCGTATTGGCTGAAGCCAGCATCTGTGATCATATCCCTGATTACTGCCTAATTCTTTCTGCTGTATGCATTATTTATGCTGCAAGTATGGTATTGCAGCAAACAGCCATGTTGTCGGCACAACTTTGTTCCACTCTGCTGTCTGAAAGTGATTCCGAATTGTGAATCTGTTTACATAGCACAAATCAGTTGAGGCATCCTAGTATGACTAGCAATTCTCCTGTTTTGAGCTTTAGAGCTCTAAATTATCTTTGTTCCAAAGCTTTCCTTATATTAATTCAGTCTGACTGCTATACTCATACAGTATTGTTATCACATGTAAATAATTACTAGTAAAGATCAAGAACTAGTACAATACTGTTTCATGAACATTTTAACTGTAGACGTTGTGCAACAGTGGTATTGGCCCCATTCATCAGAATAACCAAAAACGTTCGCGTTTCTTTTGAAGTACATTTCTATTGTTTTTCCATCTCATTCCCCACCCCATACCTTTTATTGGTCCATAAAGTTCATAAAGGCTCATAAACTTCTCTTTATACCATTCAGCATTCTCTGGCAATCAGTTGTAATAACGTGGATTGAAGCCATTTGCTCATACTTTGCTTGCTTCATCTTTCCCTCCCTCATTTCCAGCCACCCTTGTGTCTTGTGTCTACTTGGTGCCTTCTCCTGGATATTTTGATCAAGGTCAGGAAGCACATGTGTGGAGTTTTGTTACTTTTTGAATCAAGCCTTTAGGGGAGCTGAAGTGTACAGATATTTCTATCCACTAAAAAGACAAATAGCAGTGGTTAGATAATAAGCCAAGGATGATTTGAATGTAAAGTTGTGTGTCTCTGACTACATTTTGTAAAATAATGGATTACACATTTTTCTCTTCTAACTTTGATTCTTGATGCAGTACAGTTCTGGAGCACTTGCAGCCCTTGGGCACCTCATATGAACCCCAGATGGTGATTATCAGCAGGCAATTCCTCTTTAGTTCAGAGGCACTCAGATCAATTGTAAATTAAAAATATAAGTACACATGGAGGCTATTTGACCCTTCGACGCCCTGCCTGTTGAATGTTGTTTCTTCTCTTGCTGAAAGTGACCATTGATTACCTTGTATGAAGAGTCCTGAACTTACCTTCTACTTGTTTGTATCTATGTGCCTTTTTAAAAAAGTTTTAAACAGTATTCTGGTCTGTTCTGTTACATTGCTATCTTCTATAAGGACCTTTTTCAATTGCCACCTTTCAAGCCTCAAGAATGAGGATTTTTCTAATCTTTCCTCGAGCTTCACTCCATTGAAGCCAGGGGTCAACTAGCTGTGAGGCTCTTCTTTGTAAGGCTTCCAGGGCTTGGATATTTTCTTTGTGCCTCATTGACGAGTTGAATATAGTACTCGAGTTGCAGCTTGATAGAACATTATTAATTTGAAGCTTGATGGCCTCAGACTTGGCAATGTAGTGTAGCATTCTACTTGCTTTGTTGAATACTGTTCAGGGTTGACTGGAAATGCTAGGTGTTCAGTCTACAATTATTCTCAATTTTTTTCACACTTTCTATTAACAAGCTTGACACATTTGACAATTTTATCCCCTGGTTTTCTCTTCAATTATTTAACATCATGAACTTGATTGTTGCATTTGCTACAAGCTTGTCCACTTGAAATTTTGTTCAACTCTTTTGTAGGTTCCTTAGCTGCTTCATTTGCATTAACTAGCTACACCCTACAGTTTAATATCATCTTTGAATATAATGACCTTGTTTTTTATTTCTCAATCCAGTTAATGTGTGTAGATTAGAAAAAGCAGGGCTGGAGTGGGGGGAGGGATTGGTTCGCATAGTGTCACTTTTTTTTATTTAATGGCTAGGCCAGCATTTATTGAACATCTCCAACTGCCCTTGAGAAAGTGGTGGTGAGCTGCCGCCTTGTCCATGTGTTGTAGGTTATACCCTGCTGAAAGGGAGAGTGTGTTCCATGATTTTGACTCCAGTGACAGTGAAGGAACGACGATATAGTTCCAAGTCAGGATGATGTGTGGCTTGGAGGGAAACTTGCAGGTGGTGGTGTTCTGATGCACCTGCTGCTCTTGTCCTTTAAGGTGGTAGAGGTCACGGATTTGGAAGGTGCGATCGAAGAAGTCTTGGTGAGTTGCTGCAGTGCATCTTATAGATGGTACATACTGCCACTGTACAACTGTGGTGGGGGGAGCAGGTGTTGAAGGTGTGGATGGGGTGTCAAATCAAGTGAGCTCCTTTGGTGTTGAGCTCCTTGAGTATTGCTGGAGCTGGAAAGTTGTGAGCACTCCATCACACTTATGACTTGTGCCTTGTAGATGTTGGACAGGCTACAGGGAGTCGGGAGGTGAGTTACACTCCGCAGAATTCCCAGCCTCTGACCTGAGCTTGTAGCCACAGTCAGGATGTTGATAGTGGTGAAATTCAGCGATGGGAATGCTATTGAGTGCCGAGGGGAGATTGTTGGATTCTCTCTTGTTGGAGAGAGTCATTGCCTGGCACTTGTGTGGTCCAAGTGTTACTTGCCACTTGTCAGCCCAAGCCTGAATATTGTCCAGGTCATGCTGCGTATGGGCACGGACTCTTCAGTATCTGAGGAATTGTGAATGGTGCTGAACATTGTGCAATCATCAGCGACCATCCCCGCTTCTGACCTTATGATGGAAGGAAGTTCATTGGTGAAGCAGCTGAAAATGGTTGAGCCTAGGGCACTACCCTGAGGAACTCCTGCAGTGATGTCCTGGGACTGAGATGATTGACCCCCAACAACCGCAACCATCTTCCTTTGCGCTAGGTATGACTCCAGAACTAGTGGAGAGTTTTCCCCTGATTCCCATTAACTCCAGTTTTGCTAGGGCTCCTTGATGCCACACTTGGTCAAATTATGCCTTGCTGTCAAGGGCAGTCACTCTCCCCTCACCTCTGGAGTTCAGCTCTTTTGTCCATATTTGGGCTAGGGCTGTAATGAGGTTGTGAGTTGATTGGGTTCCGGCATGGCCAAACAAAAGCATCAGTGAGCAGGTTATTGCTGAGTAAATGCTCTTTGATATCATTGTTCATGACCCTTTCCATTGGTTCGTTGATGATCGAGAGTAGACTGGACAGTAATCGCCCGGATTGGATTTGTCCTGCTTTTTGCGGACAGGACACATCTGGGCAGTTTTCCCACACACTGGGCAGATGCCAGTGTTATAGCTGTACTGGAACAGCCTGGCTAATGGTACAGCTAGTTCTGAAGCACCAAGCCTTCAGTACTATTGCTGGAATGTTGTTGGGGCCCATAGTGTGTACCAAATTACGAGGTTGATATCCAGGAAGGTAGAGGGCACCAGGGATAACTATGGGAATATTTCCTTGGGGAGAAATTTGTTTGCTTCTAGCAACACTGTGATTTGCATCCATTCCCTGGGGGAAACAATGACTTGATCCACATGGCATTCGTCATTGAGATCATTGGAAAATGCCATGCAGGTAAAGGAAACGAACAAAATGGGAGGGCGCTGTGATATGGTAGAGGGCAGGTGATATTAAATAATTAAAGTGGTGATGGTGCAAGGCAAGAAGAGGTGAAAATAATACCAGTGTAGAATCAAAAAATAGGTTCAGAAAAGGTGTAAATAGTTGCAGGAGAAAGATGAGGCAGACATTGAAAATATGGCAAAGTTAGATGGGGTCCTGTGTCCTAGGAAGGGCAGGTAAACTTGGAGTGCTGATCACCATGCCAATTGTGTAGCAATATCGGATCTGGATCTGCGGTTGACTTGTTTCCAGACCAGTGGGATCCCTTCCCTCCCCCAGGGTTAATCTGTGGCTATGTCTACAGCTATAAAACACTCGGTGCTTTTTGGTTACATAATGTACATATATTTGGATTTTCACATTGAAGAGATACAGAAACTATTCATTCTCCTATGGAGCTGTGTACAGAGTCAAGACCAAGTCTGCTCTCCAGCTGTAGCAGAGTTAGTACAGATGCCAGTATTTTCTGTGTAATGTAATTTTCCCCACCACCTCTCTTCTCAGGCTGGGAAGAAGGCATGAATCTGAGCTGGGAGTTCATGGATGGCGACTAGAGAGAGAATTGTGCAATGTGCATAGGTATTGGTGGCCTTTGGTTTTTTTTTGAGGTTGCTGAGCATCATAATGCTTCAACAATGTCATGGGTGTACTTTGCTAATATATTCCTATGATTTATATTATTTAATACTGTTTCTGTACAAATTACTGAGACCAAGATGTTGCCAGCGTTGGTTAAAGTGGTTGAAACTTGGGGGGGGCAACTGATTGATTGTCAAGACAGCTGTATGGAATGTGATTTGCCTTTTTCTTTAGACTGTAATTGGTGGTCTTTTGTGGAATGTGGTGGTTGAGGTAATTAAAGCAAGAAAAAAAACAATAAAGGAGAAAACAGAAGAACTGTAGGCTCCATGACCCCTACAAAAAAAACTAGAGATTCCTACCGAATAAGAGATTTTTTATTTGCCCTCCCCAGCACTTCAGGCCTCTACAGCTTACTTAAGATGCACTCAGTTGAAATTACTTAAAATGACCCATCACCAAATGGTTGTACGATAACTTAGGAAGATGGCATTCTTTCCATTCTTAAATGTGGAATAAGATGATGTCTGAATTAATTTGCTTTGTTACAGACTGGTGCAGTGCTTGTTGAAGATTCTTGGCTTGGGTGTGTTCCAAGTGGCACCCAGTTTTACTCCCTATGTAACTATTTTCTTATAGGTCACATGCTTAATGTCTCCAGACCCATCATAAAGCTGGTTAGTAAACATGAAATGGTGGGTTTGTGAGGCGAGCCATGGTCTTGAAAGAAAATATATTGTCAAGCACGAGTCTTGTATTAATAACTCTACTTAAATTTATTCCAGATTGGATGAAGACTCAAAGTATAAGGCTCTTCCTCTTCCCTCTCCTCTCCATCTATTTGCCTTGTCCTTTTAACAGTAATTCATGGTATCTATTTTAGTGTTTGCAAAACAAGCTAGAAAAACACCTTGATAAAAGCAAAATACTGCGGATGCTGGAAATCTGAAACAAAAACAGAAAATGCTGGAAAAACTCAGCAGGTCTAGCAGCATCTGTGGAGAGAGAAACAGAGTTAACGTTTTGAGTCCGTAATGACCCTTCTTCAGAGCTAAAGACAAATGGAAATATGATGAAATTTATTCTGTTTTAAGGGGGTTAGAGCAGGTGTCGCTGGACAGAAGGCTAGTGATAGGTGGGGACAAAGGAGAGACTGACAAAGATGTCATGAACTAAAGGAAATGTTAGTTGTAGTGGTAAGGGCTAAAAAGGTGCTGATAGTGGCATAAAGGTAAGAAAGCAGAATGTGATAGCAGAACAGGGGTAAGCATTGTCATATAGAGTCATAGAGTTATACAGCACAGAAACAGGCCCTTCGGCCCATTGTGTCCGTGCCGGTCATCGAGCACCAACCTATTCCAATCCCATTTCCTAGCACTTGGCCTGTAGCCCTGTATGCGATGGCATTTCAAGTGCTCATCTAAATATTACTAAAATGTTGTGAAGGTTCCTGCCGCTTCCACCCCCTCAGGAAGTGTGTTCCAGATTCCAACCACCCTCTGCGTGAAAAACTTTCCTCAAATCCCCATCTAAACCTCCTGCCCCTTACCTTAAATCTATGCCCCCTGGTTATTGACACCTCTGCTAAGGGAAAAATTTCTTCCTATCTATGCCCCTCAATTATGTATACCTCTATCAATTCTCCCCTCAGCCTTCTCTGCTCTAAGGAAAACAATCCTAGCCTATCCTGTCTCTCTTCGTAGCTGAAACGCTCCAGCCCAGGCAACATTCTGGTAAATCTCCTGTGCACTCTCTAGTGCAATCACGTCCTTCCTATAGTGTGGCGACCAGAACAGCACATAGCACTCCAACTGTGGCCTAACTAGAGTTTTATACAGCTCCAACATAACCTCCCTGCTCTTGTATTCTTTACCTTGGCTAATAAAGGCAAGTATCCCATATGCGTTTTTAACCACCTTATCTACCTTTGCTGTTGTCTTCAGGGATCTATGGACATGTACACCAAGATCCCTCTGTTCCCCTGTACTTCCTAGGGTCCTACCATTCATTGTGTATTCCCTTGCCGTGTTAGCCCTCCCAAAATGCATCACCTTGCACTTCTCAGGATTGAATTCCATTTACCACTGCTCTGCCCATCTTACCAGCCCATCTATATTGTCCTGTAATCTAAGGCTTTCCTCCTCACTATTTATGATGCCACCAATTTTCGTGTCATCTGCGAATTTACTGATCAAACCTCCTATATTCACGTCTAAACCATTAATGTACAATACAAACAGCAAGCGTCCCAGCACCAGTGGGGTACACCACTTGTCACAGGCTTCTAATCGCAAAAGCAACCTTCGATCATCACCCTCTGCCTTCTGCCATTAAGCCAATTTTGGATCCAATTTGCCAAATTGCCCTGGATCCATGGACTCTTACCACCTTGACCATTCTCCCATGTGGGAACTTGTCAAAAGCCTTACTGAAGTCCATGTAGACTGCATCAACTGCACTACCCTCATCTACACACCGAATCACTTCCTCGAAAAATTCAATCAAAGTTGATGTTAGACATCTCCCCCTGACAAAGCCACGCTAACTATCCCTGATTAGCTTCTGCCTCTCCAAGTGAAGATTAATCCTGTCCCTCCAGAATTTTTTCCAATACTTTCCCTACCAGTGATGTTAGACTCACTGGCCTGTAATTACCTGGTTTATCCCTACTGCCCTTCTTGAATAATGGTACCACATTTGCTGCCCACCAGTCCTCTGGCACCTCTTGTGTGGTCGGAGAGGATTTGAAAATTAGTATCAGAGCCCCTACAATCTCCTCCCTTGCCTCACAAAGCAGCCTGGATGTATCTCATCTGAGCCTGGGGATTTATCCATTTTTAAGCCCGCTAAAACCGCTAATACCTCCTTCCTTTTGTTGCTAATTTGTTCAAGTATATTACAGTCCCCCTCCCTGATTTCTGCACCTACACTGTTCTTCTCCATTGTGAACACACGAGAAGTAATCCTTCAAAACCTCACCTATGTCCTCCGGCTCCACGCGCGGATTGCCACTTTGGTTCCTAATGGGCCTTACTCTTTCCCTGGTTATCCCCTTGTCCTTAATATATTTATAAAATGCTTTGGGATTTTCCTTTATCTTGCCTGCCAGTGTTTTTTCATGCCCCTCTTTTCTCCCCTAATTACTTTTTTAAGTACCCCCTACCCTTTTTACACTGCTCTAGGGCTTCTGCGGATTTCAGCCCTCTGTATCTGCCATAACCCTTTTTTTCCCCCTTTTCCAATCCTCTATATTCCTTGACATCCAGGGTTCCCTGGACTTGTTGGTCCTACCCTTCACCTTTACGGGAACATGTTGGCCCTAAACTCTCAGTATTTCCTTTTTGAATTACTCCCACTGTTCTGATGTAGACTTTCCTACAAGTAGCTGCTCCCAGCCTACTTTGACCAGATCCTGTTGTCTTATATTGAAACCGGCCTTCCCCCCGCCAATTCAGGACCTTTTATTTCCAGTCCATCATTGTCCTTTTCCATAACTACCTTAAATCTTAGAGTTATGGTCACTATCCCCGAAATGGTCCCCCACTGACACTTCCACTTGCCCAGCTTCATTCCCTAAGAATAGGTCCAGTACCACCATTTCTCTTGTAGGACATTCTATGTGCTGACTCAAAAGCTCTCCTGGATGCATTTTAAGAATTCCGCCCTCTCTAAGCCTTTCACACTAAGACTATCCAGTTAATGTTGGGGAAAGTGAAATCCCTTACTATTATTACCCTGTTATTTTTACACTTTCCGAGATTTGCCTACATATCTGCTCCTCTATCTACCCCTGACTTTGTTTGGAGGCCTATAGTACAGTCCCAGCAAAGTGATTACCCCCTTTTTGTTTTTAAGTTCTGCCCATATGGCCTCATTGAGGAACCTTCTAAGATACCATCCCTTTTTACTGCAGTAATTGACTCCTTGATCAATAGTACAATGCCACCTCCTCTTTTACACCGTACCCCGCTGCCCCCCCCGCCCCGTTCACGCCTGAAGATTTTATACCCTGGAATATTGAGCTGCCAGTCCTGCACTTCCCTCAACCATGTCTCTGTGATAGCAACAATATCATATTCCCATGTGTTAATAAACGCCCTCAATTTACTTGTAAGACTCCTTGTGTTGAAATAGATAGATTATTCCCTTGTGCTGTAACAGGTCTATATTTGCTCTGCCTTCCAGACTGACTTAGTTTCTCTTTTATATTTGGCTGTGCATTACCCCCTACTGTATCTCCACTTTGTATCCCATACCCTTGCCAAATTAGTTAAACCCCCCCCAATAGCACTAGCAAACCTTCCCGCAAGGATGTTGGTCCTGTTCTGGTTCAGGTGCAACCCATCCGACTTGTGCAGGGTCCACCTTCACCAGAAACAGACCCAGTGATCCAGGAAACTAAAATCCTCCCTCCTGCACCATCTCTTCAGCCACACATTCATCCTCTCTCTCCTCCTATTCCTACACTCACTACCATGTGGCACAGGGAGTAACCCAGAGATTACAGCCTTTGGGGTTCTGCTTGTTAATCTGCTACCTAGCTCCCTAAATTCTTGTTGCAGGACCTCATCCCTGTTTCTACCTATGTCGATGGTACCAATGTGAACCATGACCTCTGACTGTTCGCCCTCCCCCTTCAGAATGCCTTGTAGCCGTTCTGTGACATCCTTGACCCTGCCACAAGGGAGACAACACAATATCCTGGAGTCACGTCTATGGCAGCAGAAAAGCTTGTTTGCACCCATCACTATTGAGTCTCCTACCACTATTGCTCTTGCACTCTTACTCCTCCTTCCTTGTGCAGCTGAGCTGCCCACAATGCCGTGAACTTGGCTGTGGCTGCACTTTCCAGAGGAACCTTCACCCTCACTCGTTTCCAACACAGAAAAACGGTTCTTGACTGAGATGCACTCTGGGGCTTTTCCTGACGACCTGCCTACCTCCCTTCTTCTGACTGGTGGTCACCCATTCCCTCTCTGACTGCATTTCCTTAAGCTGCGGAGTGACCACATCTAAAAATGTGCTATCCACATAACCCTCAGCCTTGCGAATGTACCGCTGTGTCTCCAGCTGATGCTCAAGCTCCGAAACCCGTTGATCGAGCTAGTCAAGCCGGTGACATTTCCTGCACGTGTGGTCAACCAGACTGCAAGGAGTGTCGAAGAATTCCCACATGCTTCAGGTCGTACAACACACCTTGCCCCCTTGCATATTTTTTGTTTGTTTTTAATTAAAAGACTATCTCCTTAAATTTAAGCCCTGCTCTGCTCGCTGAAGTCTCGCTCTTTCCAGCCCCGCTCTGCTCGCCATCTGTTACTTGATCCATGTTTTTTTCATACAATGCTTACCCTTATTCTGCTATTATCACATTTCTGCTTTCTGACCTTTACACCACTATCAGCACCCTTTTTTAGTCCTTACTACTACCATTAATGCTCCCTTTGTCCTTTGGTTCATGACATCTTTGTCAATCCCTCCTTTGTCCCCACCTATTGCTAGCCTTCTATCCAGCTTCACCTGCTCCACCCCCCTTAAACAGCATAAATTTCATCACATTTCCACTTCTCTTTAGCTCTGAAGAAGGGTCATACGGACTGGAAACGTTAACTCTGTTTCTCTCCACAGATGCTGTTAGACCTGCTGAGTTTTTCCAGCATTTTCTGTTTTTGTTCTAGAAAAACACCGTATTAGTGCACCTTGCAAACAAAAATGGGAAAAATCTAACGATTGTTATACTTGAATTAAGAGGCAAACATTGAAAGTTTCCAGCCAATACTTTTGATTTATTTATATTTTTGGAAGCTGAAAATATTTTGCTATTGTAACAAATAATCACACTTAAATTTAAAATAAATTGATGGACAGTTTCTGTAACTGAACAGCAATTGTACATGCTGTCGAACAGTTGACTGGTTCTTTCCTATCCCTTTCTACAGTTAGCTGAGTTTTGTTGTTGATTGGAGCTGTACCACTTTAGAGAAATGTTTCCTTTCACAGAATGACTTGGCAGATGCCAGTTGGCTTAATGATGACAGTAGTTTTTAAGTATTTGTTTACCCATCCTCTGTTATCTGCCAGCTGCATCTATCTGGGGTCAGTTTTAAAGCTTAGACATACCAAATTAAATTTATTTTTGCTGTTTAGATGTTTTTTGACAAGAGCAACTTTGGCATGGGCATTCCTGAGCTAGAAGCTACAAGCAGTAACAGTCAACAAATACTTTTGATGCATAATTTGAGCAAGGCTTAATATTTCAGTTTCTAGAGGGGAGGTAATAGGAATAATTAATTCCGATTTATAATCACACAAATTCTAATTTCTCTTGAATGTCATACCCCCTAGTTAAAATTTGTTTGCAGTTTTCTGTTCTATTTTAAATGAATGCAATCTTGGCCACTCTATTCAGTGGTAGTGTGTATTGATATGCTGATGTTACACAGTGTAATGATGCACTGATGTGCTGTGCGATTGAGAAATAGTGCTTTCTTTTGAATTTCCTCCACAAGTTATGTCGTGAAAATATAATTTTCATAATAGTATTGTGATTTATTGTAAAGGTAGGTTAATAGTGGGGATTGGATTAGTTTCTCTTTGTCCGTGTATGGGGGATTTAATTGAATTGCAGACAGCTAGCCTGGTGCTTTTGAGTGTTTAAAAAGGAAGCTAAGTTTGAAATGCTAACTATGTAAACATGGCTAAAGTTTTAGGATGTGAGGTGTGAGGAACATTTGCATTTTTAGATAAACAAGAGCAGTGAATTTCAAAGAGTTGGTAAGGTGTTACACACATCCAAAAGAGGCTAAGCCAAACAGTATATTTATTTTTTCCCCAAAGATTACTGTTAATATGAATATTATAAAAGATTTATACTATGGAAAAAGTAAAGTTTCAAAGACATATTGGAACAATGGGATTTACAATAAAAGGGGAGAAACATGAGTAAAGGAGCTGAAGTTATGTGTAAGAAGAAGGCATTCTAAGATCTAACAAGTGTGAAAAGTCTGAAGCTTTTATGCATCAAGCTGCTGCCTACAGGAACCGCAGCTAAGAAAACTCATTGTGACTATCCCTGCCCAGGGTATTGTGTGCTTTGCCTGGGTCTGTTGAAATCCATCTTGTTTTACCGTTGCCTTAACAGAGGTGTAACTGGGAGTCAGATTAATTAGGGGAGCTAGGAGTTATCGTAGTAGTAATTTGTAGATCTATGTATGTGCTTAAAATCCTTTTTATTAATGTTTAATTTAATTTTGTAAAAAAAAACCTCCTAAGCCTTGATGGGCTCATTACTACTGAGTTCAAGGCATGCATCTTGAAATAAAAATACCGATTGCAAAACAGTTGTGGTAGCTGTTTCAAGTTTCCCTCTGGGATTTGAGCAGCTCAGCATTTACCGTCCACTGTGCCATAACAGTTAACTCTCTTGCTTGGACAATTAGTGGTGAATGCATCAACATTTGGTGGTGTTGCATACTAAGGAGCAATCTGATTTTTTGATTCTTTATGGGATGTGGGCATCATGGACAAGGCCAGCATTTGTTGCCCGCCCTCCTTGAACTCAGTGGCTTCGGAGAGTGGTTAAGAGCTGTGGGTCTGGCCAGACCAGATAAGGATGGCAGATTTCCTTTATAGTGAGCTAGGTGAGTTTTTACAACCATTACTGAGATTAATTCCAGATTTTTATTAATTGGATTTAAATTTGACCAGTTACCGTGGTGGGATTCGAAACAGTGTGCCCAGAGAATTTGCCAGGACCTCAGGATTACTAGTCCATTGACACTCCCACTACACTAATGCCTCCCCTTGTTTAAAAACAGCATTGCTAGAAACTGGGAAAGAGATTGCAAGCCATGTTGGCCAAAGTGTTATTTCTGGAGCTGGGAAGCCATAGCTAAAAAGGAAGAAAAGAAACAAAGGGAAAACCGTCTCATTATAAAAGTATATGTTTCACATTTTATTGTTTTTGATCCTTTATCAACTATATTGATAACAGTGCTGACCAAAAAGAAATTACTTGGCTATAAAGAAATTAACAACATAATCTCTTTTTTTCTTCCTCTCCCTGCCATCCCTTCTTTCCCCCCACCCTCCCTCAAACTGTAATGGTTACTTCAGACCAAAAACTAGATTTGAACTTGACTTGTTAAGCATATGCCCAGACCCTGGCTATTGCTCTTGTTCAGTACAGAAACCTTTATGCTGTACCTTTAGTAGAGTACCTGGTTATACTGATTCTGTCACCTTAATTTTAGATTCGTTTTGGTCTTGGGTGTGAGCTAGCAATAAAAAAAGTTAATTTTCTGATGGAATAATTTGAGTTCAGGTAGTCAATGGCCATTCTTGTGTGGTGTATCTGGATATAGTTCTGACATTTTAGAAGGGATGATTTAGAGGTACATAATACACTTAACAGGATAAAGGAAGCAAATCTCCAAAAGATGATTTGATACACCAGGGCAGTAGGATAAGGGTCAGGTTCAAAGTTGAAAAGGGCAAGTTTAGAATTTATATTGGGAAGTATTTCTTTACACAGTGATCAGCTGCTGGAATGTGCTGCATTTAAGTGGTGAAGGATGATATTGGTCCCACCTAATGAATCACTAGATGCTACAAGGGTTGCATTCTAGAAGGTAAGGTCAAATATGCTGAAGGGTCTTCATGTGATCGGAATAGCATTAATTAACAATAGTTGAAAGCTCCAAATCTTCTTTTTCTTTAAATGTTTAATGCTTCAAGTTAAGTGTTGCATTTTTGAAATTTTCTACCTGTACTCAAAATTTAACCAGCTCTTGTATCTCCCGATCATTCTGGGGAAAACCACAGCTTCTAATTTATTTTGAGAGTGTATTTGTTAACTTCTAAATCTAGGTAAGTTTTTGGTTACACACCTGTGATGGCAAAATTTGATTATTTTCAAGCTACTGGAACTTATCCTGCACACATCAGATCTCATTTTAAGATATTACTGTAAGTGCTTTTACTGAATAAACAAAGGATTGAGATTTAATTGTATGTGAAGGAAGAACTTGCACTTATATAGTGCCTTTCACAACCAGAGGAGTCCCAAAGCTTTTAGAGCCAGTAAATTACTTTTATTGAAGTGCAGGAAATGCAGCAGCCAATTTGTGCACAGAACAGTCTCAAATAACAATGAAATAATTTTAATAGTGTCGGTTGAGGAATAAATATTGGCCAGGAAGGCAGGAGAATTATTCTCTTTTATGCCTACCTGAGAGGGCAGATGGACCTCTCTTTTCCCATCCAAAAGACAGCATCTCTGACAATGCAGCCTCACCCTCCGTATTGCACTGAAGTGTCGATCCAGATTATAAACTCAAATTGCTGAGGTGAGACTTGAATATGATTTTCTGGTTTATAAGTGTGAATGCTACAAGACCAAGGCTGACATCCTGCATTACATTTTGAAGCCTACTTAATTCCTCGAGTGGAGGAAAACAATAAAAATTCTGATCTAATGGAAAACCTTGTGTAAAGCTATCTTGCATATCATTGGTCCTTTTCTTTCTTGGAATCTTTTCTGACTGCAGGGAGCCAGCTAACCTATATTATCTTTTCCTTTGAGGATTACAAGCAGTTTGGCTGTCTTCTGCCAACTCAGTGAACTTATCCAGTCACCAAAATACCCTTGCAGTGGTTCAAGAAGAAGGTCCATTACCAGCTTCTCAAGGGAAGTCGATAATGGACAATAAATATCAGCTTTTCCAGCAATGCTCGTAGCCCCGGAATGAATTTTTAAAAATGCTTTTGTACAAACATTAACTGGATGATCACAATTTACATCTAATTAGAGTGCACTTCAATGGATGGAGACCAAGTGTCTGAAGTTTATATTTCAGATTCTTTGAAATGCTGGTTGAAACCAGCATTTAGCATATCTGTGGGCTGGGACAGCTGATCGAGCATTCTGGAAATGGGGGATAAAATTCATGCCTCCTTTGAAATATCTGTTTCCATTCTTAAAATTACTGTGTTTAGATAGATTGAAGGAGAGATTTTTAAGGTTCAAGAAAATTTTTAGTTGACCAAAGTGTTGCACTCACAAATATATTAACCAAATGATGTAATCAAAGGTTCAATTATGTTTTAGGAGATTTTATTTTGGCTTGAAAATTAACCTCCTGTCTATTGGGTAAATGACTATGTAATTAAACAGCTACCATATCAATGAAGAATAATTATTACTTCTGTAAGCACAGTGAGTGTCATGAAGATATTAATGTATATAATGTTATTGGAAATTATTTTAAATTGGACTTGTAGTAGGGTCTATGTCTGTGAGTGCGTGTGTCTTAATTGGATTAAAGCCAGCTAGTCTGGGTGCTTTGACGTATAGTAGTTTGAGATGTTAAACACTAAGGTAGAGGGTACATTTACATTTTGTTGAATAAACCATTCCAAGACTGGGGGCGAAATCTTACACCTAGCTAGGAGATACCAAGCAATTTGTTTATATTACTAATAAAATTGATACTATGAAAGGGTTTTATTGTTAGCAGAGGTGGAGTTCAAAAGGCCTGGTGATACAATGAGAATTTGCATTCAAAGGGAAGGCTTGGTACATACAGAAAAGAGTTATGTGTGAGTCAGAGGCATGCCGCCTGTTAGCCTACAACTGTGTAAAGGAAACAAATTGAAAGGAACCTCATTTGAATTCGTAAGAGAAAATGTGCTTTGCCTGGCATCTGTTTAAGTCTATGGGTTATTGTTGCCTTGAAGATATTTATCTGTGAATGATTAATTTGGGGATTTGTTTAAAAGTTATTATGGTAGTAATTTGTACACATGCATGTGTTTAAATTTGTTATATAAATTAAGTTATACATTTATTAATTTAAAAACCTCTTGATGCTTGGTGGGTTTCATTCCTGAATTCAGAGCTGCATCTCAAACATACCAGTTGAAAATATAGGTTATGACAGTTGTTTAAAGTTTTTACTCAGCCTTTACCAACTGCTGTGTCATAACTGTGAGCCAGTAGTGAACCTGTAGTTTATCACAGCATCTGATTGCAACATTACTAAGGCCTAATAATAATATATCCAGTTGCGTATGCAGGATAATTACTTAGACTTACTCGCTCCTGATTCTAGATACTCATGAGACAAAGTCTGCATTCTCTCCTGTTCACAGCTGATGTTCTCGTGTCGCTCCAACGTCTGTTGACCAGCTGGCAATCTCTATTAACAGTCTGGCGCTAGCTCATCTTGGGTTGTCATCCTATTCTATGTAGGATAAGGTCTATCAAAAAAAGAAGCAAAAGAATTGTAGGTATGACTGATATAGTTTCATCAATGTGACCACAATTTCGGTGGATGTCAAGTTGATCATACTGGATTTGACTTGTCTCAACTTGTGTTGTTTTCCTTCAGGTCTTTTCAAACTGTAAACAAACAAATTTTGCAATAGACCAGATGGTATTTTGTTAATCAAACATTTTGCAGAGTGCTAGTTTTAAAAAATATATACATAGTAGATCTCCCCTGGCACTGCGTATAAGTCAGAAGTTATACATCAACATTACATAATGTAACACAATTATTGTGTTCATTAAAAGTATACATATGTGTGTGTCTTATAAGGCTTTAAGGTACAACTATGCATTCACGAAATGAATGCTTGCATCAATTGTAGACCAGATTGGGATTCTTCTGCAGTTGAGAAATGGCATCTTAAAATTTCTTGGCATTCATAACTGACACCTGGACTGTGTATCATTTTTAATATTCTACCAGTAGTTCCTCATGGTATTGTTTATGGTGACTAGGAATTTATCTGGGGGTCCAAGAAATGGTGCTCTGGGAGTATTGTGGTAGGCAAATTGGCAGGTGAGGGAATGGACGTGGAGAAGAATTGGTTCTGCTTTACAAGAAGCTTCAGGAGCAGGTGTTGCTGGACTCTTATCATAATAGACTGCAAAGTAGTAATTAGTTCAGCAGTAGAGATGACACCCTGAAGTTGTTGGTGCCTTGGCCTACTAAATTATAAAACTTACAATTTCACAAATGTGTGTTCTATGAAATATCCATCAGAGCCATAATATTCAATAATGTACTATTACTATATTAATGGATTGAAAATTTACAAAACAAAAATGCAGTACAATTTAATCTTTGATTTGGAGGAACTTTATCTAAACTGGACTTCT